>NC_139003.1:26140953-27388036 GCF_964374135.1 Grampus griseus | reverse complement strand
AAATATTTTCTGTGATGTGATGGAAAGGGGCTCAGATTTCGACTCACTAGCCTTGAGTTCTAACCTTGGTTCTTAGGATTAATTTTAAACTATGCAAACTTGGGCAAGTCAGTTAGCATCTCTGGACATTAACGAAGAGACAGGACTGTCTTGAGGACATTGGCAAACGTGCTGATAATCTCCAAGACATGCACAAACCGATGTGTTGCTGATGCAGTACAGGAACAGAAGGGATGTGATGCACTCGGGACCCAGTGTGGTCCACAAGGTCCTGGGTTGTCTGGCCACACTGAGGGAACGTTCTGCTTCTTCACCCCCCATCACTCTACCCTAACTCACTGTGCTTTGACCACCCACTGACCACACATCCACATCAGGGCTTTTCACAGCTCTTCTGCCAGCAGTTCTCTGCATTGCATTCTTGCTTCTGCTGACTACTTCTTCAAATTTCAGCCTAAATAACAATTCTTCAGGTGAGCCCTCCTAGCTTCCCCAAAGTGAGAGGGATCTATTCCAACTACCCTCATAGTTCCTGTGCTTCTGCTCTGTGGTATTTCTCAGAACAGCAATTTAACAATCATTTCTACAGTTAATGGTATGCTGTCAATACTTAACTATCCTACTATAATTTTTATAAGAGCAGGAGTGATTTGTCTAGTTACTGTGACCTAGCTCTTGGCTCTAAGCAAGGCACTCAGTAAGTATTTGGTGAGCAAAGGAATAAATAAACCCATCATGTGCCCTCCCACTTTCATGTTTTTGCAGATACTGATGCATCTGGTTGGGAGAGCCTTCTCCCTGCTTCAATTAGATATTCCTTCTTCACTGAGTGAATCAACTCAGACATTCATTCTAGGTCCTAGGTAACTCCTAAATGTTTCCACAATACCTTAGATTTTCCTCATCTAGATGCTACTAGGTTTACCTGGGTGTTGTTAAAAAATACTGATGTTCAGGCATTATCTCAGAACGATTAAACCAGTACCTCTTGGTCAGAGACAAGCATCACCATTTCCTGAAAGGTCTCTCTGATGATCCTATTATGAAGTCAGGGCTGAGGACCACTGATTATTACAACGTATCTTTATCATCTATTGATATGTCTATCTCTGCCAAGAGGCTCAGGCCTTTGAAATAAGACTTTGAACTAAGACTTTGTCTTATTCATTGTACTATTCTCTGGATCTAGCATAGAACTGAGTATTTCACTGAGTCCTCAAAAGAAGATCTTTGAATGAATGGGTTAGATGAATGTAGACCACAGGGATAGAAGTAAGCACATGTCAACACCAGACCACTTTTATGTCAGATATGGGTGTTGAGGGAATGCTTTAATAAAGACAATGACTTTTAAGTATTACACCAAGGGATCCTCCGCTGAGTGAGAAAAATCTATAGGAACCTTTTGTTGACAAAACTCAAGATGCTTTTTTCCCTCTTGGATTTATAACAGTATCTCAGTCATATGGAGAGCGTTCCAAAAGTATTTGGTTGCAAGAGAGAAACTGGATTGAACTACTGTGAATTGATGCCATCACATGTAAAAATTTCAGACAAAAAAGGCAAACATATGCCAGTAGAACAACCAGTGTGTTTTCTTTTTAGCAGTAAGTGTAGAGCAGCTGAACAGGATAGTATTTGGAAAAAATAAAAAAGAATAACGTTCAGTTTTTCTAAAACTTGATTGCCAAGAACAATACTGATTTACTTAGTGAAGGCTTCTGGTCAAAGGACAAACAAATAGGTTAATGGGTGGGGTGTTCTACCTGCTTGCAAAACTTGGAGCTTTCCATAATTTAGAGTAGGGACCCATGAACCTCTTGAATTCACATCTAGAGCACATGTTTGAGTTTCTCTAGGAAGATAGAATATAACTTTCATCAGATTCTCGAAGGAGTCCGTCATCCAAAACACCTCACTACTAGAGGGAGTTTGGGGCCCCTACTGACCACTGTGGCAAGAGCCCGCGTGGGCCAGGAAACCTGATCAGGTCTTCTGATCCAACCTGAGCAGAGCTGAGATCCTACAGCCTTGTCCAGTCTTCTGTGCAGCCAAACAGTGACCGTGAGGATTAGCCTGCTTCCCTGTGTCTTATTTAACACTTTTACCTTTAGTTTCCATTCAGTTTAAATCTACCTTATTCACCTTAAAGGTCTCAGAATTGCCATCATTCCAACACTACCCTCTCTTCATCTTCATCTCTTCATCCGCATTTATTTCCTGACCATTTCAGTCTCTTCTTCAAGCTTGTTTCTCTTAGATTATGTTCATAATATATGCAGAATGTTTCAGATTGCATCATACAACAGGACTCCAGGGAACACTGGCTTTTGTCAGACAGTCAGATGGGATAAGAACATGTGAAAGAGACGGTGATAGATACATCAGAGATTGGAGAAGAAGCATAGAGAGAGAATGGGGTCAAGGAAAGAGTGAGCTACAAAAGGATTAGTTCTTGAATGTGTCCTTGGATGGAGATCATGATGGATCTCATGTGAGAGCACTTTCCTGGGGATGTGGGCATGGAAATCAGACTGAGGTAGGTTGAAGGGTAAGTGGAAGATGAGCCAATGGAGCCAATGAGATGGTTATCTCTGAAAAGTAGGAAAGAAGGGGAGTACAGGGTTTTAGATGACTTATTTATTTGTATAGAAGGCCTTTACAGGAAGGAAAGGATGCAAAGGAGGAGAATATTTAGAGGCAAGAAGGGATATTTGATGGAACAATATCTCAACATGAGAAGAAAGTCCATTTTTGGTGTTTCGTTTGTATTTCATTGTATAATCTCTTTGCAGATGAGTTGTTTATTGTTCTTAGCAGAGTGATATGTAGTGAGCCACTGTATCCATAAAGCACAGTTTCAGGAAATCAATATTAGAGTTATATCGAGAAGATAAAGATTCCTGATCCTTCACTTCAAAAATGTCTATCTCCATGTCCACGCGCTTCCCCTTTAATGTTAGTGGGAGACACATCCGTTCTCCTTTCTAGAGCAAACACCTTCACCACTGGTCTTGGTCTCGGGGGTTAATCCCCCCTTTTCCAGCATTTTCAATCTCTAGTTACATACGTGTTTAATTCACCCCCCTGTCTCCCAAATGTTAAGCTAACCTTTAAAATCAACATTCCATTGCTCCCAACCCTTTTATCTCTAAAGTTCTCAAGAGAGTAATTTTTGCCGTCTCTTTTTTCTGCATTTCTATTTATTTGTTCCCCCCTCACCCCCAATCTGGTCTTTGTTCTCACTACTTACTCGCCTTCACATGGCTCCTCACTTGCCATGAGGAGAAAGAGGCCTCCTCTACCTCACTGCCTGCTGCTTCCCAGACTCTGGAGCCAAGTCTCACTGCCTTTGCCCCATGGAATTCCTTCCCTGTTTTCCAATATCATTGTTTCCAAGTTTGGCTCTTGCACACAGTAGGTATTCACAGCTGTATAACCCATGGTGCAGAGGTAAAGGGTGCCACGGGGGCACAGAGTTACTATGGTGTGTTGTAGTGGTGAGCAAAAAGTCCTATGATGTTGTGATTTATGATAAGAAATATATACTTGGTCTCCCTCCTGGTTTCTGGCACTGAGCTCCTAAAACCCTTGGGATTTCCTAAGTGAGGACAGTGACAAATGTCTTTTGTTATGCTAATGAGGTGACTTCTGGAAAGCTTCTGAGGAGGGGGGCTAGTTGCCAGGAGAACCTCAATCTCAATTCATTTCTTCAGGGAGGCGTCCCCTAACTTTACACTTGTCTGGGAGGTCATCTTATTAAAGTCTATCTTTTATCCACATCTAAATTTAACGAGGACTCTCTATTTTCCCCAACACCTAGCATGAGGTATGTGCTCAAAAAATAGTTACTAAATCAATAAATGAATAAATTATTCCTCTGACTGAGTCTTCAGTCCAATGAGAATGTGTCAGTCTTCCTTCAAAGATCTGCTCCCACTCCATTTTCTCCTGATTCTTATATACTTTAACAACTCCAGCTCAAGACACCCCTGTCTAGACTGCAAACTGCTTAAGGGAAGAAAGCCTGTCTTATCATCTCCTTAATTTCCACAGTGCCTCGTGTCATGTTTTGAATGCAGTGAATGCTCAGGTACAACCCTGTGAATGGATGAAAGGAAAGTATGAATGAATGCATGACCTACCCCATCTATTCTTGTTTTGTTATTCTGATTCTTGTGGACCTGAGCCCCTTGGTCATCTAACTTGATGTAAAGCCTTTGCTATCTAATATTATTCTAATTTCTTGAATAATACCACCTGTCTCCTGTCTGACCCACTTCAGTTCCACACCTTGGTTTGTGTAGATTCCCAGCACAATGCTGTGCAAAGCAGAGCCACTCAGCTTTTACAGTCCTTTATGCCACTAACTTTCTACTCTGGACATGCTCTTTTCCACTGTTCCTTACAGACCTCATGCTCCTTCTTGTCTCTAGGTGTGTGTGTATGCTATTCCTCCTATTGAAATGCCCTCCCTTATTCTCTTCTGACTTTTGGAATCTTCATATATTTTTTAAGACTGACCTCATGGACTTCATCCTGCTACAAAGAATGGCAATGTGCACATACTAGTTTGGGGTGAGACAAATTTGCATTCTAGTATGAATTCTGGCGTTGCTAACTCTGTGACTATGGTTGAATTTATATAACCATCTGAAGATTCAGTATCCGCATGTATAGAATGTGAATAATAAGAGTATGTTGTTTTTTCTTTTAAGTGGCAATAATAAAAAGGGTTGTTGTGAGGATTAAATCAGACAAGGCACACAGAGTACTTTGCATAGTACCTGACATATGGTGAGCACTTAATGACCAATAAATGCTGACCATTGTTGCTATAATGATAGTCATTGATAATAATAATTTGAAAACCTTTGGCTATTTAGCCCACACTGATCTCTCCTTTCTCTGAGTTTCTATTGCACTGAGAGTGAGCTGCACCCAGTTTGGCCTTTGTTGTTCCCTTATTATTTCATATGTGTAGGTTTTGCCTCCTCAATTCAATTGTAGGCTCTTAGCACCTAACACAAAGCCGACTGCATAGTAGGGATGCTCTATAAACTTGCTGCTTGGTTGATGGTTTTTGCCTCCTCAATTCAATTGTAGGCTCTTAGCACCTAACACAAAGCCGACTGCATAGTAGGGATGCTCTATAAACTTGCTGCTTGGTTGATGGTTTTCGCCTCCATGCTGAACTAAAACCCAATAATGTCACCAAGGGAAACAATTCAGATCAGGAGTGAGCTCTTTCTGAATCCTCCGAAATCTAATTAAGGGAACAAGGATTGTACTGTTGCACCAGACACAATGCTAGAGGAGAACAATTAATGCTCTTGTTGAAATCAAAATGGAAAACGTTTCTCATCTCAAATGTCCTAAACCTGGGCTGCAGAACATGACATGTACTGTTCTCCCTGAGAGTAATATCCTTGAAATATCTATTCTGCTTCTGTAAACATTCATTTGTCTTCAGACGGGAACTTCCGTTTCTGAAGCCACAGATTTGTTTGCCGTCAACACCTGTGATATGAAACTCTTTCATCATTCTGACGATGAAAATTAAGAACGTTCACCACATCCTCTGGCAGAGTAGAGAATGATCCCAAAACATTCACAAAACAATGAGGAATATAAATGCACAGAAATACCTTCATTTACTTATTCTTTGAACTTATTATAGATGCTCCCACTGTTTACCTTTTAGTATATATAATTCAACATGCATAAAACTTGGCTTTAAAAGGATGAATGTATTACCTAAAGCAGTTCTGGAAAAGTGAATTGCAGCAATAGTAGAAAAGAAGGAAGCAAACTTCCCAAGGATTTTGTGAGTGCTTTGGAGGACTTTACTCTCCTTTTCAAGCAACCTTTAAATTCTCCTTTCCCAATCACTACTACCACCACCATCTACATCTCGTGCTTGTTCTGCTAGACTCACTTTTCTTTTCTAGATGTCTTCAGCTACTCATTTATGTT
Source organism: Grampus griseus (assembly GCF_964374135.1). Classification (NCBI taxonomy): domain Eukaryota; kingdom Metazoa; phylum Chordata; class Mammalia; order Artiodactyla; family Delphinidae; genus Grampus; species Grampus griseus. Next base: position 27,382,060 of record NC_139003.1, on the reverse strand, counting down.
TTTCTTCTTTACCTTTCCAAATGTATCTTCGCATCCCCAAATTCCATGATGATTTAACACCCTAATATCAACATGAGTCACATTCCTCAGTAGCATTTGTTGCACAACCACTCAGTAAACATTTACTATGTGCTGATACCGTTTTGAACACTTACCTACATAACCTCACTTAATCCTCACTATATTTATGAAGTAATCATTCTTACTTCTTCTATGCAGATGAAGTTCTTCATCTCCATGCTACATCAGCCGTTTGACACCCCAGCTACACACTGCATCTAAGTCAGCTTGGCCCGCTGTAACAAAATACCATAGACTGGGTGACTTAAAAAAGTCATTTATTTCTCATAGTTCTGAAGCTTGGGAAGTCTGAGATTGGGGTGCCAGTGTGGTGAGTTCTGGTGAGAGCTCCTTTCCTAGCAGGCAGATGGCCACCTTCTTGTTGCATTCTCACATGGTGGAGAGAGGGATCAGCTCTGTCATGTCTCTTCTTATAAGGGTACTAATTCCATTCATGAGGGCTCCACCCTCATGACTTAATTACCTCCCAAATGCCCCACCTCCAAATACCATCACATTATAATCTGTAATCTGTGAATTTTGAAAAATGCCTTTCTCTCCCCACATCTCCATTCTGTCCCAACTCCAACCTTACCATCATCAAAACAACAAAAAAAGAGAGCCGGTGAGTGGCAGCCTTTGTCTCAATCCCCAATTCTTGTCCTTACTTTTACTGCTAACATATGGCGGAAAATGAAGTTTTCCTCCCCATAACCAGTGCTGCCCTAGGGCCTATTAAAGCTTTCCTTGGGCCAAGAGAGGGAGTTGCAGGCTCATTACAGGGAAATCAGAGATGGATGACTTGTGCTTTCTTACTAGCTTCTTACGTTAATAGATGTAGCTTCTGCTACCAGTATTTAGGACTGTCATCAACAATTAAAATGTAGGTTTTCAGATTTTTTTAAATTAATAACAGAATATTTTTTCCCTGTCTGTTGATCAAACTACTAATCCAACTGACGGAAAGCCTTACTCCTGGAGTTGTTTTTACTTTGAGTTGAAATTACGGTCCTTCACCAACAGCCTCTCTTCAGGGTTCTCTTGTGGCCCAATGCAGATCAGCCGAGGATAATGGCTGATTTTGAGGCCACTCTGAACAAAGGCATCTTGCCATCAGAGATACAGCTCATAACTCACTGTATCATGGTTGAACTTCAGCACTCGAATGCCTCAGTGCTGTAATAATTTGTAAAGAATAGAACATCCAGGCAGGTGAAACTGAGGACAACTGACAAATCCAGGAGAAACAAAAACAATACAGGTAGTCACCTATATCCCCTAACTCTCTGTTTTGAGCACTGTAAAGTCCCTATCTTGCGCATGATTTCTTGATGAGAGTGGAAACCCTTATTCTGCATCCTTGTACAATCAACTCTTCACATAGATTACGGTATACAGTAAGGTCTAGATGTCCTCACACCCCCAGGACATCCCCTAAACAAGATTCCATCCACATTCTCATCCGACTCCTGACCAATTCCAGTTCATCTTGCCTGTCTGAGATAAAATGTTGCCTCTTCTGGGAAGTCTTCCCTAAGCCCAACCGAAAGATTAGGCCCTCCACTATGTGCTTCAACATACTGCCTACTTCCCTGCTTTGTAATTACTTGTGGAACCAGGGCTATTATAGCTCAGGCATCTAAGAAGTGTTCAGATCTCCAAATATTTACTGAGCACCTACACACTGCCCTAGATGCTCTGGATACCGCAGTATGCAAGACAAGCATACCTTTGCCTAGTGGACTTGCATTTGGGGAAAGAGACATAATGAAAGCAAGTATATAAAATAATTACAAACTGTGGTGATGCTATGAAGGAAACAAACAGTGGTGAGAGAGAAAATAATGAAGAGAAGGCTACCTTAAGGTGGTCTGTTAGATCTTTCTGAAATCCCAAGGATGGGAAATGGCCAGCCATAAAAGAACAGAGAAAATAAAACACATACACAGGCTTGAGATGGGTAAATCCAAGCAAGTTTGAGAGTTCGGAGGAATGTCAGAGGGGCCAGAGCCACGCTGGGAAAAAAAATGGAATGAGAGAAGGGAGGGGGGCAGATCATACACGGCCTCTGGGTCTTGGTCAGGAGGTCAGATTTAGGGTCTCATTCTGATCTATTAATTTTACTGAATAACTTAATTCTGAAAGCACTTAAGAGCATTTGGCTTTGGAGTCATAAAAGGTTGGGTTCAAATATTGGCTCTGACACTAATTATATCTTGTTTCAAAATTTGAAAGATGTTTCGCCCAGAGGCTTGAGGTAAGAATTAAATGAGACATTGTGTGTCTATAGCACATTTAACCAGTAAATGTCCAATTAATAGTTGTTATTATTGTATTAGTCAGCTATTATTGCATAGTGAACAACCCAGGAACATACAAACTTACAGGAGACGTGTATACAAGTCAGCTGAAGGTTGGCTGGCCTAAGGCTAGACTTCACTGTTGGTGAGCTCTTGTCTCCACACATGTCATTCTGGGGCCCAGGCTAAAGGGACAGCAGCTTCCTGGGGGTAGTACGGTAATGGCAGAAAGGTAAGAGATCAAGGCCAATAATGCAATCACATTTCAAGTCTGCTGATAACCCTTCGGACAAACCAAGGCATAATCTGAGCCCAAAATTAAAAAGCAGGGAATTACTGGGCTTTGAGTCCTAAACCCAGTATGTAAATATTTTAATTAATAATCTAATCCACCACAATTACTGCGGCGGATAATAACCTAATATGTTACCTTACTCAGGAATGCCACTGTTTTCATAAGACTATTATGAACACAGAGAAATGAATGAATGGAATCTACAGCAAATACTTGCTTCAGAGTAAGGAAAAGTTTCTTCTTATTCAATACCTGACCCACCACACCCCTAATCTATTTGTTTTGTATTTTGGAAATTAGTACTTTATTGCATTTCTATGAGAAATATATTTTCTTTTAAAAATCGTTATTATAGAACCACTGAGGTTGAAAATCATTTCACTGATTGATCCTAATGTAGGGCTTGCTGTTTTCCAGAAGTGACTTATTATGCATAGGCCAATAGAAACAAAGTACTGGAGTAACAGAATCAATTTAATTGTCTTTAGAAACCAAGAAGAGAGCTGATTGATTAGGAAGGCTGTGCATAATCTTTCCTCTCTGTAACTTCAAGCCAGCCACTCAGACTCATTTTACAGAGGAGGAAGTGAAAAAATGGAGAGTGGTACACATAAGCAATAACCATGAGGAAGTGGGACATTTGCCTGCTCTCCATGGGGGGTGAGTGAAGATACTAAAATACATTATAGCCCAATTCCTTGACGAAGTCAATCCAGCCAAACCTCCTTATATTGGTGCCATGATGGCTCAGGGAGAAAGGCATCCTGCACACCAAAATCCAGTGTGAGAGCAGCTTTCTGTGGGTCTCTTCACAGACACACCAGAGCCTCAGAATCACAGAGGGAGCTGAAAGGTTGTTCAGAGACTAAACAATTACGCCTCCCATACTGCACTTGCTTTTATAAAAAAGCAAAGAGGACCTAAAGTGAACAAAATTGCCAAAGATCGTATTTGAGTTTTCATTCACAGGCCTTTGAGGGACTGTTTATCCCAGGGATGGAAATTAACTTGATTTTATAAGGTACTAAGCTGGAATCACTTTATATTTGATCTCAGTAAAGATGCTGTTAATTTTCACTTATTCCTGAACCATGAGAGTGCGGAGAAAAATCAGCATCATGCTGTTTAAATTCTAATTACGTGCAAGGAAATAACTTGCCTACTTAAAAATCTCCCTGGCTCTACGACCCTATCACACACCCTTTCCCCACCAGCCCTGTTCCAGAAATGTCTTCAAAATACAAAACAAAAGTTCTTTTATACTGAGAAGACAAAGGTACAAAACAAACAAAAGAAAGGACGTCCTTTTGATATCTGAGGGTTTAATAACTATTTTCTGAGTGGACTAACTGATACTTTCCGTTTCGGTCTATTGCCATATTTTGCTCTCTTTATCTTTCCGGATCAGAAAATACACACCTGAGTTGTTATGTTAACCTGGAAACTACACCTAATGAGGTTAAGGTAGTTTTATTAATGTAATTGATTAATGCGTGTGTGTGTGTGTGGTACAGGTGTGGGGTGCGTGTGTGTGTGTGTGGTACAGGTGTGGGGTGTGGAGTAGAGTGTGGACTAGAGGTGAGGAGTCCAACCAGAGATGGAGCCAGGAAGCTACAGAAATTACCTATCACCAGATCAGGAAGAAGTTGGTGAGCTTTGCGCAGGAGTTAAAGTCTTCTCCCCAGGACACTGTGAAGCTGCTGTGTAAGAAAGCTGGGAAATTCCTCCTGGCATAAAGTAAAGGATATGTAATAGGAAGGTACTATGAATTCAAATAAGATGTTTGTTCTGACCTTAAATAGATGTTGTACGGCATAAAAGGGCCGTCAGAGAACTCTTGGGGAGAGAGGCTTCTATACAGGAGGAGGTAGCCGGGAATAGTAACACCACGTTCAAAACCATGCCCCAGCCCTGCTGAGGCCGTCAGACCTCTACCCACGTTAAGGCCTCAGATCATCAATTCTCCCTCTGATGATGTGAGTTCAACAACTACTCATCTTTGTCCAGGGAGTTAAATGAGACAACGTACTAATGCACAGAACCACCTTTTGTAATTTGTGACAAGGTGATCCAGCAGTAAATCCTGTCAGCTCTACCTTCAAACCACATCCAGATTCTGATCATGTTTTATCACTTTCGTAGGCTTCACCTTCAGCTCTGGCTGGATTGTTGTGACTACTTCCTAATAAGGCTCCCTGCTTCACTCTCACCTCCACTGCCCACTCCCTTCAGTCGGCTCTCCACAGAGTAGCTGGAGGGACCTTCAATACATCGGTCAGATCACGCTGCTCCCTCCACTCAAAAACCCTGCACTGGCTTCCCATCTTCACTCAGAATAAAAGTCAAAGTCTTTACATTGGTCTTACGACCCTATGTGTTTTGCCCACCTCCCACCCTCCCCACTTGTCTGACCTCATCTCCTTCACGGGTCTTCTTACTGCTCATAAAACAATCCTGACATGTTCCTGCCTGTGGGACTTTGACGTTGCTGTTCCCTCTTCCTGAATTCTCTTCCCACAGGTGCCTTCATTGCTGTCTCCCTCTGTCCTTTCTTCACTGGACACCTTACAGTGAGGCTTCATCAGATGGACTACTCTATATAAAATCCAGGATTTCTTTTACAGAATTATTCAATGCAATCAATTCTTAAGTGTCCATTATAACCGCTAACTTAAAGTTGTTTTCCTTTCCTTCTGTCTCTTCAGATCTTCATATCTGGAAAAGCAACTCTGTGTTGGGAAGTGCTGGAGTCCACAGTTCACCTCTCTAAATTCCTTTCTAGCTCTGTTCTTTTGATACTACCCTTTAGTGTCTCTTCCATATTACATGAGTACACTGCTATATTCTCAAAATTTCCTCACGCAAAGGACAGTTGTTTCTGCTGTGTGTCCCACCTGACAGCCCTGGGCTATCCTAGAGCCGTCCCAGCTGATTGCACTGAGATATCCCGTTATCTGCAGGCTGATCTGCTCCTCTTATGGAACTAGTAGAGGTCAGTCAGGCAGAAGAGCAGTCTTCGAATTAATTAATTAATTGGTTAATTAATTAAGAAGAGAAGAAGGAGAGGAAGAAATTCCATATACCTCATCCTGCCTTATTTTTCTCTATTCTACTCATCACAATCTGATACACTGTATATATTTTTTTTTCTTTTTTTTTGCGGTACATGGGCCTCTCACTGTTGTGGCCTCTCCCGTTGCGGAGCACAGGCTCCGGACGCGCAGACTCAGCGGCCATGGCTCACGGGCCCAGCCGCTCCGCGGCATGTGGGATCTTCCCGGACCGGGGCACGAACCCGTGTCCCCTGCATCAGCAGGCGGACTCTCAACCACTGCGCCACCAGGGAAGCCCCTGATACACTGTATATTTACTAGTTTATTTACTCTACCTGCCTCCCCTAGGATGTAAGCCAGAAAGGAACTTTGTGTTTTGTTCACTGCTCTATCCCCTGTGCCTGGAACAGTAGACATAGTAGATACTCAATAAACGTATGTGAAAATATTTTAAGTAAATGAATAAATATTATTTATGAATGAAAAATTTCAGGAAGCCAATATATTAGCAATTAGATTTTTATAAATCCTTATATGTAGACATCCTGCCCTTTAAAAGGGCCTGTTCCCCACTTTTGTTTCATCCTTTCTTTGAAATTGTGCTGGAGATCACCCTTGAAGGGAAGATTAAAGCACACATACACATTCACACATAGAAACACTCCCAGAGATACAGAATAGGATTATCACTTTGATCTACCAGTCACAGGATGCTGAAAATACAGTAGGTACTGTGCTAAACGATTTACATGGATGCTCCCATAGCATCTCTAGTAAAGAGTAAATAACTTCCCCAAGGCTCCACTTAAAACAGATTTGGACGAGGCAGTCCGAACCCACAGCCCACGTTTTTAACTGCCATGCCACCTACTTTAGTCTTCGTCATGCTTGAGATCTCTTCTTGGGTACACAGCAAGAGTCCACTGCATTTGTTTTATGCTGGTGTAATACGTGTCACTGTGTTGACTTATACAGAGTTCAAGAATCATTAGCAATTAGGGTGTCTGCATATATCTCTGTGAAGCCAGAGGTTTTAACTGTGTATACCACACTTAACCAGGGAACAAAGATCTGTGTGAAGCCAGAGGTTTTAACTGTGTATACCACACTTAACCAGGGAACAAAAAATTAATGATTTGGAAGTTTAGTAAACCTGTGCTCAAAATACAGTTTTTACTAGTTAATTCTCATACTAGGATTGTATTTGCCAGCCATCCTGTAGTGGAAGGAAAGATAAGGGCTTTCTGTGGACTGAGAAGACAGTGAAAGCAACTACATCAGGAAAGTAAGAGAGCTCTTAAACCAGAAATCTGAGGGATTATGTGGGCGGGAGAACAGGAGGGCAGAGACCCAGGGCAAGAGAGGCAAATGTGGCACTTTGGCAGGAGAGAGGAATGGGGAAGAAGGAAGAGTTTGGAGACGTTTCCCAGAGTTGTAACTGGTGAAATCTGTGACAATGGCTGGTGGTCAGGAGCAGTGAAGGACTGCAAGGTCTCTCAGGGGCCAAGAGGATTGTACTCTTGGTGGGTGTGTGGATGGTACCATCAGTTGACCTGAGGCAGATCTTGTCCAGTGAGTTCAAATTCATTGATGTCAACTAGTTTTCTAAGAGTTAATCATCTAATTATAAGTTCACCACCCTGAACTACTATCCTGCAAGCTTTGGTTTAATTCACATGAATATTCTGAAAGTATCTTTCAAACGTTAGCTGAAATCTAGATACCTTCTGTCTACTCATCCCTCTTAGGTACCAGTCTATAACTGGGAATAAAATCACTTTATAGTGTAACAATATAATATAATATCATTTAGTCTAATGTAGTGTAATATAATACAATACAATATCATAAACTTCATTATTAATAATAATAACTAATCAGTGTTGAGCACTTACTATGTGCCAGACATGTTGTCGACTTCTATCCAAACAACAAACATATGAGTTAGGTAGCACTGAAATAAGGCTTTGAAGAGTTCGACAACTTGTCCAGTTCACATATAAATGCCTAAGCCAAGGTTTAATTCATGTTATTTGATTCCAGAGCCAAAGCCCTTAACAACTAAGGTATCTTGCTTTTCTTTTTGTACTTGATCTCCCCAAATCATTTGTTATACTACTAGAGACCTTTTAACTCCTACAACTGTCTTCATGTAACTTCTACTAACCATGCTTGCTTTCATGTGTGTGTAGACAAAGCACCATTTAAAAATACCTGAAAAGCAAATTTATTCTTTTAATTCAGTCAAAAAATTAGAATTATATAGGTAGGCTAGCAGATTGGTATAAGAAGAATATTTCTTCTTATCCTTCCTCTCTAAATTGTTTACTCTTTTCTTATTTCTTGTGATTGAAGTTTTCACACTTAAATATTTGTCTTGATACACATAATTAAATTCAGAGCAATTCAAGCTTAAATGGCTAAATCTTGGCAGTACTAAATTTAATGCATGAATTACGGTGATGGACTAAGATGGCGTATAATTTTTCAATATAACTACTGAAACTCCACTTTCTGTTGCCTGAGCCCACCATGCTAATTTGATAGATTTAAAAAGAAAAAGCTCTTTGATTTGGAAAGACAGAGCAGAAAATTGATGAGCATGAATCTTGCATTTTATCATTCAAGTGAATATGATAATGATGGTATCATTAGGCAAAATAATAATGTGACAGTTTCATATGATGAAGGAACACTTCTGCCACAGAGATTTTAAATGTCGAGCACCTGGATTCCCAGATGTTTACCAGTTTCATCAGTACAAATCCTCTGCTAACCTGTACTCTTTGAATAATAAATTTGAAAGGTGTTGGGTAGTTATAGAGCAGAGATCAAAACACATAATCAGGGCTTCCCTGGTGGCGCAGTGGTTGAGAGTCCACCTGCCGATGCAGGGGACACGGGTTCGTGCCCCGGTCCGGGAAGATCCCACATGCTGCGGAGCGGCTGGGCCCGTGAGCCACGGCCGCTGAGCCTGCGCATCCAGAGCCTGTGCTCCGCAACGGGAGAGGCCACGACAGTGAGAGGCCTGCGTACCGCAAAAAAAAAAAAAGCAAACAGACAAACAAAAAAACCCACATAATCATTGCTGGTGGTAGGGAGTATAATATTCCTTTATCCATTTATTAAAATCAATCTGTATTTACTCAATTAACACATCATAATTTGGATTACTTCAGAAAGACTAAGAAAATCGAATTCAGTTGTGACCTTCATCTTCAAATAGTTTTTAATTATTCTTTTATAAAGGATACTTTCACTGCCTGTGCATGCATGTCAATTTCTTCAAATGTAAACAGTCTTGAGCGTGTGCGCGCGCGTGTGTGTGCTGGGATGGGAGTGTCTTTCTGTTAGGAATGGATTTTTCTCTCCAAGTAGAAACAATTTCTGCTTCCTCCTATTGTCCCATGATTACTGCTTTACAGAAGCCCTGGGTTTTGTATGGAAGCCAAGTTTCAGAGAGGCCAATGTTTGTTCACCCACTTACTGTAATTCATAGGTGTCTTGGCACCTGGCAGAACAGGTTAGTAATTACTAAGCTTCCTCTTTCATTTTCATCCCAAGGTCCTACCTTCTTTGTAGTTTGGAAACACAACATAATAACTGAGCGAGTTTGACCTATCAAGAAAACGGCTTTGTTTAGGTGTGGTGAATTGTTTTCACCCAGTTCTTCAAAGCAATCACACAGTGCACACTTGCTTACTGACAGGAGGCAGCAAGTTGTGCCAAATTCTGTGCCCTTTACCGAATGAACTTCTCATCCTGAGAGTTCTAGATTCCAGTTCCCTAAGATTCATGTAAGTTTGGAGAAAACACCTAAGTAACCCTGATGGTAAAGCACCACTGTCATGCATCAGTGGTTTCATCATAGCTGCATATGGGGATCACTTGGGGACCCTCAAAAACCATCATACCTGGGGCCCTCCTCCAGAGGTTCTGCTCAGTTGGTCTGGAGCATGGCCCGAGATTCAGCATGTTTCAAAGCTTCCCAGGTGATTCTCATGTGCAGCCAAGGCTGAGCTCCTCCAGTCAAGACCCTGAAAGGTCATTCAGTCAACAAGAGCTCACTGTTTGGATCATCTTTGGCCATTGGTTGTTATTTTCCACATGTATACAGGCTACTTCACTGACTTAATTACTTACTTAAAATTCTCAGAACACAGCAAAGCACTCTCTGTGAATGTCAGTTTGTTGAAGAGTACTGTTGTAGGGGACAAGATTTGATTTTTGCTTAGGTTAAAAAAATCAGCCTAAGCTTATTTGAAAGAGATTTAGAAAGGACGTTCAAGTTTTCTTTCTTGTGATCATTTTGTTTTTATCATTTTCAGAGGTAAAAAAAAAAAAACAGCAGTTCTTTATTTTCTGGCCATAAGGTAGATAGAATATTTTTACTGTAGGAAAATGACAAATTTTACCAATGGGTTAGTTAGTATTCTTCTTACTTCTAATACAGTGAGGGGGCCTCAAACCCTGATGTTCAAGGGAATAAAAAGATAAACAGGGAGTCAGGACCTTGTATAGAACTCAAGGAATTTCTGCCTAGGTGTAAAAAGTTTACGGCTTTTTAAAAAACCAGGCTTGGGACTTTCCTGGTGGTCCAGTGGTTAGGACTCTGTGCTCCCCACTGCAGTGGGCACGGGTTCGATCCCTGGTTGGGGAACTAAGATCCTGCATGCTGCACAGTATGGGCAAAAAATAAAACAGTGGACATGTAAATCAACTATACTTCAATTTAAAAAATTTTTTTTAAATGCTAAAACACAACAACAACAGGCTTCCTCTGAAGTATTTCTATAAAGAATAAAATGAAAAATATATTTGAAAAATAAATGTTATTATTTGCTAGAAAAATGTCAATTTTGGGGGGAAACCCTGGCCTCTGGTGTTTACAGCCTGCTTCAAAGAATCCTGTTTCATTACCTCAATATCTGGATCCTTTCTTGATTCAAACAGAAATTCAAATAGGCTGAAATTCAACATATGAAGTATATTTTTCTTAACTGAATGATATACTGGTTTTCCAGATTTTCTTAGGCTTGAGATGGCATCATTTAGATATGTGAGCCCAGGATAATTTCAATCAAAAACTGTATTTTCTACAAGTCGAGATTCATAGGTAAACATTCCTATTGGGTTTCCAAGTTCTTCTAGAAGGGTTCGTGGGTTATAGGTATCCACTATGGAGCCTAGAGCAGGCAGGAATCTGTCTGGCCTGCTTGAGTGGTCATTCAAGAATCAGAGCTCCAGTACTGGGAAAAACAGGAGAAGGGACATTCTGAGGGATGGTGCAAAGGGGATGGGTTTCCCCCCGCTTTGTTGGGGGGTCCAATTCTAAGCTTCTAACACTGAGGAAAGGTAATCAATCTTGATTTAAATGTTGCTAAGATCTCCATACTGTGTATACCTCTGCTATGACCGTTAGGGCCTCTTGTCTTGTGTTAATGTGATTAATATCAGATTATAGGTCCCCTATTACATCACATAACCTGAATATTTGCCCCAACATAATGTCATAACCCTTCCTTTAAGATCTGAATGATTTGCTCTGCCTCTGAAGTATATCCTGACTCCAGCCCCTTCTATCCTGTTCCACTGCTACCACCTTAGTCAAAACCACCACTCTGTTGCCTGGACTCCTGACATAGCTTCCTTATGGATGGTCTTCTTCATGCACTCCTTCAGCCTTCCCAGCCCCAGCCTTAATCTATTCTCCACACTGCAGTCAAGTGATCTTTGCTCTGATCGTGTTGCTTCTTTCCTTAACTCTCTCTTCTTAGAATAAAACCCAAACTATTTATCACAGCCTTGCCTTCCTCTCCAGTCTGACCTGTAATCTCCTCTTTCACCTCGAAGGTTTTTCAGTGTCTCAAACTTGCAACCGGGAATTCCCTAGCAGTCCAGTGGTTAGGACGCTGCACTCTCACTGCTGAGGGCGCAGGTTCAATCCCGGGCTGGGGAACTAAGATCCTGCAAGGCTTGCTGTGCAGCCAAAAAACAAAAACAAAAAACAAAAAAAAAGCAACAACAACTTGCAACCATCTTAGGGCCTCCAGTCCTTATCTCCAGAGAGCTCTGGAATTCATACTGGCCAATATTTTAGACTTGCCAAAATGCCTACACCTGTAGTAGGATTCCATGGTAAAAGGTTTTGCAGCTGTATAATTGTTTTTAGCACCTGTTCAGACTGTGCCCCTACCAGTCCCACTCCCTTGGGAGGAGGAGGTAGATGCTAATAGCAAGGTGGGATCACCCAGGGATTTCCCTGAAGAAGGCGTCCCAGATGAGTGAGCTCACACCCGATGCCCTCCTAGTGCCTAGCTGGCTCAGCAGCAGGGTATCCAACATAATATGCAAAGCCTACACGTTAGAAGCCAAGTGTCTGCTGTCCAAAGTAAGACTGTAGTTCGCCCTGAGAGCCCAGGTTCCCAGCCAGTATGCAGCAGAGCATGCACTACAAAGGCACTGAAATATCGATGTTTTCAATCTCAGTGTGTTCTCCATATATGATCAGTTTCTGTCTGGACTGTGATGCAGAAGAAAAAAAGCTGGATAATATTGCAAGGTCAGATATTGTGTGGCTGGTCCCCCTCACCCCCACGTCAGCAAGCTTAGTCACTGCCCAGGGCCCTCTGTAGCACTCCAGCAGTTTCCGATGGAAACTTTGCTCTTACCCTGTTCCTCCTCTCTTTTTCTCAGTACTATTATATGTACTGTATTCTCTTACGTCAAGCGTTCTACTAGGAAACATTAAAAATATATCTTAGCAGTATACTCTGAAGTCTGGGAGCCTGATTCCTCCAGCTCCGTTTTTCTTTCTCAAGATGGCTTTGGCTATTCGGGGTCTTTTATGTTTCCATACAAATTGTGAAATTTTTGTTCTAGTTCTGTGACAAATGCCATTGGTAGTTTGATAGGGATTGCATTGAATCTGTAGATTGCTTTGGGTAGTATAGTCATTTTCACAATGTTGATTCTTCCAATCCAAGAACATGGTATATCTCTCTAACTGTGTCATCTTTAATTTCTTTCATCAGTGTCTTATAGTTTTCTGCATACAGGTCTTTTGTCTCCTTAGGTAGATTTATTCCTAGGTATTTTATTCTTTTTGTTGCAATGGTAAATGGGAGTGTTTTCTTAATTTCTCTTTCAGATTTTTAATCATTAGTATATAGGAATGCAAAAGACTTCTGTGCATTAATTTTGTATCCTGCTACTTTACCGAATTCATTGATTAGCTCTAGTAGTTTTCTGGTAGCATCTTTAGGATTCTCTATGTATAGTATCATGTCATCTGCAAACATTATTCAGCCATAAAAAGAATTGAAACTGAGTTATCTGTAGTGAGGTAGATGGACCTAGAGTCTGTCATACAGAGTGAAGTAAGTCAGAACAAGAAAAACAAATACCGTATGCTAACACATATATATGGAACCTAAAAAACAACAACAAAAAAATGGTCATGAAGAACCTAGGGACAGGACGGGAATAAAGACGCAGACCTACTGGAGAATGGACTTGAAGACATGGGGGGGGGGAGGGGTAAGCTGGGACAAAGTGAGAGAGTAGCATGTACATATATACACTACCAAACGTAAAATAGATAGCTAGTGGGAAGCAGCCACATAGCACAGGGAGATCAGCTCGGTGCTTTGCGACCACCTAGAGGGGCAGGATAGGGAGGGTGGGAGGGAGAGGCAAGAGGGAGGAGATATGAGGATATATATATATGTATAGCTGATTCACTTTGTTATACAGTTGTAAACACACCATTGTAAAGCAAGTATACGCCAATAAAGATGTTAAAAAAATATATATCTTGTACCAGGGAGGTCACTTTGATAATGATTCAGTGGATTTTCATCAACCCCAAAGAGGACTTGCAACTACCGTCTTTGGATCCTGAAGCAATTAGTGATGCTGGTGTTTCAGTCCTGTGAGCAAACCAGAGATGAACTATCTTTGGGTAAGCCCTGCCGTATCTGTGACAGTCTTCTCCATCACCACCTCAAGTGCACTCTGTTCTTTAGGTCCTTTTCCCCACAGTTTTAGTCTTTCACTGACATAAAGTACAGAACATAAAGAACAAAAATGACAAGTTACTTATTCAACAGTTAATGAGGCCTTTTTTTATCACTGTTTTTGAGGACAAGTTACTTTGAAAATCTTGCCTTTAAGGTCTAGATTTCATAATCACCATAAAAGAACAACTCCAAATGAGCTTCAAGCGTATACTGAAGGTATATTACTTCTGTATATATCTCTGACTCCAAGCTCCTGCTGAGTAGTTTGCTATTAAGGAATGCAGGATCAGCCCTCACCTCGTGACTTGTCTTAAGATGTAAAACAGCTAACACTTTCACTCTAAAAGCTTCTTTCTGCATAAAGGCATCAAATTACAAACTGATCATAACGATCACTTGGGGGCAGATGTATGTATGCATTTATGTTCATACATATATATTATACACCTAGTGAACACTGGAAAAATAAGAAAACACATTTAACAGACACGACTTGCTTAGCCCCACCTCCTTCGAGGTGGCTAAATGAACGCATTGCAGTCGATTTCATGAGTTCCACGGGGTGCTTTCATATCCTCAGATATATTTCTGGGGGCATATCCAAAAAGCAAGGTTACATTCAGACTCATGCCCTGTTTACCCTAGCAGCAGGCAACCTACCAAACGTAAAATTGAGTTTCTCCCCTAGATTCTAACGTCTGCATTTCTGCTCTCCCTGCAACTGTTACATAGAATTTGGTATGAGATTCGTTTTCTCTGCACCCTCCTGTGAAATACTGTACTATGGATTCTCAAGGAGTAATACCCTTACTCTCTCAAGGAGAGTACCCTGGGCATGAGTGAGCAGCCAAAGTGACCCAGCACGAGGCTCGACTTTACTGTGAGTCTCAAGGAAGAACATTTGGGAATCCTACATAATGTTCTCATATGAGTATGTGGCACTCAGAGGGGTTAACTTGTTCTTTATAGGATAGGAAAAAAATTGTCTACTTATTACAGAAAGAACAAAAAAAAAAACCTTCAAATTTTTGGTAGAAATGACAGGACTTGAGAGGGGGAAAAGAAATAGATATTTAAGGAAACGACAGGGATTCACTTTGAAGACATGGCTGGCTAAATCCTATCATCCAGAATATCACCCTCTAAGCCCTGGTACCTAAGAGGCCAAAATGGACTTTCCTTCGAGAAGGAGTAAAAATCAATTTCTTTTGAGTCTCACCCTTTCCCTACAGAGTATTAAGTCATGCATTTTAAATAGCTTGTTAATTACTTTTAAGAACCTAATTTCTATGTATGTCTTTTTTTCTCTGACCTGCAAAGTGCTTCAGAGCTGAGGGCATCAGTAAACACAATTTGAAATGTAATCTCCACTACTTCTTTGCACTCCAGTGAAAAGAATGAGACCAAAATGAAAGATGCTGTCAAACACCAGACTGGATGGTGTTTTCCAGGCCATTTCTTTAAAAGACTCCAAAAAAATCTACATTTTCCAAAGGGCCGAGCCCACTTGATTTCAACAGGTCGGCACTGAGAGCCCTGGGCATGGTGGCACAGGTTGGAGCCTGTGGTCCTACCTTCTTATCTGGTCTCCCTTACTTGCTATGGGATTCTGTGCTTCAGTTTGCTCTTTATTAAAATGAAGGGACTGAACTAAAGGATCTCTAGGTTCTTTTTTTGGCTCAAAAATGTAAAGATTCTATGACGCTTAAAATTTGTTTGCTTCCAGCCCACTCACACCCACAAGCACAAGCCCGAAAGGAATCGGCTTTTACATGGTGTCATTGACTGGGGTTGTTTGTGATTTCAAACAAATGAAAACACCCAGGAGCACTGAATTAGTGATTGGATTAGGAAATTTATCAGCAGTTAAAATAGCAATTTGGGAAAGCTCCCTGAAAAGAGTTTACCCACCAACCCACTCTTCATAAGCACTGGGTAGGAGAGGAAAAAAAATCTCCATATTTACGAGTAAACAAAGGATTGTCAATGAAACAGGTGATTTAGAGTGAAACCTACATAGTAAGCCGGAAGGGATAAGTGGAAGAGTTTTGGGGACAAAGGGAGAGATTGGAATGCACAGGAAATAAGACAAATTAGGATTGCACGTGGCGGTGTCAAAGACATCAATAGAAAAAGTTGAGTGTGTTTTTACGTCCCTCACTTAGAAGATGATGTTTCTCAAGCTGAAAGAAATAACTGTATTTCACATACTTTCACTAATTGGGGAAGGAAAGATGAGATTTCTAAAGACCGTTCAGTTATTAGGAAAGGAAGATCAGAAGGAAGTAGTGTCTAAGCAGAGTCTTAAAAGGATAAATTGAAATTTGTAGGAAGTCTAGGTGGGAAGTTTATAATCATAAATGGTCAATTTGCAGCTCAACCATTACACTTTAATGAAATGAAAAGACCTTCTTCTCAATGAAAAGACCTTCTCAATGAAAAGACCTACTGACAAACAATCCTGAAATATGCTTAGGGAAAAACAGTGTTATTAGATAAATGTCTTTAAGAGTGACAAGTAGACAACAATGAGAAATCATGCACAATTCTCTCCATGGATCTATGTTACCACAAGAGGTCTTACAAGTGTATATCCTCTTGAGAAATCAGAAACACGCTTTTAAATTAATAATGCTAATACAAAAATAAAAAGTCACTTGTTTTAAAGGAGTGATCAGTTTTCAGACAAGGCAACTTTGTTTTTCTATTTTCTCTTTACATAGTGATATCATAAAATCTCATCCTTTTCTCCCATGGTTGAAATCGGCTTCGGCACCCATCCTCCCTGGAACAATTCAATTCATCCTTCAAATCTCTGCTCAGACAATACTTCCTGCCTGGCATTACTTCCCTGACAACTCCGAAAGCCCCCCAACGAGAATCTTACCCTACATATTCATTTGTCATTATTTGTTTATCATCTTACCCATTCAACTATGAGCAGCTTGAAGCCAAAGAAGATATTTTACTTATCTCTGTATCTCTATTACTTGGCATGGCATGTGGTCAGAGTCGGTGTTAAATAAATTTTTTTTTGAATGAACAAATAAAAGTAAAATAACACATGGGCATATTTGCCATATATTTTTTGTAGCTCTGAGACTTTAATACAGCCAAGTACACAAGGAATGAAATAATTATCATTCCAGGGCATCTACTAGAGGCAAGAGAAACATCATACATGATAAATTTTCAACTATACACACTCACCTTATTTACTTTGATAAAATATTTTGCAGAAGCACCCATGCATTTGTGTGGGTCAATTTCATCAATTCTGTTTGATCACTTCCTAGGCTTTGGAACTAAATAGTCTATGATTTAAACCCTGGACCACCCATCATTATGAACTTATTTAAAATTTCTGTGCCCCAACTGAAAGCATACAGAATTATTGGTCAATTTCATCATTCACTCAAAATCCTTTTGTCCCTACTTCCTCACCTATAAAATGAAACTAACACCTACAGAAAGGGCTACTGTGAGAATTAAGTGAGAAATATATGTATTGTGTTATATTGCCTATCACATAGAAGGTGCTTTATAAATTGTAGCTATCAATTATTGCGAAGTATAGTAGAAGGATTTTTCCTGAACCAAAAGATACTGCATCTCCGTTCCTCCTTGTGCCTATTCAGGAAACATAATTCTCAGTTCTTTTTCTCCGTGCCTACTTAAGTATTAAAGGTTTCATCATCTCTGATAGAAATGGGATATCGTATTACCACAATAATCATAATTCTTAGATGGTGATCCTCTAGCTACAAAACCAAATAAATTACCATCGGCCAGAGTTTTTAACAAACTAATTACAAACAGAGTAATTAACAAACAGCACAGTTTACATTACCAGCTATGTGATTTGAGGCAAGTTACTTAAACTCTCTGTTCCTTGTAAATTGGGGGTAATAATAGTACCTATTTCACGAAGTGTTGTTATGATAAACTGAATGAAAACACACACACACATCTCCTAGAATACTGCCTGCTAGTTGTGAGTGCTACATGTTTATTATTATTGTTAAATCAATAAATACTGAATATACTAAAACACAAGTACATACACCACAATCTGGTTATTGGTCCATCTAATTCTTCAATACTCTAACCTTAGGAGCCGAAGGTCAAGAGTAGTGAGATCAGTCCCTGACTACTGTACTCTTAGAACCATAGCAGGGCCCTAAGAATATTATCTTGCACCAGAGGCCACATGTCCCCTTAAGTAAGTCAGAAATGATAAAGTCTGCTATATTTTGTTTTCCAAAAAATGCTTCACTCTGCAAAAGCCAACTTTTTAATATAGAGAAAAAAAAGAATAAATGGTATTTAAAATTTAAGAGCCAGGTAACAAATAACTTTCAAAGAAGAACTTCACGTTAAGAACAGAGGTGAAAGAGAATGTTTACATGGAAACAATTTTCTTATTTTGCTAGTAACTTTATAAATTCCCATTACCGTATCTCTGAGCTATTTTTGATTTCTCCTTCAAGTTCCTCTTTTTGTTACATCAGAGCTTGTTGCTATGGAGATGATAGAGATGGCACAGATTCACCAGCATGGACCATTTTCCAAACAACTAAGTATCTTTCCCTACCATAAAAGAAATATTCCTGTCTTAGACATTTCTTATGTTTTCATTCTGAGAGATAAAAAAATAGATGTCACATTTTCCATTTAACAATGAAGGATGGTGAATTCACCATTAGGGATGGTGAATTTCTTAAAATATTAGTTACATTTGGAGAAGATGGATTGATTGATAAATACTTTGATTTATTTTCAACATCAATCTTAGTAACCATTTAATAGTATTTTTACAACTCACACAATTATTATCACATGTGCTATATTATTTGATTTATGCAGTCTTCAATGACATAAGAAGACATGGTTTTATTTTCATATCTTATAAACGAGCACATGGAGCCCAAAGAGACTAATTTGCCCAAGAGAAAATGGCAAATATAGGAACCTGCACCCAGATCTCTTGATAGTTCCCCTTCAACTTATTGTACCTCCCCATATCTCATTAGAGTGTTATTTTCAAATCTGGTAATAAAGTTTTCTGAATCCTTCATCTTCCTCTTGTAACAGAGACGAACAAACCTGACTCCATATTGGATCTATTCTCTTAGGTCTAACCTTTGTGCTCTGTTGTCTGTGCTTCCTCATGCTTGCTCTGCACTTCTGTAAAAGAATGTTTCCTGTAGCCTGAAATATACACAATAACCCATTCTCAAGGCTCTGCCTTCCCAGGCTTGACCTTTAAAGGTATAACACTTTACCATTCATATAAAGATAAAAAGTTGCTGAACAGAAAATAACATTTGTCTTGTTGGAGGTTTAAAGGAATATTGTGGGACTTCCCTGGTGGCACAGTGGTTAAGAATCCGCCTGCCAATGCAGTGGACACGGGCTCGAGCCCTGGTCTGGGAAAATCCCACATGCCGTGGAGCAACTAAGCCCGTGCGCCACAACTACTGAGCCTGCGAGCCACAACTACTGAGCCCGCGTGCCTAGAGCCCATGCTCCGCAACAAGAAAAGCCACTGCAATGAGAAGCCTGCGCAGCTCAACGAAGAGTAGCCCCCGTTCGCCACAACTAGAAAAAGTCTGCACACAGCAACGAAGACCCAACGCAGCCATAAATAAATACATAAATAAAGGAATGTTGTGACCAGACCTACCCAGACAGCTGCAAGAACAAAGGATTCTGGCACCAAGAAGTTTGCAACAATAAGCCACACCCCATCCCCTTTTAGAATAAAATAAGCCTGAACTCTAACTCAGGGAAGATGGTTCTTCGGGACACCAGTTCACCATCTTCTTGGTCTGCTGGCTTTCCAAGTGAAGTCGCTATTCCTTGCCCCAACACCTCCTGATTTATTGGCCTGTGGTGTGGTGAGCAGTAAGAGCTTGGGCTCAGTAACATTCTTCCTCCTCCTCAGAACTAACCTCTATTGACTGGTTCCATGTTCAGACACTGTTTCAAGTGTTGTTTATGTATCACATGGAGGTAACTGAAGAAATGAGAACTGCTATGAAGGCAATGCATTAAATTCAAATACATTTGTAGTATCTTTTCTTTGTTTACCACTAAGTACTTTAAGGCAACTAGAAATGCATAGTTAAAAACCAAAAAGATCTGTAATAAAAGTATAAACAATTAAACTGTACTCTAAGCTGTATTTGTTTTAATTCATTGCTTTATCGACAGCATCTAATACAAGCATATGGCTTGTCATAAACACCCAATAAATATTTTTTGAGCACTATGTCACAATTAATACATGCTTCTGACACATATGAAAAACTGACTTATACAATTTTCCCACTATGTGCCGTGTATGCATTTCTACAGCTCTAGGTCCTAGAGAAAGAAATGATTCTACATGTTTGAAAGTGAAGTTCCAAGCAATGCAGGTAGGTTCCTGAGATGACATTTTCGGCAGGCTTCATCTAGCCTGCTTGCTTGGAAAATCAATAGAGAAACACCACTTCTTAGGAGACTTTTGAAGAGGAGAATATTTGGTTGTTGCAGACTTTCATTTCTCTTTCTGTGTCTACTCCTTCCTTTCTGTACTTCCCATCTCTGCTCTAGTAATTTCTCCTTCATGAACACTTGGTATGTTGAAAAGATTCTGGGAAAAGCTGCTTATGGCTAATACCAGACAGAGTAAAAAATGAGATCAGATATTAACTTAGTTTTAAGGAGAGAATCTAAAAGAGATAAGGTTGTCCTAGGCCCATTTAGTGGATGGGAGAGGTGGGTGGAGATTCAAGCCTGCAACAAAAATGTCAGAGAAGGAACACTTAAGATAGAAGAGCAGCTGATTCACTTTGTTATAAAGCAGAGACTAACACACCATTGTAAAGCAATTATACTCCAATAAAGATGTTAAAAAAAATTAAAAAAAAACAAATAAAATCCTGTAAAAATAAATAAATAAATATTTTAAAAATAAATAAATAAATAAATACAAGACTTTGCAAAATGGCACACACACACACACACAAAAGAAATGTGAGAGATCAAGGGGAAAGAATATAGTTCCTATATTTGCAGGGAGACCACAGGCTATTTAAGGAGAGGAGGAGATCTTAGGAGGAGCAGAGCTGATGCAGGACCCCTACTGGGCAACCTCTTCTCCTGAAAGGCTTTCTGAGCTTACCAACCCATGCTCGGTGCTTGGTGAATACCACCACATTCTACTTGTACATTGGCTTGCAGATTTTCAGTTTTTCATAATCAGTTTTCATTAGATCCTTTTGGAAATCTGTGAGGCCAATACAGAAGGAGCTGTTATCTTACTTTTACAGGTGAATAAACTGAGGACCTCAAAGGTGACATAATGTGCTCAAATTGCCATTAAGTATCAGAGTCAGGTATAACCAAGGCATCATTTCCTACATTCTCCTGGGGAAATGGAGGTGAGCAGAATAGTAGCCAGACCTATTCAGAACAAGATGAGAGAAAAGGCTTAGAAAGTCAACAGGCTATTTGGAATATGACAGGATAAAACATAAAGGAATTAATGGGTTGTCGACAGTTATGCTAATTGTTTTTTCATCCATTCAATCAACACCTTTATTTTACTTGAAGCATATAGACCACTATATTACATACACAGGGGAATACAGTGATGTTAACATATGGCTCCTACCAAGAAGGGTATGTATATATTTCAGAAGTAGATTGAAATTCTACAGGAGGGCCAGTCTGTGTTTTGGGACCCTAGAAAATCGTTTGAGAGGCATGAGGCTCCCAGCTGTAAGGAAGATTCACGGTGACTGTATAAGAGAAACTGTGAGACACAAGTTACAAGTTGAAAGAGATCTTCTATTTCTTTGAATAGACTTTGGTTGGTTCTTGAGTTCTTTTTTCCCTTGAAATAAAAAAATAAAAGTAAACACTTTTCTTTGGCCTTGTGTATACTGCTTATTCATGTTATGCTTATCTCTGGAGGCAGATGTCATTTGGACCTTGAGTATGAAGGTAACACAGTAGCATGACAAAGCAGTGATTTTAAAGGTATACGCGTCCCCAGCTAGTTGGTGGAACTTCTTCCAGATCAGTCTGGGCAGTCTGTCTCCCAAATGTATTTACCTGAGAGAAAATAAGCCTATCATTTATTTAAGCCTGTTTTCTTTTGTATTTTTATTTTATACACAGCCAAACCTAATCCTAACAGACTCACTGATATGGTACTGTAACACCATGATACCTTACCTCTCCTTTCCTCATCTTCCCAGTTTACTTACATCTCAGTTTTTTATGAACTCAGTACCAGCATTTACATTATCATTAGTATAGAAATATTGAAAGAAAATACACTTCATTTTCCATGGCACACCACAGATTGGGGGGTTTGTTCACTTCCTTTCTGGCCACACTAATGCTTCAGCACAGAATTGCCCTTTGACCAGCTCTAATTATGGTGTTCTGTAAAAGAACCCTAGCTTCAGTGCCTAAAAATGATTTAGTCAGATTGTAGGCTCACCAGCGGGAATGAGTGGTGCCCAAAGTAAAAAAAGCAAACAACAGAACTTTAAGAATTTAAACTTTGTCACAGCCCATGTGCCAGCCGTGGTCTCTCTCCCTACACTTAAGACTGCCCACTCATTGAAAATGAATTTGTCATAAAGTATGTTTGGGGACTTCCCTGGTGGTGCAGTGGACTCCGCGCTCCCAATGCAGAGGGCCTGGGTTCGATCCCTGGTCAGGGAACTAGATCCCACATGCATGCTGCAACTAAGAGTGTACATGCCACAACTAAGGAGCCGGCGAGCCACAACTAAGGAGTCCTCCTGCCACAACTAAGACGTGGTGCAACCAAATAAATAAATTAATATTTAAAAACATAAGTAAATAAAGTATGTTTGAGGGTAATATACTGGTTTTTATAAGAACAGTCTTTTATACTCAAAACTTCTTAGAAGACTGTCAAAATAAATCATGATGTATCAAAATAGCACAATAAGAAAATATTGAAAATATTGCAGAATATTTAAGGACTCGAAAGAGTTTCATATACGCATTGAAGTGAAAAAAAAGAAAATCATAAAACAAAAAAATTTACTTAAAAATGGAAGAATATACTGCTAACCATTAATGATGTTTTATATCTGAATTACAGGTTATAGTTAATTTATGTTTCCTTATTTATGTTATTTTATGGTTTCTAATTTTTTTACAGTGTAATTATTTGAAATCAGGAGAATCTGTTATCACAGAAAACTAGGGGGAAATTATGAAGAGGTCTTCAAGGCTAACATAATCACTTTAGGCTCCCTGGCAAAACAAGAGAAAAGGCTGAAACACTGCTCCTGTGATTTTGTGTAATAATTAGAAAATTCCAAGAGAAAACATTTAAATATCTTGAAACAAAAGCAATTAGGATCTTAAACGCCAGGATGGAAATGCTCAATTAACTTAAAAAAAAAACTTCCCCATTGAATTTAATGTTGTGATTAGAACAAATGTAACATTTATTGTGTGCCTGGACTTTAGAAGACATAATGCAGCATCCTGAATTATAAAAATAGTATTAATTCAAATTAATTTGCATAAGTACATGTGGGAAACATCAGCTGAAAGACACTGAGAAGGAAAAAACACAAACGATGTGTTAGATTGAATGGCAATATTTCCAGTTCTAAGGAGGCATTTGCACAGTCTACCACAAATATCCATAATAATAGAATTCCCACATATTTACTAAATTCCTACCGTGTGGAAAGCATTATGCTAGTCCCTGTGGAAAATGCAAAGCCGCCTCTCCTCTGCCCTAAAGACACTTATAATCCAGTAGGGGAAATGAACACAATTAATCATATGCAAAGCTGTCTGGGAAGTGATAAGAGAGAAGTGTAAGCAGTGTTTTCTAGAAGTTAGAAGAGAGGAACAGACTCTGTGTTTATTAATAATCTGAGATAGGAAATGAACTTCTCAAAAACAATGTTGGCTGATGATTTCAAACTGGAAATTGCTCAACAAAGTTAGTGTGGAAAACAAGATGATGTAAATTTCCCAAAAGACTTGGGAAGTGGGAACAGAAATGAACAAAATGAGACTCAATTTGAAAAGGGCGGGGGTGGGTAGGGAGAGCAGAGAAGACATATAGACATCTGAAAACGAATCACTCGAAAGCATGAAGTATCCAGTGGGCAGAAACCTAGCCCTAGCATATGGGCTAGTGGATCCCACATTAGCTGCAACTCAATGTTACAACACAAAGGCTTAGTCAGAGTGTTCAGTAGGGTGAAGGAGATAAAGGGGCCTCCACAAACAGAGCATGAAAAGGTTTATTCTAGTGAAATCACAGCTAGAAAAGAACATTCCATTAAAAAGATAATAACCACCTGGAAGGCATCCGAAAAAGCATTAAAGGTCTTTACTGAATTAAGAACAGGGAAAAAAAGAAAACCCAACTCCTCACTTAAATACCGATACCACTTAAGTAAAAACAGAGAGTCAGCATACTGGAAAGGAAAAGTTGAAAAAGACAGAATTATATGAGGAAGAAAGGAAGCTAGCCATGGCATTATGCCTTCCAGCTAAAATAATGATAAACCATGTATCACAACATGGTTAATTCAGGAACCATAGCTTTATTAATCATTGACTAAATGGGACTGCCACTGAGTCAATCAAATTAAGGCCAGAACAAACCAAACCTACTTCACTCTTGCTTATTAAACTGCTTTTTAAGACACGAACGTACTAGGATCAACTTAAATAGAGTTTTGATTCAAAGTCAGGAAGATACCTGAAACAAAGCATGGATTAAGCTGTCTTTTAACCATGGCGTCTAAGAGTATCTGGAATAGTTTTGGGCTGGTAAGTAGCTATTTATTTGAGAGCACTTCAATGCTAATTCCTCCGTGGGTCACTCCAATTCACTGTTGTATGGCCACAGGTTTTTAGCCCTGGAGAACTTTCTAACAAAGGTGTTGGTTGGGTGTAACTTGATGTCTTTGGCCAAGGAAGTGGAGGGAGCTCAAACAATCTATCTTCTTTATTAAGCAGCTGGCAAAAAGCATAATATGCCTGTTCCAATAATTACAGTTTAGGGCTAGAAGACGCTAAGCAAACATTTTTTTCTTCTCTCTTTGCTCTGTCATCTACTCCTCTTCTCTATACTATACTTCTTTATTGCAAATTTATATTAGCTTAAACGTCCATATATTATTTAGGGAGAACAAGTTAAACTGATACTTGAGGTTTAAACATCTTTATGGTCATGCCATAATGGCCAGTTTAAAATTATCTTTGGTTCACTCACTCAAAACAAAACAATATGTTGTATACCTAAACACTGTAGGTTTTGTTTGTTTGTTTTGTTTTGTTTTTTGCGGTACGCGGGCCTCTCACTGTTGTGGCCTCTCCCATTGCGGAGCACAGGCTCTGGACGCGCAGGCTCAGCAGCCATGGCTCATGGGCCCAGCCGCTCCGCGGCACGTGGGATCTTCCCGGACCAGGGCACGAACCCGTGTCCCCTGCATCGGCAGGTGGACTCTCAACCACTGCGCCACCTGGGAAGCCCAACACTGTAGTTTTTATATCTTCTAAAAGTAAGTTAATCATAAACAACATTCAATGAAATATTCTTCATACTCAGGCTGATACCTGAGTTCATCCCTTCATCAGCAAAGGAGAGAGATTTATAAGCCAAACTTTATGTAGTGTCCAAGTTTGAGAAGGATAAATAAATCTGAAGCCCCTCCACATCCTAGTTTTACCCTCTGACCACCAGAACTGGGACTCTGAACCACTAAATAAATTCCAGAGCATCAGCCTAATTCTACCTGAAGCAGAAATGAGCAGCTCTTTGAGTCCTGGATGTCCCAGATATCACCCAAGGTCAACTCAGTTTGGGCTATGAAAGTCTTCTCCATATTTCAGAAGAACCTGAAGTACCATCCTAGTTTCTGCTTCTGCTGTTTGCTTCTGCTTCTTTTATTCTTTTTTCTAGTTGCTCATGTCTGAACCTTTGATTCTACCTCCTTCTCTGGGGCACCTCAACATCAGACCTCCAGAACATGCCCAGCTGTGTCCACATCAAACAAAGAAGGCATACATTCATTCTCAACACAATACTAAGAAACTATGCACAAAGGTAAATCAGACAAGATTATATTTTCTGAGGAACTGTCCAAGGTCGGTCTCCTGGGTCATCTATTCTACTGTTAGCTGTGAGATATAAGATTACGTGCCTCGTATACTTCAGGCTCCAGAGTGAATTTATTAATGTTCTGCAGATATTCAGACATCAGGAGGGAGGAAAGAGAGTCAATGCATATGAATGCAAGGTGTTTTTGACACCATAGCCTGGAATATACAAACAGAAGAGGTCGTGGAGGCACAGAAAGATTCCTGGGAGGTTTGCTCTGCTAATGTAACTTTTAAAAATAAACACTACAGAAAGTCTTTTTCACTTCAGTCAATTCCTTTTCCTCTGAGGAGGCACAGATCTTTACTAATATAATCTTTATTTACCAGCTGCTCCATCCATTTTGCAAATTCAAGCCTATTGAGATATAATACCAGGGAGAAAAATACTGAGGAAACTTCTGTAATCAGTTAATAGTCAGTGTTTTCTTGGAGCCAGAATGAAATTCACCATCTGTAAATGCTAGAGAAAGGTATAAAAATAAAGTTATCAAACCATCAGTCAATGCTACTAGGAAGCTTGGTAATTGTCATATTAGAAATGACAAGAAAGTAATAATACCAGAGCAGAAAACAAGCTCTCCTCTGAAAACCAGAAGGGGAGCTTCTGTCTTCTCAATCCTGAAAGGTTGCTCTGTCTTCCTTTGATTTACAGGCAAGAGTCACTGTGCCTGTAAGATTTTGTCAGTGAGAATTATGCTATAATCTTCTATCTATAGATTTGGAGGATCAGGAAGGAGCAGGCAAGACAGGGTAAGCAGGCTTAGAATTAGCCAGTCTGAATAATTTCAGTGGGTTCCAGGGCATAGGGACTGTCCCTAGTTGTCTGGTACCTGGTCCTGAGATGATTAGGGCAGATGGATAGTGACTGGGAGTGTGAGAGCCCAAGGGATGTGGGCTCTGGATTGATTGATTTGCCATCAGAAAGTGTTCTGATGAGCAAGTTGTTTATTATCTCTGAGAGCTGGCTAATTCTGGAGGGGTAGCCCCTCCTGGTCAGAAAGGCCCCAGATTTCAAAACATCAGAATACACAAAATAAAAGACATTGTTAATCCATTACAATAGACTAATAGTCTAATAGACCCCCTAGGTGTCAAGTTGTGTGTTCCTATCACAGTTCTGTCAGAAATTATCTGTGTAACAGGTCACTTCTCTAGCCTTTAATTCTTCCACTAGTGAATTAAACATTATTTGACTAGATAAATCTTAAATATATTAGGTACATATTTAGCATTCTTTGAGTTATGATCACATGACAAAAGGAGATGCCTTATTATATTCAACAAGATAACTCTTATTCAGGACAAGAATTTGGTAAATTCAGTCTGATATAGGAAAATTAGGTTTGAGTACACCTGTTTTTTTAGGCAATCTGTAAAGCAGACAAGTTGTTACTGCCACATGCAGTCTAAAAAACTGCAACTTAAAAGCTGGAATGCCTGCTTATGCCTCAAGGCTTCTAACCACACTGAACTTGGCTGCTGGAATTTGTAAGCACTGCCAGGTCCAGGACCTCCTTCAGAAGTGCTCTCTCATTTTTACTGATTGCTGACATAAAGAAACAGCAACTACTTTTTACCTTCCTCTTATTCAGCTTTCATATAGCAACAAGGATATGGAGAGCTCACCATATAGCTGGTAACCAATAAATTTATGCATAACTATTGGTAACCAGCCCAGCAATAAAGTATCTTAAAGAAAAATACAAATGTAGACTTGAAATTGTAAGATGAAAATTGGATTGCTGTTCTCAGCCATATGGGAGATCACCACTGTATTTCTGTATCATACCTGAAAGACATATTTCTCAAAATTCTGCCTTGGTGCCTCTGCCATGTTAACCTGGGTATGTGATCCTTATGAAACATAGAAACTTCTGGTATTTCTCATATTTAAGTAATAATCCTTTACCTTTCCTGCACCTAAATAGAAAACCCTCTGATTAGACGTTATTCCACATCTTTATGTTTTGGTTGTATATAAGCACATTTTTTAAACGGAAAAATTCCAGTGGGGTGTGCGTGCATGTGTGTTTGTCTGTGTGTGTACGTGTTTGTGTGTTTCTGGGATGGGGGATCAGGTCATAAAACAGTATATAAAGTATGATCATATCTTCATAAGAATAAATAGATATATTTTAAAGGTCTGGAAAAATATATAGTCAATTGTAAGCAGAATTCATCTTTCAGTGATGAAATTATGGTGATTTTAATTTTCTTCTTTATATATTTTTGTATTTTCTGAATTATTTGCAATGAATATACATATATTCCTTTTATAATGGAGGAAAATTAAGTTACTTCTATTTTGCAAAACAAATATTCCTACATCCTTAGAGAATTTTTTTGTGAAGACATTATTTTTTTAATTTATTTTTTTTTTGCATTACACGGGCCTCTCACTGTTGTGGGCTCTCCTGTTGTGGAGCACAGGCTCTGGACACGCAGGCCCAGCGGCCATGGCTCACGGGCCCAGCCGCTCCATGGCATGTGGGATCTTCCCAGACCAGGGCACGAACCCGTGTCCCCTGCATCGGCAGGCGGACTCTCAACCACTGTGCCACCAAGGAAGCCCAGTGAAGACATTACTGAACATTACAAAACTTAGGTCAAATGTCAAATGGTCACTCTCATGTAGATTTACAGATCACTATACAGGTTGTTTTCCCCACTTTATCTGGGACCTTCACTCCATAATTGTTAAAATCTTTGGCTTATAGATAATATTTAAGGCCAAAAAAACCCAGCCACTATGGTGGAGACTGTAAGTAAAGATTGTTCCTGGTCATACCTCAGTAGCCCTATATTCTTAAGGCCACAGGAGGTGAACTAAAAAGAGAGAATTGCAGTATTAAAAAGAATCAAAATAGTTCATCAGCCACTGCCAAGGTCTCAGTTCAAACAAGTTCTCAGCCCTCAGGCCTCAGAGTTTACTCTGGTAGGCAACTGAGTATGACGGTTGTATTTCAAAGGTTTCCTTGCTTGATTAGGGTACCATAGTAATGAGGTCATGGTCTCAAGAACACTCCTTATACCAAATAGCTTTACATAAGGAGCAACTGTTCTGCAGCCACAGACTGCCAGTATAGTCAGCAAGGTTGAACCAGGTTGAACCTTGCAAAGGCAAGGTTCACAAACAGGGGAACCTGGGAATGAGCGTGTGGCTAAAGCAACAAAAATCTATAACTACCCTTTCCAAAGTAGCTTAAGTTTGCTCCTGTGACAACAGGTCAATAACAGCTTTAAAGAGAAATACTAGGATTTCTAAAGTGGGACTAGAGTTATAGATACATCATTTTAAGATGTCTTTTAAGTAAACCTCCTGGTTCAGAGCTATGGGGAAGCTCATGTGACCCAGCAACCTATATCATCTGATATCAAAGGGGCAAAATCACTCTCTGAGCTTGATGCTTTGATGTCCATCCCATCTTAAAAGTCCTAGAATATTAAGATGGTACGTAAAATTTGAAAAGTTGGGTAAAAGACCAGACTAAGATCCTCAATAAGTAACTGAAGTGGCAGCCCCTCACTGTCTTTGTGCTCATTCCTGCTTGTTATCTACGTCAGACTTTATGGTTCTCACTTATTTCCATGAGTTATTACAAGAGAAAACATAGGAGAAACTAATTTAAGTTGGGTGAAACTTTTGCAAGGAGCTGTATTAAAAAATTAACAGTCTTTATAGAAGCACTAATTAAATTTTCTCATTGCCTACAACACAGTAAACTCCCAAAGTCTGTATTTTAACCG
This sequence comes from Grampus griseus, assembly GCF_964374135.1. Classification (NCBI taxonomy): domain Eukaryota; kingdom Metazoa; phylum Chordata; class Mammalia; order Artiodactyla; family Delphinidae; genus Grampus; species Grampus griseus. The sequence goes on along the minus strand of NC_139003.1, from coordinate 27,352,410 downwards.
CCAAGCATGTCAGTAGAGATATCACAAATATTTTATCAAATATGCTTAGGGTTGAAATTATTTTCATTAATTAATTACACTTTGAAATCATCAGTCAAAAATTCATGTTAAGGGCTAAAACATTCTCAAATACACTAATCCCCATCATTCTCCTTCAAGTGAGTATTATTAGCCCTGTTCCAAAACCAAATCATCTGAATGGCCATAAAAGAATGTAGTTTGATAGGTAGAGCTAAGGCTACAATGCAGATGTAATGATTCATAGACCATGGTTCTAAGTCTTAGCTAGTCAGTATTTTTATAGGTTTTAAGATTAAAGATTCATAGACCATGGTTCTAAGTCTTATCTAGTCAGTATTTTTATAGGTTCTAAGATTAAAGGTCATATATCTTCCCTTAGATATGTCAACCGTAGCGTGATTTTACCAGATGGAATTAGAGGTGAATGACTGGTGTGTCGATACTCTAGTTCTCTGCCAATAAACTCAATTTATGTCATGTAGTGTCATGGCGGAATAAGATCGTTACCTACAAAGTAAAAATGTAAATGTTTTTGTTGGAATTGTTTGGATAATACACTAGCTCTCCAGATTAAGTAAAATGTCTGACGAGATTATAACAAATGGGAAAGAAAAGGAATGCAATATTTGACAATCATCCTTCAGTTATTCATTTGTCATCAAAATATGTAAAATGGTGACATATCTTTGTTTTTTATTTTAAAAACACATAAGATCTAGCCTCAAGTTTTTAAGTGCACAATACCATATTGTTAACTATAAGCACAATGTTGTATGGATTCCTAGAGATTTTATATCTTGCATAGCTGTAAACGTATCTGTTGAACAGCAGCTCCCCAACACCCCCACCTCCTGGCCCCGGCAACCAGCATTTGACTTTCTGCATCTATGAGTTTGACTATTTAGATGCCTTGTATAAGAGGAAATGCAGTATTTGTCCTTCTGTGACTGGCTTCCTTCACTTAGCATAATGTCCCCAAGGTTTGAGATATTTGCACTCCTGTATTTATTGCAGCATTTTTCAGAATAGTCAAGAAATGGAAGCAACCTAGAAGTCCACTGACAGATAAACAGATAAAGAAAGTGTGCTTACATACATACAATGGAATATCATTCAGCCTTAAAAAAGACATATCTCTATTTTTAACTTTAACTTCTTATTATGAAAAACTTCAAACCACAGAGCATGATGAATCCCCATGCTTCTGGGACTCCGATTCAAAAATCATCAATTCATAGCCAACTCTGTTTCATCTCTCCCCTTCTCCTGTACTGGAAGCAAACCTCAGGTGTCATATGATTTCATCCACTAATATATTATATGTATCCCTAAAAAGTAAGAACTGTTTTATATACATTACCGTAATATCATTATAATATCTAAAATATGAGGTAACAATCTTTCAATATCATTAAATATCTTGGAAGTTTCACATTTCCAATTCCTTACAAATATAAAAAAATGTTCTACAGTTGTTTCTTTGAATAGGAATCCAATAAGACCCACCTTGCAACTGATTGCTCTATCTCTCAAGTCTCTGTTAGTTTACCAGTTCCCCCTCTATCTTTCTTCTTCCTCTTTGAAACTTAATTGTTGAAGAAATATGGCATTTGTCCTGATGTCTGGATGTTGTCATTGTATCCACTGGTGGCATTTAACATGTTCCTCTAAATTTCATACTACTAAAATTGGTAGTTGGATCTAAAAGCTTAAGCAGAATCAGGGTCAATTTTTTTTCTAGACTACTTCATAGATGTGGTAATATTCTTCCATCAGGGCACAAAATGTCCAATATCATCTATTTTTGTGATATTACAGTCATTGATGATTATTACCTATTAGAATTTGCATAATGATATTATGCTCAAATAACCTATTAGAATTTGCATAATGATTTTTTACTTCTACCATTTCTTCATTTTTTTAGCTGGAATTCCTTTAGAAAAAGAGTATCTCCTCTATTAATACTTGGCTAAACAATGCTACAAATTTGATAAGAAAGACAGGATAAAGAATTTATTTCTTCCTTTACTGATTAGTTTATTTACCAGCTTACCTTAATTATCACAAGTTAAGGGTCTTTGTTTTTTAAGTATTAAAATTTATTTTAAAGGATTTTATACTGGTGAGCACCTGTATGGTAAAAAGTTGGGACTTTTTTTTAGAAAGCCAATGTATGAAGTTGTCACTTTGTACACTGTACACTTTAGTCCTCCTAAGTAAATGCGTTTCAAATTAATAAAAGACAACCAAAGAGAAAATATAGAGATGCGCCAGGTGTGACAGGTAGAACTTTTCACTACTAAAGGATTGGTAAAGTCTAAGGGGCTGAACCTGCAATAAAACTAAAGGCATCTTTCTGGAGGCTTAAATGTTGAAAAGGCAGGAGACTACTCATCTACCCATGACAGGAATTATGATTTTTTTCTACCTGTTTATTTTTTTTTTCCAGTTTTATTGAGATATAGTTGACATACATCACTGTATAAGTCTAAGGTGTACAGCACAATGATTTGACTTACACACGTCATCAAATGATTATCACAGTAAGTTTAGTGAACATCCATCTTCTCATATAGATACAAAATTTTAAAAATAGAAAAGAATTATTTTCCTTGTGATGAGAACTCTTAGGATTTACTCCCTTAACTCTCATAAATAACATACAGAGGTGTTCATTATATTTATCACATTGTACATTGCATCCCTAGTACTTATTTATCTTATAACTGGGAGTTTGTACCTTTTGACTGCCTTCCTTCAACTCCTCCTCCCCTCTGTCTCTAGTAACCACAAATCTGATCTCCTTCTCTATGAGTGCGTTTGTTTGCTTGCTTGTTTTTGAAGTCTAATCGACCTACCACACTACGTTAGCTCCTGTTACATGACAAATTGACTCAGTATTTCTATACAATTCAAAGTGATCACCATGATAATCTAGTTATGATCTGTCACTACACTATATCCCCACACTGTGCGTTTCATACCCATGTCTCATCATTCTGCAACTGGAAGTTGGTACCTCTTAATCTCGCTGCCATATTTCCTTCCTCCACCCACCTCTTCCCCTCTGGCAACCACCTGTTTGTTATCTATAACTCTGTTTCTGTTTTGTTAGGTTTGTTCATTTGTTTTGTTTTTTATATTCCACATATAAGTGATATCATACAGTATTTGTCTTTCTCTGTCTGACATTTCACTGAGCATAATACCCTCTAGGTCCATCCAAGTTGTTGTAAATAGCAAGATTTCATTCTTTTTTAATGGCTGAGTAATCATTCATTGTATATATACCATGTCTTCATTCGTCTATTGATAGGCACTTGGGTTGCTTCATATCTTGACTATTGTAAATAACGCTGCAGTGAACATAGGGGTGCATATCTTTTCTAATTAGTGGTTTTGTTTTCTTTGGAGAAATACCCAGGAGTGGAATTGCTGGATCATATGGTAGTTCTATTTTTAAGATTTTGAAGACTCTCCATACCGTTTTCCAAAGTAGCTGCATCAATTTAACATCCCCAGCAACAGTGCACAAAGGTCCCCTTCTCTCCACATCCTCACCAACATTTGTTACTTGCTGTCTTTTTGCTAACAGCCATTCTGACAGGCAAGAGGTGACATCTCATTGTGGATTTTATTTACATTTCCCTGATGATTAACTCTCTTGAGCATCTTTTCGTGCGCCTTTTGGCCATCTGTACGTCTTCTTTGAAAAAATGTCTATACAGATGCTGTGAACATTTTTTAATTGGGTTATTTGTGTTTTTGTTTTTTAATGTTGAATTGTATGAGTTCTTTGAATATTTTGGTATTGACCCCTTATCGGATGTATCATTTGCAACTATCTTCTATTCAATAGGTTGCCTTTTCGTTTTGTTGATAGTTTCCTTTGCTGTGCAGAAGCTTTTTAGTTTGATGTAGTCCCATTGGTTTATTTTTGCTTCAGTTTCCCTTGCCTGAGGAGATACATCCCCCAAAATATTACTAAGACCTATGTCAAAGAGCTTACTGCCTATGTTTTCTTCCAGAAGTTTTCTGGTTTCAGGTCTTACAGTTAAGTCTTTAATCCATTTTGAATTTATGTTTATGCATGCTGTGACAGAGTAGTACACCTTAATTCTTTTGCATGTAGCTCTCCAAAATCAGGAGGTGGGTCTAACCCAGGCTCCTTTCAAATTATTGCTTCTGCCCTGGGTCCCGGAGTATGTAAGCATCTGTATGTACCCTTTAAGAGTGGAGTCTCTACTTCCCACAGCGCTTTGACTCTCTGGAAAGTATGCCCTGCTGGCTTTCAAAGCCAAATGTTCTGGGGGCTTATCTTCCCAGTGCAGGATCCCCAGGCTTGGGAGCCTCATGTGGGGCTTGGATCCCTTGCTCCTTGAGAAGGACTTCTGCACCTGTAACTTTCCTCCCCATTGTGGGTCACCTACCCAGGGGTATTAAGTGTACCATCTCTCCATCCTCCCACCCATCTCGCTGTGGTTCTTTCTTTATATCATTAGTTGTAGAAGATCTTCTTTGCTAGTCTTCTGGTCTCTCTCATCAATAATTACTGTGTAAATAGTTGTAATTTTGGTGTGCCCATGGGAGGAGATGAGCTCAGGGTCTTCTTACTCTACCATCTTGGCCCCTCTTCCCTTACATGTTTACCTTGAACATAAAAAGTGAAGAGATTCCATCGTCAAAGTAAGGAAGTCTCTGGGTGGCCAGTGCTGATTCCAGGGGCCCCTTCTTCCTTCCTGATACGCTGGAGGTGTCTTGAAAAGAGCGTGCTACTCAGAACCCTCTTGTTTGCAATGCAGCCAGGCTCATGGCTGCATATGGTTCTAGTGGGTCAGAGAGGAGAACATTTTTCCATCTATATCTGAGAGGGGATGAAACTAAAGTAGAGGCTGACCATGCTGCGGCTTGCTGAGCTTCTTCAGTGCCTCGCCACTGCTCTTGGGATAAACCCCATCTGTATAACTTGCTAATCAAGGCCACTATTACCTGGTCTACCCTAACTATTCTAACTAGCATCCACTATATTTCTTTCACAGCCTCCCTACTAGAGTGCCTATGGTCTAGAAGAAAGACAATCAAATTTACTACTCTTCTCTGATCATACTTGAAACTCTTTTCCATGTCTGTTCATGATGTTCCAGTTTCCTATTTATGGACTCTTCTACCAAACACCATCTCTTGACTCCTCCACTCTTGAGCCACAATTAATACGCCTTCTGTGGTGGGTAGAAGGATGGCCCCCAAAGATACCTACATCCTAATCCCTGGAACCAGTGAATGGGTTGCTTTACATGGCAAGGTGGAATTAAGGTTACAGATGGAATTAAGTTTGCTGATCAGCTGATTTTAAAATAGAGAGATTATATTGGATTATCTGCATGGGTTCAATGTAATCACAAGTCCTTAAAAGTAGAAGAAGGAAGCAGAAGGGTATGTCAGAGTGATGTGATGTGGGAAGGATCCAGCTCATCATTGCTGGTTTTGAAGAGGGAGAAAGGAGACCATGAGCCAAAGAATGCAGGCAACTTCTTGAAGATGGAAAATTCTGCAAGAAAACAGATTTTCCCCTGCACCCTTCAGAAGGGGACACAGACTTGCCGACACCTTGATTTTAGCCCATGAGAAGTGTTGGACTTCTAACCTAGAGAAATTAAGATAAGCTACTAAATTTGTAGTGATTTGTTGCAGCAGTCGTGGAAGACCAACGCACCATTCTTTTTGCTCACATGGCACTTTTTAGCTGCATAGCTGGAGGCAGCAAATGTAGTGCATCAGAGTAAGATTCCACCTGGATGCAAATTTCTGCTTTGCTACTTCTAAGCTGTATGATCTTGGGCAATTAAAGGCACTTCTCTGAACCTCACTTCACATCAGATCATCTGCTTACACCTTTCCACTGCACAGAGCTCCAGTCCTTTGAGGTATTTCTCACAATTATAATTAAATAATCAACTGGGTGCTTAATTAAATGTCTGTTTCTCCCTTGAGATAGTGGTTTCCCCAAGGGAAGGAGCTCTGACTATTTTGTTACTATCTTGTATCCCTAGCACAGAGCTCCAGTGCTAAGCAAAAACAGGCATTTAAAAATATTGGCCAATTAAATGGATTTGATTAAACATATCACCTTGGGTGTGATGTAGACAATACTGTCCAGTAAAATATCACTACATTCAGAATGTAAAAATACATTCACTGTACCAGTATAATTCAGGGATTCAGGGAGCCATGACTCAAGAGATTCCATAATCTCCTCTTTTCAAACCCCATTTTTAAAGTTATTCTATTTTGTCCCCTCCCTCCTTACTTTGCTTTCCTAACAAGGAGGTGTTTTCACTGTTAGGTGTACCTAGAACAGATGGAAAGTTTCATAGCTATAGGTAGGGCCTCCCCAGGTATATCTGCCCTGGTAGAGTCCCCATGAGGCCAGGGTCTGATACTCATATTTATAGGTAAAAAATATAAATTTACTGTGATAAGCTCTAGGGGACTGATTCAGCTCAATCAGCTAAAAGACCATTTGTTAATTTACAATGAGGAGTATTCCAGGAGCAAAAACAAAATTTATTTGCACTGGATCATACCTTCTTTATCCAGCAGGAAAATTTAATAGGAAAAACTTTTTTTAAGTTTTAGAAAACAGACATGTACTATAAACATAACAACTTATAAATACAAAGCATATATACCGAGTACTCTTATAAGCAAGTAATACTCGTAAAAGAATGATTCAGACTTCCATTTCAATGCATCCAGAATTGGTATTTGCTGTTCAGTGATCATTATAAATGGTTAGTAGATCATATATGTAATTGTCTTGCCTCCAGACCATAGAAAAGAAGAAGAATCTTTTAAAATTTATAACAATGCCAACTTTAACACTTCACATCTTGTTTCTAAATCTTAAAAACTTTTTTTCATCCAATAAATACTTACACTTCAGGCATTCTCTAGAAATGGATCCCTGCAGAGCTCTTGATATAAGCCCTGTAAAGACCACTAGTATGTGAAAGGAAGTCTATAAACATGCTAGTGATTCATCACTCTAAGTTACTGATACTCAAGCCTTGAACTGAGCCGAACCTCCAAGAAGCCACATATTTGTCCCAGAGAAATTTGAGTCCCTATAGAAACAGAGGGCCCTCAGCTGCTATGAAGTTTGTTTATAAGGAATAGTTACGTGAAGAATGTGTCAGCATCCTTTCTAAAATAAACTGGAAGATGCTGTATCTTATACTGTTCACTATCCCTGTACTATCACAAAGGTCTGAATTATCAGTCAATGAAATAAGAGTCTTCCTCAGCCTTAAGCTTTATTAATGATTAGCAGAGAATTCAAAACAATAATGCAAGCAGCACCAATATCTATGAGGCCCCATACGTCAGATGCAGCTCTTAGAATACTCATTTCTGCACCTGAGTTCATTTGGTTTCAGAGTTATGCTATCTAATTGGGTATCAGTCAAGCACAGGGGTCTCTTGAATTTATATGCCTCATTAATCATACAGACCTGTTCTGGCTACATAATTAAATCCTATTCTTCAACACAGCAGCAGGAGCACGTAATTCCATAAATTTCAGATTTACTTATAAGACTCAAACTAGATAAACCAGGTACACCCTTCTAAAAGGATTCCTGTTCCATAAGTCAATGTTTGCACAAGTTCAGGTCAATCTTCCCTCCAGCATCCCTGAGGACAGGAAACTAGTTACAGACCCACTGTTAAATCTTTTCTTCCCTATGCCTATATAAGGATCCTTCAGGTAAACTATTGAAAGAATTTAGCAATAGAAAAAATAGCTCTCTCTCTTAAAAAGAGTTCAAATAAATAAACAAATATCGATAAATAAAATAGAACTATTAATTCAAAAAAGATGTGCTTACTTTTAATTGACAATAGGAATTATATAACTCAATATAGCTCTCCTTTTTTGGCTTTAGCTGCTACAGTATCATGCCTTAAATAAGTACATAATCTTGAAACTATTTATATCCAAGCTTTTATATATAATTACCTTCAATCTCATATACCACATGATTTTTTTCCTATAGAAGTGAATCTTCTACCTCCTACACTTTTGGTAGGAATGTAAATTGGCGCATCCACTATGGAAAACAGTATGGAGTTTCCTTAAAAAACTAAAAAACTAAAAATAGAACTACCATATGATACAGCAATCTCATTCCTGGGTATATATCTGGAAAACCAAGAAGATACATGCACCCCAATGTTCACAGCAGCAGTATTTACAATAGCTGATGAGCCATCAACAGATGACTGGCTTAAGAAGATGTGAGATATATATATATAATGGAATATTACTCATCCATAAAAAAGAATGAAATATTGCCATTTTCAGCAACATGGATAGACCTAGAGAATATTACACTGAGTTAAGTAAGTCAGGCAGAGAAAGACAAATACTGTATGATATCACTTATATGTGGAATGTAAAAATAATACAAATGAAACTATATTCAAAACAGAAACAGATTCACAGACATAGAAAACAAATTTATGGTTACCAAAGGGGAAAGGGAGGGGGGAGAGATTAAATTAGGAGTATGGGATTAACAGATACAAACTACTATACATAAAATAGAAAAGCAACAAAGATTTACTGTATAGCACAGGGAATTATATTCAATATCTTCTAATACCCTATAATGGAAAATAATCTAAAAAACACACATATATACATGTATATATAAAACTAAATCACTTTGCTATATACCTGAAACTAACACAATATTGTAAATCAACTATACTTCAATAGAAAAAGGAAAAAGAGATGCATCTTCTATTTTAAGCAACCTCAAACAATTTTTGGAATAAATATATTCTAAATAGCTAAAAGTTGTATATTTATCTAGAATAAAATTTATAGTTAGCTTCCTATTTCTGAGAGCAATATTGCTTCTCTTCCACATCTGCCTCTTCACCCTCTTACACTTTCTTTTCACAAACTACCACTGATAAACATCATAGTCAAAGGTCATGCAACTTACTTCCTACTACTGGGTACTTTCCTTCCCTACCACCTTTCCCAAGGCGAAAGCTCTGAGTTAACTGCATCACCCTCACCCCACAAACCCAGGGGCCTTAATCAAACTGTTGTCTGTTCACTCTGAAATTCCAAAGTTCCTGGATGCGGGAGGGTTTGAGGAAACAGAAATTCTCATCCATGAGATTTGAATAACTGCTCATGGGGTAATGGCAGGATCACCATATTGAGAGGAGGAATAAGGAGTGAAGGCTATCAGGAGAAGAAACAGTGGAATAGGGCCTGTATTTTATGATTAGGCAAAGAGATTAAAAGGATATGCTCAGATTATTGAGAAGGGAAAAAAAGACCAAGATTCAACCAAGCATATAACTGTCTTTTTCTTGTATTTAGGTAGTTCAAGCATATTAGAATTCTAAAATATTAATATTAAAAGGACTTTAGAAATCATTTTATCCAGCCTCTTTATTCACAACCATTTAAGATCAAATTGGGAAGGGGAAAGACTGACTATAGTGGCAAAGCAAGTCTTCTTTTCCTTCCCTCTCTAAATCTCTTATTCTTCTTTTAAATTCTTTCTTTGCCTTACAGATTTTTGAGGTCAAATATTTTGTATTTTCTTTAATAGCTTTAAATGTTTTAGTCATAATTAAGAAAGCTTTTTCCATTTCTAGTTGATAGAGGAATTCACTTTCTCTGGTACATATATAGGGTTTTAATTTTCATTTTTAAAATATTCAGATATCTGATCAATCAGTGGAATTTATTCTGATGTATAGTTTGAGGCTAGAATCTAAATTTTATCTTTTTTCAATATTTCTCCAGTTGTTGAAAAATGTCTCTTTCCCCCAATGATTTAATATACATACATTGTCCTACATACTAGGGTCTAATTTTTAGTTTTCTATGTGTTCCCTTGGAATGTCAGGCAGTCCATTCATACACAGTCCACATTGTTTTAATTAGAGGCAATACAGTATGTTTTAATATCTATTACTTCTAGTCTCCTTACTTTCCATTGCCCTTTTTCTCCTGTGTTTTTTTCCCTCCATAGTAATTTGAGCTTCATTAATATTTTTCATATAAACTTTAGATTCAGTTTATCTAATTCTGTCTTTTTAAAAATTGGTATTTTTATTGGGGTTGTATATTATCTTGGATAGAATTAGCATCTTGATGATGTTTATTCTTTCTTTTTAAGAATATGGAATAGCTTTCCATGTGTTCAAATATAATGTACGTTTCATAAATATTTTAAGGCTTTCTCTATAACTTTTTCACATTTGTTAACTTTATACTTTCCTCTCCCATTTTTTAGTTATGTTATCTCTATTTACTCAGAACATTTAACATTTACATTCTAATCTTCCACCTTTACTCTCATCTTTATTTTACTCTTAGACATAATTAAATATATGCAACGATGCTCACTAGAAGGCCTTTGTTATTATCTCTCGATTGAACGAAGACTGTTCTCTGGCAGATTCCTGAGGAAAAGCCTGTGAGTGCAATATTCCGAGTTCTTACATGGTTAAAATGGGTTTGTCTATAGCTGTAAACACTGAAGGACTGCGTATAAAACTCCTGGCTCACACGTTCCCCCCTGAATGTCTTGAAAATATTACCCTACTTTTCTCTAACATTGTATGCTATTGTTGACAATTTTCAGTCTGAGTTTTGAGTTTCTGATTTCTGGTTGTCTTTTCCATCCTCAGTTACTTGTTTAATTATATTGGGTTCATTTTTCAGTAATGTGTTACAATTTTCCTTTGTATTATGGCTTTTTCTCAAGGCAAGGCAATTATCATTATCTTACACAACTCTTCCATTTTCCTTTCCCGTCTTTATTTTTTTATACAAGAAAATTGTGTTCCTCATCTCATTTAGAGCAGGATAAGAGATGATTCAGTATCAAAGTAAAAAGTTGCACAATTTTCCATTATTACTACATGGTAGGACTTCACCTCCCTTACAACTTCATTTTCTCTCCCTGGGACTCTCTCTTTGTTATCAAATCAACCCTCTGGCTGATTGTCCATTACCTATTTTCAATTATTCTTGTCAGTGCTATCTTCAGTAATGAGAAATGATGAGAAATTGAACATTTTTCCCTTGGAGAATATTACTTGGCCTTATCTTACTAGCTGAGCTCTACATATCCAATATCAATAACCTCAGTTTCTTCCCACATTCCCTAAGTTTTAAAGAAAAATTAGAATGCTGTAAATAAATGTGGTACCAGATGCACTCCAGCAAATGATAGCTCTTGGAATAGCATCTGAAATGACAATATGTACTCACTTGGAATTCAGAAATGAAAATGTCCCAGTGCCTTCCTTGCTTCATTACTGAAGGGAATCGGCCTTATACCACAGCAATCGCCTGTTCCCACCAGCTGACAATGAAATGAATACTCTGTAGGAGCTGAGATGATTGTGGCATTAAACTTAGCAGTCTCTCCATGATCCCGCAAGACTGCTACTGAATCTAAACTAAATCAGTTTTGAGAAGAGTCTGTACAGAACTTGTTCATCGTTTAAAATCTGGAGGGGAAATATGAGTAAAATCAAATGAGTTAGGAAAGAGATCATCAGCTAAGAGATAGCTCAGGGATCTGTTTTAGGTCAGGCGGAGGGAATAGGACAGAAACAACCAAATAGCGTGAGGAGAGTTGACATTATCCGCAAAAGCCCAAGAGATTGTTTTATTATTGTCATCAGTTGCAATGATGATGATAATAGTAGTGATCTGTTGTTCAGTGAACACAAAACACTGCAATAGCAACGGCACTGACTACAGAAAGAAAAACATGATACAGCTTCCCTGGCTGCTACGCTTGGCATCTAAATTACCCAGACTATGACCCAGAGCAGGGACACTTAGGGAATAGAGCAGATGCCTGAGATAGGGCAAGCATCTGACACAGCATGACATCGATAGAGATGATAGATTGGTCTTAGTCCTTTAATCTCCTGTTGGAAGGGTAATAAGTGACAGTTTAGTCCTAAGGGTATTAGGAGGTTAAGGAGCAAGGGGGGGTGATGAGGAACATATTAATATCTCTGGGTAAAACTTTCTGAATGTACCTCATTTAAGATTCACAACAATGCAATCAGTTAGATACTATGGTTTCTGTTCTACATAGGAAGTAACCGAGGTTTGAAGAAGTTAAAACCGTCCCAGCTTCAGGCAGAGAGAGAAGAACGCAGGCTTGAGGCCCAGCGAGGCAGAGCTGCAATGTTCTGTATTGAGAGCCTGGAGACGACACTGGACAAGGAGAGGAAATGGAAGATGCTCGAGGATGTGATCTCCCTACAGAACGTCCTCATCTACATGGTCCTGCTGGGAGTCACTTGCTTTATCCAAAAGAAATTGGACAGCATCTAAAGACTGGGCATTCTATTTGGATACGTGATACGAAGAACCTGTTAACAGTTTCTACTTCTATCTGCAAATGAGACTCTTTGATGTCCACAGCTAAAATAGAAAACTATTTGTAAAGTGTGAAAAAACCTTCTGGTCATAGTGCGCCTTGCGTCCGTTATATTCAGCCTCCACGAATGGTGATATAAACCTTTCCTCCTTCACAGCTCCCTCCCAGAGGTGCAGGTCCGGTCCCTATTCTTTTGTCTCTGTTTATTCTTTTTTCTTTTGCCCTGCCCAGGTACATGGGGAGTTTCTTGCCTTTTTGGAGGTCTGAGGTCTTCTGCCAGTGTTCAGTAGGTGTTCTGTAGGAGTTGTTCCACGTGTAGATGTATTTCTGATGTATTTGTGGAGAGGAAGGTGATCTCCGCGTCTTACTCTTCTGCCATCTTGAAGCTCCTCCTTGTTTATTTTTAATAATATTTTTTCCTTAAAGTTTTCTTTGCATGATGCTAATCTAAGTGTACCAATTTTCATTTAGTTAGAAATATCTTTTTCGATTCTTTGACTTTTAAATTTTCTTTATATGATACTAATATAAGTATACCAGCTTTTTGGGGGTGTGGTTAGGAATATCTTTTTCTATTCTTTGGTTTTCAGAATTTCTGGATCATTGTGTTTTAGATGTGTGTCTTATCCACAAGATATAACTGACTTGTGTATTTGTGTGTGTGTGTGTTGTTAAAACCATTCTGAGAAAAAGAAAATAACTGACCCAACAGGCCAGTTTTTCAACTGGAGCATTTATTCCATTTATGTCAATAATGGATATTGATATATTTAAATTCACTTCTGCAGTTTTGTTTTTGCTTTAAATGGTGCTTTTTTTCTCCTCTCTTGCTTTTTAAAAAAACCTTATTATGTTTTTTATTCCATCTCTTTTTCACTATAAGTTTGGAAATATATACCACATTCCTATTCTTAGAGTAGTTACCTTGAACTTTCTATCATGAGCACTTAGCTTCTTAAAGTCTGAAATCAGCGAATATCCGTATCATCTTCCCAAACAATGCAAATATCTTAGAACTCCAAACACATCTGAACTATCTGATATTGTTGTTGAGTATTTTAGTTCTTTGTGGTTTTCCTTTTATTCCACAATACAGTGGTGGTGTTGTTATTTTCTAGTCAATGTTTGTTAAGCAAATTCTTTGTTCCTTATGTCTTTGTTCATGTCAGATCATTCTTCTGAGATTACTCTTTTTCTGAAGTATAACTTTTAAAATTCCTTTAGTAAGGACTATTTGAGGACATTCTTTTACTCAGTTATAATTTTCTTACACAATTTTTTCTTGTACATTTATCAAAATCAAAAAAGTAACACAGATATGAGACCACTGTCTAATCTGTAGATCTTACTCAACCTTTGCCATTAATCCCAATAATGTCCATTATGTGCTCTTGTTCTCCTTTAAGTTGGAACTATTCTTGAGTCTTTTATTGTTTTTCACAAGCTTGCCATTTTTGAACAAAATAGGCCAGTTAGCCTAAAGAATGACTCTCAATTTGGGTTTGTCCAGTGGTTTCTCATAGTTAGATTCAGGTTATCACCTTTGGCAGCAATGATACAGAACTGACATTGTATTCTCCCTGCATCCTATCAGCAGACATATGGCTTTGCTCTGTCTCATACTGGTTATGTTAACTTTGATTACTTGATTAAGGTGGTGTTTGTCATGTTTCTCCACTGTAAATTTATCATTTTCCCTTAGCAAATAAGTACTGGTTTGTCAGTAAATTCTTACCTTTTATGATTTAGTAAACTATTTTTATTTCTTAGCACTTCAATTAAAAAATTTTTTTTTCTCAAATGGCAGAATGAAAGCTTGACCTATTTGGAAAATAACTGCAAAGCAGAAAAAGAAATATATTTAAGAATTGGAATTGAAATTTGGGAAATTCATATCTAGTTTCCTTAAAATATCAAAGTTATTAGTAAGATTTTAATAAGGAATTTTGAAAGAATGGGAGACTATTCAAACAGGAGCTTTCAGAAGATAAAATGCTCATCAATGATCTCAACCTATATAAAAACTGTGCAGAATTATAAAGTTAGGAACATAGATAAAGGGATATCTCTTGCCTGTAGAATTTTATTCAATATGTAATTTTACTTTGTTTTTATTACGATAAATCTTGTCCTAAATTTTCCTTTTAGGTAATTATTATTTTCCTAGGATAAAAAGTTGAGTACTTGTTTAATTTATCTTCTATATTTTTAATCACATTAAAAATATTTTTTGGGCTTCTCTGGTGGCGCAGTGGTTGAGAGTCCACCTGCTGATGCAGGGGACACGGGATCGTGCCTCAGTCCGCGAAGGTCCCACATGCTGTGGAGCGGCTGGGCCCGTGAGCCACGGCTGCTGAGCCTGTGCGTCCGGAGCCTGTGCTCCACAACGGGAGAGGCCACGGCAGTGAGAGGCCCGCATACCGCCAAAAAAAAAATAATAATAATTTTAAAACTACTAAATTCATTTTGATTAATGCTTTGGCCTCATTCCATAGAGTTTCAATTTATACAAAGGTTAATATTTTATCACTTCAGAAACATTCTATTGCTGTTTTCTTGATTTAATATTGTTTTAATCTTTATTGATTTCTTGGCCCAGTTGTTACTTTATAGAATACTTTTTAAAAAGTATGAATATGTCAGTTTTCCGTATTTAAATTTACTTTTTTCTAGTTTTATTGAACAGTGATCTGAAAACATATACTTCAAATTTCTGCATTTTGAATTTATATAAACTTTCTTTTTTTCTGTTATACAGGCAATTTTGATATTTGTATATAATAACAAATTTGTATACAATAACAGTATACACCTCATAGAGTTTATATGAGGATTAAATGCTTAAGAGATACAGTTAAAACATGTACATAAAATCAGTACTATAGAAATGTTAGCTATTACTACTATATTCACTTTAAATTCCATTTGAAACTTACATTCATTTTTTTTTGTTTTCCTTATTCAACCTTTTATTTTTAATGTTTTTGTTTCAGTGTTACGTCATAGTAATACAAATTATTGTATTTTATTCTTTATTTATATACAATACACTATTTTTGGTAAGTGATTTAGACATCCTCATTCACAGAAGTAATCGCTATGCTAGTCCTATCATATGCCATTCCTTTTTTTTTAGTTTCTGTTTTTTTTTCATATGTCATTCTTCATTGGCCTTATTCTAAAGTCAAATGTTTTTAGGGGTGGGTCTATTATCTATGATTACATTTGTTATGTAGACTTGTTTTAGTTTGTAACATTAGAACTTTTATTATGCTATTTTTGAAAACATGTTTAAAAAACAAATGAAATCACTCACCAAAACTATTTCCAAGTTAATCATTGATTTTGTCTCACAAACAAACTCAACAACTTTGATCCCTTTTACAACAGAGGAAGTATTTAACAATTTTTGGCTTTCCTTCTGTCTGACCTCTGCTTTCTCAGTCTAATCCAATTTAGTGGGGGTGGCGGGGGAATTGAATTGAGCCCAACTTTTGGTCCAACAATTAACTAAAATAATCAACCACATTCTTCTCTTTTCTTAGTCTTATAATTTCTTCTTGTTCTCTCAGCTCACTATTTTTCTTTTTGTTTGCTTAAATTTCTGCAGAAAAAAAAGATGGTACTTAAAGAAAAGGAGGCTGTTTTTGCATTACAGGGAAAGATAGAGGCTGCTGTTTTGTTTAGGTAAACACTTATGCCAAAGCAAGGCCTCTTCTGGAAGGAGAGTGGTATTTAAACTAATTGAATTGCTCTACCAAATAAAAGGAATGTGATTTTATTTGTGGGCTGGGTGGCAACCTCACAAAGATATAATTTTGAGCTGGGGAAAATAGGACTGAGGGCTCTGGGATTGGGGAGGGAAATGAGAGAGAGGTGACAAGAAAGAGGAAATGCTCATTAAAGAAAGGAAAGTGCATGAGCTTCCAAAGCTTGGGGGTGAGTTTGAGAAATCTTTGTGAAAGCAAAGGTTAGGGATGATAGCCCTTAGGAGCAGTGATTCCTGATATCCAATTAAAGTTATATTTACTTTGCTAAAATTCCTTAGAAGATTCAGTCCTGGCGATTCCCTATGCTAGCCTAGTATTTACTGAGACCTGGGGGATGGCAGGGCTATCTTGGCATGAAGCTGACCTGACCAGCAGTTGTACAGTGTGGTACAGAGGTGGCCAGATATGTCAGAGAAGCCCTAAGCAGCGTCTGGAACAAGAGGGCAGAAGGGATGTGCTCCACATGTGTACACCAACGCCCTCACAAACACTATAGGACATGGGACTGGACTTCCTACAGTCTCCCATTATGGGGGCTGGATGTTAACAGCATGGAGAATAGAAAAAATTGGAAAACTATGGATACATTTAAGATAGGTAGTTTTTCCCCTAGGTCATACCAAAGTCCTTAACAGATTTCCAATTTGAGAAATGTCCTTTAAAAAGCAACTCTAAAAATTGTGGAAAACATCCTCTACTACAATAAAGGTTTTTAACATTTTGGAGTCAGAGATCTCTTTGAGAAAAATGATGAAACATTGTGTCCTTTCATCAGAAAAATGCATCTACACATATACACATAAAATTTTGTCTAAAATGTAACCCTTATTAAAGACCCAGAAACTCTTCTTTCCTCCTTAAAATTTAATCATTTGTTTCTGCTTATTACTTTTTTGATATCACAATGAGTACCTTCAATTTTTGGTCTCATTCTGCACCCCCCCCCCCCCCCGCCCAATTGTACCCTTGATGATTGATTGTTTCATTTACTCTATCTCCAGGAACTTCTATTATTTCTATTAACATGTCTTCTTGTATGTCATCTTCCCTCACATTCTCTTAAAATATTTTGATTGCGTTCCTCAAATCTGTCTTTTGTGAGCTATACTAGAAACTCCATATGAAGGTAAGGAGTAGAATTATTTTGTTCATTACTTCATCCCCAGCGTCTTGCACAGCAGCTGGGCATGTCTGATAATCAATCAATAGGAAAATACTTATCTCAGTTATTTATTGTTAGCATTTATTAAAGTACTGAATGGGACTGAATTTTACTAGTCTGATATTTTGCAGCATGCATTCTTACTGTCTCCAGTAATTATTAGAATTCTTTAATAGTAGAATATAATCTGTTCATATCTGCTGAAAAAATGGCTAATTGGTCTTTTATAAAATATTCATGGGTTTCTTATAAATAAAGTGACTATAAATTTGTCACCCAAACAAGGACCCTTTTGAGAGTAAGTATCAGGTCTACTGATATTTGTGCCAAGATATCACGCAAAGAAAAGGACTGTGTTTGCAAACCAGAATATGTAGTCATCTTGCCTACCAAGCGTTAAAGTAATCCAACAAGGAGGCCAAGACTGAGGAGGCTCTAATGCCTTGGTAGCCTCCTTCTGCAGACCAACACTGAAGCCAGAGTCAATACTGTCAATGCCTCAAGAGTAAGAACAACCAATCTCAAACAACCAATTAGGCTTTCCCAAATAATGCAAAGGCTTAAGCTATAGCCAATCAGATAACTTCCTTGCTTTGCCTCTGTCTTCCGTATACAAGCCTACACTCTGCCCCCAGTCAGCAGACTGCCCCTGACCATTTCCAGTTTGACACTGTCATATTCAAATCAAGTTTTGATCAAATAAACTCTTAAAATTTTTAATGTGCCTCAGTGTATCTTCTAACAGAGAGAAACTATTTCATGGATAAGGTTAATGTTGTGGGCTGAATGTGTCCTTCCACAACACATAAAGTCCTCAATATCTCACAATATGACTGTATTAGGAGACGAGCCTTTAAAGAGGTAATGAAGGTAGAATGACCCCCCCCCCGGGGGGGGGCTCATCTAATATGACTAGTGTCCTTAGAAGAAAAGGAGATTAGAACACAGACAAGCACAGTGGTAAGACCTTGTGAAGACAAAGGGAGAAGACAGACATCTACAAACAAGGCGAGAGGAGTCACAAGGAAACCAACCCTGCTAACACCTTGATCTTACACTTCTATCCTCCAGAACTGTGAGGAAATAAATTTCTCTTGTTTAAGTTGGTGGTATTTTGTTATGGCAGTCCTAGTAAAATACTACAGTTGTCCTCTCCAAAATCTTTTTCATAATTTTTAAAATATATTTTATTTCTTTATGAAGGTCACAAAGTAGTAGACCACCAGTCACACCAGCACCTTAGTTGTTTGGCCTACATGGTGCTTTAAAAAATTAAATTAGTTGCCAACCATTAACTTAAAAATCTGGATTTCCGGCTCCCCTCAAAGTCTCAGAAAACCTGACAACACTTGGGTGTCTATTCTTCTGGGAATAATGCTTATTTATGATATAAATGAATTCAACCACTTATTTTATTCACTTATGATAAATTTTTTACTGTGGTAAATTACCCATAACATATGTGGACACTCGGCATCTGAGTTTTGACCTTTGCTCCAGATATATTAATTGAATATTCTCACTGGGTGACATTATTAACATTTTCCCCCTTTTTGACTGTTTTTCCTTGCAGTTGGTTAAACCTTGGGGAGTTGGTTAGAGTAAAGGCTGATTTCATGTTCTCTTTTAGATACACAATTGCTGAGTCTCACATGTGGATTGGTGCTCGGGCAGACTCATCAGGGCTGTGATGAAATCTGGTTCTGAGCAAGTTGTAGCTCAGTCAGAAGATGGAAATTTGGTTATTTGGGACTGTTTCCTCCTCTTGATTCAGTTTCAGCCCTACCACAGAGGGGGCACTCAGCCTAATCCAGAGGATCTCTTTTACCATCTGGATCTTGTGGCTGAAGGATGGACCTGCCTCTGAGATATAGGATAGGTTCCTTTTCTCTTTCCTGTGTTCAAGGCTGCTAATGTTCCTTCTCTTTCTAATATTTTAGCCATAAGGACTTTAGGTAGATGACTCACCTCAGGTTGAAGCTTATCCTGTCTCTTAGGCATGTTTTCTGTTGGAAGAGCACCAAAGGAAACGCTTCACTAGCAATAAGAATGGGACCAGGACCCTTTCCCTGTGACACCTGTTACTTAGTCAATACTGGTAGAGTCCCTGTGATATGAATCTTCCTCTGCTAAATGCTAAAGGAGTAACCAAAATTATCATACATAAGCTTGCCTACGGGAATTTTCCAATCTAGCCTGTATAATGTGGTTGAGTAGGTAGTAAGTGAGAATTCATGAAGGCAGAGGATTGAGATAATTATATATAAAAGAATCCTCCCTCCCTGTGTCATCCAAGTAGAGGTCCATTTCTGTAGTGTCTTCCTATACTACCCCTGCCCAAATGGTATCAGGGCTAAAGTTATTTAAGCCCAATCCCTCAATTTTTTGCCCACGCCCTTATATAAGTCCTAGTAGAACTGCATAATGTTCAGGTAAACTCTGAGTTTGAACATATGAGTTCTCCTTTCAGGTAGGTGAATCATCTCTCTTAATTTTATTATCTGCATGTAGTAATCTTTGCATCTCGAGGTATGTAGGGTAGCCATGAGTATTAAATGAGATACACTTTTAATTCACTTAAGGCAGTACCTGCCACCAAGTAAATGCTCTACAAATAACAGGTGTTGCTATTGGACAAAGGTATGAAAGAAAACCAGGAATGAATATAGAAGGGGAAATTCCTACAATCTATTCTTCACATAGGGAAATAATGATATCACATTAAAAATTAGTTTCCAAACAAAAATTCCAAAATTACCTTTTGTTAAATGTAAAGAAAAAAAATTTGTTTGCTCTCTCTAATGCAGGGAATTTGGTTGGTATTTACACTGAGAAAAGTAGGAGGTGGCTTCCAAGTCTGTTTCATCTGTGTTCTTCTTCACAATTGGCCTTTACTCTTGTTCTAGAAGACCCAACATTTAGCAAACTGAGTAATTGGTTCTGAGCAAGTGGAAACAGTCTATAAATTTAGACTGAGGTGGATACTGTATGAAGATGCTGTTTTATAGAAAAACTGAAATCTCCAGTATCAAGCCATAAGATGCCTTGCTGAATCTGAGAGTTAATTCCACTTCAACCTAACATTGTAACTTCTTGCATTTGTTCTCTTGGCCACCTTTTTTTGATGCCAGTTAACTCTTCAGTTATGAATGGCTGTCTGAATAATAGAATTTTCCGGAAAGAGCTTTTAGACCATCAGGGAGAGTTTCTCATCCATAAGGAGCTGGTTTATCAGCTTGTAAACCAGATTGTCTTCTAATATATTCTCATTAGGCAGTTGGAGAGCAACCGCCCATCTCTTAGGACTCTGATGCTATGTCGCTGGTAACCATCACGCCCATGCCCTCCAGGCCAGCCTTCCATGTTCATATTTCATATTAATTCAATAAGCATTTCCTGAATGCCTACTTATATATCAGGCAGAGTACCAAACACTAAGGATATAGTATAAAATGCACCTACCTTCTAACCTTCAAGCCTTATTAGCTTAGGAAGTGGGCAATATCATTTTAGGGCTCTCATTCTAGCTAAATAATACTGGTATCTCCTCCCTAGAAACGTAAAATCTGACAAGGTAGCAAGACATAGCAAGGACATAACCGTTTAAATATCAAATAGTTGCACAGATACTAAAGGCTAAAGACAATCAGGAGAAAGCAGGTGGTTGAACATTTAGAAGACTAATAGAATATTAGTCTTTTGAGGTCATTCATCCATTAAATTGAAGGGTTATTTCGACCTGAAGTATATTAATTTTGTCATTTTTTTCAACAAGCGTCCCAGAAACATGGCCTTCCACAATATTGGAGTCATTATATCTATATATATAAAATACTGAAGGTGTAAACATACAATAACAAAACCTTTTTACTTGCTTACATGGGAGGAAATATCAGAGGGAGTTTGCAACCACCTAAATTCTTTGCTGTGAACAATATACAGCCTTTTTTTTAAGGCAAGAGCTGTCACTGATACTTTGCCAGGTAACATCTTGACTTGTTGCAATCATTCCCATGAGTTGAATTGATCCTTGTGCATCTACCTGGTGCAAAGTAATATCCAAGCTTCAGGTAAAGTTTAGGACCATGAGCCCTAATCTCAGTTTCATTTGACAGAGAAAATAAAGGTTTTCTTTTGTTCCCCAAATACACTCAAAAACACCCCATTAGGGGTGATTCTCAATCATTCACATGTTACCCAGTCAACTGAGGAGTGTAGTAAAAATGCAGATTCCTAAAGGTTCTGCCTGAGTAGGTCCAAGAACCACCACTTTTAATGCCCAGATGAATCTGATATGAGTGGTCCACAGAAACACCACCCATCTTCAAAGAGGAAAACCTTTGAGAACAGGTCAAAAGTAAGAAATAATTCAGTTTGAGGGAGGAGCAGCCGGGACCCATGCACTGAAAAGGCCCTTACAGAAGCATCCTACAAGATGAGCAAATGAGGAGCCAGAAGGTTCTCTCTTCCGATTCTTGGTTCTTAGTGTTCTCAAGAGGCCTCAGTAAGAGGCAGCAGGAGGAAGGATGCTGTGCCCCTTAGGCTGGTAGTGAGTCTTCGCAGTTTGAATCCCTCTAAACTTTGGTTTTTCCGACAGTCCTCCCCACACAGATTCTTTCTGTTGGGATTCCCCTGCCCACTGCTCCTTTTTCATCAGGACAGACCTAAGAGAACCTAAGGGAACTTATTAACTGTAAGTACTGAAGGATTACATTGATGTGTGTATACTAAAATTTGTATTACATTTCTTTAGAATCTTTTAAGAATCAACACTCTTTTGGTTATATTTCTCCCTGAAGAATGGGAAAAAAAGAAAACTATTACCAAAATCTTTTTGAGACCTACAGATTGTATATAACCTAGGAAGCTGTTAACCGAGTTTATCAAATAGTAAACTCTATGTGGGCAGGAAGGTTTTTTCCCCTATTTTTTTTTATTGTGGTAAAATACACATAATATAAAATTTACCCTCTTAAACCATTTGAAGTGTACGGTTCAGTGGTATTAAATACATTCATATTGTCGTGCAACCACCATCCATCAAGGGGGCTCTTTCCATCTTGCAAAACTGACACTCTAGACCCATTAAGCAATAACTCCCCTATTCTCCCCTCCCCTAGCCCTGACAATCATCACCCTACTGTCTGTCTCTATGAACTTGGCTACTCCAGGTGCCTCATAGAGGTGGCATACAGTATTTGTCTTTTTGTGACTAGTTTATTTCACACAGCATAAGGTTCTCAAGGTTCATCCATGTTGTAACATGTCACAATTTCCCTCTTATTTATGGCTGAATGATATTTCCTTGTATGTATATACCACAATTAGCTTATCCATTCATCTACCAGTTGTCTAAAGGACTGGAATTTTCATCTGTTTTGTTCACTTTCATGTCCCTAGCACTTAGAAAATTTTCTGGCTTATATTAGGTGCTCAGTGATTATTTATTAAATAAATGAATAATGAACAGTTAAATGTGAGGTCTTGAGTATACTTATAGCAGCATTATGTCCATTGAATTAGTTGTAAATCTTGGTATGAGTCTGCTTCTTGGTCAACTGTATCTTCTAATCTTTTCTGTTCCCCCCCTTCATCTTTCCAGTTTTTTCTTTTACTATCTCTTCAATATGCATTCTCTTGACTCCTCCCATCTTTTTTTTTTTTTTTTTTGCGGTACGCGGACCTTTCACTGTTGTGGCCTCTCCCGTTGCGGAGCACAGACTCCGGACGCACAGGCTCAGCGGCCATGGCTCACAGGCCCAGCCACTCCGCGGCATGTGGGATCTTCCCGGACCGGGGCACGAAACCGTGTCCCCTGCATCGGCAGGTGGACTCTCAACCACTGTGCCACCAGGGAAGCCCCCTCCCATCTTTTTCTATTCTCCATGTCTCAGACAAAAATCAATAAAACACTGCAACATTGATGTAGCAATGCTGCATAAAGGCAGGGTTCATTGAGCCAGTAAATAGTACTTCATTGTACAGGCCTTTGTGCTAGCATTGGGACCATTATACTTAGTTAATATTGCCCAATGAGATCTTAAATTAGGACTATAATTTCAGATCTTTAATATGCTGAACATTACTCAAATAAAGTTCAGTACTTATCAAGTAGTTACTAAAACTGCTTAATTCAAGCAATATACAGTAGGGAATCTACTTTAAAGGTAATATTCTCTAAAAGTAGTGATGAAGCTTAATGTCTATATTTATCTAAATTAAAGTACCTTTGAAGAGCATTTTATCACACTTATATATACCAAAAATGTGTCTGAAAGAAATCGACTACAATGTCAGGTCAAACGAGGTTGGGTACATTCAGAGTAGTTTGGTGATAGAACAATTTGCAAGGCCTAGAGTTAAAAATAATTGAAGGCATGTTATTCAGTTTTTTTTGAAATTGCTTGCTGCTAGAGTCTAGTGTATTTTGTTTCAGGTCTAACTGGATTTTATAAACATCCATAGATGGAAATTTGTAATGTCAATACTGACAGAACAGTAGCTCTATTGGGCTCAACTATTCAATCTTCCAACAGAATTTCTTGTTTTTCCCCTTGTTTTTCTATACCTTCAACACTACAACTTACAAAAAAATAAAGTGAAAAATAAAGGCTTCCTTTACAGGACCTAGAAATATTGTGTCATGTCTCCTTTCTCTAAAAAACAAACCAAGAGGGCTTCCCTGGTGGCGCAGTGGTTGAGAGTCCGCCTGCTGATGCAGGGGACACGGGTTCGTGCCCCGGTCCGGGAAGATCCCATATGCCGCGTAGCAGCTGGGCCTGTGAGCCATGGCCGCTGAGCCTGCGCGTCCGGAGCCTGTGCTCCGCAACGGGAGAGGCCACAACAGTGAGAGGCCCGCGTACCGCAAAAAAATAAAAATAAATAAATAAAACAAACCAAGATTCCTGTGCTCTTCATCTTTTCAGATTCCTAAGACAAGGTCTCTCTGCATCGGAGCACAGCCAACAGAAATCTGCATTCCTCACAGCAGCAATCATGCCCTGGTGGACCTGATACTGGCTGAGGCAGATCTGATAGATTTACAGTTGCTTCACTTTAATACCTCCTCAGCTTTTTAAAACAACAGAACTGCATGAAATACACAAAGTATATTGTGTATTTCTCAAAGTCTCAAAGTATAAAGCAGCTATAGTATGCAGATCAGACAGAAACAAAATCGTATGGGTCAATGATTAATTGTGCTTGCTAACAATTTAGTGTCCACGTGGTCAGGCTGGTTAGCTAACATAAAGCCATTAGAGGGTCCCCAAAGTGCTCTTCCTGTCCCCAAATTATTGCCCTTATGTATTGCTATCTTACCAACATTCTTCTCTCCGACATAGCCTGAAATTCCAACCAGCTCTTCTGGGCTATACAACTAGTTATTTATTTTCTTAGAAGCACTACTGAAGTTTATCAAATGGTTCAAGGAGGTGGCAGAGAAGTTCTCTTTATACATTAGCATGAATTATCATGTAAAATTAGCCCATATCACCTTGAACACATCACAGGTCCTAGGGAGATGAAAGTAACTAAGGTACTAACAGGTTAACACGAGGGGGGGTATTTGATATCTCCAATATCTGAAACTTCTGAAGACCTTTAGTATTTTTTTTCTTATTAGTCATTTTTTTTCTTGTGTTCTATAGCTTGGTAAGTTTGTAAGTGAATGTTGGACATAAGGTATGAAAAGAGTCCTCTTCATAGTCTCACACACTGTCTTCCCTCAAAGCACCAATCCTTCAGAAACATTATGGCTGCCTGGATACCTTCTCGGCTATAGTGAATTATGGTCCATTTTTAAAAATCTTTCATTCATCCCTGTTGTGTGGCCTCTGGCATTCTTTGAAGAAAACTACAGAGAAATAAGTATCATCCCAATAATTTTTAATAACAAAGGATAAGTGGTAGTTCTTCCACATGCTTGGAAAAAATCATAGACCCATGGAATCAGAAGGGAATTTAGAGAACACAGTCTAGTCTCTCACAAAGAAGCCAACTTGCCCGAGGTCCCACACTGTTTGGAGGAAGGAACAGTATTGTCTTCTTCCTGTCCAGTGCTCTTTCAAAAATACTCCATTGCTCGCAGTAAAGCAGTTACTTCATGGGAAGATCTATGTTGACTGATAACTCTTAGATTCTACATCTTAATGTCCTCTCCAGAGAAAAAATCTTTTGTGATTGTTGCCTATCAATCTCATCCCATACCCTAAACTTTCTCTTTAAGATTCTGGTCTAGGCTGTTCAAGGATGACTGTGATTTTCAAACTTACAGGTTGCTGTGTAAGTTCAGTTCTCCATTTTCATGCAGGAAGTTTATTAGGTAAGCTTGTAGGGAAGTGTAAGAAGAAGGATTGGGCAGAGGGAAGGTTTAAACTAGATAAAGCTACAGCAAAGGCTCACTCAATCGTGCGGGTACTCTGGAGCAGGGATGGTGCCCTCACAGTCGTCCTAACTTAGGCAAGGGGGACATCTTCATGTTTCTACCTGGATACATCAACCAGTCAAATGATGCAGGCTGACCTCAGGGCAAGGGTGTGGCCTTGAGCAGGGTGGTTCTCTTTGGTGAAGGACATTTCCCAGAGAGGGACTCAACTGAGAGCCATTAAATGATAAATCTCTCAAGCCCCATTCCTGGAAGGGGAACCTGGGAAACACAATACAGCATCTACTATGGGTTCTTAATTAAACCAAAATCTAGAACAAGTAAAAGTTAAAAGGATGTCATTAAAGATGAAATCCAAACAAACGAAAATGCATCTGTATTTGTCTCTCTGTTGTCTTTGAAATAAATAGCAGACAGCAATAGTCTGAAAGTGAAATAACCTAGTGATTTTATTCATAAATATTTTATACTTGTTATCAAAGACAAGCCATTGAGGAGGCGTGTAAACTTCACATTCATCTGTCTGAATGAAGGATATCAGAGTTCAGGTAATTGCTTTCTAAAGAGTACCTTCACTGCTTTCATGTTCCTTGTGCGAGTTTTACTGAGAGGCTTAGTAAAATAATTGTATTGAAGTCAAAGGAACTAAAAAGCAGACATCATCCTCCAGTCCTGCATATCACTATTTTAAGAGCTGAGTAAATGTTCATTTTATCAGAACAGTCACTGTATAGTCAAAAAGGAATGACGGTATTTGACTTTAGCAATGACTGCAAGTATCCATTAATATATTTAATGAAAGGAATTAATGCTCTTCAGTAGAAGAACTATCACGTTAATAGCCTTATTGAATTAGTTTAAGAACATGAGTATAGTACATGATCTCTGAAACTGTCAAATTCCAAATTTTTTAAGACATAATTTAAAGGATCAATAAAGACCATTTTTATAATGATATATTTATACACAATTCCAACTTTCTCAGTTTCAGCCAAATTGAAAGTAAGTTTTTATTGCCATCTTGAAATTCTAAAGAATATATCCTCTTAGTCCTTAAATTACCTTCAGCTGTGTGTGCGTGTGTGTGTGTGTGTGTGTGTGCACGCGCACACAGGTATTCTTAGAAGTCAAGCTGTACAGGCTGTGTGTTTGAGGTCATTACATTCTTAGAGAGAATGGAGAAAAAATATTTCTATACGAGAACATCAAATAAGAAATTAAGGAGCAATGTGAAGAATGGGAAAATCTCTTATTCATCTGTGACTCCTTTAACCGGCCTAAGAATCCTGATTTTTCACACCCAGTCTAATTTAAAAATAAAATTTGATGATTGGAGGACTAGAAAACCATCTGATTTTCTTGGGTTCTCAAAGTCTATAAGTCACAAAAGAACCCACATAAAATTAGCAGTATATATGCATAGTGTGATTCAAGGAATATCTCAAAGCCATACCTGATTTTAGATGTCCTTCCCCGAATGAGCTCCCAAAGTTTTGCCTTTTAATCTGTCCAGAAGTCCCCTCTATTGGAGGAACTAATGGGAATGCTGTCATCATTAAGCATGATACTTGGAAGGAAGCCCAGGCATTAGGGTAATTTTTATGCACTTAGTATCCTGCTTAGTATTTGATACTTAGACATTTTTTGTTGTTGTTAACACCGAGCAATTTGGCAAATTATCTATTGGAGAGCACTGAGGAGATAATAGAGCCAAGTGGGTACTGTTCAGTTAGGAAGGAAGGACTATGAAAAGACTGGCGGGGAGGGTGGTGGACATTTGATGGAGAAAGCGTGAGTAAACATTGCCAGGAGATGAGAAGCACATAAAGACATACTTCATGGATTTCACAGTTCTCCCTGATGCCAACGCTGTTAGCTGGCCTCCTCTTTTCTACTGTTCTCTCCAGTGATAACTTTCTCTGACCTACACTGTGGGGTCCTTGAACCTTTTCTATCCTCTTATACCTCTTATATTTGAGAATGTTAACATGCTTCCAGTTCCTTTCTCTTCTTAGCACTGAAGACTTACTTATTCCCAAGCACAAACAAGGACCACAGGAAGAAGTAAAAGTTAAAATGTTGCCACTTATAAGCAAAGTATTTGCTACTTATGTTTCACTATCAATGGAATAAGAAACAATATCAAGAGCAAAGAAGTAGCTTATTGTCTTCTGTTTTCAAGCTAAGTGTGTATTCTTTCCTCATTCATTCCTAACATGGATCATTACGGACAAACCGATATGATTATACCTTGTAACTACTGCCACTTTTGTAGTACAATATTCTGTTGAACAGTTCTCTGATGATTCCAATAATTGCTCTTCTCATATTAAGATCCTCTGGCTCTAAATATTTGATAAACCCTGAGTCAAAGCTTTTATAACTTTTGGTGAAGAAATGGGAAAACATTTTCTGATGAACCAGTCTAAATGCTCAAAGATAGATTTTTAAGTCATAATGGCCTTCATAATTGTATTTTTGAAATGAAATCCATAATAAGTATCTCAGTTGAGATACAGATGAGTTTCTGCCGTAGTTATAGTCTTCTTTTATGTGAGGGTTATTAATTTGTGAGCTGGTTATACAGAAGCTAATCTGAGCATTGATCTGACTAGATACATTTTATTTAAAATATTTCATGTGTATCATGTATAGTGATGGAATTAAAATTCTGGAAAAACTGTGTGTGTGTGTGTGTGTGTGTAAACTGATATATGTATGGGGAGAAACCTATTCATGTAAATACTGTAAAATAAGAAATTTTAATGAGCATACCTCAGAAATTTGAATACTTATCTATAGACAGCAGCTAAACACAAATTTCTAACATGATTTTTCAAAGCCCATTACTGTTTAAATCCTAAAAATAAAAATGCACGTGGTCACATAGTACTGCTTCTTTTTAGGCTCTGGGTATTTGAGTAGAAAAGGCTACTATCTAAAGTTCTAAGAGCTAAACTTCACAGGCACAATAGAACTTTAAATGTTCTGAGATTTAATGTGAGCAGTTTTCTTGCTCTTTTGCCTAGCTGGTAAATCATTTACTCCAGTAGGCAAAATTTTTCTTTAAAAAATGCTTCTTTTAGAAAAAATACCTCAAAATAGAGTTGAAATAAAAGTACTGTGTACTTGCTCTGGATACAAACCTACCAAAATAGAAATGAGTGGTTGGCTTTTTAACTAAAAACCCAGTGGGAAACAGGAGGAAGGAATTTTAAGTAAGAAAAATGTATCTAAAACTCCCTTCTACTAAGTAGAAGGAAAACTACAAGTTATTGGATAAAGAGAGTTTACACTTTGGTATTAGTGGAAGTAGAGAAGTATACATTCTGTTCCCCAAACACCTGGAGGGCAAAATATCTATTCTGGAGTTGAATATCTATACCTATTCATTCCCTGCCCCCAAGCTCCAGCAACAGAACAGTCCTACTGGGATCTGACAGTCCTGAGTGCAAGTTACAAGCATTCCAACAATACCTGTGTGTACTTCCTATACAGAATGGAGAGGAAAATAATTTTCAGAACGAAAATCATAAGCAGAGAGAAGTGTTACATAAAAGAGGAAGCCAAACCTCTACCACAACTAGATGTTTCTCTTTGTGTCTCAAAGGAAAAGTTAGTCTATTTTCCTTGTCACCCTGTTAATTCATAGACTTGACGTCACTCTGAATTTCATGTCACATGTGTTTACTCCTGCACAGACACACCTATATATCATGATATTTCCTTGGTTTGTGGACGCAGCACTCCAGTCTCTGCCTCTATCTTTCCATGTCCCCCAGCGATGCCTGCTGATGGGAGAGGCTGGCTTGGGACTGGATTCTGTCTCCAGCAGATGCCTTGGCTGTGGTAGTATCGTCAGACCTCACGACTTTACCAGCAGTCATCACCACGAGGACCACTTCGTAAGAGTTCCCTCCCCTCAGTGTCTGTGCTGGAGTTGGTCACTACGTCTCGCTTTAAGCCATCAGCCAGCATCATTATGTTTGGTGTTCATTGTGCAAACCCTCCAAACTCTTCAAATAAGAAGAGCTGTCTAATCCACAGATTCAACCAGGACACTTCTGAGCACTGACCCTCAAGTGCCATCCAAGGAGATTTTTAAAAGCTGTCACTGTTAGGATTGAAGTTTTAAATTTTGAAATGTGATGGAGACTTTATTGCCATATAACATGATTCTCAGGATTTCAACATTTACATCTGCAAAATACCCCACTTTATGCAATATTTTAATTCCTAATAAAACAAGAAATAATCCATTAATACAAAATGTAATGTGTACAACTACCCATGCCATTGATAACAAGAAAAGAGAAAAATAGACTGAAGTGTTCCCAAAATTGAAGAGGAAAGAAAGAAAAAGAAAAACAATAGGAAAATTCATTATCTTAGTTATTACAGCAAAATTATACTGGTAACTTCGAAAGATGTAAACAACACCAGAAATCATCCTTTCAGCAGAGACGTGAGTCATGAGTTTTCATCATTGATATGCTTGTCCAAAGCGGTAATTTAGAACTACTGCTACCAGCTCCGGCTGTATCCAGAATGCTAATTATGAATTAAGTGGTGAGCAGATGCTTGGAAATAAAAGTTTGCCCTGGGCTGCCAGGAGCCTAAGGACAAAGCTAACAGTCCCTATAAACCATTAGTTTAAAAATGGAATTGTCAATACAATTTTCTAAGCATCAATGACCGTGACATAAAAATATGGATTATTTTAAGAAAAGAAGCTGTCTCGATACATAATCCTTTTTGCTTTTCTTTCTGTGGATCTGTGCCTACTCTGAATATCTTAAAGCAGCAACTCAAGATTAATTCACAAGAAAAAGAGAAATAGGCTAGTGAAAACTGTATTTATTAGCTCACAGCAAGGAATATGTGCTTAAAATGGGATTTATTCTTTCTGATTGCTATGGAATGGACACTTAATTTTCTCCCTAAAATGAAATGAAACTTTTAGAAGATGTATGGCTGCTGAGAGAGCAGTTTCTCACATGCCAAGCTATGTTAGCAAAGTTAGGAATAAATCATCAAAGAAATCTGACTAGTACTACAGAGTTCACGCAAAATAATATTTTACTTTCTACCCACATGAAGCATCTGTAGGACAACTAGTGTTACTGAGTTCGCTGCATTCTATAAAATAATACCCTTGAATCACAGACAATTAGTATTCTTCCTCTTTTCTTGGTGCTTACATTAGTCCTTTTGTACCTTCTCTTCTTCTCGTCCTCTCTCCCTTGCTACTTCTCCAACAATACCTTCCTTATTCTGACACCGGAGGTTTGCTCAGCTATCCTCACGCCCTCAGTTTTCTCCCCTCCTCATTTCCCCTCTTTCACTGGTATTACTGCTGCTTCCTTAGAAGCCCCTGTAGATGACAATGACCGTAATCACAGACATGTCCTCCATCTTTCCAGACTGTTGTCACAGCATGTATCAAATGGTATTGTTCGTTTAGAATGAGAACAATGACTGATATTCTTTTTACAAATAGGCTTAGATTTCTACCCTTTTTGCCTGAATGTATATCGAGATTTTTAACCAAAGAAATTGAAAAAGGTTTGACTAACATAACGTAAAAGTTTTGGGTTGAAGGGCTGCCTTTGCTATTTTATGGCTTCTAATAAATATTTCACCATTGGTTGAGAAAAGAGATTCCTGGCCAATGAAATACACTATGAGTCCCTTTTATATTAAAAAACAACAACAGCAACTCAGTCAAGTAGGGTAAAATCCCATTATGACATAAGGAAAAAAGGTAATAATAGCTGTTACTTTTCGAGGGCTTATATTACGTGTCAGAAACTTTGCATTTGCTATTTAACACACACACAACCCTGTGACGTTGCTCTCCATTGTGCTATCTCTGTTCCAGCAATGAGCATACTCAGTCTCTGAGAAGTTACAACATTTGTCAAGTTCTACTCAGCCTCTCACAGCCTCAACATCTATTCCATTTTATTTGCTCCCCATGACTTAATGATATATCAGACTAATTTGAGAGACATGATTTTATTATGATAGAATAAAATCTATTATATAGGCAAATGCTTTATAACAGACTTTTACTATATTTTAATTTCTTTCCTATAATTCTTGCTAGTAAATGGCTCTGGATCTGAGATCTTAAATCATAAGACTGGAATCTACACTTTTTTCCCTTTGTGCTGCTTAAAACTCTCTCTCTGCGCAAAGCTTACACATTTCAGGGAAAGCCAAACTTACCACCTTAGTACCAGGTCTGCCACAAAGTTTCTGCTAACTCATGTTCTGTTTAATCCAAGGGGCAGGGAAATAGAGAGATTTTTCCTTAGTCATCAGAGTGGCAATTCTGATGGTGAGGAGAATGCTGTTGAGGGAAAAGCACAGCTGAGTGCCAGACAGCTTGCTCTTTGGAAGGAAAATGGCACACATTTTCACTCCGGGAATTCAGCTTGTCATGGGGTAGTCATGTAACAATGAAATCAAGTTAATTATCTCTTTCTATAAAAATGTGCTCTGGACATACTAGTTAAACATTAGGACTTGGAGGAATCAATTTTCTAAATGCCTACCTCTAAGAATTATTGCAGAGGGGGAAGAGTATATAGAAATTATTCGGAGGTGAAGTTGTATTAACAGAAACAGGGCCCTTGTGCTCACATGATGTATAGATCGCTTGAAGGAAAGGGTGTTTTCATTCTTCATACTCATTGTCTACAAGGCACAGAGAGTTGGTGATGATTGAGAGAGTTAAAGTCAATCAAGAGAGGCATGAAAGTGTTGTTTTCCTCAGTAGAACCCCAAACCCCTTAACACCACAGACCTTGTCTTATTAACCTTAGCATTGCCAGAGTCCAGCACAGAACCTAAGTAGTTGCTCAATTTGTGTTGATTGAACTGAAACAAAGTGAAAATCAAGCGAGATAATTAGAGTAAATGCATCTCTAGTGAGAAATTTTATATATGGTATTATAATATTTAATACATAATTCTTATTATAACATATGCATTTAGTTAATTTTTACAACCATAAAATATGTACTATTTTATCCCCCATTTTATAGATGGGGAGACTGAGGCAAGAAGAGTTTCATGAACTTTCCCAAAGTCACATAGCTAGTAATGGGTTCACCTGGGATTTGACCCCAGGGTTCTCTTGCCCCAGAGTCCACATTCCTAAACATTTGGCAATACTTGCCCCTGATAAAGTCTCATAAGAGAATGTTTTCCTCAGGCCCTGTGTACTTGGTCATGCATGCAGTTGTTATATTTCTTACTATGCTGTGAACTCTTGAACTCTTCTAGGAAGGGTCCGAGGGCTACTCACCTTTGAATCTGGTCTTGCAGACCCTTGAACATACTGGTCTGTTTAGAGTTGAATAAACATTTCAAAACAAAATCCTCACCTCAGAGGAAAAGATAACTGTAGTGGGAAACCTCAGAGGTAGCACAGTGATTATGCTTGAGTTCTGGATTCTCATTCACTCAAATATTTCATGACTAAGATCCCCTAAGAAAGGAAAAGTGGGGCAGTACCCAAACCAGGACCTAGACCAAACCAAGGAACCCTGAGCTCTTTGGGGAAAACCTGAAGCGCACAGAAGGAAAGCACAGTTGTCTCAGAGTCAGGCTTAACCTGGCAACACTCCAAGCAGTTTGTTTGGAGACAAGAACAGTAACAGCTGGCTCAGAAATGTCTGCCAAGTGGTAACATACAGGCGGAATCTCTTCCTGTTGGGGCCTTTCAGCTTCTTCCGTGGGCAAATTGATTATTAGTTTACCAGATTAGTTAGCTGGCACCTGTGGAATAACATACGGAGTGGGGAAGTGTTAGTGGGCGAGTGAAGGACAAAATGTAAATGGCACACAAATAATGGCCTTCAGGTCCCAAAGAGCCCAATGGTGGGAGGCGGCCTCAGGGCTAAGCAGGCCTCTGATGATGGGGAGCCTGAAGAGACACCTGGCCATTATTCGTATTCGTAAGTGTGGGTTATAAAGGTGTTTTTGGTAATACACATAAGGGATAAAATAATTAACTAGGTGTAGGAAGACCTGACTTTTCTACAAATGGTGTAACATTGAGCAAGTGGCTACATTTCTTTGTGTCTTGGTTTCCTCATCTGTAAAATAGGATTAAATGATTCCTATGACTCCTTCCAGCTCTAACATGCTGGAGAATCTACTGCGAGTCATTAGGGCCAAAGTCAGCTTTAATCACTCAGCACTCAAAAAAAACAAAACAACAAAAAAGAAGGCAAGGAAGGGAGGAAGGAGGAAAGAAAGAAGAAAAGAAAGAAAGAATTGGCCAAGAGCTTGCAGTGTCTGAGAAGGCGGAAGGCCTAACCCAGCCCTCCCCCTGTACTGTCCACTACTCCCTTTGCCCTTCATGAAGTCCCCTGTTTCAACATCTTCAAAAGCTACCCAGAGCCATAAGCAAACAAAAATATACAATTAAATTCAAAATTAGTGAAAATCTTTTCAAAGGAGGAATTGAAAAAGGATATGAACGGTTACACTCATTTTAGAAATCCCTTCAACTACTAAAAATAAAACATTGCAAAATCAAAAATAGCTCTGAATTGTACAACATTCCGCCATGCTGAGGTTCAGCACTGTATGAAATATGCAGACGCAGTGAATAACTATCTTCTGGGCTCTCTAAGGGTCCAAAGTTTTCTAAATTCAAGTCCATCTTTTCCTCTAAGAAACTGATAAATCTGAGATGAAAACAAGTTACCTACACAGAAGGACTCTCGAATCATAGTCTATTTATTTACAAATCTGTATTGTTCCTACAACATATGGTTTGAACAAAGACATCAAAAAGTGAAGTCAGCATCAGGTCTTGGGCAGAGCTGCCATAGAGCGAGCTCAGTTTCCAGGTCTGGGATGTTCTCAGAGAAGCATCCACTCCCAAGGCTGCTCAAGCACAGGCACTCCTGTTTTAAAAACACATCTACAGATCTCCACTTTCCCTTTCCCCTAAGGATAAATCAAATTCATGTTTTACACACCAGGTTTAAAAAAAAAGACGCTCCCCGTTCCAGTGGTCCTTCCTTTCAAGAATACTGTCTTGCATGGCTATTCCCATACTATTTGGAACGATAGATGGCAAGGCCCACCAGACATAATGACAGGAATGAGTGGTTTGTTTGTCTTCAGGCGCGTCCTGTTGCACATTTCTGATGCCTCTGATCTTCCTCATCGGAGTGACCCAATCTCAGCCTCTCTGTTCCCTCCCTCCGCCTCCCAGTTGTTCAAAGCACCCTGGTTTGGTCTCGTCTTGCTCTGTCCCCGTCCCTGCTGCTGGGAGGATGTGGCACTGAAAGGGCTACTTGGCAGTTCACTCCAGCAGACTTCTAGGGTATTAACACTGGAGCACAGAAGTTTCATTAGAGGACCTCCAAATGTCAATATCTTTGCTAGGTATCCTGTTTATGCACTGACCCACCTCCCCCATCATATCTTTTCTCCATTCTTCTCTGTCTTACTCTGGGTCCCAGGAACTACATACCTGGGCTCCCTAAAACAACTGCAGTCTGGTGGGCAGGCACTAGGAGGATGTGGGTGAGCGGAAGGCAAAGGTTAGGGTATCGTCCCCGCACCAAATTCTCTCCCTACTCAGCAAGAGTCTCTAGCAGTGTATGTAACTCCCCACACTTCAGTTTCTGCTGTGAGGGCTTTGTTCCACTGGCCTGTATTTCCCTCCATTGTCCTTTCAGTCCTGGGGATACAATGGCTTCCTACCGATGCTGGTTGCTAGGTGACTCATCATCCCTCATTTGTTCATTTACAGACTGTAAGTAGTTCCTCCATTAATGTCTCTTCATCTGAATCATCTAGAGTGAATCTGCTTTCCTGCCAGGACAGTATCCATAGGTGTTTTCTTTGGAACACTTCGGTTTCTCCAGAGAAGGAATCTGTAATATTTATCCAGGGGATAGGGGAAGCATATACCTGACTCTGAATGCTCATACAGTAAGGAGCACTGGGGTAGGCACTCAATTTTCCATATTGTCTTTATTACCTCTTTATCATTTATCATTTTATTACAGTAGCTCTTGTCTACTGTTATCCCTGGTGTTTTTGAGATTTACCCCCTTCAAAGGAAGTTTCTGGGACTTCCCTGGCAGCACAGTGGTTAAGAATCCACCTGCCAATGCAGGGGACATGGGTTCGAGCCCTGGTCCGGGAAGATCCCACATGCCGCGGAGCATCTAAGCCCGTGCGCCACAACTACTAAGCCTGCACTCTAGAGCCCGCAAGCCACAACTGCTGAGCCGGTGTGCCACAACTACAGAAGACCACATGCCTAGAGCCTGTGCTCTGCAGCAAGAGAAACTACTGCAATGAGAAGTCCGTGCACTGCAATGAAGAGTAGCCCTCGTTCGCCGCAACTAGAGAAAGCCTGCATGCAGCAATGAAGACCAAATGCAACCATAAATGAATAAATACATTTATTTTTTTAAAAAAGGAAATTTCCAATTTCTTGGTGGGGTTGGGATACAGGGGATGGAAGAAAGGATCATTAGGTCTGATTGCCTTTCAGAGATTTTTGACCAATTCTTGTTTTTTCAGCCCCTTGTCTCATCCCAGTCTTGTTGCAGCAATAGGTGCCTTTAAGGTCTGAATTTTTCCCAAGTGCCATGGTATGAACTAATCTGCCTCTTATTGGTATATGTATTCAATGCTATAAATTTCCCTCTAAGCACTGCTTTCTCTGCATCCCCAAATTCTGATGAGTTGTATGTTCATTTTCATTTAGTTCAAAATATTTTTAAACTTCTCTTGAGAGTTCTTCTTTGATCCATGTGTTGTTCAGAAGCGTGTTGTTTGACCGCCAAGCATTTTGAGAGTTTCCAGCTATTTTCTGTTTTCGATGTCTAGTTTAATTCCATTATGAGCTGTATGATTTCCATTCTTTTAAATTTGTTAAGGTATGTTTTATGGCACAGAATGTGGTCTGTCTTGGTGAATGTTCCATGTGAGCTCGAGAAGAATGAGTATTCTGCTGCTATTAGACAAAGTGCTCTATAGATGTCCATTATATCCAGTTTATTGATGGTATTGTTGAGTGTAGCTATGTCCCAACTGATGTTCTGCCTGCTGGATCTGTCCATTTCTGATGGAGTGTTGAAGTCTCCAAGTAGAACAGTGAGTTAATCTACTTCTCCTTGCAGTTCTATCAGTTTTTTACCTCATGTATTTTGAGGTTGTGTTGTCCTATCCATGTACATTATAGATTGTCATGTCTTCTGGGGGCAGAGGGGAAAAACAAAAAGGTCAAATAGGGACTTTTATGAAGTTTACCAAGTGTTTTGTGTTATAAAACCTCTCTTTCGTGTCCTCCAAAAATCTTCCAAACAACAATATAAAACTTGCTTTTTTTCACTTATGATTTCTGGCTTGGATAGGCTTTAAGGGAAAAGGGCTGAATCCCATTATGAGTTAATGCCACACATGGAGACAAGCAGCATTTGAGTTCTGTTGCTCTCTATTTCCTTCCTTTATTTCTTTTTCTTCCCTTTCTTCCATTTGACAGCTATTAACTATGGACTTAGGTACTATACTAGCAGCTATGGATTATAAATCTGTGCTTTCAGTATATTTACAATACAGTTGAAGACACTGAGAACAGCACTGACATTATGGAAAAGTGAGGAAAGTGTGTGAAGTGTGCAGCAGAGGAACAGAGAGAGTGCTTGGTGTAGAGATGAACACAGTCTCCGTCCACAAAGGGCCCACATTCTAGACAAGGGAGGGTAGCATATAGGATCAATAGAAGCATACAGCAGGAGACAGTGCTCCAGACAGTGTAAAGGCAAGTGCAGGGA
The DNA here is from genome assembly GCF_964374135.1 of Grampus griseus. Classification (NCBI taxonomy): domain Eukaryota; kingdom Metazoa; phylum Chordata; class Mammalia; order Artiodactyla; family Delphinidae; genus Grampus; species Grampus griseus. Next base: position 27,314,806 of record NC_139003.1, on the reverse strand, counting down.
CAGCAAACCTGAAGCTGGGTGACACATTCTGGGGTACCCATTCGGTATGGGTGCAGGCAAGTGTACAAGTGGGAAACTGCAAGGTGAGCCTAAGAGCAAACTGGAGGAACTAGTGTGGTTTGAACTTCATTCTGAAAACTGTGGAGAGATATTCAAGAATTTTAGGATGAGGGGTGGGATATAAACAGATTTAGATTATTAGAAGACCGCTTGGCAGCACCATAGAGGATAATGAAGTGGGGCAAGACGGGAGGCAGGGAGACCAGGAGAGAAGCGACTGCAGTGCAGTCATCATAACCACTATCCACGCTGATGAGGCTCTAAGAGTGGCAGGGGATCCAGCGATGAAGCAGAGAGGAGGGAGGATGTTGCAGTGGGTGGTTAAAATCTATAGAATCTGGTCATGGGTTGTCGGTGTGGGGGAGAAAGCAGAAGTGAGGCTGGAGATTTCGGAAGGGATGTGAGGAAACCACTGGATCCCTCACTGAACATCCCGGGAAACCACCTACTGCACTGCTCAGTGTCCCACATGAGAGTAAGAGCAAATGCCATCAAGTGTGTTGTCTTGTAGTCGCATATAAAATGCAGCTGAATAGGCAAATCTGTAGAGACTGAAAGTAGAATCCTGGTTGCAAGGGACTGGGAGGGAGGGGGAGAGGGAAATGAGGAGTGATTGCTAATGAATAATAGGGTTTCTTTTGTGGGTGATGAAAATGTTCTGGAATTCAATAGTGATGATGGTTCCACAACCTTGTGAATATATTAAATGCCACTAAATTGTAAACTTTAAAAAAGTTAATTTTATGGTGCGTCAGTTATAGCTTAATTTAAGTCTCAGGGCCCAGATGCCACCAACTAGACCATGTCGGGCATCTCTTTCTCCTAGAACCTTAGGACCAGTGCACTATCCTCTGAGCTGGGCTCAGCTCATCTCACTGGAGACCTTCTGTCTTCACCAGTAGAAACTCTGGGTAAGATAGTGGCCTTAATCATATATCCGGAGAAAACTCTCTAATTCAAAAAGACACATGCACCCTAATGTTCATAGCAGCACTATTTACAATAGCCAAGATGGGGAAGCAACCTATATGTGTGTGTCAGACAGAGGAAGACAAATATCATATGATATCACTTATATGTGGAATCTAAAGTATGATATGAATGAACTAATTTACAAAAGAGAAACAAGCTAACTCACAGACATAGAAAACAAACTTATGGCTACTAAAGAGGGAAGGGAGGAGGGATAAATTAGGAGTTTGAAACTAGCAGATACAAACTACTATATATAAAATATATATATATATAAAATATATAAAATAGATATATTTTATATATCTATTATATATAAATATATATAAAATAGATAATATATAAATAAATAAATATAAATATTTATATAAATATATAAATAAATATATATAAAATAGATAAACAACAAGATCCTACTGTATAGCACAGGGAACTATATTCAATGTCTTATAATAAACGATAATGGAAAAGAATCTGAAAAAATATATTGATATAGATACAAATATATAGATCTATAACTGAATCACTTTTCTGTACACCAGAAACTAACACAACTTTGTAAATCAACTATACTTCAATTTAAAATTAATCAATCAATCAATTAATTAGTTATTTTTAAAAAAGACAGTGGTCATCTACAGCTTCTCTTATCCTTAGAGGGGTAGCCTATTATCCATGGACAAAAATAGGGGGAACAGGGACAGAAGACAATCATTCCAACCAGCCCAGATAAAAAGTGTCTGCAGGGCTTCCCTGGTGGCGCAGTGGTTGGGAGTCCGCCTGCCAATGCAGGGGACACGGGTTCGTGCCCCGGTCGGGGAAGATCCCACATGCCGCGGAGTGGCTGGGCCCGTGAGCCATGGCCTCTGAGCCTGTGCGTCCGAAGCCTGTGCTCCGCAACGGGAGAGGCCACAGCAGTGAGAGGCCCGCGTACCGCAAAAAAAAAAAAAGTGTCTGCAGATTCTAGCTGACAAGAGGCCATCTTCTGTAGGACACCGAAACTTAGTTTGTCAAAGAAATAAATGCACACACAAACACACACCAAACATATATCTATCAAGGAACTGCAATCTTCATTGTTTAAAACCTAATCAACTTCTCAATTAGGTTAGAAAGTAATAATGGTATATTAAAATTTCATTTTAGTAAGATTGGAATGGGTTTCCTCTCCAAAAACTAAATACCACATGCCTTGGGCTAGCATGACACAGTGAAAGATCATGGGCTTCAAAGTCAATAAGATATGAGGCTCACCACTGGTAGCTTGTGGTCTTGGACAAGTTGTTTGGAACACCATAAGCCTCTGTTTCTTTAATTCTAAATTGAAGATAATACCTACCTCAAAAGTTTAAATGCCGTAAAACGTGCAGTGTCTAGTGGCACTTGGCAAGATGTTTTCAATGAACGTTATTCCATTCCCTGTTACGACAAAGAGGGTATAGTTCTCTGGGTTTTTTTCCTCTCTCTCACCTTCTCTCTCTCTCTCTCTCCCTCCCCCAGCCCATCTTTTCTCCCTCCCTTTCCCTCTCTTTTACATTCCTTTAAAAATCTGGATTGTCTGACTCTTGCACCAAAAAGGAGATATCAAAATATAAGATTCTATGAGATTCTTTGAAGGTCTTTTTTAAAAAAGGAGAAAATACCATATTTTAATGTTTACTTGTTTCTATGAGTCATATAAACCTAAAAAGAGGAAGATTCTGGTGGCTCAGTGTTTTTCCATTTCTCATGCATAATAATGTAGCTGATAAGTCTCTCTGGCCCTTTCATCATTACTTTCATCCAAGCCATGTTCAGTTAGGATATCATTTGCATGTTGGCAAGATGATTACTTTAATATGCAGTCATTAAAAAAAAAAAACCCAGACAGAAAAATAGAACACCTTTTTTTTTTTTTTTTTTTTTTTTTGCGGTACGCGGGCCTCTCACTGTTGTGGCCTCTCCCGTTGCGGAGCACAGGCTCCGGATGCGCAGGCTCAGCAGCCATGGCTCACGGGCCCAGCCGCTCCGCGGCACGCGGGATCCTCCTGGCCCGGGGCACGAACCCGCGTCCGCTGCATCAGCAGGCGGACTCTCAACCACTGTGCCACCAGGGAAGCCCTAGAACACCTTTTAATAACTGATGCATTAAATGGGGAACAGTTTTCTTTCATGAGAATATAGTACTTGACCTTCTGCAGAGACAAGTTCATTGAACCTAATTTTGAGAAACCGATTACATTTTTTCTAGCCAGAGATGGTTTGATTTGACTGAAGTCTGGTTAGGATGCAAAGAGGCTATTAAAATGACTTTTAGCATTTTTTCCAAAGAGCGATCCATTCATTGCTTGTGAATATTCATCTCTCAACCCTCCTACTCTATTAGGCTCAAACCAGCGCTGTAAGATTATGATGTTTTTATTGATATAATTAATAATAAATGTTACTCGTTAACTTGGTTATCGCCAAATTGGACATTTAACAAATGTACTCCGGGCCTTACCCTAGTGAATTTAAGATAAATATGAGGCAACATACGACCTGAAAAGAAGAAATCAAGAGTGTTACTGTGGAAAGAAAAAAAAGTGGAGAAAGTGCTTTACCAAGTTTTGGAAAAGCTAAAAACAATGATTTTTAAAACTAATTCTCTTTAGGTTTCTCTGAACAACATGCTCAAATAATTTAAGACATCTGCTCAATATATAACATCAATTGAAATGTTAAAAGATAGTTTAAAGTACCAGAAGCAAGAAGAACCCTACAAAAAGCAATAATATGCAAAATGCAGAGACTGGATTATGAAAAAACAAAAACCTACCACTTTACTTCACTCCTCATTCTACAACCAAGAATCCAGCTCCTGTATAATCAGAAAATCTAAGGAGTAACAGCAATGAAATATTTCTGCCCTACTGTAATGCTGCAAATTGGAACCTTGAAAATTGTACTCAGATGTGTACCAACGGATCTCAATTGCAAAACAGCATAAGGAACGAGATTTGCAAATGTAGTCTAAGGACCTAGAATAATATTTTAAATCAGGCTGCATTAACTTGGAATTTGTCCATGAGTTGACATTTACCTTCACATTATTTGAAAGAAAAATCAGAATGTAGACAGAACTTTTCTTTTATTTAAAAAAAAATAAATAACAGCACCCATCGATAGCTCAGCTAGTAGCGCCGAAGACTGTAGACGTGATTTTTGAAAAAACAGATGCTTTTCCAGCTTTCCAGCTCTAAACAATAAATTCTACTGTGCTAATCCCTGCCCCACATGAACAGGTCGGGTGGGGATGGCAGGCAGGTGAGAAGCAGTAAAAGAGGTGGACACACGTGTCAACTTGGCCAGACATAATCACTAGTAGGTAGAGAGGAGACTGGGTTCCACGAGGCCAGGGAAATTACTGTCTTATCCCATCTTACAGATCAGAAACTGAAGCTGAGAGGTTACTTGTGCAAAATCCCACAGCTGGGAATCAGTTCTAAGGGATTTTTGCCCCTAAAGTCCCCACTTTTCCTATTCCACCATCTTCAGAGAGATAACACAAGATTCTTGTAAAGTGGTTGATCAACAAAACACTTCTATGATTAGCCTTCCTCCAGCTGGAAGAGTGACAGCAGGCCAGGTGGCTCAAGGTTCCCCACCCCCTATTCTTTTCGGTGCCCCTCTACCGAGGAGGCTGTGCTTTTTCCTCGGTGCCCCTTGGATACACCAATGTGAATGGAGGTCTCAACAGCTAGAAATGAAAGTGCTCCATCTTCCCTCACATGTCAAGGTCACCTGTAAGCATCACTGTTAGGCACTGTGCGAGGGTTCAGAGAAATAGGGTACCATTCTTGTTAACAAGCTGCTTCCAGGCTGATTAGAAGACAAGGCAGGATCAACCTTGCTTTTATCCCCCCAGAATAAACATAATGAGAATTTCAAGCAACTAGGGAGGAAAGTCAAAAGAGATATTTTTGGTCCAGGACTTTCAGAGGTCCTACAATATTAAACCACGTGGGTAGGAGGCAAACTCCCAAATGCATGAGGACATGTGGATCTATGTAGGTATGAAAACATAATTCCTTTTCTATGTCTCCTTTCTTGTTTTCAGTACTTTCACACCCCATGTCCTATTGCTCACCTGGTGTGTCCAACTGCCTAAGCCCTACCTCGACTGTGTAGGATAAGTTTATGCTCAAGTTTAAGATAAGTTAAACTTGTAAGATGTTTATGTGTAGATAAGTTATGCTTATCTTTTACTTTCATTCCTTTCTTTCAAAACTCACCAGTCCTATTTCCCCATTCTCAGTACTCTGCTCTCTCCTGGGAAAATTCAAACTTACCTGTGGGCTCCCCCAGACTAATATTATGTGTTTACAGTTACATACAGGGAGTTGCTTTTGCTGGCAGTATTAGCCATCAAGTTAGGCTATGTAGATATTTTTAAAAAGATCACAAAAGTCACTTCCAAAGGAGTGTTTATTTTATATTCTTGCTCAGACCATATCTAAGGACAATGGTTCCTAAACCAAACTATCTTAGGAAGTTTCTTTATCAATTTTATCTCACTTAAAAAAATGAAAACAATTAATATTCTTAATGAGGCACCTACCTTGACCTTTGTTCAAGTTCTTTTTTTAAGTCAAAAAAAAAAAAAAAGACCTGAGCTACCTTGCTTAAATTAGTTAAAAACAATTCATTTTAGACACTTCAAATGTTTCAATATTTTGTGTATGACCCAATCTGCTTAGTTAAAAAGAAATTTACTTTGGCTGTATCTTCAAATTTTCACTGCATTTTACAATTACTGACCCTTAATAAATATTGAAAACTGAGACCTCAATGTCTTTGAGGTCGCAGTATACCTGCACACATATAAAACAGACAAAGAGTCTTGTAGAAAAATCCTATCTTGAAGAGAATGTGAAAAAAATGGAAGACTAAACTAAGGTTGCCACTTAAATTGCGTACATCAAAATTTCAACAAATTCTTCAGTTGCTATGTAGTCATTAAGCTATTTGCCTGGTATAACCAATCTCAGTTCACTTCTATAAACCTGTGTAAGGGTTTCATATCCAAAATAAGGTATCAATAAGAATATTGGTAGGAAACAAAAGCTAACTATAACCAGCATGAACATGACTGGATTTGATATTTCCTTACGAAATAACCCTCCAAGGCAAAGACTTGTAAATAGACTGCTCAGACAACTATATTTCCTAAACCTTAACAAGCTATTTCTGGTGCCTTATGAAAGTAAAGCATTTTGAAATATAATTAACTTGAGAGAACTATGATCTTGGAAAATACTACATCTTTTAAGAGAAAGTACAATACTATAAGGGCTAAAACTTGATTCTAAATATAAAAATTTAATAGTAAAAATTTACCAGTGTGTTTCCATCACTGTCTAAGGGACTGGATAATTTTCCTTTAAAACTGAAGTCTTATAATGGAGATACGTGATAGTACTTCTCAGTTTTAATGATTATTTTAATTGTCCCAGGAGATTGTGTGACTCCCAACTCTATAGCAGTATAGTTACTGAGAGGCCTTCTAGTATTGATTTTATTTTGTAAATAAATTTACCTATAGGAAACACAATTTACTGACCAGATCCATGGAATTCTAGTCTACTTCTCATTATTTTTGTTATAAATTAATAAACTGAAATTATTGTATATAAATAAAATCCTTCAGCATGACTCAATCTTCCAGATCTTACTTACCCATGACTAGAATGTGAAAATTGGGTTTCAGTATCTGCAAATTGCAGGATATGTGATCACCCCATCTCTAAGCAGATACTCTTTGAGACTCAGGCTCTGGAAAGCGTCTCTCTCTTTCACTTGGCACTTGCCTCATGACCACAGCAAATGTTATTTTTTAAGTTTAAGCATCATTACTTTCACCATTTTTGCATGCATGTTTAGGACTAATTTCTACTACCTTGTTCTCACTTTTGGAAAAATAAATCGCTCACAATATTTACACTGATGTCTTAAGAAAGCAAATTTGTAGTCCAGTAAATTTTAATAATCTGTGCCAGGCATCACTGTAGAAGGGGATAGTGCCCTGAAACCAATCAGTAAATGAAAGAGACTAACTCCCAAAACATTATGGGGCTTCCATTTCTGGACCGATAAGGACTGTCTGTGGGATAAAGAGATAACTGTTGCACTACTAACATTAGGGCATTTGGGGCGAAAAAGCTCAGGCTGAGGCTCTTGGGCAGGCAGAACATGCTTATTTCATAACCCACTTACTCACAACTACCAAAACCTATGGCCAGTTGCCTTTTTAAAAACTGTAGAAAATTGGAGGCAGATGATACTTTAGTGGTGATTAAGACAAATGCTTAATATTTCTGAAGATAAAAAGGTTTGTGAGAAGTTTCGGGATTTGCCTGCCATCACACTGTCTCCCAGGAGTAAACTGGGAGCATCCCTGTCGATGTAGAGCTTTCTATGGCCCCATCCTTCTTTCCATTTTTTTTTTTTTCTTCTTTCCATTTTAACTTGCACTGATGTACACAACTCATGCCCTTTAATCCTCTGTGGTTTCATCACTTAGAAGCACTATATTGAGCAGAGGTACATAATTATTTTATGTAGGTCTAATTAAGTTCAAACTGACTAGCGTTGGCCCCAGACTTTCTGCATTCCTCGGAGTCAGTCTAATATGAGCAGTTGAATCTACTCAGTTCGACGTGTATTTGGGGGGTATATGCACCTGCTCAGGGTAGGAGAGAAGGAACTACCACTCTGCTGAGCAGAAAGTTTCGGCTGCTAAAAGAAAGTGGACCGGAACTAAGCCATCCCAGCTTGCAGGATAAAGGAAACACCCACAGCAAAGATAGTTGGAAATCAGGTTGACATGTACTCTATCTTTACTTTTAGGTTAAAGAAAAAAGTCTCTGAAGAATTGCTACACTGTGGTAAGTGGAACATGTATTTCTTCATTTTAAACAGTCCCAAATGGTATCTTTTTCCACAACAGATAAACATTAAATGAAGAATAACTCTTATCTAGTATATAAGTATATAGTATCCCACCATATGTGAAAATAACTTATGAGGTATAATCGTTTTCCAAATGTTTCTTTTAATATCTTTTAAATAATTAGCTATAGGTTATATTTTAAATGGCATCATGGAAATTTAGTTTTATTTGGGAGATAGGTTTGTCTACTATTTCTCCTTCCGCAGATCCAATTTAATTAACCCGTTCTCTTCCTCAAAAATACATCACAGAAGTATGAGAGAGATCAGATGGCTCAGGGCAATTTGCCTGTGGGGACAACTCAATGCCTAGGACCTGTGGAGTGTGTCATTAGGATCAACTAGTATGAAGGACAATGCCTTTACCTCAAGTTAAACTAATGTCTCAGGTTAAATGATGCTAGGCAACCTTGAAGTCACTACTAAGATTTCAGGGCTCTTCCTGGAATTAATGCCTAACTTTTCTTCATATTCATTCACTCACAAAACATTTATCGATCAACTGTAAGGCAAGTGTTGTGCTAGGTGTTGAGAATACCAAGTCAAATGCAACAGGAGTCCTGCCCTTGAAGAGCTCATAGGCTGGTTCCAGGGTTCTTATTTAGCCCAACACACCAGTGTTATTTAAAGCTGGTTTCCATTCTGATTGACCGACACCTATGTTCTACCGGTGTTTACATGTTTTGAATATTCTCTACCACCTTGCTGACTGTAACTGTAAATTTTAGGAGCATGGAAGAACTCAAAAACATGCCACTGAGTGAGATTTAACAGAGGTGCATACAAGGCCCAGTGGGAGAATCCAGCAAGGAGTGGTGAAAGTCACATGATGGCATTTGAGAAGGCTTCACAGAGAAGATGATATTAGAGCTGTAAATAATGAAGTTTGGGAGTGAGGGGAGGAATAGGGGAAGGGACTGAAGGGGTCGGAAAAGTCTGGGCATTACTGGAACTACCAGAGCATACTGTTTTTTACCGAATAATATTTGGAAGCAGCTCAAGTACTAATACCACATGAAACATAATTAAATATAGCGATTTCATTTAGTTGTTAAAAAGACTACCTTGGGCTTCCCTGGTGGTGCAGTGGCTGAGAGTCCACCTGCCGATGCAGGGGACGCAGGTTCGTGCCCCGGTCTGGGATGATCCCACATGCCACGGAGCGGCTGGGCCCGTGAGCCATGGCTGCTGAGCCTGCGCGTCCGGAGCCTGTGCTCTGCAACGGGAGAGGCCACAACAGTGAGAGGCCCGCGTACCGCAAAAAAAAAAAAAAAAAGACTACCTTTCACAGTTTCCCCAAATATTCAAGGACATCTGGGATCATTGTTTTAAAATAAATAAATAAGGTAAGAAAGCAGTAAATAACTGGAGAAGAGGAAAGACTGAAGCTCCAGAAATTGGTAAAGAGCTTCTTAGAAGGGCCTTCCTCTAATCTCCCCTTTCCTGGTCGCTGGCCTTCACTAGTCATTTAGCTCTGGCCGAGGATGCTCGGGAGGAACTGTGGAGATGTCTTTTGGCTGCATGCCATCCTCTGAACTGCGCATGATAAAAACACTAAAGTACAATAATAATGGTAAGTTATTCTGTCTTGTTCCAAATGATTTTAAACTGTTTTGGAGAGCTTTCAAATGCTTTTGAATTAAGAAAATAATTGCAATCCTAAATTTCAGGAACGTGACAAAACTTAAAATATCCTATTAAAGTTGAGGCACCTTTCATTCTTAATACATGTTATTTTACAAGTCCTTGCATATTTCAAGGTCTAAATAGATGTTTAAAAATGTTCTTAGAGCCTTAACTTCTTTATTTTAACAGAAATAACATAGACTCTTACTTAAATGTATAAACTTAATATATATTCAAATATCCAATAACAGAGAATGTTTCATATTAGCTTGTTAGTTAAATTACATTTTGTGAGTAAACAAATTTAGAGCTTATGAATGAAGCCAGATGGAGAACCAAAAGTATCAGTGTTTGCCATATTTCGACTGCAGACAGTGACTGAGGAATTTTAGCTATGCACCATGCCTCAACCCTGACCTCCAGAGGCCGTTCTAAGAATGACGGAAGGTTTCTAACATTTAAACCTTGACGGAACTTTGTTAAAGCTATCAAATTTGTCCACGTGCTTCAGTGAATCCGTCTCAGAGCACAGCAAACAAATGAGGAAATTATCCTGTCTTAATCCAGAGAACTATTCCAAACTATTACTTTAATTTCCAAAGCAATCCTTAATATTTTCCAACTGGCTGGAATTTCTAACCCATTCAAGTGTTACAAATAACTTTATTCACTCTCCCTTCCATTATGAAGAACGATAACTCACCAATATTCTCCTTACTTTCTATTATCAGCTAAATGAAGATTACCAGCAAAACGGTTCTCGGTTTCCCTGAATGATCCTTTAATCTTTTCCTACAAGGCTCATTTTCTAATCTCAACTTTTTTTTTTTGTGGTACACGGGCCTCTCACTGTTGTGGCCTCTCTCATTGTGGAGCACAGGCTCCGGACGCGCAGGCTCAGCGGCCATGGCTCACAGGCCCAGCCGCTCCGCGGCATGTGGGATCTTCCCGGACCAGGGCACGAACCCGTGTCCCCTGCATCGGCAGGCGGACTCAACCACTGTGCCACCGGGGAAGCCCTCTACTTATTTTTATGAGTCTACTCTAAGACTTTTATTAGCTACCCAGTTAACATTAAACGTCATACGTTAATGATGAAAGAGATGAATTTATTTATAATACTTTAGGGAAATTTCATATTTCCTTACACATAAGCTACCAAAAGACCATCCTGGAAAATTGCAGTTAATTAAATGAATTAGCTACTAATGAGATTTAAACAAACAAACAAAGCTACTGATGCAATTTAAATAACTTGAAGAAATGTTACTTAAAGCTCACTAATAATCATTACACCCTCAAAGTGTTACTTTGACATACAAATATGAACAAGATGGTGTCAGATGCTACCCAAGATCGTGTTTTCCAGGAGTTGGCTACTAAAGCTTATGCTGGGCACACGTGGCCCATATTTGAAGAATAGAGAACTTACAACCAACAGGATCAATGCTTCTCGAAAGACTTGATGATGGACACCATTTTGGCAGAATCCCACATAACTACCACCACACCTCCACCACTACCCACCAAATTTCCACTTTCCCATTCCCAAGACATATAGAATCCCACAAGCATGAATATGATCAGATTTGAGGGCTTGCAGAGGGCGGGGTGGTATTATTATGACATATCACTTTGCTGAGAATGATACTGTGATCTATAAGAAATATATGTAGAACCAAAACTAAAGTGGAGTCACTTATGTTGGGGACAAAAAGGAGTTGGCGACACAGATGCATTAAAGAAAAGCAAAGGTTAACCTTACCTAATAGCAGTTGGGAGATTTTACAGCTCTTCTCAGAAATCAGCAGAGGACACCAGCAATCTGCCAAGGTCAAAAGTCAGTTCACACCACCTCTGGACTTTTTTGTTCCCCTAAGTCAGCTACCCTGATTCAAAAAGAAAGAAGACCATCATGCAACCGGTCAGCTGAAAAAGACAAATAATTTCCGCATTTACCCCATAAAAACCCTTTAGCCTGTAAACAGCTGGGAACTCACTGCTCCCATAGCCTTGAGTTTCCCAGCTTGTCAGTCAAAACCCTTGCCATAAACTCATCTTTGGCTTTGTTTTACTTGGTGTGCAGAGTTTGGTTTTTCACATATATATTTGGCCATTCAGATGACCAAAATATATTTCTCATATGTATTTTGTCTTCCTCCATGGTTCCTGACTCACAGCTCCCCAAACCTTTGGAATTTCCTGAGTGAGTGACAAGAACAATGGCAGCATCTTTTGTTATAATATTTGGTCTCTTGTCCTCAGTTTCTGGAAGCACTTTAGAGTCATAAAGGTGAAATGGGTGTCTTGTTATATATAACAAGCCCTCTATCACTACTGGATTTATGTTAGGGAGATGATTTTGGGATAGCACATAAGGATGGGGGCTGGTTGCCAGGGGAACCAAATATTCTTTCAAGGAGGAGTATTAGGCCTGGCTTAATTGAGAACCACTGATTTGATACTATTTTAAATTTCCGAAGTTAGTCCCACTTTCTTATATCTCCCCTACCAATTCTTCTACCAAGGAAATAAAACCAAACAAATTTATTTAAATATAGTCAAGCCAAAGATGACAAAGAATATTTTCTAAGCAGGGAAAGAAATTGAAATAAATGATTGACCAAATCATCAAAATATTTATTTTTTTCAAAGGTGTTGCTAAACTCAAGCAGTCCCTCTAGTGCTTGGAGTTGGGGGCACCACTAAAGGGACGGCAAGGCTCAGAATTCCTTAAGAAGTCACTTCTGAAGGTGATGAACAAGAACAGAGTAAGAAACTTTTACTTAAGAAGTCAAATGTGCACTCAAAGTATTTCCTGTGTCCTTGTCAGTGTGTTTTCTTAGAATTCACTGTGTTCACACCAGAATGAAAAGAGAGGCTGGCATCCAAAACCCACACAAATCAGCTTCCCAGCCCAAGGTGGGCTCGAGTCGCAGCCCCCAGCAATGGGCGTGGATGTGAAGTTGGAGAAGAGCTCTTCCTGGCATATCAAGTCCTCTCTTTCTTTGGGAGAAAACAGCACACTTTGGCCATAATAGGAGAGATTGACAAACCTATTTTAAAGGATGTTTACTGAAGTGTTTCTATTGTATTAAAGCTATGCCTTTTAGTATAATAAAAGGAGTAAAATTTTTAAACTCCTCCTAAACGCCTTCTCAAAAATAACTCGAGAGATAAGAAAAGTTTTGTTAACTTCTGCACCAGTAGAGGAGATTACTCTCTTGTCTCTTCCCACAAGAGACATCAGGGTCTTAAGGGTATGATTCACTGTGAGATTAATTTCCCATCTCTTCGGTTACAGTTTGCATCTCCCAACTGGGAGGAACGTTTCGATTTTTGGTAAACATTTAAAAAAAATCAGTTCATGTTTTGCCAAGTTTGTATGGATTACCCAATTAATACTCAATATAATCATTATCTGGAAGCTGCTTTGGGGATAATCATCAATTAAATAGTTATTTTATTTTAATGAAGAGAGAAAAAACATTTTCCTAAGGAAGAATGTTTTTAAATTAATTGATGTGTTCTCCACGTTGTAAGACGTTAGCATTCACATCTTGCCTCTGCTTTACAGCTAGACATCTCTTTTATCGTTAAGAGAAGGAAATTATGACTAGCACTCAACAGTAGGAATATCACCTGGAAAAAATGAGTCTTATCTCATTAAGGCTTTCAGAATGACTTCTGAGATGATGATAAATTATTTCACATTCCAGGAAAAGGAGAGACAACTGTAACTATAGTTACCAAGCATATCAGGGGCCCCTGCTTTCCAGAATAGCCTCCAGACTAAGTATTTATTCAAGTGAGTTGTCATGTAAACACACTGAGAGGCAGGAGGTTAGAGAAGGCTTTAAATGCACCTGTCACAAACATTTTAATATGCAACATTTCTTATCTTCACTTTTTTTTTCATAAAATACTATGTACTTTGGAAACGTTTTTTAAGAGATAGCCTCCCTTGAGTTGCCTAGGACAAAAACCATTAGATGGCCTTTGTTCTGGTACAACAGGTATTTATTTTCTAGACTTCACATGTCCAGGATGTAATGCTCATAGAAGGCCTTGACTTGCTTAATACATTTAACTGGAAAGAAGGAATTTCCTGTTGTTTTAGAAGACAGGAAGTAGAATGTCCAGCTCCCCTTGCCTCTAGAAAACACTCTCTGTACTTACTTCATGGGGATATAAAATTCCAGTGCTCTAGGTAACTTCTGAAATTAGAGATGTCTTTTCCCTGGGGCTGTGCTATAGGCTGTATTATTTATTCTACATATTGATACTCAATATATATTTGGCTTCTTCAGAGCATATAAGAACACAGGATCTAAAATCAGGTACCTGGATTTGAACACTAGATACTTCACTTACTAGATATATGAACATGACCAAGTTACTTAATCTCTTCAAACTCTATTTCCCCATCTGTAAAAAGGAGAAAATAGTAGTGTCTTCCTCTTAGGTCAGTTTTGAAGATTAAATGAGGTAACTCTCCAAGGCTTAGAATCTTCCAAGATTTCTCTACCAGTGTTAAGAAAAGAGAGGATAATCTTTCTCATTCTTCCAAGAGAATCAACAGGAAACTATTCTTTAAACACACACACACACACCTCTTTGGAGAGGAGTGAAATTCAGAGTCAATATAATACCGAAGAAACTATTTCCCTAAAAAAAAAAAAAAAAAGTACAAAGTCCCTAAGCTACAAAGAAAATAGCCTGGGCTTCCCTGGTGGCACAGTGGTTGAGAGTCCACCTGCTGATGCAGGGGACATGGGTTCGTGCCCCGGTCCGGGAAGATCCCACATGCCGCGGAGCGGCTGGGCCCGTGAGCCATGGCTGCTGAGCCTGCGCGTCCAGAGCCTGTGCTCCGCAACGGGAGAGGCCACAACAGTAAGAGGCCCGCGTACCGCAAAAAAAAAAAAAAAAAAAAAAAAAGATAATAGCCTGATAGCCTGATATTACTATGCACAGTGGCATGAGTTTACTTTTGTTCATCTATTTGAGATATCTGGATTAAAGTCCTAACCTCAGGCTTTTCATCCTGGTAGGGTTTTAACTCCGTTTGGAGAACTTCAGTTATCCCTAGTGCCTTTACCAGAGTTGATGGGAACCAAGGAATATGCCTAGGGCTGCCCATGATCCTCTTCCAGGAGCCAATAGAAGTCTTAGTATAAAGGAAGAGTCTTGATTTTCTAGCCAAATTAGAATTATCTTATTGTTATTAGATGTTAAATTTCAGTTAATTCTTTTTAGATTTTCTAGGTATAAATAATAGCACTGTACATTATGATAATGCAGATGCTTCTTATCTAATATTTATTCATGACACATTCTTAGAGGGAGAAATTTTATATGTACACTTTAATTACTAATGTTGTTAAAAAATAAAGGTTCAAATATTGGTCAAAAATAGTTTTGGGGGGGGCTTCCCTCGTGGCACAGTGGTTAAGAATCCGCCTGCCAATGAAGGGGGACACGGGTTCGATCCCTGGTCTGGGAAGATCCCACATGCCGTGGAGCAACTAAACCCGTGCGCCACAACTACTGAGCCTGCACTCTAGAGCTCGTGAGCCACAACTACTGAAGCCTGTGGGCCACAGCTACTGAGCCTGCACTCTAGAGCCTATGTTCCACAACAAAAGAAGCCACCACAATGAGAAGCGCCCCCCCACAGCTCACCACAACTAGAGAAAGCCTGCACGCAGCAACAAAGACCCAACATAACCAAAAATAAATAAATAAAATAAATTTTTTTTGAAAATGACCATTAGTGTAATAGAAATAGAATGTAGATTTCAAATCACAAAAAAAAGAGTAATAAAATAATTTTATTCAATCAAGCAAAAGTCAGGGCAAAGAAAAACAAGAAGAAGAATATAATGAAGACAGCATAGTAGTAATTAAATAGGACTTCTGCTTCTGGACTTGACAGAACGAGTGGTACAAGTATCGTTCCCTCTCACACTGTAAACAACTATTAAACTGGACAAAATATATAAGGTAACCGTTGTCAGGGACTGAACAATAGGCAGCACAGGACTGTGATTCTCCGAGGAGGAAAACACACATGGTGAGCCTCATGATAGCCCTGGATTCTGCTTAGAGGTCACTTTTCTACCTTGGCTCAAGGAGGTGGACTCTAAGAGGAGTGACGGGCATTGAGGAGGCAGAGATTGAAGTTGCAAGTTGCTGAAGGGGTTGGCACTTAGAGAGAAGCTTCCAGAACTCTACTGGTGGAGGACAGGCGGAAGTCTGCATAGAGATTGAAGGTGGGTCATTGGGCTAGGCTGAATATGCACAAGATCAGACTTCGGGAAACTTAGCAGAGATCGTCTGCTAAGTTTGGGGCTAACTTTGGTTCAGCAAATTCTGAAAAGGCATTTTCCAAGTGGTTAACATTCATCTGAAGTTGAGCACCGGGGAGATATTATTAAAAATTATCTTCATCCAACCTCATCAGAAAATGTAAATAAACATAGACGCTACTAGATGGAGAAACTAAATGAGAATGCAGTTAAATTGGCAAAATAACCCAGAGTGCACAACAATCAGGTCCAAGTGTAATATTACATGTGAAGAGCTTCAGTGAGTTTCTTTAAACTTGTTTCAAGATTCACCTCCTAGTAAGTCATATTCAAATTATAGATCTCAAGTTTAGATATCTGTAGCTAATCAATATCCTAGCACATTTGCGACTCATTTCTCATTTGCGTGGGTCAGTTCTGTTCTTAATTTTGCTGGACTATCAGAGCAAGAAAAACCAGAGACCAATACTTATGAGCCCTGGTTTCCTCACATGTAAACTAGAGGCAGATATCTGTGGGATCCAAACACAAAAGCTACTGCATAAATACTTTTTGATTATTTAGACTTACACTGCCAAAGGGGGCTACAAATTGCATACAGACCATAGTTTTATTATATTTTCCTAATTAACTCATTCAACAAATTGTTTTTTAGTATTAATATATGGCAGGTATTGTTGGGCACAGGAATTAAACAGTGAATAAACCTAACAAAAATCTTAGCCTTTATGGAGCTTATAGATAATCATAGTGTAATTAAGTAAACATGACCTAGAGGATTGAGTTGGCTTATTTTCTTTTTCTCCTGGCTGATATTTTTAGGAATAAATTACCCTGGTTATTTTTTTCGTGCTTTGGCTTTATTCCTTATCTTAACAATTTAGGCTGCTTATTTAAAAAAGTTACATTTGATTTATCCATAATAGCCAAGTATCAATAGTTTTAAACATGTATAATATACTTAAAAATTTGTACATACTGAGAATTTATTCTGAATTTAACTCAAAATGGATAAAAGTATCTCACCTGTTCATCACAGTTTTATTAGAGCAGGTTTTATTTTTTTGATTTTGTTTATACATATATTTAAATTTTTCTACAATGATTGTATGGTGCTTTCTGTTAGAAAAAGACATTATTTTTAAGTCTTTAAATATAGTTCCTTATACTGTCTATAAAAAATTAGGTCATGAATAAATAAACATAAAACTTGCTTTTAAAAAAAATAATAATTTTTGAACCTAGAAGTCTACTATAACCTAAGCAAATAACTATATTTATATATTTATATTTATAACTTTGCTTAGCTATAACCTAAGCAAATTCTGAAATTTGTTGAGGCCTCTTTGGCTGAAAAATTAGGACATTTCTTAAAGCAACAGACTGGAGAAAAATGTTTTTGTGAAATATACCCTGGATAAACAAGGTTTAACTTAGCCTTTTCTGATGTGCGCTGCAATATATTTTTATATGAAGGAACACTAATCTGTATAAAACAAGTTTTCTGTTGCGTAAATAGAAATGCCATTACATCAGTGACAACTGTCCTGAGTTTAAGAATTGCCCTGAATGAATAGTGAAATCCTCCACTGTTAACACTCTCCTGAAAGGGACTACTAAGGAATTTTTCTTTTTGGTGGGGGGGGCTGCGTTGGGTCTTCGTTGCTGCTGTGCGCGGGCTTTCTCTAGTTGTGGCAGCGGGGGTTACTCTTCATTGCGGTGAGCAGGCTCCTCATCGTGGTGGCTTCTTCTGTTGCGGAGCACGGGCTCTAGGCGTGAGGGCCTCAGCAGTTGCAGCGTGCAGGCACAGCAGTTCTGGCTCACAGGTTCCAGAGCGCAGGCTCAGTAGTTGTGGCGCATGGGCTTAGTTGCTCCACACCATGTGGGATCCTCCCAGACCAGGGCTCAAACCCATGTCCCTTGCATTGACAGGTGGACTCTTAACCTGGAATATTACTCAGCCATAAAAAAGAATGAAATAATGCCATTTGTAGCAATATGGATGGACCTAGAGATGATCATACTAAGCGAAGTCAGAAAGAGAAAGACAAATACCATATGATATCACTTATATGTAGAATCTAAAATATGACACAAATGAACATATCTACAAAACAGAAACAGACTCACAGACATAGAGAACAGACTTGTGGTTGCCAAGGGGGAGAGGGGTGGGGGAGGGAAGGATTAGGAGTTGGAGATTAGCAGATGCAAACTAGTCAAAAATACTGAATCACTATGCTGTACACTTGAAACTAATATTGTAAATCAACTATACTTCAATTTAAAAAAATCAAACATAGAGTGTGTTCTCCATGGATTTTGTGTTCAAAAAATATTTTCTGAACACCTATATGTCTGGGCACTGTGGTTGGCGCTTGGAATTTGAAAGGAAATATGATAGACAAGATCCTTGTCTTTTGGGAGATAGATTAAGAATAAATTATGTACATATTTTGATAAGTGTTTTAGAGGAAATAAATGGAAAGCTGAGCAAGATGGATAATTTAGGCCAAAACTCTCCTCTGGTATAAAGAAACATCAACATAACATTTCACCAAGGAGTACAAATCAAGGTGGACTTGCACTTCCAATGTGTCATCGTGGTGCTAGTGTAGGGTGAATTGTGCCCCTTCCCCAAAACTGGTATGTTGATGTCCCAATCCCAGTATCTGTGAATGTGACTTTATTTGGAAATGGTGTCTTTGCAGATGTGATGAAGTTAAAATGTGGAAATAATGGACTAACATGGGTCCTAATCCAACGACGAGTATTCTTATTAGAAAAGGAAAAATTGGACAAAAACACACACAGAGGAGAAAGTCATGTCAAAATGGAGGCAGAGATGGGAGTTATGTACCCACAAGGCAAGGAACACCAAGGATTGCTGGCAACCACCAGAAGCAGAGAGGAGTGTGGAACATACACTCTCTAAGAGCCTCCAGAAGAAACCAACCAAGGTGACACTTTAACTTTGGACTTCTGGCTTCCTCAACTATGATAGAATACATTTTGTTTGAAGCCACCCTGCTTGTAGTACTTTATTATGGCAGGACCAGGAAACCAAAATAGGTGCCAGTGGCTTTATACAAGGGGATGACCACATAGGATGTTTTCTCGATTGTACTGTGCAGAATATCATTTTCAAAAGAGAGAACAAAACATCAACAAAAAGGAAAGATTGATTTATATTGGGAAGACCAAAACTAGCTAAGAGTCCCTTCAGTTCTTGAAATTCTCTGACTCTTAAACCAGAAAAATTGTGTAGTCGAGCAATTATCCACTCAATTAGTCCTCACGAGATCAACTTACTAACACAGGAACCCACTGAAATGGGGCATGCTAGCCTCCCAGTCTGAGTTGGGATGGCTTTACTTGTGCTCCTTGGTGAAATATTATATTGATGTTTCTTTATACCAAAGGTGAGTTTTGGCCTAAGTTATCCATCCTGCCTATCAAAATCAACAAAACCACACGTGTTGCGTAAACATGACTTTAGTGTTCATATAATTGTGTTTTTTCAGAGTTTAAATACTTAAAATCCTTTAAACCAGGGAAACCTTCGTTTCTCTTCTGGGATACATATATTTCCAGTGTAAATTTTTTAAACAAAGAAAAATAGCATAAATCTTTTCAACAACTATAATTTAAACTTGAACCAAATAAAAGCGATTTGGTATCTTCTTGGAGAGACATGCTCCCACGAAGCAGAAAAGGAAAAATAGAAATAGTTTTAAAACAAAGAACTTGATTTGTTTAAGACAAACATAAAGCAAAACAGAAAAGGTAGTGCCCCCAACCAAACACCACAGAAAATGTCAGCATAACAGAAAATGTCAAAAGAGAAAAAAATCTAACCTTTTTTAAATCCCATTCATTTCCCACAGACTTTAAGAATCTTTCCTTTTTAAATAAAAATTTTCTTCCTTTTTCTTATTGCAGGAAAGGATATAAATCAATCTGGCACTGCCCTATAAAACTCAGACTTATACTAAACAGAAGCAACGAAAGTGTGAACTGATCTTCCCTTTCCCGGTGCTGCCTTTCCTTCAAGGGCCTTAGCGCATCAATAACAGAGACCACTTAACAGTCCAAGGTCATGCAATAGAGAACAGAATGAGCCTTAAGTTTAAGTCCACCCTTCCCTTTGCCCAGGGCGATAGAGCAGAGTGGAAGGGCTGCCATTTGTACAGCCCCAGGGGTGCCCTTCCTATCACATAATCTAGTTTGCAGTGTATCAGCAGAACGGTTCAGAGCTAAGCTTTCCAGGGAATAGGTGGGAACCGGTGTGGCTTCATTACTTATTAACCATGTACCTTGGCAAGTCTTAATAGTTAACCTCCTAAGCCTCAAATTCCTCATCTATTGAACAAGATAATAATATTCCCTGTTTCACAGGATTGTCAAAGGGCATAAAATAATGCAAATACCTGGCATTATAAGAAGGAACTCAACAAATCACTTATGTATTGTTAATATATATAAGCTTAGGAGATGGAAAGTGAGAAAAGGTTAAACCTCCCTTCTGGGTCTCTCCTCTACAAGTATGTTCATATATTTGTTCCCACCCCACTTCCTGACATTCTCATCTATTTTGTCCTCACAACACTTAATTAAACAGCTAAAACAAACAAACAAACAAAAAAACGAAAAAACACAGCTAAAGCTCCAGTTATGAAAGTGATATATGCCCTTGATAGAAGACAGCTGTTGCCTAAGCTACTTATGCTGATAGAGATTCAGCTTCCAATTTCCAACAAGCCTTAAGAGGCATTCAAGCCTCTGCATTGATGTTCTATCAGTGGCCTGGAGAAGCGACCAACACGAGTGAGGAGAGAGTGAGTTAAAGACACACGTAAGCTGGAGGCTTCATGTATGCTCACCAATAGATAAACATTTGGGGAGTTAGTAACCATTTGAGTGTCCTGTCTGCCAAGACTGTGGTGATTTTTGACCAAAGAACCAAAAGTCTCAGGCAGTCTGCTGGTCCCTCAACCACTAAGCCTAAAGATGTGCACTGAATTGCAGCTACATTAAATGTATCTCTTTACCCATGAACCAACACAAAAGAAGCAGGCTGATTCTGGGTACCTCCCTTAAATGCCAGCTGGTGCGTCAACAAGCTTGGAATGGAGCTGTTGAGCCAAGTATCAGTTTTCCTCAACAAATAGTCCTCTGAATATGTGCTCCATTAGATCTATGTGAAGGGATCAACTATGAAAGAGTTTGCTACATCACCATGTTATCAGTGTCGTCAGCATCATTGCTAATTACTTGAGTGCCCCCAAAAGTAGAGTTTGAGACAAAGACTTGGGTAATTTTTGTTTGGGAGGTGATGCCAGGGAGGCAGAGTAAGCAGTAAGGAGAGTAAGACAGAGCAGGGAAAAAACCTGGTAAAGTAGGTATTGTACAGCTGGTTATTGCTGTGAGCAACTGGGATTTAACCTCATTGGGAACCCTTGGCAAACCACCTAGAACGCATAAAATCACAGCGCAGCTGACATCACCAAGAGACAGATGGAGATGGAAGAGTGGGGAGATGCGCAGAGCAAGTTCTCCTGTGAAGTCAGATTATCAAAGGGAATGAGCTGGGCGGAGAGGAGGTGGTGGCCTCAAAAGCAGTGCTTGAAATTGAGATTATAGACAGTTTCACTGTAGTTCTTATGTTAGCTCCCTTATTGTAGGAGAGCTTCTTCTCTCCTGGTGAGAAAAGGAAGCTCAGAGTAACTACTGCCCCTCTCTGTGCCTTAACTCACTCTACCCCTGAGCAGGTTAATGGTTTATATGAATGTAAATTTGGAGGAACAACCCATGCTTCACTCAGCTCCACCCTTTTTCCTTTTGGAAGTACCTCCTTCCAGAGAGTACCAGCTCTCCCGTGCCCTCATACTGTAAGGATGCAGGGCTACCTCTGTCATGGGAGGGAGGGGAAGAAGAAAGGCCTGCTCCTGCCCAGTGCTGCTAGGGACAACATGCTTCCTAATTCTTGGGTTCAAAATTGGAAGTTCACTTGGCTTACGAACCTAAAATTCCCATGGAAGATGGGAAAGGGAATTGCTGCTGAGAATTTGAAACCCCAAGCTGACCCTATTCTAGGATATATGCCTCTTCGAGGTGGTAGAATCTTCAGCTTAAAAAAAAAAATTGGGGGGCTTCCCTGGTGGTGCAGTGGTTGGGAGTCCTCCTGCCGATGCAGGGGACACGGGTTCCTGTCCCGGTCCGGGAGGATCCCACATGCCACGGAGTGGCTGGGCCCGTGAGCCATGGCCGCTGAGCCTACATGTCCAGAGCCTGTGCTCCACAACGGGAGAGGCCACAACAGTGAGAGGCCCGTGTACTGCAAAAAAAAAAAAAAAAAAAAAAAAAATTTTTTTTTTTTTGATTAAGAAGAACAAGTCTAAGAGTCAAGTGTGAACCTAGAACCCAAATAGGAAAGAGCCTTCTTCTCATAGAGGCTAATCTAAAGGGATAAACAGGACTCTTTTGAAGCCAAGAGTGGAAGAGGGTCTGCTATCAAAATAATCATAAACTCATCACTTAGGATCTAGTATGCTTGCAGGGAATACTAAAAAGAACATGGTTTTGGAGTAAAACAAAGATCCCAGTTCTACTTTTGCCATTTGCTTGTAAGCTTCTTTAAACCTTATTTTCTCATCTATAAAATGGGGCACTAACACCAAACTTGCAAGGATATTATGAAGATTAGAAATGTGTGTGTAAATGTATGACAGCATCTTACGTTTACAAGGTAATCACATAATAAATGGAATCTAGAAGATGTCTCATTATAAAATGAGAAAAGTGATAGAGATGGACTGAAAATGACTGTGCCATGATTTAAACCTATGCCAAGAAAAGGAAGTACAGGAAACTTGCCTCAGTTGGATATAGTTTGCTTTCCCCAATTATTCATAACATAAGGAGGTTTAGTTCTATCCTAGAGACACGAGCCAGCCTCACATGGGCAATGTGGGGAAAGTGGGCCTCCTGAAAGAGAGGAAGCTGGTGACTGTGGACCTCAATAGATGTCTCAAGGAGTTAACCTGAGTCCTCGGGTTATAGCAGATCTGAGAATATACCTAGCAACAGTTTAAAATCTAAATATGACAAAATACGAACTCTGTCTAAACATTTCATTTTTGTTTTCTGAATCCTTATTAACAGATACCCCTAACTTAGACTCCACTGAAAAAATATTCATGAGCCTATAAACGTCTTTTGAAATGTACTCAGCTAAATCAAAATATGTTTAAGCAAATCTATTCCAATCTTTGGTAATCCCCATATACTCATATTTCTCTATTTTAAATAATTTAAATTAGAAATTTCACTAACATACTGAGATTAAATGTTAATCAATATGGTAACCGTGTATAAAATGAATTTTGTCATAAAAACAAAAATATTTATTCGTTCACTAAATATTGACTGCATGCCGAATAAGTGTACTGATCTTGGCACCAAAGATACAGCATGCATGCCCTTCTTTTGGTTTCTCCTTGATGCTACAAAGATTCAGCTGCAAACCAATTTGTTCAACTGTAATTCAAAAATGGTGAATCAGGGCTTCCCTGGTGGCGCAGTGGTTGAGAGTCCGCCTGCCGATGCAGGGGACACGGGTTTGTGCCCCGGTCCGGGAAGATCCCACATGCCGCGGAGCGGCTGGGCCTGTGAGCCATGGCCGCTGAGCCTGCGCGTCCAGAGCCTGTGCTCCGCAACGGGAGATGCCACAACAGTGAGAGGCCCGCATACCGCAAAAAAAATAAAAAAATTAAAAAAAATGGTGAATCAATCAAAGGGTGATTGGAGAATTGTGGCAGGTTTTGGAGTCCCATCAAGGAGACAGTCTGGTGTAACAAACAAAGGATAGACTCTCCTTCAGAGACTTAGACCCTAACAGTTCCACTTTTTAGATTTTTTGGTAAGTTACGTACTGACTCTGTACCTCAGTCTTGGTCTGAAAGATGGATAGAATAAGCATCAGAGAAAACTTGTACAAAAAATAATTTTAACTAGATTGCAAAAGCAACCAATTATGAAAAAATTAACTAGTGAATGTGTTCGTCTCATGCCTTAAAGAAGACTTACACTATGAAGATAATTGATTTAATTCACATCATCCGCATCTGCCTTTTAACACTTCAAAAGGCTTCTTCCTACTTTTGATGTTTTCTTGCCAAAGCATGTTTTTTTTCCAACCCTACTGCTATTATCTGGATGGCAGACATTTCTTTCCTACCAAACTAGAGAGAAAAATTCACTAGATTCATTTAGTTTTTCTCTAGGTATCTCTAAAAGTTACTAAAGTAAACTTTATCTCCACATTTATTTTAATTAATCCCTATTCAAGGATTTTCTCTGAGAACACAACCACAGCTTTTCCCAAGGATACCATCACTGACTGTCTGTCAGTTACAAAGCAAACCCTTTCGAGTTTGCTCAGGCTGCACACTTATATAACCATTTCATTCCAAGGATCACTGAGACCTTTGCTGGCATACACACCACTAAGCAAACACAACGTATGGAAATTCAGATTGACCCAAAAGATAAATATAATATGGAGAATATTTTTCTTTACAAAAGGAATTGCTATAGGCTTTGTTCTGCCTATGCTGATGCATATCATCAAACACATTTTAAAAACATTATTAAATGCTACCTGTAAGTCCACTCTGTCAGGTGCAGTGGAGAATGACTGACTGCCCCCAAGGAATTTACAATTAGAGCGGGGTAGAGCTATGTAAAAAACTAACTGTATCTCAAAAACTTTAAATCAATTAGAAATAGGGGTTCAACCAACATATTGTAAATGTGGAAAAAAGAGAATAATACATTCTGATTGAAATATTACTGAAGATTTAGTAATTATCATATCATAAGCATTAACATATCAGAAACATTCTGATAAACTGGTGCAACAGACTGTCTTGGTGGCCTGCTCATATCTCCTACCATCCCTTTTACTGGTTTGGTTGATGTACCCAAACCCTAGTCGCTGTAGGGTGCTTCAGCTAACAGTTCACACCGCCAATCCTCCATGGAGGCGTGCCTGTGGATGACTGAAGCTACCTTTTCTTGTTTGTTTTATTTTATTTTAACATCTTTATTGGAGTATAATTGCTTGACAATGGTGTGTTAGTTTCTGCTTTATAACAAAGTGAATATACATATACATATACACATATCCCCATATCTCCTCCCTCTTGCGACTCCCTCCCACCCTCCCTATCCCACCCCTCTAGGTGGTCACAAAACACCAAGCTGATCTCCCTGTACTATGTGGTTGCTTCCCACTAGCAATCTATTTTACATTTCATAGTGTAAAGATGTCCATGCCACTCTGTCACTTCGTCCCAGCTTACCCTTCCCCCTCCCCGTGTCCTCAAGTCCATTCTCTACATCTGCATCATTATTCCTGTCCTGCCCCTAGGTTCTTCAGAACCACTTTTTTTTTTTTTTGATTCTATATATATGTGTTAGCATACGGTATTTATTTTTCTCTTTCTGACTTACTTCACTCTGTATGACAGTCTCTAGGTCCATCCACCTCACTACAAGTAACTCAATTTTGTTTCTTTTTATGGCTGAGTAATATTCCATTGTATATATGTGCCGCATCTGCTTTATCCATTCATCTGTCGATGGACACTTAGGTTGCTTCCATGTATTGTAAACAGAGCTGCAATGAACATTGCGGTACATGACTTTTTTTGAATTATGGTTTTCTCAGGGCATATGCCTAATAGTGGGATTTCTGGGTCGTATGGTAGTTCTATTTGTAGTTTGTTAAGGAACCTCCATACTGTTCTCCATAGTGGCTGTATCAATTTACACTCCCACCAACAGTGCAAGAGGGTTCCCTTTTCTCCACACCCTCTCCAGCATTTACTGTTTGTAGATTTTTTGACAATGGCCATTCTGACTGGTGTAAGGTGATACCTCATTGTGGTTTTGATTTGCATTTCTCTAATGACTAGTGATGTTGAACATCTTTTCATGTGTTTGTTGGCAATCTGTATATCTTCTTTGGAGAAATGTCTACTTAGGTCTTCTGACCATTTTTGGATTGGGTTGTTTGTTCTTTTGATATTGAGCTGCATGAGCTGCTTGTATATTTTGGAGATTAATCCTTTATCAGTTTCTTTGTTTGCAAATATTTTCTCCCACTCTGAAGGTTGTCTTTTCGTCTTGTTTATGGTTTCCATTGCTGTGCAAAAGCTTTTAAGCTTCATTAGGTCCCATTTGTTTATTTTTATCTCCAGTACTCTAGGAGGTGGGCCAAAAAGGATCTTACTGTGATTTATGTCAAAGAGTGTTCTGCCTATGTTTTCTTCTAAGAGTTTTAGAGTGTCTGACCTTACATTTAGGTCTTTAATCCATTTGGAGTTTATTTTTGTGTATGGTGTTAGGGAGTATTCTAATTTCATTCTTTTACATGTAGCTGTCCAGTTTTCCCAGCACCACTTATTGAAGAGGCTGTCTTTTCTCCATTGTATATTCTTGCTTCCTTTATCAAAGATAAGGTGACCATATGTGTGTGGGTTTATCTCTGGGCTGTCTATCCTGTTCCATTCATCTATATTTCTGTTTTTGTGACAGTACCATACTGTCTTGATTACTGTAGTTTTTTAGTATAGTCTGAAGTCCAGGAGCCTGATTCCTCCAGCTCCATTTTCCTTTCTCAAGACTGTTTTGGCTATTCGGGGTCTTTTGTGTTTCCATACAAATTGTGAAATTTTTTGTTCTAGTTCTGTTAAAAATGCCATTGTTACTTTGATAGGGATTGCACTGAACCTGTAGATTGCTTGGGTGGTATAGTCATTTTCACAATGTTGATTCTTCTGATTCAAGAACATGGTGTATCTCTCCATCTGTTTGTAACATCTTTAATTTCTTTCATCAGTGTCTTATAGTTTCCTGCATACAGGTCTTTTGTCTCCTTAGGTAGGTTTATTCCTAGGTATTTTATTCTTTTTGTTGCAATGGTAAATGAGAGTGTTTCCTTCTCTTTCAGATTCTTCATCATTAGTGTATAGGAATGCAAGAGATTTCTGTGTATTACTTTTGTATCCTGCTACTTTACCAAATTCATTGATTAGCTCTAGTAGTTTCCTGGTAGCATCTTTAGGATTCTCTATGTATAGTATCATGTCATCTGCAAACAGTGACAGTTTTACTTCTTCGTATCTGATTTGGATTCCTTTTATTTCTTTTTCTTCTCTGATTGCTGTAGCTAAAACTTCCAAAACTATGTGGAATAATAGTGGTGAGAGTGGACAGTCTTGTCTTGTTCCGGATCTTAGAGGAAATGGTTTCAGTTTTTCATCACTGAGAATGATGTTGGCTGTGGGTTTATCATATATGGCCTTTATTATGTTGAGGTAAGTTCTCTCTATGGCTACTTTCTGGAGGGTTTTTATCATAAATGGGTGTTGAATTTTGTCAAAAGCTTTCTCTGTGTCTTGAGATGATCATATGTTTTTTCTCCTTCAATTTGTTAATATGGTTTATCACATTATTGATTTGCATATACTGAAGAATCCTTGCATCCCTGGGATAAATCCCACTTGATCATGGTGTATGATCCTTTTAACATGCTGCTGGATTCTGTTTGCTAGTATTTTGTTGAGGATTTTTGCATCTATGTTCATCAGTGATATTGGCCTGTAGTTTTCATTTCTGTGACATCTTTGTCTTGTTTTGGTATCAGGGTGATGGTGGCCTCAGAAAATGAGTTTGGGAGTGTTCCTCCCTCTGCTATATTTTGGAAGATTTTGAAAAGGATAGGTGTTAGCTCTTCTCTAAATGTTTGACAGAATTCGCCTCTGAAGCCATCTGGTCCTGGGTTTTTGTTTGTTGGAAGATTCTTAATCATAGTCTCAACTGAAGCTATCTTGACGCCATTTGCCCCATTGCCAATGGCCCATTATTGACTAAACAGGAGTCTAAAAGCCTCTCTTCCTGTCTCAAGGTGGGACAGTGCTTGTGGTGCAATTTACATTCCAGCATTCCCCACTGTATCATGATGATGACTCTTCCTACAACTACCAGGGATTGGTTTCTTCCACAGCTTCTTCCCCTCTACATTGTTTCCACCCCTCAGATTTTACCCTGAAGCAGCTACAAACCCTGAGCTTTATCAGCTGGAACCAGGAAAGTATGCCTGGGAAGGATGTTAAGGGTGCTGGACCAAGGCTGGCAAAATGTAAGCCTGGATAAAGCAGAGTTTATCAATATGGGGGCCTCTCCACATTAGACAGATTTTAATGTCCTGGTAAGAGCCCCAGTCCTAAAGCACTGCGAGGAAGGCTCTTAGACACTTGGGAAAGTGTTAGCTCCCATTAAATGGGTAGCAATACCAGAACTGTCCTGGCAGAGTATGAAAAAGGATCAAAGGCTCAGAGGAGTGGGCTTGCTAGAATGGGTCTATTATATAAGTCCTCAAACTCCTAGTGGACTGTGTTTTTTGGAATTCTCAGAGGACTCTCCTTACTTGGTGGACTAGCTACTGGTCTCAGCCTCAAGGAACAGACCCTGAGGGCAGCAAGCCTTGTCCTGTAGGGTGGATCTCTCCAGAGTGTATTTTAAAGGGACCCCTGTTGAGTGTGGCCAAATGGACAAAGTCTGAATTCACAGATCAAGTTTCCTTTAAAAAATAAAAATATATGGGAAATAAGCAGAGAAAAATAGAAGGGAACTTAAATCCTTCCAAGAAAATCAGTGAGATTGGAAAAATGATTCTGAATTAATCAGAAATGCTCTCTCCTCCTTAGAGAAAGGCAGTAACAATGGACATTGATCAATTCCAAGGTTTTGTGTCAGGGCCAAGTCAGGACCTGCATCACCCACTCCTTCACTGTTCAGCCTAGCATCTTGGAGTGGGAGATTAGGGACTTGCTATGTAAACATGAGACTCTGGAAGCAGCACAGAGCAAAACCTCTACATGCCCGTGAAAGCTCTTTCCCATCAGGAAGGAAAACACTGTAGATGGTACTGAGTGTACCATAACAAGAGCAATTACAGCGAGAGAGATCACAGCCTCAAGGATCAGTGCTTCTGTTACTCTGTCACAGAAGGAGCATTTGGAGTCATTGACACATGGTGTGCTGGGAAGGAACATAATGTTAGCCCCAGAGATAGGTGCTCCATAGCCATGAAAAGTATGGCCCTCCTCCTAGCAACATCTGTCACCTTTGCTGTGCCCAAAGTGTCGTTACTGTAGCTTTTTTCAGAATATATTTTAGGCTTTCATTTTAGACAAGATATCACACGCACATCGCCATCGACCCCATTACAGCATTTGCTGAGACATATGGGAAGAAGAGCGAGGAGCAGGCTAGCACTGGAAAAAGTGAGAAAAGAGCAGAGCCAGGATTGGTTCTCATTGTTAACCCAGAGTTTACCCAGAATGGAATCCTAGAAGCAAGAATGTTTGCAAAACAGAAGGTATGTTAGTTGTTTTTATAACATAAATCTCTTGAAATAAACTCTGTCCAAAAGCTGTCACACCTGTGTTTGAAGATCATATAAGTCAGTACAACATATACAAAATAAGGCGCTCAGTGTTTGCACACACTGGCAGCTCCACTCCAAGCACCATGCATGATCTGTATGTCTTTGGTTACCGTTAAATCTTACATGTTAGTAATTTCTATCTGAAATCAGCTGGGCACTGGAAAAAAAAAAGCAATCTGCTTTGATTTAACCTGTATTGTTCCTAGGTTTGCTTATTATAGCAAAGCAGCCACAAGACAGCACCACAATCCTTTGTGATCTTATGCCAACCATCTAGCCTCTCTGAGGTATAAATCTGTCATCTGAAAGTCTCTTCTTGGAGTTTCTAACTATAGACCTGCTGACTCTTGGACCCGAGATTCATGTGTAAGTTATTTGCAAGGTCATGAGAAACCTATGTCAATAAATTGAATTCAACTGGTCTACTGCAGGTTGGGTTCTCCAGAATCAGGGCTGAGGTAAGAGACTGAGGGAGTTGTTTATTAGGGATGAACGCCTGGGAAGGGAAGGAAGTGGGAGTAGGATGGGGCAGAGGGAGAAAATGAATAGTGATGCATGACACAGCCTCAGCCAACCCAGCGAGGTTATATGGAGTGAGTATTGTCATTCAGGGTATCCCGAATGGGGCAGGTATAGCCAGGCTGTTAAACCTGCTTCATGATCTCAGGTGCTGTGGCTTCCTACAGTTGAGCAGAACCCAAGTGGCTAAAAATTAGAGATCGTCTGTTTAGCACACTCTCTGCAGTGGGTCAGCAAGTTCTTTCTTTTTTTTTTTAAATAAATTTATTTACTTTATTTATGTCTTTTTGGCTGCGTTGGGTCTTCGTTGCTGCATGCGGGCTTTCTCTAGTTGCGACGAGCGGGGGCTACTCTTCATTGTGGTGCGGGGGCTTCTTACTGCAGTGGCTTCCCTTGTTGTGGAGCATGGGCTCTAGGCGCATGGGCTTCAGTAGTTGCAGCACGCGGGCTCAGTAGTTGCAGCATGCAGGCTCTAGAGCGCAGGCTCAGTAGTTGTGGTGGGCAGGCTTAGTTGCTCCACGGCATGTGGGATCTTCCCAGACCAGGGCTCGAACCCATGTCCCCTGCATTGGCAGGCAGATTCTTAACCACTGTGCCACCAGGGAAGCCCAGCAATTCTTTCTTGAAGAGGGATCTAGACGCTGCATTTCCGTGTCTGCCATATAGTTTCAAATTGACGGTGTCCTCTGGGTCCTAGCAGTAGAAAATACTTTTCTGGGAAGAATTTTTCCTGATTCATGCCTCTTAGATTAAGTTCATCAAAGTATAAGTTCAAAATAATAAAGTATCAAACATGTAAGCAAATAAGCCAGTGTGAGAGAGAATCAGAAAAAAATAATAAAACATTTAGACACCACACAAGACTTGAATACTGACTATAAAATGTTAGCTTAAAATGAATTTTTAAAGTAAAGATATATTGAAAGTATGATTAAGAAACAAAAGGCCATCAGATTGACTGGGTAACTTCATATAATTCTACGGAACAAAATTTGAAATTCTAGTAGAAATTATTGATCTTCTAGGAAAATTAATTTGGCAGAATTGGCCCAATTGAGATTAAAAAGTCCAAATAGGCCATTTACCATAAAAGTATTAAGAAAATTGTAAAATAACTTTCGGGCTAAAATGTACCAGGTCCAACTGGTTTCACAAGAGACTTTACTGGATTTTTCAAGATCAAGTAATCCTAAAGCTATTTAAACTATTCTAAACCCTAGAATAAAAGAAGAACTTAAAAATTGTTTTTATGAAGTAGATTAACATTTATGTCAAAATATATTAAAATTGCACAAAAATTGTAGACATCTCCTTTTAGAAAATTGGCATAAAAATCTTAAATGATTAGCAAGGACACTTGCAAAACACACTAAAAAACAATACATCATGACTAACTAGAGTTTATTACAGAAATCTAAGGTGATTCAGTGTTGGGAATCTGGTAATATATTCATCACATTAAAAGAAGTAAGGAGAAAAATCGTGATTTTTTAATGAAAATTTGACAAAATTCAAACTCCATTTTAAAAACCCAATTAAATAGACAACTTACTGAATGGGAGAATATATTTGCAAATCATATATCTGATAAGGGGTTAATATCAAAAATATATAAACAACTCATACAACTCAGTAGCAAAAAAATCCCAAACAATTTGATTAAAGAAATAGAGAATATGAATAGACATTTTTCCAAAGAAGACATACAGATGGCCAACAGGTACATGAAAAGAGGCTCAACATCACTCATCATCAGAGAAATGCAAATTAAAACCACGATGAGATATTACCTCACACCTGTTAGAATAGCTATTATCAAAAAGACAAGAAAAACTAGTGTTGGCGAGAATGTGGAGAAAAAGGAATCCTCATGCACTGTTGGACTGTAAATTGGTGTAATCACTATAGAAAACATTATTCAGATTCCTCAAAAAACTAAAAATAGAACTACCATATGACCCGGAAATTCCACTTTTGGATATTTATCTGAAAGAAACAAAAACGCTATTTCAAAAAGATATATGCACCCCCATGTTCATTGCCGCATTATTTTATAACAGCCAAGACATGGAAGCAACCTCAATGTCCATCGATAGATGAATGGATAAAGATGTGGTATATATCTATAGAATGGAATGTTATTCATCCATAAAAAAGAAGAAAATTTCGCCATTTGTGACATGGATAGACCCTGAGGGCACTACGCTATGTGAAATAAGTTGGAGAAAACAAATACCATATGATTTCACTTATATGTGGAATCTAAAACCAACAACAACAACCCAAACATTGAAATCATAGAGAGAACAGAATGCTGGTTACTGGAGGCATGGGGTAAAACGTGGGAGAAATGGGTGACAGTGTTCAAAAGGTACAAACTTCCAGTTATAAGATAAATACTAGGAATGTAATGTACAACATGATGACTATAGTTAACACTGCTGTATGGTACACAGGAAAGTTGTTAAGAGAAATCCTGAGTTCTCATCACAAGGAGAATATTTTGCCTTTATTTTTTTCTTCTTTCTTTTCTATTTATTGTTTCTATAAGAGAAGATGGATGTTAGCTGAATCTATTGTGGTAATCATTTCACAATGTATGTAAATCAAGCCATCATGCTGAACTCCTTGAACTTATAAATTTTCCAGCCTAATACAAACCTGCTGTTGTCTTCCTACTTAGAACTGTAATTTGTTAACATAATTGCTTAACCTTGAATTTAGAGGATATAGACGATTCAGACACTAGGAGAAAATCTCTCAGCATTTCAGCAGACTTTTCTACCCTTTTGAAGTAAATCCTCCTTATTACCTCTTTTTGAATTTCATAAAATCTATCATCCTTGCTTTGAGCTTTGGCAGGTGGGAAACCTCCCTGCAACTGTGTGCAGTAGACTCCTGACAGTAAGTGAAGTGAGCTTGAATAAGCATGGAAGATCATGACTAACCAATCCAATAGCAGGTTGCTCTCTTACAAGAGAGAGAATTGTTAGAATTCACAGAAACTTGAAAATAGCAAAAGGCATTTCAAGCACTTAGTCCCAGTCCTCCTTCCTGCGCCCTTACAAGTCTATAAATTCCACTCCATTAATAAATCCAGGTTCTAACTAATAAGAACCTGCTGTATAAGAAAATAAATAAAATAAAATTCAAAAAAGGAAAAAGGAAGGAAGCAAGTATGTCATCAAGTTTTTTCAAGATTCAGTGACAGATTAAATGAATAGTGACCTTCTCCGTGATGAAAGGATCCAGGAAAAGGAGTATGTTTGTGAATAAAGGTGATGAATTTGCAAAAAAAAAAAAAATAATAATAATAAATCCAGGTTCTTAGGTTTGAATCTTTAAGCTCATCTTTGACTCCTCCCCTTGCTCTCTCCACAACAGGTAGATCAACTGGTCTTACTGGCTCACGCTGTCTCCTAAACCCATCCCTCCATTTCTGTTTAGCACTGCTCTAATCCCATTCTGAGCCGATACTCCCCCTCTTCTCCCAAATATCCCATAAATTATAGCTGGTTGAAGATAAGAAGAAAAGTTGCAATGATGATCACCTTTTCCATCAAATCAGATGTTGACTCATCTGCAAAGTTCACAGTACACACCCTCCAGAGAATGACGTAAAGGAAACTGGGCACGCCAACTTTTTCTTTCAATCTTAAAATCTTGGTTGACGTTGGCAATCCTGGCTCCCCGGCTTTTTGGAAAGTGTCCCTGTTTTTGGCACTAAATTCAACCTTTTCATATTTACACCAAATTCCTCATATTACTTACTGGTTATGTCCTCCCAGTGGGTATATGTTACCTATTTGGATTATTTACTTTTAAAAGAAAGGAAGAGAGAAAAAGAAAAGAATAAAAAAGTGAAAAGAAAAAACCCAAGCGGGTAGAACCCAGAGTCAGCGGGTCACATTTAAAGCCCCCTCAACTCAGGCCGCACATTAAATACTGCTTTCATTATGTTCAAGTCCAAAGTCCTTTTCATTACACTCAAGGCTTTTACCGCTTCTCTCTCTCTTAATCCTGTATCCCATTACATATAAAATCACTTGGCCTGGAAGTATGCCTGCTTCACTAAGTCCTGCTTTATTATTTCCACAGCAATAAGAGAATTAGCTTTTGCACGTTGCCAAAGTAACTGAGTATTTCCCAAAGAACCCAAAAACTCCTTGAGTTCTATATCAACCCACTCACTCCCAGCCAGTGGTTTTATCATCAGAATTGCACTCATTAAAGAGGTGGTGGGACTTCCCTGGTGATGCAGTGGTTAAGAATCCGCCTGCCAATGCAGGGGACACGGGTTCGAGCCCTGGTCCAGGAAGATTCCCACATGCCGAGGAGCAGCTAAGCCCATGCACCACAACTACTGAGCCTGCACTCTAGAGCCCACGAGCCATGACTACTGAGCCCGCGTGCCACAACTACTGAAGCCCGCGTGCCACAACTACTGAAGCCCGCACGCCACAACTACTGAAGCCCACACGCCTACAGCCCATGCTCCGCAACAAGAGAAGCCACCACAATGAGAGAAGCCCACACACCGCAACGAAGAGTAGCCCCTGCTTGCCGCAACTAGAGAAAGCCCACACGCAGCAACGAAGACCCAACGCAGCCAGATAGATTAATTAATTAATTAAAAAAAAAATAAAGAGGTGGTGGGTCACTTCAGACTCTGTGGACATGGAGCTGGCTGAGTAGTCACTCACCCAGAAGTAGAACATTTATATAGGGAAAGTCTGCATGACATTTTGTGCCCTTCTAATAGGCAACAGATAACAGTAAAGCAGGAAAAGTCAAAGTTACCACGACTCTTTCTTAGGCCCCGACTTTCTGTATTGATCATGAAGACACACTTCAGAGTATTTATCCATATTTTATTAGCGTTGTGGCTCATAGCTTTTGTTGTATTTTAATTTAGCTTCAATTCAACAAGTATATTTTTGGACACGTGATTCTAACTCAGAACCATGCTGGGTTCTGTGGGGTAATGGAAGATTGTGTCCCTTTATAAGTTAAAAAAAAAAAAAAACCTGAAGAAAGCAGGAATGTTGTTTACCTTGAAAATGCATCATTTTGAATAATACTGGATAGAAATATATACCTAGAAACTAAACTAAGGAGAAAAATGTGACTTCCAGGCTAGGTTTTGGTACCTATCTGAGAATGCAGAAATGTGTTTTACTCCTTTTCTTATCAGTCAGTATCCAGTGAAGAAAACAGAAACTGCTAGAGGTATTTCCAACAAAAAGCGCTTTAATTCAGGGAACTGGTGTTTTGGGAGGTCTGGCTGAGCAAAACAGATAGGGTGTTACCCAAAGACCAGGAAGCAGCTACTGCTGAGGGGCCAGAACCAGGACCCTAGACTCATCACGGACCCTGCTGGAGATTTGGCCACTGCAGTGGAGAAGGACATGTCCCTGCTACCTTTACCTGGGTCCCCCATGCTAACTCTGTGGGGCAGCTGTCACTGAGGCTGCTGGACCCAAGGCCACCACTGAGGAATGTGAAGTTGCCTGCCACTCCCAGAGACCGGAGGAGAAGAGTGCCTGCCTTCCTACTGCCTTCTCATTTTGCTTCCATTCCTCCTATTGGCAACACCTATCTGAAACCCAACCCCCAAAGGAATCTAAGAAAATGGCTCCAGTCTTTCTGGAAACAGAAGAATGCATGGAAAAGAGGGGCTGTGATTGAGTGCTGGCAGACACTACCTGGTACACTTAGAGATTTTAAGAAGAAAATAACGAGGTAGAAATGATACCATTAAAATAGGCTTGTATCTTTACAGTTCTGGGTTAATACCAGTTTTAAAAAATGCCCATTAAAAGAACTGTACATAGTTTCAAGAAAAAATTTTTTCTTAGAGAATAATACATAATAAAACAGGCTATTAACTCTAGCTAGCTTTTAAACTCTGCTTACTAGAAAAATAAAGAAAAGCCAAGTTCATGTGGAATACCATTAAGCCAATCTTCAAAGTTAAAGAGATTTTCTAATGTGAAACTTTACTTCGCAGTGAAACAAGAAGCTGACACACAACATCATTCATTCATCCACTCAAGAGTCTGAGATGGACGACATGCATTGTTCTAATTTCTGTGGGTAGTGCACGAGAACACCCGTGGCTTTATCTGCACCTGCACAATTGAGATAGTCTGCCAATAAATAATTACAGCCTACTGTAACAGATGTATGTACAAAATACAACGGAGGCATAGTGATGGAGTGAGAGAGAACATTAGAGGGCAGAAGAAGTAGTATACGCAAAGCTACAGATGCACGGAGAAATTCTGATGCATTTGGGAAGCGCTATTGAACCGTTTCACAGTATCAATTTCACCTTGTTACTTTTCGATATCTCAAACCCTCCAGTGGCCTCCTTCACACCAAAAAGAATCCCAAAGTCTTTACAAGGCCCTGTGTGATTCGCCCCCTGGCTACCACTTGGGCTTCAGCTCCTCCCACACTGGCTTTCTTGCTGTTCCCTCTGCCCAGAATTCTCCACCTCCAGGTCTCTGCCTGGCTCTGCCTTTGCCTCAGTTGGCTTGCTGCTCCAATACACCTCATGAAAGAGCCTTTCCTGACCTCTGTTACTAATAGAGCTTCTCTCTTCTAACCTTGATTAACTTTTCTTAATGGCATTTATCTCTAGCTGACATGATATATTTATACTTGTATATTAAATACAGTCAGGGCCAACTATACTAGTTATTTTATGTAAGAGACTTAAGCATCTGCAGATTTGGGTATCCATGGGGGTCCTAGAACAATTCCCTGATGGATGCTAAAGGACGACTGTACTTATACATACTCATATACTTGTACATTACGTACATATAGATTGGCATTATATATCACTTATACATTATTTGTCTCCTCCCCCCCACACACATGGGGACAAGGACGTTGCTTTATTCACTGCTGTGCTGTACGTCAGCACCTAGAACAGCCAAGTACATACATGGTAGATAATCAATAATCCCTTGCAAAATGAACTAATACATAACTGAATGAACAAATGAATCGACGAGTAGGAAAAAGGGTGAAGACCTGGACAGATCACCCTGGTGGGAAAACAGAACGTAGTATGAGGGACTCAGGCCTTGTATTTGATTGGGGTCAAAGAAGTGCCACCAAGGTGGGTGAATACATGGGAAAGGGAGGCCCATCAGTTTCTTCAGGTTCCGAATTTTGCCTAGCATTGGCCCTTTGGCAAATCATTGTGGCTTTTCTATTCAATAGGAAATGCTTTTGCTATACTTAGGAGACTTTCGAGGGGGAAACTCTGCATAGTCTCACTTCAAACTTTAGCCTAAAAAAAACCAAAACAAAACGGGGGAGTTATTTGCTTCTAAGCACGGTAGCCAGAATAAATTATGGAAAGATAAAAATATCACAGAACTCTGGTTGAATGACTAACTTGTAATAAATCCCCTGCCCAGCCTCCCTTCCCAATCCCTGTCTCCCACAATAATTGCAGGGAAATCTCTTGGAGATACATGTAGTGAAAAGTGATCAGTTCCAAAGAAAAAAATGGAGTGGGGAGTGAGGGGTGGGTGGTGGCGGGAGATTAAAATTAGAATGATGACATGGCAAGTAAAATTAACACCAGAAAGGGAAAAGAGCTTGAAATCCAAGTCAGCCTGACAAACAGCACCACTCAAACAGCTGCTCCCCAGCTATACTGAGAGGGTTGGAGAGCGCTCTGCCTTTCTTTTTCCCAAGGAACCTCTCCCAGTTGACACCCTATGTATCGCTCCTCCCAAGTCCGCCCTGACACTCTCTCATTCTCTTCCACTGTCTCCCTGACCTCGGATCCGGGCTTGTTTTCCTTGGTGCCTTGCCAAGAAAAAGATGTAAATTCCACATAAATGTCAAGCAAGGCCCTGAAGCCCCTCCTTGACCTAAAAAGTTGGTTTTCCTCGCTGCTTAGTTAACTGGAGCACAAGCGCAGAGATTTTCTAAATTTATTCAAACTGTAAGACACTGAACCACTGAACAGAGGACATCAGGGAATCTAGATTGGGAAGAAGGATACCTCCTGCTGCCCCAGTAGGGCTTTGTAAGTCGGTTAAAACACAATACAAACAGCATTATAATGACGTAAATTATTTATATAGATGAGCACAGATAAAAGTGAAATTAAAACACCATTAATGAACGTCACCATGTTCTGTTCTGTTTTGTTTTGCTGTACTTTAAAGCTTTTGAGAAGGAAAAAGCATGTTGATGAGGATGAAGAAAGTTTACTAGAATAGATGCGTAATTAACAATTTTTCTGGTTTAGTGAAAGTTCTCTTCAATTCTCTGCCTTTTGCCAGATGAACAGGGGCACAGAAAGCCAGAGAATTACTGCTATAGCAGACTTGCCAGATTTAACACAACAAAAATATAGCAAATAAACATTCAAATTGAACTGAACATTCTGTGTTTTACCTGGCAACTCTGCCCTGTAAGGCTCTTGTCTTATTCTGTGTCACGATTAAAAGCATGGCTTGGAGACCTACAGCTCTGTTATCTTGGTAAACAGTTTAACCTCATTAAGTCTTTGCTTCTTCAAATGCAGAATGAGTTAATAATAGAATGTACCTCATAGAATTTTGAGAATTAAATAATTCAGTCCATGTAATACCACACAGAATGGTGTTCACACATAGAAGATACTCAATTAACTTTTATTATTATTATTATTAAGGGATGGTGAATTTTTAATCAATTAATGCAATTAATTTATAGAGGATTATTTACAAGAAAAATTCAAGCAAGTTTCCATATTTTGATTTTGTTTTATTGTGTTTTTAACTTTAGGAATTGCTCTTGAAAGTAAGAACAAAGGGTATATAAAATTATTACATAAATATTTTAAAAATATATAGAACTACATTTCAGTTCTATATTGGGAGGTATGGGAAAGGAAAAGTAATAGGGGAAGATGGAAGAAAGAAAGACAAAGACAGGCCAATATGCTTGGTTTGGACTGCATGTTACCTTAAAATGTTTTAAGTTATTTTCTAACACTTAAAGACTGGGAGAGTTCACATAAATATACACAGTTCTGGCTCCTCTGCACAAATTCGAACTTCAGGCCCTCCAAGCCTTGAGTAGCAGTTGCCCTTATTAGATGCGGCATACGCATTCCAGTTCAGCCCCTACCATCTACCAGACTTTGAGGCTTAGTGTCAGTCACCATGATTCAATGTACTTGCACTGTTTTCATTCTTAGACCTGGTCAGCTTCACTCATTCATGTCACCTGCCTGGCACAGTAGGGGGGTCCAGGTGTGGCTGCACTAAACCTCCAAAATAATCTCTAACAGCAACCCCAAGCTACCCAAGTAAACAAAACATCTAAGTAAATAACTGGTGAGCTTGGTGAGCTAAAATGACTTAAGACAAATCACCTAGACCCACAGACTTCGAATGTCTTTGCTCAAATACCTCCTAAAGGAACTTTGAAACCTTTGTACCTCTTGTACATTTTTACGTTGAAATCTAAAAAATTCTGTCATATGGTTTAACAGTTGAAATGATATAATTTCTAGCATAATGTAAGTACTAAGTTTTAAATAAAACTCGTATCATTCCTTTAAAGGCACCTGATGGACTCTAAATATGATTGTATATATTCAGCATTTTATACTGAAATTTTAGACTTTAAGAAAAGACTCAAAGATAGTACTGAGAGCTCTCTGTGCCCTTCCCCCAACTTCTCCTAATGTTCATATCTTACATAAGTGTGATATAATTATCAAAACTAAAAAATTAACATTGCTAAAAAAACTATTAACCAATACTAATAATGACAGACTTATTTGGATTGCCCCAGTTTTCCCACTAATACCCCTTTTCTATTCTAGGGTTCTATCCAGGGTACCACATTGTATTTAATTGTCATGTCCCCTTAGCTCCTCCAATCTGTGACAGTTCCTTGGTCTTTCCTTATCTTTCAGCATCTTGACACTTTTGGGGAGTACTGGTCAGGTATTTTATAAAATGTTCCTCATGGGACTTCCCTGGTGGCACAGTAGTTAAGAATCCACCTGCCAATGCAGGGGACACAGGTTTGAGCCCTGGTCCAGGAAGATCCCACATGCCGCGGAGCAACTAAGCTCATCTGCCACAACTACTGAGCCTGCTCTCTAGAGCCTGCGAGCCACAACTACTGAGCCCACGAGCCACAACTACTGAAGCCCGTGCGCCTAGAGCCCGTGCTCTGCAACAAGAGAAGCCACTGCAATGAAAAGCCCGCATACCACGAAGAAGAGTAGCCCCCGCTCGCCGCAACTAGAGAAAGCCCGCGCACAGCAACAAACACCCAACACAGCCAAAAATAGATAAAATTAAATCTTCAAAAAAATAATAATAAAATAAAATGTCCCTCAATTTGGGTTGGTCTGATGTTTTCTCATGGTAAGACAGAGGTCATGGATTTGTGGGAGAATTCCACAGAGATGATGTGCCCTTCTCATTGCATCACATGAGGGGCTACATGATATCAATATGTCTTTATTATTGGTGATGGTACCCTTCATCATTTGGTTAAGGTGGTATTTGTCGGCTGTCAGCTTAAACTTCCTAGACTTCAACTGTAATTAATAAATATATACTTTGAGGTAGACACTTTGAGACTACTTAAAGAGCCTATTTCACTTGTTGAGTATCCATGGACAGGTCCTGCCCACAATTACTCTAGTGTTCTAAAGTGATTTTCTATTTCCCTTATCCCTTCTTCGTTTATTAACTGGAATTCGTTTGTAATGAATACTTACCCCTCCTCCCCCATTTATTTATTTAGTTATTTATATTAGCATGGACTCATGGATACTTATCTTATTCTTTAGGTTATTAGTCAAGAGTTCTCCAGAGAGACAGAATGAACAGGACATGTATATACATATATACAGGTTGTGTGTGTGTGTGTGTGTGTGTGTGTGTGTGTGTGTGTATACATGAAGAGAAAGTGAGACAGGGGTTTTAAGAATGAACTCACACTAATGTGGAAGTGCAACTCTAAAATATACAGGGGAGGCCGACAGGCTGGAGACCCAGGGAAGAGTTGTAGTCCGAATCCTAAGGCAGTCAGCTTGCATAATTCCTTCTTGCTCAAGGGAAGTCAGTTTTTGTTCTATATTCAGATTTCAACTGATTGGATGAAGCCCATCCACATTATGGAAAGTAATCTGCTTAATCTCATCTAAAGAACACCTTAACAGAAACGTCCAGAATAATGTTTGACCAAATATCTGGGCACCATGGTGGAGTCAAGTTGACACATAAAATTAACCATCTCAGGTTATAATCCAAATGACCATTATTTATTTTCTTTCTCAAATTTTTCCAACTTTACCCATTAGGAGTTCCTTCAGGTTGACTCCTATGTTCTCTTGACAAGCTTCTACCCTTTTGTACTTTTATACTTTCTGGAACTATGACATATTTCAGGCTCATCTTGTATTTTACCAGTCCCAGCCCTGGAACCAACCACTTCTCCAAGGAACGTTGTTCTTTTTATGGAGAAAGATATTTAGAAACAAAGATCTAGGCACTGAGTGTGCCCACTGCTACTGGGGTATCAAAGCTTGTAGGACCTCTCAGTGGACAGAGCTAAGAAATGTGTGTATGTACACTTATCTACACATATGCACAAATACATATTTATTTCTGTATCTATCTCTTTGCATATTTTAAAACATGAGTTTACATTGATACCTCTGAATCTAATTTAGTGCCACATGGTTCAGTTCTAGCCTTCTCCCTTCCCTTATTTGTAATGTCTTTTTCCAACAGTGAGAAACCCTTTCTGACATTATGTACAACACATTAACTTGTTTGTTCCATTCTAGCTTATATATAGTTTCAGTATTGTTAGCCCATACTGCTGCAGGAAACACATTTACCAACCAGTGTTCAGTGACTATGTTTAGTAATTTTGTCTTTAGTCTTACATTATCCAGTCAAAACTCTGCTTTTCAAAGTTACTTAAGTCAGTTCCTTTCATTCCCACCCGCTTCAGTGCAGTTATGCCATTCCCTTGAACTACGGTTAAAATCATTTGTCACAGTCTATCTTTCATCTTTAGTTCCTTCCACATCATAGTCAATCTTTTCTTTTTATTTACATACAGTAGAATTCTCTCTTTGTGGTGGACACTTCTGTGAGCTTTTACATAGTCATATAATACCATGATAAATGATCTTAACACTTTGCTGTTTATTAATCTTTTTTCTATGCCTATCTGTGTCAAAATTAACATTATAGTATTACTTCCATCCTATCTGGGAAACAGTATGCCACTAGAATAAAAAGCCTAGTTTTACAGATCATGGCCACTGTTTAGACTTCATCTACTTCATATTGTCTTCCCAAGGATCAAACGAGATCATCATATAACTTTGTTTAGTAGGAGATAATTGGCTTCAAGCTTTTGTATTACCATCCGTTTCTTTCTCTTGTAGAAATATAGTTTTGGCTCTTGTGGATATTAAAATGTATAAATTCATCTTTAAAAATAAAGTGAAATAAAAATAAGCGATCTTTCATTATCCAAGCTTATTATAGGATCTCGTGATCCATATGCTGATTCTAAAGATACTTTTCAAAAGCCATATCCATACATAAATTTACACTGGCAACAGTCCTTTCTTCCTGCTGTAGTGCTTTAAAATTCAAATGCAAAGAGACCATCCTGAAATTTTCTTGCCTTGTGAGCAACATGCTCCATGAAGGCCTAAATTTATCTCCAGCCCACATAGATCCAGTCTTCACAGAGTTTGCTGCTATGAATTTTAAGAGCTGGAATGAAGAATAGTAAAATAGAGGTCTGAGAGATTACTTGTGCTGAAAAAACTCAGCCGCACATCAGTTTAGATATCCTTTCTGAACATTTAGTTTCAAAGAAGGAGACTTACAGAGGAACCGATTACAGACTTGGACTCAAGAAGAAATAGGAGGCGTGAGTCAATACACCTACAGAGGGTAGCTTGTGTTCTGTCCCCTGAAATCAGAAATGGCCTTGAGGAAAACTGGCTTGTGGCACCTCCCAGACAGTAAAACTGGAGTTAAAGGAAATGGGGTGAAAAAAGATTTTTGTAGTGTGTCCCTAAATAAAGAATTTTAAAATTTATGATATCTGGGGACATGAAGAAATATTGGGTAAAGAAGTTAACTGTGATATTTCTAGGTATCAAATGAGAGATTGTTATTTTTAAAATGGTAAAAATGGTTCTCCATCTTTGTTTGCAATGGAACAGAGGACATAGGCCTGGTCTGTGACATGAAAAAGATTGGTTAGGTAATAGGAATTTCCCAGCAGGGAGGACTTTCAGACTGTGGAATGGTTAACAAGTGAAAGTGCTGGGTTTCATTAGCGAAAGCGTTTTGGAATCCATATTCGCTCTTACATTTGTTACTTCCTTTTTGGGGAGGGTGATAGGAAAATGCACTTGATCACTAGCCTATTTCCAGTGTTCTTCCCAGTAACTAACTCATTCCCCAGTTAAGGGACAGGTAACAAGAGTTCACCCCCATTGAT
This sequence comes from Grampus griseus, assembly GCF_964374135.1. Lineage (NCBI taxonomy): Eukaryota > Metazoa > Chordata > Mammalia > Artiodactyla > Delphinidae > Grampus > Grampus griseus. Next base: position 27,271,309 of record NC_139003.1, on the reverse strand, counting down.
TATGGAAAGAACAAGACTCACGATGGAAATAGAAAGCTAAGCAAACATAGATGGTGAATGTTATTGGAAAGAAATCTGAGATGAAAGGGGAAAATTGTGAGATGAGAAGTAGTGTCTGGGAGTGAGCAGTGGGCAGAAGAGAGAGAGACACTAGAAGGAGGGACTTGGGCAGGGCAGAGGGAGGGGTGGAGCCAGATGACCACTCTACTTCTCTCCAGGATGAGACTTAGAAAGATGAGAGGAAGAATCTTTAGGGCCATCTAGGTCCAGACATGTTTATGAAATGGATAAAGTTTTGCTAGCACAGTTCACCTCCCAGTCCCTCTCTCATTCGAACATTTCCAGACCCTTGTGCCCTGTCCCTGGTCAGCCAGTCCCTCTAGCACCCTAGCATGCCCATTTAATCCTTTCTCTTCTCTATCCTCTAAAACTCAGAAATTGAGGGAGGTCTGCCTTCATATGGATCTCTTCTTTTTCTTTTCCTTAAATATGCCCACAAAAGCAAGCTCTATCATTATTTTCTCATTTTCTAACTCCTGAGGATTTTATTTCTTCCCCTTCTGCCATCCTCCCTCAACGTCCCCGCATTGTGTTTCAAGTTTCCTAGATCTTGAAGGTGTCTTGTGAGGATGCAATAATACATGTAAACAGTAGGTTGTTCAAGTGCCTCCAGATACTCCAGGATTCTACCCCAGAAATTCTGACTCACTAAGTCTAAAAAAGAACTGGGCTCCAGATTTTTTTAAAGCTCCCTTGGTGATTTCAATGGACTTTCTACTTAGGAACAACTGGATTAATAGATATGTCAAAGAGAAGGTAGAACTCACCCTAACATTCACATCAAAATGCAAAACAGTTATCTTGACCAAGTACTCTTCAAAGTACTAAGCATTATATCTGTTTTCTGTTAGTTGATGCATCTTCTTCATCCTTGTGAGTGTGTGTGTGTGCATATGTGTGTGTATAATCTCCTTCTCTCTACAGATAGATAGACTGATATTTGCATTTTTCCTCTTTCTAGTTTCGTCTTCTTTCATCCCTTTTTCTCCTTTTTTCTTTTTCTCCTACTTCCTCTGACCGTACTATAGATTTACACGCTCGAAGTTAGGCCACGGATGCCCCCAGAACTTTTGCAACAGGGGAGCTAAAACCCAGCAATAGTGTGAGAAAGGAAGGCAAAGTTAGCAATTTTCAACCTAAAAAATGAGTGGCCCTGGGGCAAGGAGGGCACAGGAAGACTTTTAAGGGATGTAAAGGCACTCATAGTTTTAAAGGAATTAATTTCTCAACATTCATTTGCACTCTTTCTTAACATCAGGTAAACTCTATTTTCCATCTCCTTTTTCACAATATCCCATCGGCTACCATAAGTCATACCCTTGGCCATTAGGAATCTCACTATGGTACATTGTTCCAAGGGGTAACAACTTCCAAGGTGACAAACTAAGGAGCCATTGCAAATACTATCTTGGGGAACCTCATTTAATGAGTAATCAAAGTAGATCAAACCTATCTTAATAAAAGCTTCCTGTCTTCCTGTGTCTTATATCAATTTGACGAAAGTAAGAAGAAACTGGGTATTAAGATGATTTAAAATCAAATATGTTGTAGAACGTGGTCACTGAGAGTGATGATTTTCCTTTTACAACTTTAACCTCTCCATCCTTAAACCATTATCAAAGAATTAGTTACTAAAGAAGGTGCAAGCAAAGCAAATCAACAATATGAAAGAAAATATAAAGGCTGAAAATGGATTTTTTTTTTACTTAAGTGTGAGCATTGTGTTTCCATTTTTCTCAGTAGTCATCCACAGAATGAGTGATTAAGTGGAATAAAAAGTACCCATAAACAACCAAAGAAGAACGAGAAGTACCACATCATTCTAATTACAACAAATAAGACCTGCAGATGCAAATTTAATGTGATATCACTTAAACTTGGGGAAATTAAAGCATACAATAAAGTAATACAATTAAGAACCTATTTTCAGAGATTGGTTCAAGATGGTAGAGTAGAAGGACGTGCGCTCACTCCCTCGTGTGAGAGCACCAGAATCACAACAAACTGCTGAACAAACATTGACAGGAAGACACTAGAACTCACCAAAAAAGATACCCCACATCCAAAGACAAAGGAGAAGCCACAATGAGATGGTAGGAGGGGCGCAATCACAATAAAATCAAGTCCCGTAACTGCTGGGTGGGTGACACAGACTGGAGAACACTTATACCACAGAAGTCCACCCACTGGAATGAAAGTTCTGAGCCCCACATCAGGCTTCCCAACCTGGGGGTCCAGCAACAGGAGGAAGAATTCCCAGAGAATCAGACTTTGAAGGCCACCGGGATTTGACTGCAGGATTTCGACAGGACTTGGGGAAACAGAGACTCCACTCTTGGAGGGCACACACAAAGTAGTGTGCACATCAGAACACAGGGGGAAGGAGCAGTGACCCCAAAGGAGACTGAACCAGACCTACCTACTGCTGTTGGGAGGGTCTCCAGCAGAGGCGTGAGGTAGATGTGGCTCACGGTGGGGATGGGGACCCTGGCAGCGGAAGTTCTGGGAAGTACTCCTTGGCATGAGCCCTCCCATAGTCCACCATTAGCCCCACCAAAGAGCCTGTAATCTCCAGTGCTGGGTCGCCTCAGGCCAAACAGCCAACAGGGAGGGAACTCAGCCCCACTCATCAGCTGACAAGAGGATTAAAGTTTTACTGAGCTCTGCCCACCAGAGCAACAACCAGTTCTACCCACCACCAGTTCCTCCCATCAGGAAGCTTGCACAAGCCTCTTAGATAGCCTCATCCACCAGAGGGCAGACAGCAGAAGCAAGAAGAACTACAGTCCTGCAGCCTGTGGAAAGCAAACCACATTCACAGAAAGAAAGATGAAATGAAAAGGCAGAGGGCTATGTACCAGATGAAGGAACAAGACAAAACCCCAGAAAAACAACTAAAGGAAGTGGAGATAGGCAACCTACCAGAAAAATAATTCAGAATAATGATAGTGAAGATGATCTAGGACCTCAGAAAAAGAATGGAGGCAAAGATCAAGAAGATGCAAGAAACGTTTAACAAAGACCTAGAAGAATTAAAGAACAAACAAACAGAGATGAACAATACAATAACTGAAGTGAAAAGTATACTAGAAGGAATCAATAGCAGAATAATTGAGGCAGAGAACAGATAAGTGACCTGGAAGACAGAATGGTGGAATTCACTGCCATGGAACAGAATAAAAAGAAAAGAATGAAAAGAAATGAAGACAGCCTAAGAGACCTCTGGAAAAACATTAAATGCACCAACATTTGCATTATAGGAGTACCAGAAGGAGAAGAGTGACAGAAAGGACCTGAGAAAATATTTGAAGAGATTTTGTCGAAAACTTCTGGAACATGGGAAAGGAAATAGCCACCCAAGTCCAGGAAGTGCAGAGAGTCCCAGACAGGATAAACCCAAGGAGAAACATGCCAAGACACATAGTAATCAAACTGACAAGAATTAAAGACAAAGAAAACTTGTTAAAAGCAACAATGGAAGAACAACAAATAACATACAGGGGAACTCCCATAAGGTTAACAGATGATTTCTCAGCAGAAACTCTACAAGCCAGAAGGGAGTGATACTTAAAGTGATGAAAGGGAAGAACCTACAACCAAGATTACTCTACCCAGCAAGGATCTCATTCAGATATGACAGAGAAATCAAAAGCTTTACAGACAAGCAAAAGCTAAGAGAATTCAGCACCACCAAACTTCTCTAAGTGGGAAACAAAAGAGAAGAAAAGGACCTACAAAACAAACCCAAAACAATTAAGAAAATGGTAATAGGAACATACATATTGATAATTACCTTAAATGTGAATGGATTAAATGCTCCAACCAAAAGACACAGGCTCACTGAATGGATACTAAAACAAGACCCATATACATGCTGTCTACAAGAGACCCACTTCAGAACTAGGGACACATACAGACTGAAAATGAGGGGTTGGAAAAAGATATTCCATGCAAATGGAAATCAAAAGAAAGCTGGAGTAGCAATACTCATAACAGATAGAATAGACTTTAAAATAAAGAATGTTACAAGAGACAAGGAGGGACACTACATAATGATCAAGGGTTCAATCCAAGAAGAAGACATAATAATTATAAATATATATGTACCCAACATAGGAGCACCTCAGTACATAAGGCAAATGCTAACAGCTATGAAAGAGGAGATCGAGAGTAACACAATAATACTGGGGGACTTTAACACCTCACTTACACCAGATTATCCAGACAGAAAATTAATAAGGAAACACAAGCTTTAAATGACACAATAGATCAGACAGATTTAATTGGTATTTATATGACATTACATCTGAACACATCAGATTACACTTTCTTCTCAAATGCACACAGAACATTCTCCAGGATAGACCATATCTTGGGTCACAAATAAAGCCTCAGTAAATTTAAGAAAATTGAAATCATATCAAGCATCTTTTCCAACCACAGTGCTATGAGATTAGAAATAAATTATAGGAAAAAGAAACGTAAAAACCACAAACACATGGAAGCTAAACAGTACATTACTAAATACCCAAGAGATCACTGAAGAAATCAATGAGGAAATCAAAAAATACCTAGGGACAAATGACAATGGAAACACGACGATGCAAAACCTATGGGATGCAGCAAAAGCAGTTCTAAGAAGGAAGTTTATAGCAATACAATCCTACCTCAAGAAATAAGAAAAATCACAAATAAACAATCTAAACTTACACCTAAAGGAACTAGAGAAAGAAGAACAAACAAAACTCAAAGTTAGTAGAAGGAAAGAAACCATAACGATCAGAGCAGAAATAAATGAAATAGAAACAAAGAAAACAATAGCAAAGATCAATAAAACTAAAAGCTGCTTCTTTGAGTAGATAAAAAAATTTGACAAAACTTTAGCCAGACTCATCAAGAAAAGGAGAGAGAGGATCAAATCAATAAAATTAGAAATGAAAAAGAAGTGACAATGGACACCACAGAAATACAAAGCATCATAAAAAACTACTACAAGCAACTCCATGCCAATAAAATGGACAACCTGGAAGAAATGGACAAATTCTTAGAGAGGTTAACCTTCCAAGACTGAACCAGGAAGAAATAAAAAACACGAAAAGACCAATCACAAGTAATGAAATTGAAACTGTGATTAAAAATCTTACAACAAACAAAAGTTCAGGACCAGGTGGCTTCACAGGTGAATTCTATCAAACATTTAGAGAAGAGCTAACACCCATCCTTCTCAAACTCTTCCAAAAAATTGCAGAGGAAGGAATACTCCCAAACTCATTCTATGAGGCCACCCTCACCCTGATACCAAAACCAGACAAAGATACCACAAAAAAAGAAAATTAGAGACCAATAGCACTGATGAATATAGTTGTAAAAATCCTCAACAAAATACTAGCAAACAGAATCCAACAACACATTAAAAGGATCGTACACCATGATCAAGTGGGATTTATCTCAGGGATGCAAAGATTCTTCAATATATGCAAATCAATCAGTGTGATACACCATATTAATAAATTGAAGAATAAAAACCATATGATCATCTCAATAGATGCAGAAAAAGCTTTTGAAAAAATTCAACACCCATTTATAAAAACTCTTTATAACTCTGGGTAAAAACTCTCCAGAAAGTGGGCATAGAAAGAACTTACCTCAACATTATAAAGGCAATATATGACAAACCCACAGCAAACATCATTCTCAATGGTGAAAAACTGAAAGCATTTCCTCTAAGATCAGGAACAAGACAAGGATGTCCACTCTTACCACTATTATTCAACATAGCTTTGTAAGTCCGAACCACAGCAATCAGAGAAGAAAAAGAAATAAAAGGAATACAAATTGGAAAAGAAGAAGTAAAACCGTCACTGTTTGCAGGTGACATGAAACTATACATAGATAATTCTAAAGATGCCAGCAGAAAACTACTAGTGCTAATCAATGAATTTGGTAAAGTTGCAGGATGCAAAATTAATGCTCAGAAGTCTCTTTCATTCCTACACACTAATAACAAAAGATCAGAAAGAGAAAATAAGGAAACAATCCCATTCTCCACTGCAACGAAAAGAATAAAATACCTAGGAATAAACCTACCTAAGGAGGTAAAAGACTTTTACTCAGAAAACTATAAGACACTGATGAAAGAAATCAAGGATGACACAGACAGATGGAGTGATATACCATGTTCTTGGATTGGAAGAATCAACATTGTGAAAATGACTATAGTACCCAAAGCAATCTACGGATTCAATGCAATCCCTATCAAATTACCAATGGCATTTTTTACAGAACTAGAACAAAAAATCTTAAAATTTGTATGGACACACAGAAGACCCCAAATAGCCAGAACAATCTTGAGGGAAAAAAGCAGAGCTGGAGGAATCAGACTCCCTGACTTCAGACTATACTAAAAAGCTACAGTAATCAAGACAATATGGCACTGGCACAAAAACAGAAATATAGATCAATGGAACAGGATAGAAAGCCCAGAGATAAAGCCACGCACCTATGGTCAACTAATCTATGACAAGGGAGGCAAGGATATACAATGGAGAAAAGACAGTCTCTTCAATAAGTGGTGCTGGGAAAACTGGACAGCTACATGTAAAAGAATGAAATTAGAACACTCCCTAACACCATATACAAAAATAAACTCAAAATGGATTAGAGACCTAAATGTAAGCCCGGACACCATAAAACTCTTAGAGGAAAACATAGGAAGAACACTCTTTTACAAAAGTCACAGCAAGATCTTTTTGACCCACCTCCTAGAGTAATGGAAATAAAAACAAAAATAAACAAGTGGGACCTAATGAAACTTAAAAGCTTTTGCACAGCAAAGGAAACTATAAACAAGACAAAAAGACAACTCTCAGAATGGGAGAAAATATCTGCAAACGAATCAACAGACAAAGGATTAATATCCAAAACATATAAACAGCTCATGCAGCTCAATATTAAAAAAACAAAAAACCTAATCAAAAAATGGGCAGAAGACCTAAATAGACATATCTCCAAAGAAGACATACAGATGGCCAAGGAGCACATGAAAAGCTGCTCAACATCACTAATTATGAGAGAAATGCAAATCAAAACTGCAATGAGGTATCACCTCACACTGGTTAGAAGGGGCATCATCAGAAAATCTACAAACAACAAATGCTGGAGAGGGTGTGGAGAAAGGGAACCCTCTTGCACTGTTGGTGGGAATGTAAATTGATACAACTACTATGGAGAACAGTAGGGCAGTTCCTCAAAAAACTAAAAATAGAATTACCATATGACCCAGCAATCCCACTACTGGGCATATACCCTGAGAAAACCATAATTCAAAAAGACACATGCCCCCCAATGTTCATTGCAGCACTATTTACAGTAGCCAGGTCATGGGAACAACCTAAATGCCCATCAACAGACAAATGGATAAAGAAGATGTGGTACATATATACAATGGACTATTACTCAGCCATAAAAAGGAATGAAATTGGGTCATTTGTAAAGACGTGGATGGACCTAGAGACTGTTATACAGAGTGAAGTAAGTCATAAAGAGAAAAACAAATATTGTATATTAACACATATATGTGGAATCTAGAGTAATGGCACAGATGAACCAGTTTGCAAGGCGGAAATAGAGACGCAGATGTAGAGAACAAACGTGTGGAAACCAAGGGGGGAAAGTGGCAGGAGATGGTGGTGGTGGGATTAATTGGGAGATTGGGATTGACATATATACACTAATATGTATAAAATAGATAAGTAATAAGAACCTGCTGTATAAAAAAATAAAATTAAAAAAAATGTTTGAAGTTTAAAAAAGAACCTATTTTGTCAAATTTTATAATAAAATGTATATAGATATACACACATATGTCTCATGTATATATATATTATATGTAGTATAAATAATAAAATCTTCATTCCATCCTTTTAATTTACCTTATAAAAAATTTCATATTTACCGTATTCTACATATTAAGAATACATAAAAATACAGAGTAGCTACTGGATAAACTAGTTTTTAGTAGTATATACTTCTTTCTTTTGTTAATACATAGGAAAAGTTTAATCTTAACACCTAAAGAAATTAATGGAGTTATCTCTGACTTTTCATACATAATTCTTTTTTAATTATTCCCCAAAGCTGAACATCAGAGTCTAATATATGAATGTATACCCATTTATTCAAGGAATACTATCCCTCTTAGCATCCTCTTTTCTTCTTAAATAAATTATATTAGTTATTCATATAATGCATTAGTAAAATTAGTAATGAATAATTATATAAGTTTTTGTCTTTAAAATCTTCCAAAAACTTACAGTAGTTATATTAGCTACAGTAGTATTCATTACATTAGTTCTTATATAATTTTAATCTTGAATTGACTGCTTTTTATATTTTATGAGATTTATACCATAATTTATCTTAGACATTTTTATTATATCCTGAAAATTCATTATTTTTTAATTGTTTATGTAAACTGAAAAAGGGAGCCAGACTCCCTTTTGACTGAAGTCTAATTTGACTGATTCTGTTGATTGTGAGGATTGGCTTTGTTAATTACATTAAATGGCAGATATTATACAGAAATTTATGTTACTTCAGGTCCTCCAAGAAGCACGTGCCAAGACAGAATTATATAGGCAAGAGACTTACTAGGAAAAAATCCTATGGAGAAAAAGGAGAAAGGAGCTGGGGTTGGCAGGATAGCCTTTAGACTACAATGCAGTTCTGACACCTACAAAAAGAGAAATTGCTACTGTATCAGTTTCACCTTGGAAACTGGAAAGAGCATCATTCCCACTCTTGCAACAAAGAAAAAGCTAGAAAAATGTCAAATTAACAAGTTTCCTTTAACCAATCAGACAACCGAGGGCACAAGGCAAACAAATGACCAGAAATCTGCGGACGGGGGCTTGCAGGGAGAAGCAGTTGCTTATCTCTGGTGGATGCTGTCAGATACCACAGATACCAGTAAAGAGTCAGCTGAATAAAGTTAATAAATTACAAAGGGATGAGTGTAGGCCAGTATGACAGTGTGAAGCTCCTGAAGACCAGATATCCAGAGATAAAAGGTGTTCATATTTCTTGCACGCTTTTCCTCCAAAAACCTCACAAGGCACTCACTAAAATGATTGGGAAGAATCTAGAGAAAGTTCCCTTGTGGTACAGTTTTGGAGAGGAATCAACAACCACCTCTGAAGAACTCTGACTATACAGTTCAGATGTTACCCATCTCCTGAGCCTATCCAAATTCTGGTCTGGTTTGTGTTTATTGTAGACCTAAAATTCTGGAAATGCAAGCACCACAGAGATTATCTGGGCCAAATAGTTCACTGTAAAGTTGAAGAAATTAAGTTACCTATCCAAAGTTAAATACATAGCACAATGCAGCATCAGAACTAAAGCCCAAGTCTCCTCAAATGTCCATAGTACCTTTCAATAACTCTTTCTTATTCTTTAGCTGTGGTATGCATATACATTCCAGCCTAAACGACACATATGGGAACACTATAAAATCTTAAGTTAGATTTCCTGTTCAACCTTCAGAATTAGCCACATTACTCTAGCTAATGTGTGTGTAAATGAGACAAACATACTGTGGATAATATTAAAGTCAGAAATGCTAATTGGCATTTCTGCTTTGGACAGGTGAAGCGGGGCTGCATTTCTCTACCTGAGTAACGTTGGCAAATGAAAATACAGACCGTTGCACAGAGTGTATTATTTAGTTTCCTGATTGGCACCCCTTCCCAGGGATATGATCAATCTCTTTCATTAAATATGAACTCACTTATAATGCATCATCAGAACAATTCAGAGAACAGAAAAAGAAAGCGAGAGAGAAAAGAGAAAACTCAAGATTGATTTGATATTAACAGTTGAAAACATTCAACATCTGGATTTCATACATGAGTAAACTACTAAAATAAATTTAGTTTGAATGAACACTCATTTCTTAGATTGAGTAGTTTTAAAAACCTAATAAATTCAGTCGCTCTGATATACTCATATATTATTTTAGAGGAAGTAATTTTTATGCCCAAAGTCAAATTATGGACTACACATATAATTGCATATGAATAAAAACCTGCCTCAAATTTTTCTTCTCAGCAATGTGCCTTTAGGTTATATGAATCTGAGTAATATTATATGCACAAATATATAAAAGACATGTGAATGAATATTTACCTTCAAAAATATAGGTTTTATTCAAAGAATAGCACTTGACTATTTTGCATTTCTATAAAATAAAATTATACTGCAATTATAACATATTACATTTGTCGAATATAGCTAAAGCACTGCCTAGAGGGAAATTTATAGGATGAAATGTTTCTATGAGGAAAGAAAAGAGGTGTCAAATCAATTCAGTAAGTTTCACTTGAAGATTAGGAAAAGATAAGTATTAACCCCCCCCAAAAATAGAAACTATGACTTAATAAAAGAGCAGGTATTAATGAAATATATAGCAATCAGTAGAGAAAATTAAAGTACCAATAAAAGAAGGCAGAAAAGATATTATTTTCAACAAATGGTACAAGAACAACTAGATATCCTCCATATTAAAAAAAAAGAAACTTTAGAACCATTGATCTTTATATACAGTTTGCAAGTGTTTTAAATAGAGTTTAAAAAGAATTATGGAGAAAAACACCAGTTCATTAAGAGTTTTACCATGTGTTATTCAGGAGTGTTAATGTTCTGGGGAGGGGGCCTGAGGGGGGATAGAGAAAGTTAAGGAAGAGAGAAAAGTATTGCATATGTAGATTTAGTATTCAATAGAAATTGTTATGAATATTTAAGTTGTATTACTATTTGAATATTTTTCATCACAGGCATGAGTTAATTTTATATAAAATAAATTTTCTTTGTAATTTCAAAAAAAAATTGAAAACCAAAAAAATTAAAAAGCTGATTCACTTTGTTATACAGCAGAAACACAAGGTTGTAGAGCAATTATACTCCAATAAAGATGTAAAAGAAATTTTTTTTTAATTAAAAAAAGAAACTTTAATCAATCCTTATCTCACATAATGTACAGAAATTAATTCAAGATGGATCAAGGACTTAAATGTAAAGCTTAAACTACAAAGTAGAAGGAAATAATATCTGCTCAACTTTGGTGAAGGTAAACTCTTCTTAGAGAGGAAACAAAAAGCATAGACCACCAGAGAAACAATTGATTAATTGGACTTTAACAAGTTAAAAACTGTTACTCATGAAAAGACACCATTAATAAAATTAAACAGAGAGCCAGGGACTAGGAGAAAATATCTACAATACATGTATCTAACAAAGGACCTGTATCCAGAATTTATAAAAAACATTTACACCTAAATAATAAGAAAAACAATCCAATTAAAGAATGGGCAAAACACTTGAAAAAACATTCCAACAGAATGCATAAGAATGATCAATATGAACATGATAACTGCTCAACATCATTAGTCATCAGGAAAGTACAAATTAAAATTACAATGAGATGCCACTTATATCCACCAAAATGACAAAAAGGCCTACACCACCAACTGCTGGTGAGGATGCAGAGCAAAGAATACAACCAATTCTGGAAAACCGTTTAGCATTTTCTGCTAAAGTCAGAGATATACCTAGCCTACAACCCAACAATTTCAGGTCTAGATATTTACTCAATAGCAATAAAAGCATGTCTGTTAAAAGGCTTGATAAAAGAAAGTTTATAGGAGCTTATTTATAATAGTCAAAAAAACTGGAAACAATCCAAATAAAATATCACTCAACAGTAAATATCAACAAACTGCTGAGACATCCAACAACATCAGTGAATCTTGAAAATGTTATATTGAGCAAAAGAAGCTAAGCACAAGAGTCCTTTATAAAACTCAAGAACTGGCAATGCTAATGTTTGATCATTGAAATCAGACTTGTGATTATCTATGGTGGGTAGGAACTGACTATAATGGGTCACAAAAGTACTTTCTAAGGTAATGTAAATGACTTATAACTTGATTGTCATGTTGGTTATACAGGTGTATACATTTTTTGAAATCCATTGAATTATACATTTAGGATCTACACATTTCACTATTTACAAATTTTACCTCAACAATAAAATGATGCAATAAAAAGTTAATTCCTTATGTACACTTCAGTCACTGCAAATAAGAATTGTAAATAATTATAGGTATATTGGGGGATTTGGCATCCTTTTTATGAGCCAGACATTGCCAGATTTATGTCTTATAAAATATAGTTTTTATTAAAAGAATAACTCGACTATTTTTGCTAGTTCTTATTCATAGCATTTTATTCATAGCATTCTGTATTGATGTTTTTAAAACAAAGCATTGTTATGATGTGTCAAATACCTAAGGCCACTTTCCTTCTCCACATTTCCATAACTCATGGAGGGAGACTGAACAGTACGTGGCATTTTGGCTTACACAATAAAGTTTATCCTTAAGAGCTATTCACAGGGAAAAGATGGTTTAAAAGGCAGATCAAGATGAGCTAGGTCAAATAATACCATAATTAAAAAGCTGGAAAAAAATAGCAGACTAAATTTGTGCTAAAAATAGTTAATATCACTGGAATTTTGTCCAAAGAAAACAATTACAAAAATATATTGTTAATATAAAACAGCTGGAGATTTTGTTTAGCAAATAAGAATTTTTTATTCTTTATTAGAAAGCAACTTAATTTTTTTCAACTCAAGGGTCTTTTCCTGGCTACTTGCTGTGCATAGTAGAAATTAGTTTCTTACTCACACTGGGAGACCAACTCCAGCTGGTTTTATTCATATCGATTTAAAAACAGGTAAGGAGAATAGAGCTATCACAATATATAATTTTTTTATCCTAATAATTGATATTTTTAAAACTTTCACATTGTTAGAGAATATTTGTAAACTAATAAAGCCTAAAAAGTTTAAGACCACATACAGTTCTTTGTTTCAAAGCCTCCTGAAGCTTGAGAGAATTACTGGCTTTACAAATTAGAAAAGAGAGAATTAGTGAGTTGTCTTCCTAAAATTGCCCAGCTGCCTCTAATTTGGGAAAGATAAATGCAGGTTAGGAAGACCATTGGAAGCTGCCAAACACAAGCATTAGCAGGAAGCCAAGCTGAGTGGGAGGAGAGAGACAGCAATCCATCTGCAGATAAAGCTCTTGTGAAGTTGGGGAAGTTTTTTTCTGAGGAAGTGCCCCGGAAAGTTCATAATAATTTCTTGAACGCTTGTAAAATTCATAGCAGCAAGGCATCAGCAGTAGCTGTTCACACTTTATACACCTGAAACCTTCACCTCCAGAAAGTAGAGTTCTGTCTCTTTTGAATCGTTTTCATGTACATTAAAAGGAAACAGTGGGAATAAGGGATCACACTTGGACCAAATTAGGATACAACGGCTTTGGATGAATCCCCACAGTACGTGAATAACCACGTAGGGCACCAAGAAGATGACCGGTCATTGAAGGGTAAACCTAATTCTGTGTGTCTCCTATCAACATACTGCATATGAAATAATAAAAGAAAGATTATACTGGTTTATAAAACACTTAAAGCAAAGAAACACTAATCCTTCATTAAACATTTAACACTTCCTGTGTCCCATGTATTTTATGTACACACTTTAATTTTTAACAATCCTGCAGCTGAAATAATGCCAACTTCACTTTACAGATGAGGAGACACAGAAAGACTGCAATTATTTGTCTGTCTGTCTACATGGGTTCCTTGAGGGCAGGAATAGTATTTTACTTGACATATGGCCCCAAGGCATAATAACTAGTCCATATTAAACTCAAGAAGTATGTGTTGAATAAATGAGTAAATGACTGAATGAGGTACAGTTGGGCTGACCTTGCAAAATACATAGGATTGGAATAAGCAGAAGCAGGGGAGTGAAGGTGGAAAAGAAAACCAGGAGGAATATCCGGCATGTGAACATGCATTTTATCAAAGAGGGATAGGCTTATAAGTACAGATGATAACAATTTCAAGAGCTATTAGGAAAGAATAACAGAATTTCCTTCTTTCAATTACTTGTTCTTGTACCTAAGTCAATTCACAAATCCCATACTGATGTAAAACACCAAACTTCAGTGTATCATTCTGTTGGAGTCAGAAAAAACACAGACTTCTGACTTATATAAAACTTTATACTCTGTTCAAATCGATTTGTGCGTGCATCCCCTATATTCGTCTTCACGTCAAGTCACTTGAATCAGCAATGATTAAACATTGCTGAATTCTGTTTTGATACACTCTTAATTTCAGTTTCGACATGATGTAAAAATGTCAACTCTCTAGAATCTGAGAACAATCACTCTTCGCATGTATTTGTTAAGATTATAATTCAATTCTGCATTGTGTATGGGAGAGAAGAAATTCAAATTCAGTTTACATTTCACAAACATCTTGCAACAGCTGTCCACAAGATCCTATGAAAAGCAGACTCTGACTCTCGGTCATTATCACAAACTATTCATATTTGAAAGATTCATAGTTTAGTATGTACTTTCCTTTCCTGATTACATAAATATGCACATTTATGGGAACTTAATGGAAATATTTCCTCCTGAATCATTAAGGTTGAAAATTCAGTATAGGTATATGTTTTTTAACATTCATTGATAACATTTTAATCTATTTTTATGTGTATTAGATTTTGTTTACTGTAAGAAATGTTCTTTAAAATCTGCAGTGCATTAAATTTAAGTTGGTAAAAGGATTATCAGAGTTCTCTCCAAGTCAAGAGCATCCAGGGGACTTCTAGTTCCCAATCCAGCAAGTAAAAGCTTAGAAGTCACCACTTCGCCCTAACAAGTAAAAAGCTAAACAAACTGAAAAAGCAACAACTCTTCTTAGATCTGTAAGAGAAGTGAGGTCACAGGACGAACCTCTACCCCCAATATTGGAGAGAAAGACAGGCAAATACAGAGAATCACAACCTATTGGAGCAGAAACCTCCATGGGAACCAGTGCCAGGGTAGGGACCCTGAACTGTAATTGATGAATTGCTAGAGGCTCAGTGTGGACAAGTCTGAGAGAGAGAAAAATCCAGGGGAATCCAGGCATCAGAGATCTCCACATTTTGTAAGTTTTATTTCCTGGAGCTCTCTAAGATTCTCACAGTGAAGATTAGAGAAAAATCCCCTCATGCTTAGGGGGAATGGGGAAATAAATCATTTCAAAATATGCCAGATTATTCAGTTCTTTTGAACAAGCTCTGCCCTCAGGAGAAACTATTTAACCAGAGACAAACCTACTGGGACTTTATCAGTGCCTAATGGACCCGGGAGAAGGGAAATCCCCAACTCCAGCTCACTCTAGCCCATCCTGTCCCACTAAGTGGGAAAGAAAAATGAAAACAAAAACCAAGAAGTACGTGTGAAGTTCACAATCCAGACTCACTAAAAGACTGACACTCACAGGACTACAGAAGCCTTCCCCTCCCCCTACACCTTACCACCACTACTAAAGTCCTATATTACAGCAGTTCCTTTTACCCAGTTAATGACCCATTATTAAAAAAAAAAAAATTACAATATATACTAAAAGACAAACAACACAGTTTGAAGAAACAGAGCAAGCATCAAAGCCAGATCCAGATATGGCAGAGATATTGGAATTATCAGACCAGAAACTTAAAACAGCTATGATTAATATGCTAAGGGTTCTAATGGATAAAGTAGGCAAGGATGCATGAACAGATGGGCAATGTAAGCAGAGAGATGGAAATCCTAAGAGAGAACCAAAAAGAAATGCTAGAGATCAAAAACACTGTAATAAGTGCAGATAAAATGAAAACTTTTGTTTTTCTTATTCTTAATTAATCTAAAAGATAAATTCATTCAAAATCATAGCAAAAATGTATTCGACTATATATACACTCATGTATACTTATATATAAGTGAAACAAATGACAGCAATGATACAAGGGATGGGAGGGAGGAATCAGGATTGTTTTGTTGTTATAAGGTACTGGTACTACCTAGGAAGTGGTATAGTGGTATTTGAAAGTGGACTCAGATTAGTTGTAAAGGTATGTTGCAAACTCTAGGGTAACCATTAAGTAACACTTAAAAAAAAAAAGGCATAACTGATGAGACCATGAGAAAATTAGTAAATATAATAAAGAGAGGAGAGACAATAGATTCACATAAAATACTCAGTTAAAACCAAAAAAGACAGAAAA
Source organism: Grampus griseus (assembly GCF_964374135.1). Lineage (NCBI taxonomy): Eukaryota > Metazoa > Chordata > Mammalia > Artiodactyla > Delphinidae > Grampus > Grampus griseus. Next base: position 27,255,078 of record NC_139003.1, on the reverse strand, counting down.
AGAATGGAAGAAAAGAGTAGAAACAAAGAACATGGGTAACAAATATGAGAGATATTACTACAACTATATCAACAATCACTTTGAAAGTCACTGGTTTAAATGCACCAATTACAACAGAGATTATCAAAGTGTATCATAAAACAATACGCACCTATATGTTGCCTACATAAAACTCACTTTAAATATAAAGACAATTTTTATACAGATTAAAAGTAAATGATTGGAAGGAGATATTCTATGCTAATACTAATCAAAAGAAAACATGAGTAGCTATATTAATTTTAAATCAAGCAGATATCAGAACAAGGAAAGTTACCAGGGATAAAGAGTGGCATTACATAATGATAAAGGGGTCAATGCTCCAAGAGGACATAACAATCCTTAATGTGTTATGCACCTAACAACAGAGTCTCAAACTGCATGAGGCAAAAACTGATAGAACTGCAAGGAGAAATAGATGAATCCACTTTTATAGTTGGAGACTTCAACATCCCTCTATTAGAAATAGATCCAGTAGGCAGAAAATCAGTAAGGACATAGCTGAATTCAACAACACTTTCAATTAACCGAATATAATGGATATCTACAGACTACATACTCCAACGTGATACACATTTTTCTCAAGCCAAGAGCATCCAGTACTTTATTTTTGACTAAACTTTTTTGGTTCTCCCTCAGGAAGTCTTTCTTTTAAATATATATTATGATTCTATGAAATATACTGTGTGATAGTTCTTAAAGTCCAAAATGAAATTTCATAATGCCCGTTATGGAATGACACATTATTCCTATAAAGCAACATGGTGTATTGCATCTATAAGGGTACCATAGCATACTACCTGGAGTATCATTTGGAGTGGAAAGGGAGTCTTATTGTGACACCTAACAAGAATAAAATAATCTTATATCCAAAAAAATGTGGAAAATGTTTCTTCTCAACCAGGTATTGGTAGCTCTCAACCTGTGGAAAGGAAAAATTATGACCAGTTCACTTAGGACGACACACTAACTTAACCATTTGGGCTCTCTAAAGAATTGCTTTGTGAGTCTCAAAATCCAATTCACTGTGAATATTACTACGAATATTACTGTGTTCCCTGGAGAGATTCCTCCCTGTGCATAAAAGTCTACACACTCATTGAGTCCAAGGTTGAAGGGATGTGCATAGGTTATGTAGTATAATAGTGAAACAGGACACACTCAGCCTTATCCTTTTGTTCCTAGTCCTGTGCATTCTTAAGATAAGACAGCAGCATCCATTAACCAGCTCTACCCATTGTTTCCCAGTCTATGCATTCTGGCTGTGAGGGAGACACCACTTATTGGCCAAGGATTTAAAGCATGTGCTGTATCCTGTAGGACAGCGCTCCAACTTCTCAGGGTGTTGTCACCTAGATGGTGCCCTAACTGACCCTTTAGTAGGCCATGCCAGAGTTTTATCAAGTCAGGTATTTCTGGGTAATAGAGACATGGTAAGATTGGTGAATTCTGTGAGCATGACCTATTGTCTCACTTCTGCCTCTGTAAAGCAAGTTCCTTGATTGAAGGTAATATAATACATGATACCACAGATGTCACATCTGTAACCAGAGCTGCAATTGGCATCATCATCTGATTATCTTTTTTTTTTTAATTTATTTATTTTTGGCTGTGTTGGGACTTTGCTGCCGCACACGGGCCTTCTCTAGTTGCGGTGAGTGGGGGCTACTCTTCATTGCAGTGTGTGGGCTTCTCATTGCGATGGCTTCTCATCGCGGAGCACAGGCTCTAGGCGCGCGGGCTTCAGTAGTTGCCGCATGCAGGCTCAGTAGTTGTGGCTCACGGGCTCTAGAGCACAGGCTCAGTAGTTGTGGCACACAGGCTTAGTTGCTCCTTGGCATGTGGGATCTTCCCAGACTAGGGATCAAACCCGTGTCCCCTGGACTGAGGGGGATTCTCAACCACTGCGTCACCAGGGAAGCCCCATCATCTGATTATCTTTATGATAATCCACAGCTTTTCTTTAAGATCTGGATAGGATTTGCACCAGCCCAAAGCATAATTAAATGGGACTGTGGTAGGAATCCTAACCTTCCAAGTATTTGGTGGCATCAATTCCCCCATCGATGCAGTATTGGTTTTGGTTTACTTTTTCTGGGGGAAAGGAGAGATCTGGAGGACAGTTTCAGGGACTTTCACTTGGCCCTTTCTATTATAATAATCCTCACTGCACAAATGAGGAAACATATGGGAGAATCCTGCTAGTTACTAAGCACATGCATTTCCACTTTATATTCTAACCTTGGGGAAATGAGCACAGGATGGTTCTGTGGTTGCCAGGCACTCATTGCTGAACTGATTTGGGGCAGGAACCAGCTTACTGCCTAGCCGTCACAGACTCCCAGTAAGCCACACTGATGTTTTGAATCTCTGGAGATCAGAGTCATCTCAGAGCCAGTATCTAAGAGCACTTAGAAGGTCTGGGTATTTGTTTCCTCCTGCGCACTGTCAATGAGATAGGTCCCACTGGAGAAGGCTTGGAGGAACATACACAGTAAACACACGTTTGTGGAAGAGTCATTCTTTAAAGAGAGCCAGTCTCTCCCCACATAAAGAGTCTGTGGGTCTGTGTTAAATTAATTAAACAAGAAAGCCATTAGACTGAGGGAGCTCTAATGCCATGGCAGCAGCGTACATAAGGAAACCAAAAATCTAAGCCTGTAAATGTCTCAGGGTTATGAAATCAAAATGCTAAGGACAACCAATCACAAAGACCCAACTAGGCTTTAAGTTATAGCCAATCAAATAATTTCTGTTCTCCAATTGGAAAAGAAGTAAAACTCTCACTGTTTGCAGATGACATGATACTATACATAGAGAATCCTAAAGATGCTACCAGAAAACTTCTAGAGCTAATCAATGAATTTGGTAAAGTAGCAGGATACAAAAGTAATGCACAGAAATCTCTTGCATTCCTATACACTAACGATGAAAAATCAGAAAGAGAAATTAAGGAAACACTCCCATTTACCATTGCAACAAAAAGAATAAAATACCTAGGAATAAACCTACCTAAGGAGACAAAAGACCTGTATACAGAAAACTACAAGACACTGATGACAGAAATTAAAGATGATATAAACAGATGGAGAGATATACCATGTTCTCGGATTGGAGGAATCAACATCGTGAAAATGACTATACTACCCAAAGCAATCTACAGATTCAATTCAATCCCTATCAAACTACCAATGGCATTTTTCACAGAACTAGAACAAAAAATTGCATAATTTGTATGGAAACACAAAAGACCCCGAATAGCCAAAGCAATCTTGAGAAAGAAAAATGGAGTTGGAGGAATCAGGCTCACTGACTTCAGACTATACTACAAAGCTACAGTAATCAAGACAGTATGGTACTGGCACAAAAACAGAAATATAGATCAATGGAACAGGATAGAAAGCCCAGAGATAAACCCATGTACATATGGTCACCTTATCTTTGATAAAGGAGGCAAGAATATACAATGGAGAAAAGACAGCCTCTTCAATAAGTGGTGCTGGGAAAATTGGACAGCTACATGTAAAAGAATGAAATTAGAACACTCCCTAACACCATACACAGAAATAAACTCAAAATGGATTAAAGACCTAAATGTAAGGCCAGACACTATAAAACTCTCAGAGGAAAACATAGGAAGAACATTCTTTGACATAAATCACAGCAAGATCCTTTTTGACCTCCTACAGAAATGGAAATAAAGACAAAAATAAAGAAATGGGACCTAATGAAACTTAAAATCTTTTTCACAGCAAAGGAAACCATAAACAAGACAAAAAGACAACCCTCAGAATGGGAGAAAATATTTGCAAATGAAGCAACTGACAAAGGAATAATCTCCAAAATTTACAAGCAGCTCATGTAGCTCAATATCAAAAAAACAAACAACCCAATCCAAAAATGGGCAGAAGACCTAAATAGACATTTCTCCAAAGAAGATATACAGATTGCCAACAAACACATGAAAAGATGCTCAACATCACTAATCATTAGAGAAATGCAAATCAAAACTACAATGAGGTATCACTTCACACCAGTCAGAATGGCCATCGTCAAAAAATCTACAAACAGTAAATGCTGGAGAGGGTGTGGAGAAAAGGGAACACTCTTGCACTGCTGGTGGGAATGTGAATTGGTTCAGCCACTATGGAGAACAGTATGGAGGTTCCTTAAAAAACTACAAATAGAACTACCATATGACCCAGCAATCCCACTACTGGGCATATACCCTGAGAAAACCAAAATCCAAAAAGAGTCATGTACCAAAATGTTCCTTGCAGCTCTATTTACAATAGCCCGGAGATGGAAACAACCTAAGTGCCCATCATCGGATGAATGGATAAAGAAGATGTGGCACATATATACAATGGAATATTACTCAGCCATAAAAAGAAACGAAATTGAGTTATTTGTAGTGAGGTGGATGGACCTAGAGACTGTCATACAGGGTAAAGTAAGTCAGAAGGAGAAAAACAAATACCGTATGCTAACACATATATATGGAACCTAAAAAAATAATTTTAAAAACTGGTCCTGAAGAACCTAGGGGCAGGACCGGAATAAAGATGCAGACGTAGAGAATGGACTTGAGGACACGGAGAGGGGGCCAGGGTAAGCTAGGACAAAGTGAGAGAGTGGCATGGACACATATACACTACCAAATGTAAAATAGATAGCTAGTGGGAAGCAGCCACATAGCACAGGGAGATCACCTCGGTGCTTTGTGACCACCTAGAGGGGTGGGACAGGGAGGGTGGGAGGGAGACGCATGAGGGAGGAGATATGAGGATATATGTATATGTATAGCTGATTCACTTTGTTATAAAGCAGAAACTAACACACCATTGTAAAGCAATTATACTCCAATAAAGATGTTAAAATAATAATTTCTGTTCTTTGTTTCCACACTTTCTCAATATAAATCTTTCCCCTGGTTCCTTTTGGCAGAACGCCCCTAACCACTTAAGGTTTGACACGGCCCAATTCAAAGAGATTGTACTCAAATAAACTCTTAAAATGTTTAATATGCCTCTATATTTTAACATCTGTGAAATAGCTTAAGTTTGAGAACTCTGGTAAAAGACCAAGATTCCTCACTACCATACTTTAATTATTTTTCTGACCTTCGGAACTGGAATTTTTCTGCTCATATAGAACCATACTGCTATAGTGGATTGAAAGGTGGCTCCTAAAAAGATATAACCATGTCCCAGTACATGGACCTGGTACATGTGACCTTATGTGAACAAAGAATATTTCCAGATGTGATTGCATGAAGGATCTCTAGATGAAATCATCCTGGATTACCCAGGTAGGCCCTTAACCCAATGACGAGTGTCGACATAGAGACAGAAGAAAAGACACAGACACACATAGAGGAGGAGGCCCAGTGACCACAGAGGCAGAAATTGGAGTGATGCAGCCAAAGCAGCCGAAGAATGCCTGGAGCCAGCAGAAGCTAGAAGAGCAATGAGGAATTCTCCCATAGGACATGCGGAGGGAATGAGGCTCCGCTGAACCTTGATTTTAGACTTCTGGCCTCCAGAACTGTGGGAGAAGAGATCCCTGTTGTTTTAAACCATGCAATCTGTGGTTATTTGTTACAGCCTCTAAAAAACTAATACAGCAGTCCATTTCATGCCCATGGATCTGATCATCAATTAACCATTGTTATAAATCCCTGCAGGAACAAACCACTCTGCCCCTAGGGTTCTTATTATAACTGCCCACTTTTTTCTGATGCTTAAGTTTCAGCCTCACTTCTAGCACTGGGGATTGCATTATTCCCATTAAACCAGGCTGTCAAATTCCACTGCAGCCACCACTGTCATCTCCAGCTTACAGGGAACAGTCACCACAGAGTTTTTCAAGGATCATAATCCACTTACGATCGCATTTTTTAATGTCTTGGTGAAGACCCTCTTGTGGAGTATAGACACCTTTAAGAGGCATCTGAGAAAGTTGCACATAACAGATCCACTCCAACAACCCATCTTCCTAATATTTTCCAGGGGGAGTCCTGGCATTTCAAGCTCACTGATATAGGTCACTTTTGAGTTTAGGCTCCAGTTAACACATATAGCAATTCTCAGGGCCTCAAGCCAACACATTAAATCTTGAATTCTAGGCAAGAACATCAATTTGGCTTGATATAATCTTTTGTTTTACCCTTTTTAGTCTAACATCCTTACAATAAATTCTTATATATACTCCCCTGAATCTAAGTAAAAATTGACACACTCCTGAAACTCTTTCAGTATATAGGCTAACTCATACCAGACCATACATTGTTCTTCCTCACCAGTATCCTTACCTAAGCATGAGATCTAACCTGGGTGCACATCTAATTGACAAGACAACACTACACACATTACAATCAGGCTTCAGACTTAATCCTTAGCCACGTATTCCCTGTATATGCAGGAGATAATTTCTTTAGAGCTGACTTAAGGGCTTTCTGAATTTCTGTCTGGGTCTGTATTGGACATTTAAGGCTTTCAATATATCCATTTCTTTATGGACTCCCTCTAGTGTAAGAATACCCATCTTATGCCACAATCTTTGTCATCAAACTGACTAATTGCATTTCATCTCCCTAAGCTTATCGGCCATCCTGCACCCCGTTCCATGCCTCCACTGGCGAAGTTTTGAGTAATCATGATGCTACCACACACTGCATATTACCAGTGTCCCATTTCCTATATGGAGGGTACCCACATGCTCTTCAAACATGTAAGCAGCCCGAGCCTAGGATTACATCTTAAAGTCCATTTACTGGGACCACTCTTGGTACCAATTACTGCTTTGTTCATGGTCCAGCAGAACCTGTTGGCAGATTCAAACTGGCTAATTTGAGAAGTATTTAGTAAAAGGACTGTTTACAAAGGAGATGACATTGTTTAAGGAAATCAAAAAGAAAAAGTGAAGCACCTTAACCCAGCTACAAAAGAAAGCCATTATCACCCATAAGCTGAAGAAGTAAAGAGAAGGAATGAGCCCCAGAACTCAAAGAGAGTTGAAGAGTAGGAGGGATGACCGTCCAACCACAGCTGTGGTCTTAGGCAGATAAAAGCAGTCACTTGACAACAACAGACCAAAAGGCAGATGGGAGAAGCCAGGGTAATAAATATCTCAACCTCTTTCTCTCAGACCTCAAATTTCCTGCTGATGCTTCCTATTGACCAAACCCAACTGAGGAATATTGTGCACTCATTGATGCACTGCATAAATATCAGCCTCCAAGGGCACAAAGATGAGAAGAGAAGGGGGGAAGGTAGAACTGAAGAAGCACATGAAGAATATCCGGGAAAAACCATATGCTTTTATCTTTTATTACACTTTTTGGATTTGGTTTGCAGTCAAATGCTCTACCACTGAGCTATCCCCCTTATTTGCTAATATTTTGTTTAGGATTTTTGCATCTATATTCATAGTGAAATTGGCCTATCATTTTCTTTCTTGTACTATCCTTGTCAAATTTTGATATCAAGGATATGCTGGCCTCATGAATTGGGGAGCATTCATTCTTTTTCTATTTATTAGAAGAAGAATATCTAGTTAGTAGAATCAGAATCTTTCATTCCTTTAATGCTCAAAAGTGACACAAGATCATTTTAATTGCGTTACATTGGACAAAGCATGCTACATAATCCTGCCTCACTTCAAGAGGATGGAGAATTGCAATCAATCACCCAGTGTTCCTGGAAAGAGAAGAGAAACAGCATTTTGTACCTCTTGACTCATTTCCCTTTTTTTTGTTTTCCATTTCTAAGGTTATCTGTATCAAGAACTGTGAAGTATCTGAAATGCTTTCCTAATTGCAAGGTAACAAGTTTGGTGCCACAAGTTCATAAATGATAGTAAAAGACATGAGACTCCTGGGTCAGAGATAAAGCACAATTTATTTTTCACAGAAACAGCAGCAGCCAGAAGATCAGCATTTTGCCCTAAATCCCTCAGGGTGACACAAAGTCCAGATGACACATGCACACTGTGAGCTGCTTCATAGACTGGGAATGCTGGGCTTAGAGACTATGAATCTTTTACAGGGAACAGTGAACAGTATATCTTCTAAGACTGCTTGCTTTACAAACATCCTTGAAAAAAGGAGAACTAAGTACCTCTGCTCAAAAGACGTGCAGAAATGTTAAAAACCTATGGAGAATTGTTTCCCAACTGACTTCTTGTTTTAAGCCTACTTGCATACCCAATGTAGAGATTAATTCTCCATTTATATTGTGAATAATAATTTATCAAAATAAAGTAACTTCTTTTGCTCTTTTTCTTCTTGATTTCATCCTCGATATTAATATTGCCACCAATTATTTTGTTGTCTATTTGTATATGACTGATATAGTTTTACTATATATCTTTAAATGTCATTTTATTGGGGGTACATATCTGGTACACAGCTTGTAGTTCACTCCTTTGATACCATATAAGAATAACTATCCTTGGGCTTCCCTGGTGGCGCAGTGGTTGAGAGTCTGCCTGCCGATGCAGGGGACGCGGGTTCGTGTCCCGGTCCGGGAGGATCCCACGTGCCACAGAGCGGCTGGGCCCGTGAGCCATGGCCGCTGAGCCTGCGCGTCCGAAGCAGCGGGAGAGGCCACAACAGTGAGAGGCCCGCGTACCGTAAAAAAAAAACAAACAGAATAACTATCCTTTACTAGAATTTTAACCCATTCAAATTTATGCACTGTGATATTTTTAATCTTGTTTTTCTCTTATATATACTTCCTATTAACCTAAAAAAACAAACAAAACCCCTTTATTTCACAATAGTTCTCAAGTTTGTCGCTATTCCCTTTTTCTCTCTAGAAATGTGGAGTTTATAATTCCATTTTCATTCTGCTAGCAGTTGCCTTTAAATTTTTTAACTAAATATTTGAATACCAACTTTCCTACCTATATATCCATTTACTCATCTCCCCTTGAAAAGATTTGGAACACTTTTATCCCTCTGAACCCTCCTACAGCAGACATTTAGTGACAATACTCAGGGTATTTTTTTGTTGTTGATTCATATTTTTGTTTTTTGCAGTATAGATTTTTATTTGAAAATTTATTTTTGTTCATTGCATTGTTTCATAACCATACAAATGATGATCATTTAGAAAGGATTGAAGTTGCAGTGCTCACTGCCATTTCTCATATACAGTATCATGCCCAGACCCTACCTCCATAGTTTCGAGGTCAGCTGGAGGACAGAATGAGTACACATAGACTGATGACATGCTTCCTGCCTAACAATGTCTTCCTGTTGTCTTCACCAAAAAAAATTTGCCTGAAAGTAAAATTCTTAGGTCATTTTTTCACCCTCAGAATTCAAAAGTCTTCAACAGAAGTGTTCCTCCTTTACCTTCTGGCACTTAGTGTTGCAGAAGAGAAATCTATGCTGTTGTTATTGACTTTTTTCCTTGTGGCTTTTCCTCTTCAACTTGAATGCTTATAGAATTTGTCCAATATTTCTGAAATCCAGAAATGTCATGAGGTTGTGTCTATGTGTATCTCTATATTAATTTTCCCAGTACTTGGTAGATCCTTTATACAGCTATGGATATATGCCTTTTTAGCTTAGGGAAATTAGCTTTAAATCTCCCTTTGCTAATTGTTTCTCCTTCTCTACTCCATTTTAGGCTTATGTTATTTCTAGTGTAGACAAAGCAAAGCTGTTAGACTTATCATTTTTGCTCATCTTCCTCATTTCTTTGACTTTTCCTCTGAATTCAAGGGGACTATCTTTTTTTTTTGACGGCACCGTGTGGCATGCAGGATCTTAGTTCCTCGACCAGGGATCAAACTCATGCCCCCTGCATTGGGAATGCAGAGTCTTAACCACTGACTGGACTGCCAGGGAAATCTCTAGAGGACTATCTTGAGCTAATCACCCAATCCCTGTATTAGCTTTAGCTTTCAAGTACCAAATCTGCTCTTCATTGCCATTAGTGTGTTGTTTATTCTAATTCAGCAATTGTTTATTTTGTTGTATTTATTTATTTATTGTAATGATTTATGTAATAGCAATTTTTCCCAGTATTTTTTTTCCAAAAGATGAAAAATGCTATCAAATGTCCTTAATATAGTTGAGATCTGTTAAATGAATATTTGTTCTCATTCTTCAAAAGGATCCCTTTTTTGATTTTTGAATCTTTACGTATACAGTGACCATCTTTTTTCAGCTTGTTTTTGCAATATTGGGATATAAAACTTTGTTCTGTTCTACTGTTTAGGCCTCTATCCATATAATATAGTCCTAAAGGAGAAAGAAGGAAACACCTTCTACAGTTTCATTTGTTAGTGGGCCAGGGGAGGTGTGCTCATCAGGTCATAAACTAGAGAAAAGCAGGTCCTTCTACGGCAGGGGAGTTTAACTTCTTAACTGGTTGCTGTCCAGTACCCTAGTGCCAGGATTCTAGTAGGCAGCAACTGGACTTTTTCCCTGCTGGCTGCTCTCTAGCCTGACACCATCTCTAGCCCCTTCTGCTGTGGATTTTTGGAGACCTGTGTAAAATGAGAGCTGTAGTTCCAATGGGATGGAAAAGAGTTTCCCAGAAGAGTTGACCTTATTAAGCAAAGTCTCTCTGTTGTTGAGCCTTTTTTTTTTTTTTTTTTTTTTTTTGCTCTTTGTGGTTATTTTCCCAGCCCTAAATTAAGGTGCTGCCCCTTTTCATGTATGATTCAATAGCTCTGGTTGCCTGCCCTCGCTCTGCCCCCCACCAGTTGTACTCCACAAGTCTTCCATTACTATAAGCAAGTGCTTTACTCCTAGGGCAATAGAGGAACTCTCAAAGTCCTCTACTTGCCCCTATCTATTGCCCCCTCGCTGCCTGCTGCCCCAGCCCTTCCTGCTGCCTCCTCTGCTCTTCCTACTCTGACCTGGGGGTTTCTCCTGAACTGTCTTGTGAAAACCTGGTTATTTCCATTCCAGTGTAAACCCACTTTTGTCTGTGTTAAATTTTTACCTGTTTATTAGTGATCAGAATGGTCCCCAATCTAATCCTATCTGCAATTTATTGTTTAGAAAGTTCCCAGAACATCTGAATTGTCTATGAAAACTTGAAAATAACAACAGCTTTATAGTGCTTCCCTTTTCAATGTTTAGTTCCTTAAAGACAATAATCATGTGCCATGCTTTTGCTAAGTAAAAAAACTGTGGATATCCTAGAAAATATGTTGCTAAAATGTTGGTAAATATTTATGTAGAATAAATATTAATATTTAGATTGAATTCCTTGACTCCTTGATCACTAAACTTGAGAGAACAGCCTCATTAATTACTGATTGAAATTAAGAGAATTCTCTCTCTATATATATATATAATATACACATACGCACATATATACTTATATATAAGTATAATATATACAAATATATATGTTGTGTGTGTATGAAATATTGCTACTTGAATTATAGCTCTTCACTTTCACTTTTAATTCTTCTCTCTAGCTGGATGTCTTCTCTTTAGCCAGCCAAATGCACTCTCCCACTTGTCTCCTCTGATCTTTGCCCTGAAGCTATACGAATTATGTCCACAGACTTCTATTTTTTCTGCTTTCCTTTCGGGTTCTTCCAATGGGAAACCCAAGCAAGAGACTGGAGGAAGAGAGAAGTATGAGGTCTGATATTTATTTCTCTAGCTCATGAGATCACCTAGGGCCCTGAGAGTTGCTCACTGATCTCAGTTATCTCCTTTACACTCTCTTTCTGGGTTCCCAGACCGTTCCCTCCCCGGATCCATTTGAGATTAGGGTAGACACAGCTTACCTGATAGTGACCCTACATTCCTACACTATTCCCTTAGTTTCCCTACACACTGCTCACGCTTTATAAGAAGTCCCTTTGTAAATAAACTCTCCTTGAATTATCCTATTTTGAACGTATTTCCTGTTAAGATTGACTCATATACCGTTGTTCATCATTGTACGTCCCTGACATGCATGTGGTCAAGGTTATTCCTTTGGTTTATTAGGGAAAGGAATTGTTATAGTTTACTTGACCATTTTTATTGTTCTTACAGAGTTTCATCATTGCCCCACAGGGAGTTTTTCTACCATAGAATAAAATATAGTTCCACTGTTCACCCTGTTTTCCAGTATGGAATGAACTTTTTTGTTTGTTTATAGTTTGTTTTTTCATTGAAATTTTGAGAAGAATGGAAGATGAAAGTAGAAGATAAAATGTGAAGATTCAAATCCCTATATTAAAACATAGCATCTTTTATCCTATATGTAAAGATTTTCATGAAAGAGTATTCTATAATGTTTCCTCTCATCCGTATACTGACTATTCTCCTGTAACTACGATTTTTTCTAAAATAAATTTTTTGAGTTGAAAATTAAGCCTAGCTTTTGTTTGTCTGTTGATTTTAAGTATAATATAATGTAGTTGAAATTTTTAAAAATTTTAATCTAAAAATAAAATGTTCTCTTTAAAATATTAATTTCAGTAACACAATTATATTTAAATTTAACACTAACGATAAAGCATTTGTATAGGGATGTTTTCTCTTCATACAACTTATGACACTATGAAGAACAATTAAAATCAATAAAAGATAAAATTCTACTACCGTACTGTGTGACCTCTGTATTACTCTATTAGCAGTGGACAAAAATGCTGATCATCAAACAAATAGTCCTGGATCTTTTAAGGACTAGGCCTGTGGATATCTATAATCTTAGATGTTGGTTCTGATTGATGTTTCTTTCTGATCTCATCTACTTCACCATCACCAAGTAAAAATGAAGCCAGCACTGGAATTTGTGAAAAATAGTTCTTAGCCAGGAAATGTTTGTGTTTGATCTTGTGAATAAACAAGGGTTCATATCCCTGAAAAGAAAAGAAAATCAAATTCTATTAAATGTCACAAATATATTTTGCCAAGTAAAAACACTTTTATGCCTCAGTGCCTTTACTTCTCAGTTCTTTCAGCCCAGAAAACATTTATTCTCACTTTGTCCATCATCTTTCGGGGCTCAGCTTTTATGACGCTTTAACCTGGAAGCCTTTCTTGATTCTCCCTCTGACCTCTCTAAGTCTAAACTAACCCCTCCTTCTTATATACTTGCAAGCACTTTCATGTATTTTAATTGTAATATTTAGTTCATTCTGCCTTGAATTTCACTATTTACTTGCAAGTCTCTTCCATGATGATAAGAAAGGCTCCTTAAAGATTCAAACTGAGTCTTTTTTTTTTTTAATATTTATTTATTTATTTTGGCTGCGCTGGGTCTTAGTTGCAGCACGAGGGATCTTTTTTTAGTTGTGGCATGTGGGCTTCTTAGTTGCAGCACTAGTTCCCCGACCAGGGATTGAACCCGGGTCCCCTCCATTGGGAGTGTGGAGTCTGACCCACTGGACCACTAGGGAAGTCCCTCACACTGGGTCTTTTTCATACATGTGTGTCTTGGCACCATAAGGTAAAGAGTCAATCAATATTTTTGTGTGAATGCTCTTGTCACCTTAGTTCTCTATAAATCTATTTCAATACTGATACAATTACCCACTTGAATTTTTTTTTCTAAAATTAGTCCTTCCCTCTATATCTCCAGAGTTCAAAATAAAGATCACAATGGTGCTGTGACAATGTAAGCTTCTCTTTAGTCACCCTTTTTACTACCTTAGATATGAGTCCCTGCACTGTTTCTCTTGTGTTTCTCTTCTGTCTTCTAAATAGAAAATAACTTTCCTGCCTTTATCAAATCTTTGTGCCTTTCCATTTTTATTTGTTCATAATTAATTTTTAGGCTTCTTGTCTCTCCACAGCTATAGCAGCACTTTGAACTTTCTCTGTAATGTAGCTTTGCCACATTATAAGACAATCTGTTTTCTAATGAGAGGGGCACGATGCTAGTTGCCAACCCAATATTCATTCTCTCTTGCATTCATATTTAGAGGCCCAACTCTATATAGGGGCCTTATTTTGTATTTTGTGATGTGCTCAGCTTTCTTAGGCTTTATTATAGCTAGGGGTGGCCATATGACAAGTTTCTGACATATATATGTGTGTGTATGTGTATATATATATACACACATATATATGGCAGAAATATATATATATTTATATATACACACATGTATATATGTACATTTGTAAAAAAGAAGTCATTGGATAAAGCTTACAGGGAAGCTTTTTAGGAGTGGGAAGTACCTTTAGGCTTTTGCCATATCTAGGAGGGGGATATAATGCAGAAGATGAAGTAGCTATCTGTCTCTAAGAGTACACAATCATTAGGGTTAAAGCCAAAGGTTAAATATGGCTGAGGAAGAAGTTAGAAGGCCTGGGTTTCTGAGAGCATTGTGGAGCTACCATACAAGTCTCCAGATGCCAAACTCTGGATCCCTATTATATAAGACAACTGACCCCATATTTGATTAAGTCATTATACTGCTTAGTCTGTTATTTGCAGCTAAACTCAAATGCAACTGAAACAATGAAGTATTGTATCCATTACATTTCCTTGCTTTTCCCCAAGCACTTATCACAATATCCGGCAGATTGAAAAGCAAATTCTGGTTGAATTAATAAATACTGTCTATTCTCTTTATTCTTTTTTGCTTTCTGTTTTTTTTTGGCTGCATTGGGTCTTTGTTGCTGTGTGCGGGTTTTCTCTAGTTGTGGCAAGCGGGAGCTGCTCTTCGTGGCGGTGCGTGGGCTTCTCACTGCGGTGGCTTCTCTTGTTGTGGAGCATGAGTGCTAGGGGCACAGGCTTCAGTAGTTGTGGCATGTAGGCTCAGTAGTTGTGGCTCGCGGGCTCTAGAGCGCAGGCTCAGTACTTGTGGCACACAGGCTTAGTTGCTCTGCGGCATGTGGGATCTTCCCAGACCAGGGCTCGAACCTGTGTCCCCTGCATTGGCAGGCGGATTCTTAACCACTGAGCCACCAGGGAAGCCCCTCTTCATTAATCTTAATTGACTCTTCTTTTCAACCAAATCACAAATACTACCTGTACCTCCTCCTAAAATTTGTTTTGTGAAAGGTTAGGTATCTCTTTACTAAGATATCTCCTTACTAAAGATCCTTCCATAGTGTCAAGTCAAGATAAAGAAAGCCCTGGAGAAAAGGAGCCAAAGGATGTGGCATTCTTAAAGAAAGCATTATGTAGAAATATCCTGGGCTTATTTTAAAGTTTCCTCTCTATGGTATGTATATATACACAATGGAATATTATTCAGCCGTAAAAAAGAATGAAATTCCACCATTAGCAACAATACAGATGACCTAGAGAGCATTATACTTAGGGAAATAAGTCAGAGAGAGAAAGACAAATACTCTATATTATCACTTACATGTACAATCTAAAAAATAAAACAAATGTATACACCAAAATAGAAACAGAGTCACAGATACAGAGAAAAAACTAGTGGCTGCCAGTGGGGAAAAGGAAGGCAAGATGGGAGTATGGATTAAGAGGCACAAGCTACTATGCATAAATAAATAAGCAACAAGAATATATTGTACAGCATAGGCAAATATGGCCATTGTTTTATAATAACTTTAGAGTATAATCTATACAAATATTGAATCACTGTGCTGTACACCTGAAACTAATATAATATTATAAATCAGCTATACTTCAATTTTTTAAAAAAAGTTTCCTCTCTACAGACAAATTCACCAGGTCAAAATACTCATTTAACCTTATTCCAACACTTCTTAGCCCATATTTCATTCAAGAAGTACTAACACATTTCTGTTATACAACATTAAATAAAACATGTAGAGAACTTTATAGGTTTTCAAAGTGCATAAAGGCAAAAAGTAATCATCAAAGATGCGAATAGCACATTATGGTACATACAATAAAAGGAACAATAAGTAACTCTTAAAGAGTAATATAATATGGAAAAATATCCATTATCCCCATTTTATAGATGAGAAAACCGGGGCATTGAGACATTAACAAACTTGCCCAACTTCTCCCATAAGTGATAGAGCCAGAATTCAAAGCTCTAATCTACTCTAATCCTTTATACCAATTTCATGTTTTTTGCTAACCTTTATAAAATTTTGCAAAGCAAAGAAGGAAGGTCTTAATGTCCTGCAGATCGTTAATGACAGAAATGGGGAAATACTGGGTCAGGTGTCTTGACTTTAAATCCACTATTGTCCTACTCTGGCCATTGCACACACCAGGAGAAACTGATCTGCCTCATATACAGTTCAAAGAACAGAAGTCTTTTTCCATGCTTTTCCTACAATTTGTATCATGATTGCAAGAGTCAAGATTATTTTAAGTTTTGAGTAGTTTTTTACTCAATGAGATAGCAAATACCTCTGTGCATTTAGGAAATTCTGGAAATTACAACAGGACATAAACTATTCTTTAAGTAGGCTGAATATTAATACTTAAACGATTACACCAGCCCAAAACCATAAAAAGGCAAATTTTTCAGTTTGTCCGAAATGACAATTATATTTGAAGTCATTTCTTTATTTACACTAGGGTTGCTTGGCATAAACGGAGCTCTATTTACAGAAATTCAGTAAGATCCTGAAATTAGAAATGCATGTGAATAGAACATTTAATTTGATACTGCAGTAATTTGATTAAATACACAAAGGGAGCTGTGTGTATGAATTGAAGAAGCAGTGGAATATCAGCTTTGGGAGTGAACTTCAATCCCGCTATGGGTCCTATATGAAACACTATTGCTAGTATTGGCTAGGCTTTCAGTGATTAAATATTTATGAGGCAGCTTAGTTTACTAAATATAATATTTAACATAGCTTCAGTTTCTTGTTACCCTTTCCTTCAGTCCCTAGAGTAAAATTTTTCTTAGCCTGACTCCTAATGGAAAATTATTCAAAAAAGTTAAAACTTTAACTAGTTTCTCCTCTTTACTCCTTCCCCCTCCCTAATAAAAACACAGGCAGGAAATAGCACGATTCAAAACGACTATTATATTTGAAGTCATTTCTGTATTTTCCCTTAGCTGACATCTTGCATGGAATTAAAGTACAGCAATTTAATTAGCAGAAGGCAGAGAATCAATATCAGATGTTGGGATCATAGGCTTGCTTAGTATAAACGGAGCTTTCGGGGAACTCATCAGGGACCCCTCAATTCTGTTCATCAAAATGTTTTACAGATTGCATCTTATAAATTACTGGAATTAAATGGTATTTAATTTTTACAGTGCTTTCCCCACTCCTAGTTAACTGGAAGCAAATGAAAAATGAAGCCTCAGAACTATACCCCATCAGTATGATTGTCATTTAGGGCACAAAATTATGAACAGAATTTATTTGAGAATCTACCGTGCTTTTAGGCAGACTTGTGATGATTAATCAAAGGACAGACTTTAGGTTTCAAAATACCTATCTGGTGATAATATTCATTTATTCATTCAACAAATACTTATTAATTCCCTAGTCTGTGACACTGTTGTAGGTATTAGAGATATAGACACAAATAAACAAAACAATATCCCTGTTCTTATGGAATTTACTGTGGAACTAATGTGCTTGAACTTGCTATTATCAGGAGGGTCTGGTTTCATGTTAGGTACTTGGAAGACTTTCAGATGTCTTATCTTTACCTTTTAAGTGTCTTAGCTTCCTTTCAATTTTAATCTCTGCCGTACATACCATCCATGTATTTTGTTACTGTTATCCATGGGTTCTCTGTTTCTTAATCCAATGGAAGTATTTAACTTATGCATGGAATGTAGTAAAAGGCAGTCAAGTTACCTCTAATAATTCCAATGACCAAATTAAGGTCCCAAATAAAGTTTGACCTCCTTACCTCTTCAACACTCTTTAGCTTGAGATGAGCAGTGCCTTCATCTTTGGTAAGAAGAATGCAGTTCCAGGGCGACCACTCCAAGGACTTATCCCACCTGACCATGACCAGATCATTGAGATCGTTCCAGGTACTGAGCACTGACTGGGATGCCCAGATGTTCTCAGTCAGGTACTGAATATCTTGTAGCTGCATGTCAAAACATTTGTGAAAAACAATGTTTTCTTCTAAACATAAAATTTTAAATTATTCTATTACTTGAGAAAACAAATTATACTGAGTATATTTTTTAAAGGAAAACATTATTCATGAGGTTTTCTGCGCACATGGCTTATTTCTCATCAAATCTCTGCTCATTCTGCCCAAACCATAATATGTTACCAATCTCACAGTCATGACTGCATCTTTAACCCAGAGTAAGCTGTGTATATTTCTTCCAATATGCTAACTTTACCTTACATTTATATGGTATTAAGTACTTTTCAAAATTCATTAGCAACTATCATCTTATCCTCAGGGTTACTGCAGATCATTTTATTCCCATTTTACAAATGAGGAAATTAAGATTTAATAAAGAATAAGCAATTCGCTTAGCGTTATTAAAAACTTTATTGTTTTAATGAAAAAAGAGGGAAAAGGGAAGAAATGAAATAACTGTTTTAAAACTTTTTAAAAAATTTTTAAACCATATTAGCTAAAGCTCTTGAAATGACTTTCTGTCACAAGGTCTGCATATATAAACTCAGAATTGCCAGAGAGGCAAGCTTCACAAAGAATAAACATGGGAAAGAGAAACATTATTTTAATAGGTTTGGATAGGAAAGCAGAAATCTTTTCTGTAAAATCAATGGACAAATTTCATCCATGATTGGCAACATTTACTGATCATACCTGCATCAGGAAAGCAATTTTAGAATCATCTTCATAATCAGCTTCTGAATAGTAAAGTCGTTGAAGTAAACATTTGTACTTCAAACATGATTCTCGTTTTTGAGTCTCATTGTCAAGGTTAATGCAGTGGCGACAGCGGTAAATGTGGTGTGAGGTGGATGATACAGCAAACTCTGTAGAAGGCAAATAGAGCTGGCAACTGAGGCAAAAGTAAATCTTCTTATAAAACTTCAGTGGATCTTGAGGGACCTGAAAGAAAGAAAGAAAGAAAGAAAGAAAGAAAGAAAGAAAGAAAGAAAGAAAGAAAGGAGGGAGGGAGGAAGGAAAGGGAGGCAGAGAAGAAGGAAAGGAAAGGAAGGAAGGAAGGAAGGAAGAAAGAAAGAAAGAAAGAAGGAAAGAAAGAATGAGAAAGAAGGAAAGAAAGAAAGGAGGAAAGAAAGAAAGAAAGAAAGAAAGAAAGGAAAGAAAGAAGGAAAGAAGAAAAGGAAAGAAAGAAAAAAGAAAAGAAACGAAAGAAAGAAGAAAAGAAAGAAAGAAAGAGAAAGAAAGAAAGAAAGAAAGAAGAAAAGGAAAGAAAGAAAAAAGAAAAGAAACAAAAGAAAGAAAGAAAGAAAGAAGACAAGGAAAGAAAGAAAAAAAAGAAATAAAAGAAAGAAGAAAAGAAAGAAAGAAAGAAAGAAAGAAAAAGAAAGAAAGAAAGAAAGAAAGAAAGAAAGAAAGAAAGAAAAGAAAGAAAGAAAGAAAGAAAGAAAGGAAGGAAGGAAGAAAGAAAGGAAGGAAGAAAGACAAACTATAACAGCCAGGCCAAATGCTAAGGGCTAATTTATCTTAGAATGAGATAACAAGTTGGTTAATTTTAAAGTCATATTTTTTCCTTAACTTCCTACTCTATACAAAATTTAAATTTCAAGTAGTATTCATTTACCCTACCAAAATATTAAAAATCTCTATTATTCATAAACTTTTAGATATACATGGTAAAATCACCTAGAAAATTAACTGACTGAAAAAAATGAGTCGGTAGAGGCTTTGAGTTGCAATAGTAAGAAAACTTCCCAAGAAGAAAAGAAAAGAAAGTGCTTTGGCACTTATTTTTAAGAATTTAGATTTTTGGTGCTATGCTGTGTTAATTATTTTTACAGGCAATAGCTAGATTCACACAGAAATTAAAGCCCACTAAACCAAGTGTTCTCATTTCATTTATCTTAACACTAAATTTAGATTGGCTCAATTATCAATATTCAAAATTTGAAATTCTGCATTATATGGTAGTTCTATTTTTAATTTTTTGAGGACCCTCCATAATGCTACATTTCCACCAACAGTGCACAAGGATTCCCTTTCTTCCACATCCTTGCCAACACTTGTTACCCTCTGTCTTTTTGAGTAGACATTTTAACTTTGGTGAGATGATATTTCACTGAGCTTTTGATTTGCATTTCTTTGATTAGTGATAATGAGCACTTTTTCATGTACATGTTGGCCATTTGTATGTCTTCTTTGGGAAAATGTTTATTCAGGTCCTTTGTCCATTTTTAAATTGGATTAAAATTATTTTGTTATTGAGTCGTACACGTTGTTTTTGATACTAACTCATCGGATAAATGGTTTGCAAATATTTTCTCCCATTCAATAGGTTGCTTTCATTTTGTTGAATTCTTTCCTTTGTTGTGCAAAAACTTTTTAGGTTGATAAAATCCCATTTGTCTATTTTTGCTGTTGTTGCCTTTGCCTTTGGTGTCACGAGCAAAAAATTGTTGCCAAAGCCAATGTCAAGAAACATTTCCCCTATGTTTTCTTCTAGTAGATTTACAGTTTCAGGTTTTACATTTAAATAATTAATCCATTTTGAGTCGATTTTTGTATGTGGTGTGAGATAAGGGCCCAATTTCATTTTTTTTTGCATGTGGCTGTCTAGTTTTCCCAACACCATTTATTGAAGAGACTGTCCTTTCCCCGTTGTGTATTCTT
Source organism: Grampus griseus (assembly GCF_964374135.1). Classification (NCBI taxonomy): domain Eukaryota; kingdom Metazoa; phylum Chordata; class Mammalia; order Artiodactyla; family Delphinidae; genus Grampus; species Grampus griseus. The sequence goes on along the minus strand of NC_139003.1, from coordinate 27,234,430 downwards.
GGCTCCTTTGTTGTAAATTAATTGACCATATAAGTATGGGTTAATTTCTGGGCTCTCGATTCTGTTTCATTGACCTATGTGTCTGTTTTTATGCCAATAATATACTGTTTTGATTACTATAGCATTGTAATATAGTTTGAAATCAGGAAGCATGATGCCTCCAGCTTTGCTCTTCTTTCTCAAGATTGCTTTGGTTACTCTGGGTCTTTTGTGTTTCCATACAAATTTTAGGATTTTTTTTTCCTATCTCTGTGAAAAATGCCATTGGAATTTTGATAGGGATTGATTGCACTGAAGCTGTAGATCACTTTGGGTAGTAAGAACATTTTAACAATATTAATTCTTCCAAAAATTTCTTAAATACAAAACAAACAATAAAAGCATGATCCATTTTAAAACTGAACAAATTGAACGTCATCAAAACAAAAACTTCTGCTCTGTTAGAGATACGGTTAAGAGAATAAAAAGACAAGCCACAGACTGAGAAAATATTTGCAAATCATGTGTCTTACAAAGGACTTATATGCAAAATATATTAAAAATTTCAATAACGAGAAAATAAGCAACTCAACTGAAAAAATGGCAGTGACAAAAGATGTTGAGACACTTCACCAAAAAGATATATGGATGTCAAAAACATGCATGAAACGATGCTTAATATTATTACTCATTGGGAAAATGCAGATTAAAACACTACACACCTATTAGAATTCCAAAAATGAAATAAAAACTGACAATACCAAGTGCTGACACGGATGCAAAGCAACTGGAACTCTCATACATTGCAGATGGAGTGCAACATGGTATAATCAGTTTGGAAAAATGTTTGGCAGTCTTTATAAAGGTAAATATGCATTTACCATATGACTCAACAATCCCACTTCCTAGGTATTTAACCCCAAACAACCAACTTACACAAAAACTCACAATTGAGTGTTCGTAGTGACTTTATTCACCAAAGCCCAAAACTCTAAACAATTTAATGTCCTGCAATTGTAAACAGATAAACTCTGGCACACCCAGACCATAAAAATATTATTCGGTTACAACAAAAAACTAATGATACACTAAAAAAATATGGGTGAATATCAAATACAATATGCTAAATGAAGGAAGCCAGTCTTGAAAGACTACAGGCATACCTTGGAGATATTGCAGGTTCAGTTTCAGACCACTGAAATAAAACGGATAATAGCAATAAAGCAAGTCACACGAATTTTTTTGTTTCCCAGTGCATATAAAGCTATGTTTACACTATACTGTAGTCTGTTAAATGTGCAATAGCATTAAGTCTAAAAAAACAATGTACATAATTAAAAATACTTTATTACTTAAAGATGCTATCATCTGAGTCTTCTTTTTTCTGGTGAAGGGTCTTGCCCTCCTTAAGGGCTACTGATCGGTCAGGGTGATGATTGCTGAAGTTTGGGGTAGCTGTGGCAGCTTCTTAAAATAAGACAACAATCAAGTTTGCTGCACTGATTGACTCTTCCTTTCATTATGCTAATGGTTTCTCAGTAGCATGCAATACTGTTTGACAGCATTTTACCCACAGTAGAACTTCTTTCAAAATTGGATGACTCCTCTCAAACCTTGCCACTGCTTCATCAACTAAGTTTATGTAATATTCTAAATCATTTGTTGTGATTCCAACAATCTTCACGGCATCTTCACCAAAAGTAGATTCCATTCCAATAAACCACTTTCTTTGCTCAGCCATAAGAAGCAACTCCTCATTTATTAAAGTTTTATCATGATTTGGAGCAATTCAATTACATCTTCAGGCTCCACTTCTAATTCTAGTTCTCTTGCTATTCTCACCACATCTGCAGTTACTTCCTCCACTAAAGTCTTGAATCCATCAAAGTCATCCATGAGGGATGGAATAAACTTCTTCCAAACTCCTGTTAATGTTGATATTTTGACCTCTTCCCATGGGTCACAAATGCTCTTAATGGCATCTAGAATGATGAATCCTTTCCAGAAGGTTTTCAATTTACTTTGCCCACATCCATCAGAGGAGTCATTATCTATGGCAGCTATAGCCTTATGAAATGTATTTATTTATTTTAAAAAATTATTGAAATATAGTTGATGTACAATATTATGTTAGTTTCAGATGTTCTACATAATGATTTAACATTTGCATACAATATGAAATGATCATCTGGATAAGTCTAGTAACCACCTGTCCCAGTACAAAGTTATTACAATATTATTGACCATATTCCTTATGCTGTATATTACCTCCCTGTGACTTATTTACTACATAACTAGAGGTTTGTACCTCCTAATCCCCTTCAACTATTTTGCCCCCACCCCCGCCCCGACGCTCTTACTTCTGGCAATCACCTGTTTGTTCTCTGTATCTACAAGTCTCTTTTCGTTTTGCTTTGTTTTTTTTACTTTTTAGATTCTACTTATAAGTGAGGTTGTGCAGTATTTTTCTTTCTCTGTCTGACTTATTTCACTTAACATAATACCCTCTAGATCCATCCATGTTGTAGCCAATGGTAAGATCTCATCTTTATGGCTAATACTCCATTGTGTGTGTGTTGGTGTGTGTATATATATATATATATATACATATATATATATATATATACACACATACCACATCTTCTTTATCCATTTGTCTATCAATAGATAATTAGCTTGCTTCCATATCTTGGCTATTATAAACAGTGCTGCAATGAATACTGGAATACATATATCTTTTCAAATTAGTCTTTTTGTTTTCTTTGGGTAAATACACAGAAGTGAAATTGCTGGGTTACATGGCAGTTCTATTTTTAATTTTTTGAGGAAACTCCACATTGTTTTCCATAGTGGCTGTACCAATATAAATTCTACCAACAGTGCACAAGGGTTCCCTGTTCTCCGTATCCTCACCAACCCTTGTTATTTGTTGTCTTTTTGATGATGGCTCTTCCACAGGTGTGAGGTGATATCTCATGGTGGTTTTGATTTGCATTTCCCCGATGATTAGTGATGTTGAGCAGATTTTCACGCGTCTGTTGGCCGTCTGTATGTCTTCCTTGGAAAAAGGTCTATTCAGGTCCTATGCCCATTTTTAATCCTGTTGTTTGTTTTTGATGTTGGGTTGTATGCATTCTTTGTATATTTTGGATATTAACCTGTAATTAGACATTTCATTTGGAAATATCTTCTCCCATTCAGTATGCTGCCTTTTCACTTTATTGATAGTTTCATTCACTGTGCAAAAGATTTTTAGTTTGATGTACTCCCACTCACTTATTTTTAGCTTTGTTTCCCTTGCCTGAGGACACGTATACAAAAAATACACTTAAGACCGATGTCAAAGAGCATATCGCCTAGGTTTTCTTCTAAGAGTTTTAAGGTTTCAGGTTTTACATTTAAGTCTTTATTCCATTAAGTTGATTTTTGTATTTGGTGTGATAAAGTAGTCCAGTTTGATTCTTTTGCATGTGGCTGTCCAGTTTTCCCAACACCATTTATTGAAGAGACTGTCTTTTCCCCCAGTGTGTGTTCTTGCCTTCTTTGTCATAGATTAATTGTCCATATAAATGTAGGTTTGTTTCTGGGCTCTCTATTCTGTTTCACTGATCTATGGATCTGTTTTTGTGCCAGTACCATACTGTTTTGATTACTGTAGCTTTGTAGTACAGTCTGAAGTCAAGAAGCATGATACCTCCAGCTTTGTTCTTCTTTCTCAAGATTGTTTTGACTACTCAAAGTCTTTTGTGTTTCCATACACATTTTAGAGCTATTTGTTCTAGTTCTGTGGAAAATGCCCTTGGAATTTTGAAAGAGGCTGCATTAAATCTGTAGATTGCCTTGGATATTATGTGATTTTAACAATATTAATTCTTCCATTTGTTTATGTCATCTTCAATTTCTCTCATCAATGTCATAGTTTTCTGAGTACAAGTTTTACCTCGTTGGTTAGATTTATTCCTAGGTATTGTATTCTCTTTGATGTAATTATAAATGGGATTGTTTTCTTAATTTCTCTTTCTGAGAATTTCTTATTAGTGTATAGATATGCAATAGATTTCTGTATATTAATTTTGTATCCTGCAACTTTACTGAATTCATTGATGAATTCTAACAGATTTTGGTGTTATCTTTAGGATTTTCTCTACATAGTATCATGTCATCTGCAAATAGTGATAGTTTTACTTCCTTCTTTCCAATTTGAATTCCCTTCATTTCTTTCTCTTGTATGATTACTGTGGTTAGGATTGCCAATACTATGTTGAATAAAAGTGGCAAGAGTGGGCATCCTTGTCTTGTTCCTGATCTTAGAGGAAATGCTTTCACCTTTCCGCTATTGAATATGATGTTGGTTGTAGGTTTGTCATATATGGCCTTTATTATGTTGAGGTATGTTCCCTCTATACACTTTGTTGAGAGTTTTTATCACAAATGAATGTTGAAGTTCGTCAAAGCTTTTTCTCCATCTATTGAATTGATCTTATAATTTTCATTCTTCAGTTTGTTAATGTGGTGTATCACACTGATTTGCAGCATTGAACCATTCTTGCATCCCAGAGATAAATCCCACTTGATCATGGTGTATGATCCTTCCAGTGTGTTACTGAATTCGGTTTGCTAACATTTTGCTGAGGACTTTTGCATCTATGTTCATCAGTGATATTGGCATGTAATTTTCTGTGATGTCTTTGTCTGGTTTCAGTATCAGGGTGATGCTGGCCTCATAGAATGAGTTTGGAAGTATTCCTTCCTCTTCAGTTTTTTGGAGTAGTTTGAGAAGGACAGATGTTAACTCTTTTTTAAATGTTTGGTAGAATTTCCTGTGAAGCAGTCTAGGCCTGAACTTTTATTTGTTGGGAGTTTTTGATTACTGATTCAATTTCATTACTGGTAATTGGTCTGTTCATATTTTCTATTTCTTCCAGGTTCAGTCTTGGGAGATTGTGTGTTTCTAGGAATTTATCTAGTTCTTCTAGGTTGTCCACTTTATTGGTGTGTAACTGTTCATAAGAATCTCTTATGATCCTTTAATTTCTGTGGTGTTGGTTGTAACCTCTCTTTCATTTCTGATTTTATTAATTTGGCCCCTCGTTTTTTCTTGACGAGTCTGGCAAAAACTTTATCAATTTTGTTTATCTTTTCAAAGAACCAGCTCTTAGTTTCATTGATATTAGTCTCTTTATTTCTGCTCTGATTTGTATTATTTCTTTCCTTCTACTAACTTTAGGTTTTGTTTCTTCTTCTTTTTCTAGTTCCTTTAGGTGTAATGTTAGGTTGTTTGAGATTTTTCTTATTTCCTGATGTAGGCTTGTATCACTATCAGCTTCCCTCTTAGAACTGCTTCTGCTGAATCCCATTGATTTTGGATCATTGTCTTTCCATTTTTATTGTCTCCACGTATTTTTTTTTTATTTCCTCTTTGATTTATTCAGTGACCCATGTTTAGCAGCATATTATTTAACCTCCAAATGTTTTTACTTTTTGTAGTTTTTTTTTCTTGCAGTTAATTTCTAGTCTCATAGCATTGTGGTTGGAAAGGATGCTTGATATGATTTCAATATTCTTAAATTTATTGAGACTTGGTATTAACCTTCATAAAAATAAAGAGAGTTAGGGCTTTGCTCTGGAAGAGGCTTTGGCTTATGGAAATGTTACGGCTGGTTTGATCTTCTATCTAGACCACTCAAATTCTCTCCATATCAGCAATAGGGCTGTTTCATTTTCTTAGCACTCATGTGTTCACTGAAGTAGCACTTTTAATTTCCTTCAAGAACTTTTCCTTTGCATTTACAAGTTGACTAACTATTTAGTGCAAGAGGCTTAACTTCTGGCCTATTTCAGCTTTCGACAAGCCTTCCTCACTAAGTTTAATCATTTCTAGCTTTAAATTCTCCAATTTAAAGGGAGAGGTGTGCAACTCTTCCTTTCACTTGAACTCTTAGAGGCTGTTGTAGGGTTATTAATTGGCCTAATCTCAATAATGTTGTGTCTCAGGGGATAGGGAAACCTGAGGAGAGGGAGAGAGTTGGAAGTACCACCAGTTGGTGGAGCAGTCAGGACACACACACGTCAATTAAGTCCGCTGTTTTATGTGGGTGAGGTCCATGGTGCCCCAAAACAATTACAATAGTAACATCAAAGATCAGTGACCACAGATCACTGTAACAAATATAACAATAACAAAAAAGCCTGAAACATTCCAAGAATTACCAAAATGTGACACAGACACACAAAGGGAGCAAATACTCTTGGAAAAATTGTGCCAACAGACTTGCTCAATGCAGGGTTGTCACAACCTTCAATTTGTAAAAAAACAAAAAAAAAGAAAGAAAAGAAAAAGAGAAAAGAAAAAGAACACACACACAGTATCTGCAAAGCTCAGTAAAGTGAAGTGCAATAAGACATGGTATACTTGCACATAGCATATCATTCCATTTATGTGACACTCTAGGTTAGGTATAACTATAGAAATAAAATTCTGATCAGTGTTTGCCAAGGGTTAGGTAGCCAGGGGAAGGGCTGATTACAAAGTAGCAGCATGAGGGAATTTGGGGGAGGTGATAAGACTATTTTTTATCTTGATTGTGCTGTTGGCTGTTGATTATATGACTCTGAATTTGTCAAAACTCACCAAAAGGATTGAATTTTACCAAAGGTAAATTTAAAAAGTGAATAAAATGATACAATGTTATATGAATGTGTAGAATATTAAATTCTATTATACTACTGCAAGCATATAAAAACTGAGTAAGTCTATAGAAGACTAAAAGGTAGCTTGGAAAAATGAAACAACGATGTGAATAAGAAATAATTCAATGGTCAACTTTTCTCTTGAACTTTTGTTATATTTTGAAATTATCTTGCAATACAGTTAAGTTTCAAAACTTCATTAAAAAGAAAGAATATAAAAAATAAACAATTTTAATTTTTCTAAAAATTTTGACTAAATATTGAGATTTTGTTTATGTTAAAAAAGCAAAATACATGTTTAGTCAGCTTCTTAAATAGATTATTAGTCTAAACATAATCACTGGAACAAAACGCTGTTTCAAATTCTTTAGTAAACCACCCCCCCAAAACTGTACTAAAGGTGTTTTAAATAGTTTTGCAAAGTAAGAAGGCAGTAAGGCACTTATCTTGGCTTTAGAGAGAAAAATCCCCAAAGGAGGCTAAACATGTTAGAGTTGGAAAAGGTAGTTTAATTCAAATACGTATTACATTTGAAGTTCTCGCAGGATATCTATGTGGATCTGTTCAGTAATAATTATAACTCCGTGATAAGTATTATAAAGGAACACAAACAGGTGCATGTAGAATCTCAGATATGAAGAGTTTAACTTTCTCTGAGGCCTAATGAAGGAGGGTACATGTGAATTGAGTCTTAGAAAATGAAGAGGAGTTGGCTGGGTAAAGTAGGGGACAGCATTCCAAGTGGAAGCAACAGTACATGGAAAAGCATGATGGTGTGAGAGATCATGATGTGTTCCACACACTGTAATATTCAACTGGATATTTAATCCAGAGAGTAGGAGAGAATTCAAGCTTGGAAATACAAACAGAAAAAGTTAAATGATTCACTTATCAACATAAAAAATATCATTCAAAGGAGATTTCACCAATAAGATGGTCTTCCACATGGACCCCCTAGTAAAGTATTAAAGCAAAATCTGCATATACTTCGACTTACTATAGCACGTCTTAGAATTTTGATAAAGGAATACAGGGAAGAAAAGGTAGAGTACCTTAAGGTGTCTTGCAACTTCTGGATTAAACAGAGGTGTTTTGATGTACTGAAAAAAGAGTGTTGCAATCCTTTTTCTGAGTCCTTCAAGGTTCTCATGTTTGACTCCTCTCATCATAAGGTCAACCTCCCTGTCAATCAATTCTAGAATTTCTTGAGTCAGTTTACAATCATGTTCCTGTGTAAAACACAACCATATTCAGTATAGAATTTTAAAAATCACTAGTTTTTAAAATTATCACCCAAACAAACTGAAAACTACATTCCAAAGGTAACAAAACATTGCTGACATAAATATAAGTTGGTGCCACTAATTTAGAAAAAATTTTGACGTTATCTAGTAGAACTTAAGATATGCATAATCTACAACCCAGCAATTCTACTCTTAAGTGCTTTAAAAAATGTGCACGGAGTCATCGTTCACACCAGCTCAAAATGAGAAACAACTAAATATCCATAAATAAATTGATTACATAAATAATGACGGCTTATTCATACAGTAGAGTATTACATGATATATGGACATGAATTAACTAGAGCTATATATAGTAACAAGTTTAATCTTACAAATTAATGTTGAGCAAATGAAGCAAGGCACAAAATAATACATACAGTCTCATTCCTTTTAAATAAAATCCAAAAATAAACAACACTACACCGTATTATTTAGAGATGTATACAGAGGTGGTAACTATGAAGAAAAATCAAGGAAATGACTACCATGAAAGTCTGTATGGTAATTACTTTTAGAGGACGAGAGGGTGAGTTGCAGATATGAAGAGAAAGGGGGACGTTGGCAATGTCCTGTTTTGGGGCCAGAGGGCAGTAACAAGATTGGTGCTTTTATATTTGGTAAACTATACACGTATATTTTATACATGTTTTCTGCATGTTTATATAATTCACAATAATCTTTAACAAAGTAATAGAAATGATGGTGACTGAATAAGAAAGCCCAAGTAAGAGTGAAGTGATTAAAGTAGAAGGATTTAGAAGTAATAAAATAGAAGTAAGTTCCTCCGACTGCCCTCCGACTACAAAAACCATAGTTTGAATGAAGGAGTCAGAGGGTAACGTCAGTAACTGTAAAATAATGCTCTTCTCTTCTTTTTAATATGTACTTGGTATGGCTAATACAAGAGTCTGCATCAGTGGTCTTTGACCCTGAGGGCACATTAGAATGACCTAGGGAAGATTTTAAAAGATTTTAACAGTGCCCTCACACTTGAGAATCTGATTTAACTGCTCTGAAATGGGGCCTAGATATCATTCCTATTCATTTATTCTCAAACTCTCTCCCTTTCTCTGTGTATCTCTTTCTCTCTTTCAAGCTCTCCAGATGATTCTAACATACACCCAGGATCAAAATTCACTGGTCTATATTAGCAACTGTCATCAAAATAATACTTATTATTTATTGAGGGCTCCCTATTTGTAAGCATTGAGACACATAAATTATATATTTTATTTATATTCTATATACATACGTATGTATAAATATATACACATATATATATGTGTATCTTCAAAGCAACTAATTTTACAGATGATGAAACTGATTTTCAGAAATATTAAATAACTAATCTACGGTTGTGCAGCCACCATAAACACAGCCAGACATCGAGTCATGCTTAAAAGCCTTAATCCTCCATCAAATACTGTTAAATAAATGTATATGTGGATATATTAGGTTAAACATATTAAGACATGCACAACTTATCTTTTATGAGTCCATCCTTTGGTTTTTTTAATTAACCAGCTAATGGTCCTAATTATGTCAAGTAAGAATATTTCTACTGTACTCTCTACCTGCACTCTCCTTTTGCCAATTTGGTCTTTCTACTGCCCTCTACAGATACCATGCTTATTTCCCACCTCTGGACCTATGGCTTCTCCCTCTCTTCCTATCTCTAGCTTCAAAGGCATAGTCACTTGACAAACATCTCTGAAAAGGCTGTCCAGAAAAAAGGCAGTCAATGCCTTATTGAGTCCATGCCTCTGCTTTCAAGGTGGGCAGAAATATGAGAGACCTATGGGGACTTACCTTCCAACAAGAACCATTTACTCAACTACTTAAAGTGCCTTAAATCAATAACTGATGAGGAAAAGGAGGTAAAAATACTTATACTAATGCTGCATTAAAATTGCTAAAAATAAAATTTTCATTAAAAAGTGTGAAAATATATAGCCAATAATTGCTGTTTTATTGAACTGAGTTGAGTACTAATCTCATGCTGTATATATCTACATTCATTGCAAAGGTAAGGATACATCTACATTTAGAATATTCATTGTGTTATATTTACTTTTGTATGTGTCATAATATATAGTTTGAGAACTTGTAGATAAATGTTAATGCATAAACCATATCCTCCCCCAATTATACCCAAACAATATGGTTGTTCACAAAATAAAATTCATATATATGGACATTTATTATCTTTATAATTACTTAATACAAACCATCTTGTTTATTTTAGTATTCAATTTTTTTATTGATAGTGGTAGTGATACCCAAAAACTAAGAGAAACTAACGTACCTTTACAGTATGTTTGAGTGTTAACAGCACATCCAGTCTCTCATCTTGAGAGAGATTTTTCAGCACAATGCAGTTATAGATGTTTTGCAGCTCTCTGGCTCTGATGGTGAATTGTGTATCCATCTCAATTATTTTGCCATCAAATCTTCTCCATAGCTTTGGAGCTGAACACTTTAAAATAATGTTTATAATTATCAGTTAATTAAAAGTTCAAAAATAATTTTGTTCCTTCTACTATAAGTTAACCTTATTATCATGTGCTTTATGGAATAAAACTATCACTAAAACTTAAGAAAATTATTTGAAGAATTTGTAGACCATGGGAAAGTAAAACAATTTAGGAAAAAAAATATGAGAGAGCTTTAGTCTGCAGAAGTACAAACACTTCCTCAGGATTCAGAATTTGCTACTAATTTGTACTAACTAGTATGATGGTTAGCTTGATGGATTTATGAAATAATCCCTGGGGAACAAAGCATGCTATTTAGAATGCTAAAAAAATTATCTACTTGGTTCAGTTATACTGAGTTGTATGAATGTGTCTTGATCATGCCTTGCCAATTGAGAACAACCCTTGTGGAACAATGATTACAATCCTCAAGGCATTAGACCTACAGATATAGCAATATGGGACTCAGTTACAGTTCTGTTTCCTATAAAAATAAATCTATAACAAGTTCACAGTTCTTCACAAAGCAGATGTCCATAGGGAAACAGCTGTATTTAGCTATTTTAGCAGTGCTGTGGCCCCTGCCTCCCTGACAATGGCTAAGATTCTCACTTCCTACTTCCAAATCTAGCTTGGTGCCTCCCAACATAGCCCGTCTCCTGAACTGAGGGTCAAAGATGGAGCTAACTTGCCCTGAAGCTCATGTGAGGAGTCCCAGGCTAAGAATTCAGAGAGAGGAAATGGAGTGAGTCCTCCACTGACTCAGGACCACAACAAAATATTTAAAGACTATGTTTGCCAATGCTTTTGTTCCCTCCTACTCAAACTACTGAGACTTTAAGAGAAGATGCATTGACCTAGAAAGAGCACAGTGAAAATTCACTGACTCTTCTACTTTAAGGTATAAAGCTGCTCAGTTTCTTTCCCTGATTATAATCTATCAAAAAGGAGGCTATGTTGATCACAATTTCTAACTGTCCAAATGCTGCATTTTTGTAGACTGATTGGTAATTGCTTTGGAGACCTGTAGTCCAATTTATGCCATACTTGCAAGCATTTAAATCTTAGATTTGATATAATTTAAAGTTTAAATAGAAGCCCATGTATCAAAATAAATCATCAGGAATGTAGAATAGCCAAATAGAGAAACCATTTAAGGCTGTATTTAGTATGACAGTAGTATGAATTTTTAGTTACAGCCTCAATTTACCTTTAATTTTTTTACATTTCATATTAGCTAAATTACATTGAAAACTACAAAGCTACCATTTAACAACTATATTTGATATGTTTTCAAAGTAATGGCATCATTTTCTGATCAAAGGTAAAATGAATGTTGTGCAGAGCTAGGAATCTCCATCAGAAACTTTAGATTCTCAGTTCTAGTTTTAATCTAGCAAATGAGAAGCTGCAGCCCTATGATTAATTTCTATTTTTAAGCCATAAATCTAATATTAAATAATATACAGTTAATTAGCAGATTGATAAAATTAATAAAATTTATTAAGGATTACAAAAGGGAAATAGCTCAATAAGAAAATATTTTATGATTTAATTATTATCACTTAGAAATTTTAAAAATATATTGTTTTAAATGGTTACAGCCTTGTTTGGGGTAGGCCTCAGAGTGTTACTGAAATCTAATGTTTGCTGCAAAGCTCTTTTTAAAGCCTTTAAGGAATAAGCAATCTTAGGCTAAGTTTCATATAGCAATATTCTAAAGTCTAAAGCCTTAATCTTTGCACACAGTTTTCCTCAGGGTGGCTCTATTAAATGTAATTTCCCTTCTTCCAGTAATGTGATCAATACCTTTAGCTCTTCAGGCTGATAAGTTATTTCATTTGTAATAATCCAAGTACAATAACCTTTTAATGAAATGCTTAGTCCATCTACTTTATTGTGGTTTTTTTCAGCTGCTGTATTGATTTAACTCTACCTTCCCTCCAAGTTTTTAGCCCCATCTAAGACACTGTGATATAGTAATACCTTGGATTTTTTCCAAATATATTTAACATCCAAATTGTTTCTACCCTTTGATTTTTAACTTAAATCCTAACTTTTCTATAAAGATTCCTAACTACTATGGTTTGAAACCACTGAAATCACTATTATCTGTCCTATTGTACATGTAAACACACACACACACACACACACACACACACACACACACACACAGTATGCAATGGGGCAATGCAATTTGTTCTATAATTACAACTCTATTTCTCCTTACAGGTTATAAGAAATAAATTTCTTATGTAGTTTTATATATTTCACAGGGCCTACAGTATTCATTCATTCATTCAGTAAGTATTTATTGTGTTTACTATAAACTGGTCAGTGTACTAGGTAGCAAGTAGATAAATTCTAATTTCATGAACTCTTAAATCTAAGAGCATAGAAAGATTAATAAATAATTAAAAGTTGATTATGCTTGATGATGCAGGTAAACAGGTAACTACAGTTTGATATGAAGCACTTAACTGGTGAAAAGAAAATAATATCTAAGATAAAACCTGAAGAATAACTAGGAGTTAGCCAGATTAAAGGAAACTGAGTGATATAATCAAAGATTCCTAGATTTGAAGTTTGAGTTCCCTAGTGTAAGCACTGAAATGACATTTAAAAAATCTGTTTGGCAAAGTTGTTTTTATATTTGGATTTATTTCTGCCAACACTGATAACCTGGTCTTCAAGTCTAAGCTTCTCTGATTGCAGGCCTTAAGGTATTTCTTTTATTCTGATGCAGGAAAATGTCAACTTTGCTTATTTCTCTTTCTATGTCTTTTTTTCTTTGAATGCTTTGACTACAATAAGAGATGTACAACAATCATGTTCTTAAATTGCTTTAGAAAACAGGAGCATAATAAATTCCACTTAGCTGCCAACAAATGAAACAGCATAGCCTCTGGAGGAGAGGAACAGAAGAACAGCAGGAAGACACATTTTGAGGAAGGGAAGGTGGAGAGATAAAAACCTTGAGAGCAGCAAGCTTCCACAAAAGAGAAGAAATGGCTGCACTGTGAGAGACGGTCTTTTCTTTCTCCTAAATTAATACTCTAGACCCTCAGGGGACAAATTAAGAATAACACTAACCCCCCAGAGCTACTGGGTAGTGATCAACTTTTCTTTTACACAGCAAAGTGGTTTTGTCCGTCCATAGAGGACACCCCTGTGTACTGTGGTACTCAGAGAGAGGCAAGAGCTGGTTGCATTTTTCTATCCCATTACCTGTTGGCCACCTGAGTAAGGAGAAAAAAAATTAAATGACACAGCTAAAGTAGATTGCAGTTTTTTAGCTTGTGATTGTGAGAAGTGGTGTGTAAATCAAAGAGAATCAAAGAAGTAAATGGCCTTGACTCTAGCGAAAACCTCTTGCAGAAATTCAAATTGTCTCTTTACACAGTTTGGGTAAGCAGTACCCAAGATATATTAGAAACTGACTGATGATTTTTCATTCAAATTTCTTGACCTGAATTTCTTCACCTCTGTCAATTTGTGAGTTTTTAACATTTGACAACCGGTGGATGTCAATGTTTGATGTGATAAAATTACAAATTTTTTCACTAATGCTTCAAAAATTTTTAAACTTTTTATGGAGAATGAAGGCTTAGTATAGAGTCCCTAATAACTGATTAGTTCAGTGCTTTTATTGGACTAATTTAAAATAGTAATCATTCACTACTCAGAGAAATTCTGTGTCCAGGATAAGAAGATAAAAAATAAAATATTAGTTCAATACACTACATAATACTTAGACACACTGAAGTTAAACTAAAACCAAACCATAAAATTTTATTTTCCAGAGTTATTTCCAAATTATGGGAAAGTAAATATTCTCTTTACATATCTATATGTTATGGTGCTAAATGTGGATCTTAAAATCCGCATCATGGCCCTGGTTGTTAGCGTTAACATTTGAAAAAACTCTGACCTTATCTAGCCTCAGGGATTACTTATAAGCTGTTTTTTCTTAGCAATCAAAAAAACTGTAGAATAAGTTACTTCAAGTTTCATGAAATCAACACTGACTCCTCCTGAATATTTATTGGAGACAATGCTAGGCATGGGTAGGGTGGGATAGGCATAAAACAGAATAGAACTGATATAACTATTTACAACAAAAGACTATAAAATCTACCTTAACTGTTTTCTATGATGTTTATCATGGCACCATATACAAAAAGGTGATTTAAATGACTTTGTATTAGAATAACAAAGATTTCACAATTTACTATAACAGGTTAAAAGCAGGTCAAAAGTCACCGTTGGTCAATATTTTTAAAGAATGGACTAATTAGGGTACGTAATGGACTGGGGATTGACCTCAAGTGCAGCTGTTCCATTCCGTGGTTGTGTTTTGTCTTGCCCTGTATAACACTTTGGTCAAAACTGAGGTAAAATTCTCTTGTATCAGCTAAAATGTCCATTTCCTCTAAGTCTTAGCCTGGGGATTGGTGAGATTAACTGGTTTATCAGCTGGGGTGACCACAGGTTCAGAACCCCAATTCTAAAACCTATGACCCACACAAAAACCTATGACCCACAAAAAAGCCTTTCCCTTGATTTCTACAAGTTTTTGTGGCTAACTTTTCCATCCTTCCTGTCATCTTCTGATCCTGCATCTTTGTGTGCTGCCCTGAATCAGTCATTAAGGCCCAGTCATTTCTCTTGCTCCTTTTCCTCTTATGAAAAAAAAAAAAATCATCTTGCACTTAATATTTCAATTATTAGTGATATAATTAATGAAGTTACAAGAAGCCACATTGTGTCCCACTGCCTTCTAACTGTCCTCCCTCTACTCTCTCTCCTGGCAACACTCGAAAACCTCCGTTTTCCTGGGATAGAGCAATTCTTCCCATACTCAGGATCCTTTAGGGTCTCAGATTCTACCCCAAAACGTATCAAAGTATTTACCAAAAAAAAAAAATCTTCCTTCCTCACAGGAATTCTCATGAACAAAATCTCCCCATCTCATCTTTTTTGGCGACATTTAAAGAACTTCTTACAAAGTTATACTTCATGACAGAGAGTAATCGTCATCAACTGGCTCCAGAGGCGCTTTTATATGTTGGGACTTGATCTACCTTTGGACTCTCTATAATTTAAAACATGTTTAGGGACAATGCTAGACATGAAGCTGGAGGTTGGGGGGTGGGGTGAGGGGTGTGCAGGCATAATGAAGAATAGACATTGTATAAGTATTTACAACAAGAATTTAAAATCGCTTACAGGAAACAAAGCAGCAGATGAAGCACAAGCAGGAAGTCCTGTACAAGGTTCAGCCTTAAATAAGGAAGGTAAGTACCACCCATCTTCCCTGTCCATTGGCACCTGAGAGGCCTCCAGCTCTTTCTTGTGCCCTGGGTCCATGCTGTCCTCTTAAGGTTAACAATCAGACACATAAGGAACACAGTTCCCAGTGATGAAGCTGGATTCAACATAGAGCAACTTGCTAAAGGAATAAGTTTAGTTCAAAATATGACTCTGGAGAAGTATGAATATTATGGCTTCCATACAGTAGAACTCAGCTATTCTAGAATGAAGATATTCAAGAATTTGAAATGATAGTATCTACACTGCATATTTTCTCATAGTACCTGAAATATAAAATTACAAATCATTGGGGCTTCCTTGGTGGGGCAGTGGTTAAGAATCCACCTGCCAATGCAGGGGATATGGGTTCAAGCCCTGGTCCGGGAAGATCTCACATGCCACAGAGCAGCTAAGCCCCTGTGCCACAACTGCTGAGCCTGTGCTCTAGAGCCCACGAGCCACAATTAGTGGAGCCTGCACATCACACTACTAAAGCCTGTGCTCCGCAACAAGAGAAGCCACTGCAATGAGAAGCCCGCACACCGCAAGGGAGAGTAGCCCCAGCTCGCCACCCGCGCACAGCAACAAAGACCCAATGCAACCAAAAATAAATAAATAAAATAAATTTTTTTAAAAAAATTACAAACCATTATTTATTTCCCTTATTTTTCCTCCCTACCTTCCTCCACAAGCACTTATTGATACTCTGTGATGAGCACTGAGCTAGGATATGAGGCTATGCAGATAAAAGATGGCTCTTGCCTTAAGAAACTCAGAATCTAGGAAGGATTCAGACATGTAAACAGATATAATAAAAACTGACCACAATGTACTAAGACAAAAATGAAACAGAGTCTTATGAAGGTATATAGTACAGGCTAAAGTAGGAGGATCAGTGATCCTTCCCGGAATAAGGGACATCTGAGCTTGTTTTGAAGGGTGACTACTTGGTTACTGAAGAAGGAAGGAAAGGATGTTCCATGTAGAGGCCACAGCAGATGCAAAGGCATTGAGAGCATGTGGTCTTTCTGTGAACGTGCAAGTAACTGAGCATAGCTGAAACAGTATGGCTGTAGTGTGCAGAGATGATAAACAACTGTGGGATGGGTCAGGTGTGCCAAGAATCGACTATAAAAGTCCTTGTTCCTTGAGGGCAACAAGGAGGGCCAGGGGCAGAGTTGTGTTGAATGAGGTCCCTATGGCAGCAATACGGATGATGGAGGAGGGAATTAAGAAGTGAGACTGGAGGTCGAAAGCCTCATTTGGGGACATAAAGTAATCCAGATGGGAAGGAAATCCAGATCCAATTAAATCAGTGTCAAGCTTACACACACAAGGCGAGACCTGTCTCATGACAGCCTCTCAGAGGAGATAGGGAAGCAGGAGAGGGGAGCTGTTCCATAACATCTCAGAAGCTTCCCATCCTCTCCAGTGCCAGCAGGATCACAAGGCATTCCACCAAGACTCAGATTAGCTGTGGTTCAAGTCTTTGTTTACGTGGCGTATTTGGATACACGCAAGGTCATCAAGGTGCATGGCAGAGCCACTTCCCTGTAGGCAGTGGTAGTGAGTTTGGAAAGGAAGAAGTAAAGAACTGAGGAGATTGTTAAAGTAATAGAACAGACAGTTTGGTGGCTAAGTGGGACGTCAAGAACAATGCCCAGGTTTCTGTCTGAAGCAACTTAAGTAGATGATGAAACATTCACAGAAGATAAATTATGCAAGTGTTACAGAAGAGGATCAGTTTGGAGGTGAGGGGTCAAGGAAAGGTAAGATGATATGACTCAGGGGTTGACATGTCAACTTGAGGTTTACTCTGGGGACATCCAAAGAGCAATGATAGTAGGCAATTCAGGATGTGATTTGGAAGCTCCTAGGAGAGGTCTGGCCTGGAACTGTAGGGAGTTCCAGGATGCAGGCAGTAGTTAAAACCACAAGAAAAATTGAGATCAAACAGGAGAGCGTATAAGTAAGGTGAGTGGGGGGCATTTATAGTATCAAAAAATATGGTTTTTAAGAACAAATGTTCTCAAATAACAAGAATCATACAACCAGAATCACTACACGAGAATATCTTGAAGAACTCCATCCCTTTTCTTCTGGTGGCTGGATTGGCTTTTAATTGTTTGGAAAGATCAAGTTTATAAAAGGAAATTGGTCACTATGGAAACAGGCTATTCAATATCAAGCAGGCAGTTTCACCACAAAAGGGTAATTACTTTAGTTTTTCCCTTAATTGTATGTTTTCATGGTTTTCAATAATCATATATCCTTTGGGTCAGAAATTTCTAGTCACTTAATGAGCTGGTGAACAAAAGCAGAAACACTAGTCTATAGCTATTTCCCCCAGGTTGCTTACTATGGGGCACTGCAGATCCAGACATTTTGTGACTTCAATACTCTACATTTTATCAGGGTGTGCAATTCATCTAATTTCTATAGCCAGCCTAAGTCTAAATGAACAGAGTCACAAAAGTGGTGTCTCCATTTTTCCCTTCATAGCTCTTTTCTTAAGAACACGTTAATTTTATGTGACTTGTCAATCGTTATTCTAGGCTGCAGTGAAAATCTAAAGCTGTATAAGAAGAAAGAAAAATATATACAAAATTTAAATAAATATGTCACCAAAATACTAAACAAAATTCACACAAATTCTTACAATGTAAGTCTCTTCTTTAGTTCATTATTCTATGTTTTTAAATTCAGGATACATTCATATTTAAATAATTGTTACTTCAATAACCTTATCCAAAAAAGCTTGTATCGATGCTTCCTGGTTAGCCGTATAAGCGATGTATCTATGTCTCCCAATGGAAGCAATTATCTGGGTCTCTTTTTCCAGGAGTTCACACAAAGCAGCTTTCCTTTCAGCTCCAGTGAAAGACTGGTTAATGCGTGCAAGTTCTTCTTGCCTCCAGACTAGAGGAATAACATAAAAGACTCTTGAGTTTTTAAAATCCCACATCTTTACAGAACATTTTTTACTATCACCTCCAGACAAGTGTATTTTATTTTTATAACAATCTAAATAAAATTATATTATGAATAGAATCATTCATATTGTACACCTGATATATGAAAAAAATAGGATGAAATGAAAGCTGAGAGATGTAAAGCAATAAAAGTAGAGTCAAACTAACAGAAGCTGTAAGACATCAGTACAGATCATGTCAAATTATGCCTCCAAGTAAGCATGCACACCCCCCAGTACTGGAACAAATATGGCTTGGATTTGTGGCAGCCATGAACGTGTCCTGCTCAGATCTCCCTCCAAGAGAGTACCTGTAGCTAGGAGTACAGGTGGCTGACAGTACCAGCTATAGCACTTCGGATCTGCCGCCATATTGGAGCAGAGGCCACACTTTTCCCACACTTACTCCCAGTCAATGAGTAAGAACCATGGGAGAAGCAGGGCCTGGCCATGTCTGCCCAATAGTGGTCTCTTCTGTGGTCAATCAGAGCTGACCGTCAGGCCGGCTCAGACTTCCTCAGAACTCTACCTGTTTGAAGATATCCATCCCTCGTCCTCATTCCTTCCCTCTCTGCTTTCACAGGTGTCAACCTACATCTCAATCTGAAGACTTTCTTTGCCTTTCCCTGCTCTCTCTTCCCTGTATCTTTCACTTCAAACTCCATCTTGGTGTCTGCTTCCCCCAGTACCCAAATTGACAGTTTTATGTAGAAATGTTGACTTCAATTGTTTTCTTCATTATTAGCACTTTTAGAACGATTTTCCATTTCTTTACAAAACCCTAATTATATCAGCAAATGTTATAAAGTAATTACATTTACACTTTACTCAAACCAATGAATTAAGTTAGAATAATATCTACAATATTTTAAAGTGTTGGTTACTATCAACAAAGACTGTGTTGCACATTACTATATATAAAACAGATGATCAACAAGGACCTACAGTATAGCATAGGGAACTCTACTCAGTACTCTGTAATAACTTATATGGGAAAAGAATCTGAAAAAGAATATATATATGTATATGTATAACTAAATCACTTTGCTGTACACCTGAAACTAACACAACATTGTAAATCAACTATATGCCAATATAAAATAAAAATTAAAAATAGAATGTGTTGCATGAAATACATCCTAAAACAAAACCATAAAATGCCAAAGAATAGTACTTTTATAAACTCACTTTACCTAAAGATTACACCATATTCTCAAAATTAACCTCAGAAAATACAGACTGCAAGATCCTATCCCAAACTTAAATCAAAGTGGCTGGGCTCAGAACTTTTTATTTTAACAAGTGTTCCATTCAATTCTCATACATGTTAAATTTGGGGAAGAAAACTGTTTTATATCCCATATTTCAAAAGTGTCAAACTTATTTATATTAAAGGAAAAATAATGTTGGAAAGAACCTTAGATTTTAAACAGTTCAACACCCCTCCCCATCTCCCAGCAGCTTGGACAGGTTTAATTTGCTCACCCTGGTCCTGGTCCTAGCCTGTGAGGCTAAACAGTCAGTCTATTCTTTGCGCCGCATGGCATCGAAGACAGCTGTCACAGTCCACTTAGGCTTTCTCTTTTCCAGACAAAAACACTTCCCTTTCTTAAACTGCATATTATTTGACATAATTTCATGTCCTATCCAGGCCTAGTTCCTCTTTAATATATGGCATACCAAATTTCTGACAAGATGGAGGTTTATATACAGGCTGTTAACTCCAACTTCTCTCTCCTAAGTTCTTCTAGAAATGATACAGGAAACATGAAATGGGGGAGGAGAGGGAGAGACCGGAAGCAGTACTGAAAATCAGAGAGAGGTGTGATCCATGTGATAGAAATCTCAGGGCAATTTCCGTAAGACACAGTGCAGATTCGACTGGAAGACACTCAAGGAGGCACAAATGTCGTCCCCCAAACTGCTGTTGTTTCATCTCAGAAAATGAACCCTCTAGCAGAAGGTAGTAAACCTTAACTCAGGACTCAGAACTAGAGAAAATGGTAGGCTATGAATCCATTTGATAGTTTACCTGTTTTAAGAACGTCTTTGAAAAACTTTAAGAAGGAATAAAAAAAGAATGCTTACATTTCAAATCATTGCAGAAAAGAGTAACAATCATAAATGTTTGTGCAGAAAAAGACAAAAAAATTAGAAATAAAAAGCATAAAGCAAGATGAGAGAAGCAAAATCAAGCATAATCATTATATTGAAAAATATGAAATGGTTCGATTTTTTTGACTGAAAATAAAATATTATGGTTTTTTAAAAATTCAATGACATGATGTTTTTGGAAGGCACAAAGTGATGCCAAAGACTAAGGTTAAACATAAAAGGATGGTAAATATGAACAACAAAAAAGACAGATACAGGGCTTCCCGGGTGGCGCAGTGGTTGAGAGTCCGCCTGCCGATGCAGGGGACACGGGTTCATGCCCCGGTCCGGGAAGATCCCACATGCTGCAGAGCGGCTAGGCCTGTGAGCCATGGCCGCTGAGCCTGCGCATCTGGAGCCTGTGCTCCGCAACGGGAGAGGCCACAACAGTGAGAGGCCTGCGTACCGCAAAAAAAAAAAAAAAAAAAAAAAAAAAAAAAGACAGATACAGCAATATTAATATATTGAAAATAGGGGGGAAAACACTCAAAATTCATCCCTTGGGAAAGAAGATAATTTTATGATGAAAGGTATGACTCTCATGAATATTTATACTGAAAATCACATCCCATCAAGCTATAAAAAGCAAAACTTGTATCAGTTATAAATACTACTGTAGTGAGTATATTTTATATTATATAAACATAAATAAAATACAAATGAGTTAATCTATGACAGTCAAGTAAAGAAGAATTAAAAACAAAAAATATCTGACACAGTATGATTAACCAATTTAAATTAATTAATATACATCAAGCTCTGAACACCAAAGTCTGAAAATATATCTTATTTTCGAAGTTCTATGAAGCATTTATATAAAGTTATATAAATTCTAGGAGTAGGAATGGAAGAAAACATAAATCCCCCAAATCAGAAACATCGAAAACTGCATTTTTTGACACAGTACAATTCAACTACAATTAATAACAAAAGTTTAAAAAAGAAATATATTCCCATCTGCTTGGAAATGTAAGCAATACTATCAAAAATAACATTTTAATCAAATAAGAAGTAAAAGGTATGAGTGTCAACAATTAAGGAAAGAAAAATAAAAGCACTACATATCAAAATGCATAGGATGAAACAAAAATTGCAGTAAGGTCAATTTGGGGGAATTTTACATAAGTAAGCCTCATATTTAAATCAGGCACCTGAAAAGTGTGTATTGGGGCAGGGAGCCGGGCAGAGTTATAAAAAGATGTAATGTATGTGACAGTTAATCACAAGCCTCCTCTGGAAGGTCATGTCTTCTGGGCACACCTCCCATTCTCCATGAATACTGAAAGGTAACAGTATGGCTTTGATCCCCTGGGACATACATTTGGACTGTGAACCTGAACTCATTTGAGCCATATTTGTTTTCTGCTCTTCACAGAACATGGAAGCAAAACAAAAGTAGAAACAGTGACCTACTGTTCTTTATTCTGAACAAACAATTCCAAAAAGTCACTCTAGTCTTTGACATTCATCACAATTCTTTTCAATGTGAACTTATTAGGTGCTTTACTACTGGAAAGCCATATTTACTTCATTAGCCATGTAATTCTTTCCTTTTATGTAGAGACGATTTATTACTTTATTGTCAGAATGATGAAGCTTCAGAGTCTCATGAACTACACTCTGGCCATAGAATCAAGCCTATTTTTTATCTGAACTTCAAAAATCCTAGTTCCCTGATCTGGTTATTATATCAATACTTGTCAAAATCCTATCACTTCTTCGCCAATTCAAAATACTCAACTACAATTTTTGAGCAATTGTTATCTGAAAGAACTCTATAAAGTTTGATGGTACATACAAAAGTGAGAAAGACATAATGCCTTCTTGAAGGAGCAAACGTGTCTCTGCCTCTCCCTAGTTGGATAGACTGTAAAATCCTTCCACTGGGACAGAATTTTTGTTTGTCATTACATTTATCTTTACCCAAAAGCCTGACATTTTTCACCATTAGTTTTAAAGACTTCCTTTGGGTAAATCAACTCTTGACATAAGATTACTTCCTCTTATCTTCTATTAGATATGATTCAATCAAGTAAAATGTATTCTTCTGTTGTTATATTCCAGGCATGATTACTCTCTCATCGTGTTGCAGGGATATTTCAGAATATATTACATTTATATATAATTTATATAATTAGAAATATTTTCCTTCTTCTATTAAAATTTCAAGTTTACTTTAATACTAGTCCCTGCATCGAAAGGTAAATATCTCAAGTCATGTTGTTTCTGGCCCTCCTCTGTTATAACCACTGCCTTTCATGATATCTAGTTTTATAATTTTATCATATTATTTCTTCCTCCTCTCAAATTTCAATTTGAAATCATCCTGATCAGGTCAAGGACTTGTCACTTGTGTTCTTTATAAGAATCCCATTCTGTCTCTTACCAGGAATACATTATTCAGATACTGTACAGTTTGGTCTATTCAAAAAGAGGATTTGTAAATTTAAAAGCTAAATTGTGTTCAGCAAAAGGATTGTAAATTTAAGGGCTAAATTATGTTATGAAAGTCCAGAAAATCCATGATTGATGAGCTTATCATTTAAGAGTAGTTTTACCAACCAAAAAGCTTTAAAACTTTGACAATATCCATATACTAAAAGGCAGTATATGAATAAAGAGGAAGATTGCTTGCTTGTGGAAATAATAACTGAGAATATTTACCTCATGGGATTATATGGATGTCCCCAGAAAGCAAATAAATCTGAATGATATTAGTAAGCGTATTTTACTTCCCAGTTTTACATTAGAAACCTTTGGGACCAGTAATAAATTTAGGCCACTAGGATATTTAAGCTATTCTGCCAACCTCAAAAAGCAATATACTGATCTGCTAGATTAATCCTTAAGTCCTGGGTGAATCTGGAGCTATACATATGTGTATTCAAATACAGTTATATCCATATATATTCAGATTTTGTATTTTGCTTAAATTATTAGTATGACTTTTAAAAAGGAAACAACCCAATGAAGCTAATTAGAAATATGAAAATAATGGACCTTAATTCCAATAAAATTCTCCATTAGATGAACAAACTCCCTGTAAATCTACAGTAAAGGATAGAACATGGCATCAGAAAAATACCATGACCCACTACTAATAAGGAATAGAAAAACACAGACACCAGGAACAGCTATATAAAACTGATTTTATAACTGATTTGACAGTTTCCAGAACTATACAGAGAAGACATTGAGAAAAATGAGAGATTCTTCCTGCTTTCATAAAATATATGCTCCCTGGGAATGATAATAAAAGCAAACAAAAAAAATTGGAATCCTACATTAGTTTGCTAGGGCTGTCATTGCAAAGTACCAGACTGGGAGGCTTAAATAACAGAAATTTATTTCCTCACAGTTCTGAAGGATGGAAGTTCAAGATCAAGGTGATAGCAGGATTAGTTTCTCCTGAGGGCCTCTATCCTGGGCTTATAAAGAGCCACCTTCCTCCACTGTCTTCACATGACCTTCTCTCTGTGCATGTCTGTGTCCTAATCTCCTCTTCTTATAAGGATACCAGTCATACGGGACTAGGGTCCCATATGAGCTCACTTTTTCTTCATTAGTTCTTTAAAGGCCCTATCTCCAAATACAGTCACATTCTGAGGTACTGGATGTTAGAACTTCAACATCTTAATTTGGGGGGAACATAATTCAGCCCATAACAGATGTCAATAACCTCCAATATTTTTAAAGAAAAAGATATGAAAGCAACCGGTTCCCTTCAAAGAATACATTTATCTTATAACCTTAACTTACATTCTTGAACAAATTACCTAATTTCCAGGGTCTGAAGTTCAATTATAAAATGAAAGGATAGCACTAAAATATAAAGTCCATACACATTTTAAAATTTCTGAGATCTAATAAACTTGCTATGTCCAAACAAGAAACAGCAGAACATACAATATTTTGTCTGTCACTGGCAGTTTATACGCATCTGCTTTTTAAAATTCTTATCACAGACTGGAAGCCTGAATGGAAAAAAACCAAGAAAGATTCAGACTGAAAGCCCAGGGCCAGATCTGTCAAAGGACTGGGGCCAGCGAGTCGCCAGAAGCTAGAAGTCAAGGGACCTTGAGATCAAGAGGTAATAATTAGAGATGAGTCAGAAAACACCATTTCCACTAGTTAAAACAAGACAAAGGGTAGAAGATTCAATTCAACAAACATTTATTAGACATAATGAACAAGGTCCTATCTGGTGTCCTAGGTACAGACATGGACAGTTAAGAGAATGGTATGCACAGAGAATAATGGGGCAAGGAAAAGAGGCTCTGAGCCTAATCCATGTTGATAAGAGACATTTCCTCAAGATAATGACTCCTATACCGAGTCTGAGATAAGAGTGACCAGTCAGATCAATGAAAGAAGTTGCCCTCAACATACTGATATAAGAAAAAAAAAAAAAAAAAAAAAAGACATAAAAATCAAACACTGTTGGGGCTTCCCTGGTGGTGCAGTGGTTGAAAGTCCGCCTGCCGATGCAGGGGACAGGGGTTCGTGCCCCGGTCCGGGAAGATCCCACATGCCACGGAGCGGCTGGGCCCGTGAGCCATGGCCGCTGAGCCTGCGCATCCGGAGCCTGTGCCCCGCAACGGGAGGGGCCACAACAGTGAGAGGCCCGAGTACCGCAAAAAAAAAAAAAAAAAAAATCAAACACTGTTGCCCAGAGATAGTCTTGTCTTTGATACAGCATATTATCTTATACAGTTAAATTCATTTTCCTAAATTGATATCATTTTGCTTTTATTACTAAGCAACAGGTTACCTGGAGGAAAAGTTAAACTTTATTAGGAGTTGTAATTCAAACTATGCAATTGTCACTATGAGCCACAAGGGGGCAACAGTTTCAAACACTGGAGTAAAGAATATGGAATGAAAACTATAGTAAATAGAAGAGCTATGTAAATTACTGAGCTTGTGAACCAGAATTTTAACTACAACAAAACAGAACTTTAAATTATTCTTAGAGTTCTAATTTAGAATTTTAGGCCTGGAAGAAAACTAAGAGATGTCTCTTTTATGTAAGAAATTTCATTTCCATTTTCTTCCATTTATCAAAGAGATAGATGTATTACTATTGCTTGTTAGACCTAGTGTTTAATTGTATCATCTTCAGTAAATAGCATATTATCATATAGCTATTTAAATAGACCTGATATCTGACACCTAAAATTGTATTCGATTAGAGAGGAAAGGATGACCTGAGTAACAGAGCACATAGTAACGTCCACAAATAAACAGTATATAAAGAAACAACGTTATAGTAAGAAAATTTACTTAAAGTTAATATTATGAATAATCATAGAGAAGTCAAAGACTATTATTTCTTTGGATAAAAAGACCGTATTCAACTAAAAAAATAACTGAGGCTACTTTTAATTTTTTTAATTCTTCTATGTCATCACAAGAGCCCAACTTCACTTTCTGGTATCTAAGGTAACAAATAACTCTTCTGTTCTGGTTACTTCTACTTTAGAGGTACTCTTGGGAAAGCAGAAGCTAGAGACAGTTGCATGGCTACATCCTTGGGTTTCCCTTCATTCATTCACTTATTCATTCTACCAGTATTTGTTGGGCATGTGAGCTAAACACAGAAAAAGAGATCATCCAAAAAATAAATGAGTCATTCATTTACGGAGCTTACAGTCCAGTAGTGAAATTAATGTTAAAAAAAACGTATTGTGGTGTTATAAATGAAAAGTTGGTATGCAGTGAGAACCATAAGATGGTAATAGGATGTCCCAGTTGCACTGTCAGTCACAAAAGGCTTTGAGTAGGTGATATTTAAGCTGAGATTAGAAGGTGGGTATTGGGGAAAAGCTTCAAGAAGAACAGTGTATATACTGCCCAAAGTAGGGAGTGATTGACTTGTTCAAGTAACGGAAGTTTTTAACTGTGTCAATGACTAGCACACATCCTATGGAAGAAATAAGCCATAAAATCAAATGTGTAGAGAATATATATACATATACATATATATATATTTATAATCATTAGTAGAAGGGAATAAAAAGGTATCTCCTGTAAAGAGCAGAATCAGAGACAGAATGCTGGACTGAGGGGTTCAAGACAGTTCAACTCTGAGTTCACAAATTCCCAAGACCATCAGAGAAACAGACTGGACAATACTTTCTCTTTTTATCTCATAGGGATGAGTAGCAAATGAGATAACATACTAAAACTGAATAATTCACAGAGCTGTAGTCACATTTTATTCATCCATTGTTAATATAAAAGCGTTTCCAATTTCACACCAGCCTTAATTCCTGTCCCAAATGTAAGACATTATTCATCTTTTAAAATTCTCTAGTCCAGATACCCCAGACATCTTCCTAAAATAATAAGGTTCCCCTTTTGTCTTTAGTAAACCTGTTTTTCCTACTAATGAAAAATTATAAAATTAATATTTTATGCAAAGCCTATTTCAAACTTACGTTCCAGTGCATTGTAAAGAAGTTCAAAATCTTCTTTTGTTTGAGGATTATGCCTCCGGTAATAATCCAATTTCATCCACTCTTCTTTTTCTCTTATCTTCCTTAGTTCTTCCTGTGCTTCCCACTGCAACCTTAACATTTTCTGTCTTTTTAAATTGTCTACCACAGCTTTAGCATGCCATCGTCTGTAGTAAGTCTGTATCACAATTACCTATACTTAAAGAAAATAAAATATGGTCAACCTTATTACACAATGAAAGGCAACAATGACTATTTCTATTCCAATTCAATAAGTACTAAAAAATACTGAGAGTCTAGTTTCAGCTCTATGCCATGTATTCTCACATACATTATAACAGAAAGGTCATAGATAATGCACATCAGCTATCTGACTTTGAAATCTAGTAGCAAGTATACCTTCACAGGAGGCAGTTAGTATGAAGTTAAGAGCACAAGGTCTGGAGTACAGCTTAGTTTAAATCTTCCCTCTGCTACTCACTAGTTAGTTAATTTGGGTAAGTTACTTGCCATCTTTGTACTTTAGTACCCTCAGGTGCAAAACAGTGATAATAATACTATGCATATAAAGTGCTTACCTCAAGCCTGGTACACCACATGTCCTCAATAAATACTATTACTGTTATGAATACTATGTACTGTTACCTACTTTTTCTTAATTGTCATTAGCATAGGCTCATACCTTTTAAAAAATGGTATTTACTAACTACACAGTGGGTAGGTTATATGTGGAAACCACCGAAGCAAACATGTATTTATTAAATTGTAAGAAAAATATATATGTCTGAAGGTATATAATACAGTACTAGAGTTACAAAAAGCTTGCGATATAACTGAGAGATTTTTTGTTTTTATTTAGTAAACTCATTTAAAAAAAGTAAAATATAGAGAGGCTAGATCAAGTTTGAGGGTAGAGAATATGCTGACACGTCCCTTCCCCTCATCCTAACCCCTGATGACTACAGAAAAATTATAGAAGCAGAAATCAATAAAGATATTGGATCATACTGAAGGAGTCCTCCAACAGAACAGAAACTTTAAAGAATTCCCTTCAAGAAAGGAGGCACATGGAATAAATTGAAGAAGGAATTAGTATTACAGCTCTTTTAAAATTTGTCTCAGGTTTTCTGGTCCACACCGGAAAACCCCCCACAGAGCAAGGGTGGAATTTGAAGGAATCTACAGCCTAATCATGCACTGGAGAGGCAAGCTAGAAAACACAGAAGTGTCTCTAAGATGTTTCAACCCCAAAACTGGTGGATCCTGTGAGCAGAAGGGGTCTTAGGGCAACTAACAAGGTGACTGCTTGAAAAATGCAAAAGGGACAGGCTCCTCTAAAACAATTTAGGTAAAGAGCATCAGAGGTATTTGCCTCTAGGCAAAAGTGGTTGGTGTCCCAGAAAGCTGGTGACGCCCAGAATGAATAGAAGCCCCCTCTCCAGAAAACTAGCTGCCTCCCAGAATCAAGCCTTGCACATCCCTGAAAGCCACTGAGGTAAGGCTACAGTAAACAAATGTGTTGTAGCACTTTGGACATCAGAAATTTCAAATACTCTTGAGTACACACCCAAGAGTAACCAAAGATTTGACAACAGCCAACAGAATAAAAGGTTCCTCATTCAGTGTAGAGGAATTTACATTTGTGTGAAAGAGAGTTA
Source organism: Grampus griseus (assembly GCF_964374135.1). Lineage (NCBI taxonomy): Eukaryota > Metazoa > Chordata > Mammalia > Artiodactyla > Delphinidae > Grampus > Grampus griseus. The sequence goes on along the minus strand of NC_139003.1, from coordinate 27,205,447 downwards.
CTAGAACAGAGGTCCTCAAAGTATGGTGGCCAGCCCACCAGCAGCAGCAGCATCTGGAAAATTGTTAGAAATGCGTATTCTCAGGCCCACCCCACAGTTAATGAATCAGAAATTCTGGGGTGGGCATGGATTCTGTATATTTACAAATTTTCCACATGTTCTGCTGCATGCCAAAGTTTTAGAACCACTCTTTTAGAGTAAAACAAAACAAAGCAAAACAAAAAACAAGACCAGACTAGATAGAGTTAACATTTTCAGAGAGAAAGGAAAGGCTGTTGAATCAATACAAAAGAAGGAACAAAAGACTGTGACAACATTTTTATCTTTGAAATTAAAAAAAAAATCAGTACAATGTGTTTATCTTGGGGGCTATTAAACTTGTTAAACTCATTAAGGATACTAAAACACAGTTGTTTAAACAACTTAGTTTTTCCCTTCTCGCATGATACTCCAGGGATTGGCCCAGGGATTGGCAAGCAGTTTAGGACTAGTAGGAAGCTCTGTGCTGTATTACAAATGGCTTCCTACTTGTGTTTCCTAGTGGCTGATCTTCTAGTCAGTAGAATGGGGGAAAAGACAAAAGAACTGCAATCCAGTCACTTTAAGAGCAATACCCAGAAGGGGCACACATCATTTCCCCTCACATTTCTTTTTTCCAGGCCTTAGTTCCTTGGCCTCACCAACATAGAAAAGAGGTTATAAAATGCAGTTTTCAGTGTTGCAGCCTCATGCCCAGGTTAAGCTTTACTACAATGGGAAGAATAGGTTCCTATAATCTATTCTGCTGATCTACAGAACATGCAGAGTCTAAGAGGGAATTAGTAAGCAAGAAACTTAGACAAGAAAATCTTTTAGAATGCACGTTGAAAGGTCGTAAAAATTAGAAAGAATGGAGGAATATTAAGAGCCATGGAAAATAAATGTAGACATTCCAAAATATGTCTGATACAAGTTCCAGACAGAATGAAGAAAGTTGGATTAGAGAAATTGCTCAAAATATAATAGAAGAGCATTTCCCCAAACTAAAGACATGAGCTCTCAGATAGAAAGGATCCATCACCAAGTCTCAAGCACATCACAGTAAGGTGACTAAGGATTAAGTGAAAATTCTAAAATCTTCCAGAAAGAGGAAACAAAGAACTGAGAATCCCATTGACATCAGACTTTTAATCAAAAACAGCTTCAAAGTTATAAAATAAAATAATTTTGAAAATAAGTTTGAATCTAACCTTCTACACCCACTCAGACTAAAACCCAAAATGAGGTTCATTCAATAGGACTTAGATGGTTCACCTCCCATGTGTAATATCTGAAATAATTACTAGAGAATATGTTCCAACAAGAACAATAAAGAGGGGGAGGCCTTCAAGACGGCAGAGGGAGTAAGACATGGAGATCACCTTCCTCCCCACAAATACATCAAAAATGCATCTACACGTGGGACAACTCCTACAGAACACCTACTGAACACTGGCAGACCTCAGACTTCCCAAAAGGCAAGAAACTCCCCAGGTACCTGGGTAGGGCAAAAGAAAAAAGAAAAACCAGAGACAAAAGAATAGGGATGGGACCTGCACCTCTGGGAGGGAGCTGTGAAGGAGGAAAGGTTTCCACACACTAGGAAGCCCCTTCACTGGTGGAGATGGGGGGTGGGCGGGGGGGAGCTTCAGAGCCATGGAAGAAAGCACAGGAACAGGGGTGAGGAGGGCAAAGCGGAGAGATTCTCGCACAGAGGATAGGTGCCGACCGGCACTCACCAGCCTGAGAGGCTTGTCTGCTCCCCGGCCTGGGTGGGCGGGGGCTGGGAGTTGAGGCTTGAGCTTTGAAGGTTGGATCCCAGGGAGAGGACTGGTGTTGGCTGCGTGAACACAGCCTGAAGGGGGCTAATGCCCCACAGCTAGACGAGAGGGAGTCCGGGAAAATGTCTGGACTTGCCTAACAGGCAAGAGACCATTGTTTCGGGGTGTGCGAGGAGAGGGGATTCAGAGCACCACCTAAATGAGCTCCAGAGATGGGCGGAAGCCGCAGCTATCAGGTCGGACACCAGAGACGGGCATGAAATGCTAACACTGCTGCTGCAGCCACCAAGAATCCTGTGTGCAAGCACAGGTCACTATCCACACTGCCCCCCTGGGAGCCTGTGCAGCCCGCCACTGCCAGGGTCCCGTGGTCCAGGGACAGCTTCCCTGGGAGAACACACGGCATACCTCAGGCTGTTGCAATGACACGCTGGCCTCTGCAGCCGCAGGCTCGCCCAGTATTCCAATTATAACTAATGTACCCATCCCTCCCCCAGGCCTGAGTGAGCCAGAGCCCCCTAATCAGCCGTTGCTTTAACCCCCTCCTGTCTGGGAGGGAACAGATGCCCTCAGGCGACTTACACGCAGAGGCAGGGCCAAATCCAAAGCTGAGCCCCTGGGAGCTGTGCAAACAAAGAGGACAAAGGGAAATTTCTCCCAGCAGCCTTAGGAGCAGCAGAGTAAATCTCCACAATCAACTTGATGTACCCTGCATCTGTGGAATACCTTAATAGATAACAAATCATCCCAAATTGAGGTGGTGGACTTTGGGAGCAACTGTGGACTTGGGGTTTGCTGTCTGTGACTGACTTGTTTCTGATTTTTATGCTTATCTTAGTACAGTTTTTAGTGCTTGTTATCAATGGTAGATTTGTTTATTGGTTTGGTTGCTCTCTTCTTTTTTTTTTCTTTTATTATTACTTTTTTATTTTAATAATTTTCTTTTTTAACTTTTTATTTATTTATTTTTTCTATCTTTCTTTTCTTCTCCCTTTTATTCTGAGCTGTGTAGCTGACAGGCTCTTGTTGCACCAATCTGGTGTCAGGCCTGAGCCTCTGAGGTGGGAGAGCCGAGTTCAGGATATTGGATCACCAGAGACCTCCTGGCCACACATAATATCAATCGGCTAGAGCTCTCCCAGAGATCTCCGTGTAAACACTAAGACCCAGCTCCACCCAACGGCCAGCAAGCTCCAGTGCTGGACGCCCCATGCCAAACAACTAGAAAGACAGAAACACAACCTCACCCATTAGCAGAGACGCTACCTAAAATCATACTAAGTTCATAGACACCACAAAATACACCAACGGACGTGGTCCTACCCACCAGAAAGACAAGATCCAGCCCCACCCACCAGAACACAAGCACCAGTCCCCCCAACCAGGAAGCCTACACAAGCCACTGAACCAACCTTACCCACTGGGGACAGACACCAAAAACAATGGGAACTATGAACCTGCAGCCTGTGGAAAGGAGACCCCAAACAGAGTAAGTTAAGCAAAATTAGAAGACAGAGAAATATGCAGCAGATGAAGGAGCAAGGTAAAGACCCAACAGACCAAACAAATGAAGAAGAAATAGGCAGTCTACCTGAAAAAGAATTCAGAGTAATGATAGTAAAGATGATCTAAAATCTTGGAAATAGAATGGAGAAAATACAAGAAACGTTTAACAAGGGCCTAGAAAAACTAAAGAGCAAACAAAAATTAATAAACAACACAATAAATGAAATTTAAAATTCTCTAGAAGGAATCAATAGCAGAATAACTGAGGCAGAAGAACGGATAAGTGACCTGGAAGATAAAATAGCAGAAATAACTATCACAGAGCAGAATAAAGAAAAAAGAATGAAAAGAAATGAGGATAGTCTCAGAGACCCCTGGGACAATATTAAATGAACTAACATTAGAATTATAGGGGTCCCAGAAGAAGAAGAGAAAAAGAAAGGGTCTGAGAAAATATCTGAAGAGATTATAGTTGAAAACTTCCTTAACATGGGAAAGGAAATAGTCAGTCAAGTCCAGGAAGCACACACAGTCCCAAACAGGATAAATCCAAGGAGAAACATGCCAAGACGTGTATTAATCAAACTATCAAAAGTTAAATACAAAGAAAAAATATTGAGAGCAGCAAGGGAAAAGCAACAAGCAACATACAAGAGAATCCCCATAAGGTTAACAGCTGATCTTTCAGTAGTAACTCTGCAAGCCAGAAGGGAGTGGCAGAACATATTTAAAGTAATGAAAGGGGAAAACCTACAACCAAGATTGCTCTACCCAGCAAGGATCTCATTCACATTTGACAGAAAAAGTAAAACCTTTACAAACAAGCAAAAGCTAAGAGAATTCACCACCACCAAACCAGCTTTACAACAAATGCTAAAGGAACTTCTCTAGGCAGGAAACACAAGAGAAGGGAAAGACCGACAATAACAAACCCAAAACACTTAAGAAAATGGTAATAGGAACATACATATCGATAATTACCTTAAATGTAAGTGGATTAAATGCTCCACCCAAACACCTAGACTGGCTGAATGGATAAAGAAACAAGACCCATATATATGCTGTCTACAAGAGACCCACTTCAGACCTACATACAGACTGAAAGTGAGGGGATGGAAAAAGATATTCCATGCAAATGGAAATCAACAGAAAGTAGCAATTCTCATATCAAACAAAATAGACTTTAAAACAAAGACTATTACAAGAGACAAAGAAGGACACTACATAATGATCAAGGGATCAATCCAAGAAGAAGATATAACAATTGTAAATATTTGTGCACCCAACATAGGAACACCTCAATACATAATGCGAACGCTAACAGCCATAAAAGGGGAAATTGACAGTAACACAATCAGAGTAGGGGACTTTAACACCCCACTTTCACCAATGGACATATCACCAAAAATGAAAATAAAAAAGGAAACAAAAGCTTTAAATGACACATTAAACAAGACAGACTTAACTGATACGTATAGGACATTCCATCCAAAAACAACAGAATACACTTTCTTCTCACGTGCTCATGGAACTTTCTCCACGATATACCATATCTTGGGTCACAAAACAAGCCTTAGTAAACTTAATAAAATTGAAATAGTATCAAGTATCTTTTCCGACCACAACACTATGAGACTAGATATCAGTTACAGGAAAGAAAACTGTAAAAACTGCAAACACATGGAGTCTAAACAGTGTGCTTCCAAATAACCAAGAGATCACTGAAGAAATCAAAGAGGAAATCAAAAACTACCTAGAAACAAATGACAATGAAAACACAACAACCCAAAACCTATGGGATGCAGCAAAAGCAGTTCTAAGAGGGGAGTTTATAGCAATATAATCCTACCTCAAGAAACAAGAAAAATCTCAAAATAAACAACCTAAACTTACACCTAAAGCAATTAGAGAAAGAAGAAGGAAAAAACCCAAAGTTAGCAGAAGGAAAGAAATCATAAAGATCAGATCAGAAATGACTGAAAAAGAAATGAAGGAAACAATAGCAAAGATCAATAAAACTAAAAGCTGGTTCTTTGAGAAGATAAACAAAATTGATAAACCATTAGCCAGACTCATCAAGAAAAAACGGAGAAGACTCAAATCAACAGAATTAGAAAGGAAAAAGGAGAAGTAACAACTGACACTGCAGAAATACAGAGCATCGTGAGAGATTGATTACTACAAGCAACTATATGCCAATAAAATGGACAACCTGGAAGAAATGAACAAATTCTTAGAAAAGCACAACCTTCCGAGACTGAACCAGGAAGAAATAGAAAATATAAACAGACCAATCACAAGCACTGAAATTGAAACTGTGATTAAAAATCTTCCAACAAACAAAAGCCCAGGACCAGCGAGCTCCACAGGCAAATTCTATCAAACATTTAAAGAGCTAACACCTATCTTTCTCAAACTTTCCAAAATATAGCAGAGCGAGGACCACTCCCAAACTCATTCTACGAGGCAACCATCACCAATACCAAAACCAGACAAAGATGTCGCAAAAAAAGAAAACTACGGGCCAATATCACTGATGAACATAGATGCAAAAATCCTCAACAAAATACTAGCAAACAGAATCCAACAGGACATTAAAAGGATCATACACCATGATCAAGTGGGGTTTATCCCAGGAATGCAAGGATTCTTCAATATATGCAAATCAATCGATGTGATAAACCATATTAACAAACTGAAGGATAAAAACCATATGATAATCTCAAAAGATGCAGAAAAAGCTTTCAACAAAATTCAATACTCATTTATAATAAACTCTCCAGAAAGTAGGCAGAGAGGGAACTTACCTCAACATAATAAAGGCCATATATGACAAACCCATAGCCAACATCGTTCCCAATGGTGAAAAACTGAAGCCATTTCCTCTAAAATCAGGAACAAGACAAGGTTGCCCACTCTCACCACTATTATTCAACATAGTTTTGGAAGTCCTAGCCACAGCAATAAAAGAAGAAAAAAAATTAAAGGAATCCAAATTGGAAAAGAAGAAGTAAAACTGTCACTGTTTGCAGATGACATGATACTATACACAGAGAATGCTAAAGATGCTACCAGAAAACTACTAGAGCTAATCAAAAGTAGCAGAATAAAAAAATTAAGGCACAGAAATCTCTTGCATTTCTATACACTAATGATGAAAAAATCTGAAAATGAAATTAAGGAAACACTCCCATTTACCACTGCAACAGAAAAATAAAATACCTAGGAATAAACCTACCTAAGGAGACAAAAGACCTGTATGCAGAAAACTATAAGACACTGATGAAAGAAATTAAAGATGATACAAACAGATGGAGAGATATACCATGTTCTTGGATCGGAAGAATCAACATTGTGAAAATGACTATACTACGCAAAGCAATCTGCAGATTCAATGCAATCCCTATCAAACTACCAATGGCATTTTTCACAGAACTAGAACAAAAAATTTCACAATTTGTATGAAAACACAAAAGACCCCGAATAGCCAAAGCAATCCTGAGAAAGAAAAATGGAGCTGGAGGAATCAGGCTCACTGACTTCAGACTACACTACAAAGCTACAGTAATCAAGACAGTATGGTACTGGCACAAAAACAGAAAGACAGATCAATGGAACAGGACAGAAAACCCAGAGATAAACCTATGCACATATGGTCACCTTATTTTTGATTAAAGAGGCAAGAATATACAATGGAGAAAAGACAGCCTCTTCAATAAGTGTTGCTTGGAAAATTGGAGAGCTACATGTAAGAGAATGAAATTAGAACACTCCCTAACACCATACACAAAAATAAACTCAAAGTGGATTAAAGACCTAAATGGAAGGCCAGACACTATCAAACTCTTAGAGGAAAACATAGGCTGAACACTCTATGACATAAATCCCAGCAAGATCCTTTTTGACTCACCTCCTAGAGAAACGGAAATAAAAACAAAAATAAACAAGTGGGACCTAATGAAACTTAAAAGCTTTTGCATAGCAGAGGAAACCATAAACAAGAGAAAAAGGCAACCCTGAAAATGGGAGAAAATATTTGCAAACAAAGCAACTGACAAAGGATTAATCTCCAAAATACATTAGCAGCTCATGCAGCTCAATATCAAAAAAACAAACAACCCAATCCAAAAATGGGCAGAAGACCTAAATAGACATTTCTCCAAAGAAGATATACAGATTTCCAACAAACACATGAAAGGATGGTCAACATCACTAATCATTAGAGAAATGCAAATCAAAACCACAATGAGGTATCACCTCACACCGGTCAGAATGGCCATCATCAAAAAATCTACAAACAATAAATGCTGTATAGGATGTGGAGAAAAGGGAACCCTCTTGCACTGTTGGTGGGAATGTAAATTGATACAGCCACTATAGAGAACAGTATGGAGGTTTCTTAAAAAACTAAAAATAGAACCACCATATGACCCAACAATGGTAGCAATGACCCAACAATCCCCCTACTGGGCATATACCCTGAGTAAACCATAATTCAAAACGAGTCATGTACCACCATGTTCATTGCAGCACTATTTACAATAGCCAGAACATGGAAGCAACCTCAGTGTCCATCAACAGATGAATGGATAAGGAAGATGTGGCACATATATACAATGGACTATGACTCAGCCATAAAAAGAAACAAAATTGAGTTATTTGTAGTGAGGTGGATGGACCAAGAGTCTGTCATACAGAGTGAAGTAAGTCAGAAAGAGAAAAATAAATACCATATGCTAACACATAAATATGGAATTGAAAGAAAAAAAAAAAGGTTATGAAGAACTTAGGGGTAGGACCAGAATAAAGACGCAGACGTAGAGAACAGACTTGAGGACACGGGGAGGGGAAAGTGTAAGCTGGGACGACGTGAGAGAGTGGCATGTACATATATACACTACCAAATGTAAAATAGATAGCTAGTGGGAAGCAGCCGCATAGCACAGGGAGATCAGCTCGGTGCTTTGTGACCACCTAGAGGGGTGGGATAGGGAGGGTGGGAGGGAGATGCAAGAGGGAGGAGATATGGGGATATATGTATACGTATAGCTGATGCACTTTGTTATACAGCAGAAACTAACACACCATTGTAAAGCAATTATACTCCAATAAAGATGTTCGAAAAAAATCAAAAAAACAAAATAAAATAAAATAAAAAATAAAGAGAACAACAACAAAAGAATAAAGAGGAAAAATTAAAGAAGTAAGCAAAAACTTCCAAAAAAGGTTTTAAGCTAAATATAACACATTTGAAAAAATTTATATATTACATTGATGTAAATATATAAAAACAATAGGAAGTTATAATTATATAGTAAATTATAATGATGTAATATACATACAATTGTAATTCCAGATCAAGTCCTCACTGAACAGGAGGAGTGAGTGAGGAGGAAGAAGAAATGAAGAAAAGCCTGCTAGGGTCCTTGACTTGTTCATGGACAATATATAGAGCCTGATTAAATATGCATTTGGTATTAAAAAATTAAGTCCATTAAAATTTTTTTATGAGTAACCACTAGAAAAATAGAAACAAAGTACCTACTTCTGACCTATGAAAGAACAAAAAAAATGGAAAAGAAAACTTTAGTCAAACCAAAAAAAAAAAAAGTTAGTAAAAATAACAAACAAGAATAAATAATAAATCAAAAACAAAATGAGATGGCAGTAATGAGTACAAAAATATCAGTAGTCACACATAATATAATCTTGCTTACAACAAGAAAGATATAAATACCAAGCACTGAACTCAAGAAGTTCAAGAATAAAATAAACATGATACAAATAAAAAGGTATCTATCAAGATAGAAGAACGTATTAAATTGAAATTTACTCCTTTTACTGTCTTTTAACCAATCCCTCTGTTTACAGTTCACATCTCACTTCCATCTTCCACAGAACCTCCGAGTTCACTTTCCGAGATTCTGTGGGGCAAACTGATTTGGTTCTTGACGCCAGCCCCCTTGGCAGGCATTTAGATTTTCACTTCCTCTGCTCAAGTAAGTCAATGCTTCCCCATCTGCTTTACAACTTTAAAAAATCGACTGACATTTACTCTTCTCTCTTCCCATATATTCTTTGTTCCTGTATGTTTATGCTTTTCTTATTCCCTTAATATCATTTTATCCGAGTTTGGAAAGTGTTGTAGTGTAGTGTAGTGCTGTTCATTTCCCCACCTAATAGCCTTTCTCTCCGACTTCCTTACTAACAAAATCTCAGTCTTACTGAGGAGCAACAATATGAAACTTTAAAAATGTAATTATCACATAGTCCCAGCAGGGACAGTGAAGTCACATGACCCAGTTCAGGTCAATGAGATGCAAGTTGAATCACTGGCAGGGGCTTTCAGGGAAAATTCTTGAATGGCATCCATGGGACATGCTCCCTTGATGTCTCCCTTCTTGCAGAATGCAGACATTATGCTGAAGGTTCATTAACCATTTTATCATCATATAGTAACAAGTTCATGATAGTAAGATTAATTATTAGAGTGGAAGGGTAAAAGGAATTCAGGTTCCTGATGACATCACAGAGCCACCAGCCAGGCCCCGTACAGTAAGAAATTAAAAATTCATTTGGACTGAGAAAATAAGAATCCATCAGGCTTGAATACCAGGCACGAATAAAGTCAGCTACAAAATTAATAGGAAGCAATATTTTTCCCAAGGACACTATGCAGGTTGTTATGACATTAGTAAAATGTCATAACAACCCCTTCTTTGAGTGACTACTATTTTCTTTCTCTCTGAGAAACTTTGTTCTCTAAAATAATAATCTATCATAAACTTTGCTGTCTGAAATTAGATCACTAAGAATGAAACATCCCACTCTTGCCTGAAGGATCTGTGTTATTTTGACAGAGAGAAGCAGCCTTGATTTACAACGAACGTGCTGAACTTCAGAGAAGAAACACATCCACATCTCTCTCCTAACTTTGTTACCAAAGGAACAGGACTCTTTGGTCCATGTCTCAGTCCAGACTTGATGCTGACCCATCTACACGCAACCTTGTTGGACAGAGACAATCAAAATACTGTAACACTTAAATTTCACCAAAACTTCACTCCTCCCCAAAAGTCTATAATAACTCCCCCTTTTCCTTTTGTGTAAATTAGTTTGGACTGAAAACGTAAACATTTTCAGGCTGGAATAATTGCAGGCACTGATAAAGTCAACTACAAAGTTAGCCGCGTGGTTCCCCTGCTGAGCAGTCTCCTTCAGTGCAATGAGTCAACAGACCGAGACTACAGGCTCCTCTCTCAACGTCCTAAGCTGACTGGGCTAGAGCAGCAGTCTAGCTCCAGGTTTCTTGTCACGCAAAAAACAAAATCACTGCTTTCAATTCTTTTTATTCAAGCAAAATGATGCTAGGAAGTAGCAGAGATAAAATGCATATGCTTTGTATGTCATGTTTAACTGATATCCCAAATGTTTAACAGGGTAAAGGTGTCCACTCTTCCCCAACTGATCAATGTACTTCTGAGCAAGACCTGCAATTTTTCATGAAAATTGCAAACTTACTCTAAAATTCATATGGAAGAAAAACTTGCGTTAATAGTCAAGACAGTCTTGAAAAGGAAGAACAATGAGGTAGAACCTAATGGACCAGGCCTCAAAATATATTACAAATCAGTAGTAATTAAAGCAATACATTACTGACATAGAAAAAAACGTATACATTAATGAAAGAATGCAGAAGTCAGAAACAGATGCATATATATATGAAAATTTAGTATACATTACTGTGGAGAGAATAAACTTGAATATTCATGGTACTGAGCAGTTGGCATTACATTTGGAAAAAATAAAATTTAACTCTTCTTCATATCATTTTTAAAAATCCAGATAAAGTTGTACACACACACCAACTATAAAAGAAAGTTATACTTATGACTGTGGGATGAAACAGCCTTTTATAACAATACATAAAATGCAAAAACCATAAAAAGGAATATTAATAAGTTTGACTATAATGAAAGACATCATAAACTAAGTATGAGTGATAGGTGGAGAGAAAATATAAAAATATATTTAACATCTATAAGGAGACAACAATTTTTTCAAATAATATGTACTACTGGTGAAGTCAGCATGGAATGGGCTCTTATAAATGGTTTATGCATACATCATTTGGTACAAGATTTCTGAAAAACACTTGGTAATATCTAAAACTTTTAAAAAGTCATCATTTTTTCCCCTAGTAATTCAACTTCTAACATCTTCTCTAAGTATTTTTTAAATGCACACTACAATTTATATAGCATTAAGATTTTGATGAAAACATGTCTAAATGTCCTAAAAAAGAAAGTAATTAAATTATAGTGTTAACATTGTGGAATAAAATAATGCCGTTAAATTGTTTATAATAAATACTAAAAGGTAGAGAAATGATTGTGATATAATGTTAGGTGTACAAGAAACTTCTTTAAAGTTCCATGTATAATTATCTCCCAATGGAAAGAAAAAGAAAAATCTGGGTGAGGAATTTTTTGCAAATTTTTTTTATGATTAATGTCATTTGGAAAAAAAGAAGGAAAATACTATATTGACTATGTTTAGGGTTAGATATTGAATAAATTTTTGTTTAAAATGTATGGTGACAGAATATCAACAAAGAGACAGAAATTTTTAAAAAAAGAACCAAGTGGAAATTTAGGAGTTTAATAGTAAAATAATTGAAATGAAAACACAAAAAACAGGCTCAACAGCAGATCTTAACTGGCAAAAGAAAGAATAAGGAATTTGATGATAGATCATTAGAAACTATCCACTCTGAAGAAGAGGGGGAAAAAAGGTAAAGGAACAGAGACTCAGAGATCTTTAGGACACCATCAAGTATACAAGCATACACAAGTACTAAAGGGAATTCTCCAAACTGAAAGAAAATGATATTAGATGTTAATTTTAACTCAAATGAAGAAATAAATAGCACCAGAAAAAGTAATTATGTAGGTAAAATATAAAAGACTATATAAATATATTTTCCTCTTTTCTACTCTTATTTAAAAGTCAATTGCACAAAAACAATAATTATAAAAGGAATTACAGGGCTTAGAACATAAACAGAATGTACATGTTTGTATGATAATAGCACAAAGAAGAAGGGATAAACTTGGAGTTCTATTGGAGCAAGGTTTCAATACTTTATTAAATTTCAGTTAGTATTAATACAAAGTATGTTGCTATAAATTGAGATGTATATTCTAATCCCTAAATTACACTTGGAGCAACCACTTAGCAAACAACTAAAAAAATTTTTTAAACAATAAAGCAATAATAAAAAAGACAACCTCACTAAAATTGGACAAAGTATCTGAATGTACATTTCTCCTAAGAATATATATAAATTGTTAATAAGCACATGAAAAATATTCAGTATAATTAGCCATCAGGGTATGCAAATCAAAACCACAATGAGATACCACTTCACACTCACTAGGATGGCAATAATCCAAAAGTGCTGATAAGGATATGGAGAAATTGGAATCCTCACACACTTCTGGTGGGACATAAAATGGTGCAGCTGCTTTGGAAAACAGTCTGACAGTTCCTCAAAAAGGTTAAACAGAATTACCATATGAGGGCTCCCCTGGTGGCACAGTGGTTAAGAATCTGCCTGCCAATGCAGGGGCAAGGGTTCAAGCCCTGGTCCGGGAAGATCCCACATGCCACGGAGCAATTGGGCCTGTGCGCCACAACTGCTGAGCCTGCGCTCTGGAGCCCACGAGCCACAACTACTGAAGCCCGCGTGCCTAGAGTCCGTGCTCCGCAACAAGAGAAGCCACCGCGATGAGAAGCCCATGCACTGCAACAAAGAGTAGTCCCTGCTCGCCACAACTAGAGAAAGCCCACGCGCAGCAACAAAGACCCAACTCAGCCAAAAATAAATAAGTAAATAAATAAATAAATTACCATATGATCTAGCAATTACATTCCTAGGCAGATACCAAGAGAAATGAAAATACATATCCACATAAAAACTTGTACGTGAATGTTTATAGCAGCCTTATTCCTAACAGCCAACAAGTAGAAACAAATCAAATGTCTATCAACTGATAAATGGGCAAACAAATTGTGGTATATATATTGACCTACCTACAGTAGGTATATACAATTGGGTACATACAATGGAATATTATTTTGCAATATAGATTGCAATATATTGATACATGTTGCAACATGGATAAGCCTTGAAAACATTATGCTAAGTAAAAGAAACCAGTCACAAAAGACTCCACATTGTATGATTACATGTATATGAAATGCCCAGAATAAGCAAATCAATAGAGGCAAAAAGTAGATTAGTGGTTGCCTAAAGCAGAAAGGAGTGGAGGGAAATAGGGGCTGGCTGCTATTGGATGTAGGATTTATTTCTGGGATGATGAGAATGTTCTAAAATTGACTGTGGTAATGGTTGCATAACTCTGGTTACACAGTAAAAAGTCATTTAGTATTCGCCTATAATAAAAGTTATCTTACCGCCTTTAATCTTTTAGCATGGTATTCTGCTGCTGAAAAATATTTTCCTGGTGCTACCAGTTTATCAGTCATATTTGATACATACACACCAATTTTAGTCATCTGTGTGGATGTTGTATTTGTAGTTTGCTGGAGCTTTCTTCTCTGAAAAACTGTCTAAAATAAAAACATTAAAAAAATTTAAATAAATATCCACTATATACACATAAAGTGAGTAAAGAACATATTTTCCTACACATTTAAGTTAATATCTTTTATTATTTTAATTACCATATAATTCCCTAGAAGATTTTAATTTTAGAGAGCTACACAATAAAACATTTTTTGATTCTGTAGCTTCAAAATCCTACATGGAAAAATAAAAATATTACCTGTGTATCCCTACAAAATGCATTCAGTTTTTCAGGAATCTTTTTAGGTACAGTTTGTGTTCCAGCATTGTGATATTCCATTCCTGTTACTTTATGTCTGAATCCACCAAGAAATGGTTTGTGAAAATCAGATTTTATAATCTCAACACCTACTTCCTGGTACTGATCAATGCCTGAGGAGATAAAACCAAGATTAAATGAAAGTTCAACTACAAAGGGACTCTAAAAAAATACTTTATCTAAAAGATATCAAATAACTAACCAGTTTGTACTCTGACAGTTATGATTTGAGAGGCATCACTTGATCTATCTAGTCTTTTGATTGGATATAGAAATGGATGTAAAGAAAAGATTTCAACTTGGACAATATCCTGGGGCTTAACTCCATGTTGTAGTAGCGTCTCATGGTCTTTAATAAGGATTCCTAAAAATGAGATAAAATTATAAAAAGTGTTATGGCAAAGAAATGATTATATGTACTCATTTTAAGGGATGGGAAACATCAATGGTGCTTATATGAACACATATTGTTTAATTACCAAATAGCGTATTGATGATGTCCACCTCTTGCTGTATTATTAGTATCAAAAACTCCACAATGGAAAAAATTAAGGTGGTACTCCTGAGCAAGAATTCAGCATTATAAGTAAAGTAAAAATACAACTCTCAACTAATCAGAAATACAAATATACAATAACCATGCAATTATAAACATTTAAAAATAAAAAACACATTCTATAATATAAGCAAAATCATATTCTAAACATCGATTCTCTAAAAAAATCACAATGTTGTATACATAAGCATAGGACATATCCATATCAGGGAAAGCCTGATTATTTTAATACACACTCCTAATGTATACACTCAGAGTTCTAAAGAATCCCTTCCTTTCTGTTTCTATAATCAGAAATTCATATAAATTAATTCATGCCAAGGTAGAGCTAAGACTCAGTTTTTTGCTGAAAAAAGTGTACATCATCACCTTACTTTTATGTTTTATTGCTTCAACTTATACCCCCAACCCCACTGGTTTATTTCATAAACTGACTATAAATTTCTTTCTGTATTTTAAGGCATACATAAATACGTACAATGTTACTGGCTGCTGCTTTGTATAATGATAGAAACTATAACAGTTTTCCAATGTATGTTCTTTCTAAATTACAATTAGGAATTTAACATAGCAAAGGTTTGTTTTACTCATTCTTAGAAATATGTCAGATACCACTAGTCTATTTTAGCTATGTTCAAGAAAGCACATTCAAAAATCTTTGAGTTTTGGGCTTCCCTGGTGGCGCAGTGGTTGGGAGTCCACCTGCCGATGTGGCGGACGCGGGTTCGTGCCCCGGTCCAGGGGTATAAGTTGGGCCGTGGCCGTGGCCGCTGAGCCTGCGCGTCCGGAGCCTGTGCTCCGCAGCGGGAGAGGCCACAGCAGTGAGAGGCCCGCGTACCGCAAAAAAAAAAAAAAAAAAAATTAACGTTATATGGATTTTGCAATAGGTTGAATAATGGCCCTAAAATATATCCATGTACATTCCTAGAGTCTATGGATGCTACCTTATATGGAAAAAGTGACTGCAGATTTTATTAAGTTAAGGATTTTGAGATGGGTAGATTATCCTGGATTATTCACATAAGCCTTAAATGTAATCATAAGTGCCTTTTAAGGGGAAGGAGGAGGGAGATTTGACTACAGAGAAAATGATATGACAGAAGCAGAGAGAGATTTAAAGATGCTATGCTGCCGACTTTGAAGATGAGGAAGCCCAAGAATGCAAGAAATGCAACTCTAGAAGCTGGAAAAGGCAAGGAAGCAGACTCTCCCCAGAGCCTCCGGAGAACAGCCCTGCTGACACCTTGATGTTATCCAAGTGAAATTGATTTAGGATTTTTGGCCTCCAAAACCATAAGCAAAATAAGCCACTAAATTTGTTAATTGTTACAACAGTCATAGGAAACTAACAGAGATTCCTCTTCCAACTAACATAGAGCCCTCTTCAGCCCTCTAATTGTTTCTATTGTAGGCTTAGTCCCACCAAACTTGGACTCCAGTTCTAGTACTAGAAGAAAGTACCTGTCTTAGAGAGTGGTTGGCACAGAATCAAGCTCTTTTTTTATTGCTGCTGACATAAGCCAGTGGTGATGCATGGTATTTACACATAAAGAAGAAAAGTCATGAAGTGCAAAGAAATAGATTCTTAGGTACCACTGGCCAGGTGCTCAGTCTCAAAGTGCTCTCTCTTCTCCAGTTTTGAACTTCACCTTATAGTTAATGCCAAGCAGTTCCAAATTCCCTTTTTGGAGTCATACCTATATTTAAGTTCAGACTCTGCCACTCATAAGCTTTGGGAATTTGCAGAAGTTCCTCAAGCTTTAGTTTCCATCTCTCAAAAAAAATTAATAGTAATACCTACCTCAAAGGATTTTTGTGTAGATTGAATGATAATGTGATAATGTAGGCAGAATATTCTGTAGAAGGACTAGCACATAGTAAGTGCTCATTGAATTAGCCATCATCATCAACATGATCATTATCATCATCAGTATCATTATTGTTACAATAACTATTTAAATTTTAGCTTTGTTTCCTCAATCAAGCTTTAGTAACCTGTTGTTTGAATACATGAACATCTTACTATTGGAGCACATTCATTACAATAGTTTTCTAAAAATAATTTTGAAACAGAACTGATTGTTTTTCTCTGATTTGGCAAGGAGGAAGAACTTCATAGGTATGGCTTATTCCTTTTTAGCACTTCGGATTTTCCCACCGAAAAAATGTTCTTATTGCCCTAGAAACTTGTGGCATCTTTATAAGTTAATATCAAACTTTTTAAAATAAAATATTATGATCTGTGCAGGCATATTCTACAGAAACATTTCCTGAGCTATTCTAGTCTGCTTAATTCTATCACAGTTACTAAGACCTCAGCCTCTCATGACACAAGGCTAATATAAGGTGGGCTACTCAATATTGCCCACAAAATATAAATAAAGTTGAACATCATCAGAATGTGAACTGATCTTAATGTACAGAAGACTGATAAACCATTTTCAGTCCTCTTCTTTTTCTATATATACATGCTCATTCATCATCTATCTTTTTAACCTCATTTCCTCCTACTTCCCATATATAATTTACTTCTATTCCCTCTAAATTCCTTACTACTTCCCAAAAGTCCCAGGTTTTCTCACCTCTTTGGGACTTAGCAAAAGTATTATCACTTTTATCAGATGAAGCTTTCTAGAATCTCCCAGTTTCCTTCCTCGCTATTCTCACAGTTTTTTGAACATATCTCCATCAAAACATTTACACACTGTGTGGTAACCACAGCATACATCTTCTTCCTTCCTAGTCTGTAAACAACTTGAAAACAGGGATTTTGTTTCATGTTTCTTTATATCTTTGGCTCTTAGCAAAGTATTTGGAACAAAGTATGTCCTCAATAATAATGTGTTGAATGAATGAATATATAACCACAGTATAATGTTCAAACAGTAAACATGAAGATATTTAGTTTAACAAATCAAAGAGAAGTCTTGATAAGTTTTATTAGCCTCCAAGCTTACCTGCACATCTCATCTGCAGGACATAAGATGGGACATCTAATAGAGATGAAAAATGATCCTTGAGGCGTTTTAGAACAGTGTCAACTTTAAAGGGCATTATAATTTCCTGGCCCACAGGAAGAAGTACAACTTTTACTGTAGAAAAAATAAGAGAAAAAAAGAATCACAGTTAAAAGCAAGGGTCAGCATCATAGAATCCACAGGCAGAGAAATATGGGACAATTTGTAATCACATAGAATGCAGGTTGTCTCTGCCATGTTCTCCCACCACACCTCCATAATAAGAGCTACTGTTCATTTTCTAAGAGGAGAAGTGACAAACATTCAGTTGCAGCATTTTGCTTTGAAAATCAATGCATAATCTCAAGAATTAGCATCAATGGTCAATGCCTGCTCCCCCAACTCCAGCTCAAAGTTCAGATCTCTCTTGCATTGCCTTATATGAGGATCAGTGCACGTTCGAGATTACCTCCTTGCCCAGAATACTGTGAGAAGGAGGAAATGAAACTAAAGTGCTTTTAAAGATTCTTTTAAAATCATTTAAAATTTTTAAAGATTCCCAATATCTGGTATATATAATTCAGATATAAACATAGGAAACATCTCTGAACATCAGGTGTTTTTGTGTAGTATTACAAAGGGAGACCCTGAGACCTGAACTTAGAAACATACATGCTTTGATTAGATATTTATACCATGCATCAGGAAATCAGTGTGTACTCATGAAGTTAAGAAAAACCAATAGGGAAATTTTCAAAGAAAATTTTCCTTGACCTTGCGATGACAAAAGATTATCTAAGTCCATTCTTCTTCCCATAATTGATTTATATCTATAGCTGGCAAAATGCAAAACAGAAAATCATTGTTTTTTACAAATATCTGGAATAACTATGCACAAATCTACTTTTCACAAAAATGGACATTATGTAGCTCACTCCCAACTCTATAAAATAAAAATCAAGACACATGTTAAAAATAGAGAAAAACTGTTACTATAAAATGATTACCTGTTCAGAAATTATAGGGAGGGTATATAATACTTAAAAACTAATTATGATGGGGTAAACTTTTTACTTTTATATCTACAGACTTTAAATTTTAATGGAGAAGATATAAGTAAGATGGAGTGGAGAGTACACATGTAGACCAAAAAGTTTCATATATTTCTAGATGCCTGACATGACAGTTTTCATAAAGCTCTATGAGACATTCATCACTAGTCCCAGCATGAAATGTAACAAGGCATTATTGATGCTAAGGTTCTTTAGTCTTGTTAAATATTATTTTCACAGTTCTCTCTTAGTAAGAGAACACTCTCACAGATGCTACATTATCAGAAGGCTATTTTAATTGTTTACTGGATTCAACATTCTATGATTAATGTATTTTAAATTTTCCATAGCAGTGACTTCCTAAGCTTTGGGAAGGGAAAGTTTGTTCAGGAATCTGTGAGCCTCAGGAAGTACAGGACCAAGACCACTTTTTTTTTAAATCATCATATATTTGGTAAAAGCTATAATCACAGAATTATCAAAAAATGGAGCCCAAATTCACAATGAATAATGTAATTGAGGGATAATAGCTTCAATTAGGCATAAATGGGCTTGATTACTTTTCCTCCTCCTTTTTATTCTTACTTGCAAGAGCTAACTACTCCACTAGATTCAAAAGCTACATTGTACCAGCCAGACTAAGCTGCTGTTATTGTTAAATGATGACCCATGTTCTCCACTCTATGGATGGAAACTCTCTCAAAAGTTATGGACAAGGGAGGAAGGAGCAGTCAGTTAACCACCCAGGTAGAATTCTCCATGTAACCACCTTCTTGCTGCTCCCCTTCTGCTTTGTTATCAAGAATGTAGTAATAACTTCCACATGCCATGGGATCAACATTATGTCTTTAAAATTAACCCATAATGAAAGACAACAATGATTTTTCTGAAGCTTAATATAAAGTTAACACTAAGCAGAAATATGGAAATATGTAAAAGCAACGAGATATGTAGAATGAGTACTGTATATGAAACTAGAAAAATATGGTGTCAAGTTCCCATCCCCCTACTTGCTAGCTATGTACAATTAATTCCAAAATGGCATGCAAAAGAATTACAATTATACTCAAAAATTTCTCCCTAAACATTTTAAGAACCTATTTTATTTTGGAAAAACAGAGAGACAACACTTTAAAATTTATTGATGCTCCTTTATTTAGGGAAGTAGATACTGCAGAATAAAGGAGAGGCTTCACACATAATTAAGAGATTCAAGTGGCATAGCCACAGAGGTTTGGTGGATAAGAGAGTGGGAAAGTAATATCAAATATAAAATAAATCTTCAAGCAAAAGCAAACAAGAAAAAACAACCATTCTTCAAAATGAGGCGGAAAAAATACCCTATCATCCCTAGGTAATACCTGTTGCTGACGAATCTTTCATTGATGTTTTCAGAGATTCCTCTACAGCCTTTATTTTTTCCAGAAATGCCAGAGAATCTTTTGAATACTGTTCAGCTGACTGCACTGCATTATCAGATTTAGCTAGAGACTCTCCACCGTCTCCTGGAGAATATGAAACTTGTTCATCTGCCGTAACGTCTTCCATGAGTTGCTTGACATCATTTAGTTCCAGGTTTAAAACGCTCTGGTCACTCGGCTCCTCAACACGTTTTTCACGGCCCCCACTAGATGGTTCTAGTTCAGATTCACAGTCTTCAGTTTGATCTGACTCTGGAACCTCTTCTGAGGGAACTGGAATATTGGTAGTCCCAAAAGCATCCTCTCTTTCTTTTGATGAATCAACATTCTGAGCATCAGATCCTTCCTCCTGGTCAGACATTGTCCTGAATTAAAAATAAATAAATAAATAAATAATACATATATATATATATATATATATATATATATATATATATTTACTACACTTAAAACTTCTACACCAAATATCAAATTCATTGCTGGCATACAGCAATGTTCAGAGTATACTATAATGTGGCTCATTATTTTTTTAATATTATCTTAGTAATGGCATTAGGCGAAAAACATTGGTGAATTTTTAATAAAAACACCACAGAAAGTAAACATGTGTACCAAAAAAAGAACCTCAAAACACAATAAATTTGAGAGAAATATTCTATGAAGAATATATTTTAAAAATTCTAAAATATATTGTCATCTCTTATTCAATGAACAATGCCTTGTGAAAGAAAAATTTTTTTCAATAGCCTTTTTTCTAAAAAAGTCTATTTATGCTTCTGACATTGCAACTGAATAGAAGCTCCAAGGAACCTGACATCTCCACAGCAACTATATGCTGGAAAGTACACACTGTAGTAGCTTTGCTCTCACAAATTGTAGCAGAGGTGTCCAGTGACCTCTGTCCCCCAAAACAAACATATCAACAAACAAATGTGGGTTGATCTTGGAGCTAACTAGGGCCTAAGCTACAGCAACCAAGAGTTTTAGGTTGGGAAACAGTACGACAGCATACAGGAGCTTGGGCCAGAGTGGGCCAGAGCAGCCCAGAGCCAGGCATCAGAGGCAGGAGCTGGATCACAGCAGTGAGAAGCCAGTATAGCCAGGAGCCTACCTATAGAGGTTGGCAGCCAGGGAAAGGGGATAGGGGAAGTGATCCTGAGGCTGATTTCCGAGGCAAAAGCACAGGGAAGATTAAAACTTGAAATAGTAGTGCGATGGAAAAGTTGTGTTTGGGACTTTCACTTAAGCATAGATCCTTATGGAGAAAAAAATTAACCTTAGTGAAGTTCTCTGGCTACCAGATGACAAATTAAAAATAATTAATAATAACAATATCCTGAATAAAAATGTATACTTGTTGAATTCAATGAATACAGCATTAAAGCTGAAGAGAGAACTAGTGAACTGGAAGATAAATCAAAAGATTGTATATAGACTGTTGCAAAGAGATAAGGATATGAAAAATATGAGAGATTAAGAGCCATGGAGAAAAGAATCTCCCTGCCAACTCAAGGGGACTTGGGTTTGAGCCCTGGTCCGGGAAGATCCTACATGTGCGCAGCAACAAAGACCCAACACAGCCATAAATAAATAAAAGAAAATTTTAAAAAAATATATTAAAAAAACAACAAAGAGTGTGCAACAGAGACTGCACGTAGCCTGTGAAGCCCTTTTCAGAAAAAGTCTGCCAGCCCCTGATCTGGCATGTGCCAAATTGGAGTCCTAGAAGAAAACAAAGATGGAAGGGAGAAAATATCATAAAAGGTAATGGCTGAAAAATTTTCAAAACCGATTAAAAATATGAATCTACAGGTCCAGGAAGCACAATATAAAAATATACTTAACAGGATAAATAGAAATAATTCATAGCCATTTATATTGTAATTAAATTACAGAATAACAGAAAATCCGAAAAGCAAACAGTGATCAAGGACATATCATCCACTGTTTTGAATCATATTTGCTGGCATTAATGCAAAGGAAAGAAAAGTAAAATCACTGCAATTTCTCATCAGAAAAATAGAAGCCAAGGCAATAACAGACTAATTAAAGGAAGGTTAGCACATGACTAATTAAATTAGCACATGACTAATTAAAATAATAGACTAATTAAAGCTATCAACCCAGAATTGTACACCCAGCAAAACTATCTTTCAAGAAGAAAAACAGAAACATTTACAGACAAGTTATCACCAAGATATCTGCTCTAAAGGAACTTCTAAAGGATACAATTGAAGAGGAATAAAATAGGCCCAATGTAAGTCTGAAGCGCAAGAAGGAAAGGCTAACAAATAAATCATAAACATATGGGTAAACCCAAATAAATATTGTCAACACAAAATAATAGCAGAAAATTAAAATATGAGACAATAAGAATATGTAACTGGGAAGGGAAAGATGACAATAAACTATTATCAATTCCTTATACTGTTTACAAAATTGAGAGCTATGATATTCTTAACTCTAGACATTGTTAAATTAAATATGCATAGTTAAACTTCAAGAACCAATAAAAGAACTGAAATAAAGTTTTAAAATTCCAGAACAATAAAGAGAAAAAAAATGAGACAAAACTGAACAAAACTTCAACTTTTAAGAAGTTCGAGAAACTTCTTTAGGCGCTCACCCACACACAAAAATCTTCCTTTTGGTTATTTTCTCCTATAACAAAGTTTAGTGGCCTGATTAGAAAGAGAGCACCATAAAGAAGCCTTACCTCCTAGCAACATAATTATCTACCCTTTTTGGAGAATCTGAGATAATGCTTTTGTTTCTATCTGGTGGGTCAGCCTCCCCCCAAAATGGCCAAGACAGCATCTTCTAAAACAGCAACAGCAACAAAATCAAAAACTTCTGCTCTTCAAAAAAGACAACTAGAAGGATCAAAAGGCAAACCATACACTGGGATGTAGTTTTTTGCAAAACTCTTAATCTGATAAAGGACTTGTACACAGAATATACAGAGAACTTGCAAAACTCAATAATAAGAAAAAAAAAACAGTGAAAAAAATGAGGAAAAGATTTAAACAGATCCATCACCAAAGAATACACACAAGAAAGCAAATAAGCAGAGCCAGGACAAGATTGAGGCAAGCGTGGCACCTGCGCTACCTTATACACGCACTTGCACCTGAGAATAAATGCCTCCTAAAATTTTAGACCTAGTTGCCTCACTCTAACCCTGGCCCTGAGTACAAGCACATGAAAAATGCACAATATCATTAGTCATTAGAGAAATGAAACTTCAAATCACAATGAGATTTCACTACACATCTATTAGAATAGTTTTTTAAAAATTTTAGCCCAACAATAGCCAGTGAGTATGAATACAAGTGGAGCTCTTTCTTATACCTTGAGGCAAAAATGAAAACTGATATAGCATTTGAGATAACTGTTTGTCAGGTTTCTTGTAAAATTAAACACATTTATCATATGACCCAGCAATCTGTATCCTTTACCCATGTGGAATGAAAAACTACATTCACTCAAAATCTTCACACAAAAGTTAATAAAGGCTTTATTTTTAATCACCAAAAACAAGAAACAACACA
The DNA here is from genome assembly GCF_964374135.1 of Grampus griseus. Taxonomy (NCBI): domain Eukaryota; kingdom Metazoa; phylum Chordata; class Mammalia; order Artiodactyla; family Delphinidae; genus Grampus; species Grampus griseus. Next base: position 27,181,695 of record NC_139003.1, on the reverse strand, counting down.
AACGTTCCTTAGCTGAGGAATGGATACACATACTATGATGCATTCATAAAATGGAATACCACGCATAAATAAAAAGGAATAAACTATTGATACACACGTGTGAATCTCAAATAAATTATGATAAATGAAGAAGCCAATTCTAAAGGCTACATACTGTATTGTTCAATTAAGTGAAAAAGCAAAGTTCTTGGTTCACAACCTCCAGAATTCCCTGGGTAAAACAGAAATTGAACCTGGTACACAGAGGGCAAGGACAATCGAAGAAAGAGGCAGACCGCTCCAGACTGCAGGTGGCAGGTTTAATAAGCAAGGACACTTACAAAGGAGGATTGTCTTAGGCAGCCTAAAGACAGTAAGTCTCAACATCTACCCGCCAAAATCCTGAGTTTATGAGATCTTAACTGGGTTCAGTCAGGTATACAGTTCCGATGGTCTCAATAGCACATCTCCTAGTCCAGGAACAATGGGCAGAAGGTACATTCCAAGGACAGGAGAGGGAGAAAGAGCCTCCGATTGCCCCCCTGGGTAGTGGGTAAACCGGAGGTCATGTCCTTTCAATGACCTCTCCTCCACCAAAAGCACATACCAGTATGTACAATGTTACAGATACGACTACTTTTGTATATGTGTAGAATACCTCTGGAAGGTGAACTGGAGGACAGAGAGTTGGGGAACATGGGTGCAAGACAGATTTTCACTGTTCATTCTTTTTACTGTTTGAACTTTTAATTATGTATTATGTATTCAAGGGTAAATGTTATAATCTTTAAAAAGTTGTTTAAAAAGAAAAAAAAAACACTCTACTATGATTGCATACAAAAACGTCCCCCTTTCACCTACAATGCATAATTTCGTTGGTATATCCAGAATATTAGTGTAAGTAGTAAGGCAGAGATACAGTTTTCCCTTCTACCAAATAGACTTGTTGAGCTTTTAAGTTTCTTAAGAGGGCACAGCAAAGACCGTGGGTGGAGAGGAGTGAAAGAGGAATGTCTGAAAGCGCTCTATTTACTAAAGACGAAAAATGGTCACCATGGATGGCTAAACATTTTCTAATGCCAGACTGGGTTGCACACACGTCTTGCTTCTATATTATTAACCGTGATAAACACTCGAGGTGGGAGGTGAGGTACACCTCCTAGCTTGATGCCGCTACTTCCGAATCCCAAATTAGAGATAAGAGCCAGAAAAGGAGCCAAGAAAGATGGGATGCTTTGCGCAGTTTTTGGGTTTTGGTTTTTTTTGCGGTACGCGGACCTCTCACTGTTGTGGCCTCTCCCGTTGCGGAGCACAGGCTCCGGACGCGCAGGCTCAGCGGCCATGGCTCACGGGCCCAGCCGCTCCGCGGCATGTGGGATCTTCCCGGACTGGGGCACGAACCCGTGTCCCCTGCATCGGCAGGCGGACTCTCAACCACTGCACCACCAGGGAAGCCCATTGCACAGTTTTTTAGGCAAAGGTGAAACATTCCCGAGTGGCCATACAGTCCCCAGAGCCCAGGTTGCATCAACGCCCCGCACAGAGCCCTCGGAGTCAAGCGCCTTAGTCACCCGCTCAAGGTCGGCCTAGGGGTCGGGCCAGTCTAGGTCAGCCAGAACCTGTCCTCCTACCTAAGAAACGCAGTTAGTCGGGTAGAAGCGGTTTCCCGGGCTCCTAGAAAGCCAACTCCACACGCCGAATTCTGTTTCCGGTTGTATCCTAGCAACCTCCCCGGCACCACTCCCGCGAGAAGAGGCGGTGCCCACGCTTAGAAAAGAAGGGTCGAGTGATGGAGCCACGGGAGGGGGCGGGGCCAGGGGAGGGGCAGAGAGAAGGAATGAAGCAGAGGTTGGGGCGGGGTGAGGGAGAGAGCGGATTTGTTACCTACTCGCTACCTAGGTCCGAAAGTGGTTATGATGGTAACCACTCTCTAAGCTGTCTTTCACACTTGTGAAATGGCACAGTTCTCCGAACCAAATACTGACAGCGATTCGCGCTATGGATATAAAAAAATCAGGGTTAGAGAAAATGTAAATATGAAGTGAGAGTGAGGACTTAAGCAAAGGAGAACACAGGTGTACAACAGGTGCCTACTTGTTTTTCTTAAATTTGGAACTTGGCTCTTAACTCCCTTGCAGCCAAACAGAAAAGGGAGTTAGCAGCTATTAAATAATTCCGCTTTTAAGTCAGGAGAAGCAAAGTTATTGTTAATCACTGAATTATAAACGCTTTTTTTCCCCTATGACTATAAATTCTTTAAATTGAGAAGGTTTTTAAAGAAGCACGTATTATTGCGGGAAAGGATCAATTGTGTTCTTATTGTATATGTAGTAACAAACTTCATGTGGCTTCATAATAGCTAACATTTATTATTATTTGTTACTAAGCACTTACATATACTTCTAATTTAAATTTTACAATGACTTTTTAAAGGAAGAACTATGATCAGCTTCCTCTTACTAATGAGGAAACTAAGGCTCAGAGAGGTTTGGTGGGGGAACCAGAAATAAACGCAAGCAGTGTGACTCCAGAACCTCCATTTTTAACCACTATTCTATGCTGCCTTTGACCTAAAACCGTTTGATAGTTAAAAAGGATGTAAGATTAATTAATAAAATTAAAATTTGTGTTATATATAGTACAGGTCCATTCTTCCTTCATAATGTTCAATGTCTTCATTCCTTTATGCCATTCTGTTGAAATTGCATTCTCCTCTCCCCAATAACTTCCTAATGGCCAATGTAATTTTTTTCCGTCTTTATTTCATTTTAAAATAGATATTTCTTACTAGAACAATATAAAATATGTGTTATATTCTCAGATGAAATTGGCTTTGCTAATGGTTTTAGATTAAAATGTTTTTGTTTTTGTTTTTGTCTGCACCCGGTCTTAGTTTCAGCAGGATCTTTAGTTGCAGCACGCGGGATCTTTTTTTAGTTGCGGCATGCCAGATTTAGTTCCCTGACCAGGGAGGGAACCTGGGCCATCTTCATTGGGAGGTTGGAGTCTAAACCACTGGACCACCAGAAAAGTCCCAAAGCATATGCATTTAAATCATTTCATGAATCCACATATTCATGAAGAGCAAAGGTCATTTTGATAACCACTAGTGTTAGTCTCTCATGAATAAACCAGATGTTGCTGGAGATATGCAGACAAATTCTTCCCAGTGATCCCTTACTCCCATCTTCAAAATCATAATGTATCTTAAATTTTACTAGTAATGAGAATTTAATTGGTTTTAAACACTCACCTTTCTGGGTTTCCTGTTTAAAATGTATCATTCACTGCCCTCCCTGTTAGGGACAGTATGAAAAGCTAGATATAGTCATAGAGGCAGGAGATGGAGGCATGAAAACCTGGTGGTAGATAACTTAAGTACTTCACCATCTTAAATGTGACTTGATACCCACTATATGTTCATATTTTATTTATAGTTTGCTGTGGAGGCGATTTTATACAACTCAGTTTTACAATATAAGCCTAACTTAATTGGTAGGCTTCCCAGGTAGTCTATACAAGTTGGAAAGCACATCAAAATCACATACATACATATGTGTATATACACACACACAGAGATATACGGTTGTTTGGTTATATAAAATAAACGTAAATGCAAGCTGAAAATAACCAATCAGAAAAAGACCCTCAATTCTAAAGGTGGAAAAGTAATTTAAAATACCATTTTACTTTTCACCATAAACCTTTGCATTTTTCTCAGGATTTATTGCCCAAAATGACTTACCTTTATTTCTCATGAAATAAGAATCCACCTTTATTTATCTCAGCTTTTATTTATACATTTCTTTTAAAGTATTTTTATTTTTACAAAGACGCCATCTAGTGGCTTTATGAAATCAAGCATTTCAAAGTATTTCCCATTGTTACTTCATGCTAAAATGCAAATGAATGAATCAGAAAAAAATATTAGAATAATTTAGACCAAGGACCTGAAAATTATTCTTTAGAAATTATCTGTAAGAACTGAATTTGGATCATAATACCTTTATGAGCTTGTTAAGAGACTGGAAATACAGATCCATAGTCCCTTTTCTGAAAACTTAAGGGACAGATGTGTTTGAAATTCAGGTTTTTTTCAGATTTTTGAAAGGTAATATGGACAAATACTGTATATTCTGTAACACCTTCAGTGGGTCTGGGGAAGTACTCCAGAAGCAAATACATTAATACTTCTGTAACAAAATATATTCATAATCACATTAAAGTGGGATAAAGACCATAAACAGTCTTTTCTCAATTCAGGTCAGGGTTTGCTTCCAAATGAATTATTAAAACACTTCCCGTTTTCAAACATTTTTGGAGTTTATAATTTAGATATGGAATTGTGGACAATATTTTACCCTAAGAAAAAGAACCAACCCTCCAGTCACAGAAAAAGAGAGTTAAGTGAAATATTATCATAAAATAGTAATGTTTACCTTTAGAAATGCCTAAAATGTTCACCTGAAAAAGAAACCAACATATTTGAAGATTATGAGAAATCTCAAAAAAGAATCTCTGCAATGCTTTTCATTTAGTCATGTATAGAAAGAAGCGAATTGACCATTCATATCATGTACGCACACAACAAAAAATAAGCAACTAATATAAAACGAAAGACCACTTTGAAAATTCTATGTTAGCAATGTGTGGCAAGTTAAATTTGAGTTCTATAGTACATTCCAAAAAAAATTTTTTTTAACTTTGGTTTTCTATTTCTTGTTTCTATATATGATTTGCCATGTTCCCTTTCCCCTGCCTCTGTTTATGAAACCACGTGTTGAAATGTCATCATTCTCAGCCCAGATCCATTGTGTGACTCTTTTGAGCACTGTCGACCCTCATTAGACATGTAATATGAATAAGAAACAAACTTTTGTTGTATTAAGACACTGGGATTTAGGGGTAGCCTATTCTAATTCACTATTTTTCTCATATTTTCCTTCACTAAGGAGAGTTTTGGCTAATTACCTCTAAATGAAAACATTCGAATAAATTTCTTCAGTCCCCATAAATAATTCAATTTCTGTATCACATTCCCACTTTGATTTTGTTGGGGAAGAAGAAATTTTCCTCTACCCTTCCAGAGTCTTCTGCCTGGTCAAAGAATTAGGTTGACATGAGACAGATTAACAAGAGAAAATCACACAAATTTTAATAACACGTAACATGGGAGAGACCCAGAAAGACTGAGTAACTCACCAAAATGGCTGAAACCCTCACATTAAATACCATCTTTAGCTAAAGACAAGAGGATGTTGTGAGTAGTGGTTTGGGACTTCAGAGGGGAGGAAGGCATTTCACAAGGATATAGAAGAGCGAATGTTTGGTAAATAAATGTTTGCTGGGCCATGCAGAGACAATGGAACACGGAAGTTTTAACAGACTTTGCTAGGTTCCTCCCTGTCTATACACCTAGTTCATACTATAGTTATGTATGGTGATAGCTTCCTTCAAAATTTCTTCCTGAGTCTTTTAGGCCTTGATTGTTTTCAGCTCAAAATAATCTGCATACCACAGACATATTGGGGTGGCAAGTTTTGCTCCCCTACAATTTCTTGTGAATTCTATTGAAAATAAACCTCTTCATTCTCCTCTAAACCAAACTCCTATCTTCTCATTTACTTTTTTCTCCATTGTAATTGTAGTATAGACTGCCATCCCACCAAGTACTGAGTTTCAAAGGAAATTCTGAACTAAGATGCAAAATACTACTCATGGTATGTTTGGTGATTCGTTGCTTTACCCTAGACCCCAGAACACACTTGCATAGGCAGTTTCTTTAACTTCCATTTGTCTATATAGCCCTTGAGCGTGGGAGTAAAAAGAAAAGGCTGATATTAACCTATATGTGGGAATTTTCTTCGATGGAGCACTGTTGATTTTCTCCCTTTGAAGAAAAAATGTGAGGGTAGCAAACTGCCCTCCAGTGATTAAGAAGCCTGATATAGATAACTGGGGACGTGGCAAGGGTTCAAGCTCTAGTCAGTCCTCTCTTCAGTTGGAGAACACGGTAGGCAAGGTCCTGCAAGACCTGAAGATCTTGGCTTTTTGAGAAAAATGAAAGTGATCTTCAATTTCATGGGAGAGTTCCTGGGTAAACAGTAGAACACAGACTCTGGAATACTGTCTTGGCTGTTAGAAGGAATTAGAAGAGCTGGCCCAGTGGGAAGGCCCATTTGAAAAGCCTGATGAAGCATCAGGTAAAGAGACTTAACTTCTGAAGGCAACACAGCAAGTCTTCCCATTGTAGTAGGTCCTAAATTCAGCTACTTAAGAATCTGGTGACAAGAGTCATGTGGATTTGAGGAAGCTCTCACCTGGACCCAAGTGAGAGGCAGGCAAACCGGCTAGGTTGACCAGCTGGGTTGACCTGGGGAGAAGTTGCCCTGCACTCCACTTTGCAAATGTGGACGAGGCAGCCCTCAGGGACCCTTGCACTTAAGAGAGCTGGCCTCAGGGCCTCTGGGGCCCCTCCAGCTCAGACATGGAGGCTGACAGGTTGCTCACCCCTGCACCCACCAGCATCACAAGAATAATGTAAGCTGCCTGATCTTCTCCATTTGATAGATTTGACAGAAGATTGCTTTCCTTTTTATCTAGTATCCTAATATTCATGGCTGTGCTCAAAAATAAATCTGCTTTGCCTTGTAACCACAAAAAAGCTCAATTAGCTTCACTTCTCTAACTATACTTTAGGATTAGAAAAGGAAATTAAAACAGAGATAAGCTTCCTTACTTCCATCCTTAATTCTGAGGGAAAGGAGTCAGGGAGTGGAATAATGGGGAAGAGGCAAAATGACACCTGAGGTCTGGCAGCACATGATGGCTGCCACTGCTGGCATGATATCCCTTCTATTCAGAAAGGCAGACAACTTCCCAGCTTCTCCTGATCAGAAAGGATGGCAACCCTCAAGGCTGAGCCATATCCTGTGTGCCCAGGATAGCCATGGCTTATACCTACTACTCTTATCACACTTCCTTTCACTCTCACAATCATTACACAATGAATGAAAAATTATATGCTTATCCTAGATATAAGCCATTTTCATCCCAAAGGAAAGAATGCCAGAAATTTGAATATTCTGCACTCAGTCCACAGACTGGAAAAAGGGGGCATCACTTTGCTGCTACTTTCTTCTTTGTCTGCAAAGCTCAAACTGATTAGCTTCTTTTTCTTGAGGTGCCTGGATTAGGGTGATTTACTTGAATGAGACCTATGAGGAGCCCAGGGAGACTGAAATGGGCCACTCGGAAAACTACTCAAATTAGTCTAGAAGCCACTCAACAACAACTGAAGATCTTTAAATAGAAGAATCAGCTGCAACAGATCAGGAAAGGTTAATCTGGAAGTTTATAAAAAGCACCTGGAAAACATCTGCAGCCATAAAAATAATCAGGTGTAAGATTATAGGGGCAGTTGGAATGGCAGCTAGGAAGTGTAAAAGAGTGGACCACACAGTGATGTCTTTAAGATACCTATCCCATTAACATTATCTGCCTATGATCCATATGAAGATTTCTGTACAAAATGAAATCCAGTTTATTACTTTAGTTTTTTACAGGTACTTTGACAGAAAAAGTTAAGAAAGCAGATCTACATTCTTTTTTTTTTAGATCTACATTCTTTTGGTGCAGTCCAACCAGTACAGGCAGGAGGGACAGCATCCCAAGAATATTCATAAAAAAATATAATGTTTAGGAGCATGAGTTCTGGAGCAAGACTGTCTAGGTTCAAAAGTTAGCTCCACATCTTACTATGTAGCCTTGGGTATGTTATTACACTGTCTCTTTGCCTCAGTTTCTCCAGGGTTCCCATGTTGCCTAATTGCAGGGGAGCACTACTTGCAACTGAATTCTGGTTTCTTTTTCTGGAAAAATTTGCAGCATCTGACTCTTAAGAGTTGTAATGCAGATCTAATGAGTAACATTAGTCAAGTACTTAGAAAATTGCCTTTTCTATTAACAAACATTAGTCATTATTATTATTACTATGACTACTACTGCTGTTCTACAACTAGCATTCTAATTTCTGATGTAAACATCGTATAAGGTCCCCTTTTATTAACAGCCACAGGAGCTCTGCTGGTGAAATATATAAGATGCCAAGGATCATGGGAGAAATGGAGCTGGAAGTATGTATCAAGTCACCTTTCTGTTTTCATGTACCCAAAGGACCTGAAAAAATTGTTGGCCAGAAAAATAGCTTGAAAGCACCTATGCAAACATGCTTTAAGATCATATATTTTGACCTCAGTAAAATTATATATTAAAGCAAATGGTTAGAACTGAAAAGGAAGATATAAATCATAGATTCTACTTCTTTTACAGAGAAGGAAATAAATAGGTTCTTTTGAGAAACTGACCACGTGCCTCGACTTAGTCACTGAGTTCACGGTAGTGGCTAGAGCCTGGGAATGAGAGCCCCTGGACTCGTCCCCAAACGCTTTTCCCACTTCCCACATAGAAGCGTCCTCTTGCAGTCTGACTGCTAAAAATTAACTCAATCCACTTTAAATATTCCTTTAGCATTCAATTTGCATCTATATAAGGGGAGAAATACTGTAAAAAAAGAAAAATACATTTTTTTCCCTCATTCCAAAAATTCTAAAAGGTTCTGTTTGGCCACAAGAGATAGCAAAACACATATATACATGCACACACACACACAAGAAACAAAAGTACTTTGTTCTTATCTTTGAAGGTAAGAACTACCAAATTTAAATACTTAGAAATGATAGGAGGCTAGGTAGAAAAGGTGAGGACATATGAAAAGTAATTTTATTTTTGTTTAACCTTAAACTTACCAAACTACTTCTTTCTTTGAACAGCATTTATCTTGTCTGATACCCAGCTGCACTCATATTGGAAATTAGTGAAAACTACGTAATGATTCCACTTTGAAGTTATAACCATACAACTAAGATGTTTTGAATATAAGCCTATCTGTAAGTCAGATAAACTTTAAGAACTCTTAGTGTCTCTTCTTTTACAGAAATTCTATCTCTATCCTACTGTACTTCAGTTGATCAAGAAAACTAAAGGCAAAGGGCCAGAAAGCTAACTTCCTTAAAAATGAGACAAAAGGAAAAGTTTTTCCAACTACCACTATAAAGAAAAATTTTTCTTTCAAATACCAAATCAATTTTCTCAAGTGTACAATGAATTCTAATTTGATAGGTATTTTTCTTACTACTTCACTTCAAACAGTGACCTATACATTTGTTTAAACAATAATAATAATTAGGTACCTTTTATGTTTTTTCAGAATAAAAAAAGTTAAATGATGTGTTGAAGATACTACTAAAAATACTTCACCTTTTGAATATGGCCCCTGCATTGGAGATCTATAGGAATTTTTCCAATTAACTTTCAAATCTTCCCACAACATTTCTGTTTTAAAAAATATTTTTGAAATAATTTGAATGAATGCTCTACAAATCAAAAACCGATTCAAAGTCCCTATTACATAATCAACGATTTTATCAAGTTTCCTATATATGTTCTGTATCAGTTTTCTTGACTATAAGATGTCAATAATATGGAAATATTTTTAATAGAACAGAATATTTAATTACATCAGTTTCCCATAAACACACAAGTCATTTAATGATGTTTATATTGGCCATTTCCACTGGTTGGCAAGAGGCTCTTCCACTAAAGGCTCCCATGGTCTCCACTGCACCATTTTTCTTGCCAGACTTAGTTCATTTTCAGCCTGTTAATAAGAAATTTTTAAAAGATCATTTGATTATATTGTCTAATAGATATTTATCACAGCTAATAACTGAAATATAAACTAGTAGAGCTACTTCTTTCATATTAATACATAATAAGCTGTTCCACCATCACATGTTGAACATCATTAATTAAATTACCTTAATTCTCACAGCTACACAATCATCATGAGTAAGAAAGGATGGCTTTTGATTTCTTCTATTTGATTAAAATTTGCTTTTATAGTGTTCAAAAGTTTAGTTGGTGAGTTTTTGATCTTAATTGTCTGTTTCACCATTTAGACTACAAATTCTCTGAAGAAGTATGTCTCTTAATCTATGTTAATGGCTTTCAAACTTTATTTTACCATGGCCCACTGCTTAAAAACATTTTTTTTTAACTAAGGGATCCACAAGATACACATACAACTAAAACAAAACTAAAAATATCATCACCTTTACTAGCTGTCATACACTCTATTTTCTATTGAATGTAAAAAAAAAAAATACTAGTCACAATCCACCTAAACTGATTTCATGATCCATAATCCTTTAGACACACAATCTGTAAAATTGTGATCTGTGAAGTGTAAGAGAATACAATAGTTGTATTTTTATTGATCAATCAAATCAATTTCCTTAATCAGATTATGTTACATTTAATTTTTCCTCTCAAACACAATTTACAACACATTTAACAAATATATTTTAGCTATCTTTTTTTTTTAAACATCTTTATTGGAGTATAATTGCTTTACAATGGTGTGTTAGTTTCTGCTGTATGACAAAGTAAATCAGCTATACATATACATACATCTCCATATCTCCTCCCTCTTGCATCTCCCTTCCACCCTCCCTATCCCACCCCTCTAGGTGGACACAAAGCACCGAGCTGATCTCCCTGTTTAGCTATCTTCTTATTTCACATTTTTTCCACAGCAAAAAGACCTATGACAACTCTGGCCAACTTAGAAGAAGAACACTGTTGAACACTCGTCAGGACATCAGAGAAAGAATTCAAACACAGAATGAATGCTTAGTTTCTATCAGAGGCTATAATTCTCCAGTTAAAAGGCAATGCCTCGGGACTTCCCTGGTAGTGTAGTGGTTAAGACTCTGAGCTGCTAATGCAGGGGGCCTGGGTTCGATCCCTGGTCCAGGAACTAGATCCCGCATGCATGCTGCAACTAAGAGTTCGCATGCCACATCTAAGGAGCCGGCAAGCCACAACTAAGGAGCCCGCGAGCCACAACTAAGGAAAAAAAAAAGGCAATGCCTCATTTATGCCAGTGGTGCGAAACAGCCAATCTATGTTTAGCAGCAACAGTCTAAATGTATATAAACAATGAGTTAAAAAGAGTAGATAAACAGAAATCTGGGGGTAGAGGTATTTCCTAATGCTGAAATGAGAAAATACTGATTAAAACAATCCCTAAGGATGACTCTCTCTCTGAATGCCCTTTGACTTTTGTCTCTTGAACATTCATGCCTTCTCTATACCCCCAAAAAGTCACTGCATGCTGAGGAGGGTTCCTACCCCTGAATACCACTTAAGTCAGCCCTACTTCAGGGAGCTGGACTCAGCTGGCATGTGGTGCCTGTAACCACTCCCTCCCTCTTCTCTGGCTTCCGACACACTACCCTTTCCTCATTCCTCTCATATGTCCCTCTAGAAATGGGCTGTCCAGTACGGTAGCCACTATCTACCTGTGACTACTGAGTGAGCACTTGACATGTAGCTAGTTCAAATTCAGATGTGCTGAGAGTATAAAATACACACCAGATTTTAAAGACTTAGTATAAAAAAAAAGTAAAATGTCTTAATTTTTTACATTGATGATATGTTTCAATGATATTATTTTAGATCTACTGGGTTAAATAAAGTATTATTAAAATTTAACCTTAGCATAGCACATGAAAATTTGAGAACTGCACAGATAACGTAAAAGTACTTAATGTACCCTAAGACTATAACTGCATGATAAATTAATGTACTAGCTAAACTAAAGTTATGATCAAAGTGAAATCAGGTAAAGAAAGAGGAACAGAAGGAAGACAATAATAATAAGTTTGCATTAAATTCCCATAACACTTTATCTAGTACCATATCCAACCTGGCAAATGAATAGGAAGGCCAAGAAAATAGGCCTCTGAATGACTGAAACAGTCTACATTTATAGAAAGCTGTCTGAATACTCCATTCTTCTTTTAACAGAGCCATCTAACAATTCTTTCAAATTTATATATTATGTCTATTGGTAAGAGATTTTGATAAAATCAAGCAAGAAAATGTAAGAAAAAAATGTTTACTTTTTTTTAAATATGAAAAACGTAAAAATTACATGAAACAGAATTAAACATTTATCAGACCCTTATAAGGGGAAGACATTCTAAACCTATATATAATATTGGGAAGGAGGGGAGATTAAAAGGGGAGTGGGCAGAGGGAGAGTGATTTGACCAAGTAAAATATTTTAAAACCTCTACATATGGGAGAGAATAGTTAAAGTCAAAAGGCAAAGAACAGACTAAAAAAAGAAAAAAAAAAAATATAGCAAAAATTTAAGGTTAATATCTTTTATTTGAAAAAAACCTCAAAGAAATATATAAGAAAAACACTAAAAACAAATGACAGAGTAAAAACCTTAATATAAATTACAAAACACAAAATACAAAAACATATTTTAAGAATTTAACCTTCAAGAGTCAAAACTACATTTTAATTTTATGACTCAAAAGATCTGTATTTTTCCATATTAAAAATATAGTAACCATTTAAAATGTAAAAATATATGTATCTAAAAAGATAATTATTCAAATAGCAATAATACTGTGTTACTAATTTGAACTAAGGGAAGGCTAACAAGAACATGCTAATTAAATTCTAAACTTCCAACAAAAGCCTCATAAATTCAAATTATAATCAATGATAAATATTTAACTGACATACATATGTCAGAGTATGCATTTTCTTATGTGGTTAGTCTTCTATTGGATGAATTGATATAAATTAAAAAGTTTAGTTTTCCTTTCTTTCTGGAATGTGAGTTTTGTACCTCTATAACATTGTGCCTTTGAACATTTGAAGCTAAACATCTGAATATTCAACTTTTCTTTACCTGAAGAATCACCTCTTCTATTTGGCCTCCCTGAAGTTGCTCTTCTAATTTTTTAACATTTGGTTCCTATAATTTAAGGGAAAAAAAGAAAAAAATAGTTAAAGAAGCACAAAAAGCACTTAATATGACAAATATAATTAATTTTTCTTTCATTGTACCCTTGCTAATTTTTACCAAATATCTGGTTAAGAGCCATTTCATCTCTCTACTATTTTATTGCTTTTCTGTCTTAATATTAAAAGCGTTAAACGTTTATTGATGTGCTTATCAAGGGTAAGAATATGTTTAATTCAGTTTTTCTAAAATATGGATTTTAAAATAATACTTTATTTTCTTAGTACTTCCTATATTTCCTCTTAAGCATTAGCATTAAAAATAAATGCTACCCTATGACCCAGAACTCTACTCCTAGGTATATGCCAAACAGAAATGCATAATACATTAACCAAATGACATGTTCAACAATGTTCACAGCAGCATAAATTACATCCCCAAACCAGAAACAATCCAAATGACCATATATAAGAGAATAAATAACTGTAGTATTTGAATGTAATAGAATATTATAGAGCAATGAGAATGAACAAATTACAACTATATGCAACAACATAGATGATTCTCTCGAACATATTATTAAGCAAAAGAAACCAGACAAATACATATTGATGATTCCACTTATAAAAAGTTCAAAACCAGGCAAAATGAATCTGTGGTGTTAGAGGTCAGAAGAATAGTTATCTTCAGGAGGGTAGTAACCTTGAGAAGAACAAGAAAGGGTTTTGGCATTCTGGAAATGTCCTCTTTTTTGATTTAGTGTTGACATGTGTGATTACTTTGTGAAAATACATCAAGTTCTATGCTTATAATGTCTGCACATTTCTTTATGTACATTATTCTTCAATAAAAGGTTACCTGAAACTATCACAACATTGTTAATCGGTTATACTCCAATATAAAATAAGAAGTTAAAAAAAATAATTAAAAATAAAATAGCCACTGTGCTTCCCCACTTTGACTCCAAAAAAAAAAAAATGTTAATATAGTAACTAGAACATTCAAAGACATATATTTATTTTCTAGTAGACCAAGCTTTTTGAGAGCCAGAAACCATGATCTATATATACACATGCATATGTAAATAAGGTATAAATAGGGTAGCTTCTTGGCCTATAAATGGAGTGAAAAGAGGGAAAAAAAAAAAGTTACTTTCTACAGGAATTGGCATCTGTCTCAGGGCATCTACTGGCTGACCCAAGATATCTCTATGGCTTGCTCCTCCACTTCCAACCAAGTCTTTGCTCATACATCTTCTTAGTGAGAACCATTCTGATAATTTATATTGTGGTAGGCTGGAATAATGCCTCACAAACTGTACATGAACTAATCCCTGGAATCTATGAATGTTACTTTATATGGCAAATATTTCGCAGATGTGATTAAGGATCTTGGAATGGGAAGATTATCCTAGATTATCTGAGTGAGCCCTAAATACAATTATAGGTGTCCTTATAAGAGAGAGGCAGAGGGAAATTACACATGGAAGAAGAAAAAGTAAAGACTGGAGTGACTCAGCCACAAGCCAAGGAATAACAAAAGCCACCACAGCTGGAAAAGGCAAGGAATGAATTCTATCCTAAAGCCTCCAAAGGGAGTACAGGCCTGCCGACACCTTGATTTTGGCCCCTGATACTAATTTTAGCTTCCAGAAATATAAGACAATAAATTTCTATTATTTTAACTCACCAAGGTTGTTGTAATTTGTTACAGCAATCATAGAAAACTAATACATATTGTAACACCCCTCATCACCCTCATACACACCATTCTTCCTTCTTCCTTCTTTAATTTCCTTCACTGCACTTACTATGTTCTAACACACTAACGGAATGTACTTTTTTTTTTTTTTTTGCGGTACGCGGGCCTCTCACAGTTGTGGCCTCTCCCGTTGCGGAGCACAGGCTCCGGACGCGCAGGCTCAGCGGCCATGGCTCACGGGCCCAGCCGCTCCGTGGCATGTGGGATCTTCCCGGACCGGGGCACGAACTCGTGTCCCCTGCATCGGCAGGCGGACTCTCAACCACTGCGCCACAGGGAAGCCCTGGAATATACTTCTTTATTCACTTATTTTTCCTATTTATTTCTTTGGCTCCCATCATTAATGTATAATCTCCAAGGCAGGGATTTTTATGTTTTGTTCATTGCCATGTAGGCACTAGCTTCCATGCCCAGAACCATACGTAGCATATGATAGACATGCATTAAGTGTTTCTTGAATAAATACAAAGTAGTTAGAAAAGAGAGGGAAACAAAGCAGATGAACATGTTTGAGAAAGACTGTTTAACTCAAAATGACTGAGCTATGAAGCCAAAAATTAGTAACAAAACAGGGAAGCTGGTCACTGTCACGATACCCAGGAGGGAGAATGCAGAGAAGGCAAGGAATATTCAACATTATTTTCAACTCAGGAAAAGCCTGTGTTGGGAAAACAATTCAAAATTTGTCTTACTTAAGTTGGGTCAATAATGTGAGTTTTATTTACTAATGGCATAATGCCACCAAGCTTAATAAGGTACCATGTACTGAATGCTCACTATATGCTTGCACCTGTGTTAAGCACTGTACATATATAACCCATTCAGTCCTAACAACAAGTGTTCAAGGCAGGTATTATTATATCCAAGTTACAGATGAGGGAATTGAGACAGAGAAAATGGGCAATATGCCAACTCACAAAGTAAGTATTAGAGCTGAGATGAAAATTTTGGAAAGACCACAAACCAATGCTTTTCACCACTATGCTATTACTATCTCCCTAGTATAATCTGAAAAAAATATTTACTTTTATTTCCATTTTAGACTTAGACCCTTTATAATCATTACAATATTCCCTGAAGATTCCATGGCTCTATGGGCGGGATTAAAAATCTGTGTTAATTTTATCAAACAGCATTCAGCAATACAGCTATTACATAGCGCTTGGTGTTTTTAAAAATTATTTGTATACAGCCTTTTGGATAAACAAATATTTCTAAGGACCTTATTAAGTGTCAGGCACTAAGCTAGATTCTTGGGATAAAAAGATGAATGCAATTCACAAGTAGTTTATGGACTAGTACAGAAGACATAAAAGGCTTCACAGAGGAAGTGATGGATCTTGAGGACTGAGTAAGAACTGCCTGGCATACAAGGTAAGGGTATTCCAGGAAGAGGGAAGAGAAAATACAAAGAAACCAAAAATAAAATTGCATGGAACTCACATAACTGTCAGAAGTCTGGTATTACTGAAGTATAGTGTACAAAACAAGAAATGACAAGATAAGACTGAGAAGATAACTTAGAGCCAGACCTTGGGGGGGCTTCCATACCATGCTAAAGACTTCATCCTATAAGCCAGTGGCTCCCAAACCTGGCTATACGTCAAAATCATGCAGATAAAGGTAGCTAGATGAGTTTCACACAATCAGCCCAGCATAAATCCTTAAATTCAGCCTTTGAGAAACACTGAACAGGAAACCACAGTAAGGTTTTAAGCAGGAAGATCTCATGATCAGATTTACATATTGAAAAAAAAACTCTATTGGCAGTGTGGGGCATATAATGAAATATGATAGAACTAAACACAGACCAATTTAGTTATAAGGCAACTGAACAGCCTAGGTCAGAGAAAAGAATTTTAGAACTATTAAGTGAAAGCAATGACAGTGAACTCTTCTTTGGGTGACATTGGCAAAAGTAAAGGAAAATATAAGGATAAGTTTCCTTTTTCTTTTAAGGTAGGAAAAAGCTAAATACATTTTGAGGCTAACTAAAAGATGATAATAAAATGGAAGGCTAAAAGAAAAACAGAGAAGAAATGATTAAAGGGGAACACGGTTATGGAGAAGGAAAGCAGAGAATAAAAGACAGTTGAAGAGACTGACCTCATGAAAAGAAAAAGAAATTTCTTACTATGAGATGGGAAAAAATGCATAAGCCCATTTTCCTTAAAGAAAGATGAATTCAAAAGAAATGTTAATTTCCCCTTTAGAGACCTGTAATCTGTGAATTACTTCCAGAACTGCCAAGATAAGAATAAAAACTCCAAATCGAATTGCACCGTTTTGCCATATACCTGCAGAAAATGTAAGAATTCTCTCTGGACTACAGAGTTTGGTGATCTAATAATAAGAAAACTATATTAGGGCCACTTATTACATGTATAAGTGGTCCTAAACTTTTGGAGTTTATGAACACTATTTTGGATAATTACAAAAGTCCATGAAATAACTGCTAGTGTGGAAATTTAACAACAGTGCAATATAGTTTGGTATAAAAGAAGTAGCAGCAGTCTATTGTGTGCCTGTCTAGGGCCTTTGATTCAGAAGCTGTAAAATGCTTGTATTAGTCTTCCTGGGCTGCCATAACAAAATACCATACATAGACTGGATGGCTCAAAGATGAAAAATTTATTTTCTCACAATTCTGGATACTGGAAGTCCAAGGTCAAGGTACAACAGAGTCCGTTTCTGGTGGGAGCTCTCTTCCTGGCTTGCACACAGCAACCTTATTGCTGTGTCCTTACATCGCAGAGAATACGAACTCTCTGGTATCTCTTCTTAGAAGGACACTAATCCTACTGGATCAGTGTACCGCTCTTATGATCTCATTAACCTTAATTACTCCACACTGCAGGGTTAGGGCTTCAACATATGAATTTGGGAGGACACAAACTTTCTGTCCATAACAAAGCTCAATATAATTTTTGGTAGTTAAGAGACTAACTTGGTCCTCTTCTTTTTATAACAAAGCACTTTTTAAAACAGTTATTCCTGACAGTTGTTAAACACAATATACATATTTTTTTCGGTTTTGTTTTCATTCTTCTCTATTCTAAAACTAGAAAAATGAAATAAAGATTGATATATCTATAGATAAGAAGTAAAAGATCAATAAAGGATTAGACAGGTAAGAGAGATAAATGAAAGCTATAATGTTAACTTAAGGAAGGGACTTGATCTTATTCTTTCACTCCTGTATTTACAGTGACTGTCATATAAAAAGTACTCAATAAACAGGAGTTTGATGAATGAAAGGGAGAAAGGATGGAAGAAACGCACGGAGGGAAGGAGAATAGAAAGGAGAGTCTGCAGAATATGCAAAAAGTAATCAACTGAATTTTTAATTTTTTTTTTGTTAAATGTTGCATTGGATACCATACATCCAAGAAAACAAAATCAAGTTAGCTACTTACCGCTTTAACCATACTCAGCCTCTCATTTGTAATCTGTTCTGTATACTTTCTATATGCTGCATTTTTAGGGATTTGTCCAAGAACATCAAGAATCTTTGTATACAATATTTTTAGCCTCTGAAAAGACAAAAAATACAAATTTCCAGTTTAAAATGTCACCAAAGATTTAAAAAGTCTCACCGATTATTAAAAAAAAAAAATTCACAACTATTTTTTAAAAAAGCATTTAACTTTTCCTTGCTGCAACTTCTTCATGTCTATGCCTATCGATCCCTTTACAGCTTAGGAAAAATGTGAATATAAAGATGGAAACTTTTCATATTTGTATGTATGACAAAAGTTGTACAGAAGTTAAAGGTATGATAACAAAAATAAAACTGCATTCTAACTTATTGCTAACAATCTTTTTGGTAAATTAAATCACTTACTAAATCAGTATGTCTCAAATTGAGGTCCTAAGCACCGCAAATTCTGATTTTTAAAAAATTTTTTATTTGGATTTCTATAGAAATAGAAAAATATATAAGCAGTATATTATCAGTATGATCAAATTTAACGGAATGTAGTGATGATACTTCAGTGCTTATGCTTAGTGACTATGATCAAGTTGGTACGACGTGAAGATTTCACCACAGGCTTAACAGAAAAAAGCAGCAAGAAAACTGAGTCACTGCACATATTAAAGCAGCACATATTAAAGCACACTGAACTTAAAGGTCAATACAGCAGCCAGCAGTAAAGTCATACGATAAAAAGTTGTTATAGTAGACCCTAATTCACAGTTCATAAATATTAAGTATAATCATAAATATACATATGTGATGAGAATTTTTCATTATTTCTTTGAAATTTAATTTGAAATTTGTTTTAGTTTAATTGTATGAAACCGGAGATGCTAATACCTAATTTCATTCATATATATTCACCATATATATGAATAAACAAAACCAACCTTAAGGGCCTCTAAGAATCATTTTTCTTAAAAAGTACTCTGCATATTTAGACATTACTTCTATATTTGAATATGATGTTCTGTAATAGAGGGTATTTTACTATACTAATGTAGAGCTTGTTAGATAACATATAATCTAAATTGTGTGTGTGTGTGTGTGTGTGTGTGAGTGTGAGTGAGGGGTGGTTTAGCCTCATTTCTTCTCAATTTTAGCAAAGGGCATGACAATAGAAAGGCCTGGTAAGAGACATGGATTCTAAAATGGGGATGTTAATAATATCAGCTTCATAGGATTTTGTATAACTTAGAACAGTACCTGGCGCACATAAGTTTCAATAAATGTTAGCATTATTATTCTATTGGGGAAAGAAGAGTCACATCAGCAGATGTCAGAGAAGGTTTCATAGAAAAGGCAGCATCTGGGATAGACCTAGAGGGATGGTAGGACTTAAGACATTTGAAGATGTTAGAAAAGGCAATCTTACACATAGAATACATACAGAGGACTGAATGGCAGAAAATACAGGTAATGTAAAGTAATTATTATATAGTTCTATTTCCCTTGAACTGTGTTGTCTAATATAGTAGCCACTAGCCAAATTTGGCCATTGAGCACTTGAAATGTGACAAATCTGAACTAAGATGTGCTGTTAAGTGTAACTACACACTGGATTTTGAACATTTAGTATGAAAAAAAGACTATAAAATATCATTAATTTTTTATATTGATTATATATTGAAATGGTAATATTTTGGATATGTTAGGTAAAATAAAATATATTAACTTTTTCCTTATTAAAAAAAAAGTGACTCCTAGAAAATTTTGTACTACAAGCATGGTTTATATTTATGACTTGCATTATATTTTTATTGGACAGCACATGGCTAGAATATAGGACACAGAGAAAATGCTTTGGAGATAAGGTTGGAGAAAAAGCAAATCAGACTGTATATGGTTCTGCATGGCAAGTTAAAGCATTTGGGCTTTATTATGTGGGCAATTAAAAGATTTAGGGAAATTGTGATTAGATGTGTGCTTCAGAAAAATTAATCTGGCAGTAGTGAGTTAAAAGAATAGGATAAAGGAGCAACAGAGAAGAAGGCCAGTAACAAGGTTCTTGCAATTCTCTACACAAGAACAAGGGACTAAACTGTGGTAATAATAGTAGGATAAAAAAAGAGAGGTCATAATGGAGAGTTGTTATAGAAAAGGATCAACAAAATTCATCGCTGGAGTGAACATGAAGATAAAAGAGTGTAAGAGAAGTATCAACTATGATGTCCAATTCCCAGCCTGCAGAGTAGAAAGACTTTGATACCATCAAGAAAAATACTCCACAGTGGAAGAAACAGATTTAGAAAGGGAAAACCATGAGTTCAGTTTTAGACAATGAGTCTAAAGGCATTATGAACTCATAACGAGTACAAGACATTAACTCAACAAACATCAGTTACTGAGCACATACCATGTGCTAGCATAGTTCTAGCAGTGAACAAAAGAATAAAAAATTCCTGTCTTGATGATAACCTACAGTCCAGTAGAGAGAGACAACATACAAGATAAATCAGTAGAATACAGTCCGTTGAATAGTGATCTGGAGAACCACTGTAAGCACTTTTGTATTTAGAGTGAAATGGAAAAGCAGTGGTGAATTCTGAGGAAAGGAGTCACATGACTTGACTCACATTTTAGCAGGCTGACTTTTGTTGAAAAAAGATCAAACTGAGGCAGTGAAAAGCAGGGAGAGGCAGTTAGGAAGCAAATGCAATTATCCACAGCCATGATGATGGCGGCTGAGAATACGGTAGTAGAGGAGGTGGTGAGAAGTAATCAAAATTTGGATATAGGGCTTCCCTGGTGGTGCAGTGGTTGGGGGTCCACCTGCCGATGCAGGGGACACAGGTTCGTGCCCCGGTCCGGGAGGATCCCGTGTGCCACGGAGCGGCTGGGCCCGTGAGCCATGGCTGCTGAGCCTGCGCGTCTGGAGCCTGTGCTCCACAAGGGGAGAGGCCACGACAGTGAGAGGCCCGCGTACCGCAAAAAAAAAAAAAAGGATATAATTTGAAGGTAGAACCCAGAGGATTTACTGAAGTACCCAATGTGGGGTGTGAGAGAAAGAAAAGAATGAAAGATGATTTCAAGGCTTTTGACTGAGAGAATAGAAAAATGGAACTGCTGTTCACTGAGATGAGCAAACCTGAGAGAAGAGCAGGTTTTAGGGAGAAGATCAGGAACCCAATTTTGGGCATGTTAAGTTTAGGTTGCCTGCCTGACATCCAAGTGGAGATGTCCACTAAGTAATGAAATATACAAGACTTCCATAAAGGGAGAGGTCAGTGTGCTTGCCAGGGAAACCCAAGAGTTATCAGTGTGTAGGTGGTATTTAAAACCATCGGAATGGGTCCAGACACCAACAGAGAGCAAATACAAATAGAGAAAAGACCCAAGAACAAAGTCTTAGAACTCTACCATTTAGAAGTAGGGATATGAGGGATAAGCAGAAAAGGAGAAGGCCAAAAGAAGTAGGGGAAAAAAAACACACCAGGAGATTGAGGTGTCTTGAAGCACAGAAAAGTGTTTGATGGACAGTGCCAGATAAGTCAAATGCTGCTATTGGGTTAATAAAGATGAGAAACGTGAGCTGACCATCGGATTTAGCAGCATGGTGACCTTGAAAAGAACAGTTCTGGCCAAGCCTGACTGGAGTGCCTTCAAAATGGATAAGAGAAATAGGAGACCGTTAAGTACAGGTAACTTTTGAGTTACCTGTAAAAGGGAAGGAAGGAGAGAAATGGCGTGATTATAGGAGGGAGGAGAACGATCCAGGGAGGTCTTTTTTTTTTTTTTTTTGATGGAAGAATGTCTGAATACTGACGGGAAAGACTTACTAGAAGAGAAAACTGATGACAAAAGGCGGCAACTGCTAGGCCGCTATCTTTGGTAATCGAAATTGTACAGAATCTAAGGCACCTAAGAAAAGGTGAGGCGGGGGAAAAGGTGGGAAATGGCGATACAGATCTGGGAAGACACTCGCAAAAGTACCAGTGAGCCACTAGAATGCCACGGAAAAACTCAACAAGAAAATGGTTTGAGAAAGAGATCATGGCAAAACAACCAAACAAAAACGTGGTACCAGATAAACCAAGTACTAAATACCGCTGTTGACTCCAGAGCTCACGCTGAGTTGTAATTTGGGGCTTGCAATATCCGTATCCCGTTAACCATTGAAGAAACAAGGTCGCAGGGTTCTAGGCTTCCTTGGAAACTCAGGAAGGAAGAAAAGAAGTACATACCTCGTGTGGACTCTCACATACAGCCAATCCCACAAGGCCAGTGGTCTGTTCAAAAAACAAAACACGATTCGTGCTGTTTACTACAATTCCCCGCGTACCCACGCTAAGACAAGCAAAACCACTACTGTTCTGGCTTAAACCGGCCTAAAACCAGCTACCGGTCTCTCAAAGCCGCTGGTTCGGAGTTTTCTTCTCCCTCTCCGATCGGAGCCGCTAAACTGGTCACCCCTAAGGGCAGAGCAAAATGAGTCCCCCAGAAGCACCGCCAAGCCCGTGACAGTTCCGGACACCACCCGCGGGCTGACTCCATCCCCACAGTCTAAATTCCGTCAGTGACCTCCACCCGCCTCACCTTCTTCAGCAAGCCCGCCATGACAGCGCCGAGCAACCAGGACGCGCAGCCCTCTGGGAACTCGCCCAGACCCGCTCAATCCACCACAGAGGCCGCCATTCCGTCACCCTGGAAACAGCTTGGCCCCGCCCCCTAAGGCTCTTTACCGGCGCAAAGGCTCTGCACCGCCCATTCCTAAAAGAAAAAGTGACGCATGCGCAATGAGTGCACAAAGCCTCTAAACCAGGAGGGTGGGGCAAAGGTTACGTTAGGTGTCTTATGTCTCAGTTCTTGTCTCGGTCACGCTGCCTGCCTACCCAAAGGTTGGGGGAAACCCTCCAAGCTACAAAAACACACCAGGAGATTGAGGTCATAGTCGCTCTAGGAACCTGCATTAGTCTTAACCTTTGGTGAATTCCTCTCTTCTACAGCGTAGTGTGCAGTAAAATGAGGGTGGTCGTGGAGCTATCGTCTAAGTGATCTCTTAGGTGCAAAGGTTAGTTCAGTATCCTCAGTCTTATGAGGCAAAGCAGAGCCAGAGGACACTTCCCATCGCAAGCCTTTTCTCTTTCATTTTACTCACTGAAGTACAGCATCCATTTTCTCATTTTCCCAGGTGAAGTGATACCGGACCATACCCCTTTTTTTCACTTACCTCTACAAACATGTACTGAACACCCGTTATGTGTTAGTTGCTGGGACATAGTTTGTAAAACAGCATCTCACATCGCGAGATTTACAGAACAATGACGAAGACATGCATTAATAAGTAATTTGTTAAGTGTTCCAAAAGAGGTTTGTGCCAAGTGCAATGGTAGCAGGGAAGAAGAAACAACTGAAAATTGTGGGATGACTGGAGTTAAAAAGGGCATTTGCTTAAAAAGTCAATGGGAGAAGAGCACAACAAATTGAGAATATATATAACTTAAATGTTAAAACAACCCACAGAATGGGAGAAGATTTTTGCAACCACATATAATCACCAAAAGATAAGTGGTGCCTAGAACATGTAAGGAACTTAACATAAATCAGTAAGAAAAGAACTATGAATTGGGAGATTGGGCTTGACATATATACACTACTATGTATAAAATAGATAACTAATGAGAACCTAATGTATAGCACAGAGAGCTCCATTCAGTGCTCTGTGGTGACCTAAATGGGAAGGAAATCTAAAAATGAGGGGATATATGTATATGTATAACTGATTCACTTTGCTGAACAGCAGAAACTAACACAACATTGTAAAGCAACTATACTCCAATAAAAATTAATTTTAAAAAAAAAGAACTAATAACCAGAACAGGTCTTCCTGCTTCCATTCTTGCCTACCTCTCTGGAATATATTAAATGAGTTAATATATGTAAAGTGCCTGACTCAGTGCATGGAACACAGAACCACACAAGTGATTTTGTTATTTTTTATTTTGCTGTTGTCATTCTCAACCCAGTAGCTAGAACAATCCTTTTAGAAAATACTTCGTTCAAAATTCTTCCATGATTTTTCACTCAAGGTGTAAAAACCACAGTTCTTGCATCGCCTACAATGTCTCACATGACTGTCCCCTCTGCCCCTCACCTCTCAGACCTAACCTTCTAGCCCCCTTCTCTATACTCAGGTAGCTGCTCTTCTAACCCTTTCTTTGGAAAGCCCTTCCACCACCACCAGATGGGTGCATGACTCACTCTCTCACCCCTTTCAAATCTTTGCACAGTTTTACCTTCCCAGTGTGGCCCGCCCTGGCCGTGAGATTTAAAACTGCGGATTGCCACAAAGACATTCCTTACCCTCTTCTCTGCTTCAGTTTTCTTCATAGCCCTTAGCAACTTCTAATATGCTATCTAATTATCTTACTTATATTGTTTTTGGGTATCATCCTTTCTAGAATATAAGCCATATGTGAATGGAAATTATTTTCTACTATATCGCATGTGCCTGAAATAGTACCTGGTACATAATAGGCACCCAATTAATATATTTTTAGTGAATACAGTAGAAAAATAAACAAAAAAATGACTAGACAATTGACAGTAATGGAAACAGGATGAGTCAACAGACATGAAAAGGACTCAACCTCCCTGTTAAACAAGGAAATGCAAATTAATTATAATTTTACTGCCATCTTATGGACAAAAATTAAGGACTTACAATACCAAGTGTTAGCAAGGGTGTAAAGCAACAGGAATACTCATACACTGCTGATGGGAATGAATTGGTATAATCACTTTGGGGAATAATTTTACAGTAGTTAGTTGAAGATGTGCAAAACCTATGACTGAAAGCCATGGGTGGATTTGAATTTTGTCCCTCTGGGCACAAACTGACACTGAGTAATAGATTAGCTTGATCATATGCTCCTCTCTTCTCTTAGAATAGCTGCCCCTAGAAACATGAGCTATGGGGATATAATCTTTCCAGTTCAGATTACCCAAGAATTAGGCTTTACCATAACTTGCATCATAAGTTCCAACTTCTATATTTAAATCATCCACTATTACAATTCAGGACAGAGTAAATATATAGTAATGAATATGCATGTGTCAATGGCATTTTAAAGATACACATGTGCATGGATGTAAACACATACATAAAGTAACTATTGATTTGGAACAAGTCATCTGATGTACCCATTTACTTCTACAAAGGTGATATATATATTTGGACACACTAGATTAGATTCAGAAAACCACATTAGGACTGGGAAGAAATGCCCCTCTTTTTCAAACCAGACAATGCTGAAATAGTCACTGGAACTTAGATGAATGGAAATTTATGAGGTCACAGTCTTTGTTCCCTGTCTCTCCAGATTCTTAGAATTTTTGCCGTTGTGGGATGTGTTCTAGAATGTAGAATCATGGGATTATAAAAGATGCATGTGTTTTCATTGGTTGTAACTTTGGGTTCAGGCTTCTGCCGTATGACATTTGCTGAAGACACCACTGCTAAACAGACCTAGCTGATCCTGGCTAAGGTACTGCATAGATAACCAGTTCTATGTGGTGGGAAATTGTGTTAAGTTTTCTGAGCTAATCCCTTTGCAGAGGTGTGGGGCTATGTATGGAAGGGGCTTGATAGTGGTGTCCTATGGCTGGTGGCTGTAGAATTAGCTACAAAGGGAAATCAACCCTGGCATCTGTGATATCAGAAGGGGATTTGGGAATGTCTTAATGTGAGTAGCAAGGGCACCAAATGCACTATATTCTGAGGTAAGAGTTCCCAGATAAATGTTGGAATCCTCATCAGGAAGGAGACAGATGTTCAAAAGTTCTTCTGCAAATAAAGTTAGCAGGCCAGGTAACTTAGAGTTAAAATCTGTAACACAATTTTCTCTGCAGGACCTCTAGCCTACCCAACAAGGGAGTTCTTGTTTCTCCAAAATTAATTAACTGGAAGGGTTAGGACCTCCTACACTGCTTCTTAATGACACAGACTCTTTTGTGAAGGACCAGATCTTACCCAAAGTTAAACAGTTAGAGTATTTGCCTAGAATATCTTCTCAGGAAGATTTTACCTGAGAGAGGGATGAGAAAAGGAAGAAAACATCTCAGTTTTCAGGGCAGGAGGAGCTCATTCCTGAAAATCTAGAGGGGATGAGTACTGCCTTGGTCACTTTCCCCTTAGTTTTCATGTCAGGGGGCAGAAGTGAAAATAATCTCAACTCAGGGAGTGTTCTTTCCTCTCCCAACTTGGTAACCAAAAAAATTCATTTTTCTGAAGTTAGTTCTTAGAACAGACCTGACATATTAAAATGCTAATAGTTTGGATATTATCCATCTCTTATGTATTGGATATTATCCATCTCTTATGCCTCCATTCATATCAGGCGTGTTCAAAACGATTTGGATTTTTTTCCTGGATTCTTCTTTATCTATGCTACGGATACTTCTAAAAAGTGTTCGTACCAGATAACTGGGTGTTTCCAATATGGTAGTTTTTAGAACTTCATTCTAAATTGGGCTGTAAGTCAGATAAAAGCCATTACCCAGTTTTATCTGAGTGGCTATTGGCTTCCAGGTGTTTGACTTGTCTAATGTGTAAAAATGGAGCTAACGAACACTCCCACCCAGATTTGAATTAAGTTTAACAATTTAGATTAAACATAGGCTATTGAAAAATAGAGAGAACCTATGGGACGATGGAATAATAAAGATGTCTGTGGGGACATATCTAGCCCCACTTCTATGACGAAATGCTGCCACTTCTTATTTAAAAGCAAGAAGGAGGGACTTCTGTGGTGGCACAGTGGTTAAGAAGCCGTCTGCCAATGCAGAAGACACGGGTTCGAGCCCTGATCCGGGAAGATTCCACATGCCGCGGAGCAACTGAGCCTGTGCGCCACAATTACTGAGCCTGCGCTCTAGAGCCTGCAAGCCACAACTGGACCTGAGCACCACAACTACTGAAGCCCGTGTCCCTGGAGCCCATGCTCCGCAACAAGAGAAGCCACTGCAAGGAGAAGCCTGTGCACCGCAACAAAGAGTAGCCCCCGCGCGCCACAACTAGAGAAAGCCGGCATGCAACAACGAAGACCCAACGCAGCCAAAAATAAATGAATAAATTAATTAATAAAAGCAAGAAGGAAAAAAAATGATGAAAGGCAGGAAGTTGTTTGAGGAAATAAAAACTATTTTGTGAGACTAAAATAAATATTTATTAACATAAGAATATACTAATAAAATGGTAATAAAACAATAATTATTTAAAAAATATTTTAACAGACTTTAGAAATAGGAAGATAAAATTAGGTATAAGAAAAAAGTTGAAAATGATGAAAAGATATAATAAATGTCAATATTGTATTTTTAACTAGTCTCTTCCAAAGTAAAAGGACAAATTAAGTGAAATAAAATAACCAAGATAAAAATGGGAGGAGGGGGAGACAACAGCTAAAGTAGAGAAGGGACTTCAGAAATATGAGAGGAAGCATATGACTATTTTTAAAAACTGGATAAGCAGCAGAAAAACTAAATAATCTTTCATTAAACAAATGTATATTGATTGCTTACTTTGTATCAGAAGCTGCAGTGGGTCCTAGGGTTCTGTCAGTGAACCAGACTGACAGGTCTCAGTCATCAGGGACCTTTGTTCTAGTGGCTGAACACGCAGTAAAAACATAAATCAATTAGTAAATTAAATTACCAAATGAGATTATTTTCAAAAGGGAATGAATTAACTGTGTTAGGACACATGGATACCTAGCGCAAGAAAACCTTTCTGAGAAGGTGACATTTATTCTGAGGCATGAAGAAAAGGATCCAGTCATAAAATGTGAGTTAAAGAGTGTCCAGGCAGGGCTTCCCTGGTGGTGCAGTGGTTGAGGGTCCGCCTGCCGATGCAGGGGACGCGGGTTCGTGTCCTGGTCCGTGAAGATCCCACATGCCGCGGAGCAGCTAGGCCCGTGAGCCATGGCCGCTGAGCCTGCGCGTCCGGAGCCGGTGCTCCTCAACGGGGAGAAGCCACAACAGTGAGAGGCCTGCAAAAAAAAAGAGTGTCCAGGCAGAGGGAGTAGTAAGGGCAAAAGTGTGAGGAGGGAGAGTGCCGTGACTGGAGTGTGACTAGGGTAGAAGGGTGAACAGTAGAGTGGCAAGGACCAGGTTGAAAAGATTGTGCAATGGGAATGGTTTAAACATGGTATTTTACTGTCTAATTTACACTTTTAAAAGACAACTCCAATTAATATTGGGAGAATGGATTGCAGCAGGGAAGGAATAGAACAAAGAAATGGTTAGGAGACTATGCAGTAATCTGCGCAAGAATGATAATGGTTTGAACAATCTTGTAATAAGATTGGCAGTGGAAGAGGGCAGATTCATTGTTTAATTTGAAAATGAAACCAACAAAAGCTACAGCTAGATTGGATATGAGAGGGGAAGGAAAGGACAAATGAAAGAAGAGCTCCTAGGTTTTTGGCTTTAGCAATAAGGCAGGTAAAAATTCATACCAAAGAATTTTTTTTTTAAGGAAAAGAATGAGTTTCAAAAGTTTAAACAGATAAATATTAGCCAAATTATAGACTAGAGAAATAAAATAGCAAAACCAAAAGATGAGGGTTTCAAAAAGGAATATTGGAACTCATCAGACCCAATATTTAACACCCTCACACAAAGTGAAGCAAAGATCTTTGGCTAAAGCAGCTACCAGCACCCAATGGATATTCCACTTCCTACCTCCTCAAAGATAGGGCTCCCTATATTAAGACGCATGGGAGCCTAAGGTGCTTGGGTCATTTCAGGACCAAAAAGAAAAAACTGACTGGAGGGGACCCTTTTAAAAAATAATTATAAAGCCAAATACCGTTAGGTTGTTCTAGTTGCTTTTCCCTTCTACCCTCAAATGCATCAAAGCCCACTTACTCTGAAGAGTCCCACAGAGGAAAGCAAACTGGGAAAAAAGTCATGTTTTACTGGAAGCATTGAGCAAGACTCTCAGAGAGTAAGGAAAGAATAAATTTAAAGAGTTGCTCACACTAGGGACTGGCACAAGGAGAAATGGACGTGAAACCCAGAGTGATGACAAAAGAGAAAGAAAATCGTCAGCGGCCTCCAAAACTTCTCATTAAAACGATAGAAATTATTATAAAGGTATCACAGTGGAGTTTTAAAAATATCTTTTAGTTTATAAATTTCAAACCTCCTTTTAATATTCTTTTAGGGTCCTGAATATGAATCCATATGCTTTAAAACTTTTTGGAAACTTTTATCTAAATTTCATGGTCAACATAGCTTTAATTCCCAAGAGCTCCTTTATTTCCCATATATAATATTATATAACATATATATACTGTAGTAAAAAATAGTCTCAGGGAGATTATACATTCAGGCAACTTGGCCTTTCTCTATTACAACTGAATGCTGTAATATAGAGATATAAAGTATCCAAAATTACCTTTGTTCCCCATAGAAAGCCAGTTAAGTTGACTTCATAAGCCATGTAGTAAGTTCGCCAGGAGGTGGTGATAAAGAGACAGATGTTAATGGCAATCTTGGTAACCTTATACCATTGACGGGGTGAAGAACTTATTTCTTTTAGATGCTCTGGCAAATTCATTTGCTAAGAAACCTAATAAGCAGTACAGCATAAAGGACTTTGGTCTAAAAAGTCTCAGATACATGTAGACAGCAGGAAAAAAAAATCCAGTCCAGGAATGGCTAGGACCCAAAAGAATTAACCTGTCATTTCAAAAGTCATTACTAACAACAGTAAATAGCAGGATAAGGCGGCCTTGACTGTGTGGCCTTCTATGACATTCAAATGTTATTGCATGCATTTTTAATAGTTGGAGGATGTGTGAGGTTGACTTCAGGGGCAGTAAAAGAAGGAAGGAGGTGGGGAGTCAGTATGGCACTGTCAGCGCCTGGAGGAAGGAAGGCAGTAGGGAAAAGGAACAGGCTGAAGAAAGGTGAGCACAGGTATTAAAAATCCAGCTGTAAGAACTGGAACCTGCATACCCAGCTTAAGGCCAATCAACAAGGTGGAAAAGGGAAGCTAAATGGAATTCAAATAATATCCTACAAGCACGGTATAGCCGTGATGGTTGTAGGGGACATGGTGGTGAGACTCTTTTTTTAAAATATTTATTTATATGTTTATGTATTTATTTATTTGGCTGCATCGGGTCTTAGTTGCGGCACACGGGGTCTTCAATGCCAATCTTCATTCGGAATCTTTACTTGGGAGCTCGGAGTCAGCCGCTGGACCACCAGGGAAGTCCCAGGTGGTGAGACTCTTGAGGAAACTGAGAGGCAAGCATATATATATATATATATATATATATATATATATATATATATATTTTTTTTTTTTTTTTGCCGTACGCGGGCCTCTCACTGTTGTGGCCTCTCCCGTTGTGGAGCACAGGCTCCGGACGCGCAGGCTCAGCGGCCATGGCTCAGGGCCCAGCCGCTCCACGGCATGTGGGATCTTCCCGGACCGGGGCACGAACCCATGCCTGCTGCATCGGCAGGCAGACTCTCAACCACTACGCCACCAGGGAAGCCCCGGATTTATTTTTAGTCATTTCACTCCCAGCTACACCAGATGAAGCAATCAATGCCACTACCTTCTTTCCTTTTTGTCCCAAATTTATGTTAATTATCTCATATCTGTGTTGTCACGGCATATAACATCAACACTCTGTTCTGTAACCTTAATTCTTACATTTCTTTTATTATTAGTTCTACAGTAAATATATTTTTTCAATATTCTCTGCTGTCGAGGATGGGAAATTTTTCCCCTACCCCTCTTGATTATTTTGGCTGGTCTAGTAATTAAATTGACACAAGGCAGATTAACAGGGGAAAACAATTAATTTTGCATGTACAGGACTTCATAGAAATATGAGACTCAAAGAAGTGACCAGAGCAGGCAGCTTTTATACCTTTTAGACAAAGAAACAATACATTTGTGAAGAATTGACAAGACAAAGAAGTTTGGGCTTGAGGTATTAAATTGGTAAACAAGTACAAGTTTTGTTTATACACCCTTCTTGGCCCTGCACTTCATATCTCTGGAGATAAGGATGTCTCTTCGCCTTCTGGTACAGGGAAGGTGCCTTTCACATGAGAGATTTATTTCCTCCTTTCAGGGGAGCAAAAAAGGGTCAGAGTGTCCTTCTCAGGCCAGCCGTTTCTTACATAACTTTAATTCAAAATAATTAATATGCCAAAGTGGCATATTTTGGGGCGTCCTGCCCTGACCTCCATCACTGTTAATGATGTCCATACATCATAGTTACCCGTCATTTATTGTTTGGCTGAATTAATCCCTTAGCCGTTTGTTTTTTTTTTTTTCCTACAGGTGATGATCAAATCTCATCTGAATTTATGCTGATTTGTTATACATGTCAGCAATTTCTGATTACAGCAAAGTGATTCAGTTATATATATGCCAAGCATAGTACCTTGCACATAGAAATTACTTTTAAAATATATTTTTTTGTTTGTTTGTTTTTGTTTTTTGTTTTTTGCGGTACGCGGGCCTCTCACTGTTGTAGTATCTCCCATTGTGGAGCACGGGCTCCGGACGCACAGGCTCAGCGGCCATGTCTCAAGGGCCCAGACGCTCCGCGGCATGTGGGATCTTCCCAGACCAGGGCACAAACCCGTGGCCCCTGCATCGGCAGGAGGACTCTCAACCACTGCGCCACCAGGGAAGCCCAAAAGAACTGATTTTTATATTAATGGCCCTTTTTCATAAAATGAGATAAAAATGAGCTGAGAGAGATTTTTTTCAGAGAGAAAAGGCGTAGGAAAAGGAAGTAACGTTCCTAAATTTAGGAGCATTGTATGTGCGTCTTATGAGCCCCTAAACGTAAGAACACTGTGTCTTTCTTCTTCATACTGAGAAGCAGGGCAGAGGGGGAGAAAGATGGGAAATCTCTGAAATGAAGCCTGGACAGTTAGTGAGATGATTCTGGAGCAGAAGACAAACCGAAAGGTTGCTAAGTCCTGTGGTCCGTTCTTAGTCTTCATCTTACTTAACCTAGCAGCAGAATTTGATACAGTCGATTGCTCTCTCCTGCTGCAAATGTGTTTCTTTCCTTAGCTTGCATTCTGTCTTGTGGCTTTGGTTAGCCACAGGGCTCATCCCTTGAATGCCTTTATTTTTATGTCCTTGTGTATTCATTTGGTGAGCTCATCTAGCCTCATGCCTTCATGTATCACTAATTTGTTTTTCCAGCTCAGACTCCCCCCACAAATGTGGACTCACGTTCACCTGCCTCGTTAACCTTTCCTCTTGGACTTTAACAGTATTTCAAGCTGTACGTGATCCAAGCTGAGGTCCCTTTCCTCCCCTCTAAACCTGCTCCTTCTGGGACCTTTTCGATCTCAGTTTATGGCAACTCTATCCTTCCAGTTGCTTAGACTCGATCCTGGTCTCCCTTCTCACAAACCCAACATCAAATCTAAGACAAATTCTGTTAATTTTACCTTCAAACAGAGCAAAATACCTGCATGTTAGATGGTGAAATGTTGTGCTCATTACTGTATCCCGAGTGCCCAGAAAAGAAAGCCCCCTTGAAAGTATTCATTTACACTGACACTGGGTGGTCCAGACCTTCAGGATTGTAGCCAGACTTTCTAAGCTGCATCAAAACACTTTAACAAAACCTCAAAACTCAACTTGATTTTATATTTTTGAATTATAGTATTCGAATTCAATATTTTTGAATTAATACTTTGAACTATTTAATATTTTTGAATTATAGGAAATGTGAAAAATTGTCTTATTTGTACTGTAATTGCATATGAAATCCTCAAATCAAGCTACAACTAAGCTGCATATAATGTATGATAGTAGAAATTCCATTTTGGAAAAATCAGAGTGTTTTGTCCCAGGACTGACACTATTTACTAGAGGTAAATCTAAGTCTAGCAGAAATAATTACATTTTTCTAGTTTCCTGACAGAATCACTAAGCTTAACTTTTATACTGGAGTTGTTTGAACAAAATGGTGAATCAATTTTGAAATGTAAAAAATAAAGATCTGAATGCAAGTGGGGGGCAATACCAGGATCTCTTAATGGTAATGAATTTACACTGAAATTTTAAAATTTTAGCATGGTAAGTTTTCCTCATCAAATTCATAAAATTTTTCTGAAACAGGTAAGGTCAAAATGCCCTTTTTCATAATTAACTACTAATTGATGGAATATCATGCATGAGCAACTTCAAAAAATCAAAACGTAACGACAGGTGCACATGAAAAGATCAATTCTTTTCAGAAAGAACAGAAGAGAATACTGGATTTTCAGTAATTCAAATTTTACTTTGGTTGTCAATATAAAGCTCTATTATACAGTGTTGAGTATAATGATGTTTAGTTTATATAAAACAAGATACTAAGATTAGTGAGAGTCCCCTTGCCTTAGCACTATCAATTTAGGATATGTAAGAGGTTAGAAATAGGAAAGATTAGAAGAAAAAGATTCAAAATACTTTGAGTATCCATTAATGTAAAACCGATCTCTCTCTCTTTAAAACTCAAATGTGTGTGCGTGTGTGTCTTTTATTCTCTGACCCTCTCCTCCATGGCCTACTTATGTCTTATCTCTCTTACCAAATTTGGGCTTCTTTTCTACTTATTCTCTCTGCACAAAGGGTAAACTTCTTCAGGACTAGAATAGTGTGTCCCACTGTCCCACCCCATCTTGGCATGCATGCCTTGAGCGGTCTAGCACCACATTCTGCATATACTAAAACGTCTGCATGTATAGAATAGACAACTGAATGAGATAGTTGCTTTAATGTCCATTTTATGTCCCAGGAGTATGATACTGTTAGTAAGCCCTGTGTCTGTAGAGTGATTACTATTTTTTCAAAGAACTTCTGTAATTATGCTCTTATTTTATTCTCATAATGATATGAAGTAATGAGAGCAGTATTATTACACAGGTGGGAACTAAGGCCCAGGCATTTCAACGTTTGCCTTAATTCACAAAGACATGGACAAATCTGAGACTAAAATACAGATTCCCTGCTTTCTTTTAATTCAGGGTTCTTTCTCTTGATGCCCTTGAAATGTCTCTCACAGTATTGAAAATTAAGAGCTTTGTTCTAAAAAAAGAAAAAAAGAAAGGTCGACCTGCTTTCTTAAAATTCACTTTGCGTCAGTTTTAATTGAATCAGCCGTTAGCTAAGTTAGACATGATACAACTGCTAACCTACATGAACAAGTCACCAGTGTTCGGCAAACCATTTAGCACATATTTGACGCGTGCCTTCTATGTGGCAAGGTCTTTACCAGACACTGGTGATGAGGTGGGAAATGTAACTGGGGGCCAGTACAGAATACTCCCCACTTTTTGCCCATTATTGGTTTAGTGTGCTTCTACAGCACTACCTTACTAAAAACTACCCTCGCATCACTTGCCTTTGTGCTGCTGTGTGGAAGCAAAATGACGGAGTGATGTCAGCAATGCAGTTTCTCCCAGGGGCCTGTGACGTCAGCGCTCCTGATAGAAGGCAGTGCTAATACATTTGACTCACAGTTTCAGTTGTGTTCCAGTCTGAAAAAAACAAACAAAACAAAACAGTAGAAAGCACAACAAGAACAAACAACCAATTATCAAAGTAATGGTAAGCATACTAAAATAAACGATTGCTTTTCTCACCATTTTCTACTCTGTTTTATACACAGCTGAAATAAAATATGCATTTTAAAAAAAAACAACAGCCCCCAAGACCAAAATAATGAACAAGTGCAGAAAGGAAGGAAGGAGGAGGAGAAAATCTGAAACATACCAAAGTATAAAAATGAAGCCAAGTGAGACATACACAGTACTGCTCTCTAAACTACAAAATAATAGGGCAGAACAAAGTAGGGTTCTCCAACATGTGTGAATGACACCGTTTTGCCCAAGAGTCAAGATAAAGCTGCAGTCTGATAAGGCTTTTATGGAGAATGGGCTGTATCAGAAGGGAATACGGGGTGCCAAATGGCTTTGTGGGGTGGATGGGATAGTAGGGCTCATGGTAACAAGAGCTGTATTTTAAATTCTCAGTCAAAGGCCTGCAAGCCCCATACCTGTTTTCAGGAACACAGAGTACCTGTGGGCAGGTGAGAAGTGTGGTGGCAGTAGGTGCCTTAAATGTGAAGACTGGGAAGCTGCATGGCTCCCTGGAAGTTCACGTACAGCGCTGCCCAAGTCTCCTGTTCCCAAAATACAAGTGGGTGGTTCCAGGGACAGTCCCTTTAACACTTTGCTGCAACCATTTCAACCTAAGGTTCCTCGTATCAGTTGCTAAAATTATCAACTTGACACAGGACATGCATTTCTTGCTATATATATTATAGAAGGGACACCTATTTGGATGTCGGTAACGTTATAGGTACCTTCCTCAGAACAGCGGTAGTATTCAGTAGTCGTTCACTGCTTGATCACATCCTCACTGAAACTCACCCTCACCTATAAACCACGGGTACACTGTTCAAAAATCCAATTCACTTTGTTTCCATTTGAGAAAACCAGCAGAAAAAGCCAATTTCCAAAACAGGCAAATGTGGAAGTGATTATCAGCATTACGAATAGGTCATTCTCTTAAATGTTTGAATTACTCAAAGCCTGCTTTACTGTGTGTGTATAGATGATTAGCTACTTGAGGAATAGATCTCATTGAAATGGTGAGTGCCATGGTTATTGTATTATTATTATTTTTATTACGGTTATTATATTATTACTCCCATATTACAGATGAATAAACTGAGTCTCAGAAATTTTAAATAGCAAATCTAAGGTGACAGAGAGAGTAAGTGGTGAGGCAAGACTTTTTCATAGGTCTATGTCATCAGTAGCATATTTTCATTTATTTACCACACGTTTCTCTTTTTTATTCTTTCTATTATTTTAAATATTGTACGATATAAGTAGATCTATAATAACTGTTATATAAGTGGATAAAACAGGCATAACTTTATTCACATAAGAGCAGAAATGTCCCTGATATGTACCAAACTACATTTTTAAATGTCAGGTATAGGTCTTTTTTCATAAATTGAATTATACTCTAAACCTTCATACGAATTTTTAACATTATAAGTTACAAAGCTGTAAAAATTAGTTTCACAATGTTGCTTGCTTTTTATAAGAAGTCTTTATTGAAAACTTCCAAATCAGATTAATAATTATAAAATGTGCACAATGTTCTAGCCTTCAACCTTAACTATTTCAAGACACAGTTAATGGTGGTATAAATACAAAATATTTCTTGGGGTTTGCTCCAAGGATGACAGAAATACAGCCTCTTTTATCACAAAGAGGAGGTAGAACCTCTGAATTCACATTTATGGTTTCCACATTTTGAAATAAAACTGGTAAATTCACTACAATCCATGTGTTTATTCATTAACACTAAGTACAGAGAATGAATCAGAGAGATAAGAAGAAAAATAAAAAAAAACAAAAATAAAAGCACACACGAAGCCTAGGGAGTAGAGAGTTCCAGGAAAAAAGGGAGGGATCAATGGCAGCAAATCCAACAGAGGGCCTGAAAAATAAGAAATGAAAAGTGTCCATCAACCTTAGACACTAGGAGGTCAGTGAGACCCTTGAGAAGAGTTATTTTAAGGGAGCGGTGGGGATGGAAGCCAGATGGCCTTGTGAATGCTGACAGTGGCCGAGTTAATCCAGGGATACCCATGTCAAAACAAACTTAAGGCAGATTATTTTCATTAGAAAATCAGTAAGACACTAAACTTTATTTTTTAAAAGAAAACAAACAACCCTTCCCAATTAAAATACTAATTTTCTGCTTGCTTTATCTCTGCTGCTCACTTTAGACTCTATGTTTTATAACTTGAGCTAAAAAGTCTTGATCAGATTAGATATCACTGAATGTCATATCCCCATCTGTGTATCAGACTGGCGGGTATGAAATGCAAATCAAATGAAAAACAGTAAATTCCTACAACAAGAAGATCATATTTAATGAGATTTGACATGAGTCTAAAAGATGAAGAATGAGAAAGAGTGTGTGTTAAAATTGACTAAAAGTGGATTTGGATCTGCAGATGCAGAGACTCACAGATTTGTCTCTTGAACAACTGATTTTAAAATATTTTTAAATTCTACTTAAGTGGTTTTGCTTTGTTCCTTCAGCAAGGACCCTCATAGCAGCTGGGTTGGCAGATCATTTGTTTTCATGAGAGCTCTTTGAACCAATCAGGACCCAGATAATCTTATTATACCTCTGTGGCCATGTGTTTCTTGTGATGAGGGTCCAGAGAAATCTCACTTTACTATGTGCCAGGAATCGTTCATATTTCAGTTGTACAAGGTCAGATCTTAATTTAGCCACCAACTGGGTACTTAATTTTAGATACACAGAGGAACACATTGGCTCCAAGACACTTCCTCTGATTTAGGAAGGCAAGATCCTGGATAAGAATGACAAGATGATAATTCCAAAAGGTGAGAGATTATGAAATATTTTACCTGTTCCTCACCAAGTAGCTTCAGTAGTCTAGTATTGGGAATATTTTGAAGAGATGGAAACACGTATTGTGATAGCTTCTCATTACTTTCTTTACCATTGATCACCTGTCTAGGGCCTTTTTAATTACAGAATAAAGCCAGGGTTGTTTCATTCATTTACAGAATATTAACTCAATTGCATAGTTATTAAACTTAGTAAAAAATAGTATCATGAGAAAAAGAGATCAAGAATGAATATGCTCATAGAAAGTGTCAGCATAGACACTGTGGAATGTCTTAGCTAGCCCTGGTTTCTGAGAAAAAAATTAAATGATTTTTGTGAATAATTAAATTTTTATCAAGGTGTTTTTAAATCACTTATAACAGAAGATGGATGCTTATTATTCAGATTGAAAGAATTCCTTTAAATTCTTTGAAGTCAGATGGAAAAAAAACGATCTCAGTAGAATTGGAAATTAGCTTCTGGAAATTAAATCATAGTCTTGAGGTTGGAAAGTCCTTAGAATTTATTTGAGACCATCACCCATCTGGCTCTTACATGAATAGATAACTTCTAAGGAACATTCTACGTCTAAAATGAAATGATTTCTATGAAATAGCAGTAATGTGGACGAGGAAATCCTAACACTGCTTTGTGCTGAGAATGTTATATTATTGTCATAAAATATCATAATTCTACACTTTGTTATTTTTATGGGAATACCTTGTTTTGAAATGAAAATCTACCTAAAATATTCATATTTCCACTAGAATTGTTTGATAGGTTTGCTAGTTATTTGCTTAAACTCTTTTAAAAAATTTTTTCTGAGGCTTATGAATATTTGGATTATAAAATGAGACACTTTTGTATTAATTCCATCAGAGTAGCTGAGTCATGAGTTACAGTACAGGGGTCAAGCTGTGTGACCTCTAATGTCAAATGACTGGGTTTGTATCTACATCTCTTCCACTCACTAGATGTACAGACTTGGACAAATAACCTAACCATTGTGTTCCTCAGTTTCCTCATCTGTAAAATGGGGGGGAAGTGTGTCATAGAAATTGCATGACATAAAATATTTAACATACTTAGCTTAATGCATGTCACAGGTAGGCACTTAATAGATATTGCTTATAATAAGTATTAAATTCAATAAGACAAATATTTATTGAGGACCTGCTGTGTGCTTGACTCTCTGCTAAACCTTTGAAGGGAGGGGAGTTATTGGTGTTGTTTCTTGGGAAAAGTCTAGAATGCATTATTTAAAGACAGTAAACTCTTTGGTGCATGGATCCTATTGCCTTGTGTCTAGCAATGTGCCTGGAATATAGCAGACACTGAATACATATTTTTGAATGAACGAATAGGATGGTCTGAAAATCCTCAGGAAAAATAATAATTACTGAGAACTGGTGAGTCAACTCTCCTCCTTTGTCTTTTTGACTTAGTAGAGAAGAGGAATGTAGTAGATACTATGCGTCTGTATTTCAACAAGATATTTGACAGTATCTCTTGACGACGGTCTTGTTATCATAAAGGAGACATTAATAGTAGATCGTGGTGTCTTTGGGAGGATTTGTAACTGGATAAACAGCTTTTCTCGAAGGTTGCTAAATAATAGATCAATGTCAACCTGAAGGCCTCTTTCCTGCGCCAATTTCTCTTCAACATTTGCATTATTAATGGAGCAGGTAGACATATAGAAGACATGCAAATAGAACAATATTTGGAGGGATAGAAAATGCATTATCTCTTAGCAGACTGAAATAAAATTCAAATCTAAAAGAAAGAAAGAAACACAATAGGATTAAATAAAGAGTCCTACACAGAATTGTACAGCAATAATGTGGGGGGGAAATATGACTTGTAGAATTTAGGGGAACAGAGGTCCAAATCAAGTCTGTAAATATAATAGCCCCAAATTCGTCTGAACTTGGGCTAAATTAACAGATCTTCAGTTTCTAGCAAAAGGGAGGTGGTCACACCTGCTTACTGTTGTGTTGGTCTGACTACAGCTGTCGTACTGCCATCAGAGCCCATGGTCCAGAGCCACTTTTAGAAAGAGATGGATAAACGAGTGTGTTTACAAGAAAGCAATCAACATGGTGGAGGAAGGTGAACCCACATCATAGGAAGAACAGTTGTCCAGGTCTGGGCGGAGAAGCCTCAGTGGAGACCTGACAGCCTTCCTGAGAGATGTTTTTTTTTTTTTTTTTTTTTTTGCGGTACGCGGGCCTCTCACTGTTGTGGCCTCTCCCGTTGCGGAGCACAGGCTCCGGACACGCAGGCCCAGCGGCCATGGCTCACGGGCCCAGCCACTCTGCGGCATGTGGGATCTTCCCGGACCAGGGCACGAACCCATGTCCGCTGCATCGGTAGGCGGACTCTCAACCACTGCGCCACCAGGGAAGCCCGTGAAAGATGTTTAAAGGGCTCTCATGTGGCAGAGGAGCACATTTTCTCAACATGGTCCTGAAAACTAGAATTAGGATTATAGAATACTTATTCGAGGAGATGGATTCAACTTAAGTGTATTTCCTAATTGTTAAAGCTGGCCAAAGATGAAGGGCTGTGTGGGATATAGTAAACTTCCTGTCACTTTGCTGTTCAAGCTGAGGCTGGATAATTACTTGTTGGGCATCTTGGAAATGG
This sequence comes from Grampus griseus, assembly GCF_964374135.1. NCBI lineage: Eukaryota > Metazoa > Chordata > Mammalia > Artiodactyla > Delphinidae > Grampus > Grampus griseus. The sequence goes on along the minus strand of NC_139003.1, from coordinate 27,141,507 downwards.
AATTTACAAGTGGGGCTACCTAATGCTCTTCAGCTCTGAAATCAGGTGATTCTAGAGAAAAGGAAGGAGAAGGTAATAAGGAGTGTGTCAGCATACCTGTTCAAGAGCGAGGACAGCTGAAACCACCAGACAACCCCTAGACTTCTACTTCCCCGTTCCAGAGGGGTTCAGTCACAGAAAAATAACAGGTAATGTTTGTTGACTATCTGCAACACGTTAGACACAGCTAATAAGGCAGATAAGCTGGGAGGGCAAATTCAACTACTGTCTCCAGCAGAAAAAAAATCACTGGCCTGTATATAATTTCAGAATAATGTATGAAGAAATGCAATGACTCATTATTGAGTTTTTAATGGAAAAAGATTTGACAAGCGCCGAACAGGAACTTCTGCCCTGTTCAGATGAAACAAATATTTTCAGGAACAAATATTGTTAGAGGGAGAATATATGTATATCTATATATGTATTTGTATTTGTATATGTATATATGTACAAATACACATAAACATATGTATATGAACAATACTTTTTATTAAGGTCTAGAGATATTTAATTTTTATTGTTATTGTAGCTAATTAATGTAGTCAGAACTTTTTTACTCACCCTACAATTCAACTGTGTAAATAAAAGGCAGCTATTTTATAATCTATAACAGGCTTCATCTTCCTCAGGAGCTGCCATTCACTAATTAGTGGAAAATAAGTTTGGTCTCATGCAGACAGACACAATAACTTAGGTAAGGAAGCCTTTGCTTGGATCAGGTAAACAGATCAGTCTTTCATATTTCTGCTCCTCCCCAAGCCAAGACACTCTCTCCACCAGGGTTTACCTGCTTTACTATAAATGTGGGTACTTTCCTCTCTTCTCAATGTCACCAAGGTCTGGCCTGCCAGGAAGTGACCTATCTCACCACCTGTAAGGCTCAGTCTGTGAACCAGATACCAGGCCAGTTTTCTGGAAGACTTTGTAAACTTTGGCTCTATAAAATCAACCTTAGTTCCCTCAAAGGGTCTGGTCATATCTGATTAAATGAACCTCATTCTCGTATATGACACTTATCTATGGCATTATTCTTCAAGGATATGAATTTTAATAACTATATAGTTTTCCATAGCTTGGGTGCACAATAATATCTTCTACAAATTCCCTCTTGTTGGACATTTGATAGTGTTTCTAATGTTTTGGCAGTTTACATATGGCAGAGGTGAACATTTTCACATACAAATCTTTTTCCACATCTCTGAATTTCTGTATGATAGATCCCTACATTTAGAATTACAGACAAAACGATAAGTCTTTAAAAGAATCATGTCATCATACCAGCTTGTGATAAGGGCATGTCTGTGAATAATTTGCCTTTTCACGGGCCATGTCTGCTCTATTCTTTTCCATTCTCTTGTTTATATTCCTCTAGAAATCCACATAATTGTGAACCTAAAACTCCTTCCTATTCTATGTGAGTGTCATTTTCAAAAACAAGCATACATCTTCAGCCATCTCTGTCACAATTGAAATTGCCTTGGAAATCAATAGGAGGGAGTAAAAATGTCTAATTTTCTAATATGAAACTAGAGATAAGCAAAACTAGTATGACAGGTTTTATCACTAATGTTTTTACTTAGAAATTAAGCCTCAGTTAGTGCAGCCCCAAAATTGGATGTGAACTTGGCAAAAACAAACATATGACGTGGAGGAAAAATACAAGGTTAATCTATTCTTTTGCTAATTTTAAGAGTAGAATATATTTGATCATTCAATTATTTATTTATTCAGCAAATACTTAGTGAATTCTTATTACATACCAGATATCATACTTAGTGTCTAGAGAACAATATGTCCACTTCACCTTTTTATATCCTTTCTAAAATGTTGAGTTGTAACTTTTTGAGGCAACATAAAAGTAGCATTCATTTTCTGGACTAACATTGTGTGTGTGTGTGTGTGTGTGTGTGTGGTTTATCAGAACTAGTTGTGCCGTTAAGGAAGATGCTATTTCAACTGGTCTAGTTCTCCTTGTCATTCATAGGATTTCTCTCTAATAGAAAAGGCAAATACCACGAAGAGGGAATTGCTGTGACTTATTACTTGTAAATAGAAGTTACCTTTGTCTGTGCGTTGGAACCCAATTCTGACAGTTTCACGTCCCTCTGAAACATCTTGGGGACTAGTTGACTCTGTTGCTGAAATCAGCCTAATAAAGCCATTTATCTGATTTGTCACTTTGTGCTACAGGATTCTGAAAAAGCAAAAGTGTGTAGCCACCAAATAAAAAACAAAGCTGTAACAACATTTTATTTATTTTGATTTCCATATGTCTTCAGTATTACATAGATGAAGGTCAAAATGAAGAAAAATGAGAATGAATATTGTTTTGTGTATGAAAACTGTCTTTTTCTAATAAAACCAAAATGTAAAAATGCCTTTTAACTAAAGCTACTCCTCTCATGGGACAAATCCTTAGGATTCCCTCTGGGACCTCTAATAGATAAGCTCCTTGCTCCAGAACCATTGCACTTTCAAGGTAAAAGAAAATTTCCTCAGAATATCAGCGTCCCCAGTTCCACACAGCAGAACCTGCACCTCTTTCAGAACCTCAGAGTGTTTATTTTGGGGCTGGCCCTGTATAAAGAACACCAAATATTACTGTATTGCCCTTTTCTTATCCCCTCCTGTCACCTTCCACTAGATTCAGTCTTAGACCCTTTACCGTCTTCCCCACCCCATGTCACCCTCAGCAAATATTCCAAGAGATCCTGGTCCTCCATGGGGGGCCAGTATGGTGTTACTGGCATTTTAAAAGGGACACTGGAAGATGGAACAATAAGCCCCAAGGGACAGACTCTCTCACTGATGTAACAGAATTACACCGATGTGACAGGTGCTGAGGTAGGGTGATATTTATGAACACAAAGTCCTTCCTTGCAACATGGAAGCATCTGTCCACTCTGGGAACTCTTAAGACCAGCCCTGTTTAGAACCCACAGAGACGGTTTCAATTTTTTATGCCTAAGACAGAGCATGTGAGTGAGTGATGTAAGCAGACTTGGATGTAATTGGAAGCAAGCCAACCAAGCAATTCACGGGGAACGAAGTTATGCTGGCCCCTGTCCAGGGGGAAGGAGGACCTTGGTCCCACGCTTTAGGAGCTCACAGGTTTCAAGGGAAGGTCTGAGGGGCCTCACAAACTCATCAACAGTATTGTGGCAGCCGGATTGTGGATTGAGGGGAGTTTAGAGAATTCAGCGCCGAGAGGCATCATATACCCAAGTTCACCCCTGCATCATACCTGCAACATCGTCCCAACCCCTTGGCCACTTCAGTCAGGCACAAACTGGAATGTTGATCCAATTTTTTAGGCAGTAATGTTTAGATTCCAGGACAAAAAGTATAGAATAAAAGCAAGTTTACGATACCTCAGACCACCGTAAGCAACACAAATCTCTATTGCACGGAGCTGACGATAAAGATTGATGTGTCCCTGGAAGCTATTTTTTATTTTTGGAAGTTATTGTCATCAAGAGCTGACTGTTAAGAGCAAGATCAGAATGTTTTCTTTTAAGTACAACAGACTGTGGGTTGTTTTCCTGCAGCTTTGGAAAGACATTAAAAATGAAGTTACCGTACTCTATCCAGACCCTACTTAGCAGTTCTGTGACATTGGGTGGGTCTCTCAACCTCTTGAAGCCTAAGTTTCCACTTATGTACAATAAATCTCTAATACCTACAAAGTAGAATTGGAGGATTTAAAGCAGGCAGTGTACGCAAAGTGCTTTGCGTGGTGCTTGAAACAAAGCAAGCACTCAATAACTTACGGCTATTATCATAATCACCATTTTTATTATTACCAAAGTTATTCTAAAACTTACAGGATAACCAAATCCTTTTCCCACTATCTTACTCTAGGATCTTACTCAGCCCATCTGACAGTAAGCTAAAAATTCTTGATATCTGAATAATACATTTAGCATTTGGAAATCCTTTATTTAGTGGTTCTTTTCCTGGGGTACATGAAAGGGCTTCAGAGGATCCATGAATTCCCTAAAATTTTATGCAGAATTTTGAGTGGGCATGCATCCCTCCAGAGAGAGAATCCATTGCTTTCATCAAACGTGTTCCTGACTCTAAACAAGGTTAACCAGTGCGTGAACTGAAAAGGCTAACTTTCCAATGATAGTCCCAATTATTTTGTAAATCAGCTACTTATGGAGAATAAATAAATCTCACTAATGGGCTTATCCAGAAAAAGACTGACAAATGATTATCTAGAAAAGGCCAATTAATTATCTAGACTGAGAAGTGGGGTTTTTGTGAATAGGTCTTAAAGGATGTCAAAATATTATTTGGCCTTTCCTCAGACTCCTGGTTGGTGCTTTATTTAAATAATTTTAAATAAAGGCTGGCAGTAGACAGATATATCTCCTTTTGCTCTTCTCATTGCATCTTGACGTCTCTGGTTCTGTTCCAATGATGCTCCCTTGATTGTCTGTCTGACACCTTAGAGTACCTGCGCACAGGTCTTCAGTTCATCCCAAGCGTTCAGGAAAATGTTGGAGACAGTTTATTTTAGATGGGAGATGTTCCATGTAGTAGCAAGACTTTCCTCACCATTTAGATCCTGCTGTTGTTAGGGATACAAAATATTTAAGAGTCTTAGATAACATCCTTCTGGATGGTAGTTAAAAGGACATAAAAAAAAAAAAAAAAACAACTTTCCACAGAGCAACTCAGTTCTCTAAGGAGCCTGTGGTGTCTCACACACTGGAAGCCCAAATTTCAAACAGGTTTAGAGTTAAGCTGGTGATTTAAATAGGCGAAAGTCTCTGGATCCCATTACTAATCCCAGAGCCATGCAATCTCCTCATCTCCACAGTGACATTAGTGAGACAGGCGACGGGTGATGCCACACTGCTAACTTCATCGTCTAATCATGCTGCCAGAAGGGACTCAGGACTTGTCTGCCAGTAATGAGTCAACAACTTTTTCCCAGTGGCCACTGAGAATGGCACTTTCCTATAGTTGATTAGGAGGTGGAATTAGAGAGAAAAGACATAAAGGACAAAGAAAGTAAGGTGTTGTTTTTTTTCCCCTCAGAAAACTAATAGTCCAAGTGAGAATACAAAACATGAAACTGTGAAGAACTTGCAAAGCTAATACAAAATGAGTGTAAATCCAGATGTTGGAAAAATACTATATAAGAGGAGATATTCATGGATGAAGAGGTCCAGAGAGGAGCTGAAGAATTTCAGCAAGGGCTTCCTTCCAAAGGAGGAATGGCTGGAGCCGGGCTTGAGGCCATGGGGACCATGAGTTGGAACAGCTGGGAGGGCCTTGTGAATGAAGGGGAATCAGATGTAGAAGCACAGATGGGAGAAAAATGAAGCCAGATACAGGGTGGGCATCAGATTCATTTAGTTAGAAGATTCCGCACTTGAGGAAAATGGTCAACTCTAAGAATAAAGCAGAACCTAGATTATGTTAGGTTCACTTATTAGCTCATTCATTCATTCAACACCCATTTATAGTCCACATACCTTAAGATGGTACTTCTCTTGGCTCTGAAAGTAGACTAATTCTCTGCTCTTATTGGGTCACGTTCTCGGAGAAGGCAGACAATGAACAGAGAAACAATAGATTTTTTTAAATACCACTTGAGTCTATTTGGTGAATAAGGTCCCTCGGGTACGTGTCAGACCTTTGAGGTTGCTGAGATACCATGGCTTTCTTTCTGAAGGAGAGTAACCAAATCCTGAGGCCCTTCCACTTTGGGAAAAGATTGCAAGACTGGATGGTAAAAGGTGTCATGTCTATCTCTCCTCATTTATTATCCAAAACACTAAATAATCCGGCCTCTTTTTGTTTAACTTTCTGGTGTTAAAAAATTTTCAGCTGAGTTCAGGAATCCCACAAGCTATAAGCACTTTGGTGCAGATGAAGAAAAGATGCTGCTTCCTCGGGGAAGCACCCTGCCAGCGTGTACAACTCGAGTAGGGGAGATTTGGCTGGATTTCGTCAACCAGGAACACTTGTATAGTGCACATCCTGCACAACCGTTCATGGTGGCTCTGGTTTGGTTGAAACAAGTGGATTAGGGAGAACTGAACTAGCCATCAATAAATGACGTAAGTCAGTCCAGAAGCCTGTTTTCGACTCTTTTCTTCAAAAGCAGGAGTCCATTTTAACCCTGCTTATTGTTTAACAGTTCCCACAATTAAGCCTCACTTAATAAAGCTGGTCCTTACCACACCCGTCCTTATATTAGCAGTTCCAGCCTCCCTAACTGCATTAAGGATGCGCTTCTGTCAAGGTGTGAGAAAGGACCTTTCCATGGCCAGGAATGCATGTAGCACAAGTCCATAAAGGTGGATTTCCTAGAGTGCCCAGAGAGCCATGTGGTCTATCAAACCCATCTAAACTGGTCAGTAAAGAAGTCCTCCAAATGCCTAAGCCTGTTTTTGTCAGGTTAACGCTCTCCTGTTTTATTTTATGTTTATTATTATTATTTTTTGCGGTACGCGGGCCTCTCACTGCTGTGGCCTCTCCCGTCGCGGAACACAGGCTCCGGACGCGCAGGCTCAGCGGCCATGGCTCACGAGCGCAGCCGCTCCGCGGCATGTGGGATCTTCCCAGACCGGGGCACGAACCCATGTGCCCTGCATCGGCAGGCGGACTCTCAACCACTGCGCCACCAGGGAAGCCCTCTCCTGTTTTATTTTAAAGTTCTGGACTTCTGAAAGCTGTTCACTTCATTGTGAGACTAGACAGTCTTTTCTCAAGAAGAACAGTGCTTAAAAGTTCTCAGTTCCTTCTATTTGAAGTTTCCTTCGTGTCTTCTCCACTGGCTCTATCAAATTTCCTGAGGGCAGGGCTAAGTTACTACATTTGTGACATCCTGTTCTCTCCAACTGTAATTCAACAGATGTTCATTGGGAAGCTTCCCCATGCCAGGCACCTTTTAGAGTTGCAGGCGATGCAGAGACAAGTGAGGTAGAGCTCTTCACCTCAAAGAACGTAAATTTTGGTAGAAGGAGTTGAACACAAATACAGAAATAACTGCAATTCAAGGCAGCCAACTCAAACCATGGGTGTGAAGAAAGGACTAAATCAGCAAAAAAAAAAACCCCACACACACATGGCTTCCCTGGTGGCGCAGTGGTTGGGAGTCCGCCTGCCGATGTAGGGGGCACGGGTTGGTGCCCCAGGCCGGGAGGATCCCACATGCCGCAGAGTGGCTGGGCCCGTGAGCCATGGCCGCTGAGCCTGCGCGTCTGGAGCCTGTGCTCCGCAACAGGAGAGGCCACAGCAGTGAGAGGCCTGCGTACCACAAAAAAAGCAAACAAAAAAACCACACACAACAGACAGAGAATAAAGAAAAAGTAAAGAATGTGAAAGGCTCACTGTTCTTTATTCCTAACCCTGTCTGTCTTCTCAGAGTTTTGAACTTCTAATGTGCTGTGTAGAACAATGTCTTGAGAAAAAACATGGGCCAAATTAGCATAAGTCAGAAGTGTGGAAAAAGTAATTCCTGTAAGCCCAACTATAGTCATTACTCAAAAGAAAGTCAAAAATTAGAAAATGTAGACACCCAAAGGGCAGGTAATTAAGGTTTCAAAAGTTAGAATGGGTGTTATATATACAATATGGATTAAAATATTCACTGCATTGTGTTTGTTAAATGAGGAAAAGTGAATGTATTTTCATTTTGCGTCTTTCAGGTGAACTCTATATGCGGTTCTGTGGCATTTGCTGATAATAAGAATTTGCCTCTTTCAAAATTATATTCAGTCATGGACGCTAATGATGACCCCGATGAAGACCATCTTACAAGTTATGATGTTCAGCTCAGTATTCAAGAATCCATTGAAGCCAGCAAGACTGTGTTTTATCCTCAAAGGTAACATTCGAATTGACTATCCTCACCCAAACTTTTTCATGGCCTTCATTTTGTTGTAAAATGAAATGAATGACATTTCCGGAGCCCTCCTCCAGGAAAATGCTTCCCTTTCTTTTCTGGCGAGGAATTAAATACCGTACAGGAGCTCCTGTGCACAGGTTTAGCTATTTGATCTTCTACACATCCCCATCTCCTGTGGAATATGGAGATTACCTAGATGGGAAATTCCCAGTTGAATTTGGTTGTATATGATTGCCTATTTCCTAAATTCCTACGGAATCAAACAAGACAATAAATAATGTGAACCAATTTGCAAGCACTGGTTATACGACTAACGTATAGCTAAGTATACAGAATCTGTTCTGCTACTGACTCAGGCACCCTTTATAAGAAATGTTGCACCTTTAAAATACGAAGAATAATGCTAACTCACCTAGCCTGTAAGTTTAACGAATGGGAAAATAGTTGAACGATTTCATTATATATGACAAAGTAATATATAAACCAGAGCCTATTTAATTATCTACTATTCAAGTGACAGCAGCAATTTCACATAAAATTGGTGCTTTGTGTTGGCAAGAGTTATAGAGTCTAAAACTGCCAAAGTAAATTTTTGTCTTGAAGAGCACACATTATACTTCTGACAAAAACAAACTTTAGTTTACCTTTACATTCTATTATAGTATTTAGAATCCTGTATTCTGAAATTCTGAAGTGCTTTTGAAAAGGTTCAGTGCTATAAAATTATTGCTTTTGAGCTTTTAAAAAATGGACATATTACATTTAAATATCTGGTCTCGTTCATTTTTCCCTCATCTGCAACAGATTTTAAAACTTCAGAGTTCCCAGGAAGGCATTCACAGTCCTAGAATACCAGTGGATGCTTCTGCTTTAATAGAATTAAATCAAGTTCTTATGAAATACCTTGTTGCCTCTGAATAAACACACACACCAGAGAACTTCCTTGAGGGCTGACAATGACCTGCTGGGCCAGTGATTGGGAGTTTGTTCGGTAAATGCTCAGCCTATTTTTCACTTGTGGATCAGTTGCTTAAAGACTCTAACATGCAGCATAGAGCATACACTCCCAAGTAAGCAATCATTCATTAGCAATTCTTAAGTTCAAAGCAACAAACCTTTATTGAGCATAGTGTTTTTAAAGTTGGGAGAAGCCTTAGAGATGTTCCTATTTAATCCCCTCATTCTACCAATGTAGGAACCACCATCCAGAGAGGTTACTGGCCTCCCCAGGATGACAAAACCACAAAACCTGAACCCAGTTCTTCTGACTCTGACTCCAGTTGTTTACCCCTTTTTTCATTGCCTACAACTAATTTCAGAGACGATGTTATAATCTTCTGTTTCTCCATCGTCACTAGTGTTCTTAGGTCCAATGTATCATAAATACACTCTGTATCTGACTTTTAGACATTTATGTTTTTAAAGTAGATAAAATCAGTTGTGTGCATTTCTTTTAGATCTTGATTATTAAAAGTATGTGCAAAAACTAAATAAATCTTTTGGTTCCTTGAAGTATACCATGAATACAAATATGGCTTGTTTTTCTTTCTCTGTAGATTTGTACCACTAAGTGATGAAAAGAGAAAGCTGGTGGAAGCCATAAAGCAAGGTAAGTGGGTATATCACCTACAGTAGATTCTACTTGGCCAAGAGATTTGTTATCAGCCCATGTGTTTATTTTAGGTCACATTCTTGAGCTCCAGGAGTATGTGAAATATAAATATGCATTGGAGGAGGCTGATGAAAAAGGATGGTTTCCATTGCATGAAGCTGTTGTTCAACCCATTCGACAAATACTTGAGGTTGTCCTGGATGGTAAGAGAACATAAAATCCCCTTGACCAGACTGAAGCCATAATGTAGATGTTATGGAGTAATCCCAATGAACATAACAAGTGAAAGAAAAATTAGAATAAAAGATGATTTGCAGTTTGGAAAAGGCAGTACTCATGCTTTAAACTGAGTACAAAGATCAGTACATTTTGTGGGGTTCAGGGCTCACACTTTGCATCCTCCTAAAAGTATGGCACAGGTTGGTGGGAAGATGTTTGGTGATTATCACTTAAAAGTTTGTCTGCAGCATGAATTAATTTATTTAAAATAAAGCTTTTTGCTTTTAGAAGTCAGTTTTAAATTTTCATCTTGAATTGTCTCTTGAGTTAGTGGCATCCAAAAGAGTATTATTTAGTACAACAAGTAGTACTTACAATATCTATCCTTATATTACGTTAATTTTTTCATAATGCAAACATTAATAATTATTGCGGTAAGCCTACCTAGGGTTAAATATTAATAATAATTCTGATGTTCTAACATAGCATTTTTCACATCTCAGCATCTTATAAACGAATTTGAAAGTGTTCTACTTTTCAACCTTCAATGTTGCTTCCTGATTCTGCTGTAGGAGATAATGATAGCTACTGGATAATTAGCTATCCAGCTAGCCAGCCAGCGAAAAAAATGTTAAAAACAGATAATTAGACAGGTAGACAGATAGTCAGACAGACAGAAATAGATGATGTTAAGCATGGTATTTCTTTTCTGACATATTCTGACTGGATACATTTATTCAAATACTTCTCATTCCCACATTCACAGACTTCATTTGATAAAAAGCAATTTCAGATGCAGTTTAAATAATAATACAAAGGATTGGGGATTTGTTTTACAATTTATTCAGAAATGAGAATTCACAACCCTTTATCATTTTTTAAAAAAGGCACCTTGAGACATAGATGTTGGTTTGCTAGATGTCAACTTGATTAGCAAGACCACGCTCATCTACTTCTACTCACTGTCATTTGCTAGACTTTAATCATATCTCCTTTTAGTCTCCCCTTTTTCATCAGTTGACTTTGTTCAATCTACTGTAGATAATATTGCATCATTCTGATCTATATGATATCCTTTAAGTAAAGATTTTTACCTTTACACAATGCTTTCATATCTCAGCATCCTGTAAGACGCTCTGGGAGTTCAAGACCTCTGATGGAGAAACAGCCTTGACTTTGGCAGTCAAAGCTGGTCTGGTGGAAAATGTAAGAACTTTACTAGAGAAAGGAGTGTGGCCAAACACCAAAAATGACAAAGGAGAGACACCCCTTCTGCTTGGTAAATGACCTTTCTTTCTAGAACTTTTATAATTTGAGATAAATAATATTTAATAAGTATTTATTGGAAACCACTGTGTATTGATTGGCTAAAGTTGTGTGACCCCATCTCCTTCCATTCCCTGAGGTCTTCCCCTAACCCCCATCTCACCTGTCCTATGATTTTGTTTTTCTATCCCACAAAGAGGTCAAATGTGAAAGCTCTTTCAGCAACAATTAATCAGGAGGGATCTGAATGAGGAGTTTTATGAGGCCAGGAGTGCCAATTCTAAAGGAATATTCTCTAACTGGGGTCCAGCTATAAGGAAGGTTGCATGTGTGATGTAGCCTGAATACAGAAGCAGAAAGGGAATTCCAAAGAGAGACGTCAGGTCCACAGCAGGACAAGGAAGAAGAACTGAAAGGCAGGAGATCCAACAGATTCTGAGCACACAGGTGCAGCCCTGGGCACCACTAGGGGGTTGCCACTGTGACACAACACAGGAATGCTTGTAAGCCTGAAGGTGTCGATTATCTATCAGCTTCTTCTCAGGCTTGTGTATCCTGCTGCTTGCTGACAGATAAGAATTAGCAGGTCTGTTTGTAGAAGTAGAGAGAGATGAGATTAACTACAAATGACTAAAGATAACCTTTCCTTCTCTTAGGGACATAGGTGTGGAGTAAGAGTTTCCTTCTCTTAGGGACATAGATGTGGAGTAAGAGTTTCGGCTTTGGCACCTGAGATCCTTGGATTTATTTTGCCCCCCATTTTATTGAGATATAATTGACATATAACATGGTATTAGTTTAAGGTATACAACATGATTTGATATATGTCTATATCACGAAATGATTACTACAAAAAGCTTAGTTAACATACTTCACTTCACATAGTTACACATTGTTTTTTCTTGTGTTGAGAACTTTTTCTTTTTTAATTTATTTATTTTATTTTTGGCTGCGTTGGGTCTTCGTTGCTGCTCACGGGCTTTCTCTAGTTGCAGCGAGCGGGGGCTGCTCTTCGTTGCGGTATGTGGGCTTCTCATTGTGGTGGCTTCTCTTGCTGTGGAGCACAGGCTCTAGGCGCGTGGGCTTCAGTAGATGTGGTGCTCGGGCTCAGAAGTTGTGGCTTGCAAGCTCTAGAGCACAGGCTCAGTAGTTGTGGTGCACGGGCTTAGTTGCTCCGTGACATGTGGGATCTTCCAGGACCAGGGCTCGAACCCGTGTCCCCAGCGTTGACAGGTGAATTCTTAACCACTGTGCCACCAGGGAAACCCCAAGAACTTTTAAGATCTACTCTCTTAGCAACTTTCCAATATACAATACAGTATTGTTATGTGAATGTTAATTCTAGCTGTGAGATTGTAGTCATGAACCGCAGTTTCCTCCAGTATAAAATGGAAATACAACACCACCATGCAGAATTGTTATAAAAAATTAGAGAAAAATATAAATATGTAAAACTCTTGCCACATGGTAGATGCTCAGGAGAAGAGAGACGTTATGAAATAGTGTAGGCGTGGCAGGAAGAGAGGGAGAAGCCTTGAGATTGTGCACCAGCAGTCACAGAGGAAGCAAATACAGCATCACGAGCTGTGGGTACAGCGAGAAAACAATACCACAGCTCCTGTCCACACTAAAAATCACTAAAATTTTTATTTATTTATTTTTTGCGGTACGCGGGCCTCTCACTGTTATGGCCTCTCCCGTTGCGGAGCACAGGCTCTGGACACGCAGGCTCAGCGGCCATGGCTCACGGGCCCAGCCGCTCCGCGGCATGTGGGATCTTCCTGGACCAGGGCACGAACCCGTGTCCCCTGCATTGGCAGGCAGACTCTCAACCACTGTGCCACCAGGGAAGCCCTGAAAAATCACTAAAATTTTTAAAACAACCTGAATATCAGTAACAACCCGAATATCAGTAACAGGAAACTTAGACAAGTTGAACATCAGTAAAGTATTTACATTTGACAACATTAACTCAACAACATCAGTGCAACCAACGTTTACTGAAAAGTCCCAGTAAGCCAGCAGGTGCTGGACAGCATGGATAGAAAGATGAATGTTATGATCGTCTTCCTCTCAAACAGTCTAGCAGGAGAGCCTATATATGATTGAAATAGAGTATTAGTGTATTAATTAATTATTAATAGTATTAATACATGCTATAACAAAGGTGTATATTCAACGTAAATTGGGGAAATAAGAAAGCAGTGAATTTGTGAAGCTTCCAAAGAGAAAGTTGCTCTTGAGTTGTGACTCGGGCGGATATAAAGGGGATCGTCGGCAGACAGGGGAGGGAAAATCTCCTAGGCAAGCCTATGCCCCTGGACAAAATTGTTACATGAACAGTGTCACCACAGCGTGGGCGCATTCTGATCTGATTCCTTACTTACTCTTGCCCTGTGTCAGAGCTTTCAGCCTTCCCCAATTCAGATTAAGTTGGACAAACTTATTATTACAGTTAGGGTAGAGGTAAAGCTTCCATAACAAAACAAACAAACACAGACACACAACACAAACAAACAGCAATGACTTCAAAAGAAAGAAGTTCATTCCTCTCTCACACAACATTTCAGAAGTGAGTGGCCTAGGGCTGGCAGGGTGGATATGCCTCCTTTACACAAGACTTTCAGATGTTACCTTTTCCAGCCAGCAGGGGGGAGGAAAGAGGCAGCCTTGGGAAAGCATGTTGGCCTCTAAGAAGATGACCTAGACATTGTACACAGCACTTCTGTTCATACCATGTTGTTCAGATTTTGTCACATAGCCACACTTAGGTGCCAGGGAAGCCAGGATATTTAGTCTCTACCTGGATAGACTGTGAACAGCTAAAACTTGGGAGCTTCTCTTGCTCGAGGAAAAGGGGAAACACAAGTACTGAGGAAGAGATGATTTTTCTCTGCATACATGTTACCAGCCTTTATGTCACAGTAACATGGTGCTTTTCATGAATGAACGGAACTGTTTTTCTGAGCAAGGACAGATACTAAATGGAATATCACCTCTGTTTGTTTCACCACTATTAGTGTGATCTATTATTTTTGTAAAGGCATATACCATGGAGTATTTGCATGTATTTGTTGGTGTTTCTATAGTCTTTGATTTCTGCAAAAAAGATACACTTTTCCAGAGTTTGTATACTATCTCACTTTGCAAATATACAATTATATTATTATATTATTCTCTACATGCTATTCTCAATCCACTCATGTTCTTAAGGGACAACTAAGTCATGATTATCACTCATTTGTTTTCTTTGGGCTTCATTTAAATTTTTCTTTACTGCTTAATGCCCACAACAGAGCATTAAGTATTTATATGCATTTCAAAGTCTCCATTGTTGATCTCTCTACTCTAGCAATAACTAAAGTATGGGAAAGGAACTTGATCGTTGAGTTATCAGAGTCAAAATAGAATTAACATTTGGAAATAATATTTTTAAAAACCAACTGGTAACATCAAAGGTAAAACCAAAGTCTCATGAAGGAAATATTATGGAGGTGTTCACTTACGTCCCTATCATCCACATTTCTGGAGAATAGGGACTCTCCTTGGGTTACCTTCTTCAGGACATTCGTTGTGGGATCTATGTCAAGTCTTTTTAAGTTCATAGGAAAATGGATCATCCATGGCACTTTCTCAGTTTTTTCTTGAATTTTGGGGCTAATTTTGGCTACTCACAGGCCATTAACATATAAAGGAGAGATAAGAGAAAAAAGTGCTCTTTTTAAAAAAAAATTTTGATGCGCAATGCCATTTTTATTTGTCTTAACCTGTCACCATTATCTTTGTCTTTATTTATGGAATACTCCTTAGATGGAAAAAAAAAATCACTTTTGGTCCCTTCAGGGCCCTTTTTCCCCATCAGCCACCTGGCCCTTACTTATAGTACTTAGATGTATTACAGTCATGTTATACAGTTACTTGCTGAGTGTAGATAACTCATTTGTGATGATCTGACAGTTATTAAATGTTTTTTGCCCCCGGACTCCCTCTCTACCCATCCCTCTGAACCTGGTGTAGCCTTTCTCCAGTAGGATAGCCGCAAGATTATCCTGGCCGGTGGGTCCCAGGGTACAGAGGAAGCCGAGGGAACTGTCTGGCACAACATCTCAGTTCCACTGCCCTCCATTTTCCGAGAACATTATGCCATTTACAATTCAGTTAACTTTACTTCAGACATTTTCTTTCTCACAGATCAATACATATCCTCTCTACTCCATCTCCTCTTTCAATCTTCAAATCCTTGTCAAGATACTGCAAAAAAAAAATCTCTTCTCTATTGGTATGTCATATGAGTCAGAAGATAACTCACTGCCGAGATTAAGTAAATTATATGAACAAAACACATATATCCAGAAAGAAAATGACAGAATTTTTTTTTTTTTTTTTTTTGCGGTACGCGGGCCTCTCACTGTTGTGGCCTCTCCCGCTGCGGAGCACAGGCTCCGGATGCGCAGGCTCAGCGGCCATGGCTCACGGGCCCAGCCGCTCCGCGGCATGTGGGATCTTCCCGGATCGGGGCACGAACCCGTGTCCCCTGCATCGGCAGGCGGACTCTCAACCACTGCGCCACCAGGGAAGCCCCGAAATTTTTTTTAAAAAAGAAAAGTGCCAGCAGAGTATAAAGTGTTCAATACTGCCTGTAACCAATGCAAAATTCTCTAATTCCCTAACTCTTCAACTGAGGCTTGTTTCCTCTAAGCATATAAAGATACATATATGTGAAATATATTTTTTACTTCATATATTATTTAATTTGTATTTTGCTTAGCTACATTACACAAGTTCTGTACCTTGTTAGTTTTCATTATTTTAGCCAATTATTTGTTAAGAATGTCTTCATGGGTTAGCTTGGGAGGGGTTCCCCATGATTTTGATTATTATTTCTATGAGAAATAAAATGTATTCTTAGTTCCAAAACTTAAACTGCAAGCAAAGTTTTAATTATTTTAAGTTGAATATGGCTTATATATGCTGTTATTTTCTTGACAAAAGACTAATATCTCTAATCAACATGTTCCCTGAGTCAGACAAAAGGAAAACAGATCATGAGGGAAGAGGTTCATTATTTTAATACTAAGTAGAAAAAATGGAATAGGAGCAAGAAGATACATGAGGACACATTATCTCTTAGTTTGTTTAACTTATTGATGTTTGCAAGAGCACCAGCCAGGATGAGGTAATTCACTGTAATTAGAGCTGCCAGTGGCAGGTGGGTGATTCAGAGAAAGGCATTTGTCAGCAGACTCTGCTTCAGACAGTAAGCAGAAGAAAAACTGAAATCTCACTGCCTGATGGCTTGCCTGCCTCCAAATGAAATAGGCCAAGTTTGTCTTCATCCTCCTTTTATGCCTTTTGGAGCCCTTTCTTTTGCCTTGGCCTCAGAGCCTTTCTGGATTCTGCCTCCTAGCTGCCCGGGATGTTCTATGTGGCCCTACATGTCCTCCTGCCTTTCCCAGCAAAGGCCCAGACTCTGAGTCTCTCTTCAAACAGAAGACAGTGTAGGTTTCTTCCCCAGGCTGTAAATTCCACGAGGGAGAACTACGTCTGTCTTTTTCCTGTTGTCCACAGTGCCTAACTCAGTGCCTTTCATATAGCCAGTGCGTATTAACTGCATGAAAGGATGAATGAACGAATGAATGAGTGTTAGAGAGTGGCACTCGTCCTGCTCTGTTTCTTACTAAGATTTTACTTGACTGATAAGAGGAAAATGCATGACCTCTTTGAGAAGTATTTATATCTAAACTGGGACAATCCATTAACAATCCGAAGGGGGGGAAAACTTTTAACAGTGTAATTTCAGCTATTAGAAAAAAACAGAGAGGGAGAGAGACATCCGATTTAGTGAACTTTGGAAAACATAGTACATTAGCTGTCACTTACTTCACCTATAAAAAAGAACAACTGACCTATCTGGATTCTAAACATTCCTATTGCTAACCTCTCATAAGAATATAGGAAAGAGAAGTTTATTTAATATTTACTGCTGGATTTGGTGGGGAAAAAACTCATTCTAGAGGGAGAAAAATTTGATAAACATTATTTACACATGTGGCTCCATGATCCTAGAAGTGATGAAATTATAGTAATAATAATGGTTATCATTTATTGAGCTCCTAGTATATACTAAGCATTTTACATACATACATTATTTAACTTATACAAAGGTTGATGTTATTTTCATTTTGTTGATGAAGCAACAGAAGTTTAGAAAGAGTACACACAGCTTCCTTACTGATAGGCATCCTGTTTTCCATGAAACTCTTACCCATCCTCAGGTCTGTCTTAAAGAAAAGGCAGTATCATCTTGCACGCTAACACTTCACAATAGAAATTTGGTATGAGAAATAGAAGGGGTGTGAAAAATACAAGAAAAGAAATCACTAATATCTCTTTTGATATTAAACCTGGTCATTAGTTTAATGCCATGTAAGGTATTCATGTTATAAGCCTACCATTGACTATTCTTTCTAAAATCATCTTCAAGCTGTGAAAATGGGCTCCTATGACATGGTGTCTGCCCTGCTTAAACACCACACCAGCCTTGACCAGCCCTGTGTCAAGCAATGGTCAGCAATGCATGAAGCAGCCAAACAAGGCCACAAAGATATAATAGCTCTACTACTAAACCACAGAGGCAATGTCCACCTAAGAGACGGATTTGGAGTCACCCCGTTAGGTGTTGCGGCCGAGTACGGTCACTGTGATGTGTTGGAACACCTGATCCACAAAGGTACGTAGAAAAGGAATTGCATGTTGCTGACTTTTCTCCTGCCTCTTGGATCTCCTTTTCTCCACTTCTCACTGGCTCCTCTTCCTCTCCTGAACGTATCTGGGCATCAAGCTTTTGTCCCATCCCTCGATAGCCCCCTCAATAGACCCTTATTGCGCAACTCACTTGAACCCTATGCACGGGGACCTACCAATCTGTGTGCCTGGCCCTGACTCCTCCCAGTTTTCACATAGATGGCTCACCAAGGTCTCACACTCATCTTCTCCTAAATTGAATTCCTCTTCTTTCACACTTTTAATAATTTCTCTCAGCCAAGACTGAGAGCTTAGATGTATCTCTGATTCCCCCATCACCTTCTGTTTCAAATATGGTCAGTTTCCATGTGCTACAGCAACCCTCTCTCTCACCAGTTCTCACCTTGGCAGACCCTCTCGTCTGCATCCTCCCATCTTCCCTGGACCAGTGTAATTGGTTCCTAACCACTTTCCTGGTTTCCAGTCTCTCCATCTGCGAATCCATACTGTATACTACAACTCAGCTCCTCTCCCTAAAGGTCAACTACAGTAGAATAAACGATTCAGAAAATCCTCAGTGGCTCCCCACTGCCCACTGAATCATGCTCAGGTCCCCACTGCACCATCCTGAATTGTTTTTCCAGGTTTATCTCTCACTACTCCTAATATGTATCCTGCACTCCAGTTAAATAGCCTAGCAATATTCCCAAACATACTTTGCATTCATTCTTTCTGGGTTTGGGTCAGGTCCTCGCCCTCATCTGGAATACCCTCCAACACAATTCAAAGTTAGTGTCTTGAGACACCTCCTCCCTGAAGACTAATTCTTCCCAACAGAGTGTGATGTTGTCCTCCTTTGAAACCTCCAAGTGCTTTATGCAACAACGGAACCGGGAATTAAGATTCCGACTTCTTAAACTGGTTTCTGCCACCTACCTGTTGTCTGACTCTTGCCTAGTTACTTAAGCACCTGGGTCTCAGTTTCCTCATCTGTAAATAAAGGCTAGGACAACATTATCCTCTGTGGGGAAAAGACTAACATTTTTGAGGCACCCCACAAATGCAACTTCATTTAATTATCAAATCAGCCCTATGAAATAAGCTGTATTACTCTAGTTTACAGATGAGGAGTTGGAAGTTCATAGAAGTAAATAGCTTGCCCCAAACTCTCACAGTCAGCAACAAAACCACAATGCAAACAGACCACTTTCCCCTACATCAAGCCTTCTGGTCCTGATGTCACTTGAATATTATACAGTTTGTGTTCTTTGATGATATTTTGTCTCATTTCCCCTCAGAGCCACTTAAGAGAGTCAGATTTATTTATCTTAGCATCTTCTGCTGGGTCACACATGGTGTTTGCACACAGAAGACAGTTGATAAATATTTTTTTAAATCGAGTGTTAACAGCTGCCTTTAAAAGTCTAACTGTACCTTTTTGGGGGAGACTTTGTTTATCGTGGAAATTGACTCGAGTTCTCAGATGTTCTTATGACAGAAAGATTTTCTAATAGAATGAAACACGCTGCATGATTGTTTATTGAAAAGACTGAGAACACAGGTGTTCTTAATTCTATACTTTTAAGTCCTAACCAGAAAGGAAAACCACAGGCTATTTTTAAGATTATCTTGACAGTCTGTCCAGCTATCACTATGCCGCATGTTTTATACTGCCAGGAGGGGATGTGTTTGCTTTGGCGGATGATGGGGCATCAGTGTTGTTTGAGGCAGCAGGAGGGGGCAATCCTGACTGCATCTCCCTCCTGCTGGAATATGGAGGAAGTGGAAACATACCTAACAAAGCAGGGCATCTTCCTATACACCGAGCTGCCTACGAGGGACATTATCTGTGAGTAATAAATCATAGCATGATCATTTCAAGTGGAAAAACACAAGCTTGTATATATGGTATAATCCCGAATCTATCTATACACCTCCCAAAATCCAAAAAGAAAAAGGCAAAATGTTCACAAGTTTTGTATATCTATATATTTGTTTGATTTTTCCCATTCTTTTTGTATTCTTTTACTTTAAAAAATTTCCACATTGAATTTATACTACTTTTAAAAATGAAAAGATATTTTCTTTTAGAAGAAGGTAAGTTATAAGTGAGAATTCTGCACAAGCCGCCCAAATGTGCCTTTTTGGTTTTTTTAATACGTTTAACAGATGGCTACAGGTTTCTAAAAATTTTGCCCTTGGCCAAGGGTTAAAATTTGTGTTACTCTAATCTTTATCAACACCAACAGATATTATAATATAATGTCAAATTTATTCTTGAATAGAAAAGTTTCATTATAAATTTAGGTTTCTTTATTCCCCAAAATAAAAAGGCCAGATATACTTTTAAATCACAAAAATGTGCCACAACCAATATATCAATAGAAATCTGTAATCATTATATTAAACTACCCACCATGAAAGGATGGTTTTAGGTAATTAAGTATATTTCATAAGTTCAAAAATTTTGAAATCATTAGGCTTTATCACAATTTCAGTGGTGACATTGGTTAAGTAGCCAATGACACGTAATTGACACTAAGTGACACGTTGTCAAAGTTCATAAATTCACATATGGTCGCTCTGAATTAGGCACAAGAGATCAACTTATCCTTGCCTGTGGCTCTCATACCTCTCTATTTCATCAGTCAAGTGTGAAATTCACAGCTATTTGTCACAGGTTCTTTGAAACATAAGCTGTGGTTAGTTGTCTCGGTTGAACAGATGTAAGGTTGATGGAACAACAAAGACTCTTCTTGTTGCCAATAATTCAATTTCAAGTAAGCAGACAGGATGTACATGGCCAATATTCAAGCATACATTGCTCAGGAAGCAGTGAAAGGGGAGTAACAAACGAGAATTCAAGAGGCCTAAATTGTAGTCATTGCCCTACATCTATATGACCTTGGACAAGTCATTTCACTTCTCAAGACTTCATATGGCTCTGCTGGTATTAAAGGGGTTGAACTCAGTGATGCTCAGGGTTACTTCCATCTCTAACTTCCTGTGACTCCATGTTATAATGGTCAAGAGTGTGAAGCATTCTTCTATGGCATCAAATGGACTTACTTTCCTATTATATTTTTTTCGTTACATAGCATTGGTTGATTATAGATATTATGCTGTTCAGAGAAGAACTGAAAGATGGGGAGGGTTCCTGAATAATTACAATTCTAGGACCAAATATATAAGATCCAGTATTTTCCCCAGGAATATTTAGCCTGGGAAGCTAAATCAAAACTAAACTAAATTACACTAAACTGAAAAGTAGTAAGTCAATGGACAAATATTAAATGTTTTTGTGTAAGGTTATCTAGAGAAAATACAGGAAACTAAGTGAATTGCATTCACTTGTCTAGTGAGGAAGCTGGTTTATTTAATTTCTTGATTTTCTTCATGCCGTGTGGATATTTGATTTCTTTTAGTGCACTGAAATATCTTATTCCAGTAACATCCAAACATGCAATTCAGAAAAGTGGGCTAACGCCAATTCACTCAGCAGCAGATGGACAAAATGCACAGTGCCTAGAACTGCTTATTGAAAATGGCTTTGATGTCAATACCCTGCTTGCTGACCACATTTCCAAGAGCTACGATGATGAACGGAAGACTGCTCTCTATTTTGCCGTTTGCAATAATGATATCCACTGCACAGAAGTCCTCCTGGCTGCAGGTGCAGACCCAAACTTAGATCCCCTCAACTGTCTTCTTGTGGCAGTGAGGGCCAATAATCATGAAATTGTCAGGCTGCTTCTCGCCCATGGAGCTAATGTCAATTGTTATTTCATGCATGTGAATGACACTCATTTCCCCAGTGCCATTCAGTATGCCCTAAATGACGAGGTAATGCTCAGGCTGTTGCTGAATAACGGCTATCAAGTGGAGATGTGCTTTGACTGCATGCACGGGGACATCTTTGGAAATTCATTTGTATGGTCAGAGATAGAGGAAGAGATACTGCCGGGATGGACGTCTTGTGTCGTAAAAGATAACCCGGTGAGTTACATCCTTCTCTTCTTCATATTGGGTCATCATCCTAACGTTTGCTCATCAGGGATGTTAGAAGAAAAGAAAAATCAACTCCAACTTTTATATTTTTCTTGTTCTTGAGTTTTTGTTTGCAATGATATGGGGAAATAAGCATAAAACTAGGCCAAAAACAAAGTGTATTTTTCTTGAATTCGAAACCGAATGTTGAAGAATGTGGGAAAATATATCAATAATTTATGCTTATTTGGTGGAATGTTGGGGCTAGAAGCATGGAAAGAAGCATGATTCTTCCACATCGTGCTGAATACAATCACATCAGAGCCACGCGTGCTTCAGGGCTCCTAGTTTCACAGAAACAAGCAAACCGTTTATTTTTCTTTTTTTGTTCATTACAAGGAGGGAACTTTCACGTCCTGTAAAATGACAGATAATAATTTTTCAGAACAAAATTAAGTGTTTTTGTATATAGTGTATTAAAAGTACTACTAAGTTAAATTTCATCACTTCTCTCAGTTCTGTGAGTTTATTACAGTTCCTTGGATGAAACACTTGGTAGGCAGAGTTATTCGTGTGTTAATGGATTACATGGATTATATCCCTCTGTGTGCTAAACTGAAATCTGCACTAGAAGTACAGAGAGAATGGCCAGAAATCCGTCAAATACTAGGTAAAAGCAAAAGTTTTTCCTACAAAATTTTTTATGGAGAATATATAGGGGATATTTCTTTTTTTTTTTAACCTCTTTATTGGGGTATAATTGCTTTACGATAGTGTGTTAGTTTCTGCTTTATAACAAAGTGAATCAGTTATACATATGGGGGATATTTCTTAATGTCATTTTTGATACTTTTTCATAGCTACTTTGTTTTCAGAATTATCTGTTTTTTCAAATCATCCTTAATACTTCCTCTGATAGAAGATACTAATTTTTTGCTTTCCTTGATAATTTCCAACTCTTTAATTGTATAATGAGTAATCCTATTACTATATTATATTCTGACTAGAACTCACTTTTTAAAAGTTAACTGCTATATATCATAAAGTATGTAGACTGTAATCTCCATGTGGGC
The DNA here is from genome assembly GCF_964374135.1 of Grampus griseus. Taxonomy (NCBI): domain Eukaryota; kingdom Metazoa; phylum Chordata; class Mammalia; order Artiodactyla; family Delphinidae; genus Grampus; species Grampus griseus. The sequence goes on along the minus strand of NC_139003.1, from coordinate 27,118,694 downwards.
AGGGATCTGTTTTGTTTATTTTTGTATTCTCAAGGCTTAGCATAATGCCTAATAAGCAGTAAATACTCAATAAATATTGAGTAAATGAATGAATGGAATGAATTGGAATTATCCTTTTTGATATGCTCTCTTCTGGGTCTTGATTGACAAATTCCTACCATCAAAAGTATGTATGACAAGCAGGCCATTTTGTATTCTCTAGGTTAAAGTTTACTTATAATCATAAAAGTGAATCATATTGCAAAAGTTTCAATTAAAGTACATCTAAAATTACTCCAAATTCAAATAGAAACTAGAAAAAAAATCATAAGCTGGAAAGGTTTTCTCTGTCAAAATATGGGTTTGGAAAAATGAACTTTCAAAACCTACATGGACATCACTTTATAGAGCTTGAAGAAGCATCATAGAACTTGGCATTACATTTAAATATTCTGGCACTCTTAATACACCTAAATCAAGTTTAAATGTGAAAAACCGTGACAGCCTAGCCTTTAGGATCAGCCAAATTTTATGCAACTTAGTAGATTATATTTTATAGGCAAGAAGATGAAACTGAAACGTTGAGCTGATTCACGTACCATATTTGTTAGGTATAAAGTTCTATAAAAAGAAACGGGCAATATAGTGGTTTTCATCTAAGCACTTTGTTTCCATCAGAGTCTCGTACATTAAAGTATATAATCTGAATTTGGACCATTTTGACTATGGTAGCAAGAGACGTAAATTGGAGGAAGGATGGAGACTTTGATGGGCTAGAAAGAGTGATAGTTCAACTGAAAGCAGATTTGGAGGGAAGCTTGGATTTTCCTCACATGACGTTTCCACTGGAATGAGTTGGACGGTACAAGAGACTTTGTGGCAACTGAAACAGGAACCTTAGAGAATCTGATGAATCATATAGTATCGTGAGCCTAGAAATCGACCTCTGGGGTCAGATAGACCTAGAATAGGATGGAACTCTGGCCTTGCCTAGGTTAGGATGGCTGGGTCATATAATGCATATGTCATTCAGGGCTGATATTTTCATGGAAACAGCAATAATTTATTGCATCATTTTTGTTTCATTGAGGGGAGGGGAATTTTTTATTTCCTGTAAAAAGACCAAGATAGTCATACTAGTTGTGTAACTTTGAGCAAGTTACTTATCCTTTTTATGAGAAGGTTTTCCCACTGCAAAATGGGGCTAGCATAGTATTCACCTCATAAGGTTGTTGTGGGGATTTAAAGAGATGATGCACGTGAGGTGTTTAGCATAAAGCCTACAGCATTAAAAACACTTATAAATTTAGCTATTTTAAAAACTAAATTATTAGCATTTTATGTTATTTTTATTATGGTAAGGTTACATGAAGTATCGGAAATGTATATGTAAAGTATGTCATGAATCCCCACAACTTGTAGAGTTAAGTGTTATCGTTGCTAATTTTTATAAATAAAAAACTAAGGCTAGGGCTTCCCTGGTGGCTCAGTGGTTGAGAGTCCGTCTGCCGATGCAGGGGACATGGGTTCGTGCCCCGATCCGGGAGGATGCCACATGCCGCGGAGCGGCTGGGCCCGTGAGCCATGGCCGCTGAGCCTGCGCGTCCGGAGCCTGTGCTCCGCAATGGGAGAGGCCACAACAGTGAGAGGCCCGCATACAGCCAAAAAAAAAAAATTATTATAAGAAAAAATAGAAAGAGGAACAGAATAACATCCCCACAGACAACAAAAGCACCAGAAAAACATGCCCTCAGAACAGATTAAAATTGAAACCCTCTGTTTCAAAACAAGCTAAAAAGCATAAGGAAAAGACACAAGACATGAAAGAACAACACAAGTCAGTATTAGAAAAATTCAGAAATGAGGTAACAGTACTGAGGAAGGAATTAGAAAGAAAAACAAAAAATTTCGAATATAAAGACTGAACTGGAATGAAAGCAAGAACTAATAATGCAATAGATAATGACTTAGGACAAATAGAAGATGAAATTAAAGAAAATTTGAAAAATAAAGTGGAAATAAAGGGATATATAAAAGGCTTTGAAAGACAGGGACAGTTTTGAAGACAGCTAAAGAAAAAGAAAACCAAATCAAAGGAACAGAACAAATACAAAAATATGTACTGTGAAAAACTTTCTGTAATAAAAAAAGATTTGAAGCTGAACATTACAAATTACTCTACTCTTTGGTCATGTAGGTAAAAAGAACAAGTGACTTATAAGGGAAAATTCAGATTATCTTAAACAATATTACTCTTCTGATGACGTTCTCAAGAATCTCCTAAAAAATAAGCTTCAGACAAACAAAATAACTAAAGAGATAATGACATAGGACCAGTAACGAGCATTAAACAGAAAACCAAGACTAAGCGCCAGTTAAAAGGGAGAAGATATACAATGGTTATACTGTCAGATAATGTAGATATGACACAACTGTTTTTAATGGGAGAAAAATGGAAAGAGCACACACAAAGACATTTTTAACAGAGCTCAGAAATTATATTGGTTGGTAGCATGATGTTAATATTGTTATGCTGAGAATGACAGATGTAGTCAGTACCTAGGATATTCTAATTCTATTATTCTTTGTATCCTTGAGAACCAGCATTGCCAGTGTGGAAGAAAGGGAATACAGATGTAATACGGAAGAGCTTAAAGAAAAATTCTGTAGCTCTGAATTTGAATTGGTACTACTAGTATGAACTCATAAACTATTTTACCTTGAATGCGTGTGTGTGTGTCTATCTGTCTACAGAAGAGTCTTAGAAATAACGACAAGCCCAGTAGCAGTGCATATCCCTAGCACCCAGACTGTGGCTTTGAAATAGCATTTCCTGGAAAAAGAAGCCAGAGTTTTTTGGAGAAATGGATGATTTCAGGTTTGGGGAAGGAAATATGCAAGGTGAGTCAGGTATATCTGGTCATGCCAGATAAACTCTCACAGACTCATGTCCAAAGAATTCAGGAGCCAGCTTGAGGCTCCCACTGGCCAAATATGGGACAATTTAAGCTTCAAAGGATAATTATTTCAATGAATTGAAACCAATTAAAATATTTAAATATAATATTTAAAAAATTGGTCAGCTCCAAAGGATAAGAAAATCAATTCATCATCTTGAAAATTAATGAAGGAAAAGATACAAACATTTATTCCACCTTACCTGTATGATTTGTGCCACCAGTAACCAAAGAATACATGAGCAAACATATCCTTTTATAAAAGTATTCCAAATAATAAATTAAAAAGAAATGATATAATTAGATATCACCATCTTGCAGCCCTCAGTAAGCTGCTAATACCCCGTAATGTGGTTCTCGGTGCAAGAACACGGCACCAGCTATAGTTTTGCCAAAGAGATCAAACCTGAGTCTGATCAAGCCTCTGGATCCAGCTAATAATCTGCAAGAAATAGAGAAGGCAGTAGGACACAGAAGTGCACCATGAAAATGCAGTCTCAAAATTCAGGCTGTGGGAAATACGGCATTTTGGATATTCAAAGATTAATTGAAAGGAAGAAGAGGATAGAGAGAAGACCCTGCAGATTAAAAAAGCCTTAAAGAACACATCAAATTCAAAAAAATATTGTCAATACTATAGGGTAGGGATAGCACACTGAGATGATGAAGCTCTAAAGGAAGTGATTACTATGAAAATCAGAACAGTAGTTCCTTATGGGGGAGGAAGGAATGAAGTTTGGGATGGATTGTGGAGAGAATTCTGTTATGGCTGGGGAAGTTCTTCTGTTCATGACCTGAGAAATGATTAAAGATGTTCACCTGATAATGACTTATAATAACTTAAGAAACTGTACGTTTGTGCAGTGGCTTTATCTATATTTTATTTTACAATAGACGAGTTAAAATATTTTGGAGATTGTAAAGGAAAAAACCCTAAGGCTTAGATAAATTCATTTCCCAAAGTTATAGACAGAAAATAATAAAGCAAGGATTTGAACTCTTAGGTCTGTCTCATGTCAAAACAAAGGCTTTTTCTCCAATACTACTGTGCTTCCTGTCATAGAACAGATTCTGCTTCTAATTGGTAATTCATTGTCCATGTGTTTGTGTTGCAAAAGAATGACCAATTCTTATGACTTTAGAAAAGCAATCCAAGTAAGAATAAGACCAGGAAGTTTTTTTGTTTCAGTCACACATCATTGCAACTAGAGCTTAAGTCAGTTGATTGCTATGAGTATGATTAACCACTGGATGTCAGGATTCCTCCAGGTATACGTAGGGCAGAGGCTTTGTAAGGGAAAAAAATAAAATGGTAATTTTTTAAAAACGATGGGTTTATTCTGCCTATTTTGATAACAATAACTTTGCCTCAATGGTTTTTCAAAAACACTGTTTTAATTTTTTCAAGATAATTTGAATGTTTATAATCTCAAATAGAACAGAAATATGATCTCTTTGATTACTGAATTGAGTGATCGTTCACATTATTGAATGATTACAATGTACCAAGCACTTTTCTAATACTTTACATGAATTAATTTGTTCGATCTTCAAACAACCCTGTAAGGTAGGGTTATCCACATTTCCCAGGTGAGAATACTGAGACCACAGAGGTTAAATAACTTGTCCAAGATCACACAAATACGAAGTGGCAGAGCCAGGATTTTAATCCAAGCCGACTGAGTCCAGAGCCCACAACTAAGTCCATGTGCAATGCTGCCTTTTCACTAGCTCATGTTGCTGGGATAATATATCGGTACTGTAATTATACTATAGATAAAGGTACTAAGAGATAAAGTAAGAGTTGAAAATAAAGGTTAACATCAGACATTTGAATAACATTAGTAGATTTTTTGGAAAATATAAAATGTTTAGGTATCAGACACTGAAACAAACCTAAGATTGAATAATGGATATATGGAAACATTTGTGTCAGATGTTTCACAGATAACTATTCATCAGAAAGATTGGTAGGAGAGAGCGGAAGTAAAGAAATATATCTTTCAAATACTCAATTCTAAAAAATAAATAGAAGGAGATGTGAGCCTTTGCTTTGTTTAATCAAGTCCATTCATTCATTTAACATATTGTAGTTGAACACCCTGTAGGAGCCAGACTCTCTTTCTGACACAGAGGCAGACTAAACGTCTGCTTCATGGAGCTTACATTCTAGAGGAATGGTCTGGAAGGCTTAATTGCAATTTGAATTTTACTTAAAGTCACCAGTTGCTAACGTGTGCATGCCTGTTTTTTAGAATGACACTATTAATATTATTCTAAAACAGTCTGTATCTTACAGGTTAATCCATTAATATTGTTTTTATTTTTTGCTTGTTTTTCCCATTCACTTTAGAGAATCCCTGCTCCTTAAAGCATTTATGTAGGTTAAGAATTCGAAGACTTATGGGACTCCAGCGACTCTGCCAGCCAGCCTTAATGGAGAAGCTCTCCCTGCCACCAACTATTCAAAGATATATATTATTTAAAGAGTATGATCTCTATGGACAAGAGCTAAAATTGCCATAATTTAAAATAATATTTTTAAATGTGATTTAAAAAATGTGTTTAAATGAGATTCCTTCAGAGAATTTCTTGGAACCATTTTATATCCTTATGTGTATTTAAATCCATTGACAATTTTATAACTGGATCCTGGGTTCTTTTGGGAGCACCATATTTTACATCTCTAAGGACCTTTTACATTGTGATTTTTTAAAGCTAGTCAATATTTTGCATTTGAATTTCTATTGATTGTCTTCACTTGCAGTAAGTCTTCAAACTCTCCTTATCAAGTGACCCCTACAATATCCATGAGCAAGTCTCTCCTATGTTTATAAAACAAAGAACCACTTTCTCAAACCCACATCTCCAGCCAGTTGCTGCCCCATTCTCTCCTTTTATCGCCACACGGCGTAAAAGAGCTCTTTCCTGTCCGCAGATTCACTCACTGTAATCTGGCTTCTGCTCCTTCCACGGCCCTTCCCAAGGTCCTTAACAACTTGCTTGTTGCTACTTTCAATGAGCATCCTTCAGTCCTTTCAAGTGATTCCTGCAGCAACTGACTGATTGCCTGCTCCCTCCAGGAAACAGTTCTCCGGATACTTTGCTCTCTTGGCTCTCTTCCCACCTCTCTGGCCTCCTTGTCTCTGGCTTCTTTCTGCATTGCTTATCTCCTGCCAACTCTTTAGTAATACGTCTTAAGTCCCCTTTTTTTATGCTAAGTTCTCTGGGAAATTTCATCCATGTCCATGGTTTCGTTTACTATCTACATGCTGTCGAATGTAAAATTAATATCCGAAGTTCAGCTTTCTCTCACGTGCTTGAGACCTGTGTAGACAATTGGCCTAAGGGACCTTTGAATACAAAGATACCTCAAATGCAGCATGTCCCCAAATGAACTCACTGTCTTCCTCCACAAAAAGGCTCCTTTTCTTACCATCTCTAGCTCAATAGTTAACCCAATTATCAATTCAGTTTCCCAAGTCAAAAGCCTGGACATCAACCTTGACCATCTCATTTTCTTTACCCAATAGAACAAATCACCAAGTCCTGGTAAGTTTATTTCATGAAGTCATCTTCTACTCAGTCTCACTAATTCAGCCCAAATACCAGCTGTTATCTCCTTTCTTCCTGGGACACTGTAGTGCTACCCAGCTGGTCCTTTTCCCTGCTATCTTGCCTCATCTAACACACATTCTACACATAACATCCCAGAGTAATCTTTTACAAATGTAAGCAAGTTTCACTCCCCTGCTTAAAATCATTCCCATTGCTCTTAGGTAAAGTCCAAAATTCTTCCATGGCCCTTCATGATCTAACTGCCTGCCTTAGCCTTATCTCCTGATATCTCCCTTACCGTCCTCTTTAACCATGTTAAACACCTTTTAGAAGTTTATTCTTTGAACAGTGATTCCCAGATTTTTCGATTTCATATGTTAGTAGTTTTTAGTAATTTTAAAAATAGGGTCATCTATTTATCACTGTCATTTCATAAGAGAGGGGCCATTTTAATGCCAGGAAATGGGGCTGCCTTAAACTCAGTTATTAAAATTGAATGACTTTAAGGGAATTCCCTGGCAATCCAGTGGTTAGGACTCCGAGCTTCCACTGCAGGGGTCATGGGTTCATTCCCTGGTTGGGGAACTAAGAACTCTGTATGCCGCACAGCACAGCCAATAAATAAATACATACATAAATAAAATGTTTTAAAAATCTAAAAAAAACTAATTGAAGGACTTTAGCTTTGAAAAGACTTACAGTTTGGTCTTCATTTTCCCATTGATGAGTGAAAATTTCATTCTGTCCCGACAAGTCTCCTGAGGTCTTTTATTTGGGAACCACTGTTATAGAAGAAACCATACTCTCTTGTACCTCAGGGTTTTTGCATGTTCTACTTCTTCTGCCTGGAATCCTTTTTCCATCTCCTTCTTCCCCGCTCCATCCTTTATCCTATAGGTCTCAGTTTAAATGTTCTTTCCTCTAGGATGGGAGGCCCCAGAACTGCCCTTCTTATGCTGTATTACAGGAGCCTATGTTCCCCATCTGTCTGCCCTACTAGACTGTAAGCTCTATGAGGGCAGATTTGTTGTGCAGTGTTTTCTTAGGGCCAAACACATTCCCTAAGAGCATAGAGAAAGTGCAAAAATTACTTGTTGAATATACTGAAGGAGCGAATGTCATATGAGAGCCAGACAAAAGTAATCAGTGACCTCATGGTAAAATGATAGTTTTGAGTCTCTGAATTGGTTATATAGCTTTATAATGTAATTACTTAGACTCATTCTTCTTAGATTTTTCTTATTTTTATCTTAAGGGTTATTGTATTCTTTCAATAGTAATACCTCACTGGTTTATGAACTTTTCAAATTGTATTTAGCTCTAGTTATAGGTATGAAAAAAAAACTGTATAATTAGAGCTATAGTTTTAACAGCTTTTATTCCCTAAAGAATATATTTTCCTATAGATTAAGCTCTAACGTATTTAAATAGAACTATAATGTTTTGTGTATGGGATTTCGTGATTCCTCTGTTGCTCTCCTACTTGTGGCTAAAATACATTGTTACCTATAAATATTGCTCTAAATAAATTTTAAAAATAAGGATGTAAGTGTGCCATATGATACTTCAGATATTAAATAAACTAAAACTTTGATATTTAATGTATTATTGTATAAATACGTTCAGGATACTTCAGATATTAAATAAACTCTAGTACGCAAAAGTTTGACATTGGCTTTAATGTGTTTTATGTAAATATATTCAAGAAACACTTGAAGGTAAGGATATGAATTCACTGCACAGGCTATGGGTTGAAAGTGGCTCTTTTGGTATTTGTGAAGCAGGAGAAAAATATATCCTATGAAACTGAGGCAATCACTATATCCAAAATGGATTGGGTCTTTTTCTTATCACATTTTGAAATTTTCTAGCAGTGTTTTTGTTTTGGGGTGGGCTGGATGATAAGAGAAGTAATTTACAGCTAGTTAGGACTTTGTTTCTCCTAGAATATGTCACTTTATCTGGGAGAGGGCAACAGCTGCTCCCCCCAGTGAGCCTCAGGAGAAGCCAAACATTCTACAGTGGTACCTGTTTAACCACTATCATGTTTAATCAACATGATAGAGTTTTGATGACATCTTCCCAGGCTGCCAAGATGATCATGGCTGTTTTGGTGACTGTGGATTTTGTTTGTATCATACAGGGTCTCTGGTTGGAAACAAGCAGATATGGCTTCTCATTTGTGTGTGTTTTGTTTAGTTTTTCAGTAGGCGATCTTTAAATAGTATTTCCATTTCTGACTCACAATAATTTCATAAGCACATTGAAAACAAGTGCCCCCTGAAGAATATGGTTTAATCGTTTTAGATAATCACAGGACATGTTTCCATGCACAGGACGGCAACGCAGAAGATGTGAAAACAGTTGTGTAAATGTGGTACAGCAAATATTCATAGGTAACACTCCCTTTGATGCAGGTTTTTGAAAAGTCAGTACATAGGGGTGAGACAGCATGGAAACTACCCAAGAAAGGTGGAGTCTTTTATGACGTAGAGAACACACTTAAACCTTGACCCTTTATTAGACGTTCCTACTGAAATTTTAGGTTCAAGTCATATTACTCTTATGTATATAGGCACCTTCCAATCAGAAATTATTTAGAATGCAAAAAAACCTCTAATCTGCTTCAAGTTATTTACGAGACAAAATCAAACACCACATGCATATATCCATACTTTCAGACACACATGTATGCACATATATATATGACATATCCGCATCTAGTATACATACATCCATGCATGCATTATAGTGTGGCATATTACTACAGTCGTATATAATGTAGTAGGTAAGGACATATACTTTGTAGTCAAACAGACCTTTCTGGCCTTAGTTTGAACCAGGCTCCACTAATTATTGGCTGCTTGATTTTGAATGAGACATAATAAGTGTAAAAACACCAAATCCAACACAGAGTAAGTGCATGTGAAACTCAAGCTCTCATTATTATTGTTACATAGTGGCCATGCCAGTGCCAGAGTTGCAGGCCTCAAGAACCTTGGTCTTATGGCAGAAGTCTGAAGATTGTCATGCTTAAATGGGAAAATATGAAAAAATAATAATGTTAGAGATATAGATGGCATCTCACTATCATCTGTAAATACCTTGAGAAAATGCACAGAATGAAAAGCAGAGAATTGCCCCTAGCGCATAAAACCCCACATCTGCTGTTGCTTAGTAAAGCCCCAATCATCAATCGTTAAAAGGGAAGAAAGGGCTTCTCGGGGGAGAAGATGTGTAGAAGGAACAGACTTATTTGACCTCAATGGCCTGTGTTGTGTAATCTCAGGGAATGCTAAAAATGTCTGGGGATTTGCTGTTTTTGGAAGGAGACAGTCTAGTAATCTGAATCTGGGCACTGGGAACGCCTGAGTTCTAATGTCGTATTGACCAAGGAATTCCACCAGAGGCACTGGATGGGTGCTCATGTTCTGTGTTTTCAGATTCTAGTAAATGACGGACAGCCATTTCTCTTGCCTTGGAAGTCTTTCATCCCAGGATGTCCCAATGAGATTTAAGATAAAACTTCTTGGAAGCAGCCCATAGTGTTGGATAAGCTAGAAAGTGTGGAGGGTGATAGATGTGATACTTACTTGAGGATTGAGTGGGTGTGAGATACCAGTATCCGGCTCTTTCTGTTTGAAGCAAAGTCTCAACTGGCTTCTCAGAGAAACTCTTTTTCATGCTTTGTGGAAGTCAAATAACTAGACGTGACATTTAGTAGTCCACAGTCTATGTTCCTGAATGTTTGAATAGTCCTCACGATCTAGTTACACCAATTGGTTTAATATTGTTTCAATGAAGTGACAATTGTAATCACCTTTGACTGGAGGATGGAAACATTTGCTTAGACTTTAACTCATTGGAAGCCCCTCAACTGGACTCAACTCTGTCCCCAACTCCCTTATTGGGGGCCTGACCTTCACAATCACCTGAGGTACCCAAGAGGCAAAATTGAATCTACGGGTTGGAGGTTGACCTGATTAAATTTGAACTGCAAGTGTACAGCGTCCCATTCCTATAGTGACTCTAGGAAATCTGCAGATCCTCTCTTCAACAGGAAAAAAAGACTTTTATTTGACAATCAAAAATAGAGTTTAAAGTACAAGTAAATTTAAGAGAGGTAGAATAATTTTAAAACCTTTCTAAATGACAGGGTTTGGTAAGGGAAAGATGGTGAGAACCCCAAGTCTATAGAAGGAAAAGGGTAGTTATTTCCTACAGATCATTTGTTCTATGAATGTGGAAAGAATTTCGAGAGAAATCTAGGTCATTTTAATACGTTCTAGCAAGAGTACTTCAATAACAATGCCTTTCATATGTCCTGTGTTTTATAGCTCACAAAGCATTTCACATACATCATCCCACTTGATTCTTACAATTGCTGTAGGAGAGGACAGGAAAGGAGTTCATGAACTCTACTCTACAGATAAGGAAATCATTTTTTACAGTTAACCAAGGTAGTAAATGCCAGAGCTAGGATGCAGTCTGGGACTCCTGACTCCAAATCCCAAGTCTTTTCCACCCCATCATTTTTAGTACAGATTAGGAGAGCATTGTTCAGAATAGTCAAAAAGTGGAAACAACGCAAACGCCCATCAACTGTGAATGGCTAAACACAGTATGGCCAAATCTACACAATGGATTACTATTCAGCAACATGCTACAACATGGACAAATCTCAAAAGCATTAGGTTGAGTGAAAGAAGCCAGACACAAAAGAACACTATTTTGAGATTCCATTTATATAAAATGTCCAGCCAAGGCAAGTACATAGAGACAGAAAACAGATGAGCGGTTGCCTGGTGCTCGGGGGGTAGGAACAAAGGGTGACTGCAAGTGGGCACAGGGATCTTTGGGGGTACTGGAAATGTTCTAAAATTCTATGGTGGCGATGGTTGCACAACTTGGTAAATGTACTGAAAATAATCATTGAACTTTACACTTAAAGTTGAGTGAATTTTATGATATGTGAACTACATCTGAATACATCACTTAAAAAAAACAAAAACACAATAAGAAGAGCATGCCTCTCACTGACAGGTGGTACCATGGTTACAACCTCGCTGAGGTCGCCCAGCTAAACAACGGAATCATCTGGCTCAGAGGAAAGCACTTGGTTCTTGTGCTGGCAGCACATGATTTATTAGTTCTGCTCTGCTGATAAGACCATTAAAAGCAGATGAGGACACAGCATTCAAGGGCAGCACCGTGCTTGCTGCGTGCACCAATCTCACTGGCTCTCAAACACAAACAAACGCAGGCTGCTCTGCCGACCTCTGACATTTTCGTGCTGGTTGTAATATCACTTCCCCACCTTTTATTATTACCATTACTATTATTATTGTTTACAAAACACACAAAAACATACAGATTGGAGAGCTAAAAATGAAGCTTTCCTGTCCCATTGAGGGCCTACCTTGACAAGAATCATGTTATCGTGGGATGGGTCCTTTGTAACACTCATGAAAACTAGCTCTGATTCCCTGGGCGTTCAGTGGAAAGGAAAACAAGCAGAAATGGGGGGAGGGACGGCATTCCAGGGGAAATCAGAGAAGGTAAACTTTCAAAAGGCTGTGGATCTCAAGAACACAGGGGAACTGTGGAAGGAAAGGTCAGTGAGGAACTGTGAGTCTGTGCGAAAAGACAGTGCCTTTGATTTTCTGGATAAATTTGCCAATGAAAAAGCTCAGTAACCAGACACCAGCTCTCAAGCACTGACTGTCCCAACACTGGGCGCACCGAGTCCCCACACTCCTGGACTTTGACACTGAATTTACCTTCCTAGCCCCTTTTCACAGTGGGATCTCAGCTGTTCTGCCCTTTCAGTTACCACTTCCCTTCAGGACTGGAGTGGTATTTACGACACAAAATCAAACATGCATATATCCATGCATATATATCCATACTTTCAGACACACATGTATGCACATATATATATATGACATATCCGCATCTAGTGTACATACATACATGCATGCATTATAGTGTGGCGTATTACTACAGTCGTATATAATGTAGGAGGTAAGAACATATACTTTGTAGTCAAACAGACCTTTTTGGCCTTAGTTTGAACCAGGCTCCACTAATTATTGGCTGCTTGATTTTGAACGAGACATGATAAGTGTAAAAACACCAAATCCAACACAGAGTAAGTGCATGTGAAACTCAAGCTCTCATTATTATTGTTGCATAGTGGCCATGCCAGTGCCAGAGTTGCAGGCCTCAAGAACCTTGGTCTTATGGCAGAAGTCTGAAGATTGTCATGCTTAAATGGGAAAATGTCATGCTTAGAGGAGGGAGCCCTCCCGGGGCACAGATCCAAGTCTTGGGTGGTCTTGGGTGCCGACCCTCCACATCATTCTTCCTAATACACAGTGAGCAAACCTTCTAAAACTGTCATATCAACACCCAGGGTTACAGCTAAACTAGTTGATGAAATGAATGAAAGCCTCAGAACTTCCAGCACGTCCCAAGTAAAATTCCCTTTATTAGGACATCATATAATATATATCAAATCTGCTCCCGGTTCCATAAGTGGAATTCCATTTTTATGACCTGTGTTATGAGCTGGAAAACCTGATTGAAGAAATTCAGCTTTTCTTTCCTCACTATTGTATTTTTCTGCAAACCATTTTTTTGTCTTTACAATTTTAACATTATCAGTTTACCTTTCCATTTACTTGCATGGGGCTCATTTTCACATGCTTGAATTAGTTCAGCAAAAGATACTTGAACCTACTCCACGCGAGGGAAAGCATTATCTGTGCTGTTAACAAATTTCTTTCTTTCATCCCATCTGTCTTCTATTATGGTACATTTGGAAATGACAAACTAGCAAATCTCAGTATGAGAAGCAGCTTGGACTTACAGAACATAACACTAATTATCACTTCCTAGCTGGGTATGCTTAAAGGGAATTTTTAACCTCTCAGAACTTCAGAACCCATTTTCACCCTTTGTAAAATGAAAGGCATAGTGTCTCTTTCATCGAGTGTTGCCTCGCACGCAGTAAGTGTCAGCTACACACAATTTTTTAAAAGGAGATCGGATTGCTATGTTAGACTACCTGGCACATTGAATTTTGTAAACTATAAATTATACAGTTGCAAGATATTATTGTTATAAATAGCTCTAATAATTTTAAATTTGACTCATGCTCATGACCACAGGCTGGCATTGCTGGGAGACTGGCTTGGCGGCCAAGCCCAAGAGAGAGAAGACTTGATAAGGGTATTGCCAGCTCTCATCTGATCCCCATGGCCTGCCTTGTTGTTGTCTGTGCTGAGGCTGACCTTTGCCTGACATTCCCCCGGGAGCCTGTCTCCAGCTAATCTGAGAAGCTCCCAGCAGACTGAGTGAAGTCGGAAGCTTAACTTCCTTAGGGGTCATTGCATTGGTACAGCAGCTTTAGGACCAACCATCTGCAGGAAATGTTGAAAACCCAAATGCTTCTGCCTAAGTGAGAAACAGGTTAGATCTGGTTCAGGAAGCAACCTGGCACCTGTACAATGAGAGAGACGAGCTAAGCCTTAAAGAAAGAAAGAAAGAAAGAAAAAGTTAGGAATGACTGTTAACAGTGGATAGACAGTTGACATTTGTGAAAATAAGAGAATTTCCAGTTTCCCAATCTTGCAAGTGACCCTGTGGCATAGATTTTTGTGCTTCCTCATCAGCCAGTTGAGGACAATTTAAATAAGAAAGGCATCCATGAAATGAACAAAAATGGCTTCACGAGATATGAACACATAGTGACCAGTTGGGCTAATTTGTCAGTCTGGGGGCCACACTCAGAGGCAGACTGATCATGAAGCAGGAGCTTCTGGGCCCTTGTGGCTGTTGGTGGTCCCAGGAGTAGTGGAGTGTTGGGAGCAGGGTGGGACAGCCGAGAATCCAGGTTATAATTAGGTAGCATTTCTCCATAAGCACTTCATGAGCTGCTTCAGAAGCAGAAAGCTCGAATCACCTAAGATCTAGTAGTTTGTCGTGATTCTATCAGTGTGTTATATACAGCCTCATAACTAATCTTGTATTTAAATGTTTTTATTATTATTCTTAAAGAGGCCTCCCACACTGTAAAATCTCCAGGCTCTATAAGACCCGGGTCTACCCCTGCCTACACTGCAAACCCTCTGGGCTTTGTATTTTTTTAAACGTACTTCCTGAACACCTGAGAACTATGCTAGGCCTTGGGGACGGTGAATGCGCAGACATGGTTCCTTCCTTGGGAGAAAACGCCTTTCCTGTGAAGACGATTTCATATGAAGCAATCCCAAGTGGGATGCTGCATGGAATGGAGTTTTTTTGGTTTTGTTTTGTTTTTATAAGAATGGCTAACTATTTTTTTTTTTAGATGTTGGGGGTAGGAGTTTATTAATTAATTTATTTATTTTTGCTGTGTTGGGTCTTCATTTCTGTGCGAGGGCTTTCTCTAGTTGTGGCAAGCAGGGGCCACTCTTCATCGCAGTGCGCGGGCCTCTCACTGTCGCGGCCTCTCTTGTTGCGGAGCACAGGCTCCAGATGCGCAGGCTCAGTAGTTGTGGCTCACGGGCCTAGATGCTCCGCGGCATGTGGGATCTTCCCAGAACTGGGCTCGAACCCATGTCCCCTGCATTAGCAGGCAGATTCTCAACCACTGCGCCACCAGGGAAGCCCCTGGAATAGAGTTCTGTGGCAGTTGGGAGAACTAAGCTGGCCTCGGGAGAGGCCTCCTCTCGGGAGTGTTACTTAAGAGCAAGGAGGAAGACGCGTCGGCCTTGCAGGAGAGGGGAGGGCATGCGCAGTGGCTTGGAGAAGGAGCCAGCCTGGAGTTCAGAAGCCCAGCTTGGCTGAGGGTGAGGGTTGGAGAAAGCAACCCAAGTTGAGGCTGGAGAGGTGGGCAGGGCCTGATCCTGGAGCGGCCAGAGGGCACCGTGAAAGATTCTCTCTGAAGGACAATGGAAGCCATTCGAGGGTCTTAGGCCGAGAATGACCTGTTGAGATTTGCGTTTTCAAAAAATTACTCTGGCTATATTGTGGCAAAGGGAAAACTTTCAGTCATCAGAGAAAATGAGGACAGTAGCTTAGACTCAAGTTGGGACCAGGGGAGTGGTCACACATGAAGTAGGATTCAAGAGCTTGGGACCGAATATGACAATGTTGGTGAGAGAAGGTGACACACAGCCTCCACAACTGGATGGATGAGGATACCGTTTTCAGAAATGTGAAAGCCTTCGGGGTGGGCGGGGGGAAGGTGGAAAGAGAGAAATCATATTTGGAGCAAGTCGAGTTTTTGGTGCCGGTGACACCCCCAGATGAAATTTATCTTGGTAGTTTCATAAATCATTCTTGAACTTGAGGACACAGATTTTAGCTCAGTAAAATTACATGTCATTATAAATCTTGGCCCTTTGGGATACTTTCAAATCATTGAAACTACGTATATGAAATCTGTGAGTGACAAGTGCCTACGGCAGAACAAAGCCGAGGACCAGGGGAAATGAAAGCTTTATAAATGTGCTCCTGCAGTACATTCACTTAACTCTGCTTTGTGGTTATAGATCAGAAACGCCTATACGATTTTTTTTCTTTTCCATTAGGCTTTGTTATAGGACATTGAATATAGCTCCCTGTGCGATACAGTAGGACCTTGTTGTTTATCCATCCTATATATACTAGTTTGCCCAAAACATTTTGAAATACGAACAATTCCTGAAATTACCAAATGCTTCCTGAAATGTGGTGATTATTAAAGAAAACGTATTGATAGGAACTTTCAGCATTTCTGAACATTAAGAGCCAAAAGTACAAGCCAAGAAACCCACCTTTAGGGAGAGAGTCTCCCGCCTTGCCGAGCATTAGGCTGAAGTAGTTATTACTTACAAGTGGAGTTAGGAGGTCTCTGATCGCTGCCTAAAAATATTATTTATTGAAATACCAGGTGTGCTGGCAGGGCTGGCAGTGCTGATTTTTGGAGATGCTGGTGAGTTTTGCTGTTGTTGAGTCTTCGTGAACACGAAGACACTTGCTGATGAACCGTTGCCTCTATTTAAGAAGGCAAATTCTGGCTATGGGATAATGTTAGAGATTTTTTCCACTTAACTTTAGACGATAATAAAGTCCCAAACTCGTTGACCTGGCCCTTCAAACAAAAAATATTCAACATCGATATGCATCTACCAGGTGCCAGACATGATGGTGGTGGCTACAAAAAAAAAAAAAAGAGTTGCAGGGGAGGCGAGTTTCTGCCTAGCTCTATACCTCCTCCCCACCTCTATATCAAAGAATGCCCTGTTTTTGTTACGTTTTTGTTTTCATACTCCTGTGCGTTTGCTCCGGAGGCTGCTCTCTCTGCCAGGAAATCTCTTTAGGGCTCCTGTGCCTTCTCTGACTGCACCCACGTGGGCTGCCTTGCTTCTCCATCTGTATTTATTCCCCGGCTCTTGTCTTGCTAGCACCTTGGCGAAGCTGTCACTGCACTGTGTTACTGTCAGCTGTCTGCCTCTCTCCCGGGAGTATGAGCTCCTGAGGGCAGGGACTAGATCAATTTCTATTTATCTGTTTAGAATCCTAGCTTCCAGCACAGTACCTAGCCACACAGCAGGTATTTGGTAAATGGGTGTTGAGTAAAGAAACAAATAATAGCATTTTTGAGAGGAAACTAAAGGGAAAAAAAGGTGGAAAGAAAAAAAAAAAAACTGTTTTCACCAAAAAGGGAATTGCTGATGTCCTGGGAAATAGTGTGTATCAGATTGACAATCAAGAAGCATGAAAAGAATTCTCTCCAAGATAGAGAATTTTTTAAAGAGAAAATGCAAATCTTCAGATGGCTTATAGTATTGTGGACTCTAAAAAGCAATTCTACTCAAAAACACAGTGTGATCAGGTAAAAATTCCAAAACAGAAAATGCTGATGCTAGGAGCACATATGAATGGGAATTTTTTCCCTCAGTGTAGACAAGGTTGCAAAGAAATCTGAATTATTCATCATACTTAGGTCTGGCCAGGGTTAGGCAGTGATGTTTAATTACTCAGCAGAATTTTATCCAATGGATTTAAAGTTTCTGGAGAAAACGTAAAGAGGGATCCAGTGAACTAAGCTCATCCAGGAGTTGTGATTATTATCGTAATCAGAGTGATTTGTAACACACATATTAGAATATCTGAATGACCATTGTTCTTAAGGTAGTGTCTTGAGAGGCCATAATTCTTTTCAGTGATGCTGGCACAGAGAAGAACACTTTAATGTCTCCTCTTCCAGAGCTATTTTCAGAGTCATTCATGGGCCACCCAAGATTTGGAAGAAGAAACTCACATGAGACCATATTTATTCTGGGTTGTTCCAATGAGAAAACTAAAATATATGTGTAGTGATTTTTCAAGAGATCAGTTTCGACACAATAGAAAAAAGAATTTTCTAATGATTTGAGCCATCTTACAGTGGAGTGAAATTTTGGTAATGTACAATTTTCACTGAAAGTGTTCAAGCAAACACTAGATGACCATTTATAGAAGTGATAGGGGATTGATGTGTTTCAAAGTCCCTTAAAAAGCTGAGAATCTGTGATTCCAAGGATATCTGAGTCATTAGTTTATAGTCACGTTAGTTGTGTATTATAATCTGCATCAAGCCCTCACTTCTCCAGGTCTGTGCTCATATGTCACCGTATTAAAACAGAGATCTTTCCTACATGAAATATTACTCTCACAATCTTCTTCCTTCCCATTTACCCTGATTTATTTCTCTCCATTGAGCTTCTGTCTGATATGTTCTGTATTTACTTGTTTATTTACATATTGTCTGTCTCCCCCAACAAGACTATAAACTCCACAAAGGAAGGGACTTTGCTGTTTTTCTTCAGTGCTCTAACTCCAGCTCTTAAATTAGAATCTGACACACAGTGTATGTTCAGTAAGTTGTCGAATAAAAATAATACTGAAATATTACAGAAAAGTTATAAACACGAGAGAAAGAATAAAACACAATTTCATTTTTTGGTACATAATTGCATCTCTCTAAATTTGTATACTGGTCAACATAGCATATGGGCCTAATACAGGATTGTTGAAGAAATGAACCTGTACTATTATTTTAATGTATTTTTTCATCTTTTTTTCCAAAAAACACATAGGTTTTTACATAGTTGTAATCATCATTTTTTAACCTAAAATGTCATTATTCAGCCAAATAATTCATCTTATTCACCAGATTTGGATATAATAATTTGATGTCATTTCCAAAAATCAAACCCATTTTCACATTAAAAAGATGTGTCACCATTAAGGCTACACAAAGGTATATGCTAGAAGCCACAAAAAAAACAATGAACTCATCATTTCTAATATCATAATCATCTCTCTCACTAGTATCATTGAAAAGAGTCATAGTTATTTTGGGAGGCAGACTACCACAATGAGTTAAGGTCATAAGTAGTTAGCCAAAACATTCTTGCAAAAAAAAAAAATTGGAGGACTTCCACTTTCTGGTTTCAATACATACTACAAAGCTATAGTAATTATGCCTAGGTGGTATTGTCATAAGAAAATAGACTTACAGATCTATAGAACATAATTGACTGACCAGAAATAAACCCTTACATTTGTGGCCAATTAATTTTCCACAAAGGCACCAGTGCAATTCAATAGGAGAAGGCCTAGTCCTCAAAAAAAAAAAAAAAAAAAAAAAAAACGAAGACAATTGGACATCTGTATACACAAAGATGAATTTAGACCATCACCTTACACATATGCAAATATTAAGTCAAAATGAGTAATAGACTTAAATATAAAAATCAAAAACTATAAAACTTAGAAGAAAACATAAGAGTTAGTCTCTCAGACCTTGTGTTAGGAAAAGATTCCTTAGTTATAATACCAAAAGCTCAAGCAATAGAAGAAGAAATTGAGAAACTAGACCTTATCAAAATTAAAAACATTTGCTTTTCAAAAGACACCAACAGACAATTCACAGAATGGGAGAAAAATCTGCAAATCATATATCTGATAAAGAACAGAATATACAAAGAACTCTTATAACTCAGTAATAAGAAGATAACCCAATTTAAAACTGAGCATAAGATTTGAATGAATATTTTACCAAAGTAGATACAAGATGGCCAATAAACACATGAAATGGTGCTCAGTGCCATTAGTTATTTGAGGAACGAAATTTAAAACTATAATGAGCTACCATTTCACAGGCACTAAAATAGCTATAATCAGAAAGAAGAGCAATGACAAATTAGAATGTGGGGAAACTGGAACTCTCATCACTGATGGTGGGAAAGTAAATTGGTGCAGCGGTTTTGGAAAATAATTAGTTACATGAAAAGTTAAATGTAAATTTACCATATAACTCAGCAGCTCCACTACTGCATACCTACCCAAGAGAAATGAAAACACATGTCTACACAAAGACTTTCACATTAAGTGTTCATAGCAACATTATTTATAACTACCCAAACCTGGAAACAACCCAAATATTCACTGACTGCTGAATGCATAAACAAAATAACATAATTATACTTGTGTTGATAAATGTATATTTCTGTACATATACATTTTAACCGATGTTTATATATCTCTGTGCTAAAATGATATATTTATGAAGCCCTGTAAACTATGTATATATTTCATCACATTCATAAGAATATGGGCACATATATAATTTCAAATTAGCATCTCTTCAGTTTTCAACCCAGATGCAAATCTAGTTGCAAATTTCTAGCTCCACCACTTCTTAGCTCTGTGGTCATGGGCTAGTTACTTTACCTCTCTGAATCTGTACTAGTAAAATATGGGTAATAGTGTACACCTGCCAGGGCTGTGGGATTAAATGAGATAAAATGTATAAAATGCTCAGCACTAGGCTGGCACAGTGTCAGTCCTTAATAGATCACACCCAGTATTATTATTTGTCTTTTTGGAGTTTTAGTTGCAAATCTAGTTGTTTACTAATATTCAGGGGTGAGAAGAAGGAAGACATTTTGTGCAGAGGAGAGAGCTACATCTCTCCTTCTAGCTGTCCAACTTTTTCACTTAATTTCTCAGAGCCTCAGTTGCCAAAATCTGTAAAGGAGGATAATGTAAGTCATCTCACAGGACTTATGATCAGGAAAATTACATTCAAGTGCTTTGCAAACTGCAAAATGCAAGGTAAATAGGAAAGTGCTATATTATTATAGCCTTCTGTTCCCATCAACGCCACCCACAATATGTTTTCAGGAGAACCAGAATAACTAGAGGGATGTGCAGTCATTTCTTATCCTGGGAGATTATAAGGAAAGAATCTTTTTATGACAGTGGTGGTGGTAGCGAGGCATTTTCAAAATAAATGTTACCCCCTTGTTGTCTGAATACAAAGCAAGAACTGGGCTACTCCCTATCTGAAGCACTGTCTGCCTGTCCTCATGAGCTATCAGGCTCAGCTAAATATGTCCCTGGCCAGTATGTGAATAATCCCCACTGGTTCTGAGACCTCCATCCACCACCGATGTGACATTCTTTGTGTTCAAATGTCTAGCTGACGTCTGATGCTTAAAACAGCCTATGTCTTCACCCCTCTCTGCATTGTCACAGCCTGTACCACCACTCTTAAAAGGCTATCGCAGGCACTCCAGGCACCAGTTGCTAACCAGCCTACCCACTTGTTTCCCCTGCCTGCTGCTGGCTGCCTTGAATGTCTCGTGCTCCGAGCTCCTTGTGGGTCTGACAGAGCAGGGACCATGTCTACCTTCGGCTACAGGAGAGGACTTAGCAAATACGAATCCATCGATGAGGATGAACTCCTGGCTTCCCTGACAGCCGAGGAGCTGAAGGAGCTAGAGAGGGAGCTGGAAGATATTGAACCTGATCGCAGCCTTCCCGTGGGGATGAGGCAAAAGAGCCTGACTGAGAAAACACCCACGGGGACATTCAGCAGAGAGGCTCTGATGGCCTACTGGGAAAAGGAGTCCCAGAAACTCTTGGAGCAGGAGAGACTGGGGGAGTGTGGAAAGGTAGGTTCTCAGATTTTTTTTCTTTGGCTGCTCCCACGGCCCTACCCCGAACCCAGGAAGCTGTTTTTTCTAACTTTTCAGCCCTCCTCACTTTTCTTTTCTTATAACCCACTTGTAGCTGCTATTGAAAATCTTCTCAGGCTGAAATAGTCATCTAACTTTTATGGCCACCCAATGGATTATATGTAAAATTCTTAGTTGGGGTCCCATGATTGACAAGGATAGGATCTTCAAGAAGAAAATAATTCACAAGCAAAGCATGGGTTTAAATATTTTGCCAAACATAAGTCTAATTTGAGTTATAAGTTGGGGATGCGGCATAATAGAAATGTAGATGTATTTATATATGTGTATAGATATGTGTGTGTGTGTATAGATAGTGGTTAACTAAATTTATTTTCTTCTATAAAGACGAAAGGGTGTACTCTGGTTGCTTGGACTGTGATGGTGACTATAGTAAAAATAATTCTTTTTTTTCCAACAACAGGAAGTGTGGGGTGGTGAGAAGTATATGGGGCAGAGAGTCAGGGGACCTTATTTCTACTCCCTGCTCTGTGCCTAACTTTTAAGATCTTAAACAGATAGTCACTTCTGCAGGGTTCTTTTTCCCATCTGTCGATGGAGGACATTGGATCCAGTGTTTCTTTTGTGAATCAAACACCCTTTTGAGATTTTGATAACTTATGGACCTTCTAAAGAAAATGAACGTGTGCTTGTGTAAACATACACAAATTTTACATAGAATTTCAAAATGATGACACACATCCTGAAACCCACCTAAGGACCCAAGTTAAGCATGCCTGCGTAGATGATCTCTAAGATTCTGTTCTATTTTATAATGGTGATTCTAAGGCCAGGAAATGTGCTTATATTAGAGGTCAGACTTATTAAGCTCTTGTTCTCTGACCTGTAAACAGTTACTTTGAATTTGCCAAATGAATCATTCACAGAAGGAAGTTCAAAAAACTAGGCTCTGGGAAAATATTGTAGTAATGACAATAAGAATGTCAAAATAACAAATTCCTGAATTTGTGGAAGAACACTGGTCAGGAGCAACAGTTTAATACCTCTGTGCTCCACTGGAATCATCTCAAATCGAAATGGCCCAAAGCCAATGGCGAGACTTCCATGGTACTAATCTAGGCGCTGTTAGATGATCTTGATGATAGGGTGTGTTGGCCACATTTTTAGCAAGATATGTGTGAGTCTTGTCCATGTCAATCATCGCAGGAAGGGCCACTGGGATCAGGCCAGGAGCTGCCAAGGCCACGGTGGCCGCCTGCAATGAGGGGCTGAAGGAGTGGGGTGGTGGTGAGAAGGAAGGATACACATGATGGGCCAGGATTGGGGTTGGTCAGTTCTTCCACAACCATGATTTTCAGAGGTCTTTTTTTTCTTTTTTTTTCTGATGTGGAAATGTGTGTCCAAAATCTGATCAAATATAAGTATGACATTTTCCTAACAGTTCTTAAAGATGTTCCTTAATAAAAAGATTAAAATTGCCTCATAATGTCCAGGACAGATAGCCATTGGAGCAATGACCAAGCAAAGGCATTTTAATGGCATGATGTCTTGAGATCAGTGGAAAACAAAGGGCAAAGCCTGTTGTCAGCTGTTGATGAAACCCACTAGCTCCTGCCAAAGGTTTTGCTGATCCCTGATCCCTGCCAATAGCTTATCAGCTCAATTAGAGAGGCTTTATGTTGATGAACTTTGATTCCTTTCTCAGCTAGTTAACTTTTCTCCCGCTACCCTTTCCCTGCTGGCTAGTTGTCTCTGGAGTCACAAGGAGCGCTGAGCAGAAGCTTGCCAGTGGAGGGTGTCGATCCATTTCCACTCCAGGAAAAAGCTCAAAGCAGCTGACTGGTGGGTAGGAGGGGGAGGGGGACGGCAGCGTAAGTGAAGAGCAGCCCAGTACGGACCATGAGAAGGAGACAATTATTAGGCTCCTCCTGGCTCTGTAAACGCTTATGAAAATCCTGTTCAACCCCTAGGGAATGACAGCCTCTGCCCAGCTGGACTCACACAAACTTATCCTGCATTAAACAGCTCCAAGGGGCCTTGCCGACCCAAAGATGTAGCTCCCCTAGCTTGAGTGTCTGCCAGGCTTCAGGCATAGGTGCCAATGAGTACATTCATTTTATTTCACTGAATTCTTACCTTCTGGACATGAGAACTGAGACTAGGAGAGGTGAAGAAACTCATTTGAGATAAACGGCGTCTAGCTGAAATTCAAACCAAGTTCTGTTGGCACAAAGACTGTGATTCTCAGAATGTGGGTATATCAGCATCACCTGGGATCTTCTCAGAACTACTAATTCTAGGGCTCCCCCAGACCTGCTGAATGAGCAACTCTGGGAATGGGGCCCAGCACTGTGGCCTCACAAGCCCTCTGGGTGGTTATGACACACACTGGTTTGAGAACCACTCAACTCTACTGCAGTTTCTTTGAGACTCCTCTCCACAGAGGTTTAGTGATTTGTCTAAGATCAACCCGCTCTTTATGTGTAGAACCAGAACCAGAACGGAACCAAGCCTCCTTTTTCATGTAATGGTGCCAGGGAGGTAATGAGGAGAAATGGTTAGATACCCTCTTCTTTTTGCCTAATTTATGCCCTAAGTGTACCAACATCGCCCCCCAGCACCTCATGCCCCCCCCCTCCATCTTCCCACCCCTATATTCCTGCAAGGATCTGTGTTAACTACAGAGCAGTGGCAGATAGGTGATCTGGAACAGTGCAGTCAGTACAAATGCCAGAATAATTTTGAGACTAGGCAATGATTGTTTTTATATCCTCCTTCCTCCCCCTCTAGACACCTTTCTCCCTTCGCTGTTCTTCTCTTAGATGTCCCCCACCCAGGATGACTAACCATCTCAGATTGTCTGGGACTATCTAGATTTTAGAACTAAAAACGCTGCTTCCTGGGATACCTTTCAGTCCTGGGCAAACCAGGACGGTCGGTCACCTTCCCCCGACCCCAGCCCCATCAGTAGTTTTCTCCTAGGCCTTGTCCCTTCTCTCAGCGGCTGTTAAAACCAATGTCAATTTAGAGCCATTCCGTTAACAAATGTTATTGAGTCCCTACTACGTGCTGAGCGCTGTGCAAGGTGAACAAAACAGACATGATCCTTCTCCTTACCCCACAAGCAGTCTTTTGAGAAAAATGACAAATCATTAAATAGGTACTTTATTGGAGGAAGTACAACACTGTGGGAACACGTCACAAGGATAATTTAAGGAGGTGTCAGAGACATTTCTGGAGGAAATGTCATTTAGATGTTACAGGACAACTCATTGCTGGATAACAGTTTCGCATATGACCTCTCCAGATACATTTAAGGGGAAAACATCTCTTGCAGATAAAGCCTAAAGTTCTTTTAAAAACTAGAGTTTATAATTTAATGGTGGTATGACAGGCAGTATACCTTGAATTTTGTGACAGGTCCCTTTCTTCCAAATACTGAAACAGCTAAAAACATATACTTACAACACACACACACACGCACACGCACACGCACACACACACACACACTGTATCACTCTCCCTCCTCCTCCTGAATAAGTGAGTAAAAAATCAAGACTGGAGGAGGCAACCGAGGAGCGGCCCCTTCCCCAGGCCATCGCGTGGTGCCTGCCACTCCAAGCAAGTGGATAACTGGAGGCTATTTTGTGATAGCAACTGGGCAAGCAAACCTGGAGACCAGCACAGTGTTTTCCAAAGCTCATTCCATACGCGTCGGCCTGGAGTCAAAAATATTTCCAGTGTGGAGGGAAGAATCAAGGCTTTGGGGACAGGAAAGCGACTCAGGACTTTAGAGAAAATAACGGACTAAAAAGATCGCATTAGAGAAAATCGGACTCTGTCAGCAAGTTCGAGATTTTTATTTTATCAGAAAAGGTAGCAAGAAAAAGAGAGATGGGGTCACCTGAGCTTCTCAGTACAAAGAGTCTTGTAAACAGGAAAGACAAAGATGGAATGAAATTGTGTTTGCCTGAAAGTCTTTCAGAATTAACACCTGGTAACTAATTTAAGACCATCAGGCTGAGGCAGTGGCTTGCTTCAAGATTTTCTACTGTTCTCTGCTGTTCCACATTACGGTTGGAATCTAGCTGGTGCCAAGGGCGATTATCTTTCCCATCTCGTGTCTCCTGCAGTCCTGTCTCATTTAACCCTGTGATAACGCGAGATTTCAAGCTGATTTGCTGAAAAGGGTGACCTGATTGAGTTTCTGCAGAGAGCTGGGTTTTGACCTGCTGCTGCCCTGAACAAGCAGCCCTGCCCCCTCGGCTTCTTTCCCCAGAGAAAGGACAGAGACAGCCTCAGCTTTCAGGCGCTGTGGAGTCTCTGAGTCCCTGTGCCAGGCTCTACCCCAGAGGGACATGCCCCGCCTCTGTCTACACTGAGACAGGACAGGGCAGAGGGCTCTGGGCTCCTGTCACATAGGCTATAGGAGGCAAATTGGGGGAAGAATTTTTGAACATTGAGAAAGGGAACCCATGCACCTGTTGTATATTTTCGTTGTCACTCGTATGTTTGGGATGGAGAAATGAGGAAGGACAGAGGGGTGATTCCCTAAGTGACAGTTGAATTTGCTAAACTGTAATAGACTAGGAGTCAAGTAGTTCAGAAGAGGTAGTCAAGAGAATAAAAACTTTATCAAGGGCTTTCCAGAGCAGAAGTTCCGACACATCTGTTCCAACTGGTAAGATGATAGCAAACTTTTATTCAATAAACTGAATTCTGCATATTTATTTTGCAGAAAACAAAAGAAACGTTTGTAGAAAAAGCTGTTGGGCTATGCAAGGAAATATTAACCTTGGTCACCCAAACTAGAGAGCTCAGAAGGTGGAGATGAACTTTTTTGTCTTATATACTTCCGTGTTACTTGCTGTGTGTTACTTTTAAAAAAGTTTATTGAGATGTAACTGACATATCACATTGTATGAGTTTTAGGCGGACAACATGATGATTTGATCCATGTATGTATTGCAAAACCATGTGTTACTTTCGTAAATTTTAAAAATGTGCTTAGAAATGACAAACTTAATGAGGATACCATGCTCTTTAGGTTGCAGAAGAAGACAAAGAGGAGAGTGAGGAAGAGCTTATCTTTACTGAAAGTAACAGTGAGGTTTCTGAAGAGGTATATACGGAAGAGGAGGCCGAGGATGAGGACGAGGACGAGGATGAGGAGGAAGAGGACCGCGAAGGAGAGGAAAGAACAATTGAAAATGAGAAAGGGATGAATGGATCTGTACATTACGGTAGTGTCAATTCTGACAACTCGAGGCCAGAGACATTTAAAAGCCAAATTGAAAACATACATCTGACCAACGGCCACAGCGGAAGGAACACAGAGTCCCCGGCTGCCATCCACCCCTGTGGAAACCCTACGGTGATCGAGGATGCTCTGGAAAAGATGAAAAACAACGACCCTGACACCACGGAAGTCAACCTGAACAATATCGAGAACATCACGTCGCAGACCCTCATCTGTTTCGCGGAGGCCCTCAAGGCCAACACGGTGGTGAAGACCTTCAGTCTGGCCAACACGCACGCCGACGACAGCGTGGCCACCGCCATTGCGGAAATGCTGCAAGTCAACCGCCACATCACCAGCGTCAACATCGAGTCCAACTTCATCACGGGCAAGGGCATCCTGGCCATCATGAGGGCTCTGCAGCACAACACCGTGCTCACCGAGCTGCGCTTCCACAACCAAAGGCACATCATGGGCAGCCAGGTGGAGATGGAGATCGTCAAGCTGTTGAGGGAGAACACCACGCTGCTGAGGCTGGGTTACCATTTCGAGCTCCCAGGACCAAGAATGAGCATGACCAGCCTCTTGACCAGAAACATGGATAAACAGCGGCAGAAGCGGATGCAGGAGCAAAAGCAGCAGGAGGGGTACGATGGGGGAGCCAACCTTAGGACCAAAGTCTGGCGAAGAGGGACGCCCGGCTCTTCACCTCACGCATCCCCCAGGCACTCTCCCCGCTCATCCCCCAAACTCCCCAGGCAAGTCCAAAGCGTGAGGAGCCGTCCTCCATCGCCGGTGGCCCCGCCCCCTCCGCCACCCCCTCTTCCTCCCCAAAGGCTGCCGCCCGCCCCTCCTCCACCGCCACCCCCTCCGCCCCCAGAGAAGAAGCTCATCACACGGAACATCGCAGAAGTCATCAAACAGCAGGAGAGTGCCCAGCGGGCCTTACAAAATGGACAGAAAAAGAAAAAAGGGAAAAAGGCTAAGAAACAGCCAAACAGTAGCCTAAAGGAAATTAGAAATTCCCTGAGGTCAGTGCAGGAGAAGAAAATGGAAGACACTTCCCGACCTTCTACCCCACAGAGATCAGCTCGTGAGAATCTCATGGAAGCTATTCGGGGCAGCAGCATGAGACAGCTAAGGCGCGTAAGTAACCCGAGGGCAGACCCTGGGGCACAGACCTCGTAAAGGAGCCGGCCTCCACCGCACAAGGGTACCAAAGTCGCCTTTCAAATACTTAATCAATATTTTAAATGTTTTAGTATGCCAGAGCAGGCGACCAAATTTGGAGCTTCAGAAGCAGGTCACCAGATAGCACATTTCCATTTGAGAGATGTGCCTGGTCCACCTCCTTGGCATCTCAGTCTTTTAAGGGCCAGGCTCATCTTAAGATACTTCAATCTAAAAAAAATCCCGATTTCCTTAATAAGAAAATCAGGGCATTATCATCTACATTCCAGAACAGATTCATCACTTGTCAAAAATTTTACCACAGAGTTGCAAGTGATTTAAAACCTACTTTATAACATAAAATTTGAGTACCAACGGGCAATAATCTATATCTGAGTTCTTCCTGGAGAATACTGCTAAAGACATACTCTACAGATATTTTTTTCACTTTATCATTTGTACTGTTTTTATTGAAAGAAAATCCCCTATTTTTGTAGGTGGAAGTTCCAGAAGCTCTGCGATAAAAACCCGATCTTTAGAAGAGGATGCAGAATTATTCAGTGGTATTAGATAAAATGCATTGTGAGATGTTTCTAAAATACCTTCTTTAATTTGAAATGTTCTCTGACTTTAAAAGTAGCCTCACCCATTAATTCCAAAGAGAATTTGAAGAAACTATCACCATGTTTCTTCTGTAAATATGAAAATAAACTTCTTTTTTATGTCATGAGATTTGTATTGGCAAGAAGCAGTTTATTTAAACATGCTCTGGCTGTGTTGGTAATTCTGAGCTGTAATGAGTTAATGAAATGTGCTGTTATTTTTGTAATCCCAATAAATTTGGATTGAAGTTTTTCGTTTCTTTTTTTAAACAAACTAATTTTTTTTTGTAAATTGATATTCACATCTGTCAGGTGTGTTTGTAACCTTGCTAAATATTAAAAATATTACATTCTCAGCCCCCCCAAAAGGTTTGGGTCCTTAGCATTTGCCTTTGTTTTCTCATGTCTAAGAAAATCTGATCAGTGATCTCTGAAGGTCTGGAATCAAGAACCTTCTTAAAAGTCTTTTTGGTAGTGAGATAAAAGCTTGGGAAATGACCCCAAAGTGACCATTATCATCTTAGATGCATGGATGTTGGACCCAGGATGGCAGCTGACACTCCCATATTTCCATAAGGCTGATAGGTACCCAGAAGTCATTCAATCATTTATAATTAAAACCAACTATTTCTGGAAGAAAAAAAAAAAAAAACAGTTGAAAGTTAGAAATCTCTTGGTAGGGCTTCCCTGCTGGCGCAGTGGTTGAGAGTCCGCCTGCCGATGCAGGGGACACGGGTTCATGCCCCGCTCCGGGAAGATCCCACATGCCGCAGAGCGACTGGGCCCGTGAGCCATGGCCGCTGAGCCTGCGCGTCCGGAGCCTGTGCTCCGCAATGGGAGAGGCCACAACAGTGAGAGGCCCGCATACCTAAAAAAAAAAAAAAAAAAAAAAAGAAAGGAAAAAAAAAAAAATCTCTTGGTAGAGAGGAACTAAGTGCTAAGGGAACGTCTGGAAGATAGGGGCTCCCCTGAATTCAGAGCTCTCTTGAGGCTGATGCTAAAGGTTCACCTTCAAGTCTCCTTTAAGCTCTCCCTGGATGAGCTTTAGTTTAATGGGTCTCAGCCTTTTTGTGCTCTGAATACATAGTGATGATGTCAGAGTCCACCACACACATCCAGGGACAAGGGTACATGTATCTGCAATCATTCTACCCCCCCCCACACTCAAGAAAGATCTGAATTCAGTTAGAGAAAGACCTATCAGAGATTCCCCTCATTCCACCCTAGCGTTCCTCTCCAATTTATGAAAGCTATAAATCTCCTCTGAAGTCCTTTGTATTATCTATGATTAGCAATGTTTCCCTTGTGTCCTACGGAGTATGACAGTGGTCCTGGCGAGCTCCCTGGGCCACCCGTTTAATAACTGTTTCCTGACTTTGTGTAGGGAGTGACTGACATTTTCAGAACTAAGTTGTGTAGTTTTCACAGCAACATTAAAAGGTGCTCTCCCCAGTTAGTCCATGAGGAAACCCGGGCTCAGGGGGGCTGGGGTTGCCTGGGAGCCTGGGTGTTTCAGAAGCCCGTGCTCCTTCTGCATCGCTGCCCGTCTCTGCTTGCATCGGGGCTCAAACACCCCACCCCACGAAGGCTCCCTGTTCTTAGAATAACAGTGGGGATTTCAGTTTCCCTTAGTAGTGACTTCACTACTTTACCCCTTTCCACTAGTGTTTACAATCATGTTCCTTATTGTTGCACAAAGAAAAGCTAAAATGTAGGTTTTTAAAAGGTGTGCATGGGTGTGTATGGTGTGTGTGTGTGTGTGTGTGTGTGTGTGTAGTGAATTTAGGACAGAAAGCCAAGACTGACCTTCCTTTCCCCTGACCTTTGTGTGTGCATGAGGACGGGGCTTTTCTGAACGCCAACAGCTTTCAGCTCCATCATGATGAGGCAGAGGGGCAAATGGCTGCTGATAAAAGGGTCCTTTGATAAAACCATGTAGGTCATGTAGGCGGACTCCCAACCACTGCGCCACCAGGGAAGCCCATCTCCTTCACATTTTAAAAGACTGCTTTGCTGGAAATTTTTGGGCTTCGGGAGAGAGCAGCGTGCACTTACGAGGCACTTCACAAAATGTAAATAAAGATATCCTTACAGTCAACCCACAAAACAAAATATGAGAAAGCCCCTAATAAGACAAGTATGATATGGTCAGGCACTAAGTTGGCACGTTTTTCATTCAGGAAAAGCATTTCTCGAATGTGATTTCAGAATACAGCACTGTAAACAGGCAAGGTGTCATGACTCCTCAGCACAGAACAGGGATCCTTAGTTCATCCTTCCTGCAAACTCACAGAGCTGGTATGAAGGCCAGTTAGTTCATCGTCTCTAAAGAGCGTTCAGCTCACTGGGAGAGAGGCTGTCCAAGACCAGATGAAGCGTTTAGACCATGATTTATATCTGCACATTAATCTCTTAAAGTACGCCTCATCCTGATTGAAACAGGGCCAGGATGCCGAGTCTCACCCTGCTTCTTGAGCCCTGCTGCCAGAGGTATTCAATAACTCAGTGATTTAATCCCTGCCCTGATGTAGTTGCTCCAAGTGAGTGAGAGGGAAGAGGTCGTAACAGACTGCAGTGGCCAGTATTGGGAGGCATGGAAGACTGGGGTAAATCGATACATTCTTGAAAAGACCTCTTAACTACTTCATTTCCAGACAAGTTCACACTGTCTTTTCTTTGTTTCTCTGAGGTTTGGAAGGTGGGGGTTTGTCTCCATCAGTCGTCAAATAGCGGATGTAAAAGACAAAGAACTGAGGTAAGAATTACAAAACTCAGAAATAGGGTACCAATACGGATGCACCCAACTTCCACAACTATTTTCTGAGCGTCTGCCATGTTCCAGATACTTCTGGATACTGAGGATACACAGTGAATGAAGGAGATAAGACGCCTGTCCTCGTGTCACTTACAGTCTAGGAGAGGGAGCTGACACCATTCTTTCACGCATCGTGCGTCTGTGTATCAGGTGCCTCCCGTGGATGAGGCACTCTCCTCGATGCTGGGGAGACCAAGTTGAATTAGAAAGTGTCCTCCAATGCCAAGCAGTGAGGATCGTCATTCCTTCCAGAATACACAGTAAGAACTGAGCTCGAGGCTGGTGTAGGGTCCTATATGAGCACTGAGGCAGCTTAATTACCTCAAGCTGGGCTTAGCATACTTTTTCTGTAAAGAGCCAGAGATATTTAAAATGGCATATAAAATATTTAAATATTTTAGACTTTGTGGGCCATTTGGTGTTTGTCACAGCTATTCAGCCCTGCCGTTGTAGGGTGAAAACAGCCACAGACAATATGTAAGTGAATGAGTGTGTTGGTGTTCTAATACAACTTTATTTATGGACACTAAAATTTAAATTCCGTATAATTTTCATGTATTGTTAATTTTCTTCTTTGATTTTTTTCAGCCATTAAAACATGTTAAAACTCTCCTTAGTCTGCAGACTGGACAAAAACAAATGTTGAATGCATCTGACTTGTGAGCTACAGTTTACCACAGACCCTTGACCAAAAGCAGATAAGGGGTCAAGAGAAGCTTCTCAGGGAAGGTGACACTTGTTTTGGATTTTTAAAGAATAGAGAAGATGCCAGACTAAAAAAGGAATCAGATGGTAGGGGTGATGAATGAAGAGAGATATTTAAGTTTGAGAAAACAGGGTATTATAGAAAATGGTAGAAAATCATAGGGTTAATGTAATTCTATAAAAACAAGAATTTGGCAGGTTTAATATTTTAGTTTTTTTTTTCTGGTATTGATAATTCTGGTGGATTAAGAATAGTACTAGTATGTAGTTTCAGTATGGTCTTTTCTTTTTACAAAAATAGTATGTGATCATTAAGAAAAACTAGAATATATAGATAAGGCAAAAAACATAAAGAATCCCCAAAGTCTCACCCACACAGAACTACTGATAACCTTTTAGTGTATATCCTTTTAGATCCTTCTTAATGCATACTTAAACACACATATAACTTTTTTTCTACAAAAAGGGGAAAATAACACACATGCCATTATGTAGCCTAGCGTATTTTATTTAAGCAATTTCAATAGCTTGAATATTCAGCTTATTCTGATTAGACCGCTGATGTTGGAATTTAGTTTGTCCCAACTTATCCTTTTGAGTTATTCTAACTTTTAACTTTTCCAAAAAGCCCTTAGAAGAAAGGATTGACTGAAAAATCACAGCTAAGGAGCCATCTCCCAGTTAGACAAGAGTTGCGAGTACATCATCATTGCGGTATACCAAAACTGGAAATTAGGTTTCAACTAAATTGTCATGTTTCCTCTCGGTCAAATTATACGCCTGTCTGCGTTGGTAAGACGCATTTCAAAAAGTCCATTCAATTTTCTATGTCTGAATAAAAAGCCTGGGAGGGGCTGAGAGTCACAAAAGTCCGTCCTGAACAACTCAGTGTGGGCTAAGGAATGTGGATTCATTATGAGAGTCACGGAGAGCACAGAGGATTTCAAGAGGAGGAGTGACATGATGTTTATACAGCTTTACAAAAATATGGCTTGCGTAACCGAGAGAAGGATGGGCTCAGTGAGGCCTGGGCTGGCGACAGGAACACCAGTTAGGAGACCATTGCAATGATCTAGAAACAAAGTAATGCAGACGAACTGACCGCTGTGTAGGTATGAAGAGGTCAGAACAGAGCAGAGACTGAGAAGGCGCACGCTCCACAGAATTTAGTTACTGGTTAGACGTAGGGGGCAGGAGGCAACAAAAGAGAGAAGTCTAGGTGGATCCGATCCTGGCTGGGCCACCTGGGTGGGTAGTGGTGCCGCAAAACGGGACAATGGCACACAGCAGGAGCAGGCTTGGAGGAAGAAGGTGAGCTCAGTTTTGAATAGTATCATGTCTGAGGTGCCTGTCCATTTGAAAGTAGGGGTCTAGAATCATGGGGTGGGATTCGGGCTGGAAGTGAGGATTTGGGGGTTGTATATGAGTAGCATTTAAAGATGGGGATTTGGACGAGGTCACTCAGGGAGACCGTGGAGAAGGGCAGAGGCTGAGTATGTCCAGAGAGAAACCAGACGAGAGTCAGGTGGCAAAGCAGAGAGTTGCGCTAAGGAAGGGCCAGTCGGCAGCATAAGATGCCTCAGTGAGTTCTGCAGCTTGACAGGGTTTACTTGAGCCGGTGATCTTGGTGGGAGCAAGTCCATGGGAGCCGTGGAGATGGAAACTAGACTGTAGGGGTAGAGTGGGGCGACTCTACCACTGCAATGAAGAATGTAGGGCGATGCTTCAAATAATGGGTGTGCTGCTCTCTTGCAGAGTCAGCCGGTCCACAAATCTCAAAATTAAAAAGGCACATCTTCCTGGTATGTCATTACATTATATTACATTATATTATATTTTCACATACACAAATATATACATACATTATCATCTTTACTTTATGTGAGAAAAAAATGTTATATATGTTTCTCTGTAAATACATTTATATATTATATACATACTTTCCTCATGTCAAATAGAAAGGACATATATGTGCACATACATGTATATATACAGTCTAGATAAAGTTAACTGGAAACCTCAGTCCACCTCTGTGACAGTCCAAAGTCTTCTGCAAGGTTTCTGAGAATTTCTGGGATGAAGGGGCTGGGGGCCGGAGGTTTATCTGCCCATCGTTGTCTCTGGCTCCACGCACCAAGCATGCATCTAGCAAACCTATGGTTTAATGGCCCTATTTCAAACCACATGGAAATGGACCTGTGGCAATCAGCCCTCTTTCTTGGTTTCCACAGGTTCAACATTACATGAAAATTTGGGAAATAAAGGTAAGGTTGACATTACAGCAACACAAATGACTTGGTATCAAACATGAGATGTTATAACAATAACAGAGGGGCTAATTCCCCATCAGAGATTTTCTTCCCCCACTGGCTATTTTATCGCACATAATAGTCTGTATTTTCTTGTTAGTTTATT
The DNA here is from genome assembly GCF_964374135.1 of Grampus griseus. Lineage (NCBI taxonomy): Eukaryota > Metazoa > Chordata > Mammalia > Artiodactyla > Delphinidae > Grampus > Grampus griseus. Next base: position 27,084,255 of record NC_139003.1, on the reverse strand, counting down.
ACACTTGCCTCTTCTCTCATGATTCACCCTCATTAGTATCCTCCTAAGTCACTCCTGGGAATTCCAGATTCTCTTCATTTTGTTTTGCACAGCAAATTCAACTCTCTCCAACCCCTGGCGAAGGGCAGCTCCAGTTTACCTTTGCATATCCAAACTGGTCAGAGTGGTGCAGATCAAAAGATGCTTTTATTTAACAGGAACCTCCCTAAGGTTATGGCTGTGAATAGAATTTCTCCCCTTGAAAATGGCATATCCTCTCATTGGTCACCACAAAAACCTTTGGTGGGTCACTCACAATCTGTTATCCGGACTGTTGCTTCTGAACTGGCTTCTTCCTAACTGGTTCCTAACCAGTTGCTTCCTAACTGGTTTCTCTGTCTCCATTCTCCCTCACCCCACATGGCTCCTCCACATGCTAGAGTGAGATTTTTCCAAGATGCAATTCTATTGACATCAGTCACCTGCTTGAAATTCTTCCGTGGTAACCCATATTCTGCAGAATAAACTTCAAATCCCTTGGCCTGGCAAACATGGCCCTGCTGATCTTTCGACCTCATCTGTCCTCATGTGCCCTGTGCTTAAGCCATCCTAGCATCGTGCAGTTCACTGAAGCAGTGATGCTGCCTCTTGACACACACCTTTCACATACCATCCTACCTGCCTGGAATTCCCCTCCCACTCTTTACCTCGGGGGAGCGCCTACTCATTCTTCAAGAGACCTTGAAGGATGAGTAGCTAATTGAACCAAGGAGATGGGGAACAGGGCGCCTTTCAAAGGAGACTCTATTCTCTTCCACACTCTCCCTGGGTGACCTCAACCAAACGCCTATCTTTAAATTCCACTCGTACCACGTGATGCCCAAATCCTTACTTCCAGCACAAATGCCACCCTCGTGATTCTAAACCCATACGTTCAAAAGAACAGGTACATCAGACACAACGTATTTAAGGCTGAACTCATCTTTTTCCTCCAACACTGCTCCTGTTATAGTCTGTATCCCACTATCTCGCAATACATTTTACCTTGCATTATATACTACCTGTGTAGATGTCTTAATCTTCCTCCTATCCTACTGGATTCTATATCGTGGAGATCTGGGACTTTATCAGCAAACACTCAATGCATATATCTGAATAGACGGAGATGATTAGCTGCTCAGCAACAATGAAGAGACCAATGACGGTATCTTCTCGCCATCCCTCCCAGGGTGGCCAAAGGGTGATGCGGGACCAAAAACGATCATGGTCGAGAAACCAAGCTTAGAGGCGAGATTGGTCCCAGGGTCTGTGACAGGGCAGGACCTACATGTGGAGGCTGAGGGGCTCCAAGGAGTGCATCACTAGGGAGCAGCCAGTGGTAGGCACTCCCTCTGTGTGCATTGCAGGGCCAGAGCTCTAAGAATATCTGCATCCACTCTTGCTGGCCCTCCTCTCTCAAAGCCTCACTCCACCCCTTCTCCCGTGTGATCTGGGGCCATGGTCAGGATGTAGTCACGAGCGGCTGCGCAAGCTACAGTCGGGAGAGTGTTCGGGTAAGCCGAGGACTGACAGCTGGCGGGTGGAAGTCCTGTTCTCTACATCCTGAGGTCAAATGAGTATCATCCTTAAACCCCTAACCCTTGAATTCATTACACAAATTTGCACGCCGAAGCAGAAGTCTTTACTCTGATATACTATCTATTCGTACATTGGCTATTTTGCACTAATTTTCAGATGACTAATCACTTGTTCCATATTGGAACTTTGTGTAATTAGCCATCTAGTCTTTATGACAAGTTCAGCAGGTCTTAGCAACACGACTTTTGTGGGGTTATAGATTTAGAAGTTTTAAAAATGAAGCATGTATTTGAAGTCTAGCCATCTCCTCTGATCGAAATACTGTTGTCACTCGTACCTACAGCTAAATTCTCTGTCTTCCTGAATGAAATCTCAGCTGATCCATCTGAGTAATCATCATTACATAAACACAAAAACAAATGATCTAAAGTCAGTCTCAAGTCACAATTTGAAATTTGCCCTCAGCTGTTGCCTCATAGTTGCAGACTATGCAGGAGACCAGCAGAAAGCTGAAAATATCACAGTCAGAAAGAACAAGATCATACTCACCAACGTGTTCATTTATCTTTCTCTAAACGCTGCCAGGAAGTTTTGGTGATTCTTCTCTGCGACACTCATAAGAAGGTTAACAAGAATCTTGATCTGTCAGAACTTGTTGGGATGGTAACTATGCTTTTACCCCAGAAGCTGTCATTAATAAGTTTGTTTTTAAAGAAATGCAAATTATTTTTAACAGAAGCAAAAAAAAAAAAAAAAAAGGCAAAACAAATCCAGCTTCTTCTCTACACATGATATTCACAAGTTAAAAGTCACCATTGGGGTGATGAAAAATATGACATCAATGAAAAATGCTTAAGGAAAGAGACACACTGACAGAGATTACTTGAAATTCAGAGAGAAGATTCTGAGGTAATTCCAAATAAATGCTTGTGTAATCGTTTATTAAGCATTTGAGATTACTCAAACGTGCCAGTTACCTAATCTAATATTTAAATGGAAAAAAAATTTTAATGGCGATGGAAGGAGGAATGGGGATTGGGGATGAGCAAACACAACAATTATGAAAGATTCTATTTACCGAATAGTCCAACCATCTGAGGCTGTACCGATCTCAAAGCTGGCCTTGGCTTTTGCTTGAGTGGCTGTTGGTTTGGCTGCATGATTTTAACATATTTTCCTTCCTGCTTTTTTTCTTTTGGAAAACAGAATGACAGCATTTCCCTTTGGGTCTTTACATGTGCAAAAGCAGAACAATCCCAAGCCTCCTACATTTGAAGTAAAGATATTGGAGTGATATTTTTTATCCAGATCATTGCTGGTGTCTTGATGCACCTGAGAGGCCGGGAACTATAGTGGTCGAGGGTACGTCCTTTGTATTAACACAGACCTGTCTGATGCTCAGCTCTGCCATTTACTATTTAACTTGGTGCAAATTGTTTGTTTCATTTGCCTTGGCTGAAAAATTGGGATAATAACCTCCTCATGTAAAACATTTCATGTAATGCCCAACACTTAATAAGTGGTCCAATAAATAGTGGTTAGTATTATGATGGGTCCTTTTAAACATGACTTTTCTCAAAGGAAAAACATCTCAGTTATGAAAGGTCCGGGAGTGGAATAAGCACAGCCAAGGGGCTTCTGGAAGCCCCTTTAAATGGCATCATCATTATCATCAAAACGTGGCTTGGTCTGAACTAGCTGATTGCTCACATTACAGCATCCCCTGCAGAAAGGAGACAGGGCCAGGGGATGCCTCCCTGTGGAAGTTAGAGAGCAGTCTACACTGGGAATTGCACACTAAGTGCGCAGGTGTTGACCGTGCCCTCTGGGGACAGTGTTTATCAGAAAAACACTTGTATGGGCAGGGAATGTACTCCCTGTACAAAGCAGAACCAATATCTGGAGGTGTTTCTTTCTTTTTTTTTTCTTTCCTTTTTGGCTGCGCCGTGCAACCTGCAGGATCCTAGTTCCGCGTCCCCTGCAGCGGAAGCATGGAGTCTTAACCACTGGACTGCCGGGGAGTCCCTATTTGAAGGTGTTCTTGACATTACTTATACAAGAAATCCATTGAATTTTCACTGTGCTCCCCAAATCCCAGTATCAACTCACAAGTCTCAAGAACCCACACGTGCGAAACCAAATCCCCCTAGCTCTCTTGGTTACCAGATAATTACCGTTAACTTCTGTCATGGGGGAGAGATGTAGGAGGGGATGACAGGAACCATAAAACAACAACGAAAAACATTGTATTGGATAATTTCTAGGAGAGGTAAGCAGAATGGAGGTTATTGCTTTAATAGTCAGAGAAAGAGTAAAGCTGGAGGATGATTTAAGGGGACAATGCTTTCAAGAGAAGCAGTAACTGAAGACCGGGAAGCAGCCCCCATAATTTTCTGAAACCTGTTGCTGCTTCCAGTTCCCTAGTCAACATTGTGTAGTAATTTCTATCTCTGGGGGAGATGCTGTGAAAAAAATGCCATTGGGAATTCAGGTATGGAAACCAAACAACTTGGGGGAAAGTTTTCTGTATTTTGAACTTTACATGGCATTATTTTTGTTCCTTCAGACTTGTCAGAACAGATCTCGAGTCAATTAATACCGTCGTCAAGGCACACATTTATTCAGGCCAGTTATTCCAGAAGAAAAAGATGACAGTCTAAATGTTGCCTGGGCCTGCATTTCACTGAATAGTGTGTAGGGTATCGAGATTTGTCCATGTCTAACAGTTGGTCGTTTTTCCCAATTATAAGAGAACAAACAGCCATGGAGAGATGCTGACATAGCGTTGACAAAGCTTGAGATGTATTTCCTATATTACATCAGTGATTCAAACTCTTGCCATATTTAGAGATAAATCTTATGGCAATTTGATGTTAACACTCCTACATAAAACAGTCTGGAGTCACCAAATCTTTAAACTAGCCTAAGTTTTCATCACTAAGCTCATTGCCAATCTTGTGGGTAACGCTTACCGATAGAAGCCTTTTCCCTATCTTTTTCTGTCTTCCCCACATTTTCTCATTAGATGCTGAGTGCGGTCCTGTGAACTCCCTAAGAATCATGACCTATGGCTAAAATGCTATTTCTCAATCTAAATGGAGTCAGCTGAGAAACTGTGCACTAATTCCTCCTACTTATACCTGGTCAAGTTAGTAATTTCCACAGGCCAGGATAGTTCCATAAATATATTTTCTATACATCAAAATACATAAATGTTCCTGTTCATACACCCTAACACAAAGAAAATTTCTTGAATAACGTCAAGTGTCTCCCCAGTAACCTGCTAGAGGAACCCACACAAGTGTTTCTCCAACATCTAGTGTCGTTTTTTCCAGCCCTTCTTTCTTCTTCACCGTGTGCCTTTTTGCCATTCTTTCATGATCGGTCATGAGCACACCTTCTATTCCTGATTGTGTGAAGGTAACTGAGTAAACTACAAAAACCTGCTAGGGAGCTGGCAGGCGGGGTTGAGAGGGGAGCCTGATTTCTCAATGGGTCTTAGAATTACGTGGTCACATGAATTTCCTCTATTACCCTGATGTAGATATATTAATACATGGAATGAGAGATGTGTTTTATTCTGAAGACTACTTCCAACTTACAGTAACAATAATCATTTAAAATAGTTTGGTTTAGGATAGGGCATTAGGATAACACTTGCGTTCAAGTGCATTCACCTAGTAGCTCTGAAAATACGATGTCTGGGAATTTGTGACAACTTGGGAACATGATCTAGGAGAACATTTCCTTATGTTTCTGTTTCTTCTTGCTTGATTCACCGGTTCCTATTAATATTTAAGAAACTTGTGTATTTGAAGGCTTTGGGGGCAAGATTCTCCAAAAATGTTAACAGTTTTTACAACGCCCATCCCCATCCTCAGTTTTGTGGAAAATCTTATCAACATAAAGACACAGCAATGGTTTTCATGTGTTGAAAGATACTCCAAAGTTTTATTATAATGTCGGACAGTTCATATGCGGGGTCATTACTGCAATTATAATTTACCATATATCATGAACTGAGACCAAGATATGAAAACAGTGCTACATCTAAGTGTTAACCAGCCATGCAGTGGAAAGAATACCACCACATTTTTTTCCTACAAGTATCCTATCTTTTCCAACAACCACCAAATCCCACTTGAGGAGTAAGCTTTACAGAATTACAACTGAACTCAAATGCATAATGTTTCCCCCTATCCATCTTCTCCCACGCAGGCTATTGGAATAGCCAACGTAATGATGATTGGTTTCAGATTTAGCTAGCTGGGAAATGAAGAAACATATAAGAAAAATATAAAGTGGTCCCTCAGTACACACAGAGGATGAACCCCATGGATACCAAAATTCAAGGCTGCTCGAGTCCCTTATATAAAGTGGCAGTCCAGTGGTTAGGACTCTGTGGTCTCTCTGCCAAGGGCCTGGGTTCAATTGCTGGTTGGGGAACTAAAATCCCACAAGCTGCACGTTGAGGCAAAAAATTTAAAATAAAAGTAAATAAATAAAATAATAAAAGTAAAGTAAAATAAAATAAAATAAAATAAAATGGAGTAGTACAGGGAATAGAGTTGGCCCTTCGTCTTTAGAGGATGCGACACCTGCGGGAACAGAGAGCTGACTGTAGTGTTCCCCGTCAAACCAGTTTTTCTGTTGTTCTGCGTTCTGGAAAACAAAGTGATGAAAATGGAAAGTAAAAAGGATGCTGAAAGGGCTCGGGTTGTGTGCAGAATTTCTCTTTGCTCGTGGTCTAACTGGCATAAACCTCATCAGGCTGTCCCAGACATGTTGGCTGTAAAACCGTGGGGCACTGGTACAGATCTAAAGCATTCATCGGGCTCAGAATCTACTTGAACTTTCTAAACATCTTGAGGCAACAGGTCCTTATAAACATGTTCCATAGGGGCCAGAGGCATTCATGCATGAACAAAGCAAGACCACTTACAGGAGAGAATCCATTTACAGGTGGCTTGGAAAGTGGTTGCAATTCTAGAACTACGCTTATTAAGTTAGACTCTAATAATAATTTTTTAAAGTTGGTTTTATTTTTTTAAAGATTTTTCTGATATGGACCATTTTTAAAGTCCTTATTGAATTTGTTACAATACTGCTTCTGGTTTTATGTTTTTGTTTTTCTGGCCATGAGGCATGTGGGATCTTAGCTCCCCGACCAGGGATAGAACCTGCACCCCCCTGCCTTGGAAGGCGAAGCCTTAACCACTGGACCGCCAGGGAAGTCTTGACTCTCATAATCACTTAACTATTAATGTTAACTACATCACAACCTTCAGCAAATATCCATAGTAAAGTTCACAGGAGTCTTAAAAAGAAAAAAAAATTTTTTAATTTCCATTTGAATGGGCTAGTATGGATTGAGCTTTAGCTGAATATACAACTAAGATGTTGGCCTTACTACGTTTACATCCTTGTGCAATAAACAAAACCCAGATATGCTGAATATTTCATCAGCTTCTCCCTAACTAGTTATCATCCTTCAGAATGGAGATGTGAATATACTTAATTTTACTTGCCGAGTGTTTTCCCAATCCCATTCTGAAAACAAAAATCTGGCAGCAGACACAAATCCCTTCTGTTCTCTGCCTCCTTGGAGTCCCACTCTAGCTAAAAAAAAAGAAAGAAAGAAAGAGAAGAAAAAGGAAAGGTTGCTTCTTTTTAGGCCCAGAAACTGATTTAAGAACCAGAATTGTCTTACAGACAACTACAGAATTGAGATATTATGAACAGCTTTGATGATTTGTTTCCCTACAGTTAACTGCACATAATGTCTTTTCCTTTCACTTGTTTCTTTCAACACCACAAATACTAAATATGTTTTATTTTCCTGCCTCTTTTACAATAAGGGTGAAGTACATGCAACCAAATTAGAATCTCCCCTGTCTCACTAATAAGAAAACCAGGAAATTGGATTTAAAGTGTTCAGTTTGTCCTTGTACTCCTTGGAAGAACTCCTGGTCTTTAAATTGACAGTACAGCTGTTGATTGGAAATTATACAGAAAGATTAATACATCCTCAAAGTAATTTTCTGTGAGGCCGTTGACTAAGGTTTTACAAAATACGTATGTTTATATAAAGGTATTGCCCATTTTACATCTATAAGAAACGAATGAAAATAATTTGGATGTAGAATAGAAAGCTCAATTTCATTTCGACCCAGTACTAAATGACAGGAGTGTCCTGTGACGACTGAATGCCTTGACAATGTAGGGTGGCCGCCATCACTGAGCCAGAATACTACCACATGCCTTAGAGTCAGAGGCTGGCTCCTCAAAGTAAGCCAGCTTTCCGGGGCAGATGACAACAGGATGTGCTGGAGGCTTCTATCAACACCCAGCTGACATGGGTGACATCTGTAGCCATAAATCTTTCAGAAACAAAGTAAATCTGCAATTTATCCACAACTTAAGGAAAATAGAGAAAACAAGGATAAAACAGTATTATGGTAATAAATGGAAAAGAGCAACTGACCTAGTAGCCAGATCTGGCTTCTAGTACCTAGCTTTCTAATGGGCTTCAGGCAAGGCCCTCAACTACCCTGGATACCCTCTCACCCAGGAAAGGAGAATAGGCTTGATATAACTCGATTGTCTCCAACTGTCTTTCAATTGTGAAGTTAAATATTTTAGATTTCAGGAGGAAGGGAAGCTGACTGAACTGTTATATTTTACAATACCCATCACATAGTTAATTTTAATAAACAGTTGTTTAAATAAGGTGATATTGATGCTTAAAAATTCTTAGACTTTTGGGCTTCCCTGGTGGTGCAGTGGTTGAGAGTCTGCCTGCCGATGCAGGGGACACGGGTTCGTGCCCCGGTCCAGGAGGATCCCACATGCCGCGGAGCTACTAGGCCTGTGAGCCATGGCCGCTGAGCCTGTGCGTCTGGAGCCTGTGCTCTGCAACGGGAGAGGCCACAACAGTGAGAGGCCCGCGTACTGCAAAAACAAAAATCTTAGACTTTAGGCCTTGATGAAAATCCTCACACATCTAGCAATAACTAAGATAAAACTGAATTTAGGTCAGGACACGCCAACCAATTCAAGGTAGAAAATGCCAACATGACACTTGGAACTTCAAGTTCCACAACGCAATTTGATACTGCTAAAGCTGTACTTCTTCTTAAATAAAAAAAAATTTTAAATCCTTAAATTTTTTTGGTTGTTAAAAAATTAAGGGGCTACTTCGATTTACTAGAAATTCCCCAACACACAAACATCTAAGCCAGAAACCACCCATAAGCTACTGTTACATTTTACTCAAAATAATTGTTATTCATATCTTGACTTGTCAATCGTGATGGTGGTACACATGACGTTTAGATATACACGGGACTTGTGTAAAAAGTAATACTATATGTGTATCAATAGTTAGTATGGCCATTGGTATATATTAAAAAATGTTTTTTTAAGCTATGGTTGATTTATCTAGATTTTGTTCTAAAGCCAAAATTTGCAATGGGTTCCCTCATGGCAAGGGAGGATACCATGTATCACATATGGAAGTAAAGGCAGTCTTCGTATTAACTGCAAAGTAAGTTCCCCATCATATTCATAACAGCCAAGTTATTACACCTTTTTCCAGTGGCTTCACTAAAAGCAAAGTTAAAAAAACAATCTATGAATAAAAGAACAAGTGATTACAAAGAGTATGCTGTGTTTTGGAGGTATGATGTGACAATGTCAGTAAGATAGGTGTGCAAAATAAAATGTCTCAACTTTTCCATAAATAATTTTCTATTGTACAATAAACAGGCCTTATCTCTATAGTTGTCCTTTAAGAACTCCCTTTCTAAAGCAGAGTAAGTTGTTTCAGGAATTTCTTCACTGATTAGATTAATATAATGCGACAAGAGCAATTCTGAGGCACTTCCCTCTTTAAAAAAATTTTTAAGAAACAAAATTTGTAATAGGACATATCATTATGGAAATGTTTAAATTTGACTAACACTCTTAGAAGGCATTTTTGTAGCATCCTACACGCTGGATTCCGTAACTCAGTTTAATCTTTAGACACCCACTTGTGCCAGGGCCAGGAGAACAGAAAATTCTATTTATCAAAAACTGAATTTCCTATTTAAAAGGAAGCACCATGTTTGATACCATTTATTAAAAGCTATTTAAGTCCCACATGAACTTTACATTTGGTTTCTACTGCAACTACCAGTAAACTCCACTATTACTCTGATTTAGGAAACTGCAACATTTTCGGTGTGCGAGAGTTCTGGTTTGACCTTGCAATGTGAATGCTCTGTGTACCACAGCAGTGGCTCCCAGGGGAACAGCTGAGCAGCCGTCACGTTTCCCAGAACAGGGTGTAACATTCTTTTGCTCACCATGTTTATTTAACGGCACGCTCCAACTCTCAGGGCATGCAGTCCGCTAAAACTTTCAACCCTATTGTTCACTGCTATGAACCCGTTACTATACAGTTTAAGATTTTTTTACCCATTTTAATCTCTTGACAATAAACAAATAAGAAACACACTATTTTATACTATTTGGGTCAAATTAATTTTATTATGCTCCATGATGAATTGCCACCAGTGCAACATCCTATTCACTATACATTTCAAAAAAATATTTCACATACTAAACAAAATTTCAGTTGATAAATGGAAGTGAATGATTGAGAGTCTTTATGAATCTCATACATACAGCATGTGGCTAGCTGAAACTATCACGCAGCATTCAGATATAAAAAGCCTCATGCTAGTTTGTTAAAGGCGAAGGCTGTCAGACAATCATTTAGCTGGAGCACACGTGGGAGGCCCTCAGGCTGTGCACAGGTGTAGTGCTGTCCACAACGCAAGGCAGTGGGGGACTGAAACATGCAACCTTTACGTCTAAAGCGGATTTAGTCTTCGTGGCTGGACGGAGCTCCACAGCTGCTGTGTTTAAACCAATAGCGCCTCAGACTTTGTGCAACAACAAACAACAACAACAAAGTCTTTTACTTTTCCTTTAAGAAGAAAGAATAAACTCGATTATCACTGGCAAATTTTATACCCACCTGACGTATTTCAAATTGCGTTTCCAATTCAAAGAATTGATATCCTCTGCTCAGAGCAGCTCCTGATAAATCTTTATCATAACAAAGTCAGCGGGGAAACCCTGAATTCCTTGCCCCAAAGTTAACAGAGATCTTAGATTGGCATTACTTTAAAGATATTTCTAAGATATTTTAAAAATTCTGTATAATGTCTAAAATAAAAGAAAGGAACACGTTTATTATTACTTAAAATAATTACAATGTTCTATTTACCATTTGCACAAATTTCTAATTTTACTGGTTAGTAGTTGTCCAGCCTCATCCACACCAGACCCACAGAGCTCAAGCCACAATAAAAATGAGAGTAAGCAGAAAAAGGTTTCCAGCAGCAGAGGGCACTGTTTTTGCAAGAAACAAAAAGTCTAGAATCTTTCCCACGTTCTTAAATTATTCCTGCAAGGTAGGTAACATTCTTTGAATAACTTAACTGTTTTACTGCACCACTTACTGCTTTCAGCAACAAAACCTTTTAAATTATTTCTCATGATAACTAGACGCATGATCACTAGAGATTATGTGATAACTGGTTAAAATTCAAGCCACATCTTGCAGGTCCAGCCTGTCAAGATCATGCCAACACCAGATTTTGGTCGGTACAATTATAGACAGCTTAATTTTTAGTTGGATATTGTGACTATAGTAATGAAATACATTTGCAACTACATTCTGAGTATGACTCAATGTGAGAAAAATAGGTGTCTGTATGTAAATCAGATAATTTTTCTACCTAAAATTTAAAGTAGGTAGGTATGATAATTAATGCTATAAATATGAAACAACCACCTTTAGGCAGACTAGTGTATTGTAGAGAGGCATCGTATCATTTAGCATACATAACAAATGTGCAGGTTGTAAAGTTTTATTTGTTTTTTTTTTTTAAACCTGTCATTCAGTTTTGTATTTCAAGAAATTTGACATTGGGACCACCAATCTTTTAAGAAAAATGTAACCCTTCACCTGACATTTGACAAAAATCTTGAGAAATTATCAAACTTTAAAAAAACAGCATAATAGTTTCATCATTACAGTGTATACCTTTGCCAAATAGGTAAGATTTTTATGTCTGGTATTTCTGAATACCTCAATCTATACAGACTGCAAAATAAAAATACTTAATTCCACACCACTTTTATGATGTTCTGATTTTTACAGTATATTTAACCAAATATTGAAGTAACCACAATGTATAGCCTCCTTCAGTTCATGTAGAACGAAATTATCTCTAAGATCCCCAAACCTCAACAACTTTTGTTTCAGAATAGTACCAAAAATATTTTTTAAATTTTTGCCTAAAAGAGCCTGCCACATTTGCTATAGCACAAAAATAACCTCAGTCAAGCATAGGTATGCAAGGGCTCCTTATGATTCCAGCCTCCAAATACCACATCTGTACAGTAACAGGCAATATTGCTGTAAGAGGTGTGTTACCATTTTCCCAACTAGCATCTCTGTAGTGATTTTACATAGCGCATATTGCTAAAATTTGAGAAACTGCATCAGTGTAGTGATGTCTAGAGAACTGTGCAATGTATCAGCTTCAACATTCATGTGGCATGTGTTCGAAATGAAGGGGCTAAATAAACTAAAGTTTGCATCACTTAAAAAAGAATGTAGTGCTATACTAGATTTTAATAAGAAAATTTAGGTACAGAAAAAGTAGGGTATGAAAATAGTGTTTTCCTTCTGGCATTATAACTAAATTACATTAAGGTTTTTGTCAGTCTCACATATAATATTTAAACTCCCTTGTTGATGGAATGAGAAATATTCACAAATTAAGTGAGCATCCTGGTGTAAACGTGCACACAGTAACAGGGAGTAGCTTTGCAGAGGATTATGACAAACCCTTACAGATTAAATGAGGTATTGCACAGATTAATAAAAAAAAGCAAAAAAGGCAACAAAAATATACAGCAAATTGGTAGAACATTTACATGATAATTTTACAGAATCCATAGACAGAAAGTAGTGTTTAGTATTTCACCTTAAAAATATATATATAATATATAGATCAGTCTTCCCATTCATCATCATCCTCAAAATCTTCTTCATCATCTTCATCCTCATCTTCATCTAGAAGAGAATCATTAATACAAACAATTAAAACGTTATGTATAAATCAAATGACATTTCATAATTCTTAGGGGACTTCTCTAATTATTCAGTTTCTAAAACACAAACCTGGAGGAATCTAGTTACTAAAATGATTTAAAATGAATCAGTAAAATACATCTAAAGAGTATTGGATAGTAAGCTGAAGATTAGAACATGACTAAGAAGACTTGGGTTCTAGTCCCTAAGTATCTATGTAACCAGTTTCAACCTGCGTTTCTTTATATGTAAAATCACATTTGAGTTGATCTCTCTGAATTTTAGGCTCACATATCGCAAACCCAACAAAGGCCCCTTCAATGACTGTCTTTAAAGAAAAGTTGTAAAAAATATAACCAGCACATTGTTTGGCTACCAATTTTAATTATAATTCCAGTGACAGGTGGGAACCGCATCAGCACTAAGCCATAAAGGAAACGGAGTAGGCAGTCCCAGTACCTTATCTCCTCTTCTATCCCCTATTCTCCCTTGAACCCACTGACACCGCTCTTTCCGGGTCACCAAGGACCTACCGTCGCTAAAGCTAAAGCTCAATTCTCTGTTCTCATTTTCCTGACCCATCACACCCACCTGACCCAGATGATCACTCCATCCTCCTTCAAACACTTCTTCACCTGACTTCTAAGATACCACACTCTCCAGTGCTCCAAACTCATTAAACTTTCTCTTCTCCATTTATACCCACTTTGATGATCTCATCCAGTTCCATAACTTTAAATACCATGTATATCTTAATGACATGCAAATTTATATTAACCGTTCACATCTCTCCCCTGAATTCCAGACTCATAACCAAATGTCTACTCAATATCTACTTTTAATTTTTTAATAAGTATCTCAAATTTAATTTGTACAGAATCAAATTCCTAATCCTTCCTTTCCAACTTGCTACTCCTAAATCTTTCCCACTCTGTTAAAGAAAATTTCACTCTTTCAGCTGCTCAGTTCAAAAACCTCAGAGTTATCCATCACTCCTTTTTTTCCAAACCTCACTTCCAATCCATCAGCAAACCCAATGACCTCCATATTCAAAGTATAACTGGTATCCAACCACTTCTCAGGTGCTCCCAACCTGATTCAAACCTGCATCATCTCTAGCTTGGATCACTGCCACTCCTCTGCTAAGAACCTTCCAGTGGCTTCCCATCACATTCATGGCTTCCAAAGCCTTACTCCTGACCCGCTGCCACCTCTCAAACTACATTCCTTCTTCTTTCTCCTGCTCTCTTATTCCAGCCCTACTGACCTTGATTGGCACTGTTCCTCAACCTCAGGAACTTTGTACTGGCTGTACACACTTTCCTGTTTTCTACATGGTTTACTCCCTGAACTCCGTCTGGTCTTTTCTCACATGACATCTTAGGTAGGCCTCATTATCCTATTTCAAAATGAACTTCCCTCTCACGGCCTGTTAGTCCTTATATCTCCCTTTTCTGCTTAATTTCTGTCCTTAGTACATATCACCATTTAATATACATATTTTCTAATTTGTTTTATTTATTGTCTCTCTCTTTCTCACTAGAATGCATGGTCCATGAAGGCAGGAATTTTTGTTGTTTTGTTATTTTATTATTATTCCACAATAAATATTTGTGGACTGAATTAACCTATCCTATCTTTGTAACACGGTATGGAAATAAAAATGCCTATTTAAGAAAAACAAATGTTGCTAAAAGATCTTAGATACCCACATCCTTAAGGAGAAAGAAAGAGAAGGAAAATAACATTTACTGAACACCTACTATGTGCTAGGCAATCTGCTGGTTAGCTGCATATTAGTTTACTTACTGTTCATATCAATCATCTGATTTATGAATTCTCTACATGTAACAAACTGGAGAACTGAGGTCCACCACAGGGAGTAAGTAATAGATTTAATAAGAACAAAGATCTGCTTCTAGTACATCATGCTCTCCAGTAAACCTCAACCATCACATCAGCAAAACCCATATTCTTTCTCTCTTTTAAAAGTGATATTCATTTACGTGGTGGTGTGTATATGTTTAATAACCTCAAATGAGTACTAGTTTATTCAAATAAACCTTTTAGGAAAAAAAAAAGAGGAAACAAAAAACTTTAGGATTCTTTACTAAACCCTAGAAACAGTATAAATTATCTCATTTCTCAGCCCCAACTCTTGCAAATCAGGGAAACCTAAATTTCTTATGTCACAAGAATGTCACAGGAATGAGATTCAGAACTCTCCAGCCTTGTTTACAAGTTGTTTGCCAGGCATTCTATTAGTATTTCTGGTTCAGGAAACAAAACTGTCATTTTGCTAAAGTTGTTCTTCCAATTTATGATTATGACAGTGGTGTCTTGACATCCATTAAGCTTCAAATAGACTAGTCACAGTTGCAACAACTTAAAATATATCCTAGAACCTACATCAATAAGTTATTCAATAGCAGGGGAAAATCTAGCAAAGACTGTGTCACAGAATAAAAAGAGAAGCAGAACTTCAAATATTCAAATTTATTAAATATATATATACACATGCAAATATACCTGAAGAATGAATGGCTTTGCTCCTTTTCTGCATCACTTCCATTAATGCACCTACAATTCCTGAAGTGGGTGCAGGTGTCGGTGGTGTAGACTCTGGGCCGTCAGATACCTTGGAAAGGAAAATCAGCAAAATTTAGTAACACATCCTTAGCAACAAATCTCTGTCTCCAGAAAATCTTTCTCTCTTAGAATCGCTTTATTATTTTAAAACAAAACAAAACAAAAAAAGCAAACAATCAAGCCTAGAATAGGATTAACAAAATTAAGAAGAAAAAAAACTGCTGCCTTAAAATAATTCTCCAAGATACATTTCCCCTCCTTAATGTATAAGCCATTAATACACTTCCAAATTTAATCCAACAGTCAAACTTTTTCCTAAATAATACTTGCCCTTACAGCTGGGTTACTTCTGTTCATTCTAGTACACAAAGCCTTGGCTGATGAGAAACTTTAAAACGATTATCAAAGGACATCATTTTACAAAACTAAGGTAGTATTTAGATGCCTAAAGTTATTAGAGAAGAACATTTTAGGATATCTAAGAGCAATTAAAGAGACTTATGGTTTCCTAGAAAAACTCAGCTTTACTAATAGGCTTTATAACTTTAAATATTATACTTAATATAAAGTTATAATGTAAATATGTACAATATATAATATACTAGAATTCAAAATGAACCTTCCTTCTCATATCATGTAGGAGGAGGAGATCAGATGCGTAGCTTTCAAAATGTACCTCACAAGGCAACTAACTATCCCTAACTAAAGTACTTTACCTAATATAAACTACATTTGGGGGGAAAAAATCAATATCAAAGGGTCTCATTAAAATCTAATTTCTATATAAAATAATCCCTGATTCCAACACTCATTAAAAAAGAAACTACAGGAAGTTTGTAGAGATTTAGGAAAAAAAATACAATTTAGAAACTATTGCTGTATGTGCACTCTGACTAAAATGAGCAGTCGTTTATACAAAACAGTCATTTTGTTAACTTTGTCCCTGGGATGATACTGGTGTAATTAAAAATGAAATAGCACAGCTATACTAAATAATTACATACACACATACACACACACACACACACACACACACACACACAGTTGACCCTTGAACAACACGAGTTTGAACTGCATGGGTCCACTTATATGCAGATTATTTTCAACAAATATATTGGAAAACTTTTTAAAGATTTGCTACATTTGAAAAAACTTACAGATGAATCACACTGCCTAGAAGTATGGAAAAAATTAAGAAAAAGTTAGATATGTCATAATTGCATAAAACATATATACACATCTATTTTATCATTTACTACCATAAAATATACACGAATCTATTATAAAAAGATAGAATTTATTAAAGCTTATACACAGACTGTACACGGCACCATTCCCTGTTGAGAGAAATGTAAACAAACATAAAGATGCAGTTTTAAATCATAACTGCATAAGATTAACTGTAGTGCACATTGTACTACTGTAATAATTTTGTACCCACCTCCTATTGCTATTTCAGTATGCTCAAGTGTTGTAAGTATATGCTTAAAACTCCCTGTGATGTTATCAGTGTGAGCAGTTTGTCCCTCCAATAAATTGCGTATCACAGTAAAAAGTGATCTCTCGCAGTTCTCATGTATTTTTCATTGTATTTAGTGCAATACTGCAAACCTTGACCAAAACCACGGGACCCATACTAAGCACCACTAGTAATGCTAGAAGTGCTCCCAAGAAGCGGAGAAAAGTCATGACATTACAAGAAAAAGCTGAATTGTGTGATATGTATTGTAGACTGAGGTCTGCAGCTGCAGCTGCCCACTGTTTCAAGACAAATGAATCTGGCATTAAGGACCATAATAAAAAAAAGAACAAGAAATTCATGAAACCATCGCTGCAGCTACATCATCAGGTGCAAAAACCTTGCACTTTTTGTGAAATAACTTTATATCTCATATTGAAATGCAGCTTCCATGTGGATGCAGGATTGCTATAAGAAAGGCATACCTATAGACTCTAATGATTTGAGAAAAAGTGAAGTCATTACATGACAACTTAAATGAAAAGGAAGGTGAAGGATCTAAAGCTGGAAAATTTAATGCCAGCAAAGGACGGTTTGATAATTTTAGAAAGAGGTTTGGCTTTAAAAGAAAAGCAGCTTCTGCCGACCAAGAGGCAGCAGAGGAGTTCCCAGATGCCATTAAGAAAATAATAGAGGAGAAAGGATATCTGCTTGAATAGGTTTTAAATGTAGACGAAAGTGTCCTAGAAGTACCCTGGAAGAAAAATGCCACAAAGGACACTTATAAGTAAGGAAGAGAAGCAAGCACCACGATTGAGGAGGGATAGGTTAACTCTGCTGTTCTGTGCAAATGCAGTCAGGTTTACGATCAGGACTGCTCTTATCTATAAATTTGCTAACTCTTGTTGAAGGGAAAAGATAAACACCAGCTGCCAGTCTTTTTGGTTAGATGACAAAAAGGCCTGGACAAGGAGAACACTTTTTCTGAATTGGTTTCATCAATGCTTTGTCCCTGAAGTTAGGAGGTCCCTTGCCAGTAAGGGACCACCTTATAAAGTTCTTTTGATATTGGAGAGTGCCCAGGCCACCCAGAACCCCATGACTTCAACACCACAGTGGTCTACTTGCCCCCAACACAACATCTCTAATTCAGCCTCTAGATCAGGGGGTCATAAAGACCTTTAAGGCTCATTACACATGGTACTCTATGTGACGAACTGTCAACTATAGAAGAGAACTCCGGGAGAGAGAACATGAAAGTCTGGAAGGATTACGTCATTGAAGATGCCATTGTTCTTACAGAGAATGTGGTGAAAGCCATCAAGCCCAAAACAATAAATTCCTGCTGGAGAAACTGTGTCCAGATGTTCTATATGACTTCATAGGATTTACAACAGAGCCAAGCAAGGAAATCATGAAAGAGATCATTGATATGGCAAAAAAGGTGGCGGGAGGTGGTGGCAGTGGTGGTGAAGAGTTTCAAGATATGGATCTTGGAGAAATAAAAGAGCTAACAGATACCACACCAGAAAAATTAACAGAAGATGACTTGATGAAGATGAGTGTTTCCAAACCAGTGCCAGATGATGATGAAGAAAATGTAGAAGAAGCAGTGCCAGGAAAACAAATGGACATGAGACAATCTGGAAGAAAGAAGGGTTCTCGGATTATTCAAGACTGCATTTGACTTCCTTTACAACACGGACCCTTCTATGATATGGGTACTAAAACTAAAACAAGGAATTATTGGGTTGGCCAAAAAGTTCCTTTGGTTTTCAAGTAAAAATAAAAGACACATTTTTCATTTTCACCAAGCACTTTAGTGAACAATGTAGTCACCCTTTTGTTCCACTATCTTCTGCCACTTTTCAGGCAACATCATAATTCCATCTTCTAAAAACTTTTTTTTTTTTTTTGGCGGTACGCGGGCCTCTCACCGCTGTGGCCTCTCATCGCTGTGGCCTCTCCCGTTGTGGAGCACAGGCTCCAGATGCGCAGGCTCAGCGGCCATGGCTCACGGGCCCAGCCGCTCCGCGGCATGTGGGAGCTTCCCGGACTGGGACACGAACCTGTGTCCCCTGCATCAGCAGGCGGACTCTCAACCACTGAGCCACCAGGGAAGCCCTTCTAAAAACTTTTTATCTTTTTGAGCAAAGAACTGTCCCAGGTGCCTTTTATAGTCTTCCAGGGAATTGAAATTTTTTTCATTAAAAAAATTCTGTGAAGACCGAAATAAATGGAAATCCGAAGGTGCAATGTCTGGTGAATATGCAGGATGAATCAGAACTTCCCAGCCAAGCTGAAACAGTTTTTGCCTGGTCACCACAAAACATGCAGTCTTGCATTATCCTGATGGAAGATGATGCGTTTTCTGTTGACTTAATTCCCGATGTTTTCATCAAGGGCTGATTTCAGTTGTTCTAACTGGGAGCAGTACTTGCTGGAATTAATTGTTTGGCTTTCCGGAAGGAGCTCATAATAGAGGACTCCCTTCCAATCCCACCATATACACAACATCACCTTCTCTGGATGAAGACCGGTCTTTGGTGTGGTTGGTGGTCGTCCATTTCGCTTGCCCTACAATCTCCTCCGTTCCACATTATTGTACAGTATCCACTTTTCATTGCCAATCACAATTTGTTTGAAAAACGGAATGTTTTCGTTATGTTTCAGTAGAGAATTGCATGTGGAAATATGGTCAAGAAGGTTTTTTTTCGCTTAACTTATGTTGAACCCAAACATCAAAGCGATGAACATAAATCAAGCTGGTGCAAATGATTTTCACCGCTTGATTTGGATATTTTGAGTATGTCGGCTATCTCCCGCGTGGTATAACACTGATTGTTCCCAATTAATGTCTTGACTTGATCGCTATCAACTTCAATTGGTCTCCCTGACCGTGGAGCATCATCCAGCGTGAAATCTCCGGCACGAAACTTCGCAAACCACTTTTGACACGTTCGACCAGTCACAGCCCCTTCTCCATACGCTGTACAAGTCTTTTTTTACGTTTTGGCTGTGTTTTTACCTTTCTTGAAATAATAAAGCATAATATGCTGAAAATGTTTTTCTTCCGTTTTCAATATTAAAACGGCTACACAAAAATTCACCAATTTTTGGTAAGTTTTTTTTTTTTAATGCACGCTGATATGACAGCTGTCACAATACAATCTAATAAAATTGTTTCGAATGAAGTTAAAGACAACCTAAGCGCTACTAGAGCCATCTTACGGGAAAAACCGAACAAACTCTTTGGCCAACCCAGTATGATATAGTTCTATAAAATTAGTGTGCCTGCCTCTCCTGCCTCCCCTTACCCCTCCCTCCACATCTTCCATTGAGGCCACTCCTGAGACAGCAAGAAAGACCAACACCTCCTTTTCCTCCTCCTGCTCTTCAGCCTGCTCAACGTGACGACAACAAGGATGAAGCCCTTTACGATGACCTACTTCCACTTAATGAATAGTAATCATCATGCTGTACAGTTAATAAATTTATCTGTTGTGTATGTGTGTCTCTGTGTGAAAATCTAATAACTATATGGCAAGAAGTGTATGAAATATTTTTGTGTCATCATCATCACCTAAGTATTCATCATGTAGAACACTGTGTGTAAGAGTTGAAGTGGATAGCCGCTCCTTACATAGGCGTAAGGTGAGGGATATTTAATATAAAATTAATACTGTGTTAGTTTTCTTACTGTTCTACAACTTTGCTTTTGGAGAACTACATTACCATACAGTATGCCCCCCTCTCTCGTAACTGGAGAAACTGCGTATCTGCCTACCTTCACAGGCAAGTGGTTTTTGAAAAAACATATAACAATGTTCCCAATACAGTATTATGAATATGACTGTACTAACATATGCCATAAAAATTTTATAACGATTCATTCACTAGTATATAGGCTGGCTACTGTGAAGCAACCATATCGAATATGCTAGGCTACCATAAAGCAATCATATGGCTGTCTCTCCGTTAACGCTGCATGAATTATTATACATGTAAATAAATATAAATTTCTCACATTCTTTTCATTTTTGATGTCTACTGTTAGTATTACATATAACATCTACAGTGTTTGTATTATATTAATAAGACAATATTGACCAAATTGATGTAGGTACTAACAGATTATTCATCTTGTAAACAGATGATGTAAACTTACAGCATCAATAAATACAGTTCAGTACTGTAAATGTATTTTCTCTTCCTTATGATTTTCTTTATAACATTTCCCTTCTCTAGCTTACTCTGTTGTAAGAATACAGTATATAATACATATACAAAATATGTGTTAAATTAACTGTTTATGTTATTGGTAAGGCTTCCAGTCAACAGTAGGCCATTAGTAATTAAGTTCTGGGGAGTCAGAAGTTATACACAGATTTGACTGCTCAGGGGGCTGGCACCCCTAACTCCCATTGCTGTCCAAGGGTCAACTTATGTATTTGAAATTCTAAAGTATATGACCCCATTAAAATCTGCTATTCACCTGGGCTGTGGTCATTTTGACAATAATTCCCCCCCCCCCCCCAACAACTATTCAAAGTTCTTCAACTGCTCCTGAGAAACCTGTAGTCTGAACTAAATGGGGAGAGGGAGCAGAGGTGATTTTTCACAGGCTGATCTAAGTATCATCCTGAATACATATTAAGAAAAGATGTAGACACATTTTAAAGAAGTTTCTTAAATCTGTGCCAGGTTGATGTTTAAATGCTTTCCTTCGATTAGCTGTGTTCCCTAGCCATCATTCTCTTCCTAGCTAAAGCTTCTGAGATTTAGTAAGTTATCATAATTCTCTACACACTGCAAAATAATTTTCAATTAAAATCTCCTTTCAGCTCCATTTACTTCATAGAAAAATCTACCATCCGTAACCTGCCTGAAGCCCTGCAGAGCAAATGTTCCTCCTGGAACTGAGAGACCACACATAAAGGCCCAGAGGAAGCATGTGAATGTTAGCCAGGTTAGGCTCTAGGTCAGGGGTCAGGAAACTACGGCCATGGACCAAATCTAGCCTGTCCCCTGTTTTTGTATAACTTTTTTAAAGCTAAGAATGATTTTTTACACATTTTTAAATGGTTGAAAGAAAACAAAACAAGAATATCTGTGATATGTGCAAATTACATGAAATTCAAATTTCAGTGTCCATAAGTAAAGCTTTATAGAACACAATCATGCCCACTGACTTATGTGCTGTCTATGGCTGCTGCTTTTGTGGTATAATAGCAGAGTTGAGCAGCTGTAACAGATACCATATGGCCTGCAAGCCTAAAATGTTTATTATCTGGTCCTTTAAAAAAAAAGTTTGCCAACCTCTGCTCTGGAAGATGAAACGATGACCTCAACCAATTCAGAGAATCCAAAATTATCTGTCACTATAGAAATTCTAATTAGAACTCTTTGAATTTTCTGTGGAGTCTCATTCTCTACTAATCTAAATTTCAGACACATAAACTTTAAAATATGGTTTAGTTTTCATAAAGTTAATGGTTTGACTTTGCCAAAATGATTACAATTGGTTTCAACAGGGCTATTTTTACTTCTGTATAGTTTAATAAAGATTTTTCTTTAAATTAAAATTTATTTAAAAGTGTAGAACGACAGATTGCAAACATAGTGCAATATTCTTTATATGAAGTTCTAGAATAGGCAAACTAAACCTATGGTGATAGAAATCAGGTCAGTGATCCTTTCTGAGAAGGGAGAGGCATGAGGGAACTTTCTGGGGTGATATTTTGATACAGAAGTATGGACCACACAGGTAAAGGTATAAACTTACGCATTTTAGGGTATGTAAGGGTTGGAAAAACACACACCAAGAGAAAAAGTTAAAAAATTTTTTTCAAAGATGTCTTATAATTGCTTTAAAATTCCATTAAGACAGGCAGTCTAAACCGAAAGGAACAGATTACTTACAGATTTCAGCTGAATACCCTGCCGTATCTGGTCTAAAAGCGCATCCCTTCCAGAGCAGGACACCGGTCGACTGTTCTGTTCCACTTTTTTTAGCTGAGCACCCTCTCTGATTTGATCTAAAAGAGCTGCTTTGCTTCCTGCAGAAGTTGGAACCTGATGGTCACCATCGGAAGGGAGGCCGGGGGGAGGTGGCGGCCCCGGCGGCGGGGGAGGTGGAGGCGGCGGGGGCGGTGCCGCCGGCCCCGCCACCGACATTGGCGGAGGAGGTGGCGGCGGCCCGGAAGGCGCTGAGGAGGGAAGGGCCGGAGGAGGGGGAGGGTACATCCTGTTTGGCGGTGGCGGAGGCACCCCGACACCTGGCCTGGACGGAGGCGGCGGTGGCGGCGCAGCCGAGGGAGCTCTTGAAGGGGGCGGGGGAGGAGCCCCTCTTCCCCGGGCAGGAGGGGGAGGAGGGCCCGAACTGTGCGGAGGCGGCGGGGGAGGAGGCGGCCCTCCCCGGGACGGTGGTGGAGGTGGTGGTGCTGCAATGAAAACAGAAAAAAAGAAAAGCATGCTTTCCCCCCCCAAAACATGATACTGAAAAAGCGGCTCATTTCAACATGTATTAAAAAAAACCAATATGAGGGGGAAAAAAGAGGCCTCATCTTTGTATGTTACTTTACAAAGATACCTGGGCACAGATGATATCTTACAACTCTGTTTGGGACTACTCGGCCTGAAGATCGCCTTCGTGGTCTATCTTGAAAAAATACTAGCTAAAATAGTAGAATTTAGTTTTTAGGAATCAGCACCACTTATCAAGGTAAGGGAATAAACACATTTTTATGTAATAATAATAAAACTATAACAATGATATCAAACATTTTGGGCAATAAGCGACATTTTACATTTTCATAAAAATGGATACCTTCTCTCTTTAAAGAATCAAGTATATTTAGTTGTTTTATAAAATTAATTTACATTCAGAATTAAATAGCTAATGTAGTATAATCTATTAGAATTTATTCAAGTTAAATCTGAGCTAAACTCAAAACTTTTTGACAATGTAAATCTTTGTCACCTAACTTACATTTGTAATTTATATTGTCCTACATTTTTACATGTATAGAACATATAATAACATATAATACAAGTTATGTAATAAATATATATTATAGTGATATATAATACAATATATCATGTATATATTGTATCTGTTGTACTACATTAATAAAAGATGGTCAGCAATTCCAGTGATGGCATTAAGGGAGGCTGGTTGCTCAGCTGAAATGTTCAACTACTTATCCATTAACAAATTAACTGAGAATTTCTAAACACTGTAAAATTAAAGTTATTAATAAAATATTAACATTATCCTGGTAGTAATGACATATACATTCTTATTTTACTTAAGGGAAAATGTAAGCTAAAATAGAGAAACAAATTCAAAGTACAAAATTTATTACATTTCTAGAGACATGATTTTACCAACAGCATACACAAACTTACATAATAATGAACTTCATTATTTCTCCATTCATTTAAAGAGTGACTAGAAAAAATAACTATTTTTAGGAATAAAGAAATCCTAAAACCCATAACAGCTATTTGTATTTACTGGTGCCAACTAATATATTATTGATGGATATTTCGACAATCTATATAATAAAAATACCTACCTTAATTTCAAATAATAATAGGCTCAGATGCTCAATAATGCAATGATACCAGAGAAGAAAAGGCCCCCCTCGTTCAAAGGAAATCAAACATTATCTTCTGATTTTATTTGGGACTATCATGGAAATACACTCTAAAATATGCTATCAAATATAGTCATAAACATTAGATGAAATATACGGAAAGGCCAAAGCTCACAAGGGTACTGTCTCCTGGCATAGAAACTTTTAAAACTGGAAATAATATATAGCTGCAAACAGGACAGTCATCCTACTTGGATACAGGCCATCACTGAGGGAAGTTCCTATGATTTACACTCAAGGCATACTGGAGATCTGGGTGTTGCAGCTAAGGTTCACCCAATTTTCTCACCAGATCCAAGGCAAGGAGGTTTAAACTTGCTAAAACCAAATTCTTTTCCTAACATAATTTGTAATAACAGGGTAAAACCAAGAGGATATGGCATATGTATATTATGTATACTCCCTGAATAAGATAGTACATCAAATCCTTCAAGCAGATACAAAGATTTCATTTTAATCAGCTGAGGTTTACATTTCAAAAATCAATGTTGTCTGAACTAGCATTTTTATGATTTAGTTGTTTGTTAATCAAGAGGAAAAGGACCCACTCTATTCTACTACAAAAGGTATTAGTCCATCATTTCCTGTGGTTTCACCAAGGACTCTGGAACCATAATCTTTTCTATGTACAATGATGTATCTCTTCAATAGATAGATTTAAAGTTCTTTTGAACTGGGAATAAGCACATTTATTGGAATAATTTGGGACTCAGCTAATACCCATTCAAAGAGACAGTAAATTATTGTTCAGGCAAAGGGAGAGCCTTAATTGATAGTGAATAAATTATCAACTGCACCAAGTTTGGGTACAGCACAAGTTCAGCATTTCTATTATCTGAAAAGTGAGCAGTAACATCTCTGTATTTTCATGAGGAAAACATCTATTACCAACTTTCTATTTTTAAAATCTGTATTATGCCTACATAAAAAAAGGAAAGTATGCAGAAGATACGCCATATCATACCAAGGTAAAAATGTGAAAGAATTAAAACAGGAGGAGAGGAGAGACGGCACGTTAGGTTCACATGCACAAAAATGTCTGCTGAGCAGATCACACACCACTGTGAGAAAGTCTGGCGGCCTACTCAGATTTTCAAAACTGAGTCACACAAACACCAGAATCAGAATGACAATGATAGTTCTTAGATATTTAATAAATACATAAAGTAAAAAGCATGACACAAACGTTACAACAAATAAAACTGTTCTTACTATCAAAGCTTAGTTAGAAAAGAAGAAAGACTGAGGCTTATGGAAAAAACCCCGTCTTGATGCTGCACTATAAAGAAAAGTTGATATACTTAACTTTCAGATATTATTTCAGATCAAATTAATATTAAGAGTAATTGGTAGATAACTCTAGATATTTATTTAAGGGAATTATAAGCAGAAATTGTAAAATAATATAAATATAACTAATATTTAAAAGAAATGTAGTTTTATAGAATTCAGGAAACTACTCTCATGAAGATGAAGTAAACCAGGCAAGTATTATTCAAGACAAATTTAAACTTATGGGAATACTAACAACTCTCTGAGTAGTCATTTATAACTGCATGTTTGCTTATGTTTAGTCCTCCCCACTGCCCCAAATTAATGTAAAAATGTTAAGTATATTTTATGTAGGTTATTGAAATAATGCCAATTGTGAAAAGCAATCACTAAAAATAAGTATATTAATAATAAAAACAGTGGTGCCGTTAAGAGGTAATCCACAGAATTTCAAAAAAATTATCTAAATTACAGATGAAATATGAGCTCTGACTCATATAGAAATAAACTTCCTTTTTTACTTTAGCATCTATGTAACATTAGTTACATAGCCCCAAACATTAGTTTGAATAGAAGGCAGAAGACCTTACTGGATGTTAGATTTGGAGGCAGGATAAATGAGTTGTAGCTTCTTTGAAAATAAACACATGCATAATTTAGTACACTGGGCCAAATAACATCCCCCATACATACCACTCCACTGTGGTGGACCTAAGAACAGATTATTAGAAATTAATGGACTTCAAACAATTGCAAAGACACACACACAAAAAGATACACTGGAAATCACAAGGTCTCCTACTTTTTACAAATTTGATTACATGATTTTACAAAATAAATTTCAAGAGATTTAAGTTTTACAAAATATATTTTTATGATAACTTCATAAACTTCTCTGTCTCTAATTTTTCATACTTCTGAACACACTATATGTTTTGCCTAGAAAACATTTCCTTAATAAAAATCATTAATCTGTCTTTTTATTCTTCCTCTAAAAAAATGTACCTTCTATAAAATCAATCTTGGTTGTCTAAAAGGTTTCAAACTGGGAGTTAGATTCTTGAGTATATGAATCTTGAGTATAAGTTCCCAAAGCATGTTTTATGTAATCCCTGTGAATTTTTTTTGTTTTATGTAATTTAATTGAGGAAAGACCTTGCCTAATTTGATGTTTTAAAAGCAATTAGAATAAAAAGCAGTAATAATAAGTTTAAAAAACAAACTCAATTAAGTTAATACAGACAACTCTCAGTTACAGATATTCAGGTGAGAGGGCAGCAGTATGGACTAACAAATGTCAAGGGTATTTATAAACTTATAAATGCAGAGAACTCAGAGAGACCCTGAAAATATTTTGGTATAAGGTGAAGGTGAGTGGTAACAGTGGAGAAAAAGAGAGTCAAGGAACAAACTAGAGGTCCACAAGACCTTCCATCATCTGTATACTAACTGTAACTACAACTCATTCTGGCCGCCTTAAAAAACAATAATGTTGCTGTGCCCCAGATGTTTTTATTAAAAATCCACAGAATTTGGAAATGTAATCTCTTCATGAAATAAGATAAATTAGCATCATACTAGTTTCAGTGGAACTAGCATTGTGTTTCCACAACAGTAATTATGACTGTATACTTGTTTATATACCTGTTGTCACACCAGACTAAGATTTCTGGGGGCAGAAACCGTACCTTTATATCGAAATATCCTGAGTAGAGACCAGTGCTGACATAACAATGTTTACTGAATATATGAATGAGTGAATGAATGAACATCAGCAGTGAAAAAGATACAGGTAAGTCAAATACCTGATTGAAAATGAGTTAAATTCTTCAGAAGAATGCTATGATTAACTGGAGCTTTTGTTTTGCTACACTATCTATCATGAGTATGCAAAGACTAGGAAGAAGAAAAGTAACCCCAAATGAATAAAGTGGCAAAGAGATAACAGTCATATTAGAAAACTCAGAATTAACTGTATTTGCATTTTACTGTGATAATTATTAAGATATGACCAAAAAACAAGGTGATTTAAATAAAATATCAGATCTTAAAAGGTTGCAAGTTGTTTGTGCTCTCAGGTACCGAATGACAAATTTTATACTTTAGCCAAGAAAAAAAAATGTATTTCAAAATAAATAGATTTTTCATTATTTATATTCTGAAAATGCTTATTATACATTACAGAATCCATGATTATATTTAAATTACTACTTCTGAATTGTAATAAAAACAACATTGATAGTGGTCTCTAAGATACAGTAAGTGAAATATTATGCAACTATTATTTTTTATTCTAAAACAAATAGCCAGAAGATTTTGTATGAATTTTCATTAATTTAATATAAGACTTTTTAATAATAAGGAAAGCCTTGACAATTTTTCAATTATACTGAAGTAATGTAAAACACAGTACACTGGGCCAAACTAGTTCTCCATAAATTTGAACATTCTGCTTAAGGAAGGTTCACGTGAATGTATGTAGCTGTCGTCCATGAAACTGACCTCAAAAGATTCAAAAGAAAAAATAGATCAGAATGCCTGAATAGAAATAAAAGTTACCTTGCCTTCGTAGTTCATTTTTAACAGCTTCAACACCTCCTGTTTTTTCAATGAAGTCATATATAACTTTTGATGTTTCTCTGTCTTTAAGTTGTGCCTCTGAGATTCCACACAGATCAAAAAGATTCTTCAATTCTGGATCCAAATTATTCAGCTACAACAGACAAAATAACTGCTAACTATAAAACCTATGTCAAATTTTTTACAATAGCAAGTTGAAATATTATTCTCATATCTATGCCCTTTATGAAATTATTTTCTTTTATGTTTATAAATTTTTAATATAGTTAGATTATTTATATGCTAACTAAACTGTCTTACAAAAAATAGAAAAGATAAGAACAAAGAATAGGTTTTATATTTTATCTCATCTCTTTGTTCCCTACCTTTAAAAAGAAGGCATCTCATTTAAAGTTTTACTAATCCTTCCATGACTCAGACACCTCTAATGCTCACCTACTATTCCACCTTGTCCTAAATAAGATTTAGGTATAATCACAAATACCACAAAAAAAGTAAATCATTTGAAAATTTGAGGTCAAGGACCTCTTTATGACCCAAGCACCCTGTACAGTGCCCAACACAAAGAGGCACTCAAAAAAACTGTGGTGTTAACATTGTAGTTCTAACAAAAATAACCAAAATAATTTTTGACCCCAATCACAAATAATATTTCTTTTCAAATAATTTTTCCAAACCCTGATTATCTGCCAAATGTTAAATACGTAACTTAGGTAACCAAGTTTCAACTATTTTGCTCACAATGCTATAAATTAATGAATGATGAAAGTGCCAAAAAGAATAATAGAATAAAAAGACCTAGATAATTTTAACAATTGGATATTCAGAATTTTATTATAGTACTTTCCAGTAATTTGGCATATATTCCCCTCGAATGATCACTTTGCAGAAATAATTTTCTTCTCTTGGCTTTCAAAACATAGAGTTTTTACATTATAGTAGATAAAGCCAAGGAGTTAAAAAAAACTTTCTCTTTAGAGACTTAGCCATCAATGATAGAACAGTCTATGATTTAAAACCTCAGTGGAATATGAACATAAATACAAGCACATTCCAATAAACACTAGAGTTAACAAAAATGAATAAGAATAAAAGTCTAAAGATAGGCCATGACATTCCCACATATTTAGAATAATAATGCTTATGGCTTGAAAAGACACTTACATCAAAGCCAGTATTCGGATCCCAACCAACATGTCCAATGTGCCTAAAGCAGTAGATAGAAAAATATAGAAAAATAAAATGCATAAATGGCATTAAAAACCTAATATATATGAAATCCAATCCACTCAGTGAATTTTTGGCCTGAACTAATAGTTCTCATAGACATAACCATATTCAGGGAAAAACTGTACAAGTAGTCAAGAAACCAGGATTCTAGCCCAGGCTCTGCTACTAATTGGGCCGTAACATTTTTACACAATCTTTCTGAGTATCCATTTCCTTAACTGACAAACTAGCATAAGAACACAAGCATTATATGTATGAGAGGACAGGAGTTTTGTAATGAAGTAATGAAATAATGGATAAGAGAATGCTTGAAATATGTCAAATAAATACCAAAGGTATGATGCCTACTATAGACTGAGTATGTCTTCCGAAAATTCCTATCTTGAGACCTAATCCCCAATGTGATAGTTCTTGGAGATGAGGATTTGGGGAGGTCATGAGAGTGGATTCCCCAAGAATGGGATTGGTGCCCTTAAGAAAGAGGTCCTGGAGAGCTCTCTCGCCCTCTTCCAACATGTGAGGACACAGTGAGAAGATGGCTGTCTATGAACCAAGAAGTGGGACCTCACAAGACACCGAATCTTGCCTGCCTCTTCCTTTCTCACAGCCTCCAGAACTGTGAGAAATAAATTTCTGTTGTTTATAAGCTACCCAGTCTATTGTATTCTGTTAGCAGCCCAAACAGATTAGGACAATGCCTTTAGGCAATTTCCAAATATCATTTATAGGGAAAAGTGAGATTTCCTTTTCATGTCCAACAATTAGTTGAAAAAACAACTCTAATTTTTCTTTTCTCATGGGTGGAAAAGTAAATAAACTAAGATTAATAAAATGTCTATTGAGCAATAGCCTTTAAAAAACTCCAACAAAATTTATAGCTGAAAAGGTATGCAAGTGATAAATATAAGGGTTCTCCCAAAAAGCAAACCAAACTTTCTAACAATTTAAAAAATCAAGAGCAGAAATGAGTAAATCAGAAGTAAAGATAAGAATAATAAAAGAACTGCCTTACTGGAAATTGCTTGGTGTTCCAATATCTGCCTTAGTTAATCTCTTCTTTTTAGCTTTTCCTTTTTTCTTTTCTTTGGTATGGGAGATGTTGTTGACTTGTGGACCATAAAATCTATTTGTTGTAATTTCTGGATTTTTTATGTCAACTGTTGCCATGGGTAGATTAGGACCTGCAAATAAAGTCAAAATAATATAAAAGGGATATAATTTAAGACAACAATTATTACAATCATAATTTATAATTTAAATATTTTTTTCCTGCGGTAGGACCACTTCATTACTATAAATTATTTAAATTTTAAACCTGCATGTTAATTTTTTATAATTTCAAAAATTCCTATATTTCCAAAGTCTATAATAAATTCTTTTTTTTTTTAAAGTGTCTGTCTTTAATTCCATATAACTTTCTTACAGATTATACCATCAGTTACCTGAAGTGAAAAAGCAAAAGAGAAAGCAAAGCAAGATGCATATGCCCAAAACAGAGCAAGGGCAAAGGAATTTCATAAGGTGAGCAGCCACCGCCCCCCCCCCAATTTTTTACGTCTAAGGCACATCAGAACTATAACTGATAAATGTTATTATTCCCTCCACAGAAAACATTAGAGACACCTCGAGCCAAAAATATATGCTGACTTTCCGTACAAAGTGTAAAGGGTTTTTTTTTTTATTATGTGTAACACGAAGTTATTTAAGTCAATAAATTTTTAAGGAATTTCACACGTTCTGATTCTTTCCACTGCCAATCACCTTAGTTCCTCCAAACTCATAATCTTCAAGATAAAACAGCCCTTTCAAAAAGAAGTTATCATGTGAGTCAGCCCACAATTCTTTTAGTTAGGCTTCTTTGATCTCCAATGAAATATGGACACACTTCAAAATTCCCCACCTGTAATCTTTGGGATCCAATTTCCTCAAGCAATTTACTTTAGGACCATGTTTAGGGTCAGGAGATGGATCTGCCTGGTTCTGAATTTGACACCCTCTAAAAACGTATTAGGTTCAAATCATAGTCACTCCTAAGCCATCACAACCTAGTACAGATCATTGGGATATGCCAATACCTAAGATAAAAAGTTTGTTAGGTTTTTCACAGTTTACTTGGCAGCTCTGTCTTGTAGTTCTTTCCCACAGATCTAACAGGTAGTTCTATGAGTAAAGGAAACCACGCAGTTAATCTATGAGGCGTTTCCAACGATGTAGGTTTACAGAAAAAGCCCCATCGGGATAGACCTCAACTATAATAAATTCTTAAACAAATTAGCATAGATACATTATTTCAAAGCAAATTCTTTTTATAACATTAAATCTCATGAATATAAATTTTCAACAAGAATTTAAATTTAATTGATCTGATCCATCAAATTTTGACTGTAACAGCCTCACATCCAACACATTACTCATTGGTAAAGTGGCATATATTACATAGGAAGAGTAAAAGAAGCATCGACTTTGTTTTAAATCTAGTAAAGAAGTCTAGTCTTACTTCTTTATTTCAACTTTATTAGTCTATGATGAACAAAAATTTATACAAATATTACTATCATTTTTTTCCAAAACTGTCATACTTAAGTCTAGTAGTATTCTCCCATTATACATACACTTCGGCTAGCAGAAGTACAGAGCTCAAAAATTTAAAATAGAAAAATTCTCAAAACATTCCATCTTCCACAAGGATCAACAGTAAAAAGATCTCAAGCATCTTCAGGTATTATTAATAGCATCTTCAGGAATGACACTAAACGTAGCACACAAAAATTTGTTTTGTAATTCACAAAAGTATTTTGGTCTTAAAAGTATGAGAGTCTGAATGAAATATATTCATCTTAAAAATTCCTTAAAAAATTTAACCAAAGGGCAACACATGTTCCTTAGAGATCCCATTTTAACATATGATTCTCTGATATAACTTCCTATTAGACCAAATTCCTCTGAGATGATATTATTGATGACTTTTAAAATACTGTATAAAATATAATCACTACTGTGCAGAGAAACAGTCAACATAGCAGGCCTGAGACTGCTATCTTTAGAAAGGCCTGCTTTGCAAGGTTGGCCCTTAGCTGGCATCTAGGATCTAGGATTTCAAGAGGGTTCCCATTATCCCCTGATAAGATGGGCTCATTGTGTCTCAACTATTTGTGCTAACAATGTGGTTTATGCTGAATACTTGCTTTCCTTCTGGGAGTCTAGAATCTTGGTATGTCCTAGACAGAAGATGCCCACGTGACTAGCCCCCAATAAACCCTAGGCACTGAGCTTCTTTAGACAACAGTTCATGTGTGTTGCAACAATTCATTGCTGGAGACATTAAGCATATCCCCTGTGACCAATGAGAGAATACTCTTGGAAGCTTGTGTGTAGTTTCCCCCAGACTTAACCCCATGTGTCTTTCTCTTTTGTTAATTTTTGTTTTATATCCTTTCACTGTAATAAATCTTTGCCATGAGTACCTCTATGTGCTCAGTCCTGTGAGCCCTAATGAATCACCAACTGGAGGAGTGGTCTGTGGAATCCCCAACGCAAGCATAGAATGGCAGACAGAAATCCCAAGACATTACAGGCTAATGTATATCGAGTGATCACTAAATGCTAACTTGACTATAATTCTTCAATTATGCTGAAAACCTCAAATGCATCCTATTCATAAAAGTTGTCTGAAATAAAATATTTACCTATATGGGAAATTATATATAACTAATTTTCTCTCCCTCAACTCTACTATTAAAGACGAAACAGAGTTAAAATAAAATTATAAATGCCATCTGCCACTTTATCAGACAAACAATTTTGAAAGAGGTGCAAAATTCAGCTATTTTCCCTTAATATTCAAAGTCTAATTACATAAGTATAATATGTAAATGTCTAAAGTTCTATTTATAATTTCACACAAAATTCCATGGGAAGTTGCTCATATTGGCAAGAAATAAAAATTCTTCTTGGAAAAAATGAAAGCTAGTGAACAATACGGATAAAACCTTTAAAAGCTGATTCAGTGTCAAGGAATAATCTGAAAATAATTGGATCAAAAGTTAAAGGTTAGTTAAACAATATAGAAGGCTTATTAAATAGTAGATAAAGAACTGGATTTTCAAATTGGTTCAGATTCAAGATTTCAGAAATCACTGTAGTTTCACAAAATAAGGGACTTATAAAAATATCCAGAATTTGAGCGTTAGAGGGTTGAATTGGGGTGATACTAACATTTTCATAGACTTAATCTAGTAATATGTTTTCACTTCTCATTCTTCCCTTTCTGCTTTCTCTCCTCTTATAGTTTATCATTACCAATCATCATCAGCAACACCGTCCAAATTAAGATGTTGCAAATTATTACTCTCCTATCTTTACACTTAATAACATTTAAGAACTTCCTTGAGACAGATTTAGGTTAAGTCAGAGTTAGGCACTCTCTTTATACATGTCATCCTTCCTGAAATAGGTGTCCAAATAGTAATAATGAAGGAACAACCAGATTCACCATTAAAAAATAACAAAAAATTTGGGAATTCCCTGGCGGTGCAGTGGGTAGGACTCTACGCTTCCACTGCAGGGGGCCGGGGTTCGATCCCTGGTCAGGGAACTAAGATCCCTCGAGCCATGTGGCATGCCAAAAAAATGAAAACAAAAATTTAAAAATTATAATTAGTTTTTAGGAAAAAAACAAAAATAAAAACATTTTGATGCTACTTTAGTTTACGTAAAAGTAACCAATTATACTATGGATGTCCTAAATGCTATAGAGTTGGTAAGGTTAATAGTTTAAATTATCCAAACCAGTAAATTCTTTTCTGGGAAACAATAAAGTTAAGGTTCTTATAAGCCTGATTTATAACTCACGAGAGAAAATAACTCAGCCATCTCTGAAGAAAGCTCAAGGATGAAGAAGACAGGAATAAAATATAAGTGATATGCAGAATGAATACCAAAGTTTCCCCTCCTCTCTCTACCCCAAAATCAGGTGTGGATATATTGTATGCATCCACCAAGCAGTTCATAAAGCTGTGGCATTAGCTCCTTAGTGTCCTTACACATGAACTTCATCAGTACTGGTTAAAACATTATTTAATTAACTCTACATAGAAAAGTCCAGATTACAGAGATGTACAGAAAATTGATATTAGCTGGGAAATTAAAGAGCTTTTCTAAATCTTTCATTTTATAGATAAAAACTAAGGACAAGAAGAGTCAGGTGACCTGTCTAAAGTCACACAATTAGTGACAAAGGGAAAGGTGGACTCTACTATCTTGGTTCCTACTCCACTACTCTATTAACTATTATAACTTTTTTCACAAAAGTTAAATGACAAGGTGATTGATAATGCTAACTTTACAAATGTTATATTTTATTTCTTTACCAATTTATCAGTTCTCTTAGTTTGCAGTCCAACAGTTCATCATTCAAGAAATACTTACGAATAACTTTCAATATTTAGAAAAAAGGCTTTTTACACATTTAAGAGATTAGGTATTTGGATATTCCTGTTAACAAGCGTCATTTTACAGTTTGAAGATGTTAGGAAATAAATTTAAAATAATGTTCTAAAGCCCAATTAAATATTTGTTTCAAAAGTGACAGACCAAAAAAGTGATAAGTTGTATAAGGCACAGAGGTATTTTTTAATAAACTTTATGAAAGATATGGTAATGGAAATACTCAAATCACATCTAGTAAAGTTTAATTATTCCATTTCTGAAATTACACTCATCCTAAGAACATGTACGAAGTAAACAGATAATAAAGGGGACTGTTTCCCTTCTTTTTCAAAAAGCAGTCAAAAGACAAATTACCTTCTTCTGATTAAGGACAACTGTCAGAGAAAAGATTTTTTAATATTCTCACTGAACAGCATTTCTAGTTAATTTTAAAACTAAAAGAACAAACTAAAGTCTTCCCCTTAATTACATAAAAAGCAGAGAGCTCTCACCAAGGTAAAATAGTTGAGAAATAGGGGGCCTAGAGGCCTCTAATGTCAAGCAGTCATGAAGCTGAGAACAAATCATTGGAAAGCATCTAAGCTAAAAGGTGAGACTGACCAAAAAAGAAAAAAAAAGAAAAATATATGGATTAGGAGTTAATGAGGAAGACACTGAATTGTATTTCAGGAATATATGTTACTTCTACATAAAGTGTCTTTTTAATAGTTAACAATGTGAAAAAGGTTTGCTAAACTGATCTTCTAAATGAGGATCTGGGACAAAGCTCCTGTATGGACACTGCTAGGCAGTTAAGGTGTCCACTGCCACCTAGTGGCAGTGCAGCAAATGCAAAAAAGTAATATGCCACCTGCAAAATAGTGGTCTCCACACCATGAGGAGAGCAAGGCAACCCACTGCACAGCAGGAGAAAATATTAAAACTTCTATTAATAATTATGTTATGTATATTTAAAAAATATATAAGTATGCAAATATTGTCAAGACATGCTGTATAATTTCGCATTTTAACAATGCCATTTTTTTAAACTCTCCTTTCATTTAATGAAAAAAAGTTTGGCACCACTGTATTAAAGGGTTAAAACTTTAGATCTAAAGATTTAAAACCAAGAACAAACTCAGAGAAAGAAACTGCATTTAATTATGAGTATCTCTCTTACTATGGGTAATAAAATTGTAAGACACCATTGTCACATAAAGAATATCCAAATTCTATTATGGATTAGGTGCCTTTTCAAAAATATATTTTATATGTATTGAAAAGATTAAATTTTAAAAAAACCATGAAGTATTTACATCCTTAACTTTAATTATATTATTTGTACAACATCTACACTTTAAAATCACACTCAGGTTACTTTCCCCAAAGATGGTACCACTAGGAAGCCTTCTGCACTGGTATTTAATATATGCTCACAGAATGCCAAATAGTTTAATAAATTAAAAAAGACATTAAAATATTGAGCACAGAACAAGGGGGAAAAATTCTAACGCCACATTAAAGGTTCACGGATGAAGGACTTCTGGCTCAGCTGCTTCTGCTTCCTTTGTTTCTGTGACATACTAGCTGCATACCTCAAGGCATGTTACTTACTCTCTTCAGGTCTCAGTTTCTCCTTCAAAATCATCTTGACACAGCACAGTGGTTAAGGGGGCAGGCTCTTGAGTTAGAACACTTGAGACTGAATCTTGCTCCACTTTCCTAGTTTTGTGACCCTGAGCAAGTTACCTATTTGTGCCTGTTTACTCATCTGAAGTAGGGATGATAGCAGCTACTTCATATGGTTTCTGGACAGTGCCTGGCAGGTAGTAAGTGATCACTAAATAGTAGCTGCTATTATTATCACTGTCATTGTCTTCATCATGATAACTATACTGATTAAGCACCATGCTAAACACTTTGATTACTTCATTTATCTCCAAGCAGCCCTATAACGTATTAAAAATTTCCATTTAAAAGAGAAAGTCAAAGTATACAACACTTGGCACATGGTAAGCACTACTGAAGGTACAGTCAGAGTTTTTTAAAATTATACTAAAGTAAGTAAACCAAAATTTAATACAGCAATATTTGGTTCATGTTTTTGTATCAGGAAAACAAATTTAAGGACAAAATCAGAAGGCAATATATTGGTTTAAAAGAAAAAATACCCAACAACCACTAACAGTTGTCATATATTAAGGACTCTGTACTATATTAAGTGTTTCCCTGAATAATCACTCTAAATTCTGATGAGAGAATTTGAGATGCCTTTAAAAAGCAGCAGCTATATTCCCCATTATAACGAAGGCTCCTGGAGCAATGTTCTTTACTATCATAGGGTCGGGGTCCCACTTCAATCTGACGAAATCCACGGATCCTCTCTCCCCAGAGAAAAGAACATATATACTTACAATATTTGGCACAAAGTTTCAGCGAGGGTTTATGGGGCCCAGGATGAGATTCTATGCCCTAGAGATCTGGGACCTTCGTATTCTGCTTTTATTCTTTGGTATAAATATATATATTTTAAATGAATCCATATTACTTCAAGTATTCGTTAGCAAATTAAGGAGAATTATGTACAGCTACTATGTGTTCTAAACGCACCAGCACAGTAAGCATAGCTACTATTTGTTTAAACACACCAGAATAGTTAAGTGTTCATTCTTGAAAGGGGCTAGTTTTATATTCCCAGTGTGAAATAATCTTTTGAAATAAGAAAAAAAAAGACTAACATGAAAATAGGAAATGAAGAAATATGCTAGATAAAACTTACCACTTTTAAGGAAGACATTAAGACCAGGTTGTACAATTTCTAAACTTAAACAACTGTGAATAAGGAATTAAGATATAAGTAATAGTGATATTCACCCTATACAGTCTTCCCTCATCCTAGAAAAAAGCCAAAGAACAGTACATTTCTAAGTCCCATCTGTTATTTATTTTAAAATAAGAACACAATAAACTACAGTATTTAATCGTAGATATTAAATACTAGGTATTAATATATGATACATGTTTCCACAAGGATTAAATTAAATCTAAAATCTTTCTGATCAATAATTATCAAAGAGCTTACCGTTTGGAGGGTCTCGTCTTTTCTCTGTTAGGAAATAAAGGAATATTATTAGACATATGCAATACAAAACTCAACATAAAAAAATCAACTCATCTAAACTGTTTTATTCCTACGTCCATATATAAGTGGTTAACAAGTTTCTCTGAGGAACTGACATTGGAGCAGACATTTGAATAAAGCAAGAAAGGGAACAACATATTGAAAGGCCCAGGAGGGAAGAGGCTTCAGGAGGGAAGAACATGAAAGAACACCATAATACTGGACTGCAGTGAGCCAAAGGAAGAGCGGAAGGAGAGAAGTCAGAAAGAGAACCAGGGAACTGGAGCGTGTAGGGTCCCACAGGGCATGGGTTAAGGAATATAGTGTTCTATACATGATAGGAAGCTCTTACAGGTTTTTGAATAGGGGAAGTGACATGACCCAGTCTATGTTTTTAAAAGTTTTGCCTGGTTACTATGTGGGAGAGAGCTACTAGGGGGCATACAGTGACAGCAGGGAGTCCGTCATAGTCCCGATGACAGACAATGGTAGCTTGGATTAGGGTGGTAGCAACAGAGGTGGTGAGACAGATCCAGGACTTGTTTTTGAAGACAGAGAAAATGGGACTCACTGATAGGGCTTATGAAGAACCACTGTGAGCCAGACTGACAAGGTGGAGCCAACGCCTTTTACTGGGATGGGGACGGCTAGGAGAGGAGGAGGAGCAGGTCGAACTGGGGCTTGGGGAACACGGGTCAGGTGTTCTGCTCACACATACTAGGTCTGAAGGCTATTCTGACACCCAGCTGGAGCACACAAGTCTGAAAGTCAGGGGCGAGGTCAACAGGAGAGAGAAAACTTTGGGAGTCAGCAGTATATAGACAGTGTTCAAAGCTATGGGACTGAATGAAAGCATAAAGATAATGAAAATACCTAGAGATGCCTGAGCTATGGGGGAGACCAAAATAATACTTAGAAGCTATAGCCAATTAAGTAGGAGTAATAACAGGAGAACTTCTATTAACCCTTTGCACTCATACTCTTATGTATCAAGTTTGACACAATTTTGGTTTCAAGAAAGCTCAAAACTGGTTGAAGAATTTTCAACAAATATAATTTCCACAGATTTTTCTAATACAAAAATTTCCAAAATTATAAGACAAATAGCCATAAATAATAATATAATAAAATATTTAGTTTATAAACAGCCACAATCCTAAAATTAATTGGATTTAATTGAGGGACAAGTTGAAAATCCTGGCAATGGGAAATATAAATGTATTACTCCATCTGGTGGTCTGATGAAGTAATTTTCTGAAACATTTGATGTAAGCACATCCTATCTAACATCAATGAATGTCAAATCCCCAATTTCCAAGGTGATGTTACCTCTGCATCCACAAAGGAAATACTTCTTAAATTGGCAGTGCCACAAATATGGAAATATGCTGAGATAATGTAAAGTTCAGAGTATAAGTTCTAAAAAGCAATTACTTAGAAACATGACACTATCCTGGCTTGAGAGCCATTCTTATGAAAAAAAGAGGTTTGGTTGAACTAAGAATGGGAGTTGATGGTGTGATGTATTTGCTAGAAACATTAGCAGAACAGTGTTTAATCATATTAGGGGACGTTTTTAGTATCACAGTACTAGTCATACTACTGTTGGATTACTGTGTTCAAATCTGGACATCATATTTGAGCTGGACCATTTTCTCAAATCTGCATCATTTGAAGACGACATAAAAATGTACAGGGCATTCAGAGCACAGTATATAGTGCTCTGAATACAGTATGATGAGTCTGTAAGTTATACAGTATGATGAGTCTATAAATCATATCATGTGAGGAATAAGAAACTGGAACTGGTTAAGCTAAAGAAGTGTAGGCCTAAGGAGGGCATGGTAGATGGCTTCCAACATTAAATGGCTAATGGAAGGAAAAGAAAACACTAATTCTTTGTTGCTCCAAAAGTTGGACCCCATGCACCTAAGTTAAAGAGAGGCAAGGCTGAAGGTTGACTTAGCATGAAGGGGCTACCCAACAATCAATCAGCTGTCTCCCATATGCTGTGATCTTCTGCTTCTGAAAACACTATGCCTAAAAGCTTAGGAACTGTATAAAACAGAATTCCCATACCAGTTAAAAGACACCTTCAAGTGACCTATCTATTTCAAAAGTCAATTATTCGATATTTTAAGAAGTATTTTTTACTTTTTTTTTTAATTGAAAATTTAGTCACACAGTTTGACTAAAAGAAGTCCCAGGGAGTCCCTGGCCTGGCACCACAACATGTCATTGAAATAAGAACTGAACCGTGAATTATTCCACAGAATTAAATTCTTCCACAGCATGGAATCAAGTGGTAAACACCCTTGGCCCCAAAAAGAAGTAACAAAAAACAATAGGCTCCTAATCATTCTCCTATTCACTCATGACAAGGGGGATATATAAGATGGCAGTAAGTAAGGCAACAACTTAGTTCATTTCATTTTCATTTTTACATTACCTTCCTCTCGGAAACCCATTAAAATAACAATAAACATATATAAAATGTAACACACGTGTTTACATTTCTGTTTTCAGGATCCAGTGCCTTCCTTTTTCATGACTTATTCCCTCCTATTGGTAAAGCACATCCTTGAATACAGTGATTTTCAGACTGGGGTAACATGTATACTTGGATGTACAAACTTTTCAAAGAATATATGGGCATGGTTATTTTAAGGGGATTTATTTGCTGATCTCAACTCCCATATGTTATTTCTCCTAAAAGTGACCTGCTTAAGAAGATGATTTTGGAGAGGTTCACCTTTCCTAATCACGCTTCTCCCACGTTACAACAGAAAGGCCTGGTATGTGACAGCTGTCAAATAGTTCCACATCAATGAATTTAAAGCTTTACACTATCCTGCGTCGTTCTCTAATTGTCTTATATGTATTAAAGTCTCATGCATTAAACTAAGTTCCTTATAATTTTACAATATACAACATTAGGGACAAAATAGAGACAAGGCAATGTTTACAGATCTTGTTTGCAACTTTGCTTATTTGCTTCTAGGCTTGCCTAAAGTATTTGTTCACAAACTATAAAATATTTTTGTAAATGTAAGTTACAAATAATGTCATAAAAATGCAAAGTTAAGAGTCAGTATATGTAAAATGTTATCAACAGAAAAGGTTATTGGAATGAGTTCTTTAATAAACCTGAAAAAAATCAGCTCTCAATGAAAACAGTATTTCTTGTAAGGTAAGGATTAGCAACCTGTTTTTTGTAAAGGGCCAGATATGCGTCACATAGTCTTTGTCATAACTAGACAACTGTGTTGTGGAAAAAAAGCAGCCAAAGACAATATGTAAACCAACAAGCATAGCTGTTTTTCAATAAAACTTTATTTACAAAAACAGATGGCAGGCCAGATCTGCCCCATGAGCCATAGCCAGCTCCTGTTTAAAGGAATTTTTGTTTAAAAAGTTTACCAGATTTCCTTTGTCGACGGCCCAACAAGTCTGTAACTGCTTTTCGAAATTTTTTTGCTTCTTCTTCATTGGCAAAATTAAGGGCAACTTGACAGGTCTGAAATATTTTCATCAAAAAAGGTAAACAACAAAAACCACAAATTTAGCTTTACTTAACAAAAAAATTAATAACCAATAGAAGTACACTCTGAAGAAGAAAAGTTTCACTTTATTAGCAGACAAGAACTTACTTTATGACTTAAAAGTTATAACTTATAACTTTTAAGTTATAACTTATAACTTAAGAAAGCAAAAAGCATAGAGAAGGTAGAGTAAAAGAGTACTATTAGAGAGGTTACCTATCACAGTAGACACTCAAATGTTAAACTGAATACTTCATCTTCAATTAAAAAAACAAAATAGTAAATAGAATTTGATCCTTCAAAAGAGCTCTATGAACATTTGGATTTGAAAAGGCAAACGCTGGAAACATTGATCAAATGCAGATCAACTCTATGTTTTTCAGATATTATTTAAATTATAACCTTAATTCATGTAAATTATTAGAAGTGTGGAAACACCCTGAATTATTATGGCATTTAGTCCACACTTTTATATATGTACATATATTTATATACAATCCAGAAAAATGTGAAAAATAACAAATAAGGAAGAAAACACTTTTTGAAAAGATGGACATATCATCTAATCCAACCTTTTATTGTAGAAAATTTAGGAAATACAAATATGAAAACAAAAAAAATTAAAGTCACCCATAATCCAGTCACTCAGACAAGTCCTGTGAGTACATGGTATAAAAATCCTTCTACTTATTATATTTTAGTACTCTTCTAGATCATATTCTTTCACAAAATAATTTGAACAGCAATATAATCTTCAATTTTTAAAAGTTACCATGGATTAGTGGTTTCACTTTTATAGATAAGAAAACTAAAACTCAAGAGAGGTTAAACTATTTGTCCAAAGTCACACAGAGGTAAAACTATCTGACTAAAGAAAGAGAAGACGAAAAAACAAACCTCTTTTCTACATACCAAATTACATTTACAGTACTCTTTGAAACCTTTTTTTTTCCCTTAAAATCTTAGCCATTGCTTCCTACTAAGCCATAATATGGAGGCTTTTAAAAGTAAAATAATTCTTTATATTTTATACAATGTTTACACAAAAAGCTCAAAAATACTTTCCATAGACAAATGTAACAGTAATTACATTAAACAGGGCAATAAAGAAAATATGACTTACATCTCCAGCAAAGGTATGAAAATATCCTCTAGGACTATTATATACAAAGTTATTGTATAGCTCTTGTTCCCACAATAGTTTCCCATCCTAGAAAAAAGTAAAAGTTAAAGTAAGAACTACCAATAAGTAAGCCTCTTGGGAAAAACACACACACACACACACACACACACACACAAAACAAAGCCGATGGGCCTTCCCTGGTGGCACAGTGGTTAAGAATCCACCTGCCAATGCAGGGAACGTGGGTTCAGTCCCTGGTCTGGGAAGATCCCACATGCCGTGGAACAACTAAGCCCATGCACCACAACTACTGAGCCTGCGCTCTAGAGCCCGCGAGCGACAACTACTGAGCCCACGCACCACAACTACTGAAGGCCATGAGCTCTAACGCCCGCGTGCTGCAACTACTGAACCTGCATGCTGCAACTACTGAAGCCCGCATGCCTAGAGCCAGTGCTCCGCAACAAGAGAAGCCAGGGCAATGAGAAGCCCACACGCCACAACGAAGAGTAGCCCCCACTCGCTGCAACTAGAGAAAGCCCGCGTGCAGCGACGAAGACCCAATGCAGCCAATTAAAAAAAAAAAAAAGCAGATGACTCATATTAAAGAAACTTTATATTAATACTAGCTTTTACATACACACAGACCACATATATATATAATACATAAGTAACATATCACATAATTTAGTAAGTAGTAACAGTAAATACTGGATGTTTCTTTCATAAAAACTACATACCAAGTGAGTTGAATTCAGTATGCTAAGATATCATCTCATCAGCCAAGCATTTCCAAATATAGTTACTTGGTCAAATACATAACCAAACACTTACTAGATCATCAACGTCAGATAGAAGGGGTAGGATACTTTTATATATGCACTGATTATCAATGCATAGTTCCATCAGCAGTACCTAGACTGTATGCTATCAAATATTACAGAAGGATTTCATTCTTTTCCTCAATTCTGTAGATGCTGGGAGGGTCAAATAAGTCTTCTCTGTACTGCTCATTAACAATCTTTGAATTCCTAAGTTTTGCAGAGTGGTCTAATTAAACATTGGTATAAACAGTATCAATCACGTGCAGAAGGAGACTGAGGATTAAAGTGCACCGAGGTTAAACTATGGTTAAGAGATCCATGGTGATTGTCATATTGATAGCTGTAGTACAAGAAATATAATTAACCTTAATACCAAAGGTGGCTAATTCCAAGTATTTAGCAATGGCTATCTATAATTGGAGATGAATGGTTAGACAAATATAATCATTGCCCTATTCTGGTTTTGTTGTTGTTGTTGTTATTTTTTTTGCGGTACGCGGGCCTCTCACTGTTGCGGCCTCTCCCGCTGCGGAGCACAGGCTCCGGACGCGCAGGCTCAGCATCCATGGCTCACGGGCCCAGCCGCTCCGCGGCATGTGGGATCTTCGCGGACTGGGGCACGAACCCGCGTCCCCTGCATCGGCAGGCGGACTCTCAACCACTGCGCCACCAGGGAAGCCCCCATTGCCCTATTCTGAAATGCAAGGTTCTACATAGACCACAATTTTAAAATATTTTAAAATGTTGTACACACATTATGACCATTGTAATAGAATCCCTTTCTTCTCAGTGGAGTTATATGTACGTTTGATTTCTAAACAGTGCTTCTCCTTGGTGGTGAGAAATAAATATATCAAAGGACTTAGGAGTGTCTTTCAAACTATGCATGTGTTCCCCATCCCCCAGAATCACTGCCATAGTAAGTAAGCTACTGTTAGTAACAGGAGCATGCCACATCTCTCAGCTGTCTTGGGGTATGGAGAAGGGGATGTTACAAATTTCTAATGTACAAAGTGCAGTAACTTAAATATCATTTAATCTCAGGGGAATACTCTGCAACAGATCCAGATGGTTATCCCATTTTACAAATAAGTAAGCCGGAGCCCAGGGAAGTAAACCAGTTTGAATACAATCTGTCTAACCGTAAGTATCGTCCAGGAGTTCAAACTCAGTTTTATTTTTCTGTAACTACAATCCCATTACACTTATAGCCACATATGAATATTAAGCAAGGAGGCTTACCCACGGAAAAGATTTTAAAAGATA
Organism: Grampus griseus; assembly: GCF_964374135.1. Classification (NCBI taxonomy): domain Eukaryota; kingdom Metazoa; phylum Chordata; class Mammalia; order Artiodactyla; family Delphinidae; genus Grampus; species Grampus griseus. The sequence continues at coordinate 27,039,449 of NC_139003.1, read as the reverse complement.
AATGGAGACTTCATCTCAGCCAAAAAATTATTTTTAGTGACTATCAGAGATGAATTCCTGACAAAGGGCATCCAATCTAAGACAAGGTGGATTTATGTTTAAGAGTGAGGGATACAAAGCTGTGAAAATCGGAACATACCTATGTTGACAAACAACATAAAATGGGTAGCAAATACTTTATTATAGATATTGTATAATGCTTTAAACCCAGGCCGAAGTAAGTAAGTACACACCAGGCTAAATATACTTTTGTAGCTCTCTGAAAGAACTATATACACTAGTCTGTAATGGACAGGATGGGATAAAAAGAGTATCATTAGAAAAAGAGAGAATGTGGGAAAAGTTCAAGACCCAAAGGAATAAAAACAGACAAACCAACAAAACCTTTAGTGTGCAGACAGATAAAATGGGGAACTATTCATGTCCTGGTTTAGAATGTATTCCCAATTTGGTCACAGTGCCCATGGTTCAGTATCTAAAACCAAGCTTCACTCTTCTAGTGTTAACTGAAGTAGAATATAAATATTACATACAGGATAAACAAATCTATACTATTATAAATTACAATTGAGGTAGAAAACCCTACAGTTTAAGTGGAAGCAAAATAAAACTCACCTTGATATCAAATATTCTTAAAAAATAAGATCTCTGTGGATTGTCCTTAACAAGACAAGCAACACCACTGCACTTCTTTGACCACATACAGTTCCGATCTGCTGCATATAACTGTACCACTGCTGAAGACATAGTCTGCAAAATATAAAATTTATAGCCATTAGGTTCAAAATAACACTAGGATAACCATAGCTTCTGCTAACACCTTGACTGCAATCTCGTCAGAGACCCTGAACCAGGACCCCCTGCCAACCTGCTCCTAAATTGTGGACCTGAAGAAATAAACATTTATTGTTATTTTAAACTACTTTTTGAAGTAATTTCTTATGTAGTAATAACTAATATAATAACTATACTAAAAATAATTATTGAAAGCTAACATTCATTTAGGCTTAAAATGTGTAAGGAATGTGCTAATAAGCACTTTAAAATATTGGGTTGGCCAAAAAGTGCCTTCGGTTTTTAAGTAAAAATAAAAGACACATTTTTCATTTTCACCAAGATCTTTATTGAACAATATATTCATCTTTTTATTCCATCTTCCCAAAACTTATCACCTTTTTGAGCAGAGAACTGTTCCAGGTGCCTTTTACAGTCTTCCAGGGAAGTGAAATTTTTTCCATTGAAAGAATTTTGTAAAGACCAAAATAAATGGAAATCTGAATATGCAGTGTCTGGTGAATACGGTGGATGAATCAGAACTTCCCAGCCAAGCTGTAACAGTTTTTGCCTGGTCATCAAAGAAACATGAGGTCTTGTGTTATGCTGATGAAAGATTATGTATTTTCTGTTGACTAATTCTGGATGCTTTTTGTCTAGTGCTGCTTTCAGTTGGTCTAATTGAGAGCAGTACTTATTGGAATTAATCATTTGGTTTTCCGGAAGGAGCTCATAATAGAGAACTCCCTTCCAATCCCACCATATACACAACATCACCTTCTTCGGATGAAGACTGGCCTTTGGTGTGGTTGGTGGTGGTTTACTTCGCTTGCCCCATGATCTCTTCTGCTCCACATTATTGTACAGTATCCACTTTTCATTGCTCGTCACAATTTGTTTTAAAAATGGAATGTTTTCATTACGTTTAAATAGAGAAGTGCATGTGGAAATATGGCCAAGGTTTTTTTCCGCTTAACTTACGTGGAACCCAAACATTAAAGCGATGAACATAAACCAAGCTGGTGCAAATGATTTTCAGCGCTTGATTTGGATATTTTGAGTATGTCGTCTATCTCCCGCATGGTATAACACTGATTATTCTCAGTTAATGTCTCGATATGATCACTATCAACTTCAACTCGTCTACCTGACCATGGAGCATCATCCTGTGTGAAATCTCCAGCACCAAATTTCGCAAACCACTTTCGACACGTTTGATCAGTCACAGCACCTTCTCCATATGCTGCACAAATTTTTTTTGCGTTTCGGTTGTGTTTTTACCTTTCTTGAAATAATAAAGCATGATATGCTGAAAATGTTGCTTTTTTTCTTCCATCTTCAATATTAAAATGGCTACACAAAAATTCACCAATTTTGATAAGTCTTTTTTTAAATGCACACTGATATGACAGCTGTCACATACAATCTAACAAAATTGTTTGCAATGAAGTTAAAGACAATTAAGTGCTACTAGAGCCATCTTATGGAAAAAACCAAACGAACCTTTTGGCCAACCCAACATAACTCAATTGTTATTACTATTATAACCTCACTTTATGCTTGAGAAACCCAAGATTAAAGAGGATAAATAATTTGCCCAATATCACACAGCTGAGCTGAAATTCTAATCCAGGCAATTTGTGACTTTAGATTCTGTATTCTTACTCCCTGTACTATATACTGTTTTCCAATAAAATGAACATTTGATCAACAAAGTAGTAGTATCAATAAAGTCTGACATCCATAAAGCAGTTAACCCCTTAAGTAAAGATACTAAGTCAAACCTGAAAGCAAGATTTATGTTTACTAATTACAGTGCTGGAAACTTTGAACATATTATCATATGAAGATAAATTCTAACATCTCCTTTTTAAAAAATAATTAATTGATTAATTAATTTTTGGCTGTGTTGCGTCTTCGTTGCTGCACGCAGGCTTTCTCTAGTTGCAGTGAGCGGGGGCTACTCTTCGCTGTGGTGCGCTGGCTTCTCATTGCAGTGGCTTCTCTTGTTGCAGAGCACGGGCTCTGGGCGCGTGGGCTTCAGTAGTTGTGGCTCGTGGGCTCTAGAGCGCAGGCTCAGTAGTTGTGTCTCACGGGCTCTAGAGCGCAGGCTCTAGAGCGCAGGCTCAGTAGTTGTGGCGCATGGGCTTAGCTGCTCCACGGCATGTGGGATCTTTCCAGACCAGGGCTCGAACCTGTGTCCCCTGCATTGGCAGGTAGATTCTCTTAACCACTACGCTACCAGGGAAGCCCAAACATCTTTTTTAAAGATGATAAAACTGAGGGGAAAAAAAGATTTAAAGTGAACTGCACCTGGCCATACAGCTTGAAAGCTATACTGAAGATATGGAAAGTGATTTGAGTGACGACTGTCCCAATTATCCCAAGGATATACCTAACTAGTACTCTTTTAGATGCACAGTAAAGAAGCTAATTCATTACATACAATGGACACCTTAGAACGTGCATTAGGGTTTTCCAGTACACCACGCTGCCACCTCCCTCATGACTATATCATGAACCAGTGGAAACTTTCATTTAACTCTAATTTAAGTTTCCTGTATATTATAATCTAGAATGTTAACTATTCAATCCCAGTTTCTGTAAGAGTTATTAATACACCCATTACTGGTACAGCACTTACAAATCTTCTAAAAATGATAATTTCTTCTGATCCAGCAATCTCACTCCTAAATTAGAAATTAAGGAAACAATTTAAAATAAAACCAAAAATTGTATTTTTAATATAAATATAAAAACCAAAATAGTTATATGAATATATATTAATTATGGTTTTTTAAATAACCAGAAATAGGAGACAATTAAGTAACTTGGTACATCAGTTCAATGAATACTGGGCACTGTAATAAAAAACAGACTACATTAAGATTTGGAGATGACACTGTTTTGGGTTACTTAACTATGCCTAGGGAATGCCCTCCTTTGACAAGAGAATTCCAAAGACCTATTCTACACGCGAGTCTTTTCTAATAATAATAAAGTCAGAAATGTAAGATCAGTGTACTGCTGGAGATCAGAATTTCAGAAGAACTTTCTTTCCCAGATAACAGTGATCGATGCTGTTTTTAACTTTTGCAGACCAAACTCATCTTTGAATTTCATAGACGGTCATGAACAGGACACAAAGCAGCAGGAAAAGTTCCACAAGAGCCATTTTAAAAATTATGAAGATAGCTTAGAAACTAGGACATTGGGTTTTTAAAAAGTAGATTGAAGAATGTGGGTGTGCCTTTGGCCTGCTCAGAACATACCAGTGTGCTGCAAGTGCACAGTCTCAGCATGATACCTCCACAGGCCCCCTGACCCTAAACCCCTAGCACTGAAACCATCAGAAAAATGGATTTTGCATACATTATACAAAGATGTTAAAGACCAAGCTGAAAAATTTAAAAATCAGATGAGAAAATTTGTTTTCCAAGGAAAATTCATATAAATTACAGCCCTTTTTAGTATGGTGCTGTCAAACTGCAGTCATTTCTAAACAGAAAAGCAATTAGTAAACTAGATACCAAGATAAAGTTCTAAGAACCTTACTTTACGTTTTAACTAGAAAATAAGAAGTTACAGCTTGCAAAAGAAAAAAATATGCTATTAAATAGAGTATGAAATTCCATTATGGAAATCCCCTTGTCAAAAGAACCAAATATAAAACCAAATGTAAAACACTGTCTGGATGTATATGTGAACTTAATAACAACAACAACAAAACCCCCCAAATCCCATTTAAACATTTACATAAATTTAAAACAAAATCTAAAACATCTGCTTTTAAGAAATAAAGACCCTGGAAACAATATTATAATTTTCCACACAAACACGTTTGGCATTATAAACAATTCATAAACTTTTTTTTTTTTTTTTTTTTTTTTTTGCGGTACGCGGGCCTCTCACTGCTGTGGCCTCTCCCGTCGCGGAGCACAGGCTCCGGACGCGCAGGCTCAGCAACCATGGCTCACGGGCCCAGCCACTCCACGGCATGTGGGATCCTCCCGGACCGGGGCACGAGCCCGCGTCCCCTGCATCGGCAGGCGGACTCCCAACCACTGCACCACCAGGGAAGCCCCAATTCATAAACTTTTAATACTAAAGAACTCAACTAACCAGCAATTTTCAGTAATGGGATTTTCAAAATTTTGCTACAATGTTATTGTCAGTCTAAGTGTGCCTATTTCATTCCTTCTTATCTTAACCTGTCAAAAGTCTGAAAATTATATACTATGATACCTTATAAAAGCCTTTTCTGACTAATTCAGAATAATTATAGTAAATGCAAGAATAGCATAACATTTAATATACAAATGCCAGAAATAATAACAACAGTGACTATCCCTAGAACTCTAGATTGACAGTCGCTTAATTAAGTTTTTAAAAACATTCCTTCCATTCCTTTAAAGTAATTATAGCTAATCAACTCTATTACTTTTTGTCTTTCATAATCAAGAAGGTAGTCTTGAAAAACAACCTAAGGACAAGTGCTTAGGAAAGGAAACCTATTTCTTATTAGCTCAATAATGTTAGGGTTAAAATTTGTTAATTAAAAGGGGAAAAAAGTACTCTATCAATTTTTGTAGAAACAGAACCTGCCCTATCTCACACATTCCTGATATTTCAGTAGTGAGTTACTGCAATAAATAGCACATCCGTCCTCAGAACTTTCACTGTCAAGGGCAGAAATAAAATGGAGGATGAATTCTGGGATGTGAATCCCTCCCACTCTCCTTCAGCATGGCATGTCCACCTCTCTGGGGCTGACCGCACCAGTCAAGAAGTATTTGGCTGATTCTCTAGGTTGAAACGACTGCTTTTTCTTCGTGTTTCTAGAGTACCTTTTTGTGTATCTTGTATAAAATCTTGTCATGTGACAGATCTTATTCTAAAATAGAATTTTCTATATTGATTTACTATCCGTTAAGTAGACTGTAACTCCCTTAAGCACCTAAAATAGTTTTGTAAGCCTATATTTCTACGTCACCTATACTTTGCCCCAAGTAAGCAGACACGTGTTAAATTAAATTAAAAACTGCATACTATGATTTTGATAATGATACTATGATAATGAAAAAGAGATTGACCTTTGTTTTAGGATACACACTCTGAAGTATATGGGGCATCATATCAGCAACTTATTCTCAAGTGATTCAGAAAATAATAATATGCACGTATATACACACAAAGAGTAAAATGTTATAAATGGTAAAATGGTAACCCATGGTAAAATGTTATAAATGTCTGACAAATATATTCGAAGGATATACAGGAATTCTTTGTACTGCATTTGCAACTTTTCTGTAAGTTATGAAATTATTTTGAAATAGAAAATTTTTAAAAGCACAAATGATTCAAAACAATGCAAGACTCTTAACCCCCTTCCACAGTCATGACAGGCTTGCGAAGGTGGCTCTCTTCTCAGAGTCAATGCTACCTCTACACATGTTAGCCACTGCCACTCTGACCCAAAACTAAGAAAACTGCCACTTCTTCCAAGTCCCTCTATACTAATACTAACTTTGTTAAAAGGAGTTTCATCTTGAATAAGACTCAAATCATATTATCAGAACAACCATACTATATAACAGGTCAGAATAAGAATTTTAGGTCAAGAAAATAGATTTTTATTTTAGAATCAGCTAATGACAGGGAAAAGACTGAAAAACACCAGGAGTTACAGATCCTTGCTTGACAACCGTCTACAACAAGTACTATGACTTAATACTGAATAATTGTCTACAATGATTACTGTTTTAATAATCAAAAAACATACAATGGTGTTAAAGAAAAAATTTTTAATATATTTTCAATGAATATGAAAAATAAACTGAGTATGGAAAAGGAAATCATATGATTGAATAAATAAAAGTCTTTTCTGCAATCACAATGGCCTAGATTAATAGTCAAAAGATTTCAGCTTTTGGGCTTTCCTGGTGGCGCAGTGGTTGAGAGTCCGCCTGCCGATGCAGGGGACACAGGTTCGTGCCCCAGAAGATCCCACATGCCGCGGAGCGGCTGGGTCCGTGAGCCAGATCCCACATGCCGCGGAGCGGCTGGGTCCGTGAGCCATGGCCACTGAGCCTGCGCTCCGCAACGGGAGAGGCCACAACAGTGAGAGGCCCGCATACCGCAAAAAAAAAAAAAAAGATTTCAGCTTTTTTTACGTGCGTGTGTGGCCCCAAGTTCCTAAAAACGAATCTGGGAAAATCCATCCTAAGTTTTCTTAATACATAAAAACTAAGCTTTAAATATGTTCCTAGATACTCTGATGACACATTCACATGAAATGTCCCATTATTATCCTGAACATGAAATTTTAATATGAAACATAAAAGAAATTTTAAAAGTAAAGAAAGATAAGGAGTTTGGTTATTCCTCAATTAAAAAAAATTTAACTGTAAAAAATTTGAATTCTTATAATTAATTATACAGTGATCTCAAAGAGCAATTTCCTAAATAATTAAATTATAACACCACCTAAGTTACATGGCAACCTAAAAACCCAATACAGAAACCACCCATTTAAAAAACAGAACCAAGATTCATAAGTGGTAAGTACCAGTAAAAATTATCCAGAAAAAGAAAACAAATAATTCACTTTGGAAAGAAGAGATTTTTATTACCTGGTAATTTCCACAATGAGAAATAACCAGAAAAAGAAAGAAAAAAAAACAATAGAAAAGGTAGAGATTGAAAAAGAATACATCAAAGACAAAAGGCTCCACAAGGAGTAGTAATTTTAAAAAAGCAAAGCTGGAGGACTGAAAGAGGAGGAGCACAAAAGCAGTAAGTAAAAAGCAGGATCCCAACAGTGAGGAAAAATGGAGCCATATAAAAGCAGCTACTGCCTTAGGACCAAGCACAAGTAGTCTTTTAGGTCTTATTAGCTATTTAAGAAAACTGGTGCTGGATGTATTCATTCATCAAATGTTTACTGAGCACCTACTATGAACACAGGACTGATCAATGGGGGTGGGGAGGAATAAAAGTGGGGTCAAACACAAAAGTGAATTAGATAGACACGGTCCTCGTGAAACATGAGTTCTAATGGGCAGACAGACATTAATAACTATTACAAATGCTATAAAGGAAAAATCCAGTATGCAAGGAGTGTGTACAGTCTACCGAGCATGGAAAGGCTTCCCTAAAGTGACACTATACCTGAAGGATGAAAAGGGATGAGTCAGGTGAGCAAAGAGTTGGGGGGAAGTGGAGAGGAAACAGCATTCTAGGTAGACACATCAACAAAGACCCTACCACGGGAAAGTGCTAGGGGAGTTTTAGAAGCTGTTTGGGGTGGGAGATAAGAAAGAAAAGAGTGGTATGGAATGAAGTTACAGCCAATATTAAAGCAACATCAAACAGTTCAACTCCAGTTGAGAGAGATAAACAGAGATACACAGTTTGGAGATGTGGTACAGCGGGTTAATCGTTCCTATATTGGCCCTTGATTCCTCTCAGAATCCAAGTTCTTTTATAAACTCTCCTCCCCGCCTGACCCTGGGTATGTCTATATGACTTGCTTTAACCAGTAAGATTTCAGCAAAGTAGAGCTTGAAAAGTACTTGCACATTGTGCCTTGCCTTCTTAGAACTGCTGCCCTGGGGTAAAAGACCACACGGAGAACATGGGCCCAATCATGTCACCTGCACTTGCTGAGCCCAGTTCCCATCAGGCCTGCCAGGTGAACGCCACTGCATGAGTGAGCCCAGATGACAGGAGTAGACTAAACACCCAGCCAGTCCACAGAATCGTGCAAAATAAATTGATATTGCTTGAAGTCACAAAAATTTTAGACGCTTTGTTTGTGGCAATACATAACAGATGTTGGGGATTGTTTTAAGATACTAAAAAGCACAGTAACCTATAATAGGTAACTGTAGCTCCTGCCTCCATTCCATTTACATTGGACCTGTGTTTAAAATTACAAGTAAAATCATAAAAATTCTAGAGCTGACTCTCATTACCAGTACGCTCTCTTTTTTGAAACCATTTAAAAAATCACTTTATAAATGAAAGCCTTACTAAAAGATATACGCTGTGCAACAGACGAAGCTCACTCAGTAAACTCACAGCCACACATCATCTCACACGGTGCCTGTGATTTAAATTCATACATCTAGAACACTGTAAATTATATGGCACAGATCTTCAGCATTACCTGCAAATGCTGGTATTTACAGATGCTAAAACTACAAATGGCAAGGCTTACTGTATTCTTAATTTTCTACTTCAAGGATAATTATATACAGATTAAGGCTCTGAGAGGGATACTGATCTCATTACAGACTGGGTCACATTTGCAAGCAGGTGAGGACACTGTTAAAAGTGTGAGCACACAGGTATGGCTTGCTCTCTTCTGCTTCTCCCTTCGCTGCAGCTTAAGTGGACCTACTTAAAAGGGGTTTTTCTCTTGTTGCCTCTTCCCTTTGTCTGCTTCTCTCTTGCAAGGTCAGTTGGCTTATGGTAAAACCTGAAGTTTAGGATTGGGTTTTCAGGGAATGAAGGTGGGAAGGGTTCCCTAGGATGCTCACCTCAGCTAACCAAAGTTTAACGTTACCAGCTGAGACCCAAGCTCTCTGATGACAAACAATCCCCTCATTTTATAGATGAGGTCACTTTATTTGCCAAAGGTCATATATTGGTCAGCTCTGGATGCATTTTCCAATTAGCTGCTCATTTTCTATTCACTGTACACCATACTCATTGATTCATCTAGTTCCTATATTGTCATATTTTTGCCCTATCCCATCTAAATGATTCTCTAAGAAAAATATACCCTTAATATAATTTTATTTCTCTACTGATCCCATTTGGTTTAAGATTCTTACCTTATTTTGGGGGAGGGAAGGGAGAGGCTGGCGGTGGTGAAGGTGGTGGGAAATAGAAGATTGCTAGTGCCTGAGAGAAAAGGATCTTTGTGAAAAGAAAAACTTCAAACAGATATACATTCTATGTTCTGAGGACACAGGTAGATTTATCATGAAGTCAGTTAAGTTTAAGTTATAGGCAGATTTACCATGAAGTCAATTAAGTTTAAGTCAGGTTAAGTTAAGTTTCCTTTACTTGGAAAAGTCCCTTATAAGGCTTGGCTTATTCTCCTTTGAGGACACATGAAGTAGCAGCAACCCCTCTCATTCCCAGGGGATCCTCTCCAGCTATCCCTGGTGGTGATCTTGGTATTTCCACCAATGATGCCTTATCCCAACATTTGCCCAGCCCCAGAAATAACCTGTCCCTCTTGGACCACATGATCCACGCAGACCCAACCTTTAACTCTAAGCAGAAGGATCTGAATAAGTGCTGTCCAGCTCCCTGCTGGGGGTGGAATACTATGACCAAACTTCATGGACATTTCTGGGGGTGGTGGCAGCGGTCCAGCCAACTGAGATCAAAGAGGTGGAGTTTTCCCAAGGCAAGAAGCACCCTCTAAGCAAAGTGAAGGAAATTAGAGATGTGCCATTACCTGTAACTGCTTTCAAAAAATTTCTTTCAGCTTTACAACTATCAATAAATAATAAGAAACAATAAATTTTGATCAAATGTACTAAGCAGGAATCTTTTTCTGCAAAGTGCCAGACAGTTAATATTTTAGGCTTTGTGAGCCATTTGGTGGTCTCTTTCCACTCTACACTGTAGTGTGCAAACCCAGCCACAGATAATTTGGAGATGCTTGTGTTCCAAGAAAATTTTATTTACAAACTCAAGCAGGCTGGATTTGGTATAGAGGTCATAGTTTGCCAAGCCTTGGACAAGAGGAAAGATTCTCTCTATAGAAAATATAAGATTGTTGTCATGTAAAGAGGCGCTGATAAATATGTGGCCAAAAACAGTAGATAAAAACTATTAAGGAGGTGTATCAGTCAGTAGTAGCAGAAATAAGTTATAATACTAAGGAGCTACTTTTCTGAATTTTGTAATGTTTATGGTATTTTTTATTTGTTGTGATCCTTGCTCATACTAAATAACCATTCATTTTTGTATTTAGTTTTTGGATTCTTTTTCTTAAAGACAGCCTCTCCAAATTGAGTAAGTTTCAGACCACAAAACCTGGATCAGCCTTACCTGGAGTGAGAAAATGATGCATCAATTAGAGCAACAAAATTCTGAATCTAAAGAAAATGAACTATCTAAGCTAATATATTCCTTTTGCCAAACCAAATTTAACATAGTTATTTTTTAACATACAATGACCTTTCCCCACTAAGAAAACAGGCTAAGCAACTTAAAAAAAACCCACTAAATAAAACAGGCTGGAAAGGCCAGTTATGTGTTTTGGGGGGGGAAGGAGGGAGGGGATGCTTTTATAGTCAAATCCTTCATATAACATTCTTAATAGATGACTAAATAGCATTTGCTTGAACGCCTGCTGTAATGAGGAGCTTACAACTTGAGGGAAAAAACTATCTCATCATGGAGCAGCTCAGTTAGAAAATTATTAATACGTAACCTAAACCTGTTTTCCTAGCAATTACCACTCATAGGTATTTTAATCTTTAATTATCCATTTAAACACCTGTTGAGCGTTTGCTATGTGATAGGCACAGCGCTAGGTACTGTAGCTACAGCAATATAAAAGTGGAGGTGTGTACTGTCCTCACTAATTACAGCGTACTGACTCCTGTGTAGCGGCAAGAACATTCACTTCCCTAGAGATGTGTCCCCACAACCCTATTTCTCAGGTCATCTCCTTTCCAGCTAAAATTTATTTTGATCATTCATCATCTGACCTGATTTATGGATTCCTTATCAGTCTGGTAAAATGAAGTAGATGATATTTAGATGTGGTCTCATCAATGCAGGATATTAGCTAAATGATGGGGAAATAATTTATTCCCAATCACAAAAAGGAATGCATGTACAGCCTCATTCTCATCTATCACACTGCATATTGGAGACACACGGGATTGTCTTTGTCTAACTCATTATCCTTTCTCATATCCTGATCTTCCATTTCAATTCCATGCTCCCAAAGGCAAAACACCCTGCATCTCACCCTCCTTTTACCTGGCTAACTCTATTCATCTTTCAAATCTCAGTTCAGGGGTCATCTATGGGATGCCTTAAGTGTTAACACTTAACCTACTATTATAGCCTACTACTTATGAGGATACGCAACATGAGCTTGCCTAACAAAATACTTTGGTCAGCTTCAGCCATCAAAAACTAGAGGGAGAAAGCAGTGCCTCTTTTCACTAGGCCTTAACAAAGAAGACTCTTCAAAAATGCCAATGGACTGGTTAGGTAATTAGGTCCTTTCAAACTATACAAATGAGTGGGTTAAGTATTTTTTAGTGGACTGGAAATACTAAAGAATAAAATGAAATACAGAATTAAAAGCCAACAAGAAGCAAACATGCTGAGAAACTTAAAGTTCATTTGGAAACAAAAAAAAGCCTGGAACAGGAAAAATTACAATCTCTGATGTAGCTAGTACAGGGGTTTCCCCATTAGCACTCACAGATACTAAGAACATCTCTCCTAGAAGGAAGCCTAATGGAATGTTTCCTTGACAGCAGAGTTGCCATAAATCCTCTGCAGTCTAGCCCATGCACTCAAAAAATATAGGCAAGCATTACTCAAACAATCTTGCCTATGTGGAACAGTAATAAATTTATAAAACACTGAGACAAAAGTTTTTAGTAATTAAGAGGGATGAGAAATATTACATAATCAAAGATAATATAACATACAGTATAAAAGAAGAGCTGTAACTGATTGGCAATAACCCTAAAAAGTATTACCATGGTCAAGATGAATAAATTCATAAGATGATTAGATAATTTGCATCCTACAGTAACAACAGACTTTGGGGCAAGGAAATACAACACAGTAAAATATATGGTACCCAAAATGTTCACATAGACGACCTACCTTATCATATAGGCGTTAAAATAAGTTCAGTTCGGTCTATTTAAACCAGGGTAAAGGAATAACTCATTTTAGAAACACTTCCATCAAAACTATTAAAATAATTCAAATCTTACATTTATTAATTCAAACCTTCAGAACCTTAAAATTATCCAAAATTACTCAGGCAACTGGAATTTTCTAGATCATCAAGAAAAATACCCACTCAATTTATTAAATAAGCCACAATTCAGCTATACAATGGGATATTATACAGCTGCTTAAAAAAAAAATAAAGAGGCTCTTTAACTCATGATAAAGAAAGACCTTCAAGATACATTGTTATGTGAGAAAAAAGCAAGATATAAAATGAAGGGTATAGTACGCTAACATTTGTGTGCAATAGCAGAAGCAAGAATAAATAATTTGCATTGCCTAAATATGCATAAAAACCATCTGGAAAAAGACACAGAAAGCTAGTAACAGTTGCCAGCTGTTTAGGGGTTTTCTGTGTGTGTATGGGTTTTGTCGGGCAAGGAGGGACTGGGCAAATAAATGTAGGATAGGATGAAAGAGAAACTTTTCACTTACTTTTCATACACTTAATTTTAAACCAAGTAAATATTTTAGCTTTTCAAAAAATTAAATATTGATTTGAAAAATACACACACAAAAGAAAAACAAAAGACCTATTCGTGTCATATCGTGGTATAAGTCTGAGAAAAATAAAAACATCATCTTTCTGATTTAGAAAACTATAACTGAGGAAGCATTTCTAGTAGCTTTTAAAAGCCTTCCCCTTAAAAAGAATTAGAAGTGAACACTGATGAAAATAACATACTACAGTGTCTAAAGCTATAAAGTAAGAGAAAAGCAAACTTTGGCTAGTACAGGGAGATAGCCTATGTCTGTAATGAAGGTCAAAGTCTATGATTTCTTTCACAAACTTTCCCTTTGAGTCTTTTGAACTCTTAAACATGACTAATCAAGTAAGCAAGTTTAAAATACAGTTGGCTCTATCGCCTATATTTGTTACTATATATGCAGCAATTCATAATTATCCAAGCTTTTAAAGACAATCACAGGAATGTGCTTATATATTATATATATAAGCACATTTAATTTGCTTGACTTTCATATGTACAATCAAGCTGGGGAAGGACATGCAAAGAGAAGGTTAATCTAAGAGTCAGTAACAGTTTAAATTCAATGTACAACCTAACTTAAGGACTTTAAGTACAACATCTGAGACTCTCCTATATATTATGCATAAGAATTAGATAGGCAAAAAGGGGGGTGGGGATTGCAGATAGGCAAGAACAGTTCTGAAGTTGTTTTTACGATTTACACTTTATAGGGCTTCCCTGGTGGTGCAGTGGTTAAGAACCCGCCTGCCAATGCAGGGGACACGGGTTCGAGCCCTGGTCTGGGAAGATCCCACATGCCATGGAGCAGCTAAGCCCATGAGCCACAACTACTGAGCCTGCACTCTAGAGCTCGTGAGCCACAACTACTGAAGCCTGCATGCCTAGAGCCTGTACTCCACAACAAGAGAAGCCACCACAATGAGAAGCCCACACACCGCAACGAAGAGTAGCCCCCACTCGCCACAACTAGAGAAAGCCTGTGCAGAAACGAAGACCCAACACAGCCAAAAATAAATAAATAAATAACATTTTAAAAAAAGATATGTACAAGCTTCCATGCACCTATTTAAAAAAAAAGATTTACACTTTATTACAATTTCAGAGACTTAAAACTGTAGTGTAAAACATTAATAATGATCTAGTCAGTAATTTGAAAAATAAATTTACTCAACAAAACAAGCTTTATATACTTCCTCAGAAAGCTCATTGTTGCTAGTTTCAAAAGGCAATTTTTATTCTAAATGCATGAGCCAACATTTCTAACTCTGGTTATTATTACTGAAATCGAATGACCATGCATATCTAGATGTTAGACTGCAACCCCTACAAAGGAGTAGGAAACTGACTGTATTTAAAAGGTATATCATATTAGTTTTTTTTTTTTTTAAGAACTTTACCATTTAATAGATCAAGAACTTGTGGGTAGCAGGGGCAGGGGAGTGGGGAAGATGTGAGGATTTTATATAATAAGAACAGCTCTACTACCAGCTTATAAAAACTAGTAACTGGAGTTCCAGCATTCCTCAGTTTTCAGCAAGTTGGTCAATGAAAATAAAGAGAACCAGGAAAAACCCCAAGCTTCCAAAAACACGAAAGATACTCTTACACCTTTACTATCTGCAAATCTAGGATCAAAGTTGTGACTAAAAAAGTACGCCAGTATAGTACAGAGTAAACATTTTTAATAATGGCACCTAAAGAAGGTTTAGGTCAGTGAGAGACCAAATAAATAATCATGTACTGTATCTTGGTAGGATTTTCACTAGCTTTTATATATATGATAAACTTACCTTGCAGGTCCTGCCTGTCCCCCACCCCCAATACTTCTAATTGTTAGAGAACTGCTGCCTCTTCCCAGGGACAAGCACAGGCGCTACAGCTCAGTCAGTTTAGATTCTCTCCCAGGAATTTAGAATTCCAAACTGACTCATAAGACTGAGGAGTTCAGGGAAGAGATGAATGGAGTTGAGAGAAGTTCCACTGACTCTTGTTGTTCTCAGAGCTTCCCAGCCTCCTGCTGTTCCTGAAACTTTATTGTTCAATTCTGTTTTGGATTCCATGGGATCCTCTGGTAGCCAATATATTCCTTTTTCCTTAAGCCATAACATTTCATTTACACATCCAATGAAGCACTTATCACTGAATGACTTGTTATAGATTCCTATGTGAGGTATGCTTCACCAATAAACTGTTCATCCTCTAAAGACAAGGGCCATGTATGTCCCTCAGCCTTAGCACAGTACTTAAAATGCAGTGTGCACTCATTCACTGGATGAAATAAACTGAGAAAGGTGAAAAGTGAAAGGATTCTTTCTTAGAATCATATTAATTATTGCTACATTATCAAAATTATTTTAAATACTTTTTCAAAAAGGTAGAAATTGCTAATCTGTGCTATTTAAATTATTTTTAGATGACAACAGTTCTCTTCTTGGCACTTCACTGACCGAAAAAAACATCTACATGACATAGTGAAAAACTTCAGTCAATGCAACCACATTCCTAATATTTTAAATGCCACAAAACACAGGAATTTGCTTCCACCACAACCTCCACCCACAGAAAAGGGGAGTGAGCAAGGGTTTGGGGACAAAAAAAGCATACCAAAGTCAAAACATATTTTTAAAAATAAGAATGTACTTTCCCCACTAATTTTCAAAGCATGTCAAGGCCAGTAAGATGAGCACAGAAGCAGGAAATAATTTCCAGTACATTCACTTAAATAAACAAACAATGTTGTGGTTTTCAAGTGAACCTAAAAAATAGACAGTGCTCATCTTTTAGAGAATACTCAATCCCATCCATCTGGATCTGGTTCACATTTATAGAATACTTCAACAGTAGAACACACATTCTTCTCAAACTTACGTGGAATAATCACCAAGACAGACCACATTCTGGGCCATAAAACAC
Source organism: Grampus griseus (assembly GCF_964374135.1). Taxonomy (NCBI): domain Eukaryota; kingdom Metazoa; phylum Chordata; class Mammalia; order Artiodactyla; family Delphinidae; genus Grampus; species Grampus griseus. The sequence goes on along the minus strand of NC_139003.1, from coordinate 27,023,256 downwards.
AACAACAAGGAATTCATACATTGTTGTCTGTTCTCAGACAACAATGTAGGAATCAATATAAGAAAGACAGCTGGAAATTTTCAAAACATTTGGGGATTAAATATACTTCTAAATAACACATGGATCAATGAAGTCTCAAAAGAAACTTTAAAACATTTTGAACTAAATGAAAATTAAAACATGGCTTACCAAATTCTGTGGGATGCAGCAAAAGCAATGCTTAGAGGGAAATTTATAGCACTGAATGCATGTATGAGAAAAGAAAAAAAGATCTAAAATCAATAACCTAAGCATCTACTTTGGGAAACTAGAAAATGAAGAGCAAATTAAATCCAAAGTAAACAAAAGAAAAGAAGAAAAATAAAATTTATAGCAGAAATCAATGCAATTGAAAACAGGAGGAAAGAAATCAAAAGACAAAAAAGAGATAAGACACAAATTAATAACATCAGGGCCCAGAAGTAGACCCATACAAACATATCCAACTGATCTTTGACAAAGGAAAAAAAACAATTCCGTGGAGAAAGGATAATCTTTCTGAAATACGGACATCCACTTACCAAAAAAAAAAAAAATCTAGATACTGATCTTACACATTTCACAAAAATTAGTTCTAAGTTGATCACAGATTTAATTGTCAAGTGTGAGTCTAAATAACTTCTAAAAGATAACATAGAAAATGTACATGACCTTGGGTTTCATGATGACTTTTTAGGAACAAGAGCAAAAGCACAACCTGTCAAAGAGAAAACTGATAAATTGGGCTTCATTAAAATTAAAACTTCTGGGGCTTCCCTGGTGGCGCAGTGGTTGAGAGTCCGCCTGCCGAGGCAGGGGACACGGGTTCGTGCCCCGGTCCGGGAAGATCCCGCATGCCGCGGAGCGGCTGAGCCCGTGAGCCATGGCCGCTGAGCCTGCGCGTCCGGAGCCTGTTGCTCCGCACCGAGAGAGGCCACAACAGTGAGAGGCCCGCGTACCGCAAAAAAAAAAAAAAAAAAAAAAAATTAAAACTTCTGCTCTGCAAAAGAAACTGATAAATGAATGAAAAGCCACAGACTAAATAAAAATATATACAAAATTCATATATGATAAAGGATGTATATCCAAAATAGGCAAAGAACTCTTAAAACTCAATAAGAATAAATTAACAATCCAACTAAAACTTGGGCAAAAAGACTGAACAGACACCTCACCAAAGAAGATACACAGATGGCAAATAAGCATACAAAAAGATACTCAACATCATATGGCATTAGGACTTGCTAATTAAAAGGATGAGCTATGACGATAAACCTATTAGAATAACTAAAATCCAAAATACTGCTAACACCAAATGCTGATGAGAATGTGTAACAACAGGAACTCTCATTTATCCCCGGTAGGAATACAAAATGCAACAGCCAGTTTGGAAGACAGTTTGTCAGTTTCTCACAAAGTTAAACACATGTTTCCCATATGACGCAGCAATCATGCTCCTAGATATTTACCAAAATCAACTGTAAACTTACGTCCATGCACAAACCAGCAAATGAATGTTTATAGCAGCTTTATTTATAACTGCCAAACATTGAAGAAATTGCGATTTCTTTTAATAGGTGAATGGATAAATAAACTGTGGTATATCCACACTAAAATGAAATATTTTTCATCAATAAAAAGTAACAAGATATCAAGCCACATAAAGTCATGGAGGAATCTTAGATGCATATTGCTGAGTGAAAGAAACCAGTCTGTAAACACCACCTACTGCATGGTTCCAACTATGACATTCTGGAAAAGGCAAAACTATAAAGAAGGTAAAATATCAATGGACCCTAGGGTTTCAGCAGGAGAGAGGAGGGATAAATAGGTGGAGGAGAGGGTAGTTTTAGGGCAGTGAAACTATTCTGTGTGATACTGCAATGGTGGGTATATGACATGCATTTGTGAAAACCAAAACTTATATATCTGTACAGACTAAAACCTAGTGTAAACTATGGACTTTAGCTAGTAACAATGTATCAATATTGGTTCATCAATTTTTTTTTTTTTTTTTGCGGTACGCGGGCCTCTCACTGTTGTGGCCTCTCCCGTTGCGGAGCACAGGCTCCGGACGCGCAGGCTCAGCGGCCATGGCTCACGGGCCTAGCCGCTCCGCGGCATGTGGGATCTTCCCAGACCGGGGCACGAACCCATGTCCCCTGCATCAGCAGGCGAACTCTCAACCACTGCGCCACCAGGGAAGCCTGTGGTTCATCAATTTTAACAAATGTATCATACTAATGCAAGGTATTCATAATAGGGGAAAGTGGGGGTGGGGAGAGGGAGACAGGGTAACGTAAACCCTCTACACTTTCCACACGATTTTTCTGTAAATCTAAACCAGCTGAAAAAATAAAGTCTATTAATAAAAAAAAAATACAAGCTAACTATCTATATTAGAAATCAGACTTTCAAACATAAATTTGGACCACAGCCAAGAATAATCAGATAATTGAGGAAACGGGAGCAAAGAAGAGAGCAACTATATGAATATTAATTGAAAATTTTTTTCAATGATGAGAACTTAAAAAAAAATTAGTATCTTCAGATATATTTAATTAGTTATTATTGCAGAAGGAGGGGGGAGGCTGCGCTTAAAATACAGCAACTAGCAAATGCAGAATACTTTGATGGAAAATAAAAAATAACACCTTACCATTAAAAATTCAAAGATAAGTGTCACAATATCTGGTATCCAATAAAAAAGTTACCAAGTATGTGAAAAAGCTCTTACCATGCTAGAGCAAAGATAGAACATGTTAAGTAGAAACACAGAATATACTTTTTTAAATCCAAATTAAACCCCAGAGATGAAAACTATAACATCTGAGATGAAAAAACTAACATCTAAATGGTATTAATGGCAGATTAGACATTGTAGACAAAAAAGATTAGTGACTTTAAAGACATAGCATTAGCTACTATCTAAAAGAAACAGCGAGAGAATAAGATGGCAAGAAAAAAAAAGAGCTGTACAGTAGTGAAGTCTAGGACAAATTCAAGCAGTCTATATGTGTCTAGTTTTTTTGAAGTCAAGGGTTTTTTTTGGGGGGGTGGATATTTGGGGGGAAAAAAGACTGAAAATTTTCCAAACTTGATATAAACTTACTATAAACTCACATATCCAAGAAGTTTAAGAAATCCCAACATAAGAAACAATAAGAAAACTAGAGCAAAGCACATCATAATCAGAGTCCTTAAAACCAGTAATAAAGAGAAAAATCTTAGAAGTAATAAGAGAAAAAAGACATGTTGTATACAGAAGATTAAAGAAAAGGACAACAGCAAATTTCCTGTCAGCAGTAACTGCAAACCAAAAGATACTGGAGCAACATCTTTACAGAAAGAAGAAAAACAAAAAAACTATCAATCTAGAATTATATATATATCCAGAAAAAATATCTTTCAAGATTCAGGGCAAGATATAGACTTTTTCAGAGATACAAAGCTGAAAGAATTTACCAGCAGCAGACCTGTACTACAAGAGATGTTTGGGGGGGGGGGGGAGAAAGAAAAGAAAGAAAAGGAAGGAAGGAAGGAAGGGAGGGAGGGAGAGGAAAAAATACTCTGAAGAAAACTGATAGCAGAGAGAAGTCTGGATCTAGACAAAGGAATTAAAGGCAACAGAAATGATAACAAGTGGATAAATATAAGAATTTTTTTTCCTTACCATCAAATCTCCTTAAAAGATACTTGAATCATTATGGCAAAATAACAATGTATCAAGGAATTTAAAGGTGAAATGTATGGCAACAATATAGCATAATGGCTTGAAGGGAAGAAATGGAACGGTGCTATTGTAAAGTTCTTATACTAAATGTGAAGTGATATAATAGCCTTTGAAAGTAGACTGTAATAAGTTATACACTGTAAGCTCTAAAGCAACTACAGAAACAAAATAAAGAGTTACAACCAATAAACCAGAAAAGGAGGTTAAAAGAAAATTTAAAAATACTAATCCAATCTAAAGAAAGCCAGAAAGAGGAGGAGGAAAGGAACAAAGAAAATGTGAGACAAACAGAAAACAAGTAGCAAGATGGTAGATTTAAACCCAATCATATCAATAATCATCTAATTAAATGTAAATGGTCTAAACACCCAAAGTAAATACTACCAGACTGGGCTTAAAAAGCAAGACCTAACTATGTGCCGCCTATATGAAACCCATTTTAAGTATAAAGACTCAAAGAGATAAAAAATAAAAGAATGCAAAAAACATTATAACACCAATCAAAAGAAAGCTTCAGTAGCTTTATTAATAACAAAGTTGATTTCAGAGCAAAGTATATCAGGGACAAAGGGGGTCATTTCATGATGGTCAACTCTTCAACAGGACATAACTGTTGTAAATGTTTATGTACATGATAAACAGGTTCAAAACAAGTGAAGGGAAACTGATAGAACTGCAAAGTGAAACAAATTCGTAATAACAGTGGAAGAATTCAATGCCTTTCTCTCAAAAAATTGATAGAGCAAGTAGACAGAAAATCAGTAAGGAGAGAGACGACTTAAACTACACTACGGACCATCTTGATATAATTAACATTTTCTGAACACTCCACACAACAGTGGAGTACACATTATTTTCAAAGGCATGTGCAATGCCAATTTAGACCATATTCTTATCAATAAAAAGGATCCATGTATTTTCTAACATAATAGAATTAAGTTAGAAATCAGTAACAGAAAGACATCTGGAAAATCCCTAAATCTTTGGACACTAAATTGCATACTTCTAGAAAACCTGTGGGTCAAAGAAATGAGAAGGAAAATTAGAAAGTAATTTAAATTAAATAAAAAATAAAATACAACATGTCCAATATGTGGGATGCCAGTAAAGCAGTATTTACAAGAAAATGTATAGCACTAAATCTCTACATTAGAAAAAGAAAAAGGTCTCAAATCAATTACCTAAGTAGTTACCACCTTAAAAAAGAAAAGCAATTTAAACCCAATGTAAGCAAAAGGAAATAATAAATATCAGAACAGAAATCAATAAAATAGAAAACAAGAAAAACAACAGAAATCAGTTAAACTTAAATCTGTTAAGAAAATCAATAAAAATAACAAACCTCTAGCCAGACTGATTAGGACAAAAAAAAACCTTATATAATGCCCGCTATTTATTTCCAAATAATACAGGAAAGGCAAAAGTGGGTAGCGATATACAGCAAACAAGACTGGCCATGAGTTGATACCTACTAAAGCTCAGTGACAGGTCCACGTAGATTCATTATCCTATTTTACTTCGTATATGTTTAAAAGTTTCCATAATAAAAATGTTAAAAAAAAAAAAAAGCATGAGGTCAATCTATATGTACATAATATAATCTGCCCAGAATATGACCCCTTTCAGGTAAAATGCAGAGATACGTATTCATATACATACATACAAACAAAAAGGAAGGGAAAGAGACACATCAAAACCTTAAGAGCTTTCTATGGAGCCTAATTGTATTAGGGGATGAGAAGTGTAAAGGGCTGTTTTACCTTTTAACTCCATATAGTGCAGACTGCATGTGTGTGTGTGTGTGTGTGTGTGTGTGCGCGTGGTGTGTGTGTGTCTAAACAATGAGTATAAATGGGTATCGCTTTTGTACCTAAAAAAAAAAAAAAAAAATTTAATGGCTAGTACGGATGATATGAAAACTATATAACTACAGAAGGAAATAAGACAAGTGGCAAATAAAACAGACTTGCTTGCCAATGGAAATCCCCACTATGTCAATTTTTCTTAAATTAATCTACAAATCCAATGCTATTTTAAAGCAAATATGCTTTTGGTGGGAGATGGGGTGGGAGGTAGTCTTGAAAAAATACTAAGCATAGGCACATAAAAATAGCTAGAAAATACTGAAAAGGAGAGTAATGAGGGACTTTAATCAAACTATGTCATAATTATAAAGCTACACTAATTAAAAATTCAGTATACTGGCAAAGAAATAAACAAAAAATAAGAGAATGTAGAAATGGATCTAAGTACATCTGGTAAGACAGCGTTTCAAATAGATGGGAGAAAATCAATTGCTCAATAAATGACATCGTTTGTAAAAAGGTAGCACTGGCTTTCTACTACCCTTGTTTTCCAAAATCACTCCAGAAAGATCAAAGATAACACGTACAAAATAAGACCATAGAAGTACTAGGAAAATGTGAGTAAATATTTTTGCAGTTCTCAACTAGGACAGTATTAAATAAGAACTTGATATACTAGAAAGATTATCATATTTAACTACACAAAATTTAAAACTTATGCAATGACCAAAAATACTCGTCGAAAAATAAAATGATGACTGCCAAAAAATACTGTAAAATTACTATCCCTAAAGAGTTCTTTAAGTCACTAAGAAAAAACAACCCAATAGAAAAATGGTCTAAAGACAAGAATAGGCATTTCACAGAAGAAATATAAATGACCAACAGACATGAAAAAATATTTAACTTCACTAAAAACTACAAATCAAACAATGAGATTTTTTTGACCAGTGAAACTGTCAGAAGCAAAAAAAGATTTTTAAATTCTAGTGTTGATGTGACTATACAGAGTTTGGTAACACCTGTTTTGTAAGATAATTCAGCAGTATCTATTACTATTTTTTAATACTCATGCTCTCTGACTTCACTGCTTTGAATTTACTCTATAGAAATACTTGGAAAGGATACAAAGAAATAGGTATTTGAATGTTCATTACAGCACTGTTTCTAAAAATACACTGTTTATAAAAATACCCATTGTTATGGGTTGAATTGTGTCTCCCTAAAAAATACATTTAAGTCCTAACCCCTGTATCTGTGAATGTGACCATATATCGAAAAAGATTCTTTGCAGATGTAACCAAGTTAAGATGACGTCATTAGGGTTGACACTAGTCCAATGACTGGTCTTTATACAAAAAGAAGACAGAGAAACAGACAAGTAGAAAACATCCTGTGATGATTACATAGGTAGAGACTGGAGTGATGAATCTATAAGCTGAAGAATATCAAGGATGGTCAGCAGATGCCAGAAGCTAGAAGATGCATGAGACAGATTCTCTTTCAGTGCCGCCAAAAGGAACCAACCCTACCAACACCTTGATTTTGGACTTCCAGCCTCTAGAAATGAGAGAGATTAAATTTGTTTTTTAAGCCACACAGTTTGTGGTACCTTGTTAAACTAGCCCTAGGAAACTATTAGAGGTTAATAAGCTATAAGAAATACATAAAATATAGGATGTAGTAATGAAAAGGATGCACCAGATATAAATGAACATGGAAATGTTTGAAAGATATACAATATAAGTGAAAAAGTTAAGTTGCAGAATACCACTTCTCCGGTAATTTAAAGAGAACATCTTTCTCCCCCTTCAACTCCTCACTGAAACCCATCCTTTTCAAATGTTGGTCAAGTCAAATATGGACTAGACTGCCTCCCTCTGTAATCTTCACGTGCACTGACACCTTCACGGATCTAACTCCACTCCTAAGGCCTCGACAACCAACACTGTAAAAAGGATTCCAACAGCTCTAATCCTACAATTTAGCCATTTCCACAAGGAGGTTCTGTTGTCATCTTGAATTCACAAAGCCAACCAAGTACTGACATTTTTTTCTTCACAATGTTTCTAGAATAGAGCCTTGGAATGGCAACTAGATTTCATCAACTGTGAACATGGACTGATTGGTAGTGGCTGTGTGTAGGACAAAGTAGGAAAAAATGCTGTTAGTGATAAGTGGTGTCTGCCATGAGAGCAAAGGCCAAGGATTTACTATCCTTCATAATCCTTTTTCCGTACGAGATGCTGCTACAATTCAGGTTCCTTAGCCAGGCCAGGTCTGGTCTGCTAAGATAATGAATAAGAAATTGTTTAGTAAACTTTAAAGTGTTAATTATTCTTATTACGAATAATAATTTCCAGTTTTCCCCATTCCTAGATCCTTCCTATCTTGACATTTTTTGAATCAAAATCTTTGTGACTTCTCCCTACTTAGGGACTAAAGCTCAATCCCTAGGTTTGACATTCAAGGTCTTCTAAAATCTGGCCTCAATTTATCTTTCGAACTTATCATTCACTATCTCCTCAAGCAAATACCATTCTCAGTTCTAGCCAAGTCAGTCTATTCAGTGTTGCAGAACACTCCATGAAAATTTTCTACTCCTAAGTTGCTCACACATTTTCCTACACTTGAACTGGGCTACTTCCTTATTCTGACATAAATTCTGTAGGCCATTTAAGGTTCTCATGCTCAAACCCCACAATGATGTATTAAAACCCACAGTGATACACCTATCTCTCCTATTATTCAAAACTTTATTATATGCTGGCTTGTAAAACTATCTTTACATGCATAATTTTTGTCTTCCCTGGCTTAGTGAACAACTGAGGGGTAAGGACTAAATCTTCCCTACCCTTTCCATGTAGTCCAACATACCGGGAAGGTGTTATGTACTCAGCAAATCCTCAATTCTTGATCATGACTATATTTTATTAATAAGAATAGAGGAAATCATTTGATTAGCTTCATGCACTGCATACAAATCAATAAGCTCCTTTACTACTATGAATAGTTCTTAGGTATTTAGGTATCCTCTGATATTTTTATGGCAACAAAAGTATTCACCTTACTGGAGGGAGAATTTCACTTAAAATTTTTTATTTTGGAACCAAAAAAAATGATAAACAACTTCACCTCTATTTTAATACTTAAAAACACTAGATAATTTGAGCTTCTCCAAGTTTAATATGAAAGTTTAACTTTAAAATCAAACTTTAAAATATTTCATTGTCCTAAAGTTACTGTGTATTTGTCTGATGATAATTTCGATCTCCTCATATTTTTAACAGCATTTTATATTCCCAGATGTCTTTCGCATTTCCTTTTGTTTCAATTTATCTGGTCTTTAATGAGTACTCCTTTTATAGAGACAGATTTCTATAGTAATCTTCAGGTCAAGTAAAAAATAAGTTAAAAAGCCAAATCATCATGGCAGAGGAACCAAGGACATAGAGAACAATTAAACTAACAGATAGTCATAGTAATTGAAATATGAAGTTACTACAAATCTTTCATTTGATTTTATTTTCTAAAGGGAGTTCTTCTAGATTCACCTCTTCAACATTACACCAGTTATTTGGTTTCTTTAAAAAAAAAGGGTAATAGGGACTTCCCTGGTGGTCCAGTGGTTAAGACGCCATGCTCCGTACAGGGGGCCCGGGTTCCATCCTGGTCAGGGAACTAGATTCCGCATGCCGCAAGTGAAAATCCCGCATGCTGCAACTAAGCCCCGGCGCAGCCAAATAAATAAATAATTTTTTTAAAATATGCTTTTCTAAATAAATAAGGGGTCATAAAGTCCTTTACAACACATTAACTCCAAAGGGAAACTGATGTTTTCTAATAATTCCACTCTCTTATATTAACACTATAGTGATGTAATCCTCTATTTCCAAGAATACTGATAGATACAATAAAGAAAAACAATTCCTTTTTGGTACACTACATTTATGAATATAGTTAAATATGCCAAATGTCTTCTAATTAGTAAACAATACTTTAAAAAATACTAGATTGTTCAGTTATACAGCAATAAGAATTTTATTTACAGTTAACAATATATATTAGATTACTCTGGAGAAGAGTGTATAAACTTGTTTTGCTTCCAGAACCTTTACAATGAAAGTGAACTCTATTAATAATGCTGAGTTCTTATCTGTTGGATCAAAGCTATGACTCTCAGACAGAATAATTTATAATGAAGCTGAACTCCATCTGCTCTTCTAAACCTCAACTTTTAATCATTCTAAAATAACCAAGTCAGTTCACTATAACTACTGAGTCTAACACTTAAAACTAAAAACTTAAAAAAAAAAAACTTATTTTTAACCTTAGATAATAAGCAATAAAAGGTAACACCAAACTATCATATCACTAATAAAGTTTCATGCAAGAAATGAGGTTCTAGACGGAACTGGTTAACAAAAGAGGAACTCTTTAAAATAACTCCATCTTAATTAAAAGGCATACTTATAATAAGCCAAAAATTCCTTGTAATTAGAATAAATAATTAATAATTCAAAGTTAGTGAGAGCTGATTATTCTACTACTAATGCTTTTTAATTCTGTTTACCCTGGTTTTTCTACGATAAAATATCTATCAAATTATGATGCTAAGAAAAAGGTGAGTTAGAAATGGGAATCTGCAGTGAAATGACTGTAGATTATCTACCTTGCACTTAGATATATACTATCTTTGTCTCCACTGAGCAAAACACACATATTCCAAGGTTAACAGAAGCTCTGTTCTTTCCCTGCTAGAGTCCCTGGCAACTAGAACATTTAGAGTGGTAGAACATTAAAGGTGGAAAGACTGTGGTGTTACCTGTCCAACCACTCCTTTTCAGACCAGGAAAGTGAGGTTCAGGAAGGTAGATACCTGTTCACATTCACAATTAATTGGTGGCAGAGCATGGACTAAAACCCAGGAACTCCTAACTCTTATACCAGTATCCCTTTTTTCCTTTCCGGTCAGCAGCCAGAGGGGCTTAGGCTGCCCAGAAATTCCCCAAAGAGATTTGTTCCAGCTGCTGCTTAACTCTTAATTTACATACTCTATAATGTACTGACTTTAAGCCAGAATGTTAGAATTAATTTACCTAAATCAAAACAAATACAATATACAGTTCAAGATTTTACTTTAAAACCTCTCTGCCAGTAACAAGAAATCTAAACCAAGTAGTGAATAGTATTAATGGCAACATTCTTTCACATGCTTCTCCAACTCCCAGAACACTTTGTAAGTGGCCGGCATTCTAACAGCTTTACACACGTTATTGCATTATTCTCTGAAATCCTTGACTAAGTCCATTTTACAAATCTAGACACTAAGGCTCATACTTGTTAAGAAATATGACTATACTATAGAGCTAAGAATAATAAAAAAAAGGATATATAAACCCAGATCTGCTGGATTCTTCTAAATCTCCTGTGCTTATAGTTCACCCCGTATGACACTCACTTTTGTACTCACCTTTTCCCTCTTCACTAGCCTAGGTTGCCTTCATGTCTTTGTCTATTCCAAATCCTGTGAATTTTTACCTTTTTTTTTCTCCTTAAATATCACTCAAGGTGAAATACATTCCCAGCACTAACTTCCCTCCGGGACCGCCTCAATTTAGGGCTTCATCAAGACAATCATCCCTCATAGGCACCTCTCTCTCTAAACCTATTTAAGAATTTAGCACAGAAACAAATGTTGGACAGCTACTGCTACCAACTACATTAGTTCAGCAGAAGAATTAAACCACTTTGTTCTCCTAATATATGAAGACTGAAGTCCAGATACCATCTGTATTAGAAACTGAAGGTTTTAACAACCTGATCAAGCAATGAGAAATGCTGAATGAACTCCTAAGGAGTAAACAAGTTAGCTATTATAATTATGCAATCAGTAAGTATTCAGTGATCTGTATGCTGGTTATTATAAAAATTATAGAAGACTATGTAGGCATAAGGTCTAATCTCCCAGAATTGTATATAGGGTGAGAAAACAAACAAAAAACTAAAGACTTTAAGCAAGTTTAAAACAAGTGCTGAGGAACTAAAGAAAATAAAAATTAAACTTAGTTAATAAAAATGGCTTCTTAAATATCACTAAATCCTGAAACAAACCAAGTGAGTATGCAGGGAATGGTAATAGTTAACATTTCTAACCCCAATCCATCTGGACCAGAGGGATAGTATAAGGTTTTGTTTTCTCCCAATCCTTAATTTCTTACTTATTCAGGAATGTATATATTTAACTTTTCTTGGCAAGATGGATATACTCTTTACAGAAAATAAGTTAAATCACACACATGAAAGGCAACAGAACTAACTACAAAACTAGACCTAGTAATCTTGTTTCTAACCCTTCTTAATTGTTCTAAGAAAATACCACCAGCTAATAAATTGCAACAGAACTATTAACTTTATGTAAAATTACATAACATATATTTACATATAACTTTAAATGAACCTCAACTTTTTCAAAATCTATTTTTAAAAACTGTGGTAAAACTATAGCTTTACTGAAAATTCACCTCCTCCATGAAAACAATCAGCAACCTAGAGTTTCATTAACATCTAGGCATATTTACATCTAGTGACACATGCCTGTTTCTGCATACTTTTTCTGCTGGTGGTTTTATACCTGACTTTTCCCCAGTTCCCTTCCTTCATGCCCTCTACCTAAGGGGGATGAAATCCTACTGGAGTCTTTTGCTCCTTTATCCCACTAGCACTGCTTTAATTCACACCGTCATCATATTTCATGCAGGTGATTGTAAACACGTATCTGATCTCCTTTGCCTCCAATCTAACAACCCTCAATCCACCTTCTATAATAGAGTGCCTCTACCTTTCTCCCCAAACTTTCTAAAAGTCAAATCTGATCTTGTGGTACCCCACTAACTAGTGCAATACTTCCTCAACTGCATCTCTTACACCTATGAAATACACATTGTTATCTGAAGGGGTTAGAGAAATGCTGTCCTGAAAGAGTTTATGGACCAAAGATTGAGGGAAAACCTATTAACATTTCCAAAGTGCTTCAGAATTACCCTATTAGAAAACAGTGGATTTTAGCAGTGGTTCTCAAACTGTGATATAAGTTGGAGACTTCTATTAAGCTTGCTAAAAATAGAAATGTCCAAGTTACACCTCAGACTCAATGAATTTGAATATTATCTAGGAATTTGGCCTAGCCATATGCATTTGTAATAATCTCCCCAATGATTCCAATGTATACCTAAACTTGAGGCCCCTTCTTGCTCCATAACATACTATTAGGAGGTCCCCTGACTTCCCAAGCTGTTTCATACCTCTCATCAATCTGGGGGGTAGTTGGCCCTCCAAATCTCTGGACATGGAGGGCTGACTGCAAGGGACTTGAGCACCCGATGACGACTATACCTACTAATCTTCAATGTTCAGGTACTGACCATTCTAAAAAGCGTTTACTCATCCTCTCTTCTGATCTCCTAAACTTTTATAAAAATAATAGCATCTACACATATAGTCCTTCTAATCCACACAACCACCCCAAGAGATAGTATCCTTATTTTAGAAAAGAGAAAACCAATGCTAGGACAGGGGGCTTAAGAAACTTGTCCAAAGTGACCATATGTGTTTAAACCCTGATCTGCTGATTACAAAGCCAGGATACAGGATTTTCCATTGTGACATGCAGCCTCTTGCACATCACTCTGAAGTATTGACATACTCATCAGTTTACACATTTGTTTCTCTTTTTAGATACAGTAAGCTCCCTTAGTGCAGGCATCAACCCTGATTTTGACCTCAACATTTAGCTACTCAATACATATTTGCTGAGTGAAAGAAGGAATGAAACTCCTTGAGAGCTGGAACTACAACTACTCCTGTTTCATTTCCTGAATTCTTAGATAGAGTTCTGAATACATCTTGCTAAACAAATTTGGTTTGACCTATAAATCTCATTGCTTCATTTTTTTTTTTTAATGAGACCATGTATTTCAGTATTGTACAAAAAACTGCATAGTCAGCAAAGGAAAAAAAAAGGACTGTTCCAGAAAATTAACATATCATTCTTTACTCTGTAATTGGAGACTTCAAATATTAAAGTTAATCTCCGCAACCATTTCACACCACAAGAGCAGGTAACTACAACAGTGTGGTTTTAAATGACAGAAATTCATTCTCTATCTATCGCTGTATTCTTCCACATCAGTCATTTTTTTGAAACCAGTAAACATTACAGGTAAGCACAGAGCAATTAGTCAGTATACTTGGGTATAAATGTAATGTCCTTCCTGCTTAAAGTTAATGCGTCTGGTAGGTAACACACGGTACAACTACTTGCTTTCTGATACAGATTACACCACAAAAGTGGTAAACCCACAAACTTTAAATAATGTCATTTTTAAAGTACTGAAGATTTTCCTAAGTTGAAAATATTCAAAAATTAGTGCTGCTTTAAGAGTCTTACACTTTAATTATATCAGTTTCTGATGAAAAATAGAAGTTACTATTCCTTTCATACCACTTTTAAATAAGTCAATAACAAGTAAGAAAAAAAACTCTTCTAAAACAACATGATGTAGTGGAAAGTACAACAGAGTAGGCATCAGGAGTCCTGGTTTTCTAGTTCTGGTTACATTACTAAATTGCTGGGTGACTTCGGGCTCACTGGCTCAGTTTTCTCATTGGTTTAAACAGTGTGTGTGGGGAGTAAAGGGCTTGACTGCCCTTACAGTTGTTTCCCCCAGTTCTCATTTTAAGCCACCCCCCTCATTTTATTCTTCTAATCAGGTCTAACTTCTGAAATCTGAAACACATCTGAACTGAATGTAATGATTCAATCTCCTACTGGATGGCACAGGATACAAAGGGTAAACTCCTAGAAAATTAACAATTAATCTGGTAACTTCCCAGAACCTGCCTAATCCCAACTTCTCAAACAAGCAGGTGGAGTCTGGTTTGACACACTTAGCACTACTAAGAAAAGCTGTAAAAGGTACAGCCCTGTTGGCATTTCACTCGGTGCTTCCCGGGTTCCAGTGGCACATACTCCGCAGGTGTTAAGCAGTAAAGGGGGGAGAAAGGGACCCAAACAGCGTTCCAACAAACTCAACCACAGTTCAACCCAGCCAGCGCAGTAAGATGCAGCCTAACGAGGCCTACCCCGCAGAGCAGAACCTCCCCACCCGCAGAAGTGCCAGCGGCCCGTGTAATGAACGCTTCCGTCAACAACACACATTCCCCTTCCCACAGCAGAGCTGCTCGCTCCCAACCGGCCATCGGGGCTTGGACCAGGCCGCACTGCACCAACCTAAGAACCATTCTCAGACCCCCAAAGGCCAAGAACTGCTGGAGACTGCGGTTCCTCTGCGCTTGGTGTGGGAGAGCAACATCTCCCACCAATGGAAAGAAAGAAAGAAAAGAAAACAACAAAAAAAAACCCAAAATCAAAAAACAGTGGAGAGGAGAGAAAAACCAGGCCTGGGCGAGACCGCTGGAGAAATAAACCTCGTTTCTCTGCAATGGGGAGCAGTAGCATTTCCTGCCCTCATTCTGAACAGACGCACTCGACTTCATTCCTCAAAGGAATGAAGATCCTCAAAGGAGATTAAAAAACCACCTTATGGTCCGATTCATTCATATTTGGGCCTCGGTCCCCGACCGACCCACTCCTGAAACCTCTGGCATTGTGAAGGAAGGCGCCCCCAGATCGGCTATAGGTGGAGAAGCGAGGGCCAGTCCAGGGGCCCAGTTACTAAGATCAAGCATCTCGGACAAGAAGAAAATCCCCGTGAGGCCTGACAGTAAAGTCTGAATCAGCAGCAAGGGCACGGACCCGGGTCCGACCGAGCAGGGCTCCAGGGCAGGCCTGCGGAGGTGACACTTCCCTGCGTGCTCCCCGGGCAGGTCCGGGAGGCGGCGTCCGGCCGCGCCGGCCCGCACCCAGGAAGCCGGGCCGGAGGGCCGACGCGGGGCCGGAGGGCCGACGCGGGGCCGGGGCCGACGGGAGGCCTGGCCGGCAGCACCACCGCCCACCCGCGCCGCTCCCGCCTCCTTCCCCACTCCCACTTCCCGGCCCTCCAGCCCGGGCCCGTGAGGTAAGGTCGGGGGCGGCGACGCGGGTCTCGGCCACTGACCACACATTTCTTGCCCAGGAAGGTGAAGAGGGACTCGTTCTCCTGCGGGGTGAGCAGCAGGGACCCCACGTTAGTGACCCTCCGCGGCGGCGGCGGCTGCTGCTGGCCGGAGCTCATGGTTTCGCCGGCGGGGTAGGGAGGCCAGGGCAGTCTCCTCCAGCGAGTGGGCGAGCGCTCGTCCCCTTTCTCGGTGACAGGGGCGGGAGGAGGGTAATCAGAGGCGCAGCATCTCGCAGCTCCGCCGGCGCGGGGAGGAGGCCACGGGAAGGAGGAGTCGACGGCGGGCCGCGCTGAGAAAGGGAAGCTCCCAGCTCCGGCCGGCCCAGGCTCTGGCCGGAGGCTCGTTGTCTTCGCACTCCGGCGACTGCGCTAAACTCCCAACTCCTCCTCCAACCCTCCTTCCGCGGCGGCGGCGGCGGCGGCCGCACAATTCAACATGGCAGCGGGGACGGGCGAGACCACAGGACGCAAGACGCGGGGGAGCGCGCCGGAAACGCGCGTCTGCGGCCCCGGGAGGACCCCCCCCACGTCGCGGCTGGCTTCGCCGCGCCGGACCGAGGCCACACCCCCTTCCGGCCGAGGGGCGGCCGGATGCGGGGCTGCGGGTCAGGCGCGGGCTCCCGGGTTTGGGCTTCTTTCTCGGGTGTTTTCCGCTGGCAGAGCCCTGGAGGGAGGAGGCGTCAGGTCTCCGTGGCCGAGCTGCCCGTCTCTCTTATGCTGACGCACACCTTTGCGGAGCTTCAGTGCAGACCCAGGTCATCCTCCGCGGGCGAGGGGCGCGACAGCCGGACGTTCACGCCGCTTGTCAGAAAGGTCTGGAATCTGCAGACGGAAAATGGGAGAAGGGACGCGCTCCCCCGTGCTCCTCGCTGGTTCCGTCAGAGCCGCAGGTGCCTACGGTTTCTCAGAGTTTGTCCAGACTTCAGCAGTGGGAGTGGGAGTGAAGGACCAGGTCTCTCCCAGAATTCTGAAACAGAGATCTTGCTGATGGATGTTCCGAGAAAGCAGACGCACTTAGAAAAGATTTCTACCGCCCGCTGGTGTGTCTCGTAGGACAAATGTGTTTGTAACATTTCAGTTCAGCCTCTTCTCGAAGGGTCCTCCACACATTTCCCCCCCCCTGTTTTGTGAATTAAAAAATATTTCTTTTTTCCCCCCTCTCGTCTTTTTCTTTCTCTCAAACCCCAAAGACTTTGTGTTCTCTTTATCCAAAATGAATGTGCCCATTTTGGGGTGTCACCCAGGGAAATACATATTGTGATTTAATCCTTAGAACTTATAGATCTCAGGAGTTTTTTTGTTTTTGTTTTTGTTTTTGTATGTCTCAGAATACTGAAAGCCACCTAGGATAACCCCCTTTGTTCAGTAAATTAAATACTAGACAGCTGTATTAAAACCAAGTTTTGGAATATGTAAATGATAAATAATACCCACTGCTGTGAATTATAAATAAGCATCTCCACTTTAAACAAATTAGCATTTATTGCATAAACTTTACCATCATGTTTGCTTGCTATTCGGTTAAAACAAAAGAGTTACCTATATTAAACTTAGGACATCTGTCCTTTGCCAAATGAAATTTGGTAAAACTATTTGATTTTAATATTTCTGAAAGCTCCCAGTACAAATCTTGGATGTACTAAACAGATTGCTAAACCATTATCAATACACTTTAAAAATATAAAAAATTTGGGCTTCCCTGGTGGTGCAGTGGTTGAGAGTCCGCCTGCCGATGCAGGGGACAGGGGTTCGTGCCCCAGTCCGGGAAGATGCCATATGCCGCAGAACGGCTGGGCCCGTCAGCCATGGCCGCTGAGCCTGCGGGTAGGGAGCCTGTGCTCCGCAACGGGACAGGCCACAACAGTGAGAGGCCCGCGTACCGCAAAACAAAAAAAAAAGTGAGGTTCCTATATATAAAAGCCACAGTGATAGTGGAAAGCATTACCAATTCTTGAGAAGTAGAGATTAGTTCCGTAATATTTTCAAACCTGTGAACCAGGATAGTAACAAGTATAGGCTTCAGATAGGCCTAAGTTGGAGTTCTTATTCTGTCATTCTAACCTTACGGACTTTGGCCAAGTTGCTATTCTGAGTTTGTTTCCTCATCCATAGAGTGAAAATAATTTCTGTTGAATAAAGGTGTAGCATAAACAGATAATTCAACATACTTCAAAGTTACAAAATTTACCAAGATAACGTGTAAAATACCTGATACAGAGTGGTTACTCAAATACTATTTGTCCTGTCATTGACCATCCTTGCCTGTGGTCTGCTCTGCCTTCCCTTAGCTAAGGGAGCAAGCGTTGAGCTGAAATGTGTGCTTTTACCTTGGTCGTATCTAAGCATGCTACTTTGAAAATTGTCCTTCGTATTTGGGACTCTATATAGTTCTTCAGATAGATAGTGGTGAATTTGGGGCATAAGTTCTTTGTTAGCAGAATTTCTAGTTAGGCTATATGTTATGTCACATAGGTTTATGTGTCCCAGTATGCTGAAATTACAAAACTTTTTGAAACTATCAATCTAGAGACAGAATCATATTAATTTCTAATAAAAACTGAAAGATAGCAATTTTTATGCCAGAATGCCAGCTTTGAAACGTTGCAGACTACCAAACTATTTTGAAGATAGGAGAGAGAGATGTGGAAAAGGACTGAAAAAAGAAACTATAGGAGGATAGTTGAATGGACAGTAGCTATGAGTTGAAGAATCTGTCCCGTGCTGACAACTGTTGGGTTCCAATCCTTTCACAACCTGTTGTTAGTCTAGACTATTTATGTTTTAATTGATTTTTTTTCTTTCAGGAAATTTTCAACAACTTATCTATTTCTAAATGCAATTTTCTGACTCTTTTGCCCTTGTTCTTTTTTCTTTAGAAATGAGGATGGGAAATTATAACGACCATAGGCTTTTGTCTCAAGCCCAAAACATGTCTTTAACTTTTCCTCAAAATTTTAAATATGGTTTTGTCCACAGAATTGCAATTTAAGTTCTTATTTTCTACCCCTTCATTGTCGTTTTTGCTTTTCTCTAGGCTTTTTCCAGCTTTTTGTTCTTAATTCTTAAATTGTGGGAAATGTAAGCGTGGACATTGCATTGGCAATAGGACTTCCTTACTCTCATGAACATGTGAACAAGCAATATTTGGATTTTCCTGCCTTACCATGCATACAAGGATTCTATTTTTCCACGATCATCCTGAGACCAAGCAGTACCAGCTGTATTTGTTTGAAAGGTTTTAGCAAGTCCCCTTCTTCCTTTGATTCTTGAGAGCGTATCCTTTATTTGGCAGAACACAAGACAACCTTCTCTCTGTTTTCTTTGGCAAGTTATTTTCTTATCTCAAATTCTTTTTACCCAGTTTGAGAGACTGGATTTGATCCAGGAAATAAGAAGGATTCTATTTCCCTTCAACTAAGTATCTTGAAGTTTGTAAGCTAGGTGAAGAAGACTGTAGGAATTCTATCTTCCTGTAGGTATAAAATGCATAAGCTGTCTTAAAATGTCTATGGATATCACTCAGAATAAGGCAATTCATGTTTAATTTTTCCTATTGACTTTCCTTGACTCACTTAGAATCTATTTTAGGTCTTTTATTTTCTTCTCTCTTTGCTATAATCCTTTAAGGTAAAGTCCTCATTTTAACAGAAAACATTAGGGTAGCTTATTTACAGAAACGAAGGCATTTTTTTCAGATGCATTCCCTGCCGTTACTGTTATACTTTGCCAATTTCTCCTGTCCTAGTGCTCTGTTAATCCACTTTTCTCCTTTACAAATATCATTGTTTATGTACTGTTACAAGTCCTCTGAAGCACCCTGTCCCCCTTGCTAATGTTAATCATTTAAAAATGGAATGACACCCTTCCTTGTAGGGGAATGTAGAGGTAGCTGCACACAGGGATCTGTGACATTCAACAGCCATTGTAGTCATAATTACCAATCCTGACTTGCTGCTTTCCGGCAGAGCTGAGTTGTAGAGACAGAACAACAGCAAACCTGGCTGCTGCAGGAGTGGTGAATGTCACTTCCCACACGCAACCTCCAAGTGCCATGGGTTTAGAATATGCGCCTTGTAAAATATCTCTGCACGTTTATGCGAATGTTGCATATAGAAATGTTTAAGAGAATTTGTCCTTGTCCTCCCAAGTTAAATGTTTTATTTTTCATCAACTAAAATCTTGAAAAGTAAGCTAGCAAACGATATTCCACTCCCTCTCCCTTTTAAATTCATTTTGAGTACAAGCCTCTCTGGGGCTTACTTTTCTAGAAATAGACAGCTTATTTACAACCCATTCTGATTTCTTATTGGTCTTAGTGGAAAACTGAATTCTTAATCGTGCTAGTGAATTACCAGTGATAGTTACTACCACTATATGGCCAGTACCACTAGTCTCCACATACCTAATACATAGCTTTATTCAAGAAATTATTTGAAATATGTATGTTATAGTTCCCAGGATGCTGCTAACTGTTTTTTTTTTCTTTTCCACTGCTCTTTAACTTTAATGAATACTCAGTGGTTCTCAGTTGGATTATTCCAAATGAGAGAGGGCAGACATTGGCTTCTTTATTTTAGTGTGCTCAAGGTCAGTCTACCTTATGGATGAGTAGGCAGTTTGGATACTTATGATGTTTTGACGATGTCTTGAGTCTCCATGGATTACTTCACTGAAAGTATTGAGATGAAGGATATGGACTCTTCTACCATACAACTTTTTTGTTGTAATTTTGATCAAGTTTGTTATTTCTATTTCAGTAATTTTTGTGTTCATTTTTATTACTCTTTTCTTCAGGTTTATTAGTAGTTCATTTTCCATTTCAGAGTTGAAATCTAGGCTTAACATATTTTCTTTTTTTTTTAATTGAGATATAATTAACATATAACATTATATTAGTTTCAGTTGTACAACGTAATTCAATATTTGTACATATTGCAAAATACATATAAATTTTTAAAAATCAATTTTTAGCTTTATTAAAAATGATACATTCACATGATTTAAAAAATAAAATGATACTACAAAGCTTATAACAACAGCATAACCCAGAAGCTCCAAGCATCCTTCTCTACCCCCATTTACTCCCCCCCAGAGTCATCCTCCACTCTGAACTGTTTCTTTTGGTATTTACATTACAATATTTACATTCCTGTAGGGCTTTTACTTTGTTGGGTTTATTTTCCCCTCGACGATTTCTTCAAATTTTCTTTTGTTTCATTGTTTCATTTCTTCTGTATTCTTTAACAACTGTAAAATCCCTCCCCATACTCTTTTCCACATAATCAAATGTATCAGGAATCTATTAGATGTACTTATGTTGTTTTTGTTTGTTTGCTTTAATCAGAGACCTGTCTCCCAGGGCCCTCTGCTTAATCTAGACTGTTGCTCTCTTGACTGCATGGCTGTTGTCTGGGATTTCCTTTCACCTCTTTTGTGTTGGGTTCTCTGATTCTTGGATCCTATGTTAACTATCTTGTTTTTTTCCCTTGTTTGGATAGCATGTATTCATTAGTGACTTCCCTAGACAAATATATGTAAAAAGTAAAATTTTTGAGACCTTGCACATCAGATGTCTTATTCTAATCTCACAAGTGGCTGATAGTTTAACAGGGTCTAGAATTTCAGATTGAAAATCACTATCCTTCAGAATTTGGATGTGTTATTCCATTGATTTCTAATTTTAACATTGCTGTTCAAATATGATGTTATTCTGATGCTGGTCCTTTGTGTGTGGCTATTGTCTCTAGAAGTTTTTAGGATCTTCTATTTGCTCATGGAATTCTAAAATTTGATGATATACCAACAGTGGAATCTTTTAACATTTATTGTATTAAATGGGTATTTCAAATGCCCTTTCTATCTAAAAACTCATGTCCTTTAGTACTGGAAAGTTTTCTTGTGTCACTTTCTCATCTTTTCTTCTCTTTTTGATGTTTTTTTCTTCTCTTTCTGAAATACCTGTTGGTCATATGTTAGGCCTCCTGATTCATTCTCTATGCAACTAGGAACTACACCCAGGTTTCACTCTGGAACTGCTGCAGTGAACAGTGATCTGTTGTCATGTCTGGAGAGACACTGTAAATCCAATGCTAAAGTTGAGAACTAGAAACTAGAATTCTTCTGGGTTTCTAGAAGCTGTATATTTCTGATGCCACCCTTGTGCCACCTGCTTCTTTATGTGCTTTGAAGTCACATTTGCCCATGAGTTGTCTGTTTGGAGAAAAGTCACAAAGCTGTGCCCTAGCTGGAAGAGAGACTGAGATTTCAGGTTCAACTTTAGGGATCTGCAGATTCATAAGGTCAGAAACTCCCTGAACATAGGAGGAGTATTTATAGGTACTCAGCAACTAGTTAATTTAGTTGGGGAGAAATTAGCAAGAGACAGTAGGAACTTTAGGACACTGGATGACTGGAGAGGAGGTCTTTTTAGACAAAGCAAGAATATAAAATATTAAACATAAATAGTACTTGCTTTCCAATTTTATGAAAGTGATAACGATAGCATTTTGTGTACTGCATTACATGCATATAACATACATACCTGAGAGAATTATAAAACTTTGTCTCTTCGAAGTAAGCAGTCCTTTTTATTCCATTTTTTGTCTTTAATATGAACTAGCAATTTTTTTTCCCTCCACATAAATTAGGTTATTTGCCCTTGGAAAGCTAGTATGGTTGAATGGATTGGTACCATAAGATAATACATTTTGATGTCATTTATCTATGAATAGCTACCTAGCTAATCCATTAAAGAAAATCATAGTGTATCATTTTAATATAATATATTGTCATAGCCAGTGATATACAGATTTTCCATTTGGAAATTATCATTACTTTTTAAATGTCTGTCTCCATTGTTATTCTTAAGGCTGTCTGAGAGCTGGGAGCATGTCTTATTCATCTTGATATCTTCTTAATGTTGAACCTATACAATATTAAATGTATACTTATAAATCAAGTGATCACATCTGATCCAAGGCACAATATGTGAATATTTTTCATGAGGTACAAAGATAGCTATACATGGTCTGAAATCAGGTCAAGAAACTTAGAGCCTTGTCCAAACTCTGCCACAGAGTATTAAGCATGTGATATTCTGCGAGCCATGGGAGAGAAAATGCAATCTGCTGAAATCAGCACACAACCTAAGGGGAGCAGGGAGAGGGGTCGTGGCTAACAGCAGTAGACAGGAATGGCCTCCACCTTGGATGACCAGCAAATTAATGCAAGTCCAGAGCATGAAGTGATTTTTTTTTTTTTTTTCCTGAGCAGGAGTAGATATCCAGGGTCCCAGTCTGAGAGGAGAAATACAGGGTATGTTTTATGGGTTTCTGGGAGTAATAGTTTTTAGCTTGGTGCAATTGCCAGAACAGTAAATCAAGGTTGACTTGGTTTGGGAAAGCAACTCTGGAAGCAAATACTGGAGTAAGAACAAGAACCAGAACAAGATATAGTAGACTGGCCATCCCTAGGATCTTGGGGGGATAGACCAGTAGTTCTGAAAATGTGGTTCCCCCGACCAGTAGCATCACTTGGGAACTCGTCAGCAATGCAAAATCTAGGCACCACGTTGAATCAGAAACTGAATTAGGAATGTTGGAGGTAGACCTCATCAGTTCATGTTTAAAAGAGCCTTCCGGGTGATTACGATGGCCGGGCCTCCATGAGGGCGTCCAGGGGATTCAAGATTCAAATTACCTCCACCAACAAGCACCTTCCCTCTCCTCCCCCAACATATGACACTCAGTAGTGTATGTCAGGCTGTATCTGAATCCCATTGCTTTTTTGGGAGGGAACTGTAAAACCCCCTGGGATATATTCTTGTCAGTTTGAGGCCTAGATAGTGTAGGCTCTGTAGGGACAATGTCTTCATTGTTCACATCTGGCAAAACAGCTGCTAGGGCAAACGGATTAGCTGTTCTAATCTGAGTTCTGATATTAACTAGCCATGTAATTTTAGTAAAGTGACTCATCTTCTGTATGCTTCCATTTACTGCTTTGTGAAATAAAAGGAATGAATTACTGATTGCTAAGGTCCCTTTCAGCTTAAAATTATATAATCAATCCCATGGGAAAAGACATCCAGCTTTTTAAAAAGTAATGGGTAAAAAGGCAGTGCAAAAGAGAATATAAACAATATTTTTTTTTATTATTACAAACAACCTTTTGGTGGTATAGAAATGAATATGTAAACCTTATTATAAGCCTACCTCTAAGAGGGGATGAGAAGAATTACAATCCCTTGAGCATAAATATCCTACTTTTAATTACCTCAGTAGAAAGGAATGGGTGATTTGTGACTGTGGTTTCATGGAATTATGGCTCTAATATGTATCATTTATATTCAAAACTAGACTGCATAATACTTGATCATTGTTAAATCAGTCATGCCTCTCAATTTCCCATGGCTGGAAGTTAATATTTTTGGGTTTTTTTTTTTTTTTAAGTAGTTGAGGAAAAACATTGAACACTCAAATAATTTAGCCAAAGTCAGTGGTCATGTTAGAAATAAGTTCCTTATTCCTTGTTTGGGAATCAAGGGGCCTTAGCAATTATTTGTTCAAACTCCTCGTTCACCAGGGTCTAAAAATGGAAAAGGCAGAAAAGTATAAGAGAATATGTGGATGTATATGGTTTGTTATTTAGCAACATGGTTTATTTAGTAAACATATGGTTTGCTATTTAGCTGTCGATTAAATGTGTCTAAAAATTTCACTGAGAGGCAGCATAATATAATGAAAATAATGCAATCCTTATAGTCAGACAGACCTAGGGTGAAGACCAGCTCTACAGTGGTCAGATTACTTCACTGTAGCTCAGTTTTCTCATCTGTAAAATAGAGATAATACCTATCTCATGGTTGTAGGGAATAAAATTGAAATAATGTATATAACAGCACCTGCTACAAAACCTGGCACTTAATGGTTGCTCACTGAATGGTAGCTATTGCTACTAAATAGAACTAAAGTAAATGGATCTCCCACACAAAAAAAAAGATTTTCCAGAATCCTTTTTTCTACTCAGCCATAAACTTGTAACCTGAACACCCTATAGAGTGTAGAACAAGTTTTAAAACTTATTTCCCTTCTGTTTTCTCAGTTCTTAAGTTTCCAATACCAAACAAAATATTTTGTCATCTCATCAATAATTACAACTTTGCATATTATTTAAGGATCGACTCCCTAAATCTTAGTATTGGAGTACCCATTTTATCTTATTGCTTAAATTATTCCTGTGTTTCTCCAGAAACTATTTGTCCTCTAGAGATTTTTTTTAAAAAAATCATCATTAGTGCTTGTATTAGAGCAGGTTCCCTAGAAACAAAGCCTGAGACAGGGGTTCAGGCACACATGCTTTATTGAAAGAACGTTCTTCAGGAAACACTTACAAGGGAATGAAGGAAGCTGCATAGGGAAGGGGAAATCACTGCACAGTTGACATGTCTGATGAAGTCTAGCCTTAGCCTGATCCAAGACAATGAAACACTGGATCATAAATGAAATTTCACTTCACAGAAATGTCACCTTGAGGCAAGAGGATCAGCCTTTTGTGTGTCACTTATTACACACTCAGCCATTGGCTT
Source organism: Grampus griseus (assembly GCF_964374135.1). Lineage (NCBI taxonomy): Eukaryota > Metazoa > Chordata > Mammalia > Artiodactyla > Delphinidae > Grampus > Grampus griseus. The sequence goes on along the minus strand of NC_139003.1, from coordinate 26,997,999 downwards.
TGGGAAGAGGGAGCTTTGGGATTTGGGTGCTGACTCCCGTTAGCCAAAAGCAATGCCAAATCTCTGGAGAAGGGAGCAACTGTGAGCTGTTAGCAGGCAACACTCCCAGCAGCTGGGAGCTGGGTGCATGAACTGGTCAAGGGAAACTGTCAACAGTGTAGTTCCTTTAAGTGGAAGGTTTCTAAATCCATGATTTTCCATTGCACTCACAGGATGCCAAATGATAATTTCTATATCTGTATGAGCTGATATCTGGCTCACACGCTGTTAGACAAGTCGTGTGCCCTGGCACCCAGAGGAGACATCTTTTGCTAATTCCTACAAAAGCATTGAATAGACTAGTGACAGCTCTAAAGCATAAGCTGCAAGTGAAGGGCCTCAATAACTAGTCCTGAGCAGGGCAAGGAAAGCAATACTGACAAACGTTTAAAGTGAAATAGTACTTGGATATAAGTTATCTTTTCATCAAAGTCCAAAAATTGTTTTTCTCTGCTTGGTCAGCACTCTCACTGAGTGAACCCAGCTGGAAATCAGCTGATTTGGAAGCTGGGAATTGTATCTTGTAAGGGTGACCCCCCTACAATATAGAACCGAGCAGAGACAGGGTGAGAAATTGGTTCGATAGCAATTTCTCAAGGACAAGTACAGTTATTTGCTAAAATAACCTTAGAAGGTTGTATTTGGCCGTCTAAGTTCCCAGTCCCTGTATCTCCTTTGGGCATAGCAGCATATATATATATGTTTTCAAATCATTTCCTTTTGGCTGTACTTTTCCCATTCAGTTTCTGCTCATTGCTAGCTTTCAGATCACGTACTGATCCCTGGAATCCATATGTCATCTTTACTCTTCTATATTTTCCTGTAATAGATACCTATTCTTTTTCAAAAGCTGATGTTCATGATCCTGAGTAGTGGTAGCCACATTTATATTTTGTGACCTTGCCCTTAGAAGGTCACATCTAAGGTTTAAGGCCCTTCTGGCCATAGAAGATTGGACCAGGGCTAAATAATCTCTGGGCCAACAAATTTGTTTCCTGAGATCTGGGGATCATGTATTCTAGATGTTAGTATATGCTAATTGCATAAACTAAGGACAGATAAATTCAAGGAATGTGGGGTGGCCATTTTCTGCTGTGTTCATGAAAGAAGAACAAAGCAATTTACAGAGAGAAATTGGAATGAAGCGGACTTAAAGAAAGAAGCAAAGATGTGAGATCATGGGATCTCTCGAGAGGGAGATAAAAGGAAGAGAAGTCTCCATCCCTGCTAGCTTTCCATTTCCTAGTTGAGGGCCAGTATCAGTTCTTGTTCCTGGATTCTCCATCGTCCTATGTAAGTTCCTCTTTTTTGGTTTATTCCAGAGCTCTCTGAAAGTGCACCTCAGGTGGTACTGGAACCCAGTTGCACCTCAGCTGGAACTTGAACCCACAGTCTTCCAACTGAAAACCACAACTCATCTCAGGACTTAATGAAGCTCAGGTTCTTTATGTCTCGGCACAGAAGGAATTCAGTAAGAGGCAAAGTGATAGGTAAGAAGTAGATTTATTAAAATAGGACGCTTGTGAAGGATTCAAGCGGGCAGGCAAGAGGGCTCTGCCCCAAGGACTAAGTGGGCTACATTTTTATAATCAAAGGAAAAGTGGGGAAGGGTAGAAGACCACCTTCCTCAAAAGATGTTGCAAGAAAATGGGGCATGAGAGGATGGTCATATCCCGGGTCTCAGCTGAGTCCCTGGGACAGGCCGCCAAATGAGGGTCCTTGGCTTCGTGCAGGAAAGAATTCAAGAACGAGCCAGAATAAAGTGAAAGCAGGTTTACTTAGATACTCATTCCATAGGCAGAATGGGGTCCGTCTCAGAAAGTGAGACAGCCCTGGGAGATACACACTCCATAGATAAGAGTGTGGACCATCCCAGAGGTGAGAGAGCCCCCAGGCTGCAGGAGTGGTTAGTTTTTATGGGCTGGGTAATTTCATAGGCTAAGGAGTAGGAAGGTAATTCCAACTCTTTTGGGGGTGTGGGTGGGGATTTCCAGGAACTGGGCTATGTTTTGGCCTTTGATGGTTGGCCTCTAACTATCATAACACCTGTGGGTGTGTCATTTAGCATGCTAGTGCATTATAAAGACTGTATAATGAGGCTCAAGGTCTACTGAAAGTCTAATCTTCCACCGTCTTGGGCTTAGTTGGTTCCAACCAGTTTATGTCTTAATCCTCAATGGCTATGTCATTCTTTTAATGGTTGTGCCCTGCCCCCTTCTCTCCTGTCTCATTTCTATTACCTGCACCTAAAAGATCCTTGACCAAGATAACATTTTAAACTAATTTGAACAAGTTGTTTAAAAATTAAGTTTCATATTTTCTTTCTCACATTTCCATTTTCCTCCTTTAAGATTTGTAGGAAGATAAAGACAGTGGAATACTGGCACTTCTTTTTTACCTGGATACTCTTCATACTGAAATTCTTCATACTGAAATTCTTGTATGTTTACGTTATATTCAATTAGACTAGGACTCTTAATTGATGAAAGAGGGAAGTTCTAATAAGCATCCAGACTGACTTGGTACGATGACTCAGCTCCTATGTAACGATGGTGTCTATGTGCATGCACGTTATAGTGTTCTGACACACGTAAGGAGCATGTGTCATTCTTTCACAATTTGCTGTTTTCATGCAGGTTCATACACATCCCAATCTTATCTTCCTCAGGCTCTCCAAGCACCATTGGATTTAATCTAGATCTGTAGCTCCGACTGATAAGCTCCTTAAAGGCATGGTGCACAAATTCGAACTCATTGATCTTGGTTGCAAATCTTTCTTCTTAAGGTGTTTTCTTGTCTTAGTGAATAACACAGCTGTGTACTCTTTTCCAGTCAGAAACCTCAAAACCGTCCTGTCCTCCTATCCCTCACACTGTCCCCGTCCTCTCTCCAGTCGCTATAGCCTGTCAGTTTTACCTCCTATTCACTCTCTATCATCACTTCTTTTTCGTCTCTTCTGCCTACGCCCCAAATCAGACCATCATTGACTGCCTTCTTGGTCTCCCTGTTTTAAGTCTCACTGCTGTGCCCCCAGTTCATCCCGTACATTTTTGCCAGCAAGTGAGAAGCCGATCATGTTAGCCTCCCTAAAAATTTCTTCAGAGATTCCTCATTACTTAACAGGGTAAGATTTAAGCTCCTCACTCAGATATATAAGGCCCTTCAATATCTATCCCTCACAACTTATTCAGCCTCATGCTCTGGTAACTCTTCCCCCTGCGCCCAGCCTCTTACACTTCACACTCCGTCAGTGCTTAGAGTTGCTTCAACAGGCCACATTTCTCACACCTTATTCCCTCTGCTTGGAGTGTCCTCTCCTTTTTCCCTAAGGTTGTCTGTGTGGCAAGCCCTCCTTCAACAACCAGGTCAAGTATTTACCACTTTTGTGAAGGCTTTTCTGAATTTCCCAGGTAAGGTGCCCTTTTCTCCTTGGTTCCCACATCGAAACTTGCACGCAATTCCGCTACAGCTTAAAATGAATTAAACTGATGTGTATTTACTTGTTTCCTCATTTGACTCTAAGGTGATGGATCCTGTATTTTTATGTGCATACGACCCCATATATGTGTATTTTTCAGTTACATGATCCCCCACTGCCTAGCACAGATTCTCAATAAATATTCGTTGACTAAGAATTAGAGAAACATGAAAGGGAAGGGAGGAAAGAAAGGAAGGGAGGGAAAAACTAAAGGAGGACTGTTCAGAGTTCTAAGAAACTGCTTCATATCCTTGTAGTTCTCAATATCCTTTTCTTCTAAATAATCCTGGCTCTCCCAATGCAAAATTTTTGAATCATGGCCGAGACTTCTGTTCTCACCCATCAGGATATAAATGCTGAAGCTACCCTCTGCAGCCAGGTGAGACTTCAAAATTCTCCGATTTTCATTGGGAGATCTTTTGCCAGGTACCAGCTTCCTCTCTAATCTTACTTGCTTTTCTTTGACACTCTTGATACATAACACTCTCATAAGCAAAGAAAACAAAAATTTATTTTGAAGGTGACAATGACTCTGAATAATAGAAATACATTCAATAGTAGTACTGGTTTGCCCAGGAATTATATATTATATTTAAATAATCTGTCTAAATATATTTCTACTGCAAAAATGCAACATTAAAGACATAGAAGCTAATCACTGTGGACATTTTATTCACCATTCAAAATATATGTTAGTCAAAAAACTTGTCAGTTTCTCATGGAAAACTGAACATACATTTTTCTGGAAGCTCTTGCCTTGTATTTCTTTTGAATTAACAAAGCTACAAGTGATAACTAAAGAAAATGAATTGTCACACTGATATTGCCTGTATAGAACAATCTTCTTGTTTTCTAAGCAAGTTGGGCAGGAGTAGGAAAGAGGGACCATGTCAGTATAAGTAAATAGAGAAATTGACAGTATACAGTTGTTGGGGAAACAGTATGTTAGGGGTTTTTGCAAGTCAAGGGTTTAAACTGTAATCATTGGGTGGAGAAATCACTGCTCTTAAGACACTATTGGGGCTTCCCTGGTGGCGTAGTGGTTGAGAGTCCGCCTGCTGATGCAGGGGACAGGGGTTTGTGCCCCGGTCCGGGAAGATCCCACATGCCGCGGAGCGGCTGGGCCCGTGAGCCATGGCCGCTGAGCCTGCGCGTCCGGAGCCTGTGCACCTCAACGGGAGAGGCCACAACAGTGAGAGGCCCGCGTACCGCCAAAAAAAAAAAAAAAAAAGACACTATTGGGTATCTGTTAATTCTATGGGAAATATGATAAGAAAGGGACTTATGGTCTCTTACTCTAATATTTTGCCTTTAATTCCCTTCTTAGTTTCCATAAATTTCTGAGAAGTAGTATATGCTAATGAAGTAGTTTTTCCTGCAAATATTTATGCAAGTAAAAGAAAAAATAACTTACATGTTTAAATTACCAGAAACGAAGACTTAAAGGAATAACTGCTTTTGTAGTCCATCTTTCTAGAGTCATCATTTCTTCAACTAATTCACTACAAAAACAGTTCAGGTCTTTATCCTAGTCTTCATATTTATTTAAACTAAGGCTATGATTAAAACTATTTTCATACCTAAAAATAGAAAGCAATATACTCTTCTTGCTTCCTTAGTATAGCAAAACATTGTCCCAAGGAGCTTTAGTCTATCGATATGTTCTATCACTCTCTTCTGTTAGGTCAGGTTTCATTTTTTATCGCTTTACTCTTCCTAAAGCTATTTTAATTTCCTTCTGAAGATAAGCTTTCCAAGGCCAAGTCCTGATGTTTCTCTCATTTGCCTGTTGCTGTTGTTCCATTATAATACTTATTCTTTCTCCAACAAATAGATTGTTAGGTTTCCCACTCTCCAACTTCTATTCCTATAGTTCCTAACTGAAGAGGCCTACTAAATTTGGATTTCTAATAGCTTATTTTCTCTTCTGAGGGACATTATGTTGATATCTTACCTATTATGACAAGGTTCCTAATTGTAGTTGCTACAGAACTCTTTGAATTACAAAAAGCGTTTTCTTTTGGTCATCAATAATAGTTGCCTTTGTTTTCTTGAGTTTGAAAACGTCTGAGTCTGTCCTCAAGTAGAAATGTAGAACACCAGTCCTTCAAAACCACCTCAGACAGCATAAACCATAATTTTTTGCTATTCAGCTACTCTCAAAACCCAGTGAGAAATGTGGGATTTTGAAAAGTTTTCAATGGAAATGCTCTCCATCGAAACCCCTAGGTAACTTAACTTTTATTTTTGCATTAAATTCAATCCCTGGGAGGCCGCATGGTTGTACTGCATTAACTTAAGCCACTTATAGAATCAAGTGCACTAAGTTATAGTGTAAAACTCTTGATTTTAATAGAAGATTATTGTAAGAAAAAGTATTATGAATTCACTTTTATATTGATGATAAAACTATTGTTCAGGATATTTTTATTAAGTAATATAAGTTAATAGTCTCTCTATAAGAGTGCTAAGTGAGAAGTTTCTTTCGGAATTTAGTTACAGAGAATAAGCTGTCCAGAAGCACTGGTACAATTTCTCTTTTCCGATGATAGTTGTAAAATAATGTATTTCTTTCCACACACCCCCTCCCAACCCCACCTGCCCCACCTCAGGCTGCTCAAATACTCAGAGCAAAATTTGATGCTATCATATCAACTATGTCAATGCTTTCAAAATTTCAGACATTTGCATGATACCTTCATGACGTTTGCCATATCCTCATACCTCCAGAAGAATTTATATTCTAATTTTAATCAAAGCAGTTTTTTACTTTAACAAATGTATTTTAAAAGAAAACTTGGGTTTGATATGCTAGCTATATTTTTAATCCACATCAAAATATTATTAAACTGTCAAAATAAATGCTTTGTATAATGCTTAAAATCATCTCACATACTATCAGTAGTACATATATCATGCACTGGAAAACATTGAACTGTGTTAACTTAGGATTAGTTTATTTTGCTCTCCTATACCTGGTTCTGATTTTCTCTTAAATAATTTTATTGTGTATGCTTTTTGTTGCCTCAAAATATCTTTGATAAAAGGGACTCTTGACTGCAGGTGTCAGAATCTAAGTGCAGCTAGCATATGTAAAGAAAAGAAGAAGGAGAAGAAGGAAAAAGGAGAGGGAGAGAGAGAACTGGGTCTGTTAACTGACAAGTTCAAGATAGACCTCTTAAGGCTTAGCTGGATCTGTCATTCATTGATGTCAGTATGTCTCAGCCCTTCATTCTCTACCTTTCAGCTTTGTTCTATGTGGCCATGATTCTTGGTCAGACTCTCAGTGTACTGGCTCCCTGCAGCTCCAGGACTTATCACCTACCAGTTTAGCAATAATTCCAGGGGAAAACACACAAGCAAATTCCTCTTTTCGCACAACGAGAGCAAAAGTCTTAGATCTGATTCTCATTACTCTGACAAACATCATGTTACTTAACTAATCACTGTAGCACGGAGTTTTGCAGTGTCTGACTAATAAATTTGCGTCATGCACCTGGGGAAGATGGGTCAGTTCCACCCACAGCAGATATAAGAATACTAGGGTAGATAGTTTCTAAAGTAAAAAAGGGTATGGTTACCAGCTGTAATAGACTTAATATTTATATCTCCTCTCCCCCAAATTCATATGTTGAAATCCTAATCCCCCAACATGATGGTATCAGGAGGTGGTGCTTTGGGGAGGTAGTTTGGTCATGAGGCTGAAACCTTCAAGAGTGGGATTTTAGCAACTATATATTAGGGTTGCTGGGCCTCGGCACTGTTGATATTTTGGACTGGCTAATTCTTCGCTTTGGAGGGTTTTTAAACTAAAAGTTAAGTTGAAATATCAGAATCAAGGATAACTGTTTACTTTTTTGTTGTGTTTTTTTATTTTTAAAAATTTTTATTGGAGTATAGTTGGTTTACAATGTTGTTTAGCTTCTGCTGCACAGCAGAGTGAGTCAGTTATACATATACATGTATCCACTCGTTTTTAGATTCTTTTCCCATATAGGTCATTACAGAGTATTGAGTAGAATTCCCTGTGCTATACAGTAGGTCCTTATTGTTATGTATTTTAGTGGTCCCCAACATTTTTGGCACCAGGGACCACTTTCGTGGAAGACAGTTTTTTCAGGGAAGCGTTGGGGGGTTCAGGGGGTAATGCGAGCGATGGGGAGCTGCACATGAAGCTTCACTCCCTCACCCGCTGCTCACCTTCTGCTGTGGCCCGGTTCCTAACAGGCCGCGGACCAGGGCTTGGGGACCCCTGATCTATTTTATATATAGTCGTGTGTATATGCCAATCCCAACCTCCCAGTCTTCCCTCCCCCTCCCCCAGGGACAACTGTTTAAATAAGTGCAGCCATGTTTATATAATAAATGCTGCTTAATGCAGCATATGTGCAGCATTAAGATGTTTAACAACATCTCTGGCCTCTATCCGCTAGATGCCAGTAGCATCCTCCATTGTAACAGCCAAAAATATTCCCAGACGTTGCCAAATCCCCCTGGGAGGAAAAGTTTCCCCAGTTGAGAACCACTGCAATATATGTAGATATAGATGTACAAATGTAATGACATTTACAGTTAGAAATGAGCCTCATTGCTGATCCAGGTTTGTGATTAATGGTAAAATGCTATTGATGGTATTATAACTACTCCATGACCAACATTTCCTTCCTTATTACATCTACATAAAGACTATCCTTAGTTGTATGGTCACTGATAAGATTTATTGAATTTATTGCTTGTGCTTCTGTATCTCTACCTCATGGATTCATAATTATTTTGCATGACAAAGGAGAGAAAACAACTTTACTGTACATCAGGGGAATCTGTCAGTTGCTGCTCTCACACATAATTCTATAGCCATTATTTATGTTTGAAATTGTATTTGATTTCAATCCATATCAATTGTTGTTCTTCTCTTCAGCTCATCATGTGCATATGTTTGTAATTCTATAATTTTCCTCCATATATATTCTTATAGTTGAGCTATGCTATAGCATTTCACCTTCCTGCTAGTATATTGGTTGCAGTTTAGAACATTTTGGTTGTTATAATATTTTGGCATTTTTGTTATGGGTAGTTTGTACATGACTCTAATTACTTGGATTTGGAGAGAGGTCACTAAGACTGGAAGCTGAGTGGTTAGTGGATAGAATCCATGGATAACTGCAATATCCGGTCACAATTCAAGTAAAGTGGGCACCAAAATTTACAGTGGGTGGAAAGAGCATCATCAGACATGTGATACTCTGACGTCTAGATGTACTTGTCATCTGTGAGGGTGGTGCACAAATAATAGCATTTCCAACCATTAAAATGATGTTTCTAGAACAAAATTTCAAACCCAAAGACTGAAGTTTAAAAAAATAAATGGCCCCTAATCTAAGTGGTGGGAATGAGCAACTAGGCAAAAAACTGGAATTGAAACTGAGAATTCTGGACAGCACAGAGGTCCCATTAGTTGAACTATGTGGTATAGAAATTGTGACTTATGGAATAGTAAGGGAAACCAATGGTAAATGAGGTATCTTTGGAACAGAATTATAGAAAACTGGCTTAAAACTAAGCTTTGCCTGATGAAAGCTTCTTGGGCACTTTCTGCCTCAAGTCAAAGTGGAAGTGCCATGGGGTGAGCAGATCAAAGAACCCAGAGGGCTATCTGCCAACTGATGAGCAATGGAAGCTGATAGCCGATGTTCCAGTTAAAAAAACTGGATTTGATGGCAGGCTATACAACACCTCTGAAAAAAGATTCATAGTACCAACTATTGATGACACAACATGATGTCTCCTAAGATTCATTGGTTGTCATGATTTGATTTTCTTTTTTCTATGTCACTGGAACCTGTATTGCCTCAGTAGAATATTTTTATAATGGTTTAAGTCTATTCTTGTCTGTGGAAGCTACTGGCAGTCTTTAATCTTTTTCCTGGTTCTTGCTCAGACTTATTACTTGCTTCTTTAGATTTGGCAGTCAATTCAGAAGTTTTTGCTGTTAATACAATGGTCCATGTTCTTCTTGTATGAGTTCCTGTTTGTGCACTTGTATGGGAAAGAATTGCACAAGCTGTAGTTTATCAGGCTTGAGCCTTAGTTTTACATTTTTTTAAACAAATTTATTTAATTTATTTGTTTATTTTTGGCTGCATTGGGTCTTCGTTGCTATGTGTGGGCTTTCTTTAGTTGCGGCGAGCGGGGACTACTCTTCATTGTGGTGTGTGGGCTTCTCATTGCAGTGGCTTCTCTTGTTGCAGAGCACGGGCTCTAGGTGCGCAGGCTTCAGTAGTTGTGGCTCACGGGCCCTAGAGCACAGGCTCAGTAGTTGTGGCACACAGGCTTAGTTGCTCCGCGGCATGTGGCATCTTCCCAGACCAGGGATCGAACCAGTGTTCCCTGCATTGGCAGGCAGATTCTTAACCACTGCACCACCAGGGAAGTCCCTAGTTTTACACTTTTAAAAAATTAGACATTTACTATTTCAGTTATTTAATAATTATAATTATGAATAATATATGAAGGAATAATGTAAAGTTTGCTCTGTTATTCTTTTTAATTTCTTTCCCTCTTTTCTATGGAAAATAAGATAAGTGTAAAGTATCACTACCTGAGATTACATTATTGGTTTTTAAATTTTATATTAAATTGTACTAGCTCAATTTTATACTAGTTTGGAAAAGGATAACTACAGTGTATTTATATGCTCATCACATAAAATGTTTTTACTTAGCATGCATTTCTCACATGGTATTAGCTTTCTCAGTTTTACCTTAGTGTATGTATGTGTGTGTGTGTGTTCTCTTTACATCAACCAATGCATTGTTTGAGTCAAATCTTTACTATTTGCTTTACTTAAATCCCTTAAGCTTATGATTCAGATCTCACAAGATACCACAGAAATCTCAACCTAGATGGGAATTTCGAGCTGTTCAAATTGAGCTTTCTTCTTCTTTAGCAATGTTCATTCTTTGTTTTAATCTCTCCCCTCAGGTTCTGTGCTTTTTTAATGAATAAATGTAAGTAGTCAGTCAATCAGTGAATCCATATTCACCCATCCGTTCATAAAATATTTGCTTCACACTATGTCCTGCATGGCAGTTGGCTAGGCAGTGAATGGACATTACCTCACAAGCCAGATTCTTGCCTCTACGCTTTGCTCACCAGTGAGGTATGCTCCCCTGCCCTGCCCTTAAGTTAGTGAGCAAATCCTGTCAAGTCTGCCTCTTTTTCAACTGCTAAATCTGTCCTTTGCTGCTCCTACCTGTCTCTGTTACCACATTCCTAGATCAAGTGTCTATCTTTTGTCACTGGGATACCTACGACTGATGAATCTCTCTTCCTCTGATTCTTATTCAACTCTGCAGTCATAGGATCTTTCTGAAATGCAAACCAGCTACTCATAACCCCTTGGAAACCTTCCATTCTCCTACAGTGAAGTCAATATCATTAACATTCTTCAAGGCTTTTCCTGATCTGACTCAAGTATATCTCACCTGCCTCATCTCTTGATACTTCCTCCCTGAAACTCTTCTTGTCCTTCTATCCTTTATATCCTTGTCTTCTTGTTTTTATGTCTCTTCTTGTCTTTATGAGACAAGGGAATTGTCTTTTCCACTCTTTATACCTGGAAACTAGCGTAGTACTTGTTACATTATAAGTGTTAAATAAGTACTTGTTGAATGAATGAATGATTGAACAAGTGAACAACTCAGCAAGTATCTCAAATATTAAAAAACAACCTTCTAAGTCTTAAAAAAATGCCATTAGAGTCTATGTTCTATACTCCATACTAGGATTATAAATAGAAAATAACTAATGACTTTGTTGTTAGTTCTCAACCATGTCTGGAATAAGACAAAAAAAAAAAAAATACATGCAGGAATAGAGTCACTTTGCTTTGTGTCATGTATAAAATGCTGAGTGCAGCCAATTTTCGACAGTGACTTAGATTTAGGTTTCTTAATTTCAATCTCTGGATTCCCTTTTCTTTTTTTTCCCCATTAAATGACACACAAAAAGAGTGCCCCCCCCAAACACACACACCTTTTTGTCATCATTCTCCGTATGAATCCTTAAAGTAGCAAACATTCCTAGACAACTGGTGTAATGGAAAGCCCACTGAACCAGAAGTGGAAGACCTGCAGCAATTTGGAAAAATAGGGGAGACTACATTTATCTCAAGGGCAGGCTTAAACTGGTTGGGCCACTTTATTCATCTGGGAAATTAGAGGAATTGGATCAGAAGAGACTATTCCCGGAGAACATCAAATACTTACTATTCTATATTCCATTTTAAATAGGAATTAATTTACAAATTTTCAATTTATATAAAAGTTTCAGGAAAATACTACATAAAGTAAGGTATATTTCTATAGGTCTCTGCATTTGAATTACCTTAACTTACATGTAAATCCTTATGTGACAGGGATCTCAACTTCAAAGTGGACTGGGTCCACCGCCAGGATTTAGTCTTGACTAAGCATCTCTTGAAAACTGCTTGCACAAGCCTCAGAAGATCCTGCTTTTCATGGGTTGCTTGTCAGGAGGACTTTGGTTTGGAGTTATGGGAAGTCTGAGGAAGTTTAGTGCATGGGAGCCTGGGCTCTAGAAACAAATGCTATGGAGGGCACCATGTCTCTTTCCCGATCTCCTATTAAATGAGAGCCTTTGGGGAAGAAGTGATTTGGGTGGAAGCTGAAGGAGCTGTTTTTATGACAGAAGGTGAGATTTGGGAGAGGGACATTTTCTACATTTTGGAGCAAGACATTGCTGCACTGGCACAGTAAATTGTGACTGGAATGTGGTGCCACTTCTGATCCTTCAACTGCAGATTTGGGATGCACTGGGAGACACGGCTTTTGACAATGATGGTGCATCCCTTCAAGTGGCTTCTTAACTGAAGTAGGTATGGGGATTGGCTGTGAACACAGGCAAGACATCCCTGGACACTGAAAAAATATGCTGATGAAGTGGAATATTGCAACAGACTATTGTCCTGTGAAGTGTAAAGAACAACAAGCTCACCAAATCTGAGTAATTGCTATCAATAAAAACAACTCTTTTGTATCCCTAGGATGATGACACCAGGGGAAACTTGGATTAAATTTACAAAAGGGTCATATAGATACAGTCTAAGCCATAATTACCATTGTGCTATTTTTTAAATTTTGTTTTTTTATTTTATATTTTTTACTGAAGTATAGTTGCTGTGCAATATTATATAAGTTATGGATGTACACTATAGTGATTCACAGGTTTTAAAAGTTATATTCCATTTATAGATATTATACAATATTGGCTAATTCCCTGTGTTGTACAATATATCCTTGTAACTTATTTTATACATAATAGTTTGTACCTCCTACTCTCCTACCCCATATTGTCCCTCTCCTTTTCCCTCTCCCAGCTGGTAACCACTAGCTTGTTCTCTATATCTGTGAGTCTGATTCTTTTGGTTATATTCACTAGTTTGTTGTATTTCTTAGATTCCACATATAAATGATATCACACAGTATTTGTCTTTCTCTGACTTATTTCATTTAGCGTAATGTCCTTCAAGTCCAACCTTGTTGCTCCAAATGGCAAAATTTCATTCTTTTTTATGGCTGTGTGTATATATATACATATATGTGTGTGTGTGTGTGTGTGTGTGTACATATATACACAGCACAGTTTCTTTATCCATTCATCTGTTAATAAACATTTAGGTTGCTTCCATATCGTGGCTGCTATGAACATTGGGGTACATGAATCTTTTTGAATTAGTGTGTTTGCTTTTTTTTAGATATATAACCGGGAATGAAACTGCTGGCTCATATGGTAGTTCTATTTTTAGTTTTTGAGAAACCTCTGAACTGTTTTCCACAGTGGCTATACCAACTGACATTCCCATCAACTGTGAAAAGGGTTCCCTTTTCTCCATATTCTCACCAACATTTGTTATTTGTGTTCTTTTTGATGACAGTCCTTCTGCCAGGTGTGAGGTGGTATCTCATTGTGGTTTTGTTTTGCATTTCCTTGTTGATTAGCGATGTTGAGCATCTTTTCATGTAAATGTTGGCCATCTGCATTTCCTCTTTGGAAAAATGTCTATTCAGTTCTTCCACCCATTTTTAATTGGGCTGTTTATTTTCATGTTGAGATGTATGAGCTGTTTATATATGTTGGATGTTAATCCCTTATTGGTCATATCATTTGCAAATATTTTCTCCCATTTAGTAGGTTGTCTTTTTGTTTAGTCCATGGTTTCCTTTGCTGTTCAAAAGCTTTTAAGTTTAATTAGGTCTCATTTGTTTATTTTTGCTTTTATTTCCTTTACTTTAGGAGAGGGATCCCAAAAAATATTGCTTCGATTTATGTCAGTGTTCTGCCTATGTTTTCCTCTAGGAGTTTTATAGTATCTGGTCTTACATCTAGGTCTTTAATCCATTTTGAGTTTATTTTTGGATATGGTGTTAGGGAGTGTTCTAATTTCATCCTTTTACATGTAGCTGTCCAGTTTTCCCAGCACCACTAACTGAAGAGACTGTCTTTTCTCCATTGTATATTCTTGCTCCTTTGTCATAGATTAATTGACCTTAAGTGCATGGGTTTATTTCTGGGCTTTCTATCCTGTTCCATTGATCTGTTCCACATATCCTGTTCCATATGTGTCTACTTCTTTTGTTTGTTTGTTTTTTGCTTTTTTTTTTTTTATGGAAGAAATTCTCCCATCATGATCTATACTTGCTCTGTGCAAAATTGTAGCCACTGGCCATACTGGTCTGTTGAGTACTTGAATTGTGGCTGATCTGAATTGAAATGTGCTGTAAATATAAAATAATGATTTCTGAGACTTAGTATTAAAAAAAGAATGTAAAATATCTCAATAATTTTTATATTGATTGTATGTGGAAGTAATATTTTGGATATAGTGGGTTAAATAAAGCATATTACCAAAATTAACTTCATCTGTTTCTTTTTACGTTTTTAAATGTGGCTCTAGAAAATTAAAAACTACATAAGTGGCTTGCATTGTATTTCCATTGGACAAGGCTAACCGATAATTAACATTTGGCCAGTCAATCATATGCCATTTATTTTACTTTTTAAGTTATGCATACAAAAATTTTTAGGTTGATAAAATTATAAACTCCTTAAGGATAAGTTCTCTGTTTCTATTTTTCATTTTTCCAGGTACTTATATCACTGATAGTATGTGATAGGTTTTACTGCATGCATGTTCATTTGAATTGATTTAAAAAGACTATTTGTTTATTTCTATAAAACTGTGACGTACTTTTAGATTGTGTCCTAGATAAGTGTATTTTGGTTATAAACAGAACTTGGTATTGTTACAAAAAGTATTCAGTTCAGAAAATGTATTAATAAATAACAATTACTTTAATTCCATCATGAGCTCATTTATCCATTTTCTTTATAGTTTTTAAAATGAAAGCTAAGAAAGGCATTAGGGCAATTTTCTTCATTAACGTGTTTATTTCTATAAGCCTTTTGATAACTTAGTCTAATTGGGAGAAATTTTAGCTGAATTTCTAAAATTCCAAATTAGTATTTTTATTTTTAACTACTTGTTTTGAAATAATTTTCCTACAGAAGACATAAGAAGAGCACAAGAAACTCCTGTGTACCCTTCAATCAGATTCATCAATTATTTACATTTTGCCACATTTGTTTTATTACTCTGTATTTTATCCTTTATCTGTCTATCCATATTATTAATTTTTTCATGAACCATTTGAGAGAGAGACACAGACATACTTTTTTACCCCAAAATACTTAAGTTAGTATTTACTGAGAACAAGGATACTCTTATAAAATCATAGTACAATGATCAAACTTATGAAATTTAACACTAATTTAATGCAATTATCTATTAATCGATACATATTTAAATTTTGGCAATTCTCTTTGTGTTATACCTCCATCCCCACCCCCTACTTCCCCACCCCCCGACCCCTGCCAATCCGGGGTCCAATTCAAGAGCATGCATTGCATTTAATTGCCATGTCTTTTTCAGTTGCTTTTAATCTAGAGCAAGTTCCCCAGCCTTTTGTTTGTTTGTTTTGGTATGGTCTTTCATGACAGTGATATTTTTAAGAGTCTGGGACAGTTGTTTTGTATGGTGTTCTTTGACAGGAGTTTCCTAGCGATTAGAAGGCAGATTATGAATCTTTTGACACAAGTATAACAAAGGTGATCTTCTCAGGAACCACATCAGGAGAACATGATGTCAGTTTCCCATTTTGATGATGTCAGCTCTATAAAGGTGGTGTCCACTAGGTTTCTCCACTGTTAAGTTACAATTGCAATTCCCAAATTTTAATTTTTATGAATTTGTACTTCATAAATAATTAGGAGGGAGATACTTTAACTATCTAAATGTCCTATTCCTCTTAAAACTTTCACCCTTATTTTTATCCTATATTGATGATTCTTACCTGAATTAACTATACTTTATATTCTTCAACCACCAATATATTGCAACAGATTAAATACAAAAATAGATATGAGAATCCAGATGAATTCTATCCAGCAGACAATAAGAGATTTGCAACAATGTGCAACAATGCCACTCTTCTACTAGTTTATTTTTGTTTTGGAAAATAAAGCTATTTCCATAAAAATATGCTACTCATATTAATGTATTATTGGGTTTATGATTCCACATTTCAACTAAACTTCACTGTTATTTTTAAATGAATGAATTTTTAAGAAATTTCTCAGCAACAATTTCTAATATAGTAAGCATCAATAGGAAGAACTCACAAAAACTAAAGCTCTCTGAGATCCTCAATAAGTTTGAGGGTGTAAAGGGGCCTTGAGAACAAAAAGTTTGAGAACTATTGTCCAGAACCAAGTGAAATGCTGACATCACTGCTATAATCTGGAAATTTCTTAGGAAAGTAACAATGAGGGGAAATTGTAACTGAGGTTCTCAAATGAAGTCTATCTTTTGGACAGTAGTATCTTCAGTATAAGCCTGAAATTCTCCACAGAAAATTCTTATCTTTTAGAAGTATAGCTGATTCACTTTGTTATAAAGCAGAAACTAACACACCATTGTAAAGCAATTATACTCCAATAAAGATGTTAAAAAAAAGTAAGTAATGAGAGGTGGAATAATGTGATGTCTGACATTTGCTTTAAAATAATACAATGGCAATAATGATGGTGTGGTGGTGGTAGGGGTATAGATGAAATGAGATTGTGCTTTAACTGTTGAAGCTGTGTGGTTGGTACATATGGGTTCATTATAAAATTCTATTTTGAGTATGTTTGAAGATTTTCAAATTTATTTTAAATGTTCCATAAACTTTTTAATGTTATGGATTTAGGAGAGAATCAAGCTTGATTGCCTGAAATGTCATAATAATTTAAAACATGTTAATTATACTTTCTTGGATTTATGTAAATATCTTTCTTCTAAAAAGTTCAAACTGATTGACCTTGACTGGTTTTTACAACATGAATACTCATATATTTCTTTGACCTTTTGAACATCTTAGGGAAGTTTGCAAAATAAAAACAAATACATTGAGTACACATCAAAAACTCATAAAATGACAAGTAATATTATTGTATTTTTGGAATTAGCTGTCGTGAAGTATATATTACCATAAAATCAGATAGACCTGAGTTTGATTCCTGGCTCTGCTACTTCATAATATTTATAATAACAATAACAGAAATAATGTACTAACAAGGCCAACATTAATTGAGCTTAATATGTGATAGGTTTTGTGCTAAATCTTTTTTTTTAATATAAATTTATTTATTTATTTTTGGCTGTGTTGGGTCTTTGTTTCTGTGCGAGGGCTTTCTCTAGTTGCAGTGAGCGGGGGCCACTCTTCATCGCGGTGTGCGGGGCTCTCACTGTCGCGGCCTCTCTTGTTGCGGAGCACAGGCTCCAGACGCACAGGCTCAGTACCTGTGGTGCACGGGCTTAGTTGCTCCGCGGCCTGTGGAATTTTCCCAGACCAGGGCTTAAACCCGTGTCCCCTGCATTGACAGGCAGATTCTCAACGACTGTGCCACCAGGGAAGCCCTGTGCTAAATCTTTACATTAGTGTATTCACTGAATCCTTACCACAGAACCAGAAGTTACTCTGCTTAGGAAATGACCTGCCAAATGATCACATTTGATAAAGGATTGAGCAGAAATTCGAAGCTGGGCCACTGGATCAGCTGGATCAGCATCCTTGCTTTATCCACTGCGCTACATTGCCCTATTTATCACCTAACTGCCTTGGACAAATTATTTCTTCCCTCTCAGCCTTAGTTTTCTCTTTCATAAAATAGGGATACAAATAGTAGCTACCTCACAGGCACAGGGATTACATCAGACAATGTATGTAAAACACTTGACACAAGTGGCTAGCATGTAGGAAAATAAGAAATGCCAAAAAAAAATGATTTATTTTTACCCAGAAATCATCTGGATAGTAGAAGTCGCTCTCCAGTTTGGTAACCGCTAGCCACATGTGGCTACTGAGCCCTTGAAATGTGGCTGGTCAGAATTGAGTTGGGCTGTAGGTGTAAAATACACACCAGACGTCAAAGATTTAGTATGAAAAAGAAAATATCTCAATAATACATTGATTGTATATTAAAATAATATTACTATGGATATGTTGAGTTAAAAATATTATTGAAGTGAATTCCAGCTGTTATTTTATTTTATTATTTTTTTAACATCTTAATTGGAGTATAATTGCTTTACAATGGTGTGTTAGTTTCTGCTGTATAACAAAGTGAATCAGCTATATGTATACATATATACCCATATCCCCTCCCTCTTGTGTCTCCCTCCCACCCTCCCCATCCCACCCCTCTAGGTGGTCACAAAGCACTGAGCTGATCTCCCTGTGCTATGTGGCTGCTTCCCACTAGCTATCTATTTTACATTTGGTAGTGTATATATGTCCGTGCCACTCTCTCACTTCATCCCAGCTTACCCTTCCCCCTCCCCGTGTCCTCAAGTCCATTCTCTACGTCTGCATCTTTATTCCTGTCCTGCCCCTAGGTTCTTCAGAACGTTTTTTTTTTAGATTCCATATATATGTGTTAGCATATGGTATTTGTTTTTCTCTTTCTGACTTACTTCACTCTGTATGACAGACTCTAGGTCCCACCTGTTATTTTAAAACATTCTGTAAGGTGACTATTGAAGCATTTAAAATTACATAGTGGCTCTCATTGTGTTTGTATGGATGGTGCTAGTCTAGAATTTGGGTTACTTCACAAGTGCTGACTCGCTTATGGAGCTTTTTTTAACCCTTGCACCAAAGCGTGAAATACTGCTACCTTTCTGTAGTTGAAATCATTTACAATATGGTCAATGCTCATAATGTAAAACAAAGGAGAAAACATTAGTCTCTGCAATCCTAGTATTTTGAGTGGCATGGGGATGACCTCATGGGCAGAAGCCAATATTTTTCAATCATCTTCCCAGCTGCTAAGTGAGGAATTCCACTGTGTATTATTCTTCCCCAACAGCATAACTCTGTCATCACTTCCATCATTCAAATTATACAGTTTCAAAGGAAAAGTGGTAAAAATGGTGAGGATTGTTGTGCTGGAAAAATAAAAATATATCATTGTGTTTAATAGTTTTGTGATCTTCCTGTTGCTGTTTTCAACTCAAATACTAATATTGGATATGTATTAACATACAAATAGTTTTGAACTTTGACCTGTTAGTTTAGTTTTATTTCAAAGTGCATTCCAAAAGAAAACTAATCCTGTAGAATTAGGATGACCATACATCCTGGTTTGCCAGGCATAATCCCAGTTTACACCTACTGTCCTGACATAATTATTAACAGCTCTCTCTTGCATTCAAGAGCAATTGCTCAGTTTGAGCAATAAATTCATGGTCATCCTTCATGAAATCCTCATTGATGAAAAGATTCCTTCGTCAGATAAGTTTAGGAAATGAATCACACTCCATCCTTCTCTTAGAAGTTTACAACACATACCAGCATTTGAGAAGTTATACAATAAAGAAACTTGTTTAACTTCATTTAACTCAATGTTTCCTAAATTTACTTAATTGTGGAATTCGTTTTTTCCTGTAATACATATTAACATCCCACAGAACACACTTAAAACTGGTTTAACCATACTTAGAATTTTTCAAGGCCAGATTTTTAACTAATAGTGGCAATTATTTTTTATCATTATGAAAATAAATATAAAATATTTATACCTTTATACCTCTTATACCTCTATAAAATATATAATATGCCTCTGCCTTTTTCTAGAGTGTAGCAATGACATGAACAGATACCTGTTTAAGGAAATGTTCCTCTTTTATTCATGATCAGGAAATCTGAGTTTCAGCTCTGAAATTCCGATTCAATTCAATAAATTTTCACTTTATGCCTTTTATACATCAAGTCCTGGCCTAGTACTGATAATTCAAAGATGAATCAGGCATGATCATTAGCCTCAAGTTGCACATAATTATATGGATTGATTTGCCTCCTCTATCAGGGACTTTTCCTCAAGTTTTGGTTGATTGGTTGTTTTTTCTAATTGTATTTCTAGTTCTTGTCACATTTCCAAAATTCTGTAAATGTTAGTGGAGTTTAGTGGTAGAGCGCACATTATCCTGTTAAGTACTGTAACACAGGTATAAACAAAGTGTTAGTAAAACACAGAGAGGGTAACTGCTCAACACCACCCCACCAAGGTCATTGAAAAGTACTTCACTGAGGAGGTGCTATGTGATTAGAGAACGTTAAAATGCTCACAGACACAGAAGGAGTAGCAGTATTTCCAGGCAAAGAGAATTGTTTGTACAAAGAAGCAATGCCAGAAAGGTTTGTTTCATGCTGCTGTGGGTAGGTTAGGTGTTGACAGGGGACAAATGTAAGTTTGGAAAGATAATTGTGAACCAAATATAAAGGTTCTTTAAATACCACTTAAGGATCTTGAAGAAATCTTGAGAAGTACCTATGCTTCTCACTACTATGACTTTATGACCTGGATGAGTACACATCTGTATTCAGACAACTCATTAAGATCCTGAAGAGGAACTTCCGTAGGCGTGTTAAAACTCTACCAAAACAATACAGTATGCTGAATCACCATCGTGCATAATAGCATTTAGTTACTCCCTTTCAATCAAATAATAGTCATAAACTGTGTTCATAAGCTAATCTTATTATTTTAGCAAGAACTTCCTGCAGAAGGAACCTGGCTGCTGCTGCTGCAGCAGAGTATACTTGTAAAAGGGGGCTTAATTCTGTGGTTTGAATGTGATTTCCTTTAGTTTCCCGTCTGTCTAATAATATTATCCTGGTATATTAAAGTATCTCTAGTTTTGATTTTTTTTCAAATTCTTTCATTTCAGTCTATTTACCAAAATAAGACGGCAAGGAAAAACTAAACATATTGTGTATTTACACAATAAAAAAATAAGTTGTCAGATGAATGAGTTCAACATGTTGGAAATTTAGCACAGACTTTTCGTATACTCCATAATAGCAATATCATGGTAGGTTTTAGAAACTATTGGGATGTTTGTAATCAAGAATCTTCATTTTTCACCAGTTGAGAAGCTGCTTAATTCCACTAGAAAGTGTGACATAAGCTCCACACTGACCTCACTTAATGACTAGCCGAATAAAAACAGGAGTGTAGAGGTTTCACAGCTGCTGACAGAGAGTCCTTGGAAAGAATTACGTTGGAATATTCTCACTGTTGCTAAGGAAAGGAATTAAAAGGTTCAGAAATAAGAAACGAGGAAGAAAACAAGCCTGTAAACATTCAAAACTGATTACTAGGGAATTAATTTGTGGTTAAAAATCCACAGTATTTCAGCGACTTATTTAGGAATGTTTATTCCAAAGGACTTTCATTGCGTATATTTTGCTACAAATAAATTTGCTTACCTTAACTCTATAAAGAGCTTTACAAACCACAACTGCTTGGATTTGAATTTGCCAGTTTTCACAACAGCTCCCAACTCCACTGAAAACCAGGAACCTTCCAGGATGTGGGAGGGGCCCTGGCAGTCACAGGGTCCAATTATGTGGTTGTCCCTTTTGTTATGGTTCACATTTTAGAAGAAGGCAGATAATGAGCTGTAGCTTCCACCATTAGCAACTGGGAGCCTGATAATTGTGTAGGGACCACTTTACCTTGAGTGTCAAAAAGGGAGATGTGGTGTTTTTCTAATCTAAACCAGTTGGATGATTTACTTTCATTCTCTCATTTGCTTTAATACTTGTGGCATAAACAATTATTGAAAAATTAACTATATTGATTTCTTTGAACAAACAAAGGAATCTCTCACTTGGATTAGAGAATCACAGTGCCTGTTAAGGGGGCTAGTGGGCAGTGCATGAATTGAGATTCGGAGGACCTACACTCCATTTTCTACTTATTTATTGTTTGATTAGTCTCATCCTAAGGTAGGTTAATTTCCTCAGTTTCAGTTTCATCATCTTTAAAACGGAAGTGATGATACCTATAGCAGAATGATGTAGGGATCAAGAGAGATGGTGTGTTGCCAAAGTATTTCATTAAAACAGTAATTTACTATACTGCCTCATTTGCCATCCCTGCCATAAACACATTTTTGCTTCTTAAAGTTCCTTGATCTCAGAGCTAGATTAAGGCATGGGCCACATGGACAGCCCCAGCCAGGTGCCAACTTATAAAAGTGCTGCACAGCCCTGAATTGCATTGAAAATATGTTGCCAGATAATGCAGGCTTTGACCTGCCATCCTTGGCAAAATTCAAATTTTGGTCCCACTTCTGCCAAAAGAGGCAAGCCCTTGAGCAGAAATAAAAATACAAAACAAAACTCTTCTTGCTAGAATTAGCTAGCTATACTGAGTTTTCTCGCAAACTAGCAGTAACAGTCAAGATGCCAAAGTCCAGGATACGGGTCACAATGCTGCTTAATGGGGACATGATTGATTTTTTATTTAGATTTTTAATCTATGGATAAGCATCCCACTAAGTGGTCACATTTTTTTCAGAACATTGACTATGCTTTGACCAGTAGACGTCAATCAGTAAAGGAATTTGTTTCTATGAAGAATTTTTTGTTGATATAATTTTCCACACTCCCTAGGTAAATCTTCAACAAGTAGTTTTTTATATTGGTTGAAAGAGGTGCCAGGCCGTTTGCCTGCCAATGATGTTTAGATTTTCTTGCATTCACGGTGCTTTTTCCATATATTTCCATCTACAAATATTTTGTATTTACTCTACTTTGTTCACTACTCATCTTTTGAGTCCATTAAAAAAAACTCAATTGCTCTATGATACCTTCCTGTCCCCCTTAGTTTCCTACAGGGAATTATATTGATAATATTTTCTTGATTCTGAAATAGCAGTGTTTTTTGAAAATCGAAGCAAAACAAATAGAACGTTAAAGATATGCATCAGGTTTAAGACATGTTCCAATAGAGAAACACTAAAGTGATCAAGCAAGTTTTAAAATCTGGCAAGTGGGGTAGTTCCTTTCTTTTAGGAGCATTTCTAGCACAGTACATTCTCTGTTTTAGTACTTATATATCCATGTATCTGACTGTAAGGAATATGAATTTCCCCATGAGATTTGGGTGAAACAAAAATCATATTAACTTATTTTGAAAAATCAAAATAAGTCTTGCTCTGAACTCTCTTGTCAACATGTTTAATACCAATTACTAGAGAGCTCCTCCTTGAGGTTGTTCATGATTCCCAGGGGACATTATATAGTTTATCCTATGTCATCATGGAGGAAAGGATTCTGTTTTTTTTAATATTTATTTATTTATTTCGATGCACTGAGTGTTAGTTGCGGCACAAGGGATCTTCGTTGCAGCGTGCAGGATCTTTGTTGCGGCATGCAAACTCTTAGTTGCGGCATGCAGAATCTAGTTCCCTGACCAGGGATCGAACCCAGGCCTCCTGCATTGGGAGCGTGGAGTCTTAGCCACTGGACCACCAGGGAAGTCCCCAGGAAAGAATTCTTGACTTGAGTTCATTCTAGTTGCTTTAGTTGTCATGCCCGTTGCTCAAGCCCACGTGACCTATTTTAAGGTAGGCTACTCTCTTGCTTGTGTAGTACTCTTCCTCCATTGTCGTCTCAACCCCAGAAGCCTTCTCCAAGGCTCAAAAGACCACAGCAATAGAGACTGAGCCACCAGCTTCCTACATACATTCCCTATCAGGGGTCCTTCCACCTAATGAAATTCTGAGTGGGAATAAGATCCAAACCCCTACCCACCTCAGGAAATCACCTCCAGGTCTCAGTCACACCCCTTCTTCAATTCCAAATAATAACCTCTATCCACTCCCCTTCTGTGATAATCCAGTATAATCTTGCTGAGTAGGCCTGAATCCAGAACAGTTTAACTTTCTTTCTGAAGAGTTCCGTTTGTGTTTACTGAGCGGGGATGGGGCAATTGCAATATAACGGGAGAAGAGATCTCACCTTTTCAGGTGCAAGGTAGAAGAGGAGATAATTTATTTTACCACAGTGAATTGACTGCAGGGAAAACTAAAACTAACTTTAAGCAACAATCAAGATTGACCAGTTGGTCTGGTGTGTATGTCCACCCCCTCCCAGTAGTCAGTGGTCTTCTTGAGGGTGGGAGCAATGTTTTCTTCATAGATGGACCCTCAGCACTCAATATAGTGCTTATGTGCTTATAGTGCTTATTATATGTTATCAATCAATAGATACTGGATCCGTGAATTGAGTGTATTATAGATCATTATTCTCATCTTTTAGAGTAATGCTGGTTTTAGAACTTTTAGGTGCATCAAAGTGTAAAACTAGTTGAATAGCACTCAAAAAAAAATCCCTGCTCTCCAACCATGCATTTCAATGAATTTTCGTTTAGAGATGTAAGGAATATTGGTTGCCAAACGTGTAAATTGGAATTTTAAAATTCTGGGATCTAAAATAGATTTCAGCTCTGCTTTTTACCCCTGAGAAGTCATTTTAACTCTTTGTGACACTGTGTCTCTTCACATAATGTGAAGTTAGTAAAGTGTTCCAAATTTAGATGGAAAGTACACACTGTTCATTGAGGGCAGAGCAATATCTTTGAAAGTGAAATATTTGCTGTGTACACAGATGCTTGTACTTTGCTTTTGTTACATATTTAGCAGCGGGTTTATATCACTGATAAATATCAAGAACATTTCATGGGAGAACAAGGAAGTACCTTGGTTACTATGCAGTCACCAGAGTACACTTCAAAGCCTGTGTGATTTCACTACCTCTGTTCCTAAAATTCCCTCATTTAAAATGTCATTTTAAGCCAACTTTCAACCTCACAGCTAAAGCCCCATGCTGCTGCTTTTCATTCCTTCACTACCTAATAAATGTTCACCACCAGACCACTACCACATATCAGTCACTCTGATAGAAACTACTTATAGGATTTGTTCTAGCACAAATTAGAGAAAACAGCTTAAACTCGAGAGACCAAAATGACCCACGAAGGTTTATTTATTCAGTACGTATTTATCAAGATACCTTAGGAAAGGAGCTATAGGAGGCTCTGATGAAAACTATGATTTATCAGTAACTACTGTCCTCAAGAATATTGCTATCTCCAGAGGTGGGAACAACACAAACACACAAATAACTGTAATTCAGGACATAAAGTGATGAATACTGTAAAGAGGAACAGAGTTCAAAAGAGGTAGTGACAACTTTCAGTTAGAGGAATTGGGCATTTCCCCTTAGAAGCGTCATTGAACTGTGCCTTAGAAAATGGGCTACATACCATTTGGACAAAGGATGACTAGGAGGGAAAGGATTCCAAATGCAAGGAGTGCCTTGAGCAAAGACACACTCGTGCCACAACATGCTCCCCCAAAGAAAAGCAAACATTCTCTTTTTATCATATTTCCTACTTGGGTATATCAAGTATATGTATTTCTTTGGAATAATGAAATATTATCATGTAACATCCTATATATTTACTATTTCATATACATTCAAAACTGGACCAACAGAAAATATGTTAAGAATAAAATAGTACTTTCAGAGTTTTCTTTGATTGCTTTTCACATTTTTCTTGTCAAAGTAAGTTCTTCATTCAGAGCAGCTATTGTATTAGTGTTCTCCAGAGAAGCAGGACCAATAGGTTGTGTGCGTGTGTGTGTGTGTGTGTATGAATGTGCGTGTGTACATATACATATATGTGTATATACACATACGGTCAGCTCTCCATATCTGCAGATAAGGAGGGTCAACTCTATTCATTGTACTACCTCATTTTATATACGTGACTTGAGTATCCATGGATTTTGGTGTCCATGGGGGCTCGTGGAACCAATCCTCCATAGATACCAAGGGATGACTGTTTATGTATGTATACACACACACACACACACACACACACACACACACACACATATATACATATACCTTTCATATTGGTTGGGGAGAGAGAGATTTATTTTCAAGAATTGGCTCATACGTGTGTAGGGCTGGCAAGTCTGATATTTGCAGGACTGGCCGGTAGGCTGGATATTTTTGGCAGGAGTTGGTGTTGTAGCCTTGAGTCTGAAGTCAGCCTGGAGGCAGAATTCCTTTTTTTTCAGAGAACTTTAGTTTTTTCTCTTAAGGTCTTCAACTTATTGGATGAAGCCCATCCACATTATGAAGGGTAATCTGCTTTACTCAAAGTCTACTGATTTAAATGACAATGTAAAAAAAATATTTTCACAGCAACATCTAGGCTGATATTTTATGAAACACCTGGGTACTCTATAGCCTGGTCAAGTTGACACATGAAAATAATAATCATAGTTACCACGAATCATGAAAACATGGCGCTAATGAAAAGAGGGAAACAGTATCTCTGTGTAGTTCATCATAGTTTTGTAAACATTTTTGCAAATGTTAAAAACCCTGTGAGGAAAGAAGGGAGCATATTGCTAGCAACAGTTTCTAAATGACAAATCTGAGGCAGAGGGAAATTCAGAATCTTGAAGGTTAAGGAGCTAGAAGTGGCACAGTTGGTGTCAGAATTGGAACTGATGTCTTCTGACGCGTTATCTAATGGTCTTTCCATTGCACCATCTACTAGTGATCCAGTACAAATTCCTATAGCATTGATTATCTGTAACAGTCTCTTGACAGTTAAATGTACCTTTACTGATATATGTTCTACTCGCCAACTAAATTCTAAGACGTGCCTTATTATAGAAAACCCCGCTATGTCCTATATATAATTGAATATCAATAAGTGTTTTATAAGAGTGAATTCTGCTACAAATCCTATTTACACTAGGTAACGATTTGTTTATATAGCTTCTGGTGACAGACTCCTTGAATTAGTTTTCAAGGCATGTGGATGATGCTGTGTTTCAGTGCCTTTTATATGGCTGGCAAGTGTGAAAGGCCTAAATTCTCTGTATTAAGAAATGCTTATGAGTTGTGTGAACATGGGCAAGTTGCTCAACTTCTCAAAGGTCTAATTTCTTTATCTGTAAAATAGAAGATGATACTAGAACCTCAAGAATGTTTTATGTGAATAGAAAGTGTATAATAAGTATGAATATCTCCATAACACTCAAGGTACAAGAGATGTCATGGTTCCTTATTTTCTAAATAAAGCCATCTCCAAATCAGCAACTTATCAAGGTCAACTTACGAAGTCCAATGTAAGTGATTAACTGAGCTTACAAAATCCCTGGGGCTTACATATTCCTAGGAACATGGGGAAGGGCCTGGCTCTTGGTCAATAGGGATGGCTCTTTTTCCCCGTGGTTCCATCTAGTTGCTATATACTGGGACACAACCTTCACAGACACGGATGGTAGCTCAGTCTTCTAAATGCTCAACAATAGTTGGGCACCACTTCTATGCCATATACTGGAGATGGCCTCCTTGGGTGGGCTGACCAATATATACTCGAGATGTTCCTCTCTGCTGACTCCTTAGCCACAAACGACTTACTCGAGGTGCTCAAGCTGCAGCACTTAGGGCCAATTCTCACAGGCATTCAAACATCCATTCTCATACAAGGACTTGTTATCTCCAGAGTGCTGAGTCCAGGCACTTGAAGAAATTACAGTCCTCCCCATGATTCAATCGGGGAACAACCTCCAGGGTTGGGCCAATTTCCTGAAGCCTCCATTTTCATCCCCTTTGGGATAGTTCAGTTTAATCCCTATATTGGCTGAGGGCTTTGAAATGAGTCCTATTGCTCTCACTCTGAGGATAAAGGGAATCTAGATTTCAAAGGCGTAAGGCACTAGCATTATTCTTTGGTGTAAAGACAATAGAAAAAAAATCAAAATATTAATTAATTTCTCAGAAAATCACACTGATGCCTAGGCAAATCACTTAGCATAGAATAGTTGTTCAACATGTGTTGCTTTTTACCACTGTTATTTGGAAGACTATAAGTGCGTGCTGTTTATGCTGCATTGAATCTTCTGTATCTCCAGAAGCAAATTGTATAGGGGAAGGATCCTGGCTTTTGGAGTCACACAGCTCGGGTGTTGGTTCTTGGCTCTACTGCTTATTATCTCTGTGCACTTAGATGACTTATTACCTCACCCAGCCTCAGTCTTTCTTCTGTAAAATCAATTGTGTAGGTTAAATGCACATAACCCATATAGCCTTAGGCTTCACCTGACAGGACATATAAGTATTTCACATTTATAATAATATCCTTAATCTCAAGGCTTTGAGTCCACAGCTGCTCGACTAGTAGAAAAATCAGTTTTTTGGTGGCAGCCCTTCCCATTCATTTAATTCTGTCTGGGAGGCCCTGTGGGTGAGGTTTGCCTGCAGTTACTTTGTTCTCACGTCCTCTGCTCTTAGCCCCAGGCTGCTGCCCTCATGCCTCTCTCCATCTCTGGACAGTAGGAAAACTCGTTTCAAGTCTCATGATCAGAGATATTTCAAGTTAGGCCCCTAGAACCAGATCTGCAGGTAGGTCCCAGCCATAGCACACTCACGCTTGGTGAGGAACAATGTCAGGGAAGGTCATGTGCAGCCTCCTGCTGCCACATCCATGGCTCCCTTTGACATTCAGGCAAGGTACCAGCTCAGACCTGCTCTTCCATATCTTCTCATAGTTTCTAAGGTCCCCTTCTCCAGGCCAGCCTCTTTCAAGGAATCCCAGTCCCCTAGACTGGTTTGTGGATGCCTGAACACAATATGTGGACCAGGTTTAAGTTCTCACCTACAGATATCCTGGGCCCATGCAAAATAAGATGTGTGTCTGGGCATCTGTGTTAGTCCTTAGGAGCATTCTGTGATGGTCACAAAGCCCCTGGGACATTTTGTAACAAGAAGTTGTGCTATTAGGCACAAATAGAGGACTTCATGCTTCAGCCTTGAGCGGGTCCAAAATACTACTTAAAGCAGCTAGCATCTGCCACATAGTAAGCTCTCAGTAAATAAAGTCCCCTTCTGTCTTCTTTGCTTAAGAACAATTTGATGTATTTGCTAGATAGTTGACTTTAAGCATATTTTATCTTTATGCCAAGCGGACTGTTTTTACAGTGATAAAATTTGAGACCCAATGTCCTTTGAGTCATATTGTTAAATAGAGCATCTCAGGACTTGAGAGCTTACTATCAACGTAGTCTCCATGGTTGTAAGCATGACTGGCTTAATCAGAAATATGATTAGTGGAATGTATAATAGTTACCGGGGAGAGTCATGGTACTGCACCATGGTGGGAGCCATTTCACCTTGGACCCCAACAAACAAGGAATTCTTACCAAAAATGGAGCAGAATAAAACTGGCTCCTTGAGTCCTGTGGGACAGAGACATATAGGGTAAGACACTAGCGTTAAGAGTATTGGGCCAAGCAAATAATTAAATATCTTCCCCACAGCTCTCAAGTAAATCAGGAAGGCAACTGTTTGCAAGCTATATTGCAGGGAAACGAAGCCTCTATAAAGCTTATATTTAAGTGAACTTTGATCGTTTGCCAATGTAAAGAATAAGCACTATTTATTAACCGTTATAAGGCACTAAAGAAAAGAAGCCACAATTTAAACACAGAACAATGTGGGGTTAGACATTCTGGGAAAACAGAAAATGGTTAGTAGAGTTGGGACAATACAGGAAGAATTGTCCAGATCTGACCAAACCTGAAACTATTCCTTTTGTCATGAAAGGGGCAGGGAAGAGGATATGGAAATTGATTAAAAAAACAAAAACAAAACACTTATGTGATGTTTATAAATATATTATGAGCCTTTAAAAAAAAACATTTATTTATTTATTTTGGCTGCACTGGGTCTTAGTTGCAGCATGTGGGATCTTTGTTGTGGCATGTGGGGATCTTTTTTTTAATTTTAGTTGTGGAGTGTGAGATCTAATTCCCTGACCAGGAATCGAACCTGGGCCCCCTGCATTGGGAGCGCGGAGTCTCAGCCACTGGACCACCAGGGAAGTCCCTATGAGCCTTTTATATAGTAACTTCCTTTATCTTTAAAACAAGCATATGAAGTACTGTTGGCTCCATATTATAGGTAAAGTAACTGAGGCATAACTTTCCTAAAAACACAGAGCTAGAAACACCAGAGCCAGGATTAAAAATCAGGTACTCTTTATTAAACATGGTTATCATATAACCTAACAATTCCATTTCTAGGATCTAGTCATTTCATTCCAAGAGAAATTAAAGCATATGTTCACATAAAAATGTGTACACTAACGTTCAAAGCAGTATTATTCATAATAGCCAAAAGGTGGAAAAATCCAAATGCCATTTGGAGGACGAATGAATAAACAAAATGTGGTACATACGTACAACGGAATATTATTCAGCTACAAAAAGGAATGAAGTGCTGATATATACTACAACATGGAGGAAGCTTGAAAACATTATGCTAAGTGAAAGAAGCCAATAACGAAGAAGCCAATTCCATTCACAGGAAAGGTCCAAAATAGGCAAATCTGTAGAGAGAAAGTAGATTAGTGGTTGCTTAGGGTGAGAGGGATGGGAAATGGGGGTGGGGAGGGGAGGGTAAAGCTAATGGGTAACAAGATCTCAAAAGAGAAAAAAATCTGGTTCAAAATCTGGACTTTCAGCTCCTGGACTAAGGCATCTTTCTTGACCCCCGAAGCCTGCTGACTACAACTTCTTGCTCTATATACTTGAAGACTATAAAATACATTTGGCTTTGATATGCACAGGGGGGAAAAGTCAGGTGAAAACAGTCCCTTAAGGGAGCCTGGCTTAATGAGTTTCAATGATAAACTGATGGGTAACATGTTGAGATTTCAACATCTGTTCGCTGACTATTCTTGTACCTTCCCTTACTGTAGATCAGGTCTACCCTTGTCCTGTTGCTGCTGAACATATCAGAAAAAGCTGGGATTAAAGTATTACCGTGGGGTATTCCAGAGCAGGTTCATTACATTGTTGCTCTCTTTAAGTTCAGCTTTCAAAAATGGCTAAATAGAACCCCAAATTTAATTTCTCAAGGAAGCTATGAAAAATTAATAAACAGAAGCCTCAGTTAAATAGAGTTGGGAGACCAGAAAGAGGAGCTCTCATACCCTGTAGAAATGACAGAGCCCATTGGACAGAAAAAGACCCCTCTTCTTTCCTGGCAAGGACTCAGGCAATGAAAAGCCATGGACTCTCTTTACTAGAGTCCTCCTAACTTCCTTTTCCCCTGTATAAAAGCTTGCTCCTTCCCTTGCCATGCAGGGACTTGCACATGGCTTGATATGGTTGCAGACCCTGAAGTGCAGTTCTTTACTGATCCCAAACAAACCTATCTTGGCTGGAGAACTATGGCAGAAATATTTGTTTCAGGTTAACAAAGCAATCTTCAAGCTGTGCGAAAATGTCAGCTAAATAAATGGGGCACAGATACTTGAAAGCTGAAAAGCTGAAAACTTTTGTGTTCATGCCTTTTTCAAAAAGAATCTCACCATTAAATTCTGATACTGACCAATAAACAGATATGAGGAAGGGCCCCCTGCTCACACTTTACTAATAAGTACTAAGTGAGTTGGAGGCCTATGCTCAGTGCCTTGGCCTAGCACGTGTAAACTTTCTAAAATTACCAAGACTCTCGGCTCTTTGATGATAATAGTCTTGGGTTGGTTGTAAACCACCCTCTCATCACTACCACAGGCCATTTTCACTGACCTGGGTTTCCCCAGATCCCGGTGAACAGCCATCAATCAGAAATGATAAGGTGAAAAGTCATACACCCTCTATTTGTCCCTGTTTTCTAAGGAGAGAATTTCATTCCTCAGGTATCAGTTCCAAAGCTCTCAAAAGGCTTTTGTTTGGAAAACTGATTATATCTACAGCAATTGTAATAATATTTAAAAGCGCCCACAACTACTCATTTCTTAATAAGCAAATCTCCGATTTCTCCTGTCATTCTTACCCACCAGGTGGCGCTTCTTCCTTACATTTCCTAAAGACCTCAACTTCTGAAGTAACTTTTTATAGTAGGTTCAAGTTCCCTGTGTTAATACTGACTCACAAACTTCTGTTGTTCGAGACTCATAATATAATAAGGAATTTTGTAAATGGAAACCAGTCAGTTGTAGTTGAAAAGCCAGTTGCAACACAATCAGATGTTTAACGTTGAAGTCACGCTTGTGTATTTAAACCAGAAGTAAGGCCAAGGTTATGGGCAAGCTGTGGTGATAGAAACCATGCATTCAGTAGACTCCACCTTTCTACTTGTGTGGTGCCTTATTCCTAACAGGTATAAGAGTAGATGAGTTCTCGTGCCATAAACACTGCTTCATTAAAAAACACACACAAAATATTACCTACAATGATCTTAGAACAGTAATTTAGCATTTAATAAAGCTTTGTAAAGATCTTGCAATATTTTTCCTTGATCACAATATTTAAAGCAGTCTCTAAAACAAGGATAAAAAAAATAAATAAATAAAACAAGGATAATAATATTTATCCTGAAAACAAGGGTAATAATATTTATCCTGAATTTAAAGGCAACCTTGGAAATGAAAGAACTTAAGTAAGGAGGAGGCAGGTGGCTGGATACATGAATTATGTTCATGGGGCCGTGGCAGGGGCAGATCAAACCCATTTGCTCTCCTGCCATTTCCTGGTCACCTTGCAATTAGATGGGTTCAAAGGACTAGTTCTGACTAGTGAAATACTAGTGGATGTAAGTGTATTATTTGAAACGCCTTTGCGAGTGCCTCGTTTCCCTCTTTCCCTAACTGAACACCAGAGGAAGCTGCGTGCTCAGGCTGGTGCACCTACAACATGGCGGCATCTCCACTGGCCTGGGTCTCTCAATGACCGTGTGGAGCAGAAAGTCTGCCAACTCATATGAGCGGTGTAATGTGGACAAAAATATAAACTTATGTGTTAAGCTACTCAGATTTTGGAGTTGATCGTAACCCTTGAGCACATGCCCAGAATAATGCCAGCTTTCTCTCTGCAAGGATGTTCTGCTCTCTTATGTCATTCCTAACCAATACATGACTTGATTCTGTTTCAGATTATTTACTTTTGGGGCCCTTGTTAGGGTGTAGACTTTAAGTCAGTCTATAGTCATCTGTATTACATATTGTGTTGGAATCCTCTACTTTCATTTTCTTCTCTTTGCAAGGATTAACCACAAAAATTTCAAGAAAAGGCATTTTAGCAGGAGCTTGGTAGATAGAATTGTTTGAAATCCCAATAATGTCATCTTATAATTTGTGTTACATAACCTTTATGAGCATCGATTATTTCTTTTCTAAAATAGAATTAATAAGCGTACCAATCTTAGAAGTTTGATGTGAGGATTGGTAATTTTTAACATAAATAATATAATTTTCTTTTTTGCTTTTCTGAACTCATGACTTTTACCTTGGTGTTAAGAAAGCTTCCATCTGTGCAGGATGAATCTAAAATTTGTTTATATGATGAATGCAAATAGAATAAATTAAAATTCTTCTTCTGACTTATACATTTGGATTGTGCAGTAAGACTTCAGCCTTATAAGCTTAGAGGACTCAGTTTAGCAGTTAACCAGTGATGGAGAGATGTTTCCCCTTCTACCTATGGTGGCCAGCCAGGCCCTCTCTGGGGTAAAACACACTCCTTTCAAACTAAGGGTAATTATGGGAAGAAGAGGACAGTAGGAGAATGAAGAGAGTGGATGTCTCTGCATTTTTCCTTCTCTGGGTTTTGGCTCTGGCCTAGACCCAGGCATTCTTTAAGTGCAAGGAACACAGAGAATGGAGAGGTACTCTTTCACCCTTCTACTCACCATTTGAGATTCTGGGAGGAAGCAAACATGCGGGCTGCCATGTCCCAAGGTGCAGCACAGGCACATAAGAATGAACTATGTTCACGTGGAGGAAGGCCTGGGTATTTAGGCTTCCTGCGTTGCCTTTGATCCTGCGTGCGGTAGACTGACCCCAAGAGATTGAGCATTGGGCTGGAGAGCTTTCAGCAACATCCTGGTGGATAAAGAATATTGCACTAGAAACCAGAAGAGGCAAAGGATATTACATTCAAGGCCCCTGACACTTCCCTGTTGCCACGCAGTTGTACAAGTTGTACCCCTGCATGAGAGGGCACCATCCTTAGGGAGAGAGGCAGAAGAATGGAGAAGACCCTATGAGACTTTTATTCTATAGAAAGAAACATTATACTTGTTTTTTTTTAATGTTGAGCCTTCTTTTAATTTATTTATTTATTTATTTTTGGCTGTGTTGGGTCTTCGTTTCTGTGCAAGGGCTTTCTCTAGTTGCGGCAAGCGGGAGCCACTCTTCATCGCGGTGCGCGGGCCTCTCACTGTCGTGGCCTCTCTTGTTGCGGAGCACAGGCTCCAGACGCGCAGGCTCAGCGGCCACGGCTCACGGGCCTAGTTGCTCCGTGGCATGTGGGATCTTCCTAGACCAGGGCTCGAACCCGTGTCCCCTGCATTAGCAGGCAGATTCTCAACCACTGCGCCACCAGGGAAGCCCAGAAACATTATACTTTTAAAGATGTTGGATTGGATTAAATTTAAATGGAATTGGACAGTTAATTTTTTTCCTATTCAAATGTAGGGAATTCAAGTTGAAAACCAAAGTAGTTGTAGACAAAATAAAGCAATTACATTTTATGTAATTTATTTACGATAAGAAGTACATTCATAAATAAACATATATATGTATATGTAAAATGTATACATTACATAGTATGATGTAAAATTCTGACCCTGCTATATATATTAAATTCTGAATACAGTGCTCATAATAAGTGCTTAATAAATGTTAAATTAATGTTAAAATTTCCAGAATGCATGGAATCTCTTCTTGGATATTTAAGAAGCACATAAAATTTAGTATGTTAAATAAAGAATTCTTGACTGCCCACAATTCCGATTTATTTCTTCTCTGCCTTTTCCATTTCAGTAAATGGCCTCACCATCCAGCCAATTTCCTCAGTCTTTGAGTTTTCCCTTTTCTTTCAACTCCACATCTAATCCAGCATATCTTTTTTTCTTTTTAATGTCAGCACTTGGTCTTTGCTTTTTTTAATTAATTAATTGATTGTTTATTTTTAAACATCTTTTTTGGAGTTTAATTGCTTTACAATGGTGTGTTAGTTTCTGATGTATAACAAAGTGAATCAGCTATATGTATATATATACCCCCATATCCCCTCCCTCTTGTGTCTCCCTCCCACCCTCTCTATCCCACCCCTCTAGGTGGTCACAAAACATCGAGCTGATCTCCCTGTGCTATGCAGCTACTTTCCACTAGCTATTTATTTTACATTTGCTAGTGTATATATGTCAATGCCACTCTCTCACTTTGTCCCAGCCTTCCCTTCCCCCTCCCTGTGTCCTCAAGTCCATTCTTTATTCCTTTCCTGCCCCTAGGTTCATCAGAACCACTTTTTTTCTCTTTTAGATTCCATATGTACCAGTATGAAATCTTGTTGGCTTTCTTAAATATGTGTTGAATCTTCCTTTCTCCCCATGTTCATTATCTAAACTTAATCAAAACCAACTGGATTTCTGCATTTAACTTCCTAATAGTCCCCCATCCATTCTGTATCTCTCCCAGAAGCGAATGTAATCTTTTAGAGACGTAAGAGGAATCTGGTCAATCCCTTGCTTACAAAGACTTTGATGACTTTCCATTGCTCTTGGAGTAAAATCGAACCTCATCACCTTCATCAGCTAAGCCCTGCGTGGTCGCTCTCTGCCTGCCTCTCTTTCTCCCTCACCACTCTCCCCCTTCCTCCCACAGATCAGACCACGCAGGACTCTGAAATTGTTCACTCATGTTCTTTGTGTCTGGAATTCTCTTCCTTGGGGTCTTTGCAGGACTAGCTCCTTCACAGCCCACAGCTCTCATCTCCAGTATCACTTTAGACTTTCTTGACTCTCCTGCTCATTCTTTATCAAATGTTTATCTCCATTATAACATTTATCACAATCTATAACTATTTTCATTTGCAAACTCTGCTTACCTGTTTGTCGTCAGTAGATTATGAGCTTTGTGGGGGCAGGAATCTATTCACTGTTGTATCTTCATCATCCAGTACCCTTAGCTATACATAGAGGAGTTCAATACTTATTTGCTGAAGGGAGGAAGAGGGAAGGAAAAAAGGAAGAGAAGGAAGAAGGAAGGAAGGAAGGAAAGATGTGGGTAACAAATGAAGACTCCCAAGTCCAAATCATTAATAAAATTCATTATAATGACTGTAACATATCCTAACCTATTTTCTGCTATATAAGTCTTAATAAACCATTTATTATTTATAATAAAATTAGCATTATTTGTTTTTTACAATCATTGCATATTCTGAACTAATGTCACAGGAAATTTTATTTATTTATTTTTTATATTTTTTGCGGTACGCGGGCCTCTCACTGTTGTGGCCTCTCCCGTTGCAGAGCACAGGCTCCGAACGCGCAGGCTCAGCGGCCATGGCTCACGGGCCCAGCCGCTCCGCGGCATGTGGGATCTTCCCAGACTGGGGCCGAACCCGTGTCCCCTGCATCGGCAGGCGGACTCTCAACCACTGCGCCACCAGGGAAGCCCAGGAAGTTTTATTAATCTTGGTTATTAAATTGTTTTACCAAATTTGAAACATAATTCACCATGTGGTAGTGCTAGTCATCAAATATTTCCAGGTTCTTGCCTTCAGGTAGATGGTGGGAGTGTACTTTCTGGTCCCTTTTTTGGTTGGGAGGGGCCACGTGGCTAGTTCTAGCTAATGAGTAATTAGTTGTGATGGAAGTGGTGTGTTTCATTCGCAGACTGGAGCACGTAATTACTGATACAAGGTCTTTCAAAGATTTCAAAGATTTCTTGTGCCAACAGGTTCACCAGAGAAAGTAGTAGTCTTTATGTTGCTTTTTATTATTATTTGTTCTTTAGATGCTTATAGACACTTAAGCATTTTCCCCATTTATTAAATTTTGATGAATGTATGTAACATTTGCTTTGTTTTGTAAAGCTATTACTTCAACGTGTCTTGGAAATCTATTTTTATCAGCTGTTCATCATTCATTTATTCATTCAACAAACATCCACTAAGTATCAGGCCCTCTTCTATGCTCTTGGGATAGATCAGTGTACAAAACAGACCACGACGTTCACCCTTTCAAAGCTTGCGTTGTAGAGTTGTAGAGATAGACAATAAGTATAATATTTAAGTAAATTATATAATATGTTGTAAGGTAATAAACGTCATGGGAAAGAGAAAATGTGAGTGAGATTCAGAAGTCTGAGATTTAGAGGAGGTGGTCAGGGTAGGGTCACTGGGAGAGTGAAGCACAAGCAAAGTCTTGAGGAAGGTGTGGAACTGAGCCAAGCAGATATGTGAGGGAAGAGCCCTCCAAGCTGCAGTGGATTAGCTAGGGCAATGATTCTCAGTGTTTTGGTCTCAGGTCTCCTTTACACTCTTCAAATTTGTTGAGCTTTTGTTTTATAGTTGACATTTTAGATCCCATGAAAGGGTCCTGGACTTACAGGGATCCCTGGGGCATCCTTTGAGAACTACTGAGCTGGAGCAAAGTCTCTTAGGGAGGCACACGACTGGTCTGTTGTAGGAACTCCAAGGGTGCCTGTGTGACCAGAGAGTGATCCAGGGGAGAGTCAGGAGAGGAAGTCAGAGAGGTAGGTAACTGTGTCCCAATCACGCAGGGCCGTCCAGGATCATGTAAAACCTTAAGTTTTACTCTGAGGCACATGGGGCATCATTGAAGAGCTTTGAGCACAGAAGGGGTATGATCTGACTTAAGGTTTTAAGAGGACACTGTGGTTGCCATGCTGCAACTAGACTGGAGGACACAGGAGTGTAAGTTGGGAGACTTGTAAGAGGCTATTACAATCATTCAGGGGAGGCAACCACTTATCAGTTAACTCTAAATACATCAGTAGGCTCATTACAAACTCCTTTTGTATTGTTACAGTGATGCCACTTCCCTCTGACTGAGTCACATTCAATGTATTCTCTTCTCTTCCCCTCATGGCCTTATGTAAAGATGTTATTTCTTAATTGCACATTTCCTGTAATTTTCTTGTTAAAAGGCAGTACCGAAAAAAAAATCACTTACTTTCATAGCTCCTTTTTAATATTTTCAATTCTTACTGTTTTATCAGCAGACTAATTTTTCTAGGTCTTTTCAAACATATACTACTTTGAAAGGCAATTATGAATTCTTTTGTTAACATTTTTGTTAGTCATTTTTTTTCCCAAACCCATGGTTTTTTTTTTGAGCAAAAATCACCATAGCGAAACCTTTGACATATTACAAATATGGCACCCTGAAGTACAGAACCACATCTATTCAGAGTATTGCCTGGCCATGTAAGTTTGCCTTTAATAGTCCATTCCAGCATTCAGTGAGGCCGGTGACTTCTGGAAGGTACAACCGTCTATAGTCATTCTCTGGGCTTCCTCTGGTTTTTGCAGAGATCAGACTGGTGAATTAAACACCAGTGACGTGATGGTGACCACCACCTCTGCATCCCAGGATTTTAACGGTGACATTAATTTCCACTCTCTCACTTAGAATGTAATAATTGGTTTTCATTTACTACCTCGACTTGGGTGCAATTTCAGGGCTTCCTTACACTGACGGGTCTTACCCACAGGACTGGAAACCAAAATGAGGTTATTGCAACTACTAAATATATCATCCCCAAATATACATGTGGGTACTGGAGACGTGATCACTGTGAGCCACATTTGAGTCAAGACGCCCCTGACCCCTTTAGATCCCACTTTAATGGGGTGACCATTTTGACCCTTTGGGTTTCTATGAGCCAATCAATGTCAATGTTTTATTACTGGTCCAGGTTTCCTCATTTTCTCCTCAAGTAAATGATAGACTATTAAAAAAAAAAAAGAAAACTGTAGTATGTTTAAGCTTATTTATTCTATCTCTAAAATTTGTATCACAGAGAAAATGTCACCTTCTCTTATGTCAAGATGGCTTATAATCCATGTCTCAATCTAATAGATCAACCCTATTTTTAAATTCTTTGACTGTTTTAAAGCAGTGGTGTACTCAAATTTGGTCATGCCAGTAGCCATGGCAACCACAGACCTCAAAGGCTACCTTTGTGGAAAGTCACTATTAGGACTTGGCAGCCCTCCACCGTGGACCCTCGGCTCACACCCGCTGAGGTGGGAAAGAGGCATCAAACGTGGCCTCCAGTGGTGAGAAGATTGGAGGCACTGGCTGAGTTCTCGCAGGTGTGGAGACCCACAGAAGCCTAACGGAACAGATTATTGTTTATTTTCTGGTCAATGAAAAGACCCAAACCTAAGTTATATAAAAGGAGAGGATAATGGAAATGGAAAATTTCTAAGAATAAAAAGAAGAAAATTAGTGAAACAATTTGAAACACTTTTCCTAGCTCAAGACAATGCATTTGATAATTTCCTGAATGTCTCTAAAAGTATGGTTATACATTTTGCTATAATGAAATTTTAAGTCACTTTTAATGAAATTCGATTCACAAACAGCACAATTCACCCACCTTTAGTGTGAAGCTTGGTGAGCTGTAACAAATATAAAGGATAATCACCACCCCAACTGAGATAGAAAACCTTTCTATAACTTCAAAAATTAACTCCTTCCAAAAAAGAGTGGATCTATGTATATGGATAACTGATTCACTTTGCTGTACAGCAGAAACTAACACAACATTATAAATCAACTACACTCCAATAGGGATTAATTTAAAAAAACAATTAACTCCTGCTCCTTTAGAGTCAATCCCTCACCCCCAGGCTCTGGCAGCTACTGATCTCTGTATTTACAGTTTTGCGTTTTTAGAATGTTTTATAAATGACCTGGCTTTTTCCACATACCAAAACACTTCTGAAATTAACCCTGTTATTCATCAGTAGTTCACTCCATTTTATTGCTCAGCCCTTATTTCTTTAGATCAATATGTCCCAATTTATATATCTCTTTATAAATTGATGGATAGTTGGGTTGTTTCCAGTATGTAGCTATAATGAATGAAGCTGTTATAAACATTCATGTTCAAATCTCTGTGTGGGTATTTTTTACATTTCTGTTGCGTAAATACCTAAGACTACTCAAAGACACTGCACCATTGCACCCCATCAACAACGTAGAAGAGATCCAGCTCTGCACACTCAAGCATTTAATGTTGCCAATTTTTCTTGTTGTTGTTGCTTAATTTTAGCTCTCCTAGTAGCTGTGTATTAGTATCTCATGGTGATTTTAATGTGAGTTTTTCTGATGAAAACTGATGGAAAGAAAGCGCCTTTCTATGTGTTTGCTCTCCAAATCATTTCTTTTTGGTAATGCATCTGTTCAAGTATTTTAATGAGTATGTTTAAGTTCTTTATGTATTATTGATACAGTCTCCCATCAGATATGTGTTTACAAACATTTTCTTTCTGGTCTCTGGTTTGTCTTTTTATTTTCTTTTCAGTGTCTTTCAAAGAGCAGGGAGTTAAATTCAATTACCCAGTTTTTAGGGGTTCTGCTTTTTATATATGTTCTATAAAATCTTTGCCTAACCTAAGATCTCAAAAATTTTCTCCTATGTTTTCTTTAATTTTTGAATTTTATTTTTTAATACAGAAGATTCTTATTAGTCATCCATTTTATACACATCAGTGTATACATGTCATTCCCAATCACCCAATTCATAACACCACCATCCCACCCCCCAACTGCTTTCCCCCCTTGGTGTCCATACGTTTGTTCTCTACATCTGTGTCACAACTTCTGCCCTGCAAACTCGTTCATCTGTACCATTTTTCTAGGTTCCACATACATGTGTTAATATACGATGTTTGTTTTTCTCTATCTGACTTACTTCACTCTGTATGACAGTCTCTAGATCCATCCACGTCTCAACAAATGACCCAATTTTGTTCCTTTTTATGGCTGAGTAATATTCCATTCTATATATGTACTACCTCTTCTTTATCCATTCATCTGTTGATGGGCATTTAGGTTGCTTCCATGACCTGGCTATTGTAAATAGTGCTGCTATGAACATTGGTGTGCATGTGTCTTTTTGAATTATGGTTTTCTCTGGGTATATGCCCAGTAGTGGGATTGCTGGATCATATGGTAATTCTATTTTTACTTTTTTAAGGAACCTCCATACTGTTCTCCATAGTGGCTGTATCAATTTACATTCCCACCAGCAGTGCGAGAGGGTTCCCTTTTCTCCACACCCTCTCCAGCATTTGTTGTTTGTAGATTTTCTGATGAAGCCCATTCTAACCAGTGTGAGGTAATACCTCATTGTAGTTTTGATTTGCATTTCTCTAATAGTTAGTGATGTTGAGCAGCTTTTCATGTGCTTCTTGGCCATCTGTATGTCTTCTTTGGAGAAATGTCTATTTAGGTCTTCTGCCCATTTTTGGATTGGGTTGTTTGTTTCTTTAATTTTGAGCTGCATGGGCTTCCCTGGTGGTGCAGTGGTTGAGAGTCCGCCTGCCGATGCAGGGAACGTGGGTTCGTGCCCCGGTCTGGGAAGATCCCACATGCCACGGAGCGGCTAGGCCCGTGAGCCATGGCCGCTGAGCCTGTGCGTCCGGAGCCTGTGCTCCGCAACGGGAGAAGCCACAGCAGTGAGAGGCCCGCGTACCGCAAAAAAAAAAAAAAAAAATTGAGCTGCATGAGCTGTTTATATATTTTGGAAATTAATCCTTTGTCCATTGATTTGTTTGCAAATATTTTCTCCCATTCTGAGGGTTGTCTTTTTGTCTTGTTTATGGTTTCCTTTGCTGTGCAAAAACTTTTAAGTTTCATTAGTTCCCATTTGTTTATTTTTGTTTTTATTTCCATTACCCTAGGAGGTGGATCAAAAAAGATCTTGCTGTGATTTATGTCAAAGAGTGTTCTTCCTATGTTTTCCTCTAAGAGTTTTATAGTGTCTGGTCTTACATTTAGGTCTCTAATCCATTTTGAGTTTACTTTTGTGTATGGTGTTAGGGAATGTTCTAATTTCATTCTTTTACATGTAGCTGTCCAGTTTTCCCAGCACCACTTATTGAAGAGACTGTCTTTTCTCCATTGTATATCCTTGCCTCCTTTGTCATAGATTAGTTGACCATAGGTGCGTGGGTTTATCTCTGGGCTTTCTATCTTGTTCCATTGACCTATGTTTCTGTTTTTGTGCCAGTACCATATTGTCTTGATTACTATAGCTTTGTAGTAGAGTCTGAAGTCAGGGAGTCTGATTCCTCCAGCTTCGTTTTTTTCCCTCAAGACTGCTTTGGCTATTTGGGGTCTTTTGTGTCTTGAAAAAAATTTTAAGATTTTTTGTTCTAGTTCTGTAAAAAATGCCATTGGTAATTTGATAGGGATTGCATTGAATCTGTAGATTGCTTTGGGTAGTATAGTCATTTTCACCATATTGATTCTTCCAATCCAAGAACATGGTATATCTCTCCATCTGTTGGTATTATCTTTAATTTCCTTCATCAGTGTCTTATAGTTTTCTGCATACAGGTCTTTTGTCTCCCTAGGTAGTTTTATTCCTAGGTATTTTATTCTTTTTGTTGCAGTGGTAAGTGGGAGTGTTTCCTTAATTTCTCTTTCAGATTTTTCATCATTAATGTTTAGGAATGCAAGAGATTTCTGTGCATTAATTTTGTATCCTGCAACTTTGCCAGATTCATTGATTAGCTCTAGTAGTTTTCTGGTGGCATTTGTAGGATTCTCTATGTATAGTATTATGTCATCTGCAAACAGTGACAGTTTTACATTTCTTTTCCAATTTGTATTCCTTTTATTTCTTTTTCTTCTCTGATTGCCGTGGCTAGGACTTCCAAAACTATGTTGAATAATAGTGGTGAGAGTGGACATCCTTGTCTTGTTCCTGATCTTAGAGGAAATGCTTTCAGTTTTTCACCATTGAGAATGATGTTTGCTGTGGGTTTGTCATATATGGCCTTTATTATGTTGAGGTAGGTTCCCTCTAGGCCCACTTTCTGGAGAGTTTTTATCATAAATCGGTGTTGAATTTTGTCAAAAGCTTTTTCTGCATCTATTGAGATGATCATATGGTTTTTATTCTTCAATTTGTTAATATGGTTATTGATGTTAATCACATTGATTGATTTGCATATATTGAAGAATCCTTGCAACCGTGGGATAAATCCCACTTGATCATGGTATATGAGCCTTTTAATGTGTTGTTGGATTCTATTCGCTAGTATTTCTTCTTGCTTCTGCTGTCTGCCCTCTGGTTGATGAGGCTATCTAAGTGACTTAAGCAAGCTTCCTGATGGGAGGGACTGCTGGTGGGTAGAGCTGGGTGTTGCTCTGGTTGGCAGAGCTCAGTGAAACTTTAATCCACTTGACTGCTGATGGGTGGGGCTGGGTTTCCTCCCTGTTGGTTGTTTGGTCTGAGGCAACCCAACACTCTAGCCTACCTGGGCTCTTTGGTGGGGCTAATGACAGACTCTGGGAGGGCTCATGCCAAGGAGTACTTCCCAGAACTTCTGCTGCCAGTGTCCTTGTCCCCACAGTGAGCCACAGCCACCCACTGCCTCTGCAGGAGACCCTCCAACACTAGCAGGTAAGTCTGGTTCAGTCTCCCTGGGGTCACTGCTCCTTCCCCTGGGTCCCAATGCACACACTACTTTGTGTGTGCCCTCCAAGAGTGAAGTCTCTGTTTCCCCCAGTCCTGTCGAAGTCCTGCAGTCAAATCCCACTAGCCTTCAAAGTATGATTCTCTAGGAATTCCTCCTCCTGTTGCCGGACCCCCAGGTTGGGAAGCCTGATGTGGGGCTCAGAACCTTCACTCCAGTGGGTGGACTTCTGTGGTATAAGTGTTCTCCAGTCTGTGAGTCACCCACCCAGCAGTTATTGGATTTGATTTTACTGTGATTGGGCCCCTCCTACTGTCTCATTGTGGCTTCTCCTTTGTCTTTGGATGTGGGGTATCTTTTTTGGTGAGGTCGTCTTCCTGTCGATGACTGTCCAGCAACTAGTTGTGATTCTGGTGCTCTCACAAGAGGGAGTGAGAGCACGTCCTTCTACTGTGCCATCTTGGTTCCTTTCCTCTGTTAGTCATTTTTTATTTATTCATTTTGACTCCATGTTTTTTTTTGCTCTTTTTATCAGACATATTTTTCTACAATGAATGTCTTACATTTTAAACTAGCTCTTTCTTTGACTTCAATTCCAACAAGAATTTTTTTCTGAATACATTTTTTTTGGTACATGAGTTCATTATAAAGTAAAAATAGAAGTTTCTTTCCCTTGGTACATAAAAAAATCAAATAAGTCTATATCATCTGTTATGATTCAATTAGAATGCAGTCACTCTGTTTCTCTGCATTTTAAAAATTCTTTCTACTCATCTATTTCAAATCTCAATGTTATTTTGAAAGATAATTTATTATGCAGCATTGGTTTCTATGTCTATTTCATCCTCTTGAAGAAGAAGCTTCACTAA
The DNA here is from genome assembly GCF_964374135.1 of Grampus griseus. NCBI lineage: Eukaryota > Metazoa > Chordata > Mammalia > Artiodactyla > Delphinidae > Grampus > Grampus griseus. Next base: position 26,953,634 of record NC_139003.1, on the reverse strand, counting down.
TCTTCCTTTACCCACCCCTCATTTCCTGTCCCTTGTTGGCTCATGAGGATGTGATCAATTTAGGCATATATTTATGTTATTTCTCATTCACTTCTGGTTTCCATACTGAGGCACTTGAAAAAATCTTACTGAACCAACTAAAACATTTTAAAACTTTTAAAAATTGAGGTGTAACTGACATACAACATTATATTCGTCTCAGGTGTATAACATAATGATTTGATATTGAATATATTGCCAGATGGTGTCCACCATAAGTCTAGTTAACTATCTGTCATCATACATAGTTACAAAGATTTTTTTCTTGTGATGAGATCTTTTAAGATTTACCCTCTTAGAAACTTTCAAATATGCAACACAGTATTATTAACTGTGGTCACTATGCTGTACCTTACATCCCCATGGGTTATTTATTTTATAACTGGAAGTTTGTACCTTCTGACTACCTTTACCCATTTATCCCACTTCCTCCCTCCCACCCCCCAATCTGACAACCAGCTATCTGCTCCCTCCTCCCTGTATCTATGGGCTTTGTTCTTTTTGGATTCCCCATACAAGTGAGCTCCTATTATATTTGTCTTTCTCTGTTTTTTTTTTTTTTTTTTTTGCGGTACGCAGGCCTCTCACTGTTGTGGCCTCTCCCATTGCGGAGCACAGGCTCCGGACGCGCAGGCTCAGCGGCCATGGCCCACAGGCCCAGCCGCTCCGCGGCATGTGGGATCTTCCCGGACCGGGGCACGAACCCGTGTCCCCTGCATCGGCAGGCAGACTCTCAACCACTGCGCCACCAGGGAAGCCCCTTTCTCTGTTTTTACATAGCATAATCCCCACAAGATCCATCCATGTTTTTGCAAATGGCAAGATTTCACTTTTTATGTCTAAATAATATTTCATTATGTATACATATGTGTGTGTGTGTGTGTATCACATTTTCTTTATCCATTTATCCATTAATGGACATATAGGTTGTTTCCGTATCTTGGCTATTGTAAATAATGCTTCTGTGAACATAGGAATGCATATATCTTTTCAAGTTAGGTGTTTTTGTTTTCCTTAGATAAATACCCAGAATTGGAATTGCTGTATCATGTGATAGTACTACTTTTAATTGTCGAGGAAACTCCATATGGTTTTCCACAGTGGCTACACCAATTTACATTCCCACCATTAGTGTACAAGGGTTACCTTTTCTCCACATCCCTCCTCACAAACACTTGTTATTTCTTGTCTTTTTCATAATAGTCATTCTAACAGGTGTCAGGTGATATTTCATTGTGATTTTGATTTGCATTTCCTAATGATTTGTGATATTGTCTTTTCACATATCTGTTGGCCTTCTCTATGTCTTCTTTGGAAAAATGTCTATTCAGATCTTCTGTCCATTTAAAATCAGATTGTTTGTTTTTTTATCATTGAGTTGTGTGAGTTCTTTACATATTTTGGATATTAACACTTGATCCAATATAAGATTTGCAAATATTTTCTCCCATTCAGTAGGTTGCCTTTAATTTTGTTGATGGTTTCCTCTGCTGTGCAGAAGCTTTAGTCTGAGGTAGTCCCACTTGTTTATTTTCACTTTTGTTGCCTTTACTTTTAGTGTCAAATCCAAAAATATCATTACCAAGGTGGATGTCAAGAAACTTACTACTTATGTTCTCTTCTAGGAGTTCTATGGTTTCAGGTCTTACATTCAAGTCTTTAATCCATTTTGAGTTAATTTTTGTGTATGGTGTAAAAGATAATGGTCCAACTTCATTCTTTTGCATGTGGCTGTTCGGTTTTCCCAACACCATTTATTGAAGAGACTGTCCTTTCCCCGTTGTATATTCTTGGCTCCTTTCTCATAAATTACTTGACGATATATGTATGGGTTTATTTCTGGGCTCTATTCTGTTCCATCAATCTATGAGTCCAAAACTATTGTTTCTTAAATTTAAGTGGAATTGAGTTGGTTCAGGGGTAGCACTGGTAGTTATTAATCCAGAAAAGGAATTTTGGTGTATTCTGTATAAATGGATCTTAACATGCTCTTAAATAGAGATGAGATGTTTCAGTGTGCTCATTAACTTGAGCAAAAAATTACATGAAGCCTTTCCTCTCATGAGGAGAAAGAGTAAAAAAGTACAAATTGGTTTATTGAAGATGACTAATAATTCTATAGTTAAATTTTCAAATTAAAAAAAAAACCTACCCTTATTTCTAAGCCATTAAACTCTTATAAAGAATAAAGTTAATAAATAAAATTATCATATTGACTGATGTCACCAATTTTATTGTTTGTTTTGATTTTATAATTTTTTTTGCAATTTCATATTCCTCCAGTTTGTAGGTTAATTAGAAAGTACTTTGAAACTTCTTTTTTTGTTGTTTGTTTTACTCAGGCAGTGTCCTCTTCCTCTTGCTCTCCCAAAGGAAGAGAAGAATGATCATCAGTGGCCAATGGCAGTTGCAGAACCAACACCAAGAACCAGCTTCACACTCAGGAGAGAACACTAAGCTTCTTCCTCAGAGTTTCAAGTGCTCTGCACATTCAGAGAAACTTCTCTCATAATGAACTACAGAAATGATCCCTGAAAACATAATCTTTGAAATTCCTATTTTCGGTGCAGGCAGTTCCTGACTTATGGTGGTTCCACGATTTTTCAACTTTACAATGATACAAAAGCAATATTCATCCAGTGGAAACTGTACTTCAAGTTTTGAATTTTGATCTTTTCCTGGGCTAGTGATTTTCCCTAAGATACTCTCTTGTGATGCTGGGCAGCGGCAGTGCTGCAGCTCCCAGTCAGCCACGCAATCACGAGGATAAACAACTCGTACACTTACAACTATTCTGTGCCCATACACCCATTCTGTTTTTTTCTTTTCCTTACAGTATTCAATAAATTACACGTGACATTTCAACATTTTAGTACAAAACAGTCTTTGTGTTAGATGATTTTGCCCAACAGTAGGCTAATGTACGTGTTCTGAGTACATTTAAGGGAGGCTGCACTAAGCTGTGATGTACAGTAGGTTAGGTAGATTAATGTGGTTTCAACTTAATATTTTCAACTTATAATGGGCTTATTGAGACTTAATCCACCATAAACTGAGAAAGATCTGTGTTATACTTCTCTTGAGTCTATATAGGGCAATTGCTACATATGTAGGGTGTACATATAATTTATTTTCTAAATTGGAGCAAAACTGAGAAATAAAAGGTGCACTAGAACCTAGGACAATGGGTGTAATTGTGACTGTCCCCAGCACACCAAAATATCTCATCACCCTATAGACATGTATTGGAGAAGCACATTTCTTTCCACGGTTTTTGTGTCCCGAAGGGAAAGAAATTTCCAGAATAGTATGGTAGAAACACTTTTATCTTTTCTCTGCCTCTTCCCTTATCCCTCCCCAGAAGAGGAGGAGATTCATGAGTCTGGGAGAAAACTGAGTATGTAATCTCCAAGTACAACCACTGCCAAAGCAACCAATGTAATACTTGATACTTCCAAAAATAAAGATTTTCCCAGATGCTTGCTGCAGAAGGTTCTGATATTATATAAAATGATAAATGTTTGCTTGATAATTCTAATTTTCAATATCCATGTGGAGTTTTGAAAAATTAGATTAAAAAATATCTCTCTCTTCACTACAACTCCCTCTACTGTAAATCTTTTCAAAGTCTTCAGGTAGAAACTTCTTTTTAAAGGAAAGCTTTCTTCTCATTTTTACGTATCATCAAAAGATGCCTTCTCTGTTTCTGAGAATCCTCTGTTTAATAAAATTTAAATTTAGCTTTTGCCTTTTTGCACTCATTAAGGGTGCAAATCAAGTTCAAACTACTTTATTTTGTGTATTCTTGAGCTACATTTATTATTAATCTACAATTTAAAATCTAACCCAAATTGTGGAGCCCAAGTTGGGAAGTTTTTGTTTTTGTTTTTCATCTTTTAAAGACTTCCCTACAAAAGAGTGCCAATGAGTATATGTCACTTTTGAGCAGCCTATAGATCTTTCCATGGTATTGAATCTTTAATTTTAAAGACAGAAACAAAAGATACTAAAAGCAAAGCTAAACATTAACAAATGCCTATTTTCAACTGCTTGAAAAAATAAGATGGCTTAATAAATAAAAAAGAAAGATGCAGGGCTTCCCTGGTGGCGCAGTGGTTGAGAGTCCGCCTGCCGATGCGGGGCGCGCGGGTTCGTGCCCTGGTCCGGGAGGATCCCACGTGCCGCGGAGCGGCTGGGCCTGTGAGCCATGGCCTCTGAGCCTGCGCGTCCGGACTCTGTGCTCCGCAGTGGGAGAGGCCACAACAGTGAGAGGCCCACGTACCCCCCCCCCCACACACACACACAAAAAGAAAGATGCAGTACTGTTCCAAATATATCTTTTAGATTATGAAATATCTACAGTCGTATACTACTGTATCAGCTAGCATTACCCGTATCTCTTAAATCCACTAGTATTTCAGGACTAAAAGACATCAAGCTCCTGATTATAGTGGCAGTTTGTTCTTTTACCTCTTCAGGAGTAAATTCAGTTGAGTATATGGGAGTCAAGAGGCCTGAACCATCCAGGCATCTCTTTTTGAGACGGAATCCTCTCTTTACTCTAGCTGAAGGATCCCTAGGGAGAGACATCAAGAGGACACAGAGACTGCACTTGAGTCTGAGGACGAATGCTGCCTTCACTAAGTGGATTCACTCATAAAACCCTTAACTGTCTTGAAACTGCTATACTGAAGGTCATTAGTCAGCATCTGATTGCCTCAGCAAGTTGTCTTTTCTTGGTTCTCATCTTGCACAGCTCATTACCTTCTTTAAATGCTTGTGGACTCATCCTTGGGTACACTGTCCTGACTTCCCTATTCTCTCGTGGCTTTTGTTTTCTCCTTCTGTTAGTGGATATTTTCTCTCCTTCTTCAATTTTGAGGTGATTTCCAAAATCTTCTTGTCTCACCCTTTGCCTGTAGATATTTTCTTCCTTTGTGTCAACCGCCTCCTCAACAAAGAAGATTCCCACTTCTATACTTCTAGAAAAATTCCTAACTTCCTGCTAGACTTCACCACCTCAAGCTATCTACACCTCGCAAAGCAGCGTGTGTTACCATTTGCGCAGGCCCTTTGTCTCTCTTCCTCTGTGGTTTTCTTCCTGCTCTTCCCTCCATCTGGAGCCCCTTTGCAAATTCAACCTGTTCAAATCCTGCTTAAGTTCAAGCCTCAAATACACTTCCAGCTCAAAGCTTATCAAGACTTCTTTTCACCACATTTGATATCTTCACGTTTTGAACTCAGGTGGCACTCTGGGTTGCCTAACTTACAGAAATGATTCAACTTCGTATAATTTGTTGGTTATTTATATACCCTTATGCTGTAATTCATAATTTACTCGTACTATACTATGTACATGTTAAGAAAATGTAGCTTTCCCCCCCTATAGCCAGGCTGATTACCTTCACAAGCCACCACCCACTGATGTGAATAAAGCACAGTAGTAAATGGCATATATGACATGACAGTTTTTTCCTAAAGAAACATGTGATGAGTGTGGTTATTCACATATTTTTCCTGACTTTACCCACCATTGAGGATAAATGGTTCACATGTGTAATAATACACAAACTCCAGTGTCTGAGACCCCTCATGTGGCTATACAATACTTTACTCTGTCCCCTCCAATTTGTAACTTGAGGAGTCCTAGAGGAAGGGAGAAGAAAGATCCTGACTTAATCAGCACGTTGCATTCCTTCTGCTCCAGTGTCCTTTGCCCAGACTTTATGACCCCTTGTCACAGTTTACTCAAGGGGTTTGTCCCACCCCTTTTCTGTGTGGCTACCAATCTACTCCACTCCTCCAAAGAGCGATCTTCTTATCTCTCCCCAGATATCTGAGAAGCTTGCTATTTTAATTCCACGGGGAAATTATAGGTCCCTGTGGCAGTAGGAATCACAGTGCTTTCTTCTATATCATTGTTCTCTTTTATCCAGAGCAGTCAAGCTCTTGAAGGGAGGAGACAAAGAAGGGTCAGAAGATGGTCAAGCCCAGTATCACACTGTACTTGTACCTGTTCCCTCCAATCTTTGGATGCTGGACCTCAATCTACCTACCCTTCAAGAATACTATACTTTTCTTGTACCCGCTCCAGCCGAATCTCTTTCAGGGAGCCTGAGTTCATCTGACAGATCTTACAAATTGGAAACCTATCTGCAGGGAAGATTCATATTTTCTCCCACAGTCCTAGACTCAGTGAAGATCAGAAAATATGTCTGGACTCCTGTTCCAGTGTCCTTGAGGTCATTAGACTGACGTGGCTCTAATGCCATTGAAATCTGTGTAAGTAAGCAAACCAAAGTCTAAGTCTGTATTTTATAAGCTTTATAGAAAATTTTTTACTCCTTTGTTATTAATTTTTTGTAGGGGAATTTAAATAATTTGAATTTGACCTGACATCATTTTATTACAAATTGGAAATATGGGTGAATTTGAACAAATGCTCTATGGAGTCAAATCTGCTTTAATCATTATTTCCTTTCTTTTTCTTTTTAGAAAACTACTATGGCTCTCTCTGAGAAAATCAAAACCGTAAGTAACCTGCAGGTAAAAAATAAATCTATTGATGCCATGTGGCTTCTACAGGGCTCCAACTTTCATGCAAACAAGACATGCCTTGAGAGAAAATTTCACCTATGTCTGGAATGCCCCACAGCACATTGTAAGAGGCTCTATCATGTTATTATAAACCTTTGTTGGTTTAAAGTTGTTGTAAACTGCAGTGTGATTTTTTACTGGATCCTAAGTTAAGTGTTATCATAATGAACTTAGTGGTTGTTGATTTCATCATATGTAAAAAACATATCTATCTGGGATACGTCACAAAGTTTACTGTCATTGAGTGGAAAGAATGAAATCCCCAATTACATATGAATTTGGAGATATATATAGACATATATATCTGTATATATGTCTCTATACACACACCACACACACACACACGTGTGTGTTTAGAACCATGTTAATTGGTTCACATTTTAGTTGAAGAACATGCATAACAAAAAGCTAAACCACATCTTTTTCACCTTTGACACTGTCCTGGGCAGAATTGAAAGTGAGGCCCACAGAACTCTGAATGCTATTGGCAAAATGATGTCCCTTTCCCAATACTTCTCACTACAGAATATCTAAGATACCAATGACAAGTAGGAGGCTGTAATTGGAACTGATGACTTACCTCCCTTTAGGACTCCATCAGAATGCATTCCATCATGCCTTTAACACATAAAGCCCAAACTCCCAGGTTATTTTTATCACTTGTATTTTCCTCTATACCCTGTCATGGAGCCAAATTCACATCCCTCCCTGACCTGACAAACCTGTCCATTATATCCTCTGTAATTTAAAATCTGTCGTCAAGAAAATCCCCTAGATCATACATCTCTTTTTCTGAATGGTCACTTAACTTTCTTGATATAACAGAAAACTGGCTGTCTTCTGCTTCTCCTGCAGCATTCTTTTTAAGTTTATTCTTTAATTATGGTAAAGTAAACATACAATCAACTTACCATTTTAATGATTTTTCAAATGTACAGTTCAGTGATATTAAGTACATTCACATTGTTGTACAATCACCTCCACTGTCTACCTCCTGGACTTGTTTCCCTGAAGCCCTCTTGATTGATGGTTATTTTCTCTCTCACCTGTCACCTCCCATTGGACAGGGAAGGAGCAGGTGTCCCCTCATTACTGTTTGGGACCATTGCCCTTCCATTCGCTACTTATTGGACAACCCCAATTTACTGAAGCGTATGGCATCAGTTTAAACTGAACATCAGGCCAAACCTCTCAGAGCTGCATCATCCACAGATCGCTAGTTGCGATGACCAGATTTTAGCACTTTGGTCACTCGATATAGAGTTAAATTCAAAGTTCAATTTAAAAAAGTTAATATTTTTCTTTTTTCTTTGGCTTAAATCCTTTGGGAACATATCTGTCATGAGAGAAGGGAAGTATGTTTTGCTTCTTCTCCATTGTCTTTCTTCCAAATACTAGGCTGCTGCTGGCTCCTTCAGGGTGGAAGAGGGGATGGAGTGGCTTCAGGGAGAAGCAGGAAATGTTTACTTGAGACGTATCAATCTGTAATTGAATCTTTAAACCTGACTTTTGTCTTATGAGGGCTTTCATGGCAAAACAAGAGAAAAAGTTAAAAGACGATGAGAAACTGGGAAATACTTCATGCTATTTAATGGAACCACATAATATATTTCATAATATATTTCACAAACTCCTTATTGATCACATATGTATGTTGTTTCTAGCTTTTCTCTATTGCAAATATAGCTCCCATGAACACAATTTTGTCAATGTTTTCCCATTTAAATCGATTTTATTTTTTAAAGAATTTTTAAGTTCACAGCAAAACTGAGCAGAAAGAGTTTTCCTACCTCCCCCCACCCCGTCTCCACACATGCACAACCGCCCCCGCTGTCAGTATCCCGCATCAGAACGGTACATTACAGTCGGTGAACGTAGAGCGATGCATCATCATCACCCAAAGTCTACAGTCTACATTAGGGTTAACTCTTGATGTTGTACATTTTACAACATCAGGGTTTTGAAAAATGACATGAATCCACGATTGTCGTATCATATAGAATAGTTTCACTGCCCTAGAAGTCCACGGATTTTTTTTTTTTTTTTTTTTTCGGTACGCGGACCTCTCACTGTTGTGGCCTCTCCCGTTGTGGAGCAAGGCTCTGGACGCGCAGGCTCAGCGGCCATGGCTCACGGGCCTAGCCGCTCCGCGGCATGTGGGATCTTCCCGGACCGGGGCACGAACCCGTGTCCCCTGCATCGGCAGGCGGACTCTCAACCACTATGACACCAGGGAAGCCCCACTGATTTTTTTTTTTACTGTCTCCGTTGCCTTTTCCAGCAGGTTATATACTGAGAATACTTTTCAGATTGGTTTCTTTCACTTAGTAATATGCACTTCATGGCTTGATAGCACATTTCTTTTCAAGGCTGAACAATATGCCATTGTCTGAATGTACCACAGTTTATTCATCCATTCACCTGTTGAAGGGCCTCTTAGCGGCTTCCAACTTTTGGCAGTTATGATTAAAGCTGCATTCTTGTGTAGGTTTTTGTGTGGACATAAGTTTTTAAGTAATTTGGGTAAATACCAAGGAGCAAAATTTCTCTATCAAATTGTAAGAGTATATTTAGCGTTGTAAAAAACTGGCAAACTGTCTTCCAAATTAGCTGTTGCATTTTGCATATCTTCTTTAGGGAGGTGTCTATTCAGATCTTTTCCCTTTTAAAATCAGGTTGTTGGGTTTTAAGAGTTTTTGGTAGATTTTGGATAATAATCTTTTATCAGATATGCTTTTTGCAAATATTCTCTCCCAGTCTTCAGCTTGTCTTTTCATTCTCTTGATATCATCTTTCACAGAGCAGAAGTCTTTAATTTTCCCAAAGTCCAGCTGTTCATTCAATAAGTTTAGGAGGAAAAGAAACATAGCACCATGACAAAAAGTTGGAGGATCTCAGAGGTCTCTAACCTGCCTCTCACTCAGACATGGATCTTTTCTTACCTGCTTTAGCACTTTTTGATGGGGCTCTCCCCATTCCAGAAGGAAAACTGCCCTATGGGGACAGTATTAATCCCTGGAAAGTTCTTGAGTATGTTGAGTCTACTCTGCCTCTGGATAACTTCATACCACTACTAGTTCTAATTCTAACTTCTCGTGAAACACAGAATAAATCAAATCCTTATTTCAAAAGTCAGTTCTCCAGGTATTTGAAGACACCAGTCATGCCTACCAAAGTCTTCTCAATAAGTTATTCCTCAAGTAACAGATCTCTCAAATCATGTCACTTTCTCAAATCCTTTTGGGAAAAAGACTAGGTTATATTTATTCATTCAAAAAATATTTATTGAGTTGCTACAGTATGTCAGATAAAATATGTTATTAATAATATTGAGTAGAAAATAATAATAATCCATGCAGATAGTTTGTCTTGATAGAAAATGAGAGAATGAGATGAGCCATATTTTAATGAAAGTCTGTTTCATAACTTTCCCATTTTTTGGTACTTTTTGATTTTGGAAGTAAATTATGGGCTAAATAAATGAGCTCTACTTCAGAAGACTAAAACTCTAGTATTACCTGAATAATAGTATATTGAAGTGTTTTAATACTATCTTGTTGCTTTCCATTTTTCACATATCAACAAAGAGTATGGATCTTTCTCATTTATTGTCTAAATAACATTTATTATGTTATCATAATATCATTATGTTCTTCATATTATAATTACAAAATCACTTAAAACCAACTCTGCTGAATATTTTCTTTCCAGTGTCTCAATTTAACTGAGAGACTTGATTTTCATTTAATGAACAGAATACTAGTTAGTATAATGGAAGAATGATTTTCTTTCTTGTTTCATTACTTTGACAAATTGTGAAACACAAGTACTAGTGTTAGTAGAGACTTCATACAATGCAGAGGAGCTTTGCTGTAGCATGGCCACTTTCTCATTCTGGCTTTTGAACACTTTGCCTTTCTACTGGATCTCTGATTCTCCACTCCTTGTAGGGAAGGAAAGAATGCAGATGGTCCGTCAATCATTCCCTCTGTCTTTCATCTCTCCTTATTTCCTGCTTCTTTACTCTTGGTCTATAATCATGAATGTAACCTCCTCTCTTTCTCATCTTGGTGAATTATAATCTATTTAGTCACCCAACTTGAGAGTCACTTGGCTGCCTCCCCTCTCTTTCCATTACCCAGTAGGTAACTAAAACTAATCCATCTTAATTTCCAAATAACTGTTCAGTCTGTCTCCTCTGCTTTACAAGGACTGACCTTGCCTTTGTTGAGGCCCTCATCTTTTCTCACTGAACAGTTTCCATCATCTCCTATTTGGGGTCCCTGACTGCCATCTTGACTTCCCCCTCCAATAAGATTTTTTGTGACAGCCAAAAATACCTATCAGAGTTGCAAATGGGGACTTCCCGGGTGGCACAGTGGTTAAGAATCTGCCTGCCAATGCAGGGGACATGGGTTCCATCCCTGATCTGGGAAGATCCCACATGCTGAGGAGCAACTAAGCCCGTGCGCCACAACTACTGAGCCTGTGCTGTAGAGCCCACGAGCCACAACTACTGAACCCATGCACCACAACTACTGAAGCCCACACACCTAGAGCCTGTGCTCCACAACAAGAGAAGCCACCACAATGAGAAGCTCACACACCACAATGAAGAGTAGCCTCTGCTCGCCACAACTAGAGAAAGCCTGGGTGCAGCAACGAAGACCCAACACAGCCAAAAATAAATAAATGAAATAAAATAAATAAATTTATTTTTAAAAAGTTGCAAATGTGTTGTCTTCCAGTACTAAAACTTTCTTGTAGCTAAACCCTAGGACTTTAAAATAGCGTAATAAAATAAAATAGCATAAAAGACACTTGTATTTGGATCCTACTTATATACAATGATTCAGATGCCTTTACTTCTCCCCAAGTCCCCTGTGCTTTTTACCGTAAGAGTTACTGGCACGTCTTTGGATGGATCATGCTTTTTCGTACATATGAGCCTCTGCCATTTTTCTTCCTTCTGGATATAAAACTCTGCTCTCTCTAGTCTATTTTATCAATTTATACTCATTTCCAAAGACCCTTCTAAAATTTCACCTCTTGAAGGAAGTCTTCCCAGACTTTTCCATGCAGCATTAAGCACTTCCTCTAATCTATATACATCTTGTTGGTGCTAATATGTAATTTAATTTGTTACGCTGTAGTTATATATGTCTGTCTCAATCATCACAGTAAAGCACTCCCTCAAGAACAGGAACTGGAATCTATTTCATTTTTATATTCCTAGTGTCTAGAATATTGCCTGGAGCATCATAAATATTTATCAGGTCAGTATCCCAGGCAGAATTACCCTTTCCAATTCTGCTCTATAGTCCTTTGTTTTAGACACAAAGATAACATTATCAATGTGCTCTTTACCACAGTTGGTGGATTGAGAATTACTGAATTGTCAACGACTAAATATGGTTGGCGCAAACCGCTTGTGATCCTTCTCTTTTCTAGGAGGACTTACTACATGCAGTTGGTGAGAGTGCAGCATTGGGGACGGCAGGAATAATATTGTGGGGAGGATATGAATATTCTGATTCAAAGGTAAGCAGTGATTACTCCGTCAGCATCTTGGAGGTCTTCTAGATATTGATTTTTTTAATTTTTCAGGTTGGAGACAAACGGTTGCAGATTATCTACTCACTTGACTTTAATAAAGCGCAAAGAGGACAGGCACTCACATTGAGCACTTACTCTGTACCAGCCACTGTTGCTGGTTGTAGCGTAGAAAGGGCACAAGTTTTCCAATCAGACAACCCTAAGTGAGAGTTCAAATTTTACATTCTAGGGGTGTAATCTTGGACGAGTTAATTAACCTCTCTGAGACTCCATTTCTCCATCTAAAAAAAAGGATTGAAATAAAACCTACTTTGCCAGAAGTTTGGTAGATTAAATGATGTAATATATATGTGGCAAAGAAAGAATACTAAACTTTAAAAATAAATATTTTTTCATCCACATGGAGGATGGATTCTCCAAAAGTGATTCTTTATTTTCTGATTATCTATGATAGAAATGCTCATGGGAGGAAAAATATATTTATATAAACTTTATTAACAATCTACTCTTGATAGAAATGCTCACGTGGAATAACCCTATTATTTTTCCACAGCTGACTTTGGACATATTCAGTTGGTGGCCTGTCACACTACCTAAGTGAAAATTCTGAAACCACAGTTTTTCCTCACTTCTAGGTATTAACACATAGTTCAATTTTCAGGTATTAAAACATCCAGTCTCACGAAATATAAAAATAGCCACGTCTTTCTCGTTCGGCATTGCACGAGTCAGCGTGGTGGGGTTAGTAAGAGCAGGAGGGTTGAATTGCTTGGGTTCCAGTGTTCACTTTTTGCTACCTACTAGCCATTTGACCTTGAGCAAATATCTACAATTTCTTTATCTGTAAAATGGGGCAAATAATAGTATCTATCTCATAGGGCTGTTATGAGAATGACATTATTCATACATGTAAAGCACTTAAAACAGTACCTGGCACATGGTAAGTGCCATATAGGTGGTGGTTGTTATTCTCCAGGTTAAAACTTCTTGCTTCTCCTCCCCACACCCCAAGCCTGGGTCTCACTTATAAGGAAGAGGAGCACCATCAGTTTCGTTGCTCATTTGCTTCAAGGATGGGTAAGGAGACTAGGGTGGAGAGGAGACAGCTGGGCAAGGTAATTTTTATTTATTTGGTGACGTTTGTAATTGTTGTTGTCTCTTGAAGACCTTTGCACATGGCTGCCATGTAGGGTCTGGCTCCTTCTTGCATGAGGGGCCCTTGAGATTTGGTTAGGGACACTCCCAACACCCACAAAACTTGCACCTCCAAGCTTTTGCTCCTGAGGCATTGGAAAGAGGGAGCTGGCATATGCTGAGATGGGGAAGGCCGTCAGAGCAGCAGGCTGGGAAGAGGATTAGGAGATCAGATTGGAGTAGGTTAAGGTTGAACTGTTTGTGAGACATCCAGGTGGAGATGTCAAACAGGCAGGTGGGTGTACAGTCAGTCAGGGATAAAGTCTGGGAAATACACATTTGGGAGTTCTGTTTAAGGCAGTGAGATGGGATGAGTTTATCCAGAGAGAGTATAGCTGGAGAAGAGAAGGGGTCCAAGAACTAAGCCTAGGGCACTCCAGGGTTAAGAGGTAGGGAAGCTGAGCAAGAGCTAGTAAAGGAGATTAAGAAGGAGCATTCAGTGAGATAAGGAAAAACCAGGAGAGTGTGACATCCTGGAAGATGAGTGAAGAAGGAATTTCAAGGAAGAGGGCTGGGACAGAACAGGGGATGCCCCAGTTGAACTTGATTGGGTTTACCTGTGTTCTATGCTCTCTTTGATTACAGTCTCCCCTCAGTCTTTTCTTTTCTCCCTCCTCCCTCCCCCTTCTTTCTTTCTTCCTTCCTTCATTTCTCTTTCTTTCTTCCTTCCTTCCTTTCTCTTTCTTTCTTTCTTTCTTTCTTTCTTTCTTTCTTTCTTTCTTCCTTCCTTCCTTCCTTCCTTCCTTTCTTTTTCTTTCTTTCTTCCTTCCTTCCTTTCTTTCTCTCTCTCTCTCTCTCTCTCTTTCCCTTCCTTCCTTCCTCCCCCTTTCCTCCCCCCACTTTCTTTCTTTTTCTTCCTTTCTTTTTTATTCTATGGTTTCCTGGTTTTATTTTTTTCCATCTGTCCTAGAAACCTCCTCAGATGCCTCAGATAAGGAGTCTTGCCCTGACTAAAAATGACATTTTTTCCTAAATATAGTATGAAGCTGACCTAGACTGAATGTGCCTTGAACAAAAATATTACACACAGGATTTTCAGAACTTGTAATTGCCCAAGTGATCCTTGTTCAACTGCCTGCCATTAGGTGCTTTATTCTGCCTTATGACTTTGCATTTGAACCCCTAAATCCTTATTAGATGGATTCACATTTCCGGGGCCTCTTCTCCCAGAGAAACTATCCCACTGTTTTAAATTAATTGGAGTTTTTTATACAAAATAACTGACGTGCTAGTTGAAAACACACTTGATGTTTATTGAATCTACTAGGATTTTCCCATGGTCCTTCCTTTATGGATCAAGGCAGGCATTGATGAAGATTCTAGCCAGATTATTCTGGGTTAGCTGATGATGTCGTTTCAATTAGGCTAGCCCATTCTAGCCACACAGTGTGATCATCCATAGGTGGAAATGTGTCCTAGTGTTAAAGCCCAAAATTGTGGACACATCAATGGCACCCAACCGTAGACTTGTGGGAAGACACCTTACTTTCTATATGCTATACAAGTGACTTAGGTATTTGGTTGTAAATAATGATCTTTTATAGACTCTCCTACAACCCAACTGATGAATAAATAATGGATGATATATTTATACTATGAAACTGAATCACTGCTAAATTTTTTTATTAAAAAGGGCTACATGTATGAACATGGGGGAAAAAATCTCAAGAATGTTGTTTGAAAAGCAAGTTGTATAAAATAAAATATCCCAAATAATATAAATTTATATAAAAATTTAAAAACACACTGGGACTTCCCTGGTGGTGCAGTGGTTGGGAATCCACCTGCCAATGTAGGGGACACAGGTTCGATCCCTGGTCTGGGAGGATTGCACCTGCCGCGGAGCAACTGAGCAACTAAGCCTGTGCGCCACAACTACTGAGCCTGCGCTCTAGAGCCCGTGAGCCACAACTACTGGGCCCACGTGCCACAACTACTGAAGCCTGCGTGCCTAGAGCCCATGCTCTGCAGCAAGAGAGGCCACCACAATGAGAGGCCCACACACCGCAGTGAGCAGTGGCCTCCGCTCGTCACAGCACGGGGGAGCCCACGCGCGGTGGCGAAGACCCAACACAGACAAAAATGAATAAATAAATTAATTAATTAAAGAAAAAAGAAAAGTATAAAAAAATTAAAAACGCAAAATCATATTACATATTGTTCATAATTACATTTATATGTAGTAAAGTTATAAAAAGATGGATGCAAGGACTACGCCCCGCCCCCAACTTCAGGAGGACGGTTATCTCTGCAGAGGTAAGAAGAGGAGTGGGAGAACTTGGCAGTCTTAGAAAAATCTGACCTGATATTAACATAGATGAAGTATCAGTATCAAAATTGTTTCACAATTAAATTTAAATTTAAAAAACCCCACATTAATGATTTTCTTTGTAAAGCGTTACTACAAATATCTCTTTAAGGATAGTCTCTAGTGGAAAAATGTGGAATCATCTTCCCCCGAAAATGGTTTGAAATTGGTTCGTTAGTGTATTCCTAATCAAAGGCATGGATCATCAGTTATGGGACTTTATAAGGACTTAGTCTATCATTTAAATGATTAATCACTGAAACGCTCTTTCTTCCCAGCCTTACCAGATATAAAATTCAGGTATTAATAAATACCACCTGGATAATGGAATCACATTATGAAAGTGACCTAAATAGATCTCTGTTTTTCCTACAGGAGACCTGCTTGTCTGTGCAAAAATTCATTCAAGGGCCATTGGACCGTTATGCTGTTAATGTGACAACAGCAGCCAAACTCTGCAAAGTCTATGTCACAATAATGGAAGATGTGTTCGGAAAGCACCTCAATCCTCCTCCTATCTGCATATGCCTGAAAGTAGCAGTAAGAAATATGCCCTAAGTAAGAGCTTGAGAGTCATCATTTCTCCAGCCAGTAAACTGAAGACGATAAAGGACATGAAGGATGGGCTTGTGTGTCACTGCTGTCATGGCTGGCATGGAGAGTCTTGCCAGCAACGTTCTTCGGATGTCTTGAGAGGGAAGGTTAAGCCTCCTATGGCTAACTTTAAATTATCGGTTTCTCTACATGACCTTCTCTGCGATTCTGTTGATTTTTTTTTACCCCCTACGACAACGTCAATATTTCCTTGAAATACTGAAGGGTAGGAGATGCTGATTTTTTTTCTTTAACTTCAATCTACTTCTAAAATATCTGTTGGCTTTAAAGTAAAATAAATAAATAAATAAAGGTATTCATTGGCTCCATAGAGCCATTAGATAGAGCAATTATTTATTGGGTGCTTACTTCATGCGAGGCACTAAGGATAAGGATGTGAATGTACCGCAGTCTCTGTCCTTGGGGAGCTTAAATTATTGTGGGAAAATGAACTATAATAAATAAACAAATACGTTTATATCAAATGGTGCTAAGTGCAGTGGAGGCTAACAAAGCAGGGTAAAGGGATTAGGGAGTGTGGGAGAGCTCTGGAAATTACATCTAAGGTCGTGAAATGTGGCTGCCTAATGAGAGGACCTGAAGGCAGGAGGCACAGATCACAGATGTGTCTGAGAAGAGCATTCTTGGATTAGGGAAGAGCAAATGCAAAAGTCGTTAAGTGGAAGCAGGTTTGGAGGGTTTCAGGGCCTCAAGAAGGCCACTGTGGCTGATGCAGGATGAAGAGTGAGCCAGGTCATTAACTGACTCTATTTGAACTAAGAGTTTGAGTGAAGGTAACTTTAAAAAAAGAAGAGAAATTTCTGGAAGAAAATGGGTCAAGTAAGATGTTATCTACATTTTATTATTTTTTAAAAAAATAAATATACACTTAAATTGGACAGCAACAGGAGCATCTATTATGATTAGATGTTGCTACGATAGTTTTGAGACTCTGATTGCTAATAGCAAATTGAGAAATTGGTAATAAAGTCATGTGAGATATGGAACGTACAATAACATGGGAGCTACAGAAGGCGACCATTGTGTTATAGCTGTTTCTGTTCCAACAATTGGGAAATCCTACATGATACAAGTGACCCCAGGATACCAAGTCATGGGGCAAGAGGGAATCTATACTGAGTGCTGTAGGGCTCAATTTAATCCAAAGTATCTCTAGGGCTCTTAGAAATTCATTTGGCAGTCATCAGTATCAGAAGGTAAGCCCTATTAGACTCCCATAAATGGAATTTGTATAGGAAATTCTTTGATGTGATACCTGCTCGTTTATTAAAGTGTACTGTATCGAAGCAATTTCCTTTGAGTCTTGAATGCATGGCAAGTCATTTGAAAAATTCATATGACGACTTGATCTGACCTAGTTGTAATCCAGATCATTTTCTTTCATAAAGATTCAAAAGAAATTATACTATCTCAAATACCATTTCCCTCCCTAGTTTAGGGAAGATGTTTTCCTGCCTGAAACTTTCCAAATATTAGACTTTTCTTGGTACTTTATCCAGCCATATAGAACGTTGATAGGTAGATCACACTCAGCTTCAAACTTCATTTGTTTGTCTATTTTCTCATTTTCAGGAGAAGTAACTTTAAAGAGGCAGTGAAATATAGTAAGCTAAATTGGGGGCTCTTTGTAAGTTCCCCTATTTTGTTGGTATCCTGCTGCACCAAGACTGCAATTACAGTAATTCGATTCTCGTGCCCAAGCAAGAAATGTTTCTACAACTGTTAAAAAGTTGGTGCTAAGCCATGATAAGTGAAAAAGAATAGCTCCTTCTATCCTTACAGTAATAAGTTTTTCAACGATTATTATACGAGTTTCGATATGCAGTGGATTCCAGTAAGGCAGGCAAAGGCAAATATTAATACATATTATCACCATTTTGAAGATAAAGAAAATAAGATACAGAGATATTGAGAGGTATAGCCAATTTTACCCACTAATCAGTGAATATATAAAGAATGGCATACACATCACTGCTTTCCACTGTTTAAACTAACATGCCTCCAAAATAGTCAAGGCATAAGAAGGATTAAGGTAGATGAAAGAAAAAGGGAAAACGTATGGAAAAGACATAGAAGAAAATAGGACCCCCCAATTCTATTCCCCAGAAATAATCATTTAACTTTTTCTAAATAAAAAACGTTATATTTTATTTCACTTAAATTTAATAGCAAGCAAAAGAAACGTTTTAAAACCAAAGGATGCCACATTTCTAACAACAGATACTTCAAAAATTTTGGCTTGTTAAAAAAAATCTGCTCAGGTTAAAAACAGATTATGAAAAACATTGAATTTTTGTTATTTATTTTGACTTGCATAACTTTGGGTTTCCAGACCATAGTGCTTAGTAAACTGTCTCATAAAAACTCATCAATTATGTCTAATCCAAAGACAAACACATACATCTCTATTTTTCTTAAATAAAAGATCGAAATTTAAACTCCATTACTATGTTTATGATAATTCTCCAAGAGACATTAATAAAGGATACACTGTAATCAAAATATCTTATAAATACTACAAACCACTTTAGTAAATGAAACATACCTTGTAAGATGATTGGTAATACCTGTTAGAAACCCTGAGAGTGCCCATCTCGCTCCCGAATTACCTGAACAATGATACTTTGTCTGTTGTCTAGGGCAGTGCTCTTTCTTACCTCCCATTAATTGTTAAAAAAAATCACAGTACCCTTTATTGGACACAAACTTTTTGATGAGATACTTGCTTTTTTCCAGTCTTGTAATTGTTCCACACCATTAACTTTTAAATCAGAAAGAATGTATGTCTTCATCTCAGTAGCAGTATGTCATACTTTCTGGTCCTTAGTAAATTCATGTCATTGTGTTTATTTGTATATTGGAGATATTCTTTACAAAGCCGCCTAGCTTTCTCTCCTAATTCAAACTCCCATCTTCAGCTCAGGATAATTTTCTTTCATTATTTTTCATTCTCTCTGTTCATTTAAGAAATTACTATGAGATGGATCTTAGCACTTCTAGATCTATACTCAGTGTTGCTTTTCTTTCATGTATTCTAAGCCTTTGTCTTTTTTGTTTTGTATTATGGATTTGCCCACTTTTTCTTCTGGAATGCTAGTCTAGTCTTCACAATATTCTGACACTCGTATTTTTAATTCCAAAGAATTCTTTTCTTGTGTGTGTATGTGATCCTTGGCTATCCATTTATATTTATGGGGGAACAGAGTGATTGCAAACCGTCATAGGGATCCCCCAACCCCTGCCAGCCCCCTGCCTTTGTTTGGGTATATTTACTCAACAGGACTCTATGTTGAATGGGAGAATGGGCTGTAGACTGTGAAAGGGGCTGAGGCACACTGACAAGTAAGATTCCATCTGGGGCATGTGAGCAGAAAACAGGCAGGTTGGTAGGAACACTCACAATCATCAGAGTAAGGAGAAAATTACCTTGGAAGAGGAGTGTAATTCCCTCGAGGGCTGAGAAACCTTTTTATGCCCTCTGTGCCCACTGGGGAGACCCAACTATACCCAGCTCAGCACTGCTCTTGTATTGGGTCTCACAGACACTCTGAACCCTACCTGGGAAGGTCTTTCTCTATATTTCAGCGTCCTGGCGTCACATGGCTCTCTCACTTGTCGTGCTCCATACTCTGGGAAGTTGAATGGTCTGACTGGTTCTGCTATACTGGAGTCAATATTTTAACTGATTGCTCAGATAATTGGTTCCCCATGCACTTGCATTTTTTGGAGCTGTTGTCGCTGCACCTAAGGTTTATTTCTCCAGTGGAAGGGACAGTTCATACCTCTAAAGTAAATTTCTACTGTTAAAAATTTCTGATTCAATTCAATCTATTTTCGATCTTTGAGTCATGTCACCTCTTCTTGTTTTCAGCTTTATACTGTACTTTTTCTAAGGACATGTACTGCAGATGACACAGTAAATACATGATCTCAATTTATCATCTTGAACCAGTGGTTCTAGTAGATTAATGTATTTACTCAGTATGATAACTAAAACACTACTAAGAGTTAATTATTCCATTATCATCAAGGATAGCACATCCTAGGAAATCTTTCCAATGTATGGTTATTTTTACCTCTATTCTCCAACTAAAGTCTCAATCAAAGTTTTCTTTCTTCCTTCTTAGGTCAGTGAATTTAAATTGGGTATTTTCAGAAACAATGGTCACTTATACCAATGTGCTTTTAAGAGAGTCTGACTTTGGTTATAAAGAGATGTAATGCCAGCCTCTAGTTTAACTTGGAGGACTGAGTCACCTCTGTAATGACATGTTTCTCTGAACAGCCATAGGGCATCCTTTTGCCACTGAACCTCTGCTTGCATCAGGTGACTAAAGGACGGGCAGCAAACAAAAGCAAAGGTAAAATACACTTTTTGTTTTGTTTGAAAATTTTTTGAGGACTGTTTTTAGAAACATGCTTTCTCAGAGGAGTTTGTTAGAAGAAAACTAGTTTTGTTTCATTTCTTGGAATATCCTGATTTCTTTTCTGTCCTAACTTATTTTATTTAGTTTCCAAATTCAGTTATCTTTCAAAATGTGAACTTGCTTTTATGAACCTAACATTGTAAAAAGTACATTTGTCGCTGACAGATATAACTTAAATTCCAGTTCATTTTTTATTATAAATTTGTATTTGAGGATGATTCTTACATTAATATGTATTTGAGACTTGTTTCATTTCTCTTCTATATGAACAATTTCTCTGAAAAACAGCTTTTTGCAGTATATTGTGTTATCATAACCTAATACTTAATCCTTAATACAATAGCATCAGAATGTATTCCTTGAAGCAGGTTAGTAAACTAACTGTAGATAAGCCATAGAACATATGGCTTTATGAGAGACCCACAATTTTAATATTTTTTATAACTGATAGCTGTGCAGAGTCCCTCAAGCTAACTTTATATACCTAAATGGTTTTCTTTACATATAAGTATATTTCTTTATTTGATAAAGATTTTATTTTTGCATGATCGTTAATAAAATGTATTTTAGAAGATACGTTACATAGTTATCATACCTACTGTATTGGATAGTATTAGAGGGCTGTTATTTGGAACAAGTATTGCAGTTTTTAGGAAACATATGACATTTAAAATGGTTCAGAAGATGGTTATTTTTTTGGTCATAAAATATGTTTTAAATTTTCTTTCCAAATACTAATAAAGGGACTGAATATTCAGAGATGAAAATCAACAGGCACTTCAAATAACAAAATCAGTAATTGGGAGGAGGATGTAAACATATATATACATAAAGATAGTTAGATTTAGATTTTCCAGAAAAGAAATAACAACTACCAAAACAATATGAGAAAGACAAATCTTAAATCATTTAATCCATTGGAGAGAGTACATCTTAAAGTCAAGAAATAGCCTAAAGACGGAGAAAAAAGCTATCTACTTTGGTGGCTACATACACCAAAGGTAAAGTGAACTTTTTGAAAAATTATGAGTTGAATAACATAGCTTAGGCAATGAAACTTGATTATCTCTAACTCCTTCATGGCCAGCTCCTGAACAACAATCTTTAATCTAGAGCCATTACTAATTAAGATATTCATATTACTAATAAATACTTATATTGTAGATTTACTTAAGAGAGTTTAGTCACATGATTTATTTCAGCCTTGTCTGTAAATTTGAATTCAGTTTGATGACAGAAACAAGGTTCCTTGTTGAAGTATTTATTCATAGATTCTTAGTGTTTAGGTAGAGTCAGGAGCAAAGAGTTGAAAAGGTGTTAAATGGTAAAGTTAAGGAAATTTTTAAAAATAACAATTTATAAAAAACTCACGTGCAGAGATTCAGGATTCATGTCCTTTATAATGTTTTTGAGAATCATAATATGTACCATATTTTCTTAGCAATAAACTTCTATGGGAACCTGACTCTTTCTTGGGAAAAACTTTAGCAAATTCAGTAATTAAAGTTATAGTTATATTTACATCATCATCTATAATTACTTGTTTGTTGAAATCTAGTTCTCCTTAGGTTAGCACATCCTTGAATTTTTCTACATATAATAGACTTGCAGTTGCTATGAATTTCTAACAGGAACAATCTCCAGTTGTCTTTTTCACAGAGGGAAGCTTTTCACCTAAGCATTGGTCCAATGTTCATAATAGATCCAAATGAATATATCCCATGTTCCCTCTTATCAAGTATACTTGAAAAAAAAAACAAATTCCACTCTTCAAGGAACACTGTTTCTTAGATGCATTATATTGGGTGGTTCAAGAATTGTCTACTGTCCTAGGCTGGAATTGCTCTGCCTTTATCATCGGTATCCCAGAACAACCTTGGTGCATCCTTAGTCCAACCCAGAACCCATGACTGGAACATTTCCAGATTTCCTTATTGTATTAAGAGATTCTGTCAAGGTTACATTTGGAAACCAAAATCTATTTCAAAATATTTTCAAGTTATATTGTTTGTATAATTAAACTGCATGGAATTAATGGTCATGAACGAGTAAACTTTTTAAGGAACTAAAAATTCATTGTATGAAAAAGCATTTACTTCACATTTATGGTTAGTATATGCTACTATAATTAATGCAGAAACTCAACTTTCTTTACTAATATCCAAGTACAACACACCTCTCATATCATGTGAAAGGGCAACCAAAGTAGAGATCAAGTAATGATCTTTTCCAAATTCATACAAATTAATGACTAGTTAGCTACTATATTTCGTGTTTCAACAGTTTATTAAAATTTTTAAAAAATAAAGCATAATTCCTTGGTTACACGATAATACATACTATTTGTTATTAAAACCTGGTGGAGCTCAGGCTGGCCAGCACATTCACTTGCAACATCAAAAATTTTATCATACATCCAGCAGGTGTACCTGAAGTGGAAGCCTAGAGACTTAGAAGGAGATATGAGATATCTAGGTAGCTAAGCATACCTAGATCCAAACCTGAAAAGTGAAGAAAAGTACATGCAAACATAATTTTGCCAGCTCTTAATTTTTTATGTGCCACAGTCTTTTCAGATTGCTTAATTGTAATGGGTTTGACAGTTTATAACCAAGTTTACTGAAGGTTGAAAGGGATATTTTAGGTAGGGAACATTAGTTGCAATGCCAAAGGGCACTGCAAACTCAGGCATGAATCAACTGAGTATCAGGAAGCGAGACCATAGTGGTGAGATGTCCAGAGAGCAATCCAATTCAGAGGGATTGCCATCTTGGTTAGAAAATCTGTCTTTTATGAAAATGTCAGCCAGAGGGCTATAAAGTTGCAGAGGGGTGTGGAGGAAGGGGTGGTGGGCAAGATTATATCCTATATTCATAAATTTAAAAAGTGGAATTTAAGTTCACAAGTATAATTTTGAAAAACTGAGATTTCAGCTCATAGACAGGGGATAGATGTCAGTACTATATTTGCATATATAAAATGCTATCATTTATCATCATACCCTTGCTGCCCCCCCAAAAGACAGTATTGTGATATGCTATAAAGGCAAATTAAAACAATATAAATAAAAATTGAATAGGTGAGACAATGAAACTTTTTCCAGTGTGCTTTTTCCAGTAACCTCTGCTTCATACTGGCTTCTGTTATATTGCACTGAGATCTCCTTATTTTGTGTTGTAAACACACGAGAGTAGTTGGATAGAACTCAAAGAAAGAAATATGATTTGAGAAAGGGTTTATAATAGGGAAGTGTGAGGAAGAATAAAAAATAAAAATAATGCCATAAACATTGAAGAATTAAAAAAAGAAGTCAGAAGTTAATTTCTGTCAGAAAGGTACTATTGGATAAAATACACTGGAATTGAAGTGTTTAAGAAAACACAAGAAAAAATGATCTGAAGTTGAATGGGTAAAATGCAACTTCCTGAGTTATTTAAAATTAGTTGGATAAATCACCAAAATTAACGTATAGGCAAGGAAATAAAAAGAATGATCAAAGCATTTTTTTCATATCAAATCCCTCCAAATGCTTTTACTGTTATAGCTAGAGCTTTGCATTGTTTGCAATCAGAGAAGGCCTATTACCCTACAGCCTATTTTCCCACTTGTAATAAGTAATGTAGTGGTATTGTGCACTGCCTTTTGTGGTGCATAATAACACTAATCAATTTCTTTTCTTTTTTTTTTTTTTTTTGCGGTACGCGGGCCTCCCACTATTGTGGCCTCTCCCGTTGCGGAGCACAGGCTCCAGACGCGCAGGCTCAGAGGCCATGGCTCACGGGCCCAGCCGCTCCGCGGCATGTGAGATCCTCCCGGACCGGGGCACGAACCCTTGTCCCCTGCACGGGTAGGCGGACTCTCAACCACTGCGCCACCAGGGAAGCCCTAATCAATTTCTTTAGGCCTATCTTCTGTGTTCCTACTGAACATCTCCTAAACCATTAACCACTGTTAGTTTTCCTTTACCATAGATAATTAAACAACCTATACTTAGTTCTTAATATCCGCGTGACAGCATAGAGTGGTAACTTAAATCTCTGGCTGATGGTGTTTACTTCAACTACAAAAAATAAAACCTCTCTTATTTCCTGAAAAGGTCTTTTTCTTGCCCTGTTGCAGAAAAGCATACCATTTTCTCAAATAACTTTATAAAAAAATGATCTTTGTAGTAAAATCAACTCAGATGTTACCTTGTTTAGGAAGCCATGCCAGATTCCTTATAGTCAGAATCAATGTACATCTTCTTTCTTTTCCAAAGAATTTTATTCATTTTTTTAAATTTGAGTAATGGTTTTGAATAGCTGCTACATCAACATAGTACAAAATCCCAACAGAAGTTTCCTCCTCCCCCAAATCTCATCCTACCCCTGCAGTTTCTCTCCCTCAGCCACAAGTTCCTCTTCCTGGAGGCAAGTAATGCAATCATAATTCTTCCAGAGATATTCCTTACTGCACAGATCACATATTTACATATATATGTAATATATATATTTGTATATATATATTACATATATACACATACATATATATATATCCCTTTCTTAGAAAAATAATGGCTGCATTCTATACATATCTAGCTTTTTAAGAATTTTAAGTATATGTACAGACATATACATAAAACAAATATATACTTTAAAGAATAATTATGATATCTGGTGAATATCCATATCAACATGGAAAGGCAACCTCGTTCTTTGTTACAGCTGCATAGTATTCCATTGTGTGGAAAGCCATGCTTTATTTCACCAGTCCCTTAATGATAGACATTTGTTTCAAGCTTGGAAATGATAGGCAATGCTGCAATGAATAACACAGAAGCAGAATTTCCAGGTGAAAGGTTTTGTGCATTTGTCACTCAGATAAAAATTTTCTGCCTTCTGTTCCCACCAGGAATGCACCATTATTCTTTATTCTTTCTTCATTACAGAGAGTTTCCAGCCAGTGCTTGCACATTTCACCTTGCTCAAATTTCCTACCTTGCTAAAATATGCGTGCTCCCACAGAGGAATGGGTGCTGTTAACAAAACCAGGCCAATCCTAGATTCCAAGCTATTCCTGTCAGGACAAAGGCAGAAATTGAAATTAAGCCATGATTACTTAAGAGAAAACCATGTGACCTGGCCACAACCTTTTTCCTCTCAAGTGCCTGCCCTTCCACTCCAGTCTGTACCCTGACATTCAGATCTGGTATCTAGAGAACCCAGATCAAACTCTCCTATTTAAATATCCTTGTAGTCCTTAGGCCTGAGGTTCGGCCTCACCACCACCCACCCCCAGCTTCCTAGTTTCTGTCTGCTTACCCTGCCTGGTATCCCAGCTCTTCTGGTCAGTGGCTTGGGTCATATTATGGGATTAGAGGGTGTTTTAAGTTATAATCTTGACTATGGACATTGAAAAAAACCTTAGTAACATTTCACAGACCACTAGATGGCTTTACAGTTCAAAAACTTCAAGTAGAAAACTGAGGATTCAAATCAACCTAATGTTATTTTAAGGAGCTTAGTTAAAAATGGTTTGACAGAGGGAACATTTTATTCAAAATGTGGTTCTAAGACTTTGTGTGCTTTTCCTAGAAGCTGTTGATCTTGGCTGCAAGAAATTTCAAGTCCTAAAAGAGAAGTAATACTTTTTGACAAAGACTAAGTATATACGCTTATGTAAAGACAATTACATTCTCTTTCAGGTTTTAAAATGCTCTTGCTTCATAAGAAATGTGGCCTTTCACACCGAAGAGTGAATTTCCCATTAGCACAAGGAACACTGAAATAGTCATTTTTATATACTTACAAAACTTAAGCTCATTTTTAGGAAGGGAAGCCGTTTTGTATAATCAAGGTAGTCCAGTGGTTCTAAAATTTGTTCAGATGGAGGGACATCAGTGTTCTTTGATTATGACATGAAATAGAGTTATAATAAAACTTAGTACCTAATGATGAATTGTGGAACTTAAAGAAATCTTATCATATAGTATATTATATTGTAAACCAATAGGCATCAAGTTTTTAAGAAAAATGTATGGGAAAAACTCTATCCATTAAACTATATTTTTTCTTCTGCTGGAACACTTAGTGCCAGCTTTTACAATATTGATATTTCATGAGAGAAGATCTTAAGAACCATCAGGATAAGACATTAACAGTCAGACTAAGGTAATAACATTCTTCAGATAAAAAAATGGAAGCCTATAATTGGCCTTTTCTCTAATAAGCTTTTATGAGAAAGCAGGTTAACAATTGTTTCTACAGAGTCGAGTTGAACTCAGCAGCTCCGCTCTATTTTCCATTCTGATAAATATTTATGCATATAGGGCTTCCCTGGTGGCGCAGTGGTTGAGAGTCCGCCTGCCGATTCAGGGGATGCGGGTTCGTGCCCCGGTCCGGGAAGATCCCACATGCCGCGGAGCGGCTGGGCCCGTGAGCCATGGCCGCTGAGCCTGCGTGTGCGGAGCCTGTGCTCCGCAGCAGGAGAGGCCACAGCAGTGAGAGGCCCGCGTACCGAAAAAAAAAAAATAAAAAAAAAATTATGCATATATATTTATTATTGGCAACAAAATATCACTTCAGTCAGTACTTTCCTTAAAGGTTTGGAAATAAAACATTGTGTTTTTAAATTTCCAATAAAAATGGGGATAATGACCTTCAGGATACCTTTTTAAACCCTTGTGGATTTAGGGTAAGACACTTGGAGTCCTAAAGGTTTTGAAAACAAATCCCAATATCGTGAAAAAAAGAAACAGAAGAGTTGTAGACTTGGAAAATTAATTCCTTCCACTAATACATTAATATTAAGAGATGAACGTGTATGTTTTTGGGGAATACTCCCAAAAGTATTCCCTCTAATCTTAAAGATTAGTAAGAATCACCATGCTGTATGAAAAAAAAAACTACATTGTGTATAACAGAAGTTTAGAGTTGTAATCAAAATTAAAACAAAATTAGTAGGATTAATTTATAGGTTTATAATCTTATTATTTTTCTGTGTTGGTGATTATTAAAAATATTGTGAAGTTCTTCTAAATAACTGGATCGTGCCACTGTCATCTCTGTCCTGGATTATGACAAGAGCCTCCTTACAGGCTTCCTGCTGCTTCTTTCTTGTGCCCTTTCACTTTCATGCTTGCCTCAACACAGCAGCCTGTGAAATCCAGTTAAGCCCAAATCAGACAGTGTCATTCTTCTCTCCAAACTCTCTCAACTCCTTCCCATCTCAGTTAGAGTGAAAGCCATAGCCCCAACAAGGCCCTACAAGACCCCCTCTCTTACCTCTCTGTCCCTTTTACTTAGTAACTGGCTTCTTTGAAGTTCCTTAAACATGGCAGGCATGTGCCTGCCACAGGGCCTTTGCACCTGCTTTCCCCCCATGCTTCCCCAGACATCCTCCAGCCTTACTCTTTATCTTCTTTTCAGATCACTTCTTTTCAGATTAATGAGGCCTTCCCATCTAAAATGAATCCTTGCTTAATTCTTTTCTTTGTTGTTACTGCCATCCAATGTACTGTATATTTTACTCACCTTGTTTATTGTCTGTCTCCCCTTAAAGGATTTAAGCTCTGTGAGGGCAGGTGTTTACATCTGTTTTGCTCCTAGTACTTGGAATGGGAGCCTGATGTGTAGAAGGTGTTCAATACCTTTGCTCTCACCCAGGTGCCAATTCCCCAAAGACCACCAGGAACACACCTGCAGTTCCATGAGTTGGGTAATGACATGTTGCAAAAAAGGAAGACACACACCACAGGGAGCTGTGAGGTGTTCCCGTAAGACGGTGTCAGAAAGAACCTGTTACAGAATTTAGGTTTAGTTGGGTGATTTGGCAGAGGGTCTGAGAAAACCGGGGTTTTCTCCAGGTTGGGTGTGGTCAGAAAGCAGGGGCATTTCTACGTGGGTAAAGAACAGAAGTCATTCATTTAGCAAGAGAGGGATGCTTGGTGTTCTGTGGGTAGCACAGTGATCTTCGTTTTATTTCTGCTCAGACACAATGAAAAAGTGGTCTTGTTTTATCTCATGTTATTATAGTCTGAGAATAAACCTGAGGTTGGCATTTTGTGAGACTGTTTATGTCTAATAGGAGAATAACATGGCCTGGCTGTGAGTGCTGTCAGCTTCTGAAATCGGGGTGGGGGGGATTTGTTTTAATGTATCACAAGCAAGTAAACTTTGCGGAGGAAGGAGTGAGAGGGGAAATAGGAATAAGCAGGGGATAGAGACTTCTCTGCAGACTCTTGTATCTGTACATGAAGGGCCTCCTCCCCCAAGGGGACCCCTTGTCTTCCTCACCATCCTTCACCACCAGGAGGGGTAGCTGTACTGCGATGAGGTCTGAAGCCTGCTTAATGGAAGGCAGTACCCAACTTCCTGTTGTGGGTGTCACGTTCTCTTCTCAGTGGGTGAAGAAGTCCAGAGCTGTGAAGCCAAGGTCAAAGCAGTGGTGGCCAAGCCTTGGTTCTGAGGAGAAATCTACCTCCCTTTACCCTCTGGCTTTCACGGATGTGTCACTTTGCTGGGAATCATTTATCCAGGGCCCTTCAAAACGTCTTCATGGAAGTTTCCCAGTTGGAGGAAGGGAACTAGTCTTTCATATATGTTCTCAGAACAAACCTAAGAAGAGAAAACTGGGTGATAAAATTTTAGGGGAAAAATCCAGATTGAACTCCTCGCCATACCCACCCCCAATATCCTGCCAATTCTTCCTAAAATCCCACTAATTCGAGATTTGTTTAAAAAAGCAAAACTTCCTGGAAAGATTATGAGAGTGGGGAAGGGAAAAAGACAAGGAAAGTGCTACTGGTGACTCATGGTTAAGTGTGGATAATTCAGAGATTGTTATGCTGTGACAACTAGTCAAGATACAGGTAGAGCTTGGCAGTGGGGATTTTGATGGCCTGGGTAGGATGACGGAAAGGGTTTTAGAGGGATTCTGAAGCCATTGGCAGGCCTGCGGAGGTTCCCTGGTGAAGGAAAGAGGGTGGGAGAAGCACACAGCTAATGATAGCGCAGCGGGGGCAGGGGACTGAAAAGATTGTCTGGGAGGTGCAGAGCGAGGGACTCTCCTCCCAGCAAGCCATGCTTAACTAGGAGAGTGAGAGATGGGGCACCAACGCCGTGACAAACCTGCGTGGGAAGCAGAAACCCAAGGCATACAGCAAATAGAAGACACAGGCACTGGATTTCCCTTGTTTATTTCGCCTGTATTGGTTGTGCACCTGCACATTTTATCAGGAGCTCTGCCTGCCACCTGCCGTGGAAAGTGCACCTACCATTTACTGGAGAAAGGAGAATAACAATGTTCCAGGATAGTAGAACAGAACCACTTGGTAACTTTGTAGTAAATGAATGAGGACTTTCTGTGGCAGTGATGAGGAGACTAACCAAAAGGGAAACAATAATCAGTGGAAAACTATGTTTTGCATGAAACCCAAAGCAGGAAGTGTTCTGGGAGAATAGATTTTTTTTGTATACATACGTAGCCTTCTCTAACATAAACTGAATTTTAAATTCAAAGAAAAAATGTTTTTCTATGAATGAACACCTTATGCACATCCATTTTTCTTACCCTGAGGCAGAATATGATAAAAACATTCAAAGATAAGAGGCAGTT
The DNA here is from genome assembly GCF_964374135.1 of Grampus griseus. Taxonomy (NCBI): domain Eukaryota; kingdom Metazoa; phylum Chordata; class Mammalia; order Artiodactyla; family Delphinidae; genus Grampus; species Grampus griseus. Next base: position 26,923,304 of record NC_139003.1, on the reverse strand, counting down.
TTGAGGACCGCAATTCTTATTGTACTCATAAAATTATACTCCCTTGAAAATACTGTTCTCTTCAAACCATAATTTATACGTTCAGTAGATTTCATGTTACTAAGTAATCTTACTCATCTTTGCATTGTGGAAGGATACAGATATTTATTCTGTGAATGACTGAGGAAAATATCTACCTCCATAGCTTTAAAAAGTGGTATTTTGTGTATATCCCCAACTAATATTTTATATATAACTTAGGACTTCTTAATGTCACTGAATAAAATTTTACAGATTACTTATAATTTTTGTTTACCTCTGTGTCCTAGGCCTGAGAAATGCTATAAGGTTTGCCTGGTGACACCTGGTGGTTAAAAAATGATAATTACATACAACATGCTGCCCACAGTGATCACCTTTGCTGGAGGAAGTACTCACAAGCCACAGACTGCATGGAAAGCATCTCTGTCAGAGTTCCTGGTTGTAAGCAACCAAAACAAAACCTCTCTGGTCTGCACAGAAGAGTGCTGTTCCATGAGGGCAATGCTGCCACTTAACATCAACACCATGGGTATCAGATTGTGGGTGCCCTGACAGGCACTGCCACTCCCGGCATTTCTGGAATTTCTGTTATCACGGGCACCACCACCTTTTAGCCACTTTGATTCCCAAGATCTCAATTCAAAGTCTAGAGTGGGCTGCATCTAATTGTCCTGTCCGTGGTCACATACAAGTACCCTAGCGGCAAGGAAGCCTGGGAAAGCAACCAGACATTTGGCTTATTGAATGAAATAATAAAAAGGTATTACAAAATTAAATGAGATAAATATTTATTCAGGAAGTAAGCACTGAGCCTGGGATTTCATGAGTTTTCCAAAATGGTAGTGAATACTCTTTTACATCTTTATTTGATCATGAGCTTTTTTGAGGGCAAGGACCACATCTTATTCATTTTGTATTCTGGACACAGCATCTGATGCTCCATGATGTTTGTTGAGTTGCATTGCTTCCCCCTGAATAGAAGTTAGGTCACTGCACTCACTTCTATCTCAATTTATTTATAGGGATCTTTAAGACCTTTAACTAAAATGTACTTAAAGATGTAAATAGATAAGAACTATAATAATATCCAGCCAACATTTGACTCTTTTTCCTCAAAATTATCGTTAACAGAAAATTGAATCTCTCCTCAGGTCTTCCAGAGTGCATTAAAGCAGAAGAGAAGATTTTTATCTTATCATGAAACCATTATCTGAAGGACAACTAAGGTTTTGTGTTGTTCAACCAATACATCTCACATCATGGCTGCCCATACTTTTCATTCTGAAGTCTATCTCTTCCCTAAAACCTGCCCAACTTCCAATTTATCAAAGGAAACCTTTTATAGCTGCCTGGAATGCTCCAACAGATCAGTGCTTGATAAAATATAATTTAAGACTAAATTTGAAAATGTTTCAGGTGATTGGAAGTCCACTGGCCAGGGCCAGGGGGCAAAATGTCACTATATTTTATGTCAACAGACTGGGATACTATCCATGGTATACATCCCAGGGAGTTCCCATTAATGGGGGTCTCCCCCAGAACATAAGTTTGCAGGTACATCTGGAAAAAGCTGACCAAGATATTAATTATTACATCCCTTCTGAAGATTTCAGTGGACTTGCCGTTATAGACTGGGAATATTGGCGACCCCAGTGGGCCAGGAACTGGAACACAAAAGATGTCTACAGACAGAAATCAAGAAAGCTTATTTCTGAGATGCAAGAGAATGTATCAGCTGCTGATATTGAATATTTAGCCAAAGCAACCTTTGAAGAAAGTGCAAAAGCTTTTATGAAGGAAACCATCGAACTGGGAATTAAGAGCAGACCCAAGGGCCTTTGGGGTTACTATTTATATCCTGATTGCCACAATTATAATGTTTATGCCCCAAACTATACTGGGTCATGCCCAGAAGAAGAAGTTTTGAGGAACAATGAGCTCTCTTGGCTCTGGAACAGCAGTGCTGCTTTATATCCTTCTATCGGTGTCAGGAAATCTCTTGGAGACCGCAAAAACATTTTGCGTTTCTCGCAATTTCGGGTGCATGAATCCTTGAGGATCTCCACCATGACGTCCCATGATTATGCTCTGCCTGTGTTCGTCTACACAAGGTTAGGCTACACAGACCAACCTTTATTTTTTCTTTCTAAGGTAAGAAAGATACCCCTTGACAAAGATAAGGAGATTTCCTCTTATCTCTAAAAGAGACATTTCTTTGCTAATTATGTTCTTTAAAGGATTCCAGAATAGTGGTCCATTAGATAGGAGCATAATTCTTCCTATGAGTAGTCAATCACTCAGATTCTTCATTTGTACAGACTGAATTTTGATTATCTCATTTATTATTTGTCTTTCAAGGAGCAAAGTAAGGAGGGAAGGGGTTAAAGTGCAATGTCAGCAACTACTTCCCGCTCCCCAACCTTGATTGTGTTCCCTTACAACTGGCCTCTTGCGAAGGTTACTGAAACAATTGGGGGTGAACAGGTTGGGAAAACAGAGAGGAGGTTTTAAAATGGAGTAGTTTGCTCATACGTGTGGAAGTAGAATTGTAGACATTTCTGCTGCTGGCCTCATTGTTAAAAATCTTAAGAGGAGGGCTTCCCTGGTGGCGCAGTGGTTGGTTGAGAGTCCGCCTGCCGATGCAGGGGACGCGGGTTCGTGCCCCAGTCCGGGAAGATCCCACATGCTGCGGAGAGGCTGGGCCCGTGAGCCATGGCCGCTGAGCCTGCGCGTCTGGAGCCTGCGCGTCTGGAGCCCGTGCTCCGCAACGGGAGAGGCCACAACAGTGAGAGGCCCGCGTACCGAAAAAAAAAAAAAAAAAAAAATCTTAAGAGGAAAATAGTGTTTTCTTTTTAAGGCACAATAGCAGGTTTTATAAAAGATATAAGGGAGGCACAACAACATGAATATACTCAGAAATACCTAAGATAGTAAATTTTATGTGTTTTTTTCACACAATTAAAAATAATTTTTTAAGGAATAAGGGAGTTACAAATCTGCTAAAAGTAGGTGACCCCTATAGATTTAACCATCTGGTTTATTCTTGTCTCTATGACCACAATTAGGGGAAAGTTGGTAAGAGTGGTGTGAGTTTCTAAATTCAATAGTAAATTCATCACTAGTAGATGGTTTCATAACCCTAGGTTAAAACTTACATATAGAAGTTTTATTCTGTTTATTTTACTTAAGTCATATATGCAGCCAAAGACCTCACACAAACTGTGAGTGTAGCTTTTAAGATAGATGAACTTTCAGCCCAATTTTCTCTCCCTTACTTTCCCTTTACTACTCTAGTCACTGAAATGGAAACTTGTAGAGACAAAAATTTCAAAGATGCTACTCTAACCTTTGGACTTGGATAATTATGTGTGATTATGAATAGACTTGAGCCTTGTTCAGACCTTCACATTTGTGATGCAGAGGTATTTTAAGATATTGCTGCACACTAGGGGTTGATCACCTTTCTTTTTTCTCCACTATAACAAGTTTCAATTTGCCAGCATGTATCAAAATATAAAGATGTTCTGAGTATGAAGTATCCAAAGGAGACTCAGGAAACACCCCAGTGAGGACTCTACCATGAGCAGTAGGTATCTGTGGAGCAGACAGAGAGTAGAGCTTACTCCTCAGAGGGAGAAATGACACAAATGCATCAGGATTTGGTAAATGCTGTGCCTCTGAGGCCACTGATGAGATGAGTAAAGATAAAAATTCTGTCTTGTGGGGCTTCCCTGGTGGCGCAGTGGTTGAGAGTCCACCTGCCAATGCAGGGGACACGGGTTCGTGCCCCGGTCTGGGAAGATCGCACATGCCGCGGAGCGGCTGGGCCCATGAGCCATGGCCACTGAGCCTGTGCGTCCAGAGCCTGTGCTCCGCAATGGGAGAAGCCACAGCGGTGAGGGGCCCGCATACCGCAAAAAAAAAAAAAAAAAAAAAAAAAAAATTCTGTCTTGTGAACTGATATTAATACTACCCAGAAAAATCAGGAACAACTGATTGAGAATGGTAGGAAACTAACACTATTTGGAAGGTGTAAAAAAGTTATCTACATCTTTATAAAATAGTCTTGACTCTAGAATTGAAAGTTAAATACCACCTTCCTCTATGAAACTTCTTTTGCTTTTCTGTGTTTGGCTCAAACAAGTTCCTTTCTTTAGTGATAACAAATTTACTTTTGGAAGAAACAATCAACTTTAAAGGACAAAGTGTTCATTTCAATAGATTAGTTTAAACTACTGGTGCCTTCTGCACATTCTGCAAGCCAACGGTAAGCTCCTTCTTGAACAGCTACAGCCTCAGAAACATTTCTGTTCCCTCTAAGGGAAGAAGGAACAACAGTTAGGGTCTCACCTAGAAACAATTTTCTTTGTTAGTCTCGTGGTATCATTCTGTAAACTTTCTGAAAGGCAAGGCATTTCCACATATTTTACACCATCAAACCACCATTTTATTCCATCCTCAATAAAAACCTGCCCACAAACTTTTTAAAACGTGATATTCACTTATACCAAATTGTAAATACTAGTAATGGCTTCCATTTCTGCCTTCCCAAAGATATCTGCATTTTAAAATGTTTGTGTGCGTACACACGCATATAATTAAGATTAGAAAAACAACTTACCAATAAGTACCAAATCTCTCAACCTCTCCAGACCTCAGTGCCTCATTGTCTTAATCTACAAAATGGCACAATATTACCTGCCTTATCTACTTAGGAGAAATATTATGAAAACCAAATAAGAAGATAAAAATGAACATTTAAAGCACTACAGAAATATATGTGGTATAGATAACACTTTTTAACAAGTATCAGAGTCTTAAACTTGAAAGGGGAATATGTAAGAATGAAATTTCAGTCAGCAACCATAGCTTGGGGGAATCATATGCGGGCTATAAAGCCTCATTTCACACAGTAGGTTGCCTATACCACATATATAAATGCAATTTAGATATTGTTGATACAATGCTTTTAAAAAATAATGAAAGGGGTTTTCTTGACTATAGGTTTAAAGATGTTTTCCCCTGTAATTAATTCATATTCCCTCTGATAACACACAAAGGGAGCACATTAGTGATGCTCCAGCCCCCCACAGTGGGCTCCTTACTTACACGCACTGTGGTAAAGCTTCAGGGACTGAAACCCAAGGGTAAAGAATGAGTCCTCTGGGTGCTCCTACTCTTAACTTCCAAAACCTTGATTTGAGCCAAGAATCATGGGTAGGGCAAGGCTCCCTTACACCAGGCTGGGACCTGGAAGATGTGTTGCTATTACATCAGGTGCTCTTCCTTTATTTCTCCATTCATGTGGCTTATGCGCTCAGGTGGTCCCAATTTACTCCTAGTGACATCTTACCTGTGACTTCCCTCACTGAGTAGTACCCTGATTTTTTGGCTCCCCAAGCATAGCTGTTCTGTGTTTCATCCAGCACCCTGCTCTCAGCTAGGTGACGGTGGGCTAATTTGTTAGAGGAATTTGCCTAAATATCTGCTAGTGACTCCTTACCTCTAGTCAACACATGCTAGAAGACTTGCCATTTTGAATCAGTCCCAATAAACTCTCTTTGATAATGACGCTAAAGGACACGTTGGAAAGAAACTAACGTTCCCTCCTGATATCAACCTCAGAAGCTGTGGCTTTTACCACAAACATCTGTAGTTTCCGTACTTACTGAATATGGATCAATAACCTGTAAGATCCCACCTGCCACGGAGCAATTAAGCCCGTGCGCCACAACTACTGAGCCTTGTGCTCTAGAGCTCACGAGCCACAACTACTGAGCCCATGTGCCACAACTACTGAAGTCCGTGCGCCTAGATCCCGTGCTCTGCAACAAGAGAAGCCACCGCAATAAGAAGCCTGCGCACCTCAACGAAGAGTAGCCCTGGCTCACCGCAACCAGAGAAAGCCCACGCACAGCAACGAAGACCCAACACAGCCATAAGTAAATAAATAAATTTATTTAAAAAAAAATAAGAAACTTATTTAGAAAATCAACTGCAGAAACTTTATTTAGGAAACCAACTGCACACATTCAACTTTTAATTTCCCTCTGAAATGACCTAGATTCATGTTAATCTTTAAACACTAAAACAATAATCCTTTAGGATTACAAAACCAAAATTCTCCCTGCTGAAATTTAGTTTTCATCTATCTTAACCATATTGAGAAAAATCCCGGCAGCCTTACCGTGACTGGAAGAATCATAAGTAAAGCCAATTAAATCAGGTAGTTTAAACTTAAATACAAATAATTTCAGGGACCAAATATAAGGGCTGGATCAAATCGGATCCCGCGGGGCCCTTAACACTGTGCTCCTTTGCCTATCCTGGGAATCCAAATGACCCAAAAGCCTTCCAAGTCACTGCAGAGGCAAAGTTCTCAGGAGAGTGTTGCATACTGGGAAGGGAACTTGGCTAAGATGAATGCAAGGCAGTCGTCACATTTAGAGAAGGAAAACTTTTGGATTCTGTTTCCAGGTCGTATACTCATAGCTGGTTTGTATGTGTATACTCCTAGCTAACTTCAATTAAACAACTTTTAGTGGCTATTTACAGGCTAATTGTTTAAAAGTAATGTCCTGTTTGGCAAAATATAAGTTTAAAAATATGTATTTAATATGTTTTTATATGATTATAGAGTGAAATTTCTGAGCCCCAGTTCATTTAACATTTGCTTTACTCTAAGAAACTGGAGAATAGTTTCATGTATTATATTGAATTTAGCCTCCAATCCTAATCCCTGGCAGGTTGTTCAATACAGTGTAATGAACTCTCTTCATTCTAGCAAGACCTAATCAGTACTATTGGAGAAAGTGCTGCCTTGGGAGCTGCAGGCATCGTTATCTGGGGAGACATGAATTTGACTTCATCTGAGGTAAGACAGTACCTTGGCGGTATAGTTAATATTACAATATTTACATTATTTGCTCTGTTTTCCTATAGAACTTACTCTAATCAGAGCTCTCAGGTCTCCCATAGTAAACCGGCTTTAGAATTAAAGTCCAAATCAGCACCTGATACATAGAAGGAGCTCCATGAAGATTAGCTTTGGTTCAGATAGTAATCATAATACTGACGATTGTTGAATATTTACTCTATGCTAGGATTGTGCTAAGTGCCTTTTGGTTTCGGATTTGCTCACTTCCTGATCATAATAACCCTTATGAGGTAGGGACTAGCATCCTCATTTATAGATGAGGAAACAAGAAAGGAAATCTAACTAGGGTAACAGTTAGGCTAGCTAGTGGTGGAGCTGGCACTAACCACAGATGGTATGACTTTGGAGCCCTTGCATTTAGCCATTACATAAAATGTATGATATCATATTTAGAGAAATGGAATCAGATGGTAATTTTTAATATCTATATTGAACTTATTTTTCTTCTATGGAGAAATTAGCTGAAAATTAATAGCATTTAAAATATGAGTTATGTCTCTTTGAATTTCTTCCCGCTCAAACACTATCTACTCCAAGAAGTCTTCCTACTTTTCTCCAATCCACATTAATCACAATCTCTTCTGTATTTCCAGATGTTGTTTGTTTATATCCCTATAGTGTACTGCATTTTGCCTTGAATTATAATACTTGTATCCTCAATGCTTTTATTTATTTATTTATTGCTGTGTTGGGTCTTTGTTGCTGCATATGGGTTTTCTCTAGTTGCGGCGAGCAGGGGCTACTCTTCGTTGTGGTGCACAGGCTTCTCATTGTGGTGGCTTCTCTTGTTGCAGAGCATGGGCTCTAGGCGTGCAGGCGTCAGCAGTTGTGGCGTGTAGGCTCAGTAGTTTTGACTCGCAGGCTCTAGAGCTCAGGCTCAGTAGTTGTGGCGCATGAACTTAGTTGCTCTGCGGCATGTGGGATCTTCCCAGACCAGGGCTTGAACCCGTGCCCCCTGCACTGGCAGGCGGATTCTTAATCACTCTGCAACCAGGGAAGCCCTCAATGCTTTTTGTTAAATTGAATTTTTTGCAAGTTCATGGTGATCTGATATTTTTCTTAGAATTTCACAGGCTCAATTTGTTGCTACCAAGACATTTTTCATGAAACTGTTTGTGACAATATAAAGTTAAAAAGTCTCCTCTGTCCACACATGAGAATTAGGTAGAAACTGAGGATCAGTACCTGAGTCTCCAGGTGCGACATTTCCCCTCCAGCCCATGTGGCTCCTGAGAAGAGCATCCTCAGGAAGCTGAGTGCACAACCAGGTGGCCTCTGTTTAGAACACACAATAGGAACCACACACAAATGACCTGGTCAGCCTTCCAGGCTTTCCTGTCTTTGAATTGTTTAGAGGGGGCTAGATCCCAGGGCAGTCGGTATTTGAGCATAATTAACAGGAAAATCCAGAAGGCTCAGGCTGACAGTCAACAACAATTTGGTAGAACATGATGATTCAGGTTCTAACACAAGCCTGAAAGACACACACACCTGAAAGGTGGCCAGAGGACAGCAACTCTGGCACGATTTCTCAATTTGGGTTTGTTCCTCTTTTTCTCACACCCATTAACTTGTGATCTAGAAGGAGGAAATAAAGGATGTAAACTGAAAGAAGGCAAGGTCATATATGCTGAGGCTGGGGCCCATTTGCAAGTTCAGATAGCCTATGGTAACATATTCTCCATCTCCTGTCGCAACCACCTCTCATTTTGCTGATCTGGGTCCCCTGTATTACAGCACTTGAACCTAAGAGTTCATGGGCTGGAACAAAGCCATTAAGTTTCAATCAAGTCCAAAGAGCTGCCTTGTGGATCTAGATGCTCTAACCCTACCAGTACCAGAAAAAGCACTAAATCCCGTTTGTTTCTACCTTTCTAGGGCAACTGTACAAAGGTGAAGCAGTTTGTCAGTTCTGATTTAGGGAGCTACATAGTCAACGTGACCAGAGCCGCTGAGGTGTGCAGCTCTCACCTCTGCAGGAATAATGGGAGATGCGTAAGGAAGGTGTGGAAAACGCCCGATTACCTTCACTTGAACCCTGCAAGTTACCACATAGAGGCCTCCGAGGATGGAGAATTTACTGTGAAAGGCAAAGCATCTGATACAGACCTGGCAGTGCTGGCGAAGAGATTCTCCTGTCATTGTTATCAGGGATACGAAGGGGCTGATTGCAGAGAAATGAGGATGGCTGACGGCTGCTCTGCGGTTTCCTCTTTTTCTGGCTCCCTAATCACATTGTATCTGCTGGTTTCTGCAGGTTATCAAAGCATTCAGTTGTGAGATAACTGAGTTTAAAGGGAATGAAGTTTGGCCTCTAGAGTCGTCACTTAGGGAAGAGATGAAACTTACAACAATCTTTTTCTCACATGAAATCCATTGAGAGGTATTGTAAGTAGACACGTGTGTCACTTAACATAAACAGGAAACGTATTACTTCATTTGGCTCCGATTTGGCTAAGAAACCAGATCCAGGAGTGAAATCAATGCATTCTTCTTCCTTACTGGAATGTTTAAGTTGTATTTAACCTAAAACGAATATATTTTAGTCTTCATATGAACATAGATACATAAAAGTATAAATATTAAATTATTGATTTCAAAGACTGGTTTTCCAGCTAGCAACTTAAATTTAAGGACAGATTCCTATGCGGTTATCTGATTTAACAAATGGGCTCACCTCAGGGTGTGACCTGGTCACCTGGTCCACCAAAGGGGACCAAATGCAGAATTCCTGTTCCAGCCTTAGGTTCAAACTTCTTCTTCAGGCTTCTTCTCCATGCCTGGGCTCGATGAGTGCAGAACCAGTCACTGATGTGTCTTAACAGAAGAGCGCAGGAACTGAGGCAAGGGGAGCTGTAGTCACTGCAAAGACATCTATTCCAATATGGCGCCTTTCTCACCCACCGTGAGTCCCTCCCTCACAGAGGCTGGTGATCTAAATACAGCAAAAGGCTTCAGGATAGTACTCATGCTTGCCGAGGCTGACATTGCTCTAGATCTAGAAACTGGAGAGCCATGTTAATAAAAATGCAGTTGGTGTCTTTAGCAAGCAAAAATCATTACTAAAAATTTTAAAAATAAATGATATTTAAGGGACCTGGAAGTGCTATCGCTATTTTGGTCCCCACATATGAGTTTTGAGTAGTGGTTTTAGAGTCAGTTTGAATCTGATTTGAATCATTGTTTCACTCTCCATCTGGTTGTGTGACTCTGGGCAAGTTATTCATATTCCCCATTTTCTCAAGTGAAATTTGTTAATATAATTCCTACCTTAGTGAATTATTCTGAGGAATAAATGGGATAACACATCCCATGCATACTTCAGCTATTAATACATGTTGCTAATCTTCAATTATCTTCTCTTGATCACCAAAGTAATGGAGACACTTAGGATAAAACAGTCTTGGGCAATTTCCTCTTTCTGATATTATGTTCTATGTACAATCACTTATGCATGTGTTCTCTTGAGAGCCACTGTTTCAACTGACAGGATTTCCTTCTACTGGAAATGATCTACTTAGAAGGTAAACTCAAGACAGGTATGATGCTATTACAGAAGGCATGAGAGTTGATTCAACCTCCTCCTCTGCCTCTTTTGTCTTTCTGCGAAACATTTGCAATACAGGTGTGTCCTTTTCAACTCTGGGTCCCTGCTTGTCAGACGTTACTGACATTGTGAAGGTCTAATTTCTAAATGTAAAATACAAACAAAACAAAAAAAATTTATAATACCATAAAATACAGGTAACATTATGTAGGTTAACTTTTTAAATTTTTTCATTATTTTATTTTTATATCAAAGATGATATAAATACACTATAGAAAATTTGTAAATAGAAAAAAATAATGGAGATCACCAATAATCTCTATAATATATACTGGTAACTCTTGGTGTATTTCTTTCTGGCCTTTCTTCTAAAGACTTTCTAAAAACATGGTTGTAAATAATAATATACACATATTTTTGCATCTTGTGTTTTTCACTTAACCATACATCATAGTTTTCATGTTATTTCATAGTCTTCATAAATATAATTTAAATAATTTTAATACCACATAATAGTCTATCAACTGGATGTAGCAAAACCTAATTAGCAATTTTCCTTAAGTTTTGATTTTTGAGTATCCAGCTTCTACTATTTAGTCACCTCATCAGAGAAGACTTTCTGTATCATCTTCCTAATTCATTCATTCACCTATTAATCAATTTGTACATTAATCAATTTATTAAGCATTACTTCTTATTAGGCACTAAATATATCCTAGAACAAAACAAAGAGCCTTACCTTCTTAGAACTCATATTCTTGCTGGGGGAGACAGACATTCAACGTACAAATAAACAATTTATATCAGATGTTAGATGTATACGAAAAAATTAAGAGAGCAGAGTGGGGGAGGGTGGGATTTTCCATGTGTTGGGTCACTTTGAGAAGATGCTGTTTGAATGATAGAGAGTTAGCTATGGGGATATTTGGGGGAAGGGTATTTCAGGCAAATGACTCAGCAAGTGCACATTTGGTAGTGGGCCTGGTGTATTCAAGGAAGAGCATAGAGGGCACAAGGGCTGGACATGTCCCTTCACCATCAACTTCCTTGTTTATTCTCCGGTCTGTAGCATTTATCACCAACTGACATAGTATAGGTTAAATATTTCCTTATTTTCTGTCTTCTTTTACTAGAATGTAAACTAGGAAAATGAGGACTTCATTTTGTTCACTGCCAGAACACTACTTGGTACAGTGCCTGGCACATAGTAGGTGCCCAACAAATATTTTGAATGAATGAATGAGTGATTCAGAAACCTGAATCAATAGAAGCTATAAGTTTGTTACAGGTTTTTTTTTTTTTAACTTTGCACATGAATGAGAGAGTGATTGCAAAGTCATTGGCCAGTGTTATTGTTTTATTCTTATCCTAGTTCATTAGCCTCTGAAATCACATAGTTTAACTCCTCTGTAAAGAGCTGAGGCCTGAGGAAAATAAATCACTTGGCAAAGTCAAAGAGCCAGTTTGTAAAAGAGGCCAGTCTGGAATCTGAGTTGCCGAGTTTTCTCTTCACCATAACTCTTGTCGCAATGGAATCCAAATATATTCATTCAGCTTTTGACCATGAATTTAATGCATTTTTTATTAATTTGGGCTATGACTACTGATTACGTTCAACCAGTCCCCAGATCTTCCAGATACAGATTCTCTGTTTCACTTGGCTCACTGCTCCAAGGTGGATGGGAAATTCACCTCTAAAGCTGCTTAATGACTGCAGCTTCTTGGGATTGTCCTAACTTCCAATAGCAAGGTATTCAGCGTCTCTAATTTTCCGTGTTCTCTTTTTCAAAAGGGAGATCCTAATGGTATCTTTTTTCCTTTCATACAGATTTAATCATATCAAGTCGATAAAATACTTAGCACAAAACCTGGCACATAAAAGTCCCCAACCAAATGTTAGCGATTATCATCAAGCACTTTCAATAGTACAATGGGATAGCATTCAGCTTAAAAAGGAACGAGGATGTTCTCTATATGCTGATGTCAAAAGAAGTTTAAAATACAAGAGTCTTGTTTAGGCTTTATTTTGACTTCTCTCTAATCATATTGAGGGAGACTCATAATCTTATACATTAGAAATGTATTTCCAATTACATTTTAGAAAGACTTCCTGGAGATAGCTAAACTAATCTAAAATTTATTAAGCATCTACTGGTATGGAACCCTAAAGTATACAAATGTAAAAGCCATATGTGACTAGCCAGCTAAGTTCAAGGAAATGATAATCTCATCAAAGAAAGGGAACCTGAAGAAACCATTACTAAGCCATGTACATCAAGTATAAAGTGATATACAGTGCTATCAAATTTTAAGTTATTTGCTTATTCTAAACCTTGAGCAGCAGCTCTGTTATAATTTAAAATTATAGAATAAAATTTAATAATGGAAAAATATTGTGTCAAAGTGAATGTTAGTATTATGATTTTTGTTTCTATCAAAGGACTAAATATATAAACTTACTGTTTCCTTTGTCTTTATTACTAATCTTAAGAACTTGGAAAATGTTTAATGTTACTGAACGTTCATTTATGAGCTCGACATTTTGTTCCTCTCTGCGAGCCCAGGAACCATCAATTTTTCACTTCAAGTACCGCTTTTATTGTGCAAACTTAGAACAGGGTACTCTATTCTCTGTGTCTGGAAAGTAGAAGTCTTAGGTCATTATTTAGGCCACTTACTGCATTTTGTTCTATTCAGTTACTGAAAGAAGTAATTTTCTGCAATCAAATTTATTGCTACCCCCAAATTACTTACAATTCTTTTGTCAAGGCAAAATATATAGTAAATGTTGTACTTCTAATCTACTAAAGATTGTACTGTGTTGGTAAACCTAAGTGTAATGAGGTGCTACAGTTTTCCACCTAGGAGCATTTACTGATTTTAATTTGTGTGTATTCTAGCAATCCATATTTCCCTCTGGATTTAAGAAATCTGCCCTTATTCTCTTTTTTAAAAATATTAGTTTATTTTTCCCTCTGGAGGCAGATAGTTCAAGACTCTGCTCTACAGAAAGACAGGGGAAAGAATTGTCAGACCCACTACTTGATCATCTCAAGATGGTGAATGACTTCGTAGCTATCACATCTAAATTCCACGCAGTAAAATGGAGAATAGTACAAAGAGGAAATAAAACAAATGAATAAAATAAATCTCTTTTTAGAAAATTTCCCAGAATCTATCACATGATGCATCAGCTTACATCTTTTGGCAGAATTTGGTCACGTGACCCAGCTGGCTGCAAGCAAGATGGTAAATGTGTTCTTTTTCTGGCAGCCATTTGGCTAGATTAAAATCTATTACTACTAAAAAAGGGAACAGGAGAGTGGGGAATAATGAGCAGTCTCTGCCATTACTATGTCCTGCACAATGGACACTTTTTTCATTTCATTTTTCTCCCTCTACTTACTACTCACTACAACCTCCTAAACAGTAGGGACTATCTTGTTCCCCATTGTATTCCTAGGTCAAGCTCAGACCAGGCACACAGGAGGCACTTGAAAAATGTTTCTTAAACAAAGAATAGTTAAAACAAAGAATAGTAATTCAGTTATTCCTAGCCAGAGATGCATATTAAAATCAGTTGGGGCGCCATCCCAAAACAAATACTCCTGGGCGCACCACCTACTGTGGAGTCAGAAGTCTTAACTAACTTGTATATTTTGAAAAAGCTCCCTAATCAACTATAATGGGTATTCCTAGTGAAAAAAGTTAAAATATATATGTAATAAGAAAAGAAAAATTTATGTGATCTTTTAAAGAACATTAATTGGAGTTTTCTGCTTCATATCCTAAGCAGGAGCAACAGAAACAACTAGATTGTTCTTAGGAGTTGTGAGAACCATAACATGGGGATGGTTGTCTCTCCTTCCTTCCTCCCTCCATCCTTCTCCCTTCAAAATAGGTTTCCCTTGGGACTCCCCTGGCAGTCCAGTGGTTAGGACTCAGTGCTTTCACTGCCATGGGCCCAGGTCCAATTCCCAGTTGGCGAACTTACATCCTGCAAGCTGTGCAGCATGGCCAAAAAAAAGTTTCCCTTAGTGAAAGTCTGCTGGAGGACAACTCTCTATTTTTTAGTCTGATAATGTCTTAATTTTTACTCAATATAAAAAGTTTTGATGGTTATAAAAGTTGACAGTTATTTTTCCTTAGCATTTTGTAGATCCTTTTCATAGTTTTATGTTATTTTTTGTGATAATACTACTTTTTATCTGAATGCCTTTCTTTGTAAGTAAACTGTCTTTTCTCTCTGGGCCCACTTTATGTTTTGGGTTTTTGTTTGTTTGTTTTTTGCGGTACGCGGGCCTCTCACTGCGGTGGCCTCTCTCCTTGCGGAGCACAGGCTCCGGACGCGCAGGCTCAGCGGCCATGGCTCACGGGCCCAGCCGCTCCGTGGCATGTGGGATCTTCCCGGACTGAGGCACGAACCCGTGTCCCCTGCATTGGCAGGCGAACTCTCGGGTTTTTTTTGTTTGTTTGTTTTTTCTGTTTTTTTTTTTGCGGTACGCGGGCCTCTCACTGTTGTGACCTCTCCCGTTGCAGAGCACAGGCTCCGGACGCGCAGGCCCAGCGGCCACGGCTCACGGGCCCAGCCGCTCTGCGGCATGTGGGATCTTCCCGGACCGGGGCACGAACCCGCGCCCCCCGCACCGGCAGGCGGACTCCCAACCACTGCGCCACCAGGGAAGCCCTCTGGGCCCACTTTAAAACGTTAGACCTGTTTTTGAAGTTCTATATTTTTGGTCTAGTGTCTAAACAGGCAATTTTTTCTGCTTATCCTGCTTATCATATAAGAGTCTTTTGCTTAATCATTATTATGATTTCATCTTTTAAAATTTTCAGATTTATACAGAGATATTTATTATTTTCTATTTGATATTTATAATTACTTAAACATTAGGAGATCCTATACCTGTTTTCCTGTTGTTTTGGGCTTTTTTAATTCTTGCTGACCTCAGTCATGGTAGTTTATTTATTTGTGTGTTTGGCAACCTTTGATTATGTGTGTATTTTGTTGATCTTAGTCTGTGGGAATTCTAAGTGTCAAAATTTGAGTTGCTTTCCTCCAGAAAGAATTTTTAAAATTATAACATCTTAATGGAGATATAATTAACATATTATATAATTTATCAATTTAAAGTCTACAATTTAATGGTTTTTAGTACATTCATAGAGTTATGCCTCCATCACCCCATCACATTTTAGAACATTTTCATCACCCCATCAAAAAACTCCTAATCCATTAGCAGTCACTATCTATTTTTCCCCAATCCCCAGCCTCCCTAGGGAACCACTAATCTACATAACACACAGGGGCATACCTGGGAGTGATATTTGGGAAAGGACAGCCCTAAATTGGGTAATGCTTTGTGCTATACAATTGTTTGTCATTAAAAGAGTTGTAAGTCGTTCAAATGCTCTCTACTTAATACCTACCTTACAACATCATTTTCTCCACTAGAGGATTAAGACGTTTCCTTAGTGGAGCCTGCATGTCCTCCAAAAAGAAAATAATTTGTGATATTAATGAAAGTCAATATCAGGGGCTATTTTCAAGTTACTCCAGAAATATAGCAAGGACATCCTTTATGAGTAATGGTGCAAGACTAAATTCTGTGCTCCTTAACCAAGACCAAGCATCCCCTTTTAAGTCCATTACCTCTTTTCATAAACTCCCAAGATCTACATCTAAAGTTACCTACTTGGCCGTCAGCTTAATGAAAAGTGCCTTTCCCAATATCTTTGGCACCATCAGGCCTGACTGTGGAAATCCGGGAAGAGGTGAAGGAGAGGAGACTAAACTGTCCTGACTGGGTGGATTCCTTCTGTTACCTCATTTAATAATTAATCACAAGGAAATAATAAGAAATTTCCACATTGAAATCAAATGCTGGGCTTGAACTTCTCTAATTCTTTCCTTTCATTGACTCTTGCCCCACACAATGTTAACAGACACTGACAGCGTCCATACAGATCCCCCAAGGTCCCTTTTATTGTCTGTTGTGTATCCCCTCCCCGAGATTCAGTGGCTTCCCCTCCTCCCTCCCTCCCATTCAGTGTGGTTTTGCCTCCTGCAGCACTTAATTGGATCCTTTGTGTGATCAGGCTAATGCTGCCTTCCACAGGACTTTACTTGAAACTGCACCCTTTCTTGGCTTCATCCCCTTTTTTTCTTCTGCTGCTTTCATCCTCTAAGAATTTTTTCCTGAAAAAACTTCCTTAATAAATCACTTGCACATTAAACCTCATCTTAGAGTCTGCTAGTGGGGAACTCAAACTAAGTCTCATTTATTCTCCAAATATTTAGAAACAAACATGAAAAAAGGCGCTTGCTTTTGCATGGAAACCATACCATGGGCAAGTCAAAGCACAAACTGGAAAAACACATTTGGGACACATGACAAGACACTAATTCCCCTGATATATAAAGAGCTCTTAAGCAAACCAATTCAAAACCACCCAAACCTAACATGGGAAAAGGACATGGACCAAGAATTACAGCAAAGAAAAGATGCATGGCCTAACTTCTCAAAATAAAACAAATTATTATTAAAATGGCAATGAGATATCATATTTATATTACTCAGATTGGCAAAGGCTCTACAAAGTATAATAATATAATGTGAGTTTGGGTATGGGGAAATAAGCGCTAATTTTTGGAGGACGTGTTAACTGGTACAATCTCTTTAGGAGTCAGCATTATATATTATACCTTTAAAATGGACAAGAATTGCCTTTTCAACCCTGATGACTCTTTCCCATTCTTCTCTTTAAATTCTGTAATAGCATTTGCTGAAGTCTGAATGTTTGTGCCCCTCAAAATTCATATGTTGAAATCTTAATGCCTGTTGTGATGATATTAGGATGTGGAGCCTCTGGGAGGTATTTAGATCATGAGGGGTGGGTGCTTTTATAAAAGAGGCCCGGAGAGCTTGCAAGCCCCCTTCCACCATGTGAAGACACAGTGAGAAGTCTGCGACCTGGAAGAGGGCCCTCACCGGACCATGCTGGCAACTTGATCTTAGGCTTCCCAGCCTGCAGAACTGTGAGAAATAAATTTCTGTTGTATATAAGCTACCCAGCCTGTGGTATTCTGTTAGCAACCTAAATGTACTAAGTCAGCATTTATCAATCGGAAGTTACTTGTTCGTTGATTTTCTTATTGTCTGTTTTCTCCTACTAGAATACAGTCTCCATAAGAACACAGCCTGGTGCATGTAGTATCCTCCATGCCTGCGCTTGGCATGTAATAAATGCTACATATAGTTGAATCAATAAATCAAGTAGTCGGTACTTACGGTGTGGTTTGAGGTGCCCCAGTGACTCCAGAACATCTCCTTGATAGCCCTCTGCAATGTCTGAAATTCTTACTTAGGCAATCAATGAAGACCGTGAGGGAGCCTATGAAACTATTATTTCATGATAATCTAAATAGAAGGAAATTAGCTAAGGAACCAGAGCAAGAAAGAAGTAAATTTTCACTGAGGTTGTGGACCAGGTAAGATCAGAATCATGAAGTAGACTTTAATTAATTGCAAACAAGTAGGTGACAGACTTTGCAGGTAGTGTGGGGAGCCTCACTTGGGATGTAGAGATTATCCAACCCAAGTAAGACAAGAGATGTCTTAAGATAGTACAGAGGAGAAACCAGAATCCAAACCAAAGCAGGCAGAGTACTACGGTGTCTGTCACGAAGTTCCAAGTGGGGAAGTGAAAGCAAGGGCACAGAGGAAAACTGAAAGCATCAGAACAGTTCAAGCAGCGAGAAACAGTGGGTCATAGCAAGGGTCTAGAGAGACCAGCAAGCCCTAGAGTAGAATCCACAGCATTATTTCCGGATGTAAAGGGAGGCATTTGAGGTGCCAGTGAGTTTAGGCTGAAATATGACAAAAATGGAGACTCCTCAATTTTTCCACTTGTAGGAATATGGAAGGGGCCGGGTTGAGGTGTGGAGTAGTCTCTGGCCCTTCTTGTACGACCCTATGTCATGGTCCAGCTGCTGCCAGGGCTACACTTGACTGCAGATACCCCTGCTACAGGAGACAGAGGGCTCCCAGACACAGTCTAGTTTCAGCCAAACCTTCGGTTTGGGACTTTGGTTCCAGCCACACCTCTTTGGGCTGGAGACAACTTTCTACAGTTGTCTTCCTTAGATTTAAAAATTTTATACTAGGGGAGCTCCCTGGTGGTCTAGTGGTTAGGATTCACTGCTTTCACTGCCATGGCCCAGGTTCAGTCCCTGGTCAGGGAACTGAGATCCTGCAAGCCGTGTGGTGCTGCCAAAATAAAATAATAATAATTTTATTCTACGTCTTTGAAGATAGCCAGAAACATCTCAGACTTCGCCCAAGCCAGTCTTCTGATGAAACGGATCTCTTGAGCTGAAGTACTCAACAGGTCTCAGTGCAACTGGTTTATTTTCTTCTTCTGACCTGCTGCACTAAGGCACTCCAGGATTTGCCAATGGACTAGAAATGGTTCTGAAATCTGAATCCAAGGGATTCAACTGAAATTTGCTTGGCCTGAGCTAAAAAGAAGTTGAGTGATATCTGTAAAATAGGGACAATACTTGTACCAACTTCATAGGGTTGTTATTAGTATTAAATGTGTTAATATGTGTAGAGTGTCTGAGAGAGAAGGAAGGAAGGGAAAGGGAGGGAAGAAAAAGAAGAAAAATGAAAATATTAGTGACTATTCAACTTGTCTCGATTTGGGGCTGAGGCTAGACTCAAGCTAGTGCCCTTTGTCCTGTCTCTTCATTGTGCTTTATACCACAAAGATGTGTAGGCTCAGTACTGATGAGTACTGATGATAAGGGCTTTAATTAATCACTGTTGGCAAAGTTACAAGGTCACAAACATTAACCAGGAGATGAGACCTCCACAAATTATTCAAATATAACTCTAGGTTAAGTGTTAGTCTCTTAGTTTAAAGGACTTCTCATTCCAACTTCTTAGGTGCCACGATGTGGAAAGTTAGTAAATTTGAATACAGCATTTCCATTTTCCTGATCAAAACTGAGTAAACTAAGTTAAAACATAAGGCATAACTGCCACACTAACACCTCTAATCATTTGGAGTAAATGCACGCACACACAAATACTTGAGTGAAAAAAATTAATAGAAGAAGTAACCATTCTGTAAAAGTTATCTAAACCAAAACAGGCAGATGGTTTAGGGGCAAGAGAACTGCATTGAGGTCTAACTAAATGCATACTTTTGAAAATATTTAGACTGAGTTTTAGTTCCTTTCTTTCAAGTGAGGTTGACTCTAATAGGCAAGTAGGATGGTTAATTATAGAAGCAGAAAGATGTCCATCATCTACATACTGTACTAGATAATTAAAATATTCAGGCTCCCTCTCAAGAAAATGTCCTGTGTTTGTTTCATCTCTATGATAGTGACTTTTCCAAAGAGGGCATTGGGCAGAGCTAGAGCATCTGAATTAGCTAGAACTGAGTTTTCCAGTTTGGGGATGGTGGGCAAGTCATTTAATTTTTTTCTAATGCTTATTTCTTCATTTGGAAAATGAGGATAATTCTTACCCCAGGGTATTACTGAAACATTTAAATGCCAAAATTAATTGTTTACTGCAAGTCCTTAGATGATTTCATAATCAGTTGTTGATTGCCTGATTTTAGAGATTTGGTTGAAATTGCTTTCCTGTAAACACTGTCTCTTAATGACATTTTA
This sequence comes from Grampus griseus, assembly GCF_964374135.1. NCBI lineage: Eukaryota > Metazoa > Chordata > Mammalia > Artiodactyla > Delphinidae > Grampus > Grampus griseus. The sequence continues at coordinate 26,903,108 of NC_139003.1, read as the reverse complement.
ATGAAACTCTTGCTGTACTCACGTTAACATTTGAAATATAATAAATACTGAACATTTGGTTAAGGCAGTTTAGGCCATCCATAAATATTACTTATACCTTGGAATTTTTTAACTATAGCTATTACATGTTAAGCATTAAAAGCAAATAAGCCATACGCAATTGAATAAAAACAATATTCTTTGTCCAAACTATGAACATTCATTAAGTAGCTAAAGTACTAATTAGATGCAACACTGCTTTATAATTTTGTTGACAAGGGAACGTGTGCCTTTGAAATTTCTTTTTAACTCTTTGAAGTTATCATGTTATCTGTCTGTTCTGGCTTTTTTGGCTTTTATTTATTTATTGTAGCAAAAAAAGTAGGGCTTTTAAAGATCTTGTCCCTATCCCTCAAACTCATCCTTGGTCCATCCCCTAAGCTCATACTAGGTTCAAGCTCTTCAAAAATTCTGAAGCGGAACAGCCTACAATCTTAGTGAATATTCCTGGATATTTCCATAGCTGATTTCCCCATCCTCTCAGAGTTCCTTCTTTCCTGTGCCTTCTCCCAGTTGGTGAATCTCAAGGACACTCACATCCCTGTCACAAACTGGCCAGATTCTTAGTCGCCTGTCACAATAGCTCAGCATTCCTAATTCTCTGGTTTTAGGTGAGAATCCTAGGGCACTCCTGTTCACCTCTGTTCTTGGTGAGGAGACAGACACAACTGCGTGCTCTGCTCATCCACAAGGGTAAATGTGCTCAGGTTTTTTTTTTTTTTTTTTGCGGTACGCGGGCCTCTCACTGTTGTGGCCTCTCCCGTTGCGGAGCACAGGCTTCGGACGCGCAGGCTCAGCGGCCATGGCTCACGGGCCCAGCCGCTCCGCGGCATGTGGGATCCTCCCGGACAGGGGCACAAACTCGCGTGCCCTGCATCGGCAGGCGGACTCTCAACCACTGCGCCACCAGGGAAGCCCTATAGTATTCTTATGTTAATTTACCATCCTTGCTAACCCATTCTGTTAGTAGGCACTTGAATTCGCTGGGATTCAAACACAGATATTCAAACACACACACACACATACACACACACACACACACGCATGCACACACACACACACACACACACACAAAACCCTTTTCCCCCATCACACAATAATATCTCAAAAGATTAAGTCTTTAATTGACCGGGCAAAGAGCTGCCTTTTCTCACCCAACAGGTTAAATATTGAAGAGCTGGACCAGTTTCTGAACTACTGACTTCTTAGAGGAAAACTTCTAAATGTGCTTCAAAAGTAACTTGTCTTTTAAATTTTGTACTGCATAACCTGATAGGAAAAATGAGATATGGCTTTCGGTGAAAAAAATTAGAAGTTCTGTAATGTGCCATGTTTTTAAGGCCAACACGTTGGCTTTGGGAGATTGTTTAGCGTTTATTTGTGCTTGGTAAGGGATACACAGGTTAAGAATTAGCAACTTCTTTAGCCTTGAGGGTCTCCAGCCTGTGCAAAATTTATCGGGGGAAGATACGAAGGTGAGACAAAGGAGGAGAAGGAAACAATAATAAGGAATACTAATGATAATGATAATAATAATAAAGGGAAAGGGGAAGGAAGAAGAGTTCATGGAATACCACCAAAAATGCTATTAACTTAAAATTTTAAAAATTAGTTACTCATAAAATATCATAGCTTACTCTTATTAATAAGAATTGCTCAGGACAATTAAGATCACAGCCAGTCCAAATATGCTCTTTGCTACTCACAACGCGCTGGGCTTATACTAGTTCCTCTAACTGGGTCTCAGAAGTGAATGTTGAGAACTCCTAAGTGTCTGCTGTCTAAATAGAATTCATTTAATTTTTTGACTATAGTCAGAAACCTCTGATCTGTGATTTCTGGATCTTGCCTTTGTACTTTAGACCTAAAAATGTTTCTTTCTGCCTCCTTTCTTTTCTCTCACTTATATATTAACACATCAGTCTCTCAACTGTCTGTCTACTTGCCTGTAGAAATTAAATTCCTCTAGAGCTCTTACCACTGGGACTCAGACCTGCGATCAATTTCAAGTTCAAGTGAGCCTTCCTGGCCTCCTGTGCTTTTGACTCTGTTCATTGTCTTGGCTCACACAGATAGCAACTGTCTTGCTTTGTATGAAACAGTGATATTTGAGGAGATTATGTTGATAAGCATCAGGTGGCCCAAAGGCTGTAAGAGTTTTTCTTTTCTCCTTAAACTCCGAAGACTTCAAGAAGGTTTTATTCCACAGAATGAGTCTGAAAGACGCAGGTTCTGGCTCTGTCTGTGTCACTGGTTTGTTGTTTTTACGTCAGTTTGGGTAAAAGAGTTACATTATGATACATATAAATATACCGATCTTTCTCTTAAAGATGAAACTGGTTTGAGAAAAGAAAAGAGACCTGTAGAAACTACAATCCTTTTTTTTACCTTTGGTGATGACCACAAGTTTCCTAGGGCTGCTGTAAAAACTTGCCATTAACTTGGTGGCTTAAAACAACAGAAACGTATTATCTCACAGTTCTGAAGCCTAGAAGTTCTAAATCAAGGTGTCAGCAGGGCCGTGTTCCCTCTCGAGACTCTAGAAAAGTACCTTTCCTTGTCTTTTCCTAGCTTCTCTTGGCTCCTGGCAATCCTTGACATTCCTTGGCCTGTAGCTGCATTATTTCAGTTTCTGTCTCCATAGTCACAAGGACTTCTTCACTGTATCTCTGTGTCCTCTCCTCTTCTTATTTGGGTACCAGTCACTGGATTTAGGACCCAAGCTAAACCCAAGATGATATCATCTTAATATCTTTAACTATTTATATCTTCAAAGACTCTGTTTCCAAATAAGGTCATATTCTGAGGTTTGGGGTAGAAGTGCACTTGGAGGGGGGACACTGAAACCCATTAGAGTACCTATCCTCCTTTAAATGTCATCAGCTTTATTACTTTTTAAATTTTAAATTCACAATTTTCAAGGATAGAAGTGTCCATTCTGTTTTGAAGGTTTCTGTGGGTAGAGATCGTCCCAAAAGGCTCATTCTGCCCTGAGGTTTCCTCATATAAAATGATCGTGTGGATATCAGGTTTGAATGTTAATTATTTCAATAAGCTTAACCTACTCCTTCCTTGAGATATGGGGACATCTAATCATTTCTTTATTCCATGTACTTGTCCCACTCCCTGCCGTGCAGGCATTTGTGCTGTTAGTTGGCGGTTGAAAGGAATTCGTTTTTCCTCCAATGTTACTTTAGGTGAAGATTTTCTAGGTCCTAAGTAAGGAAGTTTATAAGGGCTTAAACTGTGAAAATTTTTAGCTCCTTTACATGTTCTAAACATTAGGGGGAAAAATCCATTGTCTTCAAAGCATGAGACTGTAATGGTTCTTAAGATTTTATTTTATTCTGTCTATGGTGTTCTCTTTAGAGTAATTGCTCTTTCAGCAATGGGAATAAATGGCTAATTTGCTATGGTAAGGCCACATGTTCATGGGAAAAGTGGTACAATTCTCATTGTACCCTCATATAGCAGTATGCTACTAATCTAATTAAAATAAATGTTCTAGTTTCCTCCTAGAATCACAGAACATTTAAATATGTTTTCTTGTAGGTAATTTTTGCAACTACCAAATGTTAAATACATAGCTTGGGACCTCCCTGGCAATCCAGTGGTTAAGACTTTGCCTTCCACTGCAGGGGGTGTGGGTTCGATCCCTGGTTAGGGAGCTAGGATCCCACATGCCTCCTGGCCAGAAAACCAAAACAGAAAACAGAAGCATTATTGTAACGAATTCAATAAAGATCTTAAAAATGGTCCACATCAAAAAAAAATACGTAGCTTAATTTCTTATCCTTGCCTCAGACTATTTTTATTGTACCACAAAATGCACCATAACGCTTCACATTGTGACCATCCGAATGACAATACAATCTCAATTATCAAAGATTATAAAAGAATAAAGTGCATCTATTGCTTTTATCAAGCTAGGCCAGAACCAATCCTTTTAGTGAAAGATATAAAGTCATAAAATATTTTATTAACTTTAAACATGAGTGTACATTCCTTTGAGATATCATGGAGCACTGTTATAAACAGCACTTCAGCTCACCCCTCAATAGGAGATTTTGTTTGATTCAATAGTTTCAAGCAAACTTTTGACTTATTACCTCTGGCAGAAGTGACTTTTGCTTCCTCCTGTACATGCCTCCCTTAAAAAAGAAAAAAAAGTTGAAACGTCACAGTTCTATGAGAGGTGTTTTCACTTTTTGGCAGACCACTAAAAAGTGGTCTTTCATGAAATAACGAACTTGAGAGGTTCAAGTTGGAATTTATTTTTATTTACCAGTCTTTGGCTAAGGCATTGCTTGGTACGGCATTCTGCACAAGTAGAAAGGCACAAGGAAAACTAGCTGCATTCATTTCTCTGCAGGTTCAATAGTGATTTGGAGAGACGAGACAAAGGCCACCTATTATAGGATTTGTATCATACATAAGAGAAAATAATTTGATTGATTCAAGCACTGGAGTCCTCCATCTTCAAACACTGAATAAGACTCCCTGCACTTAAAGTTGAGAACTTGGTAAAGCTTATAATCTCTGTTACAGAAATGTAGTGTAACAATATATTCTACATTTCTTTTTTTTTTCCCAGTTATAGATGAAGCAACTTGCAAAACGTTCCTAAAACATGAAGAAGAATATTTAAATGTAAATTATCATTATACCTCTTTAGCCATCAAAGTGGCTTCATTCCACTCTCTCTCTTCTGTGTTTATATCTTGCATCAAATATTAGATAAAGCAAAGTGTGTAGAAGAAATAAGTGCTTTTCATAGTCATTCCTCTTTGTGATGGGAGTACTAAGGCTTCAACATACCTCCTTTGGGAGCTTTGTTGTGTCCAGTGGAGTACCCCAGGCAGTGTTCACCTTCCTTCTGGTTCCATGTTGTTTGACTATGGATTTCACAGCATCTCCTCTTATTGCAAATATGTCTTTCCTTTGGGCCTGGAATGCCCCAACTGACCGTTGTGCTAGAATATTTGACACGTCTCCAGATCTGAGCTTCTTCCCTTTAGTAGGATACCCCCAAAAAGGTGCGACAGGAAATTTTATTACATTATTTTATGCTGATAGACTTGGCTACTATCCTCACATAGATGAAAGAACAGGCAGAAGTGTGCATGGAGGAATCCCCCAGATGGGATCCTTAAAAGAGCATTTGGACAAAGCTAAAAAAGACATTTCCTATTACATGCCAATCGACAACGTGGGCTTGGCTGTCATTGACTGGGAAGAATGGAGGCCTACCTGGGCTAGAAACTGGAAACCTAAAGACATTTACAGGGATCAGTCTATCGAGTTGGTTCTGCAACAAAATGTACAACTTACTTTCCCAGAGGCTGCCAAGATAGCGAAAGTGGAATTTGAAAAGGCAGCAAAGAGTTTCATGCAGGAGACTTTAAAATTGGGAAAATTACTTCGGCCAAATCACTTATGGGGTTATTATCTTTTTCCTGACTGTTACAATCATAATTATAACCAACCTAGTTACAATGGAAGTTGCCGGGATATAGAGAAAAGAAGAAACGATGCACTCGACTGGTTGTGGAAGGAAAGCACTGCTCTTTTCCCATCCATTTATTTGAATAGCAGGTTAAAATCTTCTCCACAAGCTGCCCTCTTTGTTCGTAATCGTGTCCAGGAAGCCATCCGGATGTCTAAAGTGGCCAGTGCTAAAAGCCCACTTCCAGTTTTTGTGTATGCCCGTCCAGTTTTTACTGATGTGACTTTGCAATTCCTTTCTCAGGTAAGAAAATCAAGGTAAGAAGGCTATGGAATATTGTTCATAAATGGTGTTTAGTGGGACTGAACATAATTTTTGAAGGGAGTGAAATTTAACTTTTAATAACCTTTAGGAATATGCACCCAGGTAGTTCTCCATTATTATATGAATGTAAAATAAGAACATGTTTCTTCTTTTCTTTTTTTTTTTTTTTGGCAGTACGTGGGCCTCTCACTCTTGTGGCCAGAGCACAGGCTCCTGACGCGCAGGCTCAGCTGCCATGGCTCACGGGCCCAGCCGCTCCGCGGCATGTGGGATCTTCCCTGACCAGGGCACGAACCTGTGTCCCCTGAATCAACAGGCAGACTCTCAACCACTGGGCCACCAGGGAAGCCCCAAACATGTTTCATTTTTAACGTAATCATATAATATCTTAGCAGTCATGGAGAACTGGGTAGTATAGACAATGTATTATCTCAGTTCCTTTCATTTTTTCTTTTATGGGCCCGGTCTCTTGTCAATAGAAGTAATTAAAATAATAGCAGAAAATTTGTGTTTTTCTTATAGTAGGGCAGTGGTGACATAAAAGGTAGAAATAAATAGTGGTGAAATATTTAAATAATTATTGTTGGGTCAGCATTCTTGGCTTTGGTGTTATTGTCCTATGTATAACACTTTCATTTTATTCCTCCCTGTTAACTCTTTCTACACATTTACCAGGGTGACCTTGTGAATACAATTGGTGAGAGCGTTGCTCTAGGTGCCTCTGGAATTATAATGTGGGGAAGTCTCAATTTAAGTCTAACTAGGGTAAGTTGAATTGATAGGAAATAGATGAAATAATTTCTACTTTTAATGTTTTTGAGGATTGTTGTGGGATTGAATAATAAAATAAGCACTATGTTGGGCACAAAGTAGTAGGGGCTCAATTGATAGTGGCTAAGTCAAACTATCTTTCATTCGTGTGGTTGTGTGGTAAGGCTGTTTTCTAGTGAGGAAACAGAAATTTGGTGAGATTAATTGAAATTCCCTAGGCTGCGTGGCTAAGAAGTAGCAAAAACAGGACTACAACCTTGGTTTCCTTATGTGGTGTTTGGTGTTTTTTTCTACTATACCGTGCTGTGTCACTTCTCAAAAGAGCTCAACTAGTCAATATGTATTCACTCATTCTTCCATTCACCCAATTACTGTTTATTAAGCACTTTTATTTAGTTAGTCATTTAATGACAGTTTACCATGGAGGCCAACAACTGGGGGCAGGGTGTGGGCAGTTGGGATTTAGTTACTTTTTGAAAATATTACTAAATTGTTCAAAGTTTCCTTAAGGGAGAGGAAAAGGAATCCTTCTTTATTTTCCACAGGTTATATTTAACAGTGTCTATTTTAAGTAAAATTTTAAGTAAAACTTGTTTTGTTAGGAAAAATGTTGGTTTTGTTCTGTATTCACTTTCTGCTAATGCATTTTCTTCAGTTCAAAAAGACTTTAACTATCATGACCTAAACCTTTTCTCTCTTCCTTTATTTTCATCCTTTTTTAATTCTCCATATGAGGTCTTTATCCTTCACCTCTTCAATCTTCTTGACTCAAAGCATAAGTAAAACTGTCACATGGACACTGCTGAGTTGGAGCTGAACTTTTCCTTCTCTGATGGATGTGGAAATATTAGTGACATAGGTGCCATGGAGAATGTCTAATGAAGCTCTTAGCCCAGATGTCTTATCCTAGGACCTACAGAGAACTTTATACTCTAAGACTTTATACTAGACTTTATACTCTAAGAACAGATCTTTTGACATCTTGTCCTTCAGATAGACTAGCCATATTTTTCCTTCATTTATAAAGGTACTTAACTTTGTGAAATTCTTTTAAGGTAATTTGAGCCCTCCTACCTATTTGGTAGACTCTGTTGTATCTGGTTTGATCAACAGTAAAGAGAACTAATAAAAAATATAAGTTCAGGGAAAGGTATATGTCCCTTTTGCAAAATCTTCTATACGGTAGAAAGTTATTTAAGAATTATAATTCTTAAATATAAGAGTATTCCTAGTTTTTATTAGTTGTTTTCTCAAACCTACAAACTCCTTTCTCAAGGATCCTGTTAATTCTACGATAGAACAATTTATAAATTCCCCATACTATTTCCTTTTTTTAAAATTTTCAGAATTGAGAACTCTACCCTTACTCTGATGAGGAATGAATCAGGCATTCTCCAATTAGTAGGATGGCATGGCATACTACTTGTCACATTTTTTTTAATTGCACTTTAATCTTAGATTCATGTACTTCTACCATGACTCTCAAATCACTTTCAGTATTATTCATACAGGGACAGTCCTTCAACTTTAATGTGATGATTTTCTACTTAATGACACTGCCTTGAAATTGTTCCCTGTGGACTCTGTTCTATATATTTCTGCTACCTTTCCCAATTTATGATGATTTTGAATGTTAATTCTGTCATTACTTCCCCTTTTTTCTATGTCATTTGAAATCAATAGAATCATGGATTACTTGTGTTTCCTGATTCACTGACAACTAGAGACAATGGTAATTGCAGTTTACTTGTGATGACTGAATTGATTTAAAACAATTGTTATCAAATGTAGGCAAAACATTTCCTTCCTTCCATCTTATGAGATCAAATGGCGTGACAGAGCCAGTTTCCACTGGTCCCAGCTCATGAGACCTGATTGTTAAATATTCAGAAATTTTGTGAACTGTTGAACACAGCCATTATTAAAAATTAAATTATAAAACTCAGAATAAAATTAAGTATGGTAAAAACAGAAAGTATTGATAACAAATACTTAAAATGTATCAATTATTTACTTTATTTTACTATTATCCATGCTTTTGAGGTTATTTACACCTACTGTATCTGTCTAAGCAGAAATGGTATTGTGTAATGGTGTGCTACTTCACACCATACTACCATAATGGTGGGGTAATTGGTCTCCAATTCTGCACTCAGGGATGCCAGGTTGGTAGCTTAAAATTGGCCATGGTAGGAGTATTTACACCATGGGTATTGACAAATGCTATAAACTAGGCTTTATCTCTTAGAGAAACAGTTTTAGATCCTTCCAAATATTGCATCTTGTATAGGCTCATGATGGTCAAAACATTCTCATCCCTTTACTCCTCTTCCTGTCTAGTTCTTGTCTCTGTAGACAATTCCAATGTCATCTGATCTTGGTATAAATTCTCATATGTCCCTGGCACCGGTGTTAAAGTTGGAGGGATAGAAACAATATAAAACAATAAAAATATTCGATGTGATAAATTCTATGCAGAAAATTAAAATAGAGAGCTGTAAGAAAGTAGACTGGAAAGGTGTCTGAGAAGGCTCTTGTCTAATTAAAGCTGTGATCTGAATAACAACATGGAGTCAACCACGTTAAAGATGAGAGGAAAGAACATTCTGGGCAGAGGGAACAGTAAGTGCAGTTTGAAATGAACCTGCCACCCCTGTGAAACAATTAGTATATCTAAGGCCGAGTGGGTAAGGGAGAGTTGTACAAGAGCAAGGAGAGGTTACATTCCATCAGGCTGTATACAAGTTGAGAGAAGTTGAATTGTATGATAAACACCATGTAAAGCTATTGGAGGGTTAAGAAGAGGTTTTCTATTGGTACCATAAAAATTACAACAAACAGTGGTTTAAACAGCAGAAAATTATTATCTTACAGTTCGGTAGTTCAGAAGTCCCATATGGATCTTAGTGCTGTAAAATCAAGATGTCGGCAGGGTTGCATTCCTTTCTACAGAAAGACCCTCATTTGCTCATTTGGGTTGTTGGCAGAATTCATTTCCTTGTGTTTACAGCATCAAGATCTCTATTTTCTGACTGGCTGTGGCTAAGGCGATTTCCAGCTTCAGGAGGTCACCGCATTCTTTCCCTTTTGGCCTTCTCCTCTATCTTCAAAGCCAGCAATGCTGGGTTGAGTCTCCCTTAGCTTTGAATTTGTCTTCCTTCTTCCAGCTCATTTTAAAAATCCAAGCTACATTTTTAAGGACTTGTGATTGAGCCCATCCAGATAATTCAGGATAACCTCCCCGTCTCAAGATCCATACCCTTAATCATATCTGGAAAGTCCCTTTTGCCATGTAAAGTAACACAGTCACAGGTTCCGTGGGACTGAGGTAGGGACATCCTTGGAAGGCCCTTGTTCTGCCTACCACCGATGACACCACCTCAAGGAAGGCAACAGGAAGTAGATCCAAGTGGAAGCTGTGAGGTTCCTCAACTTGCCTGCCCACCCGCCCACCACTTCCTTTGATCTTTTACTGAAGGACTAGCACTGCCAACTCACTCCATGGGACTGCTGATCATGAAAGCAAGCAACTACCTTCTACGTTCTGAAAAGGACGGAGTCCCAGTTTTAGAAAGTATCAGTTTCAAGATGAATCATTTTAGTTACTCATCACTCATACTCTGCCAAATAAGTATATCTGTAAAAGAGCTGTCATAATTCGCCCATACTTGAATTATACATTAACATTTAATATATACTCGGTTGAACCCGTTTAGTTGTTTTGAGCTAGCAATTTAGAAACCACTCTTTCCAACGCCTAAACTTGTCTGACAAATGTGATACTTATTACATTTATTTGTACTTTATATAATTTATACATTGAGGGCTAACCAATGATATGGGGCCCTGTGTTAGCCCTTTTATGTACTTTCTATCTTGTCATCTTCACAACAACCCTATGAAGTAGGTGCTATAATTACCCTTATTGTATGATGATGAAGCTGAAACACTGCCAGATGAATTAACTTGTCCAAGGTCTCCCAGATAGGAAACTAAGACTTAGAACACTTAAGAGATTCCCAAGCTCACACAGCTAGCCATTAATGGAACTGTGACTCCAATCCGGACAGATGGACTCCAGAGCCCATGCTCTAATTCCTCCACCCGCACTGTACCATTCTGCCCCTTCCACCCCCATTAGTTTATGAATTATTGAGGAAGACCGAGGCTAGAGTATACTAAACCTCAACTGGTCAATTATTTAGTGACATGAAATGGCATGTGAAACTTACAAATGTTACAAAAAACTGTTGGAATAGTCTTGCTTGTTCAAGTAAAAAAAGATAAAACATTTCCTGCTGTTACTGGTTCTCGGTTTTGTGTGTGTGTGTGTGTGTGTGTGTGTGTGTGCTTCCTTAGAAATTGCTTAATGTAGTGAATTAATTCACATATGAACCAACTTGGATGTTAATAATCTGATCTTCATATAATTTTACAGGAATCTTGCATGAACCTAGACAATTACATGAAGACTACACTGAATCCTTACGTAATCAATGTCACCTTAGCAGCCAAAATGTGTAGCCAAGCACTTTGCCAAGAGCAGGGAGTGTGTACAAGGAAATACTGGAATTCAAGCAACTATCTTCACCTGAACCCACAGAATTTTGCTATTCAAACTGGGAAAGGTGGAAAATACACAGTGCATGGAAAACCCACACTCAAAGACCTGCAACAATTTTCCAAAAAATTTTACTGCAGTTGTTATGCCAACATCCACTGTAAGAAGAGAGTTGATCTAAGAAACATTCATACTATTAATGTATGTATTGCTGAAGATGTTTGCATAGATGGCTTTCTAAACTTTGAACCCAGGAATCATTCTTCTCGCTGGAAAGAGATATCTTCTACCACTCTCAGCAATATCTCATTCTCTACACCAACGGTCACAGTATCTCCATGTGTTCCTGGGAAAGATCTCCGTGGGTGCCTCAAAGTCACCTGTTCAGTGGAAGCCCTCTTCAACAACACCCAAGGGGGCTGTCATAGTGTTAACTGGAAAAACACTTCCAGTCAGTTACATATTCAAAACAAGAAAAATGAAACAACCTATTAAAGTACAAATTCAGTGCTTATTAAGCTTCCTGTCTACATTCTTTGTGTTTTTATATTTTTTACATTTTATTTTTAAATTAATTAATTATTTTTTGGCTGTGTTGGGTCTTCGTTGCTGCGCACGGGCTTTCTCTAGTTGCGGCGAGTGGGGGCTACCCTTCGTTGAGGTGCGCAGGCTTCTTATTGCGGTGGCTTCCCTTGTTGCAGAGCATGGGCTCTAGGCGCACGGGCTTCAGTAGTTGTGGCACGTGGGCTCAGTAGTTGTGGTGCACAGGCCCAGTTGCTTTGCGCCACATGGGATCTTCCTGGACCAGGGCTTGAACCCGTGTTCCGTAAATTGGCAGGCAGACTCCCAACCCCTGCACCACCAGGGAAGTCCCTTACATTTTTATATTTAATAGTTTCACTAGCTTATTTTTTTTAAGCAAGTGATGATACCTATATATTTAAAGTTTTATATTTGAAATGTGAATCAAAACTCATGGCCAAGATAGTATTTTAATTTTTTGAGCAAATATTGCTCTTCCATGATCAAATTGAACTTGGAATTATTATTGACTGGTAAACAAGGAATTGTGACCAATGCCTTTAATTTTCAAAATCATAGTGAGGGCAGTGTTATTACTAAATCCATTGATACTACATTTCACTTTTGAAATTCAAAGTAAACTCTTGATAAATAAGATAGCATAGAATTTGTTTTGTAAGATGATATCCAATTTTGTATTTTCTAATTCCCATGTGTATAGCAGATATTTCACAAACTGTGGATGTATATATACTAAGAGGTACCTATTATATTCTTGGTTCTACCAAAGACTGATTGTAAGGCCTATAATACTTAGAGGCCTAGTGTTCTTCTGATAAAAGTGAAGATTTGAATAATGCCAATTTATTGTGAATGAATGTCTTTATAAGTAGTTTTTAATATGTAATAAAAGTGTCAAGAAAATATTAAATGCAATATCTTTTAAAATGTAATATTCTAAGCATACTAGTCTGTCTCAAGCATGTAACTATGGCTTTTAGCTATTTCATCTTGATAATTTGTTCAAGTTGTGTTTTATAAAAAGGTAACCTTTAAAAAGTGATTAACCAAAAAAAAAAAAAAGTGATTAACCCATCAACTTTTGTACATGATTTAATATGTCTTCAGAATTCATATATGAAAATTCTAATTTTCTTTTCATTCTTGATTGTCAAATTTGACAGTCTTGTGTACCTAAAAATCCTTATTTTATCTAAGCATTCACATCCTTCATATAGCATTTATTGAGTGTTTATTCTTTGCCAGACTCAATATTGTGTCACAGATTCAAGGTGAAGTAGCACGCTTCTTGCCATCGGTGAGTTTGTTGCATATTTGAAGAAGACAGACATCGAAAGTGGAAACTTACAACATAATGTATGAGAAGTGCTATAATATGGTTCAGTACGCTCTGGCATACAGACAAGAATCTGAGGGTGTCAGAGAAGGATTCCAAAGATGTCATGAAAGAGATGATGTGTCTATTGCCTTGAAGGCTGAATAGCAGTTAGCTCACATGGAGACACGAGACAAAAGGAACTTCGGTAGGACAGAACGCTGAGTGTGGTTTTAGAATGGTATTCAGTAGATGATGGCCAAATGATGTACTGAAGCCTTTTGTAAACCATACTAAGAAGTTTGGACTTTACAAGGAAGATGCTCCCAAACTTGCTGACCTGATCCATTTTTTTTCCCAGGCACATATATCACAGCATGATATATTTCTCTACTTTTACTTCCCATCACCTTCTTATAATGTAAACATCATAAGGACAGGTGTTTGGTCTGTTTCTCTTGCTGCTGTATCCACAGTGTAATGAATAGCATTTGAGACTTAGTAGGTGCCCACGAAATATTTGCTGAACAAATAAAAGCCAGTGGGGAACCACTAAAGAATTTTAAGTGTGGAAGTTGTCATGACCACTTGGATCCTCTCAAACTAATGCTACCCTTTTCCTTAGCTCTGCCCTTTTCCTTAGCTCTGCCCTTCATTCTCTGCTCCAATTATGATTCTATTGTCAAAGCCGTGTTTTCATAAGTAAGCCACAAAATGAGCCAATTTGGTAATGATCTGGGAAGGATGCTACATATGGACTAGTTTCCTTAGTATACATAAATGGCTGTCAGGTGATTGGGAGTTAGAAAGAATGGAGACAGCAGGTGAATTGGAAAAGGCATGGATTTTGGAGTTGGACAGTTATAAGGGGAACTTCCAACATTTACTAGCTCTATGAGCCTGAGAAAGGTAACTTGGTTCAGCTTCTATTCTAATAAAATGGCGATAATTATATCTTTTAGGGTTCTTGAGAGAATTGACTCATATAATACACGGAAAGAGTTAGCCTTAGAAATAACACAGTAAATGTCTGTGGGAAAGGGATGGATACGTTTTTACTGGGTATGGAAGATGCCTGTATTACTGTTGTTGGATGGAAAGTCAAAACAGTAGACATCTGTCATGGCAGACTTGGCCATGAACCCCGTAAGAAAAGAGGCCACTAAATAGAAAAAAAGACTTGGCAGGAATATTTTGTGTAATACACAACTTTGTATATGGTTAGGTTTGCAGGGGCAAAGTTGTGTTTCCATTTAGATCAAGTATTTTTGCCAGGGATCATGCTTGTATCTGAAATACAAAGAGAATAGTACAGTATCCCTGCTCTTCATGAACTTGCACACTGATGGGCTGCTAGGTATGTAAACAGAAGCTGTCCATAGACGCAGCATATACATAAAGTATAAAAACTGAAGCACTATAAGAACACAGGTTCATCTAACTAACAGAGTACTAAAGGAATTGAGTAATTTAGTTTCAAAAGATATGAAACTAGTTTGTTAGATGCAGATGGCTTCTCTAAACTCTCAAGTATACAAAACCTGTCTCCCTCCCAGCAGAGGGCTCAGTTCCAAAGTTATTAGAGAGAATATATGCTTTTATTTTTGAAAGTGAATTTGAATGGAGAATAGATATAAAATAGGCCATTGAATTTATTGTATAGATATGTTCAATATTGTGGGAAGTAAACAGACATTCACTAAGAGATGCTGAAAAATGATTTAAGGACATTTGCTAAGTAGTAATGAAGACATGAGAAGTGGTGTTAAAAAAAAGCTCTTGGCAGTGAACTTTGGATAAATATATCCATTTAGGAAAATTAACTGTTGGATTCTTAATCTATGCAAACATTATGCAAACACAAAAATGACTAACAGGAAAATGACAGCCCACAAGAATATATAGGACAAAATGAAAAGCAGAAGGCACGAAAAGAGAAATCTTTCCAAAATGCTGACCTTTATTTGGTAATGTAGTAGTAATTTAAAAAATTCACTTCTCCAGTTTTTTAATAAATTGGTTGCTGTCAGTTAATTGATCTTTAGAAGGTGTCTAACCTACTATTGAGGAAGAGGGCAGTTAGGCACATACTACTGTTGTGTGACTAGATATTGGAGGACTATGAGGGTATTTACTTGCCATGTGACTTCACGCTGCAATGTTAGAGCGATTTCTGGCCTGTATTCTTCCCATCTTGCTTCCAGATAACCTTAGGAAACACACAACCACGTGCTTGGGCTCCTAGACATGGCACAATTCCTGGCACAGAATAGGTGCTCAAGAAAGAGTTGAAAAAATGTTGCAATGATTACTGAATATAATTACTATGGACTGAAAGTGAATTTGATACATTTCTAATCCAGTTGGTTGGCTACCATTTTTGTTCTTTGTTGGAAGGGTATCTTTTTTTTTTTTTTTTTTTTTTTTTGCGGTACGCGGGCCTCTCGCTGTTGTGGTCTCTCCCGTTGCGGAGCACAGGCTCCGGACGCGCAGGCCCAGTGTCCATGGCTCACGGGCCCAGCCGCTCCACGGCATGTGGGATCTTCCCGGACCGGGGCACGAACCCGTGTCCCCTAGCATCGGCAGGCAGACTCTCAACAACTGCGCCACCAGGGAAGCCCAAAGTGTATCTATTTTGAAAGCACTTCATTTAAAATTATTTTTGACTTTGGAAATGCTCCCCACCACTCTTCTCTGTTTCTTTGGGTACATGTTGAAAATGGTCTTACTCCTAAATTCCTGTTTAATAATAATAGTAATAATCATTTATTTTCTATATTTGGATGTCTTGACATCTTAAAACACCTTTCTGGCGGGGAGGGACTGCCCCTTCCAGGGTTAGCTGATTCTCAGAGATAACAAAAGACATGCTATTTGATATGGAAACTAACCAATCCAGAGTCCTACCTCCTCTATCTGGCCTCTACACACCAGGAGGCAATACTCCTCTACCTTAAGCATCCCAGGGCCAGGTCCCAGGCAACTAGAGAGCACCTCTATAGCCCTGATGGGGTTCTGGACACACTACCCCAAATATGGCACCTTGGTTATTGAATATTTTAAGTTGAAGGAGTTTTGAGAAAACGGCAGGAGCCAGAAGGTCACTTTAACCCCCTCCCCACCTCACTCTTCTTCCCCAAAACAGACCATAAGACCCTCATGTGAAAGGTGTCCTCTGTGGATCTGGAGGAAAGAAGCAGACTTTTCTCTGAAGACAAAGGGATGCCAAGAAGAATCAAACCAACAGGGCTTGCTAAGTTTCCCCAGTTCCCTACAATTACGTCATACTCCTTAACCCATCATCTTTCTCCCCTACTGCCCCTCTTCATCCAATCTAGAATAAAAATACACAGGTCGAACTGTTTTCTTTGGGTCTTCATATTTTTAATGAAGGCTCTGGTGTCCCATAAAACTTATATTAAATAAATTTGTATGCTTTTCTTCTGTTAATCTGCCTTTGTCAGTTTAATTTTCAGACCCAACTAAGGACCCTAAGAGGGTCAAAGAGAATGTTTTCCTCCCTGCAGCACAAAGCCTGCTGAAATTATTCAAATGAGCCAGTCTTAAACTGTTCACCCTCCCCTGCCTTGCCTTCCCCAAGGAAACGCCAATAAAGGGTGCTGGCTGGCGTAGGTTCTCCCGTGCTGCAGCTTCTGCATCCTGTCCAAAACCTGGTGTTCCTCATGTGATCCTCTGTGTAGCCATTCAGTCACCTTTATAAATTAAGACTCACAGAACAAACGAAAAAGCAAAACTGCTTTTCCCTATGTTCATACTTTGTTCTTCTGTAATAAGTTCATACGTCTCCTTGTTAGCTGAAATGAACAATATGCCCATTTTAAAGTGTGTTTTCTAGACTAGTTAACTTTGAAAGGAGCACCTCTCATGGAGGGGTCGTTTTGGAGGGAACTTTTTGAATTACTGTACCTAGTGAACGGCAGTTTCCTTTGAACTTGAAAAAACAGTGCAATCTCAGCCATGGGTCTAGGATTGATATTTCAGGACTCAGCAGCTTGCTCGTCAGTGACCCCAGCTTAGAGCAGTAAGACTCACGTGATCTGTTTCACATGCAAAACTGCCAGGATTGTTTCAACACAATCCTCCTGCAAAAGATACTGACATTTTGATGACACTGAAATTTGATATGGAGTGGTTAATCACTGGAATGTGAAAACCCATCAACAAAACCCATCAGTAAAATTGAGAACTTGGATATTTCTCTTTTCTCCTCTGCTTGCCATCAGAGAGAGAGGGAAGGAAGGAGGTGGGGGATAGTGGGTGGGAGAGAAGAAAATAAAAGGAGAGAACGATAAGGAAAAAGAACTAGAATTCTTTGCTTTCTGTGATTCCACTGAGGATTCTCATTTGCACAGGATTGAAAAGAATATCTGATGCAGACACAATTAGCCTTCAACTCCCTGTAAAAGCCAAGAGTGGTTGTCCTTGAATGCCCTACTCGGGCTCACCTGAACAAATGTCACTGCCGCCTCCTCCCCTTGCCTCAGACTTCCTTTAAGAAGCAACAGTGATGAAGCTACAAAGTGGTGGCACTCTTTGGAATGTGCCAAATCCGCAGGGAGCTATATACTTACAGGTTGTGGTACAAAGTCACTAAGATTTTAAAAGTACTCCAAAGAAGACATACAGATGGCCAACAAACACATGAAAGGATGCTCAACATCACTAATCATCAGAGAAATGCAAATCAAAACTACAGTGAGGTATCACCTCACACCGGTCAGAATGGCCATCATCAAAAAATCTACAAACAGTAAATGCTGGAGAGGGTGTGGAGAAAAGGGAACCCTCTTACACTGTTGGTGGGAATGTAAATTGATACAGCCACTATGGAGAACAGTATGGAGGTTCCTTATAATAATAGAACTACCATATGACCCAGCAATCCCACTACTGGGCATATACCCTGAGAAAACCATAATTCAAAAAGAGTCATGCACCCCAGTGTTCATTACAGCTCTATTTACAATAGCCAGGACATGGAAGCAACCTAAGTGTCCATCAACAGATGAATGGATAAAGAAGGTGTGGCCCATATATACAATGGAATATTACTCAGCCATAAAAAGGAACAAAATAGTGTCATTTACAGAGATGTGGATAGACCTAGAGACTGTCATACAGTCAGAAAGAGAAAAACAGATATCATATAATATCGTTTATATGTGGAATCTAGAAAAATGGTATAGATGAACTTATTTGCAAAGCAGAAATAGAGACAGACATAGAGAACAAACCTACGGATACCAAGGGGGGAAGGGGGGGTAGGATGAAATTGCCATATACACACTATTGATACTATGATAGATAGATAACTAATGAGAACCTACTGTATGGCACAGGGAGCTCTACTCAGTGCTCTGTGACCTAAATCGGAAGGAAATCTAAAAAAGAGTGGATATATGTATACGTATAATGGATTCACTTTGCTGTACAGCAGAAACTAACACAACATTGTAAAGCAACTATACTCCAGTAAAAATTTTTTTAAAAAGCAAACTCTTTGAGGCATTGTATTTCCTGTGAGGAAAAAGGAACACGTTTTGTTTGTTACAGAACTTGTCTCTTTATGTCTAAACTTTGTTTAATATTTGAGTAGAGACAGAGCTGCAAAACTAACCAAGATGATTCAAAGTCTTATTTTACATTTTTAAGCTCTAATAATTTTTTTTTAATGGAAACATGTATAGTCTTGTATTGGTTTAAAAATCTTTTTTATTCTTTTAAAGTTATTGCTGCTCATGGTAAAATAATACAAAGTTACACAGTGGAAAATTAAAAGTCCTCTTCCCTTACCAGAGATAACTCCTGGTTATGGTTTCTTTATATAATTTGAGAAATTTCTAGGGAGTAAGGAAGTGAATGTGTGTGTATGTTGCTAAATGGTAAACGGAGGCATATGAACAATTTAAAGAGTTTATTTGAGCCAAAATCAATGAGAATCCAAGAGCACCAGCCTTGAAGTGTTTAGGGGTGCCCTGCCGACAGGAATCAGGGGACTTATATAGAGAAAGTGCGGAAGCAAAGAAAGGAAATATTTGATTGATTAGAGCTTAATACCTAGTTGGCTGTTTTTAGTGTCTTGATGTTGTAACACTGAGGCACTTACAGGCTTAGATTTTTGGTTTGCTTATGTACATTAAGAACCACCTTAGTCTAACAGCCTCCTTGTTTAATTAATTTAACAGTATATTTAACACAAATTGGGCTATGGTTCATAATCATCTATAGCGTGCTCTCCCACGTGACAATATATTTTGGGTGTCTGTCCACATCAGGACATTTTGTAATGACCACATTGTACTCCACTATACCACAACATGACAATTTTTTTAGAAAGTTCTTATTGATGGACATTTCATTTTCTGGAGATTTTTTTCCCAGCTCTATCAAAAATGTTGTAGTTAGCACCTGTGTACATGTATGTCTTGGCATGCTTTTGCCAGGATGAAATAGAGTGGCTAACACAAAGGATATATACATTTCAGCTTAGAGAGATATTGCAAAATTTTCTTCTAAAAGTTTGTTCCTATTAATGATTGTACCAACAGTGAATGGGAGGGCCAATTTTCCTTACCAACACTGGGCATAATCAAATTCTGTATTGTTCATCCATAAGTGAAAATGCCATCCTGGTTTAAGAACTTGGTTCTTACGTAGTAAAGAATATATTTTTTCATAGTTTGTTAAAGGGTATTCTTTTTTTCTTGCCAAGACATTTTTTTTTTTAAAGAGTAAACCTTGTTTTGTTTCTCATGTCTGCTCAAAGTCTATTTTTAGGAAATTGTTGCCATTTCTGAAAATTAAGATATACCATTTCAGATATCAACAGGTTATAATATGAAACAGGAAACCAAAGACCAGGTTTAAAAAGAACATTTTATTTCTTCTGCTTCTTATTTCTTAACGTGGCATTCAGCTTTGATTATCACTGTTATTTTTTTTTTTTTTTTTTTTTTTTTTTGCGGTACGTGGGCCTCTCACTGCTGTGGCCTCTCCCATTGCGGAGCACAGGCTCCGGACGCGCAGGCTCAGCGGCCATGGCTCACAGGCCCAGCCGCTCCGCGGCACGTGGGATCCTCCCACACCGGGGCGCGAACCCATGTCCCCTGCATCGGCAGGCGGACCCCCAACCACTGCGCCACCAGGGAAGCCCATCACTGTTATATTTTTAAAGTACATCAGTCACTAGGAGCTATCAATTCATCTATCTACTGAGTCTCATTGTTTTCATGCAGCCATAAAGCCTCATAAAATTTTGGCAAATAATTATTTTATAAGAGATATCCTTTAAAGAAAATTCTAATAGTTTTTCATGGGAAGCCCAATCCTTGGTCATAAGATATAGGGAAAGAACAAACCAATCCCAGTTTAGCCATCTGCAAGTTGTTGACCTTGGGCTAGATATTTACATTCTCTGAGTTTGTTCCCTTACCTTGGAAGGCCAGCTGTTGAGAAGATTAGAGAAAATAAACAGAAATCAGCATAGTGCTTGTCATAAAAATGGTAGGCACTTGACAGATAGTGATCATTATTTATCTGAAGCCTTTATATACTTTCCTGAGTATTCCCTCTGATAGATGATTTAGAGTTGAAATTTGAAACCCAAAATCGGTTTTAAAGTTTTCAGTTTGAGGAATAGGGTAAGTAAAATGTATTTATAATTGTTCTTTACTTAAAAGGTGTAAATATGTTTAATTTGACTGAAAACCAGAAAATGTCTATTTCTAGTACAATGTGCTATCACACGGATGCGCAAATATTACCAGAAAAAGATTTATACCTTCAGATGCCTGGGGTGATACATATGTAATGAATTTCAACACGTGTGAATACAACTTTGTTTACTTATTTGATTTCCAATCATTTAATTACAGCACATATTTAATAACAATCTTCAGAGTAGAAGGTAGCACATATAGTTTTATTGAAGTATAGTACTTCCCCCAGAGCAACTTACTAATCTTAGATTCCACCTGTAGGGACAGGATGGGTTTGCGTTAGCATACAGTTATATACTTTTTAGGGAATAAATGATTCTGAATGATTTTATTTTTCTGTAATAAGTTTTAATAAAAGACCATGGGTAGAAGAAATTTCTAGATTAATCATTTTATAAAGTAGGGAAAAAACCATTATGACTGTCATATGCAGTATACAAATGTTTTCAAAAATTGCGCAGCCAAAAAGAAAAAAGATACACTTTTTGTATCCCGTAGAAAAGTTTAATCCTTGAAAGGTGAGAGTTGACTTTAGGGACTAATCATTTTAGTGATGTCTGGTCCCCGTGGAACTGGCTGGGAACTGGCCTGGCTGCAATTGTCAGTCCACTACTTTATAACCCTTCAAAAATAAGAAGAGCTTCCAATTATTATTATTCAGCACCTAATTATGTGCTTTATATACAATGTTTGTTTATTTTTTCTTCCAGATGAGGAAACTGAGCCTTAGAATAGGTCCCATAGGTACAGCTGGGATGAAGACCTGGGTGGTTTGACTGCAGGCCTGTGCACCGCACCATTACACAACACTGACCTCCCATAACGTTCTGAGGTGAAGTAGCATCATGGCACGTAGAACTTAGAACCACTTCCAATTCCTTCTTTTTACTCTACAACAGTATCTGACCATGTGTGTCTGCCAACTGCTGAGACTTTTCTGACCATAGGGCACAGGTGATCACGGGGCACTTAATTTTTTATATATACTTTCAAAGTGTAGCTTGGATGGAGTAAAGGAGAAACTGACATTCAAAGAAAGAAAGCTTAGATAGGCTACCAGAAGGTTGCATCGCATTGACCTGTCCCGGCCTCATTCACAACAAAATGGAAAGCTTCACATTTTCAGCAGCAGGTGGCAGTAGGATAACAGTGTCAATCCCCTGGGCTTCTTCAACAATAAGTCTCTATGTCCTTGAAGACTTTTGGTTCCAGCAAACAGAAATAACTAGTCACATGCTAGCCTTTTATGTCACTAGAAGAAAATCAGTCAGTTTTTCTTTCAGATAGAAAATGTGGATTAAGATGATAAGAACAGAATATACAAATCATATTGCTGGTTTGTGAGTGTTCTGTAGGTTCTATGTCTTTGAAAGATGACTTTAAACAATTTTGCTTACTGATAAAACTGACTTAAAAGTGATTTTTTTTCCCCCCTGCTAGTAAGAAAGTTAATTTTGTGGGTATTTTTGCAGGAAGGAAAATGGTGGGTGGGAAAGCGAGTGATCATACCTTCCCTGTGAGTGATTGTTTTATGTATTCTTAGTAGATAAGCTGAATAATTTTTTTTAAGGTAGACTCTAATATACTAGTTGTAAAACAGCATGGTGTGAGTGTGTGTGGGAGAGAGAAAGAGAGAGAGGGAGACAGAGAGAGAGAGTGAGTCTGGGGATTGCAGATGTGCCGGGGGAAGTAGAACTTGGTGGGAGGTGGGAGTTGAGCTTGGAACGGTAGACAGGAGTCAGATATGAGGGGTCTTCTGGGCTACGCTAATGAACACATAATTAATCCTTTAAGCAGGATTGAAATGGTCAGATTTGTGTTTTAGATCTGAAGACTCTTGGAGCCTGCAGGCGGGAAAACCAGTTAGAAAGCCCTATTATCTAGAGCAGAGATGATGACATTTTGAACTAGGGAAGTGTTAGGGATGGAGAGAAGAGGATAGAGTTAGAAATCAATAATTGATTGCCTGTAGAGACACGGATGTAGAGAACAAACATATGGACACCAAGGGGGGAAAGTGGGGGGGTTGGGATGAACTGGGAGATTGGGATTGACATATATACACTAATATGTATAAAATGGATAACTAATAAGAACAGGCTGTATAAAAAACAATAATAAAATTTAAAAAAAATAATTGATTGCTTGGAGGTGGGAGGGTTAAGGGAAGACAAGGAACCTAATGTGACCCCAGGTTTCTCACAGTGTCATCCACTCCTGAGAAAGGGGCACAGGAGGAGAGGAGATTTGGGGATCTCTTTTGAGTATGTTGTATCTGAGGTGCCTTGTGGTACTCAGACAGCTGTTTTTTTTTTCTTTTTATTGAAGTTTACTTGATTTACAATGTCTCGTTAGTTTGAGGAGTACAGCACAGTAAGTCAGTTTATATATATATATATATATATATATATATATATATACATATTCTTTTAAAGATTCTTTTCCCTTTTAGTTTATTACAAAATATTGAGTATAGTTCCCTGTGCTATACAGTAGGTCCTTGTTGGTTATCTACTTTATACATAAAGTGCTTCTTTTTTAAAGCCATATGATTTAGAAGTTCATGGGAGAGAGCAGAGCAGTGTTATTAACAATGAATAACAATAATAGTCAAATACAGCCTGCCTGACAGTTTGAGAAGATGGTCTCTGGAGCCAGACCACCTGAGCTTAGGCAAGTTACGTAACCTCTCTGTGCCTTAGTTTCCTCGTCTGTGGTGAGAATTAAATGAGTTGATGTATATAAAGCTTTTGGATCAGTACCTGGTTCATAGTAAACGTCAAATGCTTGTTTGTTGTATTGTTGCGACTTCTATTTTAGCCCTCATTTATGGGACACGTGCTCTGGGCCAAGCCTGTGCTAAGAGCTTATGGGCAATTTCTCATAGAATCTCCATAAGACCCTGTGACGGTAATTCTGTTATTATCTGAAGAAACACCGACCTTAGGGAAGCTGAGCAATCTTCCCAAAGGAACCTGCTGGGAAATAAAGGGAGAGCCAGGATGCAAACTCCAGTCTGAAGGACAACAGGAGTCTAAGCCCATTTAGGTATTTGAAACCACGAGAGTGGGTGAAACTACCCCACGGGAGAGTGTGTAAAGGGGGAGGAACCCAGGAGCTCTGATGTTCCTCCGTGGTGGGATGAGGGTAGAGCAAAGCAACTGAAAATACGCAGTGCGGGAGGCTGGGAAGAAGCAGTTCGGCAAGTCCAGTGAGGTAAAGCCTTCCTCCTTTTCAGTCTGCTCTTACTCCTCTTTCTCTACGTCTAACATTGAGGTTTTACATTTTACACTTCTCTGCGTGAAAAAAGGAACTAAATAGACACATGCTTCCTACACCAGAGGCATCAAATTCTCTAATAGATTTAATGTATGATGAAGGTACTCTGAACTTTGAACTTCAGAGCTGCTCCTCTATGTTAGGTCCAAAGAGCTTCCCCTTCCTCTAGGCAGTGGCCATAGGGATTAATAATCCTATCTGCTTCTGTGCCCCAGCCTAGCGTTCCTCCAGGATCCCCTAGCCTGGATTCTCTGTCTTTGCCTGGGCCCCCCTGAGATTTATTCTGTAGATCTGTATTAGTTTGCTAGGGCTGCATTAACAAAGTACAACAGACTGGGTGGCTTAAACCATAGAAACTTGGGCTTCCCTAGTAGTGCAGTGGTTAAGAATCCACCTGCCAATGCAGGGGACACGGGTTTGAGCCCTGGTCCGGGAAGATCCCACATGCCGCAGAGCAACTAAGCCCGTGTGCCACAACTACTGAGCCTGTGCTCTGGAGCCTGCAAGCCATAGCTGCTGAGCCCACGTGCCACAGCTACTGAAGCCTGCGTGCCTGGAGCCCGTGCTCTGCAACAAAGGAAGGCACCACAATGAGAAGCCCACGCACCGCAGCAAAGAGTAGCCCCTGCTCGCTGCAACTAGAGAAAGCCCACACGCGGCAACGAAGACCCAATGCAGCCAAAAATAAACAAACAAATAAATTTATATATTAAAAAAACCATAGAAACTTCTTTTCTTACAGTTCTGAAGGCTGGAAGTCCAAGAAACCAAGATTGGTTTCTTCTGAGTGCCATAAGGGAAGGCTCTGTTCCAGGCCTCCCTCTTTGGTTTGTAGACAGCTGTCTTCTCTCTGTGCCTCCCATCTGTCCCTGTCTGTGTCCACATTTCCTCTTCTTAGAATGACACCAATCATAATGGATTAGGGTGTACCCTAATAACCTCATTTTAAAATAATTACTGCTGTAAAAATCTTGTCTCCAAATAAGGTCACATTCTGAGGTCTGGGGGTGGGACTTCAACATATGAATTTTGAGAGGACATAATTCAGTCAATAACTATATCAATACCCTAATGAAGTTTACTTTAATGATTAAAGGCTTTGACTTTGTTGAATCCAGTATAGAAATACAGTACAAGTAAAGAAACATACTCTATCCCACCACTTGTGGTATCAACCAAAGGAAGTAAATTTTCTTTTTATATCCTTCCAGTTAGATCTTCCTTCTCCAATTAATAAGTTACTTAATAAAGAAGGTTTCCTCCTTCTCTTGATAAGGAATAAAAATTTGCAGTCTGTTTTAAAGTTATAATCCATAGGTAAACATGTTCATTCAGCCAACTCTCTTTCCTGTGGTCAATATCCTTTAGGGAAAACCATGACTACCAACCCCCAACATCACTGGGTATTAAATACAGTCACTTTCTTAGGTTCTGCAGGAAAGGCAGGTTAGAAAAATGGCCCCTGACCTCAAGATATTTATAATTTCATGCTATTGTTCTTAATCTTTTTGGCATCATGGAGGCTTTGGGAATCTGGTGAAAGCTAGAGCTTCTCTTCTTGGAGATACTTACATTAAGAGTATAAGCAAAAAAAAAAAAAAAAGTATAAGCACAATTATGCATGCAACTTATTTCATTGCATTGGATCGAAATGCTTTTTATAAAGAATTGTGCCTCTTCCATCATTTTTATTTGCATGGAAAATGAATTTCTGGCAATAGTATTAAAAAAACAAAAATAGGAAGAAGGAAAGAAAGAAATCCAAAGTGTGCAAAGAAAATTAAAAAATAAACTTTGGGGGAGTTCCCTGGTGGTCTAGCGGTTAGGATTCGGTGTTTTCATTGCTGTGACCTGGGTTCAATCCCTGATGGGGGAAATGAGATCCTGCAAGCCCCGGTGTGGCAAGGCCAAAAGAAAAAAGGCACAAAGAAAAGACAATAAAACAAAAATCATTAAAAAACAATAAAGCAGGACTTCCCTGGTGGCACAGTGGTTAAGAATCCACCTGCCAATGCAGGGGACACGGCTTTGATCCCTGGTCCAGGAAGATTCCCACATGCTGCGGAGCAACTAAGCCTGTGCACCACAACTACTGAGCCTACGTGCCACAACTACTAAAGCCCACGTGCCTAGAGCCCGTGCTCTGCAACAAGAGAAGCCACTGCAATGAGAAGCCTGCACACCACAGTGAAGAGTAGCTCCCGCTCTCCGCAACTAGAGAAAAGTCCACACACAGCAAAGAAGATCCAATACAGCCAAAAATAAATAAATTTATTAAAAAAACAACAAAACAAAAAAATACACAAATAAACTTTGGTTTTGCTAAAAAAATAAATTTCAATGAGAAAGCATCTGTACCTTGGGTTAAACGAGAAGTTAAAATTACTGAGTGGTCTTTGGCCTGGCAGCACAGGCACTTTCCTGTAATCTTTCTGTTTTGATGGTAACACACACTGAAAAGCTGGGTTCACAACAGCATGTGCTGCAAACACAATCAGTTCATGTTCCCAGATGACACAATGGGCTTGTGACAAGGGAGCACCAAGGTATTCCAAGACTATCTAAACTGGATTTATGTCCTTTCATTTCTATTGGCTTCACATCATTGAGTTTCACCTTCAGCAAGGGGATACTGTTGATGTCAGCAAAGGGACGATTAGGAACCCACGTTTCAATTTTCAGGTTGTCTGAGCAGAAGTACTTTAAAAAGTCATGAGGAGGGCTTCCCTGGTGGCGCAGTGGTTGAGAGTCCGCCTGCCGATGCAGGGAACACGGGTTCGTGCCCGGGTCCGGGAAGATCCCACATGCCGCGGAGCAGCTGGGCCCGTGAGCCATGGCCGCTGAGCCTGCGCGTCCGGAGCCTGTGCTCCGCAATGGGAGAGGCCACAACAGTGAGAGGCCCACATACCGCAAAAAAAAAAGAAAAAAAAGTCATGAGGAGTTTCAAGTTGTTTACATACTTCTGTATCACAGATTTGTAAAAGAAAAGAAGTTCATATTCTACAGTTACCTCGTGAGAAAACATTTTGAAAAGGCAACAATTCAAGGCCCTGGCATTAACAAAGTTGACACCTTGCTGTAGGTAAGCAGGATACTACAAAGCAACGGGTAGTAGAGTTTACTGCATAAAGATCCTTCCTCTAAGATGTGTTACCAAGCATCACAGGTGTTCTATCTATTCACAAAATCCCCTGTGAGTTTTATTTGCAGGAGAGACATTGCAGCATTTCAAAGATATTGCCGGATTTGAAATTTCAAAAAGAACTTGCTGAATAGGAATTCCTTTCTAAAGGCGTCAGGTGGCTGCATGAAGAAGATTCTAACCCTTCCATCACATGCCTCAAAATATTATTTTTAAAAAGTCAACCATCATGGCGTAATTTCTTTTTTCTAGAGGCAATACTTTAACCCACCTCCTCTACTCCCAACCACATAGGAACCTGACCTTTTCTGGGGTATACAGATTTTACCAGTTACCTTGTTGCTATTTTAAGACTAGCCTGTTTCATCAGGGCAACCCAAAGTTTGGTGAAGTCTTGCCTTTTCAACCAGCCTCCTTTTCTTGAAAAAGATCTAAGCTAATATATTTCTGGAACCCAAAGTATGAGGTGCTGCTTTAGCATTTTTGGCTTCATGCTCCTTTCATCAGCAAGGATGTTGTTATGCAAATAGCACTGGTGTTTTGGTGTCCTATCACCCTCTTTGGAAGGCAAAGCCACAGGGTATTTGCTATTTCTCCTTTATTATTTGTATTGACATTTTCTAACTGAAGCCAGTCCTCAAGTAAACAGAGACAGATGCTCATCATCATAATGGCAGGGCACATATTTTAAAATTCCTTCCAGTGGAAAGCTGTTCTGACATATGACAACACGGATGAGTATACAGTGCACGTCTACAGGAGCAGCTACACTAGGCAGAATAGTGTGTTCCAAGATAATTTGGAAAAATCACATAAAAAATTATTCCTGTGTACGTGTGTTTGCATATCTGTCCGTGTATGTATGCGTGCACACATGTATCTGCATGCCTGAATCACAGCCCTCCCTCTGATGCCCTCCCATGGACATCAAGTTAAGAACCCTGATGGAAAGGAGTGGGCAGCTCTAGCTACTTCTTTTCAACATTATACTGAAGTTCTAGACAGTGTAATCAGGAAAAAAAGAAATAAAATACATACAGATTGGGGAAACAAAAAAAAGGAGTGGGCAGTAGCTTCAGCCCAAGCCCAAATCCAATGTGATGACAAAGATGGAGTTAAGCCCAGCGGTGGTGGGAGAGACCCACTTTCCTGGTGGCTTCAGAAAAGGCCTCACAAGGACTCAGTGAGATAACATTGGTGCTGCAACTCGAAGGTTGGATAGTAGCTTATTAGGTTGAGAAGAGGAGAAAGGACATTCCAGACAGAAACTAAAAAGGGACGTGCCATAATTGGGGAAATGTGGGCAGTGTGGATGCCTCTAAGCCTTCTGTTGGAAGCGTTCAGCTACGAAGACAGAACAAACTACCTAGGTATGAATTTTTAACTCTGCTTTTTTGTGTGACCCCAGACAAGTTACTTCATCTCTTTTTGCCTCAGTTTTCTTATTTTTAAAATAAGGAAGGCAGCTGAGGGTCAACTTGTGCCAGGATCTTGTGTTTGTCCAAATGGGATTTCTTTAATGCCTATTTGCCACACCAAGTACATGAATGTCCTATAAAAGTGGATACAGTCACCCTCCCCTTTGTTTAGGGTAAATAACAATAACAATAATAGTAGTAATAGTTCTGGGACTTCCCTGGTGGTCCAGTGGGTAAGACTCTGCGCTCCCAGTGTAGGGGTCCTGTGTTCGATCCCTGGTCAGGGAACTAGCTCCTGCATGCTGCAACTAAGAGCTCGCATGCTACAACTAAAAGACCCTGCGTGCCGCAACTAAGACCCGGTGCATCCAAAATAAATAAGTAAATAAATAAGTATTAAAAAATAATAATAGTAGTAATAATCCTAGTAGAGGAAGTATAACGTGCCTCTACTCTGCGCTAAGTATTGGGTCGGCCAAAAAGTTCGTTTGTGGTTTTCCGTAAGATGTTATGGAAAATCCCAAATGAGCTTTTTGGCCAACCCGATATTACATTGTCTATTGCACGTATCATCACACGTTGCTTTATTAAAACCTGAGGTAGAAGCTGTCATTATGCCCGTGAGGAGGAAACTGAGGCTGAAGTAGGTTAAGAGACACAGCCAAAATCTCTCAGGGAGCAGCTGCAGATCCAGCACTTACATCAGGCTCTTTCCTCTACTCTGTTTTAAATTTCCTCTGGTGGCTGGCCTTCTTCACTCGTATGCAGTGAGCTCCACACCTGGATTCGCCCCCTCCAGCCAGCCCCTCAGATTGAAGCCTCCTTTGCTGGCCTGCTCACATTAGATTGACTTCTTTCCAGGAGTCTGGAAAGTCAGCTATTGTCAGGTCCAAGTAAAATACTTTTTCCTGGAATGTCCTAGAAATGAGTGCCCCTATGAGCGACATGAAATTGTGTCAACCCAAAGCTGTGACTGCTCTGGGTCTCACTGTCAGGTTCAGGAAACTGAGCACGGAGACGACAGAGAGTGAAAGAAGAAGGAACCTCAAAATCTGAAACATGGGGGAGGGATGGGCTGGGAGTTTGGGGTTAGTAGCTGCAAATTATTACATATAGAATGGATGGACAGCAAGGTCCTACTGTATAGCACAGAGAACTACATTCAATATCCTGGGATAAACCATAATGGAAAAGAATATAAAAAAGTATGTATATATATGTGTAACTGAGTCACTTTGCTGTACAGCAGAAATTAACACAACATTGTAAATCAACTATACTACAATTAAAAAAAAACTAAAACAGATTTTGTTTTTCAAGGTGATCACAGAGTGGACGCAAGGTGCTTCTCTGGGTGTACACAAATGCATGCTGGGTTTCTTTCCATTCCTTCCTATGAATTTTGTCTACCACCAGTGGAGGAGCCTGTCCTGCCTGAAGGAAGTGACTCCAGCTGGGTCTCGCTTGACTGAACTGTTTACATTTCTGAATTTCCTCCCTCTTCTCTTTCCCTGCCAAATTATCTTACCCATCTAGCTCAAGGTTATAGGAGGAAAGTATATTAGTTGGTGTCATAGTCTATTGGGGCTGTTATAACAAAATACCACAGGTAGCTTATAAGCAACAGAAATTGCTCACAGTTCCGGAGGCTGGAAAGTCCAAGATCAAAGCACCAGCATGGTTGTTTTTTGTTTGTTTGTTTTGCGGTACGCGGGCCTCTCTCACTGTTGTGGCCTCTCCCATTGTGGAGCACAGGCTCCAGACGCGCAGGCTCCGCGGCCATGGCTCACGGGCCCAGCTGCTCCGCGGCATGTGGGATCTTCCCAGACCAGGGCATGAACCCGTGTCCCCTGCATCGGCAGAGGGACTCTCAACAACTGTGCCACCAGGGAAGCCCCATGGTTATGTTTTGGTGAGAGTCCTCTTCCATATTCATAGTCAGGCCCCTTCTTGCTGTGTCCTCACCTGGTGGAAGGAGCTAGGGTGCTCTCTGCAGCCCGCCCCTTTTTTTTTTTTTGCGGTATGCAGCCCCTTTTATAAGAACACTAATTCCAGTCACAAGGGCTCCACCCTCATGACCTAAGTATCTCCCAAAGGTCCCACGTCCTAATACCATTCTCTGTGGGAATTAGGATTTCAACATATGAATTTGAGGGGCACATACACATTCAAACCATGGCAGTTCATTTCTGCCATTTTTATTTATTGAGGTTGATTCTGTGAAGTAACATGGTAAAGATGAAAAAGGAATAGAAGCAGAAGATTAAACTTCCTTCTCACCCCACTGCTCGAAAAGATTTGGGCTAAAGTTACCATCATCCACAGCCCTGTAAACCCCCTGGACTCCTTTCTGATCCTAATTCAAAAGTAATGTCTCGGGCTTCCCTGGTGGCGCAGTGGTTGAGAGTCTGCCTGCTAATGCAGGGAACACGGGTTCGAGCCCTGGTGCGGGAAGACCCCACAGGCCGCGGAGCAAAAGGCCCGTGAGCCACAACTACTTAGTCTGCGCGTCTGGAGCCTGTGCTCTGCAACAAGAGAGGCCGCGATAGTGAGAGGCCCGCGCACCGCGATGAAGAGTAGCCCCCGCTTGCCACAAGTAGAGAAAGCCCTTGCACAGAAACGAAGACCCAACACAGCCAAAAAATTAATTAATTAATTTTAAAAAACAGTATTTCTTTAAAAAAAAATAATAAAAATAATAATGTCTTATGCCACAGTGGATATAATCTTTCCTCCTGCTTGAGACAGTTATGTAGAAAGTCATACGGAGGGACTCACGGTGGCATCATCTGCTTTTCTTAGTGTCCCTTACCCACATTTTGACTATACAATATATTTTGAGCTAGATTTGTTGTCACTTCAAAGGCATATTTATAGATATAAATTAGTGAGCGATTTCTCTCAGCTAGATATCTCTCATAGATAAGAGAAACTATGATAATATTAGAGAAACCTCTTATAACCTGCTTTCTTTGCCATAAAAAATATTCATACACACTGTGGCATGTCCTAACCATCGGGTCTCCTGCACGAAAGCCTCTAAATGAGGAGGTCAGGATAAAGAAATGCTATTTTTATATTGGAACCACTCTGGACATAAGAAGGAGCGCAGTGCTAAGGGGCCTTGCATGGTGGTGGCATTTGAAGGGACAGCTGACCACACCGTAATCTCATCTCTGTCCCTTCCTACCTTGAGAAAGCTGTTTCTGAAGCCCAGGCATGAGCGCTTGGAGTGAGCTGCCATGTTTACCACGCATCCACGCAGCCCTGCTGTCAAAGCTGCCTCCTTTGCCTGAGACCGGGCAGGTTCTCAAAACCCTTCAGGAACTTTTAATAAATCCTCACAAATCCCCTGTGAAGTGGGACATTTTTCATCTGCCTCCGAGCAGGAGGTAAAACACTTGTCTGACTTGTTTAAGGTCACAGAGAGCCAGGGCAGGCAGGAAACAGGAACAGGGCTGGTGTGGAACTGTTAGCTCAACAAAGTCAGGCAATGAGCACGACGGGTGGATGCAGCCGGGCTGTAGGTGTTCTCCACAGCGATGATATCGCATTCCAGGGAACCGCGATGGTAAATGTAGGCCCTGTGCCTTTCCTCAGACTGAAAAGGCATCCGAGCATGGGCTGGGATGAGGAAGGGGCTGGTGAGGAGACAGGAAGGAAGCAGGGATCAAAGGTCAAGTGTCAGGGTAAAGGGGTAGGTAGAGAGATGCAGGGACTGAATGTAAAGTGTTGGAGATGCAGGAGTGGAGTCGGAAAAAGGGCAGAAACAGGTCTAGAAGGAGTGGTGGGAGAGGTTTGTTTTGTGTCTGGGTCTTAATTTATGAAGGTGACTGAGTGTGACATGGAGAAGTCAATGCCATTGAAAAAAGAAAGTTTAACATTACTCAGTTTCTCTAGAAACAGGAGGTTTGGCTCACCACACATGGACACATAAGGAGCACCAGGTGTTGGTCAGGAAGCAGAAACAGGAGCAGGGATGAGTGTGGGTCAGGGAGTGTTAGTTCCTTGTAGGTGTCCCATAGTCCTTTTTTTTTTTTGCGGTACGTGGGCCTCTCACTGTTGTGGCCTCTCCCGTTGCGGAGCACAGGCTCCGGATGCGCAGGCTCAGCGGCATGGCTCACGGGCCCAGCCGCTCCGCGGCATGTGGGATCTTCCCGGACCGGGGCACGAACCCGTGTCCCCTGCATCGGCAGGCGGACTCTCAACCACTGCGCCACCAGGGAAGCCCCCATAGTCCATTTTTATGCCACTGAGGGGCCTCTGAAGAGTGACGTTTGACTACCTTTGTTGGTGGCCAGTGTACTTCTATCATGAAGCTTTGTGTTTTCTCTTTTACTTTTCCATCAAACTCAAATGAGGGTGTAGTAATACGTATTCCTTACAGAGATTTAGAAACTAAGTTCTACAGTCTGTTAAACATCTGACCTACTAAATTTTTCATTTTATGGTCAGAGCCCACCACAGAATATAATTCCTACTGAAAATTTTAATATTAGAAAATTTAGCAGGAAAAACCAACTCTGAAGAAAAGTTGCAATTCATCAAATTGCTCAGGATCAGTTTCTATTATAGAAGCAAGGTAAGTAAAAGATTAAGAATAGTGTATATTAAACATTCAAAAGACCACCTGATAAACTAATGGAAATTACTTAAAAAATAAAACAAATTTTATCTAGAATAAGATTAATATACTGATAACTGTCCTCCTTAATCAGACACGTGTAGAGTCATGTTAGGTAATTGTTTTAGCTGAAAATCAGTGATTCTTTTGGATCACAGCCAGCCTACAATTCATAATAAATTCCACAATTGATGGTTATTATTATACAGTTTTTTCTTCTTTATAATTATTGTCTTATTGAAGTATAACTTATATACAGACAACTGTACAGATCATACAGCTACAGTTCAGAGCATTTTCATATTGAAAGGCCTTTGTGTTTTTTCCCAGTCACTCTCCTCCTTACCAAAGGTAATTCCTTTCTGACTTTTACGATTATAGATTTTTTTTTGTTTTATACATTGATATAAATAAAATAATACAGTATTTACTCTTTTGTGCCTGCCTTTCTCTCCCTCCAACATTATTTTTTTGATATGCATTTCCATTGTTGTAATAGTAGTTTATTTTTTATTGCCGTAAATATTCTATCATATGAATATATATATATTAATTTATGTAATAAAACAATCCTATGTTATATGTGGGAGAAATGTGTGGAATGTGCACCAAAGGACAGATTCAGGAATGTCCATAGCAGCACTGGTCTAACTTAAATGTCCATCAGCACGTTCTCTTCCAGTCTGGTGGCTTTCCCTTTTCCTCTCTTAATGCTTTCTTTCGAAGAACAGAAGCTCCTAATTTTCATGTAGGCCTATTTATCAATCTTTTTTCCTAAGGGTAGTGGCTTTGTGCCTTACTCAAGAAATCTCTGCCTAGACCAAGGCTATTAGTTCTATGTTATTCTCTAGAAGCTTTATTGTTTTATCTCTCATATTTAGACCTGCACTCTACCTAGAATTTTTTTCCTATTGTGAAAGGTAGGGTCAAGATTAATTGTTTTCCTCTATAGATATCCAAATTAACCATTTAGTGACAAGACCATTACTCTTCAGTGTCATCTTTTTCTACTGGTTTTAAATAATACTAAGTAAATGGAGTCGGGAATTCCCTGGTGGTCCAGTCATTAGGATTCTGCACTTCCACTGCAGGGTGCCCAGGTTCCATCCCTGGTTGGGGAACTAAGATCCCACATGCTGTGCAGTGTAGTGCATCCCAAAACAAAACAAAACCAAAAACTAAATGGAATAAAACCTAAGAACAATGTTGTTTTTTCTAATACCCATACATCTTTTTGTTTATGTACCTGGAATCTATGGTAAAAGATTTCTCTAAATTTTTTTTTCCTAAGCTGGACTTGTTTTTTTAGATACATTTTAATGATCCTTAAACCAAGACGACCACAAGATTTGACTGTGGTCTTGGATTTTTGCCATGGACTTGAGAAAGCAACTTAAATTGGTTTTTGCGTTGCTTTTATTTCTTTTTGAATCATTGGCAGAAAGTAAAAGGGAGAATGCTTAAGGTCAAACTTTCTTCCCAAGGTAAAACGTATTTGTTGCTGAAAAAAATCTGTGCTTCCATAAAAAGAAACAAAGAGCAGACTTGTCACAGAAATGTAGTTAGCATCATGTAACTGGAAGACACTTAAGTTTCTTAGATTGTTGAAAAGATGTAAACAGTTTTAAAAAGCCTGGATTTCCGAGGTTCAATAAAATCATACGCTTTGCTTAGGTGTCAAGAGAGACACCCTGACAGGGTGATAGAGCTAAAAGAGTCATGTTCCCATGTTCGGGCTCTACCACCAGATACTTATCAACTCTTCTTCGTTTCCTTCTTTTACCATTAAGTGATGCAGGCCAGTACTTATTTTTTTCCTGTTGTGACCGTGTCACAAATGTTTCATTGTACAACCTACACGCAGGTGCACGCCTGGGCCATAGTCTGGCCTCTGTTTATTAGTTTTATTCTTTTTTTTTACCTCCTATTTGGGAAACTTTCCTGAGGGCAAGAAAATAAAAGGCTGCTACATAGCAATGAACTTTCTTCCTCTGTAATTCATTAAATATAACTTTCAAACTATTATCACTAAAAACTCGCTGTGGCCAAGTTAAGCTGAGAACTTGGAATAGCCTTTAATTCCTCTCAGACCCCTCTCATTTCTTTTTCTCAGTTTTTGTTACCAAAAACTTTTGTATAGCTTTTCTCGCTATACAAAGAGTGTTGATTTTTCCAGTAGGCCCAAGGAAACGTGTAGTTCCTCTTACATGTTCTCAGCTAATTCCACCTTGTGACAATGTATTTATTTGCCAAGTGCTTAAAGGTTAAAGATAAGTTTGTGACTAGGAAATGCAGTAAAATTAATCTACAACTTGTAACAACCGTATTTCATTGAATCTAATGCACCATCAATTGTCGGAAGCACCATCCTGTTAAGCACCAGTAAGAAAGAAAAAAAATGCTCTCAATGAAACCATGAAACATTAATTGTAAGATACATGCTAATTTTTAATATATTAAAATGCATAAAAATGTCTTGGAACCTATGAAATATGATAATCTTATTAGTTCTCTAAATAATTTACAGCATCATATACAAGAAAAAAAATATAGGTATGAGCATGATAGCTCCCAAACTCAGCTGTTCATTGGAACGGCCTGGGGATTTCTGGATCCCTTCCCGGGCCAGCTGAATCAGAATACTGGAGGACGGGTCCAAGGAATGCATATTAAAATAAACAGCCAACAGGTTAAGAAACACTCCCCACTTGGCTCTGCTGGACTTTCGTATTTGGGAGCTATCGGAACAGAGAAAGCCTATCTGATAATTGGCTTGTCATCCTTAACTCTCTGTTGTTGTTGCCCAATCTATAGAAACAGCAAAAGAGGATGTCGGTGGAAGATATCCAATATGTTGCTTGTTTTTTTCCTCTTCTGTGAGAAGAAAATGGATTAATGGACTAACGCTTTTCAGATTTTCAAAAAATGAGGGTGTCGGGCTTCCCTGGTGGCGCAGTGGTTGAGAGTCCGCCTGCCGATGCAGGGGACGCGGGTTCGTGCCCCGGTCCGGGAAGATCCCACATGCCGCGGAGCAGCTGGGCCCGTGAACCATGGCCGCTGAGCCTGTGCGTCCGGAGCCTGTGCTCCGCAACGGGAGAGGCCACAACAGTGAAAGACCCGCGTACAGCAAAAAAAAAAAAAAAAAAATGAGGGTGTCAATGCTATTCATTCTGAAATTGATTCTTTTTTTTTTCTTTTTACATCTTTATTGGAGTATAATTGCTTTACAATGGTGTGTTAGTTTCTGCTTTATAACAAAGTGAATCAGTTATACATATACATATATCCCCATATCTCTTCCCTCTTGTGTCTCCCTCCCTCCCACCCTCCCTATCCCACCCCTCTAGGTGGTCACAAAGCACCGAGTTGATCTCCCTGTGCTATGCGGCGGCTTCCCCCTAGCTATCTATTTTGCGTTTGGTAGTGTATATATGTCCATGCCACTCTCTCACTTTGTCACAGCTTACCCTTCCCCCTCCCCATGAAATTGATCCTTGACAAAAGGTTTAAAACAAGTATTGAGCTGAGAGTTTGGTATTTTAGAAAGGAATAAATTAATCACAAGAACGATAGGATAGGTTTGATACTCTAACCTTTTTTTTTTTCAAGTAAGATTATGAGGTTAGTGTATCTTAAGTGCAGCAAGGCATTTCACAAGCCTCCTATGGTATCCTTGAGGACATGATGATGAAATATGTAGCGTAATATTAGTGAATTCATTTCAAGGCTGGCCAAATAAATGAAGCAAGCTTCTGTTCTTGACCCTAGCTTATTTATCTTTTTAATAAATGATTTGATTGAAGAACATCTAATAACACTTGTTTGTGCAATTTGAATTGTGACCAAAGCTGGGAGAGCTCACTAGCACTGTAATCAATCAAACTAACATGGGCTATAAGATCTTGACATGCTGGAACATTCAGGGAAAAAACTAATTGAAAAACTGTGAGCTCTTTTTTTTTGGTTAAAAAAATATAATTCGAAAAGATATGGTATACGTACAGTGGAGCAATCGGAATAAGTCCTGAGCATTTTAGCTGATCTGAAGTGTATCATATTTACAAGGTGTAACTTAACTGTTGAAAAGCTAAACACATTAGCATGCTACAAGGAAGCTCACCAGCTGCTTTTACAGAATCACTTTCTAATTCTGCAGGCTTGGCAATGGACAGAGAGGCTCCAGATAAGGAGGGGCTGCTGGACTTCACAGCTCTTCTCTTATCCTTTAAGAGATTCCACTGTCACCAACAAGCTGTACCCCATCTATCCTTATTCTGGCACAAGCCATACTTTAACTGAGGGCTCCAGGAAACTGGAGGGAATTTCCACCCAAAGACTACCATAAACAACTGGCTTCTAAGATTGGCTCTTCTCAGAAAACAGAACCCTGTCTCTCCTCAGGGTCCCCTGGTTTGACCTCCTGTCCAGCCATAAGGTTGTTTCTCCTTGCTAACCACCCATTTGCCTCATCAACCAAGAGCCCTCTGAACACTTGGAAAGACCCAGAGTGGAGCAAGGAAGATGGCCCATTTCTTTTTCATTGTGGATTTTCTTCCAAGTTATAAATCTATTCCCAGGATGCTTCTTTTCCATGGATAACTGGCACTGAAATGACTATTTCATGACCTGAGGCACCAATGTCTACTCATGTGATTGGAATGACAGTACACTTTGGCCTTAATAGGACAACTATGTCATATCCCACTAGTCCAATATTAGTACAAGATACACACATATGGGCGGGGGTGTCCTTTTCATCAAACCATATTATTACCTGAATTAAGAAATAATGTCTCTGATTTTGCAGTATACTAAATCTTGAATGTTAAATTCAATTCTGCCCATCAAAACTCAAGAGAAACTTTAACAAACTTGTGTTTCCCAAAGAAGGAAACCAGGTTGAAAAAAACTGGAAAAGTGAAGCTTACAGAGTAAAACGGGAAGATTTGATAGCTCTCTCTGTATTCCATTTAGATGAGGAAGCACTTGAAAGTTGTCTGAACAGTGTAATTTTTTAAAAAAATTTATTTATTTTTCCTGCATTGGGTCTTCGTTGCTGCGCGCGGGCTTTCTCTAGTTGTGGCGAGCAGGGGCTACTCTTCGTTGCGGTGCGGGGGCTTCTCATTGCGATGCCCTCTCTTGTTGTGGAGCACAGGCTCTAGGTGACGGGCTTCAGTAGTTGTGGCATGCGGGCTCAGTAGTTGTGGCACACGGGCTTAGTTGCTTCGTGGTATGTGGGATCTTCCCAGACTAGGGCTCGAACCCGTGTCACGTGCATTGGCAGGCGGATTCTTAACCATTGTGCCACCAGGGAAGTCCAGAACAGTGTAATTTTTTTTTGATGTATTTATTTTTGGCTACATTGGGTCTTTGTTGCTGCGTGCGGGCTTTCTCTAGTTGCGGTAAGCGGGGTCTACTCTTTGTCGAGGTGCGCGGGCTTCTCATTGCAGTGGTTTCTCTCATTGCGGAGCACGGGCTCTAGGCATGTGGGCTTCAGTAGTTGTGGTGTGTGGGCTCGGTAGCTGTGGCTCACAGATTCTAGAGCGCAGGCTCAGTAGTTGTGGCACGTGGGCTTAGTTGCTCTGCGACATGTGGGATCTTCCCAGACCAGGGTTTGAACCCATGTCCCCTTCATTGGTAGGCAGATTCTTAACCATTGTGCCACCAGGGAAGCCCCTCAATGTTTCTTTTTTTTTTTGATAAAATAATATTTCTAGAATAATTGTTAATAACACTTCTTCAGGAATTTTTAAATGAGTTTAAATAACTATTATTTGGAAGATTTGTGTAGTGAGAAAGGTCTTGAGGTATAATCTAGTACAATTCCTTTGTTTTATAGAAGAAGAAACTGAGATTCAAAGAGGCCAAATGACATGTCCAAGATTGCACATCAAACTTGTAGTTGAGCTGGAAGGAGATCCCAGTTGTTATTTTTTATCTCCCAGCTCAGTTCCCCTTCTATTCTAAAAAATGGTAACCGGAATTTTTGATGACAAATTAAACACAGGAAATTAATATTATTTCAACAAATGGTTAATAAGCAATTATCATAAGCAATTTTTCAACCTGATGAATGTGGAAACTTGAAACATTTGTTAAGCAAGTGAATGGTTCCCTGAGTCCGTTTTTACTATACACATACCCACTACCATTTTAATAGAATTCCTAAAAGGAATATGTTTGACAGAGTTAAACAATTTTATGGCATTTCTGGAATCACTAGTTATCCCACAGTTGTCATGGAAGGTGGGACTCTATTTACGTAAAAGGAAGGTCTCAGAAGACCAGCTCTTCGAACCCTGAACATTGTTCCCAGTTGAGATGTTGGCTGGTATTAAGCAACAAAGACATCTTGCCTTTTAGCATAAGCATGAAGAGGTACTGATTTGGAATATTAATTATAAAGATCACATAAGGAAGAGAAAACATACCTCTGTATGGAGCAAGGGAAAGTTTCTTATGTGTAAACAAAATGAAAGTTGTCATGAATTGAGGGCATTTTCCATTTTTCATTCATATTGATAATATATAGCTGCCTTTCCTACAATCTGCTTAAATCCAATTATAAAAGGATTTTTTTCAATTGCTCTGAGAACAGGAAAGAAGCAAAATTAGTATACCATATTCCCAATCATGTTGAAAGAAAAATAGGTGTTTTTCTGAGAAAAGATATTTGAGTAACGGCTGAAACTGGTGAAGGAGATTTTATTTAACAACAATGACACACTATTCATTAAAACAACACGTTT
Organism: Grampus griseus; assembly: GCF_964374135.1. Lineage (NCBI taxonomy): Eukaryota > Metazoa > Chordata > Mammalia > Artiodactyla > Delphinidae > Grampus > Grampus griseus. The sequence continues at coordinate 26,863,158 of NC_139003.1, read as the reverse complement.
TTTAAAAAATTAAGAAAGCATTACACATTTCCCTGCACCCAACTTTCTCGGATATCAACCCTGGATGCATGGATTGGCAAGTTTTACATTTCTATTCTTTTTATCTGCATTTATGTTGCTTAAGTATGAAATTGAGTTTGTTACTATATCATTATTTCCTGAAATTTTTTTAGATTTTTGTGCTAAATGAAGGCAAAAGGAAATGCTGAAGAAATGATGTGGTTTTTTAAGTTAGGAAACATATTAGATAATCCTTTTCTTCTCTATTGAAAAAAATGTTCCTGATGTGTTTTCAACTTCATTAAGAAAAAGTAGCATGTAACTTATATAAAAAACACTAAACACAAATAATAATATTTATTTATTGCTTATCATATTCTAGTAGGATCTTGAGTTTAGTTTTTACTCTATTATCCTAACAAAATTCTTGGAATAGTCCTGTGAGGTAGCTCTTGTTATCCCTGTGTCACAGGTAAGGAAACCCAGATTACAGAAGTTAGTAAATGGCAGAACTAGGATTCTAACCCGCACTGGCTTCAATCTAAAACTTTGCTTTTTAACTTGCCACTCTTCCCAAGTATGTACAACAGAACTGTAAAATGCAAGATCATTTTGGATGGCGTAGGCATGAGTATTTTTTATTTTAAAGAATTGTGTATTTACTTTAAAGCATTACATTTACATTCTTACTAGGTCTCCTGAGATGTGAGGGAACTGATCAAGAAAGGAAGGATCTTAATAGTTGGAACGATCCTATCTGGGAAGATTTGGAGAAAGCTAAACCTCAAAATTGCCCAGAACCACCTACCTCATCTCTTCCATATCTTGAGGGAGCAATTCCAACCTCTGACTTTGCCTGAAACAGCTAAATATTTCCCTTAAGAAAGTGTTAACTTTTAAGTAGATATAAGAATACAAATTTACAGAGCCTCAGGGATAAAATGTAGATTTGGATTATGAAAAAGAAAGGTTCCAACCAGAACTGAGTAATTTATACTTTTTAAAATCTCAGTTACTTCATTTATTCTTTCCATGCAATAATTACTTATGAAAAGCTATTGTGGCGAGGAACCATGTTAGATTTTAATCCCTTGACTTCAAGAAGATGGTATAGCAGGGGAGTCAGAAAGTAATCTAGAGTAATAATTTCCCAGCCAATATATAACTGCATTTGTAATGTGTACTTCCACGGAATGACCTGCTGGCTTACGAACTTATTCAAGGGTAACGCTTCCCTGATGCGTTGGAATCGCAGGGGAGCAAAATTTGCCACTCAAAATGTCCTCTTAGCGTGCAAATTATTTCAAGCCGAAAACAATCAAGGCCCAAAGACTCAAGAATCTTTGACCTTTCCCCCTAATGGCCGAAAATAATTTAGATAGAGGACCTCTTTCCAGAATAGAGCAATCATCAGCGATGTCTGCAAAGACTATGGATTAGGTGTGGTGGGGAAAACATGGCAGAGCTTAGAGTCTACTCTGTGTCCCTTTGTCTCTGCACAGCCACCAAACATCTATTCACCAAACATTTGCTTTTCTGTCACAACGTGAATTGTCTTCCTCTCCTTTGAAATTCCAAGCACGACACCCAATATCCTCTTTTGTCTTTACCTGAAGATGCTATTTAAGGTGAGGGCTTCGGCCATTTTGGTGAGTTACTCAATTCTCCTGGGTCTCTCCCTTGTATACATGTTATTAAACTTTTGTTTGATTTTCTCCTGTTAATCTGTCTCATGTCAATTTAATTCTTAGACCAGCCGGAAGAACGTGGAAGGGTAGAAGAAAATTTCTTTCTCCTTGACAGAGTTAACCAGGTAGAAAAGCAGGGACAAGCCATCTAAGTGGGCAAAATAGCACATGCACATGCGTTATGGTGGTGGGGATAAACCAAGGAGGGACTTTAAGGCCATGGTGATGGGACTTCCCTGGTGGTCCATTGTTTAAGACTCCATGCTCCCAATGCAGGGGGTCCCGGTTCGATCCCTGGTCAGGGAATTCTTAAAGCCCGCATGCTGCAATGAAGATGCCGCAACTGAGACCCAGAGCAGACAAATGAATAAATATTTAAAAAAAAAAAAAAAAAAAAAGACATGGTGGCTAAGGTGGGGAGAACAGTGAGGACGAGCGGGATACAATGTGAGACTAGCTCTGTTAGGGAGCTTTGTCCTTATAGGTAAACCTCATTTCTTCTGCAAATGTCAGTTAGCATTTTATCACATTTGTGCCCCTCCTACCTCTCGCTGTGGCTTCTTCTTTGTCTTTGGATGTAGGGTATCTTTTTTGGTAGGTTCCAGAATTTTTCAGCTGATAATTGTTCAGCAGTTAGTTTGTAAGAAGAGGTTGAGATCATGTCCTTCTACTCCGCCCTGTTGTCATTTCCTCAATTAGCATTTTAATTGTGATGTTTAGAGGTTTTTTTGTTTTTGTTTTTTTTTTGCGGTACCGGGCCTCTCACTGTTGTGGCCTCTCCCGTTGCGGAGCACAGGCTCTGGACGCGCAGGCTCAGCGACCATGGCTCACGGGCCCAGCCGCTCTGCGGTATGTGGGATCTTCCCGGACCAGGGCACGAACCCGTGTCCCCTGCATCGGCAGGCGGACTCCCAATCACTGCGCCACCAGGGAAGCCCCATGATGTTTAGTTTTAACTGTATTTATTTTTTAAGGTTACCTTTTTAGTACATGCAATACTAGTTTTCCTTTTACGGTAGTAATATTTTTATTTTACAATCTACTTATTTAAAAATAGGATGAGCTTTAATAATTTTATAATCAACAAGATTATAGATGTGCAGAGATTTAGAAAAAACTATGAAGGTGGTACGGACATGACTCAAGTTTGAGAAACACTCTACTAGGCCAGTGTTTGGCAAGTTATGGCCCTTGGGCCAAATCCGGCTCTCCAGTGCTTTTGTAACTAACATATTATTGGAACAGAGTCACACCCATTCGTTTAGTATTGCCTGTGGCTGCTCTCCCCTACGCTGGCAGAGTTGAGCAGTTGAGACAAAGAATATATAGTCCAACAAACCTAAAATACTTACTATCTAGCCTTCCACAGAAAAAATGTGCTGACCCCTCTACCAGCCCATACAGAATGTAATCATTACAATCATGACTTTATAAGGCACAGATACATTTAACAGCCAAACTTGTCCTTTCACTATATTGTCCCTTTTCTATATTCAAGATATTTTAGTGCTTTTCTACAGATCAAGAGCGTTCCAGGACACCTAAGGCTTGAGGCCGTGTGAGAACACTGGGCTATTATGAGAGTTTCTTTGTTTACTCTTTGACTGGATGGATTCTGCCTTCTCAAATTCTGTTTGATCAGAAACACTGTGGCACAATAAAAGGAGCTGATGAATTACTGAGGCCTTGAGGCTCCACTAAAGATTAGAGTTAAACGTGCACTTCAAAGGATCCCGGTGAAGCAGGAAACGTTGATAGCTTTGATTTCTAAATGCAGAGGAGGCAAGGGAACTTAGGGTGAGGGAACTGGAAACCAGCATTCTTAAATGAGCGCTGGTAGAGCAATGTAGGGATTGCTTCACCTGGTGGTCAAGGTTCTGCTGCGCTCTGGTTTCATGTTGCTTTTTGTCTTAACAAATGTATTCTGGGTAGGTCTTCCATAATCCATGTCCTTGTAAGAAGACATTGCTCCTGATACCTGTGTATGTCCTGAGCACTGTTTCCAGTATTTGACATCTATCATCTCACTTCATCCTTACATTTACCCCATGAGGTAAGTACTGTTATTATCCCTGTTTTACAAAGGAGGGCACGGAAGCACAGAGAGGTTTAGTAACCTGCTCAAAATCACATGGCTGATAATAGGCAGAGTGGGGATTGGAACTCTGGATTTGATTCCAGTGCCTGTTTGGGTTTTTTGTTTGTTTGTTTGTTTGTTTTGCAGTACATGGGCCTCTCACCGCTGTGGCCTCTCCCGTTGCGGAGCACAGGCTCCCGACGTGCAGGCTCAGCGGCCATGGCTCACGGGCCCAGCCGCTCCGCGGCATGCGGGATCTTCCCAGACCGGGGCACCAACCCGCGTCCCCTGCATCGGCAGGCGAACTCTCAACCACTGCGCCACCAGGGAAGCCCCCAGCGCCTGTTTTTTAATCACTGCCCAACTCTGCCTCTATTCTGACCTGGACACCCAGCTGAAGACACAGTGTAAAAGTCATGTTACCAAACAAAACTTGGATCTGCTCACCTGTGTGCAGTAAAGTCAATCTGACGCCAAGTTGTGGTGAAGGAAAGTGCAATGCTTATTGCAAGGGGCCAAGTAAGGAGTCCAGGGCAGCGAGTGCTCAAAACTTCCTGATGGGTTTTTGGAAAGCATTTTTTTAAATAAGGCAAGGTCGGGGCGGGGGAGTCCCGGGGTATGAGGTCAGCTCATGCACGGTTCTCTGGTCGATGGTGAGGCAACAGGGGTTAACATTATCAATCCTTAGGCGCCAGTAGATCTGGGGCTACGTGCCCATGGTCATCAAGTAGTTAATTTCTACCATTTGGTGGTGATTTTGGTATCTGTAAAATAGCTCAGGAAATATGCATCAGATACTATTATCTAGGCACTTCAGAGAGGAGATAAAGCCGAGGATGTGGGGGAGGGGTCTGTCCCGGGAAGGTCCCATAGGGTCCTGCTCTGTTATAGTCACACACCTATACTTAGGAGGCAGAGTCTTCCTTGAAGGTGTTGATCTAAGACAAATTGACTGGGACCTCCCTGGTGGCGCATTGGTTAAGAATCCGCCTGCCAGTGCAGGGGACACGGGTTCGATCCCTGATGTGGGAAGATCCCACATGCCGCGGAGCAACTAGGCCCACAAGCCACAACTACTGAGCCCACACGCAGCAACTACTGAAGCCTGCACGCCTAGAGCCCGTGCACCACAACAAGAGAAGCCACCGCAATGAGAAGCCTGCGCACGGCAAAGAAGAGTAGACCCCGCTCGCCACCAGCTAGAGAAAGCCCACGCGCAGCAACGAAGACCCAACGCAGCCAAAAAATTAATTAAAAAATAAAGTAAAATAAAAAATAAAACAAATTGACTGCCACTTATTTCTCCAGTTAAAAATGGGTTTATTTGGGATCAGCTAAGAACTGCAATTCAAGGTCTGCAACCATGGTGAGCCATTTGCAAGACCCCAGCAAAAATGGAAAGGTGAACTCTTTTATAGAGGGGAAAAGGAAGTTAAGAGGGCTCTGGTAAACAAAGAGTCCATGGCTTTTCATTGGCTGAGTTGTGGAAGGTAGCTATGCTCACCACTGTACCACCAAAGCTCATTGGTTGAGTGGTGACTGTCTCTCATTGGCTGAGCTCTTGCCAGGAGAAAGTGGAGTCTTTCTTCTTCCTACGGGCTCTGCCATGTCCCAGGGAGGGACAGCTCCCCATTCTGGTCTCCCGACTCTATTGAATTGAGGATTCTGTTCATTAATTTTTTACGAAGAGATGAATATTCTTCGTGTCAATCCCTGAAGAAGAGACGGGTTTAGGCAGGAAGCTGGGACGAGGAAGGCTGGCCTTAGAAAGGCTGAAGGAGGAATTCCCGTGCCCACACCTGGTATTTTTCTCTTCGGACTAGACTTTTAGGGAGGCAGAGGTTCAGACATTAGCTCTTGGATGTGGGTTGTAATGGTCAGCCTCTCTGTGTGGAAACAAGGCCTTGAACAAGGACTTTTTAGGTGAACCACAAGAAACGGGGAGATGTTGGAAATTTCTAAGTGAAAAAGTAATATGTGTGCTTTAAAAGGAAAAAAACCCTGGAGCTTTTTGGAGGCCCTATTGGAGGGACTCTTGTAGAGTCAAGTACGTGCTGTTGTAAACCTGCACAGAGGAGGAGTGGGGAGAGCACGGTGGGTGGTGGGTACCACCACCCCTGCTGCGGGGAGGGCAGGGGAGACGAGGCTGGAGGGCCACCAGTTTGGCAACTTGGAGCTCATTGGTGACTTTGACAAGAGCGATTTCCATGAGTGGTGGAGACAAAGCCTAGTTAGAGTGGGTTCAGGAGGGAATGAGCAGTAAGAAAGTAGAGACTGCAAGTTGTTGGGGTCCAGGACAGGCCACCCCAAAATATGCCTCAGTGGCATGTTGATTATTTTAAAGTTACTTAAGAAATGGCCCATGTAAGAGGGACACTTTGACCCTCCCCTCTGTCTCCATGAAACCAGGAAATAAATCTCCCATGTGAAAGGTGCTCTTCCAGTAGCCAGAGGTAGAAAAAGGTCCTTATCATCAAAGATAGGGAGATCAGGGCCAATAAGCCTGTATAAACAAAGCTCGTTACTTCATTATTAATTTACCACCCAAACCCAAGCTTTGCTTAAATGTGTTAATTAATAAGAAATGAAGCACTCACACCTAAGTCGTTGTCCTGTCAATTCCTCTCAAATGTATCGTTTGTCTTAAAAGTATAAAAACTACCTGCATTAGCCACTTCTTAGGTCCTATTTCTATGAGACCTCTGTGTGTATGAATTAAATTTTTTCTCTTTCTCCTGTTAATATGTCCAGCCACAAGAACTCAAGAGGAGTATGAGAGGAAAGTTTCCCCCTTCCCCAACATAGGGTGGAAATCTCTTTCGTGGAGTTTTGTTGTGAAGGAGAGAAGTGGGCAGTAGGTAGAGAGAGTTGTAAGGGCAGGGCAGGTTTTATTTTGTTTTGTTTTATTTATTTATCTTATGTTTGTCAGCTGATGAGACTGATCTAACGGAAAGAGAGAATTTGATGATATAGGAGGTAATGTGATTACCTTGTAAGAGCAAAATCCTTGATTAGGTAAGAAGTGATTAGAGGCAGTGCGCAAGCAGAGGAGTTGGTCTTATACTGGAACACAGTTGTTTATTCTTAAGAACAAAAGACCAGGTGGGAACCCTCCCACAATAAAGTCTGTCAATGTTTGGGGGGGAAAAGAACAAAAGAAAAAACAGAATACATGGATTTGTACATGCAGGGAGGTTGATAGCTGGATGTAGAAAGATGAGGATACACTCTTCTGATTGCCTTATTTTCTCAGTGCATAAGAAGTAAAGTCATCATCTGACGTGAGAAGGGAAGAAGAGAATCAGAGATTTGAGGGAAAAGGAGAAGCTATGCGTGATAGTGTGATTTAAAACAAGGGATATAAATTTGGTCTTCTGTCCTGTTTCTGGTACAGAGCTCCTAAAACCCTTGGAATTTCCTAAGTGATGAAAGCAACAAAGGTGTATCTTGTTATGTTAATGAGGTGACTTTTGGTCCAAGTCTAAGGATGGGGGCTGGTTGCCAGGAGAGCCAAACAGGTGATTAGAGGGTTGACACTTCCAGTCTCACCCCATCCCAACCCCCTCACCTCCAGGAAGGGGAGAGGGCCTGGAGGTTGAATGGATCACCAAGGGCCAATGATTTCATCAATCTTGACTATGTAATGAAGCCTCCATAAAACCTCAAAAGGACAGGGTTTGGAGAGCTTCTGGGTTGGTGAACGCCTGGAGGTGCTGGGACAGTGGCATGCCCTATGCATCTCTTCAGTCTTGCTGTTGCTGAGTTCCATCCTTTTATAATACACTGGGGACCTAGTAAGTAAAGTGTTTCTTGGAGTTCTTTGTGATGCTGTAGCAAATTAATCAAACAGGGGGGATGGTTATAGGAACATCTAATTTGTAGCTAGTTGGTCAGAAGTACAGATGACCACCTTGTCTTTCGACTGGCAACTGAAATGCGGGGAGGATGCTGAAGAGGCAATCTTATAGGACTGAGTCCTCAACATGTAGAATCTGATGCTGTTTCCAGGTAGATAGTGTCAGAATTAAATTAAATTGACTTCTTGGACACTGTGCTAGATCTGAGAATTGCTTATTGAGTGGGGAAGCCTCCCCCCAGCCCCCCCCCCCACACACACACTGTCGACTGGAAAAAAAATGCACAACGTAAGAGTTGTGAGTTGAGTTTTATTTGGGGCAAAATGAGGACTAGAGACTAGACACAGCATTTCAGAGACCTCTGAGAAACTGCTCCAGAGAGGTAGTGGGGGGAGGTCCACGTTATATGTGATTTTAGTGAAGCGGGTGTACGAGAAGTCAGGCACACATTTGACACAGGCTTGCTGCCAGTCGCGAGGAGCAGATGTATCTGTTAATGAGCTTAGTGCTTTTCCAGATACCAGGAGATGCAAAAATTGGGCTCATAGAATCTTCTGAAAACATTTATCTAAAGACCTGTTCTGCCAGTTTTTTCCAGAGCACAGAGTGCCTCATTCCTGATCTCCACCCTGAACTCCTTTCAGGGGGTGTTGAAGGTCAGTAGCTGCAGCAGTTCATGATTCAATTCTTGTAGAGGTAGATGGCAAGTGCCAATTTGTAGTTGGCAACACACACACACACACGCATGCGTGCACACACACACATGCGTGCGCGCGCGCGCACACACACACACACACACACACTTCGGAATTGGGTCCAGAAACACAAAAGACTATGAAACAGTAAAAGAACTATTTGACTAGGGAAGAGTATTAATACTGCCTGACAGCATTGTGGTCCACATGAGTTCTGAGTTCTAAACTTAATATAAGTTCTCTTAGCTCCTTTCCAGCCATCATTAGCTACTTGAGTGAAGGCATGGATGGAATAGGCTGAGAGTGTATATTTCCAGGTTTGGATTTTAGAAAAGATGGACAAGAGGGAGAAACACGCAAGGAAGGGGACGTTGTATGTAAGTGAAGGAGCTAGAATATCACCCCAAAATATGCCTCTTTAACACAAAAATTATTTTAGGCTGAAGGCAATTAAGAAGTAATAAATGAAGAAAAAGCTCCCCCTTTTCTGCCTTAAGGCAGGAAATAAATTCTCCTTTTACTAGAGACAGATTCTTATCAGCACAGTGAATCTGCAAACAAACTATGTTAAACAAACACTTATCTTTTTAGTTACTTCTTTACCATTTACTACCCCAAGCCCAAACCTTTGTCTTATCAGTTCTTCACAAATTTATTGTTTCTTTGTCTTTAAGGTGTAAAAGCTTCCTGCTCTGGTCGCTTCCGTGAAAAAATACATTTCTGCTGTTTTAAGCCACCACGTTTATGGTAATTTATTACAGTAGCCCTAGGAAACAAATGCCATCGTATTGTTATTAACGTGAGGATTGTTAGTCTAAATTTTATTGCAAAGCTTAGTTGAACATGGGCATCTCTTGTGCTCCAGGCTTCAGGAGAATGCATTATCCAGAAAAAATGGACTTCCCAAATGAGGAATAGATGGTGCAAAATCAGAAATTGAAACACACTTTTACATCCTAAAAACCTCAACAGTTTTAGACATTACAATACCACTCTCTCATTAGGGCAGATCGGTGATTTTCAGCTGGGGAGGGTGCGACAGGCTTCTAATAGGTAGAGACTAGGGATGCCCCTAAACATCTTACAACGCACAGGATAGCTTCCCACAGCAAAGACTTACGTGGCCCCAAATGTCAAAAGTGATGAAGTTGAGAAGCCTCAGGGTAAATGTAAATAGAGTGCCACGAAGTTCCTGTCACTCTTACTTTTCAATTTGGATGTAGCACAATTGTTGTTTTAGAGAAGAAAAATATTCCTTCTATCTTTCTTGGCTGGTCTAATAATCAAATTGACAAAAGCAGGTTAAAAGGAGAAAAAGAAAGCTTAATAACATGTATAACTCCTGTATACATTGGGGAGACTCAGGAAAACTGAGTAGCTCACCAAAATCACCAAAGCCACCACCTTAAATACCATCTTCAGCTAAAGACAAAAGAAGATGGGAGAGGGGGGAGTCAGTTATGGGAGGTTACCGAGAAAAGTACAGTAAATAAGGGTAAGATTGTTATGCAAATTTAAGTCATTCCCTTCCGCATTGATAAGAGTTTCTAGAGATGAAGTTATCACACTCTTCCTGATACAGTGAAGGAGACACCCTTACAAGGGGAGATTTCGCTCTTTTTTTTAATTGAAGTATGGTTGATTTACAAATTGTGTTAGTTTCAGGTGTACAGCAAAGTGATTCACTTATACATATGTATTTTTTTTAGATTCTTTTCCATCATAGATTATTATAAGATATTGAATATAGTTCCCCATTCTATACAGTAAATACTTGTTTATTTTTTATATAGTGGTGTGTAACTTTTAATTACACACTCCTAATTTAACCCTTTCTCCCTTGCCCTTTGGTAACCATAAGTTTGTTTTCTATGTCTGTGTGTCCATTTCTGTTTTGTCAGTAAATTCATTTGTATTATTTTTTAGATTCCACATATAAGTGACATCATATAGATAGCTCTTATACAGGTAAATGTCTCTTACAAAAGGGTAGCTTCTACTCGGTTTTCAGAGCTTCTCCTGTGCCTGCAGTTTCTTAAAAATAACCAGCGTAGGGCTTCCCTGGTAGCGCAGTGGTTAAGAATCCGCCTGCCGATGCTGGGGACACGGGTTCGAGCCCTGGTCCGGGAAGATCCCACATGCTGCACAGCAGCTAGGCCCATGCGCCACAGCTACCAAGCCTGCGCTCTAGAGCCCGCGAGCCACAACTACTGAGGCCCGCGCGCCTAGAGCCTGTACTCCGCAGCAAGAGAAGCCACCACCATGAGAAACCGGCGCATCGCAATGAAGAGTAGCCCCCACTCACCTCAACTAAAAAGAAAGCCCACACGCAGCAACGAAGACCCAATGCAGCCAAAAATAAATTAATTAATTAAAAAAAAATAGCCAGCTTAAAATAATCCTTCTGCCAAAGAAGCATCCGCCTGCCAATGCAGGAAACACGGGTTCGATTCCTGGTCCGGGAAGATCCCACATACCACGAAGCAACTAAGCCCATGTGCCACAACTACTGAGCCCACGGACCGCAACTACTGAAGCCCTCGCGCCTAGAGTCCGTTCTCCGCAACAAGAGAAGCCACCGCAATGAGAAGCCCATGCACCTCAATGAAGAGTAGCCCCAGCTTGCCACAACTAGAGAAAGCCAGTACGCAGCAACAAAGACCCAATGCAGCCAAATAAATAAATAAATAAATTTTAAGTAAATAAATAAAATTTAACTAACTTATTTGAACCTTAAAGCAGAACATTAAAGTATCTTGCTCTTAGACTAAATATTTGAATGATAAAAATACACAATTTGGGGCTTCCCTGGTGGCGCAGTGGTTGAGAGTCCGCCTGCCGATACAGGGGACACGGGTTCGTGCCCCGGTCTGGGAAGATCCCACATGCTGCGGAGCGGCTGGGCCCGTGAGCCGTGGCCGCTGAGCCTGTGCGTCCAGAGCCTGTGCTCCGCCACGGGAGAGGCCACAACAGTGAGAGGCCCGCGTACCGCAAAAAAAAAAAAAAATACACAATTCAATTTTATTCCTAATTAATACTCCTAGAGTTAAACCATATCCATAATTTAAAACTTATAAAAGGCACATTTTTAAAATATGCTACTATAACATGCTAATATACCCATTCCTTAGGGACCACTAAATAATAAATAAATTCTAGAAGAAAACAAGGTCACTTGCAAATTTCTGTTTGAAAATGTTAAGCAAATTATCTTAAGACATGCTTGTCTGTTAAAAACTGTAAAAGGGTTCAGCTGTATAAATCATTTAATATACCATGCAAAGTAATCAAAAGAACCCTCAGACTAATACAAGAAAATTATTAATATATATTTATATGTGTCATGTTTATGTTTATCAGTTAAGAGGTAATAGTACAAAAATGTTATTTTTCTATGATGGTGTTTTTGTTTTAATATGGATATCTTTTAACCCTAAGATAAGAGATAATAAGATAGACAAGTAGAAAAATAAAGTGTTTATATACAACTGTAAATCTAGTCTATTCTACTACTAAATCCTTCCCTCTTTCTTATTTGCACTTCTGTAGCCTACAGCGGCTAAGTGCATTTTTTACTCTTTTTTAGACAATGTGAAAATAGGTCAGGTACCATGACTCACCCCAGTTAGGCTGGTAGGTCAGAAAATTGTAGCACAGGTTGGTCTGCAACAGGCTCAGAGTCAGATCATATACCAACTCTCTGGAGTAGAAAAATAGGGATTTACTGGAGGATTCACACAGCCGTTAGAGCTGGGATTTCAACCAGCACATCTGTGCCCTCCTAGAGAAGTGTCCTTGACATAGTTCTGATCATAGTGCTTCCCTGCAAGCTGCAATTAGAAGGGATGTCTTACCTCTGCTGCTAAAAAAACACATTCTGAAACCCAGCTTGTAGCAGCCTGAGGGAGGGTAGTAGAGGGTGGGAAACCAACGGTCTGTGTGCCTTGCTTGGAAGTGCTGCATCTGCTTATTTGCTGAGCCCAGGTCCTGGAACTGGCCAGCACCAATCTTCAAATTCTGTTATTTCTTCCTGGGAACAGATTGAACTTGCTCAGACCTGCCTTGTGTTGAGATTACTCCTAACACCACTTAATTTGCAATTGGCAGTATTTGCCTTGTGCCTCTCAATGGGTGTGAAAATATTCCGATTGTCACGCTAATTAGAATATCTTTTGACAGCTGCACTTTCTGGGGAGTGGGTCAAGGAAAGGCCCCTGGGCACCCTAGTGTCCCCTCCAGGGAGCAGGTTTGTGATCTCAGGTGGCCCAAGGTTAGTCAGTTTCCACTCACAGGTACCTTGAGGTGCTTTTTCAACCACACCTCACCCTGAACCATTACCTTACAAGATTGTTAGGCACTTTTGATCTTTAAATATCACACGATATATACAAAGCGTTTTAAAAGAGGAAGCAAACCAGAAAATGGCAAAGTGAATGTTTATTAAAATTAAAAAAAACAAGACAAATAAATTATGCAAGCTATCTGTTTTACATAGAATACAGCAAAGTCATGGGAAGTTTTTACATGTGGCCAATTCTGTCAGTCTTGACAGGACTATGTTTTAAGACAAAAATATTAGAGACTTCCCTGGTGGCTCAGTGGTTAAGAATCCGCCTGCCAATGCAGGGGACATGGGCTCGAGCCCTGGTCCAGGAAGATCTCACATGCGGCAGAGCAACTAAGCCCGTGTGCCACCACTACTGAGCCTGAGCTCTAGAGCCCACGAACCACAACTACTGAGCCCGAGTGCTGCAACTACTGAAGCCCGCATGCCTAGAGCCCATGCTCTGCAACAAGAGAAGTCATCACAATGAGTAGCCCGCGCACTGCAATGAAGAGTAGCCCCGCTCGCCACAACTAGAGAAAGCCCGCGTGCAGCAACGATGGCCCAATATAGCCAAAAATAAATTAAAAAAAAAAAAACCCACAAATGTTTGATAAAAATATAAAGTCCTGGGGATGTAATGTACAGCATGCTGATCGTAGTTAATAACACTGGATTGCATATTTTAAAATTACTAAGAGAGTAAATCTTAAGTCCTTATCACAAGAAAAAAAATTGTAACTATCTATGTAACTATCTAAAAAAAATTGTAACTAACAGATGTTAACTGGACTTATTGTGGTGATCTCTTTGCAATATATATAAATATTGAATCATTATGTTTACACCTGAAACTAATATAATATTGTATGTTAATTTTACCTCAATAAAAAAATACATACATAAAGAAAGAGATAAAGAAAAAAAGAAAGAAAAGGATGAAGATGATGCAGTGTTTCATCTCTCACATATTTAAGACTAAAATCTTGCCATCACAGTCCCTCCTATCCCTCTTTTGCTGTATCTATTAATTCTCCCGGAACCTACTTTCCAAATAACTTTCTCCTATCCACTCTGCTACAGCCTTAACTCAGACCTTCAGCATTTCTTATCTGAATTATCACATCGACTTCCTAGTTTCTCTGTCATTCACTATTCTCTCCCTGCTAATCAGAGGAATCCTTCTAAAACCCATATCTGCTTACAGATAGTTCGCTCTCCTGTTTCAATTAACACCCAATATCCACAGGATAAACCCAAACTTGACATGGAATACACATCTCTCCATCGCCTGACCCCTATCCCAGTTTTACCCGGCAGCCACTCCTCCCTTGACTTCCTTCCTCCCTGACTCTAACAGAAATACACCCTCTGCTCTCCATCACCATCGCAGTGAAGTTTTTGTCCTTATGCTTGATTAAGGACAGAATTTGTGAAAAATGCAGTTACCTATTCCCTTGTGGTTACAGAAAAAGGGCACGTAATACACACTCTCATCACTAAACAGCATAATTCCAATCAGACTTTTAAAGAAATCTTGAGAGTCTGGAATTTTGAGTTAAATAAATGTATTATTTATGAAGGTTTTTTAAAAACCTAACCCCCATAGGTAAAAATGTACTTAAAAGTTTCTATTGAGAAATGCCTCCTGGTAATTATATGAAGTTAGATCTGGCCTATGAGAGGAAGTTCAGTTTCATACACGATAGAGAAAACACACAGCAAAGGCTAATGCTAGCTATGGAATAGTTTTTCATCCCTGAAAACTCATAGCTAAGTCTTCCTCTCTAATTTGAAGCCAATTTTTAACAGGAAGTGAAGAGTCAGTTCACACATTTACATACTCAACTTTATATTTACCTACTCAATCTTCATGTGAAAATTTTACGTCATTTATTTGGTCAGTAAAGGGAGACTCCGAGGAGGACTGAACACAGAAGGATAAGATTAATTTAAATCTTAAATGCCAACTGGGACCGATCCCACAGGAGTGGGTCGTCCATTAATCAAAGAGTAACTGATCACGGTGGGGCCCAAGGGTTTGGGGCCGTATCCAGGTGAGTGAATTCCGCAAAGAGCCCCAAGGGGGAGCAGGGAGAGCAGAAGGCCAACCCAGAGGAAAGTCTGAAGTCTCTAAAAAGAAAGGGGTGAAAGAGATTAAAGGGCTCTAAGAAGCACCATCAGATGCTGGGAAGGCACATCCTATTGTTTCTGAACAATGACAGGCTTTCTTTACAACCTTCCCTTTCACTTCATTCCCATATATTTATTCACACGGATACGTGAAACTTGCACTAACACTCATTTCCTTCAAATAACACAAAATCTTATGTTTGAATTTCAAAGTTTTGTCCTCCTAAGAGCTTTGCTATACACTGATACAGAGGACTCTGCTTTAATTTCAGAGATGTACAGTTAGTTTATGTTTCTTTATTCTTTTATTCTCCATTTTTCCAATTTCCCCCTAATTTCATAAGGAGAATCAGAAGTGCAGTCGTGTTAAGAAGAGCCTTCCAGGACTTCCCTGGTGGCGCAGTGGTTAAGAATCCACCTGCCAATGCAGGCAAAGAAAACTCAATACCTTGTTATCCGTGTTTTCTATTTTATGTCACCAAAAGCAAAACATCATGTAGATAAGCATATCTGGAGTTATTTATAGATCATCTAGAAATAATATTAGGAATTTATGTTTATGAAATGAATACCCTATACATTAATGGAAATGTGGTTATGTAATAATAGTTACAATACCTTGAAAATTGATTTTGTACACTTGAATACCCTGGTCAAGTATTTTAAATGCTAATCTAAAAATACATTCTATGAAATTAAGTGAATTGGCTCTCAGTAGAGTTGCCCTTTAAGGCCTCTGTCTCAGCTGTCAGAAAGTCTTGGAGACACAGTGTCTGTGTTCAGATGTTTCCAGAGAGCTAATTTTCAAAGTAACAGATAGACTTTGAAGAAAAAAATAAAAATGGGGAGGGGCTCACTTAAAAAATCTGTGTACAACTACCAATAAAGGTTAAAATTAGGGGTGGATGAAATAGAACTTGTCCCTAGAGAGAATTAAAAAAAAAAAATGATGAATTTATTATGTAACATTGGAAGGATAAAAGAGGAAGCTCCTTCTTTCTTTTTTCAGATATTCTTCTCGCCTGTCTAATGATACAGCCCTGAACTTTCTGAGAGACACATAATGTTGCTTAAAAAGAATACTGAGGGACTTCCCTGGTGGTCCAGTGGTTAAGACTCTATGCTTCCACTGCAGGGGGTGCGGGTTCTATTCTTGGTCGGGGCACTAAGATCCTGCATGCCACGCGTGGCCAAAAAACTTAAAAAAAAAGAAAAAATACTGAAATGGAGTCTCATTCCTGTCTCTTAGCTGTGTGGCAGACAAATTTCAGTGACTTCATCTGTAAGCTATAAATAATAATAATAACAATAGTAACTATAATACCATACAGGGTCATTGTGGGAATTAAAAAAGAAGAAGTGGTATGAACTGAATTGTGTTTCCCCACCAGATTCATATGTTGAAACCCTAACCCTCAACGTATTTGGAGATGCAGCCTTTACAGAGTTACTTAAGGTTAAATGAGGTCATAAGGGTAGGGCCCTAATCTGATAGAATTAGTGTCCTTTTAAGAAGAGACAGTGGAGAGCTTGTTCTCTGTCTACCATTCGAGGACACAGTGAGAAGGTAGGCATCCGCAAACCGGGAAGACAGCTCTCACCAAAAGAGAATCCTGCCAAACTTTGATCTCGGACTTCTAGCCTCCAGAACTGAGAGAGTAAATTTCTGTTGCTTCAGTCACCCAGTCTACGGTATTTTGTATGGCAGCCTGAGCTGACTGATACAATAAGGTAGGATATCAAGGGTAGGGTCCATGTCAGGCTTGCTGATATTTAATCCCACAGCATTCTCAGTGCCTATTATCTAGTAGGTTCTCAATAAATCTTTACTGAATGAATAAATGATTGAATCAAAAAATAAAAGTTAGTCATTACATACAAATTTAAATTCTCTTTGAGCAGAGCTGACTTCAGACTTTCTCTGAGTTCTTTATTGGATTGCATATGTTAGACAGCATGAAAATCCAGTACAGTGCCAATCCCAGGAATTTCTCCCTCTCTATACTTTCCCTTTTCCTCCACCTGTCTGTGTAGGTGTTTAGAGAATGCAGCTTGGGATCCAGACTGCCTGAGTCCAAATCTTGGCTCTATTACTTGTAGCCTTGGGCAAGATGGTGGCAGTAATAGCATATGTAAAAACAGAGATAATAATAACCTACCTCATCAGGTTGCTGTGAGAATTAAATGAACAGACACTTGTCATGCTTAGAAAACAAATAGCTTAATCTATTGACAGCATCCTCCCTTCTGTGCCTATACTCCCCCTTCCTGAATATCTTGAAATACAGTGGTCATTAACTCTGTTCTTAAATTTACCTTAATTTTAGGACGAACTTGATGTGTTGACCTAAAACAAATAGACTGCCAGATATTTCTCCAGCAAAGATGGATTTTTTTCAGGATCAGCACAGAATCACAATTCAGGGTCTGCAACCATGGCAAGCCACATGCAAGTTCCCACAAGGCAAGGGAAGGAGGAGATTTCATAGAGGGGAAAAGGAAGTTGGGAAGGCCAGAGTAAACAAAGAGTCCATGGCTTTTCATTGGCTGAGTCCTTGCCCGGAAAGAAGTGGAGTCTTTCTTCTTCCCACTGAGCTCTGCTCTCGTTGCGGGGTGTGGAAGCTCCCATCTCTATTTAATTGCAGTTTCTGTTCGTTAATTTTACAGATGATACCAAACACGCCCTCTCCTTCCTCTCTTCTGTTGTTGGTGCTATCACATTCTCAGGATCTCCTACCTATCTGACCATTTATTCCCATATCTCTTGCAGGATTCCTCTTTCTACTTTCTTTTGGAAGTCCTCAAGGCTCTGAGTCTACATTCACTTGGCCAGTTGCATCTGCTTCTCTCTCTCAACTTGTACAACCATCCTATCACTACACACTCGCTATTCTGACTCTTAAATATCTCTCAAATCTATATTTCAGGCCATCTCCACTGTCACAATCCTGGTCCAGCTCTCCATCATCTTTCACCTTTTGTATAACAGCCTCATAACTGGTCTTTCACTACATCTAATCTTGTCCTCTCCGATCTCAGTTTTGTTTTTCTGTTTTTTAAATTAATTTATTTGTTTATTTTTGGCTGCGTTGGGTCTTTGTTGCTGCGCGCGGGCTTTCTCTACTTGTGGTGAACAGGGGTTACTCTTTGTTGTGGGGCGCAGTCTTCTCATCGCGGTGGCTTCTCTTGTTGTGGAGCACGGGCTCTAGGCGCACAGGCTTCAGTAGTTGTGGCTCGCGGGCTCCAGAGCGCAGGCTCAGTAGTTGTGACGCACGGGCTTTGCTGTGCCGCGGCACGTGGGATCTTCCCAGACGAGGGCTCGAACCCATGTCCCCTGCATTGGCAGGTGGATTCTCAACCACTGCACCACCAGAGAAGCCCTCAGTTTTGTTTTTAAAAATGCAAGTTGGATTAGTACTTTGTCTGCTTAAAATCCCTAATTAACTTGTCAACACCCTTAGGAAATGGTCCTCCAAACTTTAATGTGCCCATAAACTTCAAGACCTGCCTTTTGCCTACCCCTCTGGCTTCAGGTCTCACTCATCCCTCCGTTGCTGTCCTCAACCAGACACAACAGGCTTTGAGTTACTCGGCGCTCTGACACTCACTCTTGACAGGTCTTTGAGCACATTGGGCCCCCCATCTAAAACCTTCCCAATATGCTCTCCAGTCTTGGTGGCTGCCCCATGGTCTCCTCCAGCAGCATCTTTCTGTAACACACTTTTGTTCTAAACTCCTCATCCTCTGCTTGATGAAAGAAGAATTGCTTATGTCTTATTTACTTTTTAACACACAGTACACATTTAAATAGTTGTTGGCTAGATGAATGAATGAACTCTTCTCAATTTTCCTTATGCTCATTTTTACTCCTTTAATGCTTTCATCTGTATGATGGTTAATTTTATGTATCGACTTGGCTGGGCCACGGGTTGCCCAGATACGGGGTCAATCATTATTCTTAGTACTTCGGTGAGGCTGTTTTTGGATGAGTTTAGTCTTTAAATCAACAGATAATGCAGAGTGTTCTTCCTAGTGTGTGTAGACCTCATCCAATCAATTGAAGGCCTGAATAGAATTAAAAGACTGACCTCTGAATAACAGGGAATTCCTCCTGTTCAAGCTGGGATGTTGGTTTTTACCTGTCTTCAGACTTGAACTGAGACGTCGGCTCTTCCTGGGTCTTGAGCCCCCTGGTCTTTGGATTGTAACTACATCATTGGCTCTCTGGGTCTTCAGCTCGCAGACCCACCCTGCAGATCTTAGGACTTGCCAGCTTCTATAATTGTGTGAGCCCAATTCTTACAATAAGTCTGTCTGTCTATCTATCTATCTATCTATCTACCTATCTATCTACAGCCTGTTGGTTCCGTTTCTCAGGAGAATGCTAACACAATCTGCCAATAATATATGAGGTTGGAAATACAGCATGAAGTGAATCAGATTCATAGATAATAAAACAAAAATATTTACTGCTGGACAATAAAACTGCCACGAGCAGCAGTTTTCTAAATTTAACCAAGTTTGAATTTTATTTTCATTTCTCTGTTCAAAAATTGCCCCAATCCGGAAGGTCAGCAAAAACAGTAATGAAAATCAAGACGCATCAGTAAGCTGCAAACTGAGTAACTCCTTCTTTAGAGGAGTGTCACCCAGTAAAACAGGCACTGCCAACCAGTTCATATTTAAAAATTCATATTTCAGAAATAATGTTTTAAAGGATAGTTAAGTTTAAATAGCCTACAAATTCAAACAAAAAACAAACCTATAATGTGGCTAAACTCTCTCAGAGAACGACCTGAGTTCTGTTAAAAGAAGTTGCTTAGCAGAGAATGAAAGACTATGAGAAGATTAAGCAATTCCTACCTTTTTTCTACGTACATGGTGGGTCTTATTTATGTTCCATAAATAAAGGTCCTGTTGAAGTCACATGTTGTCACCTGGCAGCGTTCCTAATTCCTGCTTCCACTATTGAATTATATCTGGCATGAGAATTCAGATGAGTTCACCAAAAAAAATTCTTTGAGCATCTGCTCTGTGCTAAGTTCATTGCTAAGTGTTGAGAAGACACGGAGAATGACATATGCCTGCTCCCAACAGATGAAATTAGAAAATAGTAGGAACAGAAGAAGTGAAGAGTGAATTCAACGGCAACTTTTCTGTTCTTCACTCTATTTGCCTTCATTTCCCTCTAATTCACTTTCAGGCTCGGTAATGAGTATGTGAAGAGCAGATCCTGGCCAATTACTTATATCAGAATGTACAGGTCCATGAAGAGGACCACCGGCTTAATGGGAGTCTATAGGAGACAGACTTAGGGGATGTAGAAAATTCAACTGAAACAGTGATGTGACAGAGCTGCTAAAAGAGCTCATAATGCTTACTTTTGTTCTACATTTGTAGAAATAAAGCATCTAGATCAAAGTAGGCAATAGTTTTACCACTGTATATTTTATTATATATTGCTGAATGATCTTGGATATTTAGCCTGGAGTAAGTCAATTAAGACACACTTGGAAACTTTCTTCAAACCTTTGGTCTTCTGTTTATCTATGGATGAAAAACTTGGGACAATGAGTGAAAGTTACAGATGGGGTCTTTTCTAGCTATCAAGGTATATAACAAAGGAATGAGTTGGCCTGGGGATCTGAATAAGTACAAAGATTTCTATCAGAAGTGATCAAGGAAAGGATGGACGGACACCTGTCAAAGATAATCTAGAAGAACTTATTCTTTTGGCTGGGAGTTGAATCATGACATTCGTTACCTCCTCAAGCTCTAAAGTTCCATGATTTTAGATTTCAATAAGTTGTAGACTGTTTACCCGTGCATTGGGTAGACGCATCAATGACACATTATTAAAACTTTTATAGCATGTTCAATAGCATCATTTCACAAAAAATAAACTCAGAAATCTCATTAAATAAATATCGATACAATAAAGTGTACATTTTGGTACCCAACCAAACTTAGCCTGTGCAGTATTTCATGAACATAAAGTTTTCTTTGTAATTCAAATCTCACATGCTATAAAGACCTAGAATAATATTTATAAATGTGAATTATTTTAGCCAAAGAAAAATAACACAAGGTCTCTCTAAGGCTATTGAACACTCTCCCTTTCAATGTATCTTTTATTTCTGCCTTTATTATTCTTTTGTTTCTGTTTTATTTGCTGAAAATATCACTACAAGTAAGTACAATGATAAATTTTGTTAAACTCTTGCTTTTAAGTACTTGGAATCTGAATCCGTGTTCTGATGTACTCCAGGGAACTCTTCTATTTATTTTTTCTTCCTTCCCTTCATTGTTTCTAATAAAAGGTTAAGACGGAAATAGTTCCCCTTCAGGGCATATATTGGTACGAGAGGAACCAACAGAATAAATATATGCCTCTCGTACCAGGGCATATATTTAATTTAGTTTTTGTTCCTAGAAGTTAGTGCGTAATCAAAATTATATAAACTTTCTGCATGTTCCTCTCCATATTATTTTCAAATATTTAAATATTTGAAATATCAAATATTTAAAGTTGCAAATCTGAGATCCTTTGAGACTACTTTTATTTTCATCATGCATGGATTATAAATAATATGTTAATAAAATATCTTGTATGTAATATAAATATTTGTTGGAAACCCATCAAAAGTTGGTCTAGTTCTCTCCTTAATATCGTAAGTATAATTTTTTTTTGAATGGGAGGGTTGATCCATGGCATCCTTCATCGTTTCTGGTTAGCTAATTGCTTCTGTCGTACCTGTGTCTTCTCACTTCCTTTCCTGATGAAGCTGTTTAGGTCTGGCTGGGAAGCTACCATGAAACTCCCCCAGCTAATATTCCATAGGTGGACCTGAGCAACCACCAAAGGCTTTTCCTGGGTTGAACTAGGTTGAGATTCCAATGACGCAAACAGGGTTCCTACTATTTAATCTTTTACTCCTATGCCTGCAGCCAATGTTGGTTTACTTGTTTGTTTGTTTGTTTCTTTTTCTGAAGTAATTTAAATTATACTCAAAGCTCTCAAAGTCCTATTGCTTAGACTCAGTGAATGGAGCATCATTTGAAAAGATATGATAAGTAGACCATAAGTATCATGGTAAAAGAATGAAATACTGATTTTTTTCTTTTAAATAAAGAGAAAGGAGTGTCTTAAAAAGTGTTTCATTGCAATACGCAAGCAGGCTGACCAGTATATATTAGCTCCTGGAAACTTTGAGAAGCCTTCTTCCTTCACAAATAGACAGTGGGGTTTCTCATCTCAGCTTTAACACTTTTCCCCTCATTTAGTCTTTGCATGAAAAACACAATTAATGCTGTCTTGAGTTGAGAAACCATCTGTCAGAGATGTAAGAAATTCCAGCCTTGGATGGAAGGTTGGATGTTATTAATCTTCATGGTTTCTTTCAACCCTTAATTCTTCTTAATTATGGTAAAGATATATTTTCTTCTAAATGGGAAAGTTGATCCATGTGACTTGCATTCTAACAGTGGATTCTAACAGAATTTTTAAGAGGTTAAGATAAACATCAAACTTTTCTGTATATCAAAGACCAGGCTCTCTGTCTCTCTTGCTCTCCCCCCTCTCTCTCTCTCTCTCTCTCTGTCTCTCTCTCTCTCTCTAGGAGTTGTCTGGTCATTTGTTTGACCATTTCTGAAAAGAGAATTTAAAAATTAAAGAAAAAAGTCTCCATATTTACATTCTCTTTATATTAAGAAAAAAAATCTCTAAGGAAAAATTTCTCTATACACATCACAGGTTAATTTACAATTTGGGTTGCTAGCAACTGGAATTCATTGCCTGTGTGATAGCTTCATGTCTCCGTGTTAAAAATTAGAAAAGAGGTCAGTTCTAATGAATAGAGGTCCACACAGACAAGTGTTTCTGTTGGTTCCTCTCGTACCAAGTCTAAGAATAGAAAGGGAAAAAAAAAAAAAAAACTGGCAACAGAAGAGAACCATCTTTTACTGCCATCTTTCCCTTCAGCATAAACTGAGGCATGTGTTTGATAGAGGGAAGGAGGTGTGCTTCTTCAAACTCTCGCTCAGTAAAGGATATTAGTTCCATTAAGCACTGTTGGAAAGTATATTGGAGATAGTATATTTAAAATTAATTTAAAAGGTAAAGGGTTTTTAATGCCTTTTAATATAAGCAAACATTGATTTTATTAAAATGCCTTCAGATATTACAATACAATGACTTATTTATCACTCCAGGTCTGTATCATGTGTATAACTTCCTTTCCAAGTATACTGATTTTGTGTATTTTGGAAGTGGAGAGAGAACCAAAGCAGTCTACCAAAATTCTTCCTCACCATCCTTCTTGAATAGAACCAGGTCTATCATGCCAACAGAGACTATTTCAAAACCAGGTCTATCATGCCAACAGAGACTATTTCAATTAGATGTTTCTTAAACAACAAAGAATGTCATATTTTTCTAAGCTGTGTTTGACACAAAATGTCAAATATTTATAATAAAATATTAAAGTTAAGTACAGTGAAATGTATGAAATATTGAAAGGATTATCAACCTTGTTGGAGTCCTTGTATAGCATAGGAATGTCTATATTCATTGATAACATAAAAAACTTAACATTTCTCTTTAGATTGAAAGCCCAAATAGAATTGATTTAAAATTTAAAGCACTTCTAGTAAGAAATTTCAGCACTGTGTAAGTTAAACATGGAGTGAAAACCATATTTATTACTTTTTTTCTCATGTTTTTCTGTTAAGCACTTTCTTAGACTCTGAGGTGTTTAATTGAACTCAACAAATATCTGCAAAAATTTAATTTTAATTTTTGGGCTGTTTAGCTCTTACAGTGAAGCCAATTCTGAGTGCTATATTAAATGTATAGCAATAATTATATGTATTTTCCTAGCTTGTGATATGAGGAATCTTGCATTTCAATATATTATTCTTATACTCAAGATCATCTGACTTCAAATGAAGAACTCTATTTCAGAGCACCACTTGAATATAGACTATCACCCACCAGGGGATTAGAACTAAGCTGATTGTCAGTTATGCAACCTGGTATTAGTGCCCTTGTTATTTTCCACGGAATAAAAAGGCAACATGAAAGAGAGTCTTTGCTACTAGTATCTAGCTTTTATACAGCTGCCCTTGCGTTTGTCATAGCGCAAGAGAAGAGAAATACAGATTGTAAGGTGAAATCCATAGAAGATTCAAAATCACTGTGGTCAGTAGATAGAGGCATGACAGCCATGCTGTTAAGAAGACACTGGAGTCCAGCGTACTTGGATTCTATCTATTGATAAATAGCTGTATGACTTGGATAGTTACTTAACCTCTTTGGGCTTCAGTTTCTTTGTCCTCATGTAAAAGGAAAGTTGTTAGAGGTTTAAGTAAATATGTGTGTGTGTTTGTGTACATATATATGTGTATATATATATATACACTTAAGGTATATACATATCATATATGATATGTATGTATCTTTAATATATATCATATATGAACCATAAGATATACATTACTTAAAATTAAATACATATATACTTGAGATAGATATATAAATAATATATTCATTTAGGATATACATGGCTATGTACATATATTCACTTACAATTATACATATACGATAATAGAACAGTTCTTGGCAGGTGGTAAGCACTACTTCACTATTATTTTATTGCCTTATCATTTCTATATCTGAACTACTAATGAGTAACAAAGTTGATTGACCTGATGGTTCTTTCCTTTCCCTGCTTTTTCTTTAAACGTTCAAAGTTGCAGCAAAATGTTACTTTTAAGAGGTTGAGTAAACACAGAATGAGAAGCCCTAAAGCAAGGTGCTGAGTTAATAGACAGGATAATCACTTCCTGAATACAGATGAACGAGCTCTTTGTAGAACTAGCAGGGGGACTGTTAATGGGCTTTTGTTTTAGAGAGGATGGATTGAGGGAGAGGCCTGATGAGAGCCCTTACAACATCTGCCTCTCTCGTTGCCTATTACTGAAACAGTAGCCTTGCAAATAAGTATAATCACATATAAATCAAAACACTAGACTGTGAGCTCTATATCAGGACAGAGATTTTGTCTATGTTGGGTCACTGCTGTCTCCACAGGGTCCAGACAAGTGCCTGACAAACAGCAGGTTCACAATAACTATTTCTTGAATGAATGAAAAATCTTGACCTTTCCTTTAAATAGGATTAACAGGAAAAGCAAAACAAACAAAATAGCAGGCTTTCCTACTTCCTGATGGATTTCTGACCCCAAGAATGCTGGTAAGCAGATTAAGCAGGGTTGAGGAGGAGCATGTGAATGACAGCAGTGTGAATACGTACATTTAGCAAGTATTCCAGAAGCCACGGATTTGCTTAAGGCTTCACAGGAACGTGTGGTGTGGAGAGGTGCCGCACTCAACTCTGATTCATGCACATGTGACACATTTGAATCGCAAATATTTTGTCCAGCATCTAACTTTAGTGTCTATACTTATACTTTTTCTCTCCCCAGGTTTTCAGAAACCTTTTTCACAAAGTGATACTTTTACTCTCTGCAAACATTTAGCTTACTTTAGCTTTCTACTCAACCTTTGACCGGCTAACACTATCAGTGTGACAGGATTTATTTCACAGGTGGGGTTTATCCTATAGCATTACTTATAGTTTACCTCACGACCTCGGACTGTAGATTAAAATAATCTAACATCCTTAGAGCTATGCCTGACTTAAATCTAAATGCATGTTCATTTTTACTGTCATAGCAAACATGTTTTTGAAAACAGACAGAAGTCCCTTTTTATAGCATAGGCAAACTAATAATTTGAATAGGAATATATGTTCCTTTATGCACACCATAAGTTTTCCTAATTTTCTTTGTAATGAAAACTGAGAAGGTATTAGTCATCCTTGGATGAGCCATACTCAGTTCTACTTGACTTTTCTAAATATAATGAAAACACAGCAAATAAATTTAAAGTACATTATTAATTGATTAGATATGATTTCTTAAAATGGTTTACATCATCTCTTTTAACTTCCATTCTTCCAAGCTTCCAGACATTAATAATGAGTCACCAAAAAGCTATCATTGATTTATAATGCACATTACTACATCGGACTTGGCCCAAGAAATCTGTATGGGCCCCAAAGGAAACAGAAAAATGTTTACAACTGAGCCATGGCAGAAATAGGCTGAAAACACATATCTGTATTCTCCAAAAACAATTAGGGCTAATGTAATTAAGGTGAATATTCCGGTTCATTTTATTCCATGGAACTGTTTCACTCTTGCAGCCCCATGTAGGAAAGAGTCTTTATGGTTAGAACCCTACTGAGGGTGGTATAATTTTGCTTGGCCCTTGTACACGTAAAGTAAACATTTTACATTATTGCACAGGGACAAAAATTTACAGCCAAAGATGACACAGGATCTGATTAAAGTTAACACACTTGGCGTTTAAGGCTAACCCACATAGGAAAGCAATCATTCCCAGGATGGAGATCAAATATCTTAACACAGTGTTACCTGTCTGAGTTGCTAGAAAAGATTTCTTATCTAAAAATTGATCCATAGCATATGTTTTCAAATTTGTCAGTCTCTTTTCATTTGTGTGCTAGACAGAGGCACTTTAAGAGCTATTAACTGTAGTCTCAGGAGTACAAGACTGGTTTTCAGCAGTCATTGGTAAATATGGCAAGGAATTAAAATGACATTGGATTAAAAAGGAAGTAAACAAATCATTAAATCAGAAAATTTCACCAAATCTTGTAAAAATCACTGGTCTCTGAGTTGAAGAACTTCCTCACTTAAAAAAAAAAAAGAAAAAAGAAAAATCAGTGGCTATCCCCCCACCCAAATAAGTGAATACTACAGCTTTTCGATGTTAAGGTATGATGGTTTTGCTGTTTGGGCTAGTGAGGGTTTTAAAATATTGACGAGTTAAGTACTTTGAGTTATGTTTCCAGCAATATTTCAAAGTATTGTAGTATTATGCAGAAATTCCAAATAGAAAAACTAAAATATCGAATAAAACAGGTTGAAAAAGTTTAGTAAAATGTATAAAAATTAAAAGGCTAAAAAACAAAAACAAAACGAAAAAAACCTCACCGCGTTTTAAGTGTGTAAAAATAAATCACATTCATTCATGGAAATCCAGTGACTGTTTTTTTTTTTTTGGTCTTAGTTAGTTGGTACGTACTGCACCTGCCACAACACGTTGGAAAGTAGGTCCTGGTACACACTAAGGAATATCCAACCAGGTAAATACATCAGGGTGATGAGGCCCATGAAATTGAGCGGATAGTGAGAATAGTCCCAGGAACAGGCGCCCCAAGTGCGGAGTCCCAGACCCCAGGACAACTCCCACGCGTAGATGAAGATCACGTAGAAGGGCACTCGCTTCCAGGTGCCCCAGCCCCGACTGTAGTGGAGGTGGAAGTAGAGCTTTTCCACCACGAAACTGCAGCTGCCGTACATAAAGAAGGACCAGAGAGACGTGTGGCCGCTGCTTGTCCCGTCCCCCTGCCCCAGCAGGTTAAAGAAGAATGTGAAGAAAATCTCATCCAAAAAGCCGTGCATTCCGAAGAAAAGAAAGCGGAGCAGGTCCGGCAGCCCCTGGCTGGGGGCTCCCCCGGCGCCCTTGGGGCCGCGAGGTCTCCGCCGCCGGCCGCCGGCTGCCGCAGGGACCCGGGCGCCTGCAGGGGCGGGGGGCGCGCCCCGCAGCAGCTGTTGCTGCTGCTGCTGCCGCGGCTGGTACCGTAAGCGCAGGAAGCGCTTCAGGAACACTTGGCAGTGGTAGAGTGCCAGCACGTACTGCAGCGCCAGGTCCAGCGCCCCCGGCGCCGCTGCGCCCCCCGGCCCGCCGCCCTGGTTGAGCAACGCGCCCGCCAGGGTCTGCAGCCCCACGTGGGCCGAGGGGTAGAGGAGGAAATTGAAGACGAAGGCGCTGGGGCAGCGCCGCTGCTGCAGGTAGACCTTCTCCAGGGCAAAGTGGGTGAGCGAGTGCAGGAGGCAGTGGTAGGGCGAGGAGAAGCCCAGCATCCGGAGGTCGGGGCTGCGAACGAAGCGCCGCGCCGCAGACAGGAGCACGTCCAGGGTGATCCCGTGCATCCCGTAGAAGTAGAGGCGCATCCAGGCGGGCAGCGCGGCGCCCTCGGCCGGCGCTTCAGCAGTGGACAGCGGCTCGGGGCGGCTGACGGCTGCCTCGCCTCCCCGTCCGCCGGGGGCCCCCGAAAGCCTCGCCGCGCCGCCCCTCCGCGTGCGACCCTCGTCGTCCGCGTCCCTGCCGGCCATCGACTCAGAGGCTGCCGGGGCGCCCGAGCCCGCGCCACCGCTGCCGCCGCCGCTGCCGGGTGCGCGGAGCTGCGGGGCCGAGAGGCCGAGCCCCGCGCCGCCTCCCGGACGCTGCCGGCCCCCGGGGGGCGCGCGGGGAGCTCCGTCCCGGCCGCAGCCGGGCGGCGGCCGGAGCTGCTGCGATTGGGGGATGCGCGGGCCGCCCGGCTCGCGGAGTCCCCCCGCCGCGGCCCCGCCGCGCCCTCGTCTCCAGTCCCGGGCGAGGTGCCGCCGGCCAGCGCCCGCGCTCACCCTGCGCGGCCTATCGGGCGCCGAGGCCCGGCGAGGTGCAGTGGCGCCGGGGCCGAGGGGAGAAATGCAGAGGCTGGTGCAAACCCCATCTCCTCCGCGGCGCAGCCCCGCCGCCTCTGCTGCAGGCTCTAGAAGCGTAACGCGAGCAGCGACGCCCCTTCCCCCGGCCCTCCCCATGCCCCTCTCAGCCCGTGTCGACCTCTCCCGCCTTCGCAGTCCCCCCTCCACGCCCCAGCCCTCCGCGCTGAGTCCCGCGGGGGTCCGCTGGGGAAGGCCCGGCCTTGCCTCTCCGACCGCGTACCACGCTCCGTACCCGCTCCCCGCCCGGGCCGGAGGCGTTTGCTGGGGCGGAGGCTCCGAGTGGAGAAACACCCAACAGGTGTGACTGCGAGCTGGTGGGCATCCCTTTTATCGAGGAACCAGGGCGAGGGCCTGGCTGGCGGAGACGAATGGCCGAGTGCCACCGACCAGAGGCTGGGCCTGAGACCGAACTATGGTGCTGTATACTTAATGTCCTTATTCAAAGCCAGCTGTGTCCCAGTCACAGGGAATAAACCGGAGACTGCAGGCCGGCGCGCCCCTGCGTTTCCCTGCTTGGGAAGTATTGCCGCGGGGCCTGGTCCTCTTTGTCAATCTTTCTGCCTGGCCAGTCGGCTTGCGGCGGCTTGTTTGCTCCGGGCCGGGGACCGAGATTCAGAGTCCGCCAGAAGTTATGAAACGATTGGAGGCCAGCTGGGTCGGGCATTGCTTTATCTTAAATCAAGAGTAGTACCTTTGCTCACACTGGCACACCCCAGTGGCCACTTTTTCTCCTTGCAGAAGAACTAGGTCATCCCAAAAATGGAGAGTGAAAAAGAGAGCGGGGATTTTTTTTTTTTTTTTTTTTTTTAGGTGGAGAGGGTGAGGGACTCCAGAATTTTGGTGTTTGCTCCACTGTTTTTCTCCAATTTTGAATCAGGCTTAGAATTGGAGACAACCTTAGAGATAAATTATACTGACAGCTCCCCCCACCCCGCCAAAACAAACAAACCAAAAAAAAAAACAACCCCAAAACCCATAGATCATGTCTAGGCACAAACTAGATAACAGATCTAATTTGTAAGTTCAGATGTTTCCTGGGTGGAAAGCTTTCTGGGGATTTTTTTTTCCTCGGGAAAATAAATATTCTGAGGCAGTCCTCCATTTTTTTTTGTTTGTTTTTTTCGGTACGCGGGCCACTCAATCTTGTGGCCTCTCCCGTTGCGGAGCACAGGCCCCGGACGCGCAGGCTCAGCGGCCATGGCTCACGGGCCCAGCCGCTCCATGACATGTGGGATCTTCCCGGACCGGGGCACGAACCCGTGTCCCCTGCATCGGCAGGCGGACTCTCAACCACTGCGCCACCAGGGAAGCCTCAGTCCTCTATTTTTAAAGTAACTTTCTCTCTACTCTCTCCCCTTCATTTCAACCCCTTATATTACAATCAGTCTGTGGTTACTAAATTGTCGGTGAGTTAGGGAAGAGAGAGAAATAAGAGTGTGGTGAGGAGAAAAATTGTTAAGGTGATATCAACACTTGAATAAAGCCAAGTTCTTATTTATTTATTATTAAAAGCTTTGTTTGAATGTGGTTCATTTGCAGGTTTCTTTTAGCAACTGTCAAAAGTCAGTGTGTGGACGTTGTCATGCTACGGACAGAAGCATCAAGCAGCAGGCTCATCAAACCTGTTGTAAAACAGACAAGGTTAGTTGCCCAAGGGCATGAGCAAGTATGATGAAGAGAAATAATAATGCAGACATTTTCATGAGCACCTACTATATATAAGATGCTATGTGCATTGGGGAAAGAAAGGGTTATAAGATGCACAGTTTAAGAAGTGTATAGTCTAGTGGATATGACAACAGTCTACCATACCTGTGTAAAGCTTACTTATTTATGATTCTTATTAATAACTAATTATGACTGGCTAGTAGTACACACCAGATAAAATGTTTCTTTGAGTTATTATTTTACTAAATAAAGAATTTAGGGCCCAATTTATCAGGTAATAAACAAATGCTTTCTGTTTCCATAATTGTTATTCAGACAAGGAAACACTTCATCATAATAGCGTAAATATAGTGATTCAAACATGCATACAGTAACTTGCTAGATTAAACCTGAATTACTTTCAGATGATAAATTAAACTTCAAGGACCCAAGCCTTCTATTTCTTCTAACTTTTTTTAAAGATGCAAAGAAAACCTTGAAACGTCTAGTTTTGTAATCCAGTCTAGTTCATCCCAGGGAGTATAGGAAAATCTTTTGAACTAAATGAAAAATTAGAGCTTCTTTTTCTATATTTTAAATCTCAGCATTTAAAAAATTTCTATTACATCAGTATGATATCAGTAAATAGGACATGTATAAATTTTATATTAGTATAATATTAGTATATAAATTATATCGGCATAATAGGATGTATATAAAATTTATACATGTGTAATACATACACATATATGAAACATGCTTACTTTTAAAAAATTAATTAATTTTAAATTTTTGGCTGCATTGGGCCTTTGGTGCTGCATATGGGCTTTCTCTAGTTGCTCTGAGCGTGGGTTACTCTTCGTTGAGGTGTGCGGGCTTCTCACTGCAGTGGCTTCTCTTGTTGCAGAACATGGGCTCTAGGTGTCTGGGCTTCAGTAGTTGTGGCACATGGGCTCAGTAGTTGTGGCGCACAGGCTTAGTTGCTCCACAGCATGTGGGATTTTCCCAGACCAGGGCTTGAACCTGTGTCCCCTGCTTTGGCAGGTGGATTCTTAACCACTGTGCCACCAGGGAAGTCCCATGCTTACTTTTTAAATGAGGGGATATATAATAAAAAGTTTGGATCTTACCACTGTGGTCATTGTAGTGCTCTACCAAGTGGCTTAGACTACTAAAAATCTCATTCTTCAAGGACACTTAAAATCTGTTTTTCATTTATCTTAGAAGTGATGAAAAATATGTCAATAGTTTTAAAACTGGAGTAGAAAGTGCATCTATTACTTGTTATTCTTTCCATGTTTTTTTATATTTCACTGTGGCCTCTACTTAGTCACAGTACTTTCAGAATGGGAAACACTAACTTAAAAGAAAAAGCAAGGGCTTCCCTGGTGGCGCAGTGGTTGAGAGTCCGCCTGCCGATGCAGGGGACACGGGTTCATACCCTGATCCGGGAAAATCCCACATGCCGCGGAGCGGCTGCCTGTGCTCCGCAATGGGAGAGACCACAGCGGTGAGAGGCACGCGTACTGCACAAAAAAAAAAAAAAAGCAAAAGGTAAAAAGAAAAGTTTTTTAAAAGGCATGAGACAAAGTGCAAGAAAAATATTCATTGTATAAATTATCTTTAATTCTTTTCACTCATTGCCTCTTTTTTTCTTTTTTTTTTTTTGCGGTACGCGGGCCTCTCACTGTTGTGGCCTCTCCCGTTGTGGAGCGCAGGCTCCGGATACACAGGCTCAGCGGCCATGGCTCACGGGCACAGCAGCTCCGCGGCATGTGGGATCTTCCCGGACCGGGGCGCGAACCCGTGTCCCCTGCGTCGGCAGGCAGACTCTCAACCACTGCGCCACCAGGAAAGCCCATAAATTCTTTTAATTCATAAAGCTTGGAAAAAAAAGAAGTAAATTGTTTAGATAAAGCTTGCTTAAACAATAAAATTTCACCTTGAGCAATGTTCAAATCAGAAATACTCCCTTTGTGTAATCTTTGTCTGCCTGCATGTGCCTCACCTTGAGTGCCCCAAGGAGACTCTTTTCCCCACCCCGTTAATTCCATTTTTTCTCATAGGAAGTAGCTTCTTTTGAATTATAATATTCCCTTATATTGGTTAGGGGTTGATTGGTAACATAGATGATCACAGTCAATGGATACTACCTCTTGAATACCTACTTATCAGCTGTGAGCTTCACATGTATTATCAGTAATTCATACAATGGTTCTCTTATTTTTTTTTTAACATATATTGAAACTAAGGTTCAGAAAAGTTGCTTGTTCAACGTCTCAGCTAATAAGCCAAAAGCCAAGCCATGAAGCTGTTTCCACTTGACCCTAAATTTCATTTGCCTTATACTGTCTTACCCACTATGTTTTCATACTGAAGTCACTTGAATGAGTTGAAGTGGCAGACTTAATAAGTAAAGAAATCAATTTTGTTTATAATTCCAGTGAGTATTAATTTAACAATCCCTAACTCCTCCCTTGTTACTGTCTCCCTTTTGTTACCATGCTTTTTGTTTTAATCATCTATCTACACAGTCATTTTATATCTTTTTTTCTCTCTCTGTACGTTTACTTATTTATTTTACCCATCTTTCCTTCCGGGTTCCTTTACAGATTAGTAAATGGCTATTTGGACAAGTGTGGCTATGTGGAATGGGTTGCTATCTGGTACCGATGTGAGAATGGAAGAAGATGGGGTTAGACGATAGGAAAATGAGCATGGAATGCAAACGTATCCCTGTGGATTGTTAGTACACGTTTCTAGACATCGAAGTTCAGCAAAACGGCTCCCTGCTATTCTAGCTGTTAACACCCCTATTCGTGGTTACCATAATTTGAAAACCTTGGCTTGGTTAAGTGCAGTGATTTAAATAGATTTGCCTGTGTCCATTTATTTAACCAAGTCCATTTATACCTGGTGGATCTCCAAAACCAAAGTGCAGATTATATTTTAATATTTTCAATATAGAAAAAAAATACCAGTCAAAAAATACGTTGTCTGCTCACCTGGAGACTTTGGGAAAAGATCTATCCAATTTTTCAAAGCCTCGTTTGGCAGTGGGGTGCAGTAAGAGGGTAGCTGAACAAACACCTCAGTCAAAGAATTCCAGTTCTGCCGTGGAAATCAAGTGTCATGAGCGCTTGCACCCTGTTCCACTTCTTACATTTACTGAACCTACTGCATTCGAGGTATCCTGCTGTGAACCAAGGATGCAAAGCTGAGCGCCACGTGGATCTTATCCTCACTGAGATCAAGGTTTTGGCTACAAGGTTCATTCTTAATTATCATGAGGGAGATGGTAAATTCTGGACAGAAAGAAATGTATATAGCACAGTGGGTATGGGGCTCTGGAGGGATCTGGTTTGTTGCGTCTGCCAGGACTGACAGGTCCTGTGTGCACTAGCAAGAACCCAACTACCGACTCCCGTGATTCACAGAGCAGGACAGAACTCTGCTGGTTGTTTGCCTTCAGCTCTTGTCCCACCAGTCAAGAGGTAGATTAGTAGGTAGGAGGTAGGTAGGGGTGAGTGGAATTTATTGGCTGTTTTGGTGAAACTACATTAACACCAGAAGGCAAGGTCTTTCCTCTTGCACCACAGAGTGTTGTGAAATGACTTCATTACCAGGAATAAAGGTAGTATTATACATTTTATAGTTTAACACCTAGTTATGGCTCGTCTTAACTTTTTTCTTCAGTCATTATCGCATTTCGTCCTCAATCTTGTGACTATGGAGCTATTTTTATAATGCATGTTTAACAAGTAAAACCAGAAAATATGACTTGATTGCCAAAACTCACACACTTTGTTAGTGGCAGCGCTGTTTCTCATGTAGAATTTGAAATCTCCTTCTTCCAGACCACACTGCCTCTCTGACAAGAGGTCTCTTCCCCACGGGAGGATTCTAAGTGCCTACTTTGGCTATGAGACAAGCTCACTGATCAGGGCTCTGAAGAGGGGAGCCGTTTTCACTTCAATTCCAGAGGACAGGTGAAGGAAGCTTGAATAGTCTCATTAGCCTATAGCCTGGATTTCTTCGACCTTCAGGTAAGGGTGCAGCTCCCAGGACCCAGTATATTCATCGCCTTCCTTAGCTAAACTGCTGGCTCTGTTTCTGGTCACTAGTGATGCCTGGTGGTTTCCTTCCTCCTTTAGCTGTAGTTATTTGGCTTGACCTGTGTGGTCATGTTTCTTCTGTGGTTAGTCATGTTGGTGACATATTGCTATCTTCTGGCTATGACTGCCATAAATAACTCTTGCCTTAAAGAATAGATATTTCTTATATTTATCTCATATCTAAATTTTATTTAATTTAAAATAACTAAATAGAAACATCTTTAAATATATTTTTCTTAATTCAGCAAACAGTTATGGAACAATTCTGAGCAATATTTTGTGCTATGTCCCAGACATACAAAAATAAATATGGCAAAGTCTATGTCCTCTTGGAGTTTAAAATATAGCTTATTACAAAAGATATAGTTGCCTATTGAAGAAATTGGATATAAAAGTAAAGATAAAACAAGTACCTATCACCCATGATACCACAACCCTTAGATAATTACTGTTAATATTTTGGTATATAGCCTTTCAACACATTATACTATCACCAGAAGGAGGTTATATCATGCATTCCTTTTGTAATTTGTAATTTGCTTTCTCACTTACTGATGATTAGGGAGTATCTTTCCATGTGATAGTCTGCTACATCATTGGTAATGATGACAAAGGATTCCTTCGTATAGATATTCCATAATTTGTTTAGCCAATCCAATTTTGGGCTGCTTAGTTTGCTTCAAAAAACTTTTGCTGTCATGAGCTTCTATGTGACGAGCATCCTCTTCATTATCTTTTTCATGTAGCCATGGTTATTCACCTAGGATACATTCCTTAAAGTTCAATTGGAGGATCAAAGTTATGTACATTTTAAGGCTTTGGTTATTGCTACCAAGTGGGC
The DNA here is from genome assembly GCF_964374135.1 of Grampus griseus. Classification (NCBI taxonomy): domain Eukaryota; kingdom Metazoa; phylum Chordata; class Mammalia; order Artiodactyla; family Delphinidae; genus Grampus; species Grampus griseus. The sequence continues at coordinate 26,828,144 of NC_139003.1, read as the reverse complement.
CTCCAGAAACCTTGCTGGAAACTTTGAAAACTTTTGTGGAATAAATATTTCCCTCTGATGAGACTAAGAAGTCATGGCTGGTGGGGGGTTCGGCTTTATGGTAGAATCTTGTGTTGAGAATGTATGTTTGGGGTGTACGATACCATGGGTTGTACCGAGTGGATGGTAATAAAGATAATCTTTGAAAAAATCTAATATGCGTAAATGAAATATAAATGCATTATTTTGGATGACATACTGTTACTTCCATCTCTCCATGTATAGAAATCCTTTGCTTATCTCTCCCTCTGAAACAGATCCTTCCTTCCCTCTCTCCCTTTCCATTTTGTACACATACAAACATCTCTGTGCCAGATATAGCGCAACTAAAATGTGATCTTTACTCTCAAGCAGCTCACTTTCTAGTGAGGGAGGTAGATAAATAGAGACCATACAACGGAATAATAACTATCATGACAGAAGAAAAGCGCTAAGTGTATTTGCTCACCCAGGAGGGGGACCTGACTCTAATTGGGAGAAGGGTCTTCCTGTTCTCCCAGTATACTAACCTTGACTCCTTAATATCTCTCAACCCTCATATTCATCAGTTATGAGGCCTTGCTTATGTTTACTCTTCAGTGTCTCTTGTAAACATTTTCATAATTTATTGTCTCCTTTCCAATTCCACGCTATCACCCTCATCCAGAACTCTACCACCTCGGCCAGGACTATTCCAATAACCCACTAACTGACATACCCAGCACAAGTTTCTTTACCCTCCTGGAATCTACCTTGGATACGGCTATCAGCGTAACCTCCCTAAACCACTACTTTGAAGGTCTCATTACCCTGGTCAAAAACCTTCAAATGATTTCTGTGACTTATAGGAGAAAACTTATGTACCTTCGCTTGATCATCAAGGGCGGATAGTGACCTAGTTTTCCAACCTTGTTTCTTCCACTCACCTTCAATAACCTCCCTGAGGCCCTCTTCCTACTTCAGCAAATCCCATCCATTCTCCAAGGCCTGTTCATGTTGATACCCTCCTTAAAGCTGAGCGTGACTGCACCTGCCTGAGGTTTTTCAGTTGTTGATACGTTACCATAAAGTTTTATCATATACCGCTTTAATTGTTACCCTGAAGTTTTCAAGATATCTCATGTTTATATTTTGTCATTTTGAAAACTCATTTGAGTCACAAATACTGTCGACATTCTTGGAGCTCCTAGCATAGAAACTTAGAGAGCTCATTCAGCGTCTGTGGATTCTGATATTGATTTAAGTGAACTGCTATTTTGACAATTCTCAAACTTCCTTGATTAGATTATATGTAAATAAAATCTAGTCATGTTGATATGAACTAGGTCATGTGTCTCTCTCCTACCCTTCCACATTTTAATTTAATCATCAGAGATAAAAACATCTAATTAGGCTCTGGACAAACTCTTCTTCCATTTCTTCATCCTTTCCTAAGGAATTCTAGGGAGGGGGCCACCTCTTTCTTTCTCAGTACAAGGCTTTACAAATCCTTCTATCATGTAACTCTCGTACCTAGAAATCTTTTTGTGGGAAATTATGGCAGGGGAGGGGAGCAGAAAGGAAGAAGGAAGGGGAAACATGGAAAAATACAGAGCGAGAGTGACTGTGTCTGATTCCTCCCACCCTTCCTAACTCTCACGTATGAGGCAGACATAATTATTGCAGCATTCTTTCCTACTAAGTCCAGACTTGTCTTAGAATCCTATTCAACAGAGTGATCTAGGAAGACATCACCACTACAGGAGTTGGCGGAAAAAATGAATCTTACTTGGAATGCCCGTTCTAGAATGTATACGGGACATTTATCTCTCTTTAAGCAAATTAGATATATGGAAATCAGCATTTATACACTTATACTCTCATGATTCGGATAATTGTTTATTCTATAAAAGTTCTCTCCTTTGTAAGCAAATCCTCACAGTAGAATTTTCTGATATCACAAGTTTTCCTAGCACATTACATGTATTGTTTGAGTTACACACAACTATTTTTTTTATTATTTAAATTGTACAATTTTCCTTTTATTTTAATTTATTTTATTTATTTTACTTTTGGCTGTGTTGGGTCTTCCTTGCTGTGCGCAGGCTTTCTCTAGCTGCAGTGAGCGGGGGCGACTCTTCGTTGCCTTGCACGGACTTATTGCGGTGGCTTCTCTTGCTCCGGAGCACGGGCTCTAGGGACACGGGCTTCAGTAGGTGTGGCACGTGGGCTCAGTAGTTGTGGCTCGCAGGCTCTAGAGCACAGGCTCAGTAGTTGTGACGCACAGGCTTAGTTGCTCCGCGGGCGTGTGGGATCTCCCCTGCTTGAACCCGTGTCCCCTGCATTGGCAGGCGTATTCTTAACCACTGCACCATCAGGGAAGCCCAGTGCATTTGTAATTTTGATAGCTATTGCCAAATTGTTCTCCCAAGAAAGTACATCAATTGCACTCCCACCAGCAATTATGAAAGGGACTATTTCTACACAATTTTGCCAGTGATGTTTTATTACACTTTTTGATGTTTGCCATTCTGATATGTGAGAATAGTATCTCATTGTAGTTTTAATTTTCGATCATGGTATTATGAGTGCAGTAGGGCATTATATTATATATAGAAGAACTATTTGTCTTTCCTTTTCTATGAACTATCTGTTCATATCCTTTTCCATTGGGTTAATAGGTCTTTTTAAATTTATTGGCAGCAGTTCTTATTTATTAGAGAAATTCATTGTGCAAAGCACAAGACTTTTGGGTACAACTTACAATGTTGATGAATTTCACCTTCTGTCTAATTTTCCTGATTTCTGAAGCATCTTTTGGGGACCTTCCAAAATTCTACCAAGAATAATTTTACCTGTAAGAATACTCCTTCTTACCAAGAGGCATTTCCCTTTAATGAAAATTTTTACCCAAATATCTGGAAACAAATTAACTTATGCATTTTAAAATTTCACAGTGGCATAGATCTCTTTTCCGAATCCAAGCATTTTGGGCACCCAGATTTTTCTGGGTATGTGAGAGAGCAAGCTGTATTCCCTGAGCTCACTCCTCCTCGCACCTAACTGGTGGCAATTATCCCACTCCTGCTCTGAATTTACCTCCGTAGGGTGGTCTACCCCTCCTGTCTGCTGGTCCATTGAGTCTGTCCCAGAAAGAAACTGTTGCACCACTTTTTCCCATGCCCTCCTTGTCCACAGAAGAATTTTAGTGGATTATGCTTAACCAAATACAAATTCTGCAAACATAAAGAACAGATTGTAATTGACAACCCCTTTGTTTTCAAGTTATTCATGTGGCTTTTCAGCAATAACACAAAGCTCTCTTTGTCTTTGAAAAACAGAAAGAACCTCTCAACTCACCAAGTATTTAAATCTACTCAATATGATGGGTGGGCTAATGCGTGAATCCTGGCCTGGTACAAAGGAAGTGCTGTGAAAAACTCATTCTCGAGCCATATATGCTGCTAAATTTGCCACCGTAAACAGTACTGAGGTAAAAAACTGAGAGGGATTAAAGAATGTTCAAAGATTCACAGTGGGAGAAATTCATGTAGTTGGGAACTTAACTATAAAGAAAGGCATTAGGACCCAGGGTTATTTAGTCTGCGAAAGAGAAGTCTCCAGAGTCCTTTAATAAGTGTTTCTGAGTCATAAAATAAACATGGAAAGGATGGTTACATGTTCTTTATCTGGGGATAAGGGAAAATGAACACATAAAATATGAGGAAAAATATAGGCTAGAAACAAAATAAACACTTTGAATATATTCCATATTTAAAAATAAGGATGTGCTCTTTTCTCTACATATAGTATAATTTAATAAAAAGTTAAAAAAAGAAGATCTGATTTTTGTCTGTGTGGGATGCCTCTGGAATAGTCAGAGAGCTAGATGGTTTTCTGAAGCTTGGTGGTAATGAGTGTGGCTCTGCCATAAGATTGCTTAGACTAAATCCTAGCTCTGCTGCTTTCTTTTTGGATAACCTTGGGTAAACCTCTCCTCGCTTGTCCCAGTCTCACTTCTCACTTCTAAAATAGGGATGATAGCGTTGTTATGAGGATTAGGTGAGATAACGTACGTGTCCTAGTTTTGATTTGGTTTTGTTTTAAAAGGCAGTACATTCAAATATTAGTGGTCTAAACAAGAGGCAAATTATTTTTCTCCTATGAATAATTTCCAGTAGGTGTCTGGAATTATGTGGGGCTATACAGTTCCTGGTACCCAGGTCCTAGCTCATGTGGTTACCCTACTATGTATCATTTTCATTCCTAAAGTATACGTCTATTCTAGCTATCTAGTTATTGTCTGCATTCTAGCCATCAGGAAGGATGAAGAAAAGGCTCCTGAAAACACTTGCATTCCCAGCCCTTTGGTCACAATTTAGTTGCATGATGACTCCTACCAACAAGGGAGATTGGGAAGCTTAGTCTTTTTCCCAAGCAGCTGGGTACTGATTTGTAGCCACAAATCAGTGGTTCTCTTAGTATAGATGATAGGGGAATATTGTTGGGGAGGAAGAGAAAGAAGGCAGATATTTCAAAATATCTAGCAACTTCTGCTATAGGGTACAAAATGCTTAACACAGAATCTAGCAACAAATTAAAGCTCTTATGACTGCTATCATTTCAAACGCAGATTTATATGTACAGGATTCAATCAGCTCTTTTCACCTGGGTGTTCCACAGGCACAACCAACTCAACATTTCAAAAAAATGAAGTCCTTATGTCACTCTTTATTGTCTCTCATTATTACCCACTCAGAGGAAATCTTCTCTGCCGTTCTTGTTCTGAGTCTTGGATAATGGCTTCACCACCCATCTCCCTTGGGGTCTCTCTCTGCTACTTCTTTTTCTTCACTCACTCTATCTTAGTTTCAAAGAGGTGTCAGTTCTTGGAAAATGTCCCTCAGATACACACTCTTTTCTCTACTCTCACTATTCATTATCTTAATTTCACAAGTCTTTAGAATGTGGTTTACAAGGCCTTTCATGGTCTGACTCCAATTTATTTTTTAGCCCACACATCTTGTACTCCAGCTACTCTGTTAAAAAGATAAAACAAATATTTATATTTTTAGTTTTCTAGGCAAAATTTGAACAAGATATTTATTTCTTTAATAAAGGGGTTAATTTTTTTAACAAAGATAGTAATTAAAAACCTACACGAGCAACCAGTTTTACATACTACAGTCAATGCAAAATCAGAAGCTATCTTCTGAATGGGGCATCTCTATGTGTCTCAACAAGTGAAAAAGTTGCCAAGAAATAAAAACCATGTACCTTCTTTTTCACTTATATTCACTGCATTTACAATCTTCCCTCCAAAGCCTACAGACTCGCAGGAAAGTGAGAACATTTCAGAGTTACCTGCTTCTGCTCCAACTTTACCCTCCATACTCTGTTAAAGATTTGTGAATGACCCATTAAAAAAAATAAACTTGCTCTGTAAGCAGTTGAGCCCTAGCTATTTGGTTGTTGTAAGTTCTTAATCATTTTTCTTTCTAGTCTGTTAAATATTCAGACTCTTTTCCTTCACTGGGATTCAAATGTTCATAAGACTTTGAATCCAGAATCTGGAATCTGAATTTTGTGCCTGTGTCTTATCTCTTTAACCCAACAGTCCATTCGAAAAGTCATTTTCGTCAACTTAGAGGACCCAGTGCAGACTCTGGCTATATATATCTAACTAGATGAGGATAAAAGCTAGGGCACTTTAGTGGTTAGAAGTTTAGGCTCTGGAGTTGGAAGGCTATAATTCTAGCTTCATCATCACCTGGTCATGTGACCGTGGGCAAGTTCCTTAGTAACTTGGTGCCTCTCTAAAATGGGGGTTAGACTAGTTTTGTACCTATTTCAGAGTTTTTTCTTTTTTTTAAGATTAAAAGGGTTAATGTTTGCCAGGCTCTTAGACCAATGCCTGGTTTATAGCAGATACACAATAAATGATAGCTTTCTAACAATGCCATTGTTCAAGCAACTGCTTTTTGTCTGTAGTGTTTGTTTCTCCAGGCTTAATAGTCTCTCACTCAGGTGCTTAATCTTTGAGCTCTATTTTAGATTGCCACATAAAACACAGAATATTCATAAAGCACTATCAATTGGTAATATTATTATTTCTTAAATTGTAGATGAAGAAATAACTCAAAATTGTTAGAAATTTTCCCAAGGTCTTAGAGTATCTGAAAGTTAGAGCTGAGATTTGAACCTAGATCTGTCTGTCTCCCAATGCTGAACCTTTTCTACATTATCAGACACTTGGAAATTAAGGCTTGAATTTAGTTTGAAATTCCAATGGCTGTATTTTCAGGGGATTAAAGAAAAAATGTCAGTTAGTGTTGAAATTGTTATCTGTTGAATTCATGAATGCCTTTAACTTATTCAGTATCCCTCTTCCCCCCAAACAGGCATAACCGAAAGCTTATAAATCTAACCAAACTAACATTAAATTATTTCCTTTCTGAACAATGGCCAACCTTTTCCCTGACAACAACAAAAATCTTTCATCCTCTGATTTCTCCTTCTTTGTTTTTATACAGTACAGTGTGGTTGTTGTTATTATTCTTATTGAGAATCCAGGTCTATCGATAATCAATTACATTTATTGTGTATATATTATGTCATAATGTGCGAAATTACCCACAAGTGATTTTATTTAACCCACTCAATAATCCAGTAAAATAGGGACAAGTTTGCTCTCCAGTGGGCAAGTCTGGAAAGAATTTTGATTGTTCCAGCTGAGGGATGTATTGACATCTAGGGAGTAGAGGCCGGGATGCTGATAAACATCCTACAATGCACAGGATAGCTTCTTCCAACAAAGGACTAACTGGTACAAAATGCTGATAATGCAGAAGTAGAGAAACTCTGCTATAAAGTCGTATGACCTCTGTATTACAGAAGAAGAAAACTCAGAGAGGCTAAGTAACTTGCCCAAAGTTATAGCCTATAAATGTCAGAGCCAAGCCTAGAACCTAGATATATCTAGCTCAAAGTCCATGCTTTTCCCCATAGAGAGGCAAAGATAATTTCAGTTTAGAGAAGGCAAAGATTAGTACGTATACATCCAAACCATGAATTAACCTTAAGTGATAATTAAATGAAGACCCATCATTATCAAATGAAGTCTTTAGCAAAAGCTTCTGACCTTGCTGGGATACCTGAAGTTAATGTCTAGAGTATTTGATATAGAGAAATAAAACTGTAATCATGTCAGAAAAAGGGGAATCACTTTTTTCCTCCCATTTAATCACTTCTTGTTTGTTTCAGAAAATGCTGTCGCTGGATGTTAAAATGATGTCAAGTGGATGAAAAAGGGCATAGGCAATCAGATAAAATGATTCAGGTTTCTGGGGAAAGGGATCATCAAATAATGCTCCATCATGGCTTCACTAAAAATAGACACTTTATAATGGAACCAAAATTGATACCAAGAAAGACTTGATATTATAGTGGTAAACTGCCTGAAATGCTAAACAGTCTTATAAATAAGTTAGTTGCTGTTTAGAAAATACAACTAGAGCATTTGGTTTATTCAAAAACAGGACTGCCTGCTTGCAAGGCTTATTTTAAAGGAATCGCTTTGCATTTTATTCCCTATCCAGCTAACTATAGCATACTAGGGGATATATTTATAATCTTATATATGTTCTCATGTAAGCACTTTATGGAGACTGAACTTCAATATTTTAGAGTTTTGTCCCTGCAGAGGAAACCATACTTCCTCTGAACCATATTCATAGTATTTCCATAATAGCAAGTGGCAGATGAATATATATGAAAAGTGAAGGACAGGTCAGATGTTATCCCTATATTTTAGAACTTACGGGGCAGGTGGGATGGTGACATTTCTATCTGCAGGGCGGGGTATAGCTTTGAAGATGATGTATTTAGACCTAGAAGATTTCAAATGTAATTCCCTGCTCTACCTACACCAGTTTCTAGTGCCCCAACCAAGTATTTCTAGAACACCTGATAACTCATTATTCAGAGCATTTGCCAACACCTTTGTTTTTTATTTCTGGCGTCACTGCGCAGCTTGTGGGATCTTAGTTCCCTGACTAGGGATTGAACCCACACCCTCAGCAGTTAAAGCACAGAGTCTTAACTACTGGACCACCAAGGAATTCCCTATTTTTGTTTATTTCTTTTGGACTATAAGCTTTGTGAGGACAGGGTTTGTGCTAACTTTTGTAGTATTTGATATTTCCTTAATGAATTTTTAATGGAGTTTTCCTTTTAGGTATACGTAGTTTAGTTAAAAGAGATCTGCAGATAATACAAAAGAACACCAAAGGGGGAGGAAATAGATATAAGTATTTGTGTACACAGAGAAATGGAAGCTGAGAGAACATAGAAGAGAAAGGACATAGATTGAAATCAGAAGTCGAATAAGAAGCTAAGGATAGATTTCCAAGAAGCATTCATAGTGAACAGGCCACTAGAAAACAAAGGACCCTATTTGAAGGTACTTCTGAACCCACCGTAGTCCACAGAATAAGAGATGAGCAGGGAACTCAATACTTCTACTTCCCTCTGCATAGATTCTGTAGTTCTCATCTACTCTGGTTGAAACGAACTCAAGAAAAAGAGAGGACTTTGTGATTATTTTGATTATTGCTTCACTGTTTGTTGGAGGAGGTCACTGAGAGGATGTGACCACAAGTTGACCTGTGATCTGGACCCTGGCAACTGGAGGCTCTTCACCCTCACCCTTGTCCTTGGAATGTACGTTCTGCCTACGGTTCCCACAGTGGGAGCTATTTTCAAGGACACAGCCTTGAGACAGTAATGTGCTGTTGAGACCATCTGGACGGGATACATGACTGAACTTTGTTAAGAGCTCTATGCAAACGTTTAAGATTCTGGCAGGTGGCTGTGGAGATCTACTCATCTTGTGGCTGCCCAAGACAAGCCTTGTACATAAATTCTCTTGCTTACTAAACCCACCGTTAACTAATCTGGAATGATCTGTCTCCTTCCTTGGTCTCTTCTTGCCCTCTGTGTGTGGGGACCAGTTTGCAAACCAACACTGTGCCTTTCCATTTTGGAATGAATATACACCTAAAATGTAAATAGTTGTTCCTGGGCAGATTTTGATAGCTTTTGGTATTTGTAACAATACAATTTTTTTAAACTTCCTTATTCCTCAAGGAAATTTTTTCTTTTTTTTTTTTTGCGGTACGCGGGCCTCTCACTGTCATGGTCTCTCCCGTTGCGGAGCACAGGCTCCGGACGCGCAGGCTCAGCAGCCATGGCTCACGGGCCCAGCCGCTCCGTGGCATGTGGGATCCTCCTGGACCGGGGCACGAACCTGTGTCCCCTGCCTCAGCAGGCGGACTCTCAACTACTGCGCCACCAGGGAAGCCCCCCTCAAGGAAATTTTGATTAAACAGGTTTTGGGTACATTTTGGCTTGTTGGGAAATATTTTAAATTTATTTCATACAAACTTGATCTTTTATTTATAACATATTATTAGAATAAAGTATTAGAATAATACTTTGAAAAATAAAAGTGTGATGAGCACAAGAAACTAAAATACGGTAAGCCCACACTATAGCTCACTTGCAAAATCAGGTCACTGAGGAAATATGGACTTGGAACTCCTGAAATATGTGAGCAGGGAGAAGTCTCTGACAGTAATGGGTAATTGGAATCTCTCCATCTTAGCCTGCTCAGTGTATTAGAGCACCTTGAGAAGTTGTTTTCACTGACTCATTGTCGTCTGAGTGTAGAGAGAACTTAATGAGTCCAAGTAAATGTGGCCACAGCAAAAGTCTGTAAAAGAATAGACTCCACGGGGTTAAACCATTGCCATTGCTGAGTTTTGTGTGGTACAAGAGCCTGTGACTGGGTAATTCCCCCGGTCAAACTTTGGTGTGGCAGACTGCTTTTCTCTGCTCCAAGCCACAGACTTGCCTTTGGCCATTCTGGATATCAGACTCTTGTCAATCTCCTGTTGCTTGAGAGCTTGAGAAAACCCTGTGCTCTGGAGTGAGGAAGTGACTTGGCCAGGGTTACCCAACTGCCTGGTTGCTCATATAAGTCTCCAGTTCAGATGTCTGGCCTCTCAGTTTAGTTCTTTTGCTCCTACACTGTGCTGGTTCTATAATGAGCCAAAGAATGAGTAACAGAATGAGAAAGGAATGTGTAGATTCATTCTCACTCTAAGGATTACAAGACAAAATATCTGCTTCCTGGTGGGCTACAGAAAAAAATGTCTTAAAACAAAACAAAACAAAACAATGAAACCAACCTGTCTGAGATGTGTGTGTGTGTGTGTGTGTGTGTGTGTTACGCGGGCCTCTCACTGTTGTGGCCTCTCCCGTTGCGGAGCACAGGCTCCGGAGCGCAGGCTCAGCGGCCATGGCTCACGGGCCCAGCCACTCCGCGGAATGTGGAATCTTCCCGGACCGGGGCACGAACCCGCGTCCCCTGCATCGGCAGGCGGACTCCCAACCACTGCGCCACCAGGGAAGCCCTCTTTTGCATTTTAAGACTCTTTTTTTCTATAGAAACTTCTCAGATTTTTGTAAAATAGCCTCCATTTTGGTGTCTTGGTTACAGTTTGATGAGGGAAGAAAAACCACTACGAATGATATAGAATGGGTTTATTGTAGCAGTTAGATTGTACAAAGTTGTGGGAGACTCTGGAGGCACAAAGGTCCAAAAAGTGATGGTTGGAAGATCAGAAAAAAGTCACTAATCATCATGAAGGGGAACTGGTGAAGTAATTTCTCGAAGGCCCCTCTACATATGGTGGTGGGCCTCAAGTCACTGTAGGTCAGCAGGACAAGTTGGTGGGAGAGAAATTTGGACCTGAAGTAGGGGAAGGAGAATGGAAAATGGGACCCATGGGGACAAAAATGGAACCTGAAGATGTAAATAGGAACACATGCCAGCGAAGGGAACCCTGTTTGACTCTCCTAGCATCTAAGTCTGGCAACATGGGTAACCTAAAGAAGAAAGTGATGCTTTTCACATCTTGTTGCACACATACCTGGTCTAGGACTCAGAAAATAAAAAGGAAGAGAGCTGGTGCGAGCTGGAGTCGCTATGGACCTGCTGCTGCTCCTTTTCAGGGAGGTGAGCAAGCAGGTGAGGACAAGGTACATGAGCTATAGCAGTGCCTGGGGCACAGTCTTAGGCTCTAAGCAATTATCAGCTAGACACATTGAGTTTGCTGTTTCTGTTGATGTCCTCATGCACATGCTGGTAGGAAGCTGGAGGTTGTACCCAGAGACTGTATTATTAGAATCCTAAATATTTAAAAAATTAATTAATTGATTTATTTTTGGCTGCGTTGGGTCTTTGTTGCTGCACGCGGGCTTTCTCTAGTTATGGCGAGCGGGGGCTACTCTTCGTTGCGGTGCGTGGGCTTCTCATTGCAGTGGCTTCTCTTGTTGCAGAGCACGGGCTCTAGGCACGTGGGCTTCAGTAGTTGAGGCATGCAGGCTCTAGAGCACAGGCTCAGTAGTTGTGGCGCATAGGCTTAGTTGCTCCGCGGCATGGGGGATCTTCCTGGACCAGGGCTCGAACTCGTGTCCCTTGCATTGGCAGGATCCTTAACCGCTGCATCACCAGGGAAGCCCTAGAATCCTCAGGTTTTGAAATAGAAGAGTTCCATGGTTGATAAGATTCGGAAAATGCAAGATTAAGATCCCAAGATTTTAGGAGATTAAGGAACTGTGAATCTAGGACTTTAGGCTGTTGGATAAATCATCTAAGTGGACATTGAAGTCATACAAAATGATGACTGATATTTTGAAAGACTAGTGCCAAAACCACCTAGGTATTGACTAATGGCAGTAGATGGCAGAGAATAAGGGCTGGATAACATGTCTCAAAGGACAAGAGGTTTGTTTGCTTTATTAGAGGATGATGGAGAATAAACTATTTAAAACTAACGTGATGTGCTAGGGGAGCGCCATTTCTTCTCTAGTAGATAAGCTTATTTTGTTTTTCTTTGGAAATATGAACTTTATATGTTTTTGGAGGAGCTATCAATTTTGGTGTCCAGTCTCTCAAATCAGTGGCATGTTTATCATGTCCCAGGCTGGACCAGTAGTATAGTATTCTCCATAGATAGTGATTGGACCAAAGAATAGTTTTGTGACACACGCTATTTCAACTAGAGTCTTGCATTGTAGACATAATTCTTGAAAAGAGGAGAGAGATGATGTAATCTTGTGGTTATCAGTAGCTGTCCTACCCACTGTCTAGAAGAAGATTGCAATAAAATCATGAGAAAATTAATTCAAGCACAAGTGGAAATAATGGTTGAAGGTTGGAGGGATATTTCTGATATCGTTTGTGGCTTTGAGATTACCTCTCTTTAGTTATGTAAGTTCATATGTCCCTTTTTTAAACCTTAAGCTAGATTTGAGTTTGGGCCTCTATTACTACCAATCAAAAGACTATTAACTAATATACTCCTTCCTACACCTCATCACGATGGGCTTGGACTATGTGAGTTGTGAGAGAACAAAGAGGACTGTAGATGGTTAAGAATCCGCCTGCCAAGGCAGGGGACACGGGTTCGATCCTTGGCCCAGGAAGATCCCACATGCCACGGAGCAACTAAGCCCATGCGTCACAACTACTGAGCCTGTGCTCTAGAGCCCGGGAGCCACAACTACTGAGCCCGTGCACCTAGAGCCCGTGCTCCGCAACAAGAGAAGCCATCGCAATGAGAAACCCGCGCACAGCAACGAAGAGTAGCTCCCGCTCGCTGCAACTAGAGAAAGCCGGCGTGCAGCCACCAAGACCCAACACAGCCAAAAATAAATAAATTAAATAAATTAAAAAAAAAAAAAAAGAAAAGAGGACTGTAGAGAGAGGGATCCTCCAGGGAAAGTGAAGTTTCTGTTAAAAAGTACAGAGTGCTTGTTTACAGTGGGATGGAGCGTTAGAGGCCGTGATGGAAAAGGTTGGTAGCCTGGGAAGTGTGAGAAGGAGGGTGAAAGGAGAGGAGTAGAGAATAACGAGGAGCTAAAGTAAACAGTAGTCCCCTCTTATCTGTGGTTTTGCTTTCCAGGGTTTCAGCAACCTGCAGTCAACTGAAGTCCAAAAATATTAAATGGAAAATTCTAGAAATAAACAATACGTTTTAAATTGCACGCCATTCTGAGCACCATGATGAAATCTCACATCGCCCCGGGGACGTGAGTCATCCTGTGTCCAGAGTACACAGCCCATTAGCGTTAGTCACATAGTAGCCCCCTCAGTTATCAAATTGATGGTCATGGAATCCCAGTGCTTATGTTCAAGTAGCCCTTATTTTACTTAATAAACGTCCCAAATCGCAAGAGTGGTGATGCCAGCAATTCCTATATGCCAAAGAGAAGCAGTAAAGTGCTTCCTTTAAGTGAAAAGGTAGAAGTCATCAACTCAATAAGAAAAGGAAAAAAAAATCATATGCTGATGTCGCTAAGATCTACAGTAAGAAGAAGACTTCCATCTGTGAAATTGTGAAGAAGGAAAAAGAAATTTGTGCTAGTTTTGCTGTCACATCTCAAACTGCAAAAGTTGTGGCCACAGTGTGTGATAAGTGCTTAGTTAAGATGGAAAAGGCATTACATTTGTACAATAAGATATTTTGAGAGAGATAGAGAGAGAGAGACACCACTTTCACATAATTGTTATTATATTACATTGTTATAATTGTTTTATTATTATTGTTGTTCTTAATCTCTTAGTGTGCCTAATTTATAAATTAAGCTTTATCATAGGTATGTATGTATAGGAAAAAACATAATATATACAGGGTTTCATTCTATCCACTGTAGGCATCCACTGGGAGCCTTGAAATACATCCGTTGAGGATAAGGCGGGGATTAATCTATAAAAGTTCTTTCGAAGAATTAAAGTATTGTATACATAAGGTTTAAAATTATGTTAAAGTCATGACTTTAGTGACAGCATATATACATTTTTTTAAATTAAAAATGTCACTTATCTGACCTATTTAAAGTAGTCAGATTCATAGAAACAGAACATAGAATGGTGGTTACCAGGGCCCCTTGTAGGATGGGGAAGTAGGAGTTATTTAATGGGTTATAGAGTTTCAGTTTTGCAAGACGAAAAAGTTCTGGAGATCTGTTGTACAACAATGTGAATATACTTAACACTACTGAACTGTACACTTTAAAATGGTTAAGATGGTAAATTTTATATTACAGGTTTTTTTTTAACCACAATTTTTAAAAAATGAGTTAATTAGTTCAGTTAACACAAGTTCTTACATAACACTACGAAGGGTTAAGATGTTGAAGAGTACCTGGAAATAAAATAATCAATCTCACACACACACACACACACAAAGAAACAATGAGAAGAAGCTATATTTTCAGAGCAGGCATAATGTTTGTTACTAAATATTGAGTTTTAGGTATAGTTTCTGCTTCAGGGAACTAAACTGTAAATTAGAGATGGAGACAGATCAAAGGTCAGGAAGGAGACTGGAGAGAAAATATCACAGTTAATAACTAGCTGATACCTTAGTAAAACAATATAGGACAGACAATTGGAAACCAAGAAGTTGGACTCATTCTGGAATCTCAATGAAAGGGAAAGGAATGAATGGTTGAATGAAAAAAAGAAAAAAAAAAAAGCAGCTCCGAGCAGAAAATGATTGCATCTTTAGTGTAATTGTTTCCATGAGAGGAGTCCCTTGGCAAACTCTAGGAGGAAATTTGGGGGGTGATGTCCTAGAACTGAAGAGTGTCGATTGCTAAGCTTCCTTAGAGAATATATATATATATATATATATATTTTGTTTGTTTGTTTGTACCCTTAAAATAAACTCAAGAAATTTCTAGACTGAGCTAGATCTACTTCTGGAGGTCCATCTCCCTGTTTTACAGAATGTTAAAGAACCTTGACTTGCTGTGATCTGACTTTGATTTGTTCAAGTTCACACAACTAATAAATGGCATAGTTAAATCCTAAATCTCTGGACGTTATTCCTAGTACTTTGCCTAACTGTGAGTTTGACTATGTGCCATGCTGTATGACTGGAAATCATTGTCTGTTCATCTTCATACCACCAGTGCCACCATCATCATCATTAGCATCAGCAGCAGCAACATCACAATCATTTGCTCTTAAAAAAATAGCCAGCAAAAGATAGGACAGCGGTTATTAAAGCTATAAGTAACCTTAGCACAAATAGGTAATAATCTGTCTTTTACTTTTCATATATTCTTGGATTAGAAGAAGGCATATTATAAGAGAAATGGTACTATCCAAAAGGATGAGTGTAGAATATCACTTTAAGAATTAATCCCAGGGAATTCCCTGGTGGTCTAGTTGTTAGGACTCGGTGCACTCGTTGCCTGGGCCGGGGTTCAATCCCTGGCTGGGGAACAAAGATCCCACAAGCTGTGCGGTGCAGCCAAAAGAAAGAAAAAAAAAAGAATTTGTCCTAGAGAGTCTCACAGCCGTGTGTCCCAATATGACCCAGTTCTAAATACCTTCTTACTCTATATGTTATTTTGATTCTTGGAAAATATGTCACATATTACTGAACTGCCAGATTAGAAGCAGGCGTGAGACATGTTGAGTGATAATGCAGCCTTTCCACCTCGAAGTTCACTCTCTTTTTATGAGCAGAAATTTAAATATTCTTACATCACTTTCTGTCCTTCTTTTCTCTTTCTTGGTACCTCTACCCTCTCCTCCTAATAACCCAAGTTGCTCAAGTTTAGGTTGGAGAAGCAAAACCATTCCCTTTTTTTTTTTAAAAGCATTCCATTTATTATGTTGTCTCTGAATTAACCTAATAGGTCGGGTGACCATATAGTTTATAGCTTAAACCGAGACATTTTGCATGAAATGGGAGCGTTATCAAGATTACGCAGTATAACTGACATAAACAGGCATTGTCCTGGACACAGTGGACTGTATGGTCAGTCTATTTGTACAGCAAGACAAGGTTTAGTCTCTCTGAGTGCATCTTTTCAGATAGAATCTAATCATCTGTAAACTTATGAAACAGAGTGATGGGATAATGTGCAGAATTCTCGGAGGTAGAATGTTCAAATATTTGGGACTGGGTCTGTGAACTGAGTTGTGAGATTTTCAGAGCCACCATTGCTTCATAAAGAGCTAGATAAAATTAAAATGGAGATGATTGTTTAAGCTTTTTTAATATTTGTTTCAAATGAGCATTTAGATGTTTGCTTATTAATATTCCTATTGTATTTTTGTATAGCAAATAGGGAAACAATTTAGAAACATGCTTAAGCATAAATAAGCAAGTGATACTTCTGATTCTGGTGTGGATTCATACCAGAATACCTGCAAATAATTTCTGAAGTTGACATTCATTATATATACCTAAACTTTCAGATATTCAAATATATTTAAAATCAGATTATTCAAAAATCAGGTTATATGGGAATTACCCTTGGAAACGATAATAATTCAGAAATTATCTTTTGCCTTTGAACCTACAAATAGAATAAATTAGGTTTTGCTAATAATTCCTAAATTTAAATCTTGTTAAAGAGGAGACCATATCTTTTCAAGCTGCCATAGTGTGACATATTTTTTTATCCACTATGAAGCCAAAAAAATTACAATTTAATCTTCAGTGCTTAATGTGCTACTTTAATTTAGGGCATCCTTGATTGGTGTGTAGGGAAGGAAGACTTTTCAGATTCAGAAAGAAGTATCATTTACTATTTTTTGTAGATGTGCCAAAAAGTTTGAAGAACAGAGCCTTTTATATTTAGTATAAAATCACATTAACACCTTGCCAGTAATCTAAACCCTTTGGAACAGAGCCCTGAATTGGAATTATGTGGAAAAGCCTTCTAAGTTCTCTAAATAATTGTCACAAAACCTCTGTACTGAATCTGTGCCCTTAACAATTATTGATTCCACAAGACTGAGTTTATTGACTTTTAATTTGATGTGTCTGTGTATACTGTACATGAGGTTAAGAAGCTTTATCTGTTTTCTCTATAAGTAGAAATTTAGAATAAAAAACTAGAAGGAAGGCAAGAACAGCAGATAAGAAAGGAGACAGATTCAATCTACATGCATTCTTTTTTTTTTTTTTACATTTCTTTTTTTATTTTAACATCTTTATTGGAGTATAGTTGCTTTACAATGGTGTGTTAGTTTCTGCTGTATAACAAAGTGAATCAGCTATACATATACATATATCCCCATATCTCCGCCCTCTTGCGTCTCCCTCCCACCCTCCCTATCCCACCCCTCTAGGTGGACACAAAGCACCGAATTGATCTCCCTGTGCTATGTGGCTACTTCCCACTAGGTATCTATTTTACCTTTGGTAGTCAATTTACATACATTCTTTTTTCTTTTTTTTTGCTTTACGCGGGCCTCTCACTGTTGCGGCCTCTCCCATTGCAGAGCACAGGCTCCGGACACGCAGGCTCAGCGGCCATGGCTCACGGGCCCAGCCGCTCCGCGGCATGTGGGATCTTCCCGGAGCGGGGCACGAACCCGTGTCCCCTGCATCTGCAGGCGGACTCTCAACCACTGCGCCACCAGGGAAGCCCTACATACATTCTTAATGAGATCCATTCTCAATGAAGACTTTAAATCAACAAGAAAAATTTAAATGATACCCACGAACTACTGTTTAATAAGGATATATGTAATTTCTTTCCAAAAGAATTCCATAAAAATCAGTATAAATGTTTTAAAAAGTTGTCGGCATTTAAGCAGTAGGCTTTGCTTTGCAGTAAAATGCACTGCCATTGGACACTTCATTTTTCCATGAAGCTAAATAAATGAAATAGTTTTACAATATAGGCTAGGTGAAAGGTAACATAAAAGTATGCATATTATGTGATATATGAGTATATAAATATCTATCTTGATATAATTACCCCCAGAGCAGGCCTTTTTGGACTTGAGTACTTGAGACTCTGAATCTGATGAGTGAGAGAGTGGGAAGATATGGAATAATTCTGGTTTCCTGGGGCTCAGTTTAGAGCTGCTGCCTATCTGAAGTGATATGCCATGTCATTCTGTATTATATAATTTCAGAGGTGCTGATTCAATGTCATGTCCAAGTACATTTCCTCAGGAAGTTGATGAGGTTGAACTGCAGAATGGCTGTAGGTATGTGGAGGAAATGGTGGACGAGCTGTTAAAAGGTAGTAACGAGATTGATGATTCGTCTAGGATTCAGTTATTAAGAAAAGCAATACTTTCTCCAGAAGCAAAGAAAATAAGAAAACTGCTTGGTAAGAAGTAACATATTACTATACTATTCTCCCCAGTCTCCTACTAATCCATGTATTATTAAAATTGTGTTGTTAAAAACATTCATCTTTGGGACCATGAAGAGAACAAGACTGAAATAACTCCAGCCTGGAGCTAACACTGCCAGGATTCCATACTTCACACAAAACACTTTCTGGTTGACAAACTTCTTTTCCCACTCAAATTCTGAATGAATCATTGAGTTGTTGGTATAACCTCAGTCATTTTGCTAGCATGGAAATATGCTGTTCGGAGTTGTTTATATTCTCTCCCATGATTTCTTTCGGAGAGGTAAGAGAGCTGGATCTGGCTAGGGGGAAATCTGTGGCCAGAGATCCGTTTCCTTCTGCTGAAGTTAAGTGTCTTGTACTAGGATCATTCCTTGACTAAAATCTTATTGCTATTGAGATTTTAACAGATTGTTAACAAATGCCACCTACACATAAGAAGAAACATCTTTGCTTATTTCAGACATGTCAGGCCTTGGGGACTGTTATGTGTGTATAATAAATGCTGGACTTCAATCTCTGATGTGGAGATGGTGGTTATCCATTGACCAACCAAAGCTCTCAGACTTGTTTCATATCTTAGGTCACACAATAGGTGACGTGACCTCCCTGTTTTTATTTTTTTTTCAAATTTATTTATTTTGGCTGCGTTGGGTCTTTGTTGCTGCATGTAGGCTTTCCCTAGTTGCGGCGAGTAGGGGCTACTCTTCATTGCGGTGCGCAGGCTTCTCATTGTGGTGGCTTCTCTTGTTGTGGAGCACGGGCTCTAGGCATGTGGGCTTCAGTAGTTGTGGCACACGGGCTCAGTAGTTGTGGCTCGCGGGCTCTAGAGCACAGGCTTCAGTAGTTGCGGTGCACGGGCTTAGTTGCTCCGTGGCATGTGGGATCTTCCCGGACCAGGAATCGAACCCTTGTCCCCTGCATCGCCAGGCGGATTCTTAACCACTGCACTACCAGGGAAGTCCCTCCCTGTTTTCCTTGGTGAGGTTCTTGCCATTATTTGTCTTATCTCTTCAGGACACATAGAAAGAGTAGAGTGGGGGTGACGAGGTGGGGTGCGAAAGAGGTTGTAATGATACGAAACAACATGTTCTCCTCTTACCTGAATCTTAATATGGGTGGAGTGATCTAGAGATGGGTTGGTGGAAGAGCTTTCAAATGCCAAAGTCACAACTCATATCTTTCAAATGATAAAGTACTCCTTTGTAGATAATTGATTTATTTATTTGGTAAGGCAGAGGTCATTATTGCTAAAATAACCTCCTTCTCACTTGTTTTCATTTCATTACTATTTCTTGAGTGGGGAGAAAGGAGTATAGTTACAGTTAGTATACTGGGAATTTCATACGTCTTACCCATGATGAAACCCTTAAGTGACTTACTGTTATATTACTCAGCCTGAGATGTCCTTCACTCCTTCCCTGTCTGGAAAAAGAAATCTGCTTATCCTTTAAAGCAGGGATCAAGTGTCACTTTCTTTTTACTAACAGCTCTCATCCCCCAACCCAGCTGAACTTTGCTCTCACTTCTCAGCTGTTTATAGCAAGTTATGCTGCCAGTTGATGTTTATCACATTATGTTTGGGTTAGTTATATGCAAATCTCTCCCTCTTATTAGAGGGTGAGCCCTTCAAAGGTCAAGGCTCTGTTTTCTCCATTTATATATCACCAGGGCCTCCTGGAATACCTAATGCTTAGTAATGCCCAGTAGATGTTAGTGCTGGAACCAGAACTGGCGTCCAGTCCAGGATTATCATGACATCCAGTGATTTCTGAAACAGAAAACAACGAACCAATCAACAGCAAAAAAGAACAAATAACTATAGTCTCTATTACTTGCCTAATTACCTACATCCTTTACTCAACTCAAATGTTGTTTTGTGTGTGAGTGAATGGGGCAAGACAGGGTGGTACATGTTTCTGAGTGTATTTTCTGATTGACGGTTTCTCAGACTTCATTATAAGTCACTTAAGTCATGGACACCTACATCATGATACTGTGAAACTTTTAAATGTAAAAAAAAATAGGAGTTTCAGTTGAAAGGTGTGAGCTGTTGGGACATTACTGAGATAAGTAGAATAAATAATGAATGTTAAAGGTACTGTATTTCTGTCAAAACCTTGGCCAGAAGAGTCAAGGATTTTCTCTCTGTTTTTGTAGAAAGCTCTCTGTTTTATTTCTTCTTCTCCTCCCCTCACCCCTCTTCTTTTTTTTTTTTTTTTTTTTTGCGGTACGCGGGCCTCTCACTGTTGTGGCCTCTCCTGTTGCGGAGCACAGGCTCCAGACGCGCAGGCTCAGCGGCCATGGCTCACGGGCCTAGCCGCTCCGCGGCATGTGGGATCTTCCCAGACCGGGGCACGAACCCGTGTCCCCTGCATCAGCAGGCGGACTCTCAACCACTGCGCCACCAGGGAAGCCCACCCCTCTTCTTTTGCTCCTCTTTCACCTCTTCCTTCTAGTCTCCTTGTCTCCATGTCTGTTTTATATGCTTGTTTTTCCCCCTTTTTATTCCTAGAAGTTTATTTTTAAGAAGTTGGCAATGGTGATGGAAAGTCAGTGAATCAAAGAAGAAGATGATTATAGGGAAACTAGTGCAATCTAGGCCACAACTATAGGAAGAAACTACTTCTCCCTTGGTTTTATTTTTCTGTCTTTCAAAAATGCATTTATTTATGTTGACTACATAATACGGTCACATGGTTCTAAATTCAAAACTAGAGAAGGGAATAGAGAGAAAAATCTTCCTCTCACATCTATCCTCTAGCCACTATCCTCTAGCCTCTGGACAGAAAACAAGACCAAGTTTCTTCTGTGTCCTTTCAGAGCTATTTTCTACATAATACAAATAAATACACACACACACACAAACACAGATATTCTTTTTCTCCTCTTGTACATAAATGGAAGCAAATATTTTGCACCTTGATTTTTCTGCACATTACTTATTTTTATTTAATGCTGCAAGGTATTCCATCATGTGAATGTACTGAATATATATTTAACCAGTTACTTATTGTTAGATACTTAGGATATTACCAATGTTATGTTGGTACAAGTTACAGCAAATAAATTACCTTGTACAAATGTCATTTCACACATGTACAAGTACTTCTATATTCAAAGATGAAGAACATCTAGGTCAAAGGGAACGTATGTCAATAATTTTGATGAGTATTGCCAAACTGCCATCTTCTCACACTTATGAATGATGTGTTTTTAAACCTTTTGATAATTTCCAGTCTGATTCACAGGGTTTCTTTGAAGTATGAGTATAATTCCTTTCCTATTAAATATTCCATTAGCTAGTTATTAAGGCAAAACCCATTTGTTTTTGTGCCTTTATGATGTTTATTGAATTTTAGTAATCAATTGAAAGAACTGAATGTTTGTTGGAGACTGTGTCCAAAGAACTGTTTGAAAAGTAAAAATGATAGGATTCAGCTTGTTGTTTAATTACATGATATTGAACCACTGATTGGAGGGTATTGTTTTAATGACTTGGCAAAATTAACTTATCATTTAGACTTAGATTGAAGTTCTTAATTTCATAGTAGTCCAAAAAATATTGTTTTATATGTTTATTTTCACAGTTTACTTTCTACCAATTCAACAAACATTAACTACCTAAAATGTGCTAGCTACTACAAGATTGGGAGATTCAAAGACACATATGACAGTCCCCCAAATCAGGATCTCACAGTCTAATAAATGGCATGTTAACAGGCTTCTAAAACTTGCTTTAGTCAGGGGATATTGAAAGTACTTGCTTTTAATTTTAAAGAGGCTATTAAGAAATCGATGTCATAAAGAGGATGAAGAAAATCTCAACCAAGAAACTCTCTCTGTTTCAATCAACCAATTGATAATTGTTCTCTCCTTGGCATTAATGCAAATTGGATTACCCTTTTCAGTAGCGCAACATGAAATGTAAGCTATAAAACTTTTCACTCCTTTTGACCCCTTAATTGCTACAATTAGGCAATTTGCTTATAATTTGGAAATAGTTGATTTAACTTGATAATGAAATTATCTATTTTTAAAAGACAAAACAACTAATTGAAAGATCAATGCTTCAATTATCATGTTGTAGCCTTGCTCTGACCCTACATCATCCTATTTTTGAATTGTATAATCAGATTGTAAACAGAATCAATGAACACTTGAAATTTATATATTAATGTAGATCGCGTGTTAATGGTCTGCTTAATGAAGTTTTTGTGAAATCTCTACCTCTTGATTATGCAACATTAGGTGTTAACTTCTTACTCTATGACCAGTTTCTTCCATACTACTTGGTATCAATTTTGTTCCACAATTATACTGTAACTAGAAATTACAGTCTTATGATTTTGATTGTCTGCCATTGTTAATGTCTTGCCACTTTGATTTTAGTACCGTGATCTATTAGGACAAGTTCAGCCTTCTTATTTCACAATTCATGCATTGAACAAATAATAATTAGGACCTATTATATACCTAAATGATGTCTGTATATTAAGATAATAGTTGAATATCACAGTTGACCACAGGTTTGAGAATGAATGAGTTTTACAATTATTGGGAAGAGCAGTCTAGGCAGAGATAATAAATATTAAGGCAGGAAAAAGAGCTTGGCATTTTCTGGGAAAAAGATGAGAGTAAATGATTTATATGGAGACGCACAGCTAGTTAGTGTTAAAAGTCATAGATCTCACTTTGTGTAATGTCATCAGACACGTCAGATAGAATGTAGAAGGGATTCATCACTCATTCACTCCTTCATTTATTTAATATACTCTACTGGAAACACAAAAATCACAACAGCAAAACCGCTGCCTTGGCATCTGGTATTTTCAGCAGTTAAATTAACTTTTTAAAAAGTTTATGTTTTTAATCATTTTCTTGATATTAAAACGTTCACTTCCTGAAGGGTAAAACACAAGATGAAATATTTGAATTTTGAATAGTATTTTGTGCCTGTTGTGGTTGTGCCTCTTTGATGGCAGAGACTGGCATTGTTTTAGAGTGTAGGGCGGGCTTGGTCAAGTAGAAGCTCTTGGGTAAGTGAAAAGACTAACTTACCTGTCAAACTCATGTTTTTCTCAGCCAACATGAACACAATAAATTTTTGCACAATAAAATGTGATTTACAGTAGTGCAGGATGTATACTTTTTTTGTTGTTTCTCTTCAAATACTCCAATTTGTGACTCCAGAGGAATTTACAAGTTGTATAGTATTTAGAATACTGGTGCAGAGTGGGAAAGCATCATTTTACAATAATAAACAATTCACATTATTTATAAATATGCAAATGTGCATTGTAACATGCAAGATGCTGATTCCTTATATAACTGAGAGGTTTGAGATATTGTTCAAAGAAATGAAGAAAATTGAAACATAAATTTTATAGACTGATATTATAAAATTACTATATTTTGTAATGTTTTCTGTGGAATGATAATTTTCATATGCAATCCCACTAAATTTTGAATTATGGTATATAAAATTCTTGGTTCATTTATGAGTTATTTTAACTTCCTGTTTCCACTGCCTGATAAAAACAAAGTTTGTCCAAATTGACATATAGAAATATATTATTTAAAACTGTAGTAACTCGAGTGGTTGTCTAATTTAGCATTACCATTGATAAAACACAAATTAAGTGAACATTTTTGACTATAACAATATAATCAGCAATTTTGCTGAAATGAAAGCAATAATTAATTTTATGGAATGTATTATTTATTGCATACATATATATTTCATTAGTCACCCAAATATCTACTTATCAGCAGAACACCCAGATATATACAATAATAAATTTATTTATCTGTGATATTTAGCAATTTGGTATCTTTTTTGTTTGTTTGTTTTTGCGGTACGCCGGCCTCTCACTGTGTGGCCTCTCTCGCTGCAGAGCACAGGCTCCGGATGCGCAGGCTCAGTGGCCGTGGCTCACGGGCCCAGCCGCTTCGCGGCATGTGGGATCTTCGCGGACTGGGGCACGAACCCGCGTCCTCTGCATCGGCAGGCGGACTCTCAACCACTGCGCCACCAGGGAAGCCCAGCAATTTGGTATCTTGACTTATCACTTCTAAATATTTGGTCATATGGTATGTAAGTCTCCATTGTACGCTTATGCCATGTGCTACAGATATTGGGGGTAGGCCTATTTCTGGGACCTGCTTTTACTTTTTCTGGTTGAAATTTCTTTTGTGTCATTTCTATGAGATTCCTATTGTATCCTTTTAATAATACCCCATTGACTTGAGCTAATTTGAGGGGATTTCACTTTTTTGCACTAAAGTGTCCTATCTAAGACAATCACAGAGGCACATATCATTTCCCATGTAGAAGAAAAATAAATGGATTCTCATTTGAATTAAAAATCATGTAAACCATAGTTTACCAAATTCTGATTTTCTATATTCTGAAACTTTTAGAAATCAGAACTTTTGAAAAAATCCTGCCAAGTTTATCAGTATATATACTTCTGTTTCTCTAAACATTTAGATGGATTTTGAGTGTACTATAGGAGTGAAACAGGCACAAAAAATAAAAATTTTACATTGAGTTAAGCTCCATCTTTTTAATAGATGAAAACACAGATTGATGCATTAAGTATATTAAGGACCAAAGTGATGTTAATGGCATTTGACTAGTATTTCAGACAGAAAACTAAACAGTAGTAGAAAAGAACTTCATGTAAAATATTAATGTTATTCAAAAAAGAAGTCTCAACTCTGTTTTCTTTTCTTCCTTTCTTTTTTTAATGTAAGCACTAATTTCAAGGTGAAAATCCAAGAGAAACATTTCCTTTATTTATTTTCCTGGTTAAAACCAGATTATTCACTGTTTGGAAAATGTTCTCTAATTTAGAGTCAGAGAATTCTTAGACATGAAAAGATCTTTATACAATTCTCTAAGTCCACCCCCTCCTCTTATGGACGAGAAAATTGAGGCCTATATTGCTATACGGATTTGTCCAAAGTTATCCAAACCATAAATGGCAGCTAAAAGTATCCTTGTGTTCAGATTATTAGTCCAGTATTCTTTCCTTTAAAGAATACTCTTTCTGTAGTTTCTTTAAATAAAAGAAAAATTTAAAAAGGAAGTCATTATAATACAGAAGAAAGAGGGTTGATGACCAATTTTAGAATCTATTGCTGACCTTGTTATTCATGAGGGCATTACTCTGAGATAGAGAAGGGGAAGTTTAAACAAAGTTCTCTGGCATTAAATTCAGAAGTAAACATATTTTGATTCCACCTAATTCTATGCATTTATTCAGATTGACAGAGATATTCAGATCTTGTTGTTTCGTGCCTGAATGTGTGGAGAGTCAATCTTGGTATGAAAAGGGGATAGAATTGTTGAAGCTCCATAAAGTTTCATTTTCTCACAGAGTCACTATTTCAACCTCTTTTTTCCCCCTTCCTCCTCAGGGGACTTAACCATTTTCCTGAACTGTTTTATCACTTCCTTCTCTTGAAGGTGAATCTTTGCACTTAAATGCTTTGAAACCAATCTACCTGTACCTTTTCAGGGCCCTTATTTATTTATTTATTTATTTTTAATACTTTCTACTTGTCTCTCTCTAGAAGGTCTTTCCCATCACCATTTAAATGTGCTTATGTTTCTCTTACCGTTAAATGCAAGCAGGCAACCAATCTCCCTGATCTCCCCAAATGGATATTGTTGTCCATCTACCGTCATTCTCTCCTACTCCTCAGGGCCTAGGTTTTTTTTTTTTAATAAAGTTATTTATTTTATTTTTTGCTGCGTTGGGTCTTTGTTGCCACACGCGGGCTTCCTCTAGTTGCAGCGAGTGGGGGCTACTCTTCGTTGCGGTGTGCGGGCTTCTAATTACGGTGACTTCTCATTGTGGAGCATGGGCTCTAGGCGCACGGTCTTCAGTAGTTGTGGCACGTGGGCTCAGTAGCTGTGGCTCGTGGGCTCTAGAGCGCAGGCTCAGTATTTGTGGCACATGGGCTTAGTTGCTCTGCAGCATGTAGGATCTTCCCAGACCAGGGCTCGAACCTGTGTCCCCTGCATTGGCAGGAGGATTCTTAACCACTGTGCCACCAGGGAAGCCCCAGGGCCAAGCTGTTTTAAAGATAAATGCCTAGTTCCTATTTCCACTCTCTCCTGCCCAAACTCACACCTCAGTGCATTTCATCTCAACTTGACCCTCCCTTACTCATCTAGCTCTAACCCTTGTCCCAAATTCCATCACAGAAATTGCTCTCTACTGTTACCATTGACTGCCTACTTGTTAAACCTAAAGGATACTTTTAAGTTTTTATGTTGCTTGATCTATAGAACCACAGAATGTTACATCTGGAAAAAATCGTCTACACTGCCCACTCCAGCTCCCCCCACCCCCCACAGTGATGGACGTGAAAACTGGAGATGTGAAAACTCAAGGTGTTCTCCTTTCCACTCTGAGCAATATTTCCATAGTCAAGGGAAAGAAATGAAATGTCATGTTGCCAAAAGAGTCTTCACTGTTCATCTGACCATCGCTCTACCAGGATAAATCATTGAAAATTCGTGATGCTGAAAGTGAAATGCTTTCAACAAGAGGTCAGAATAAAAATGACTTGTGTTTTGCGTGTCTAATGAGTCTCATTTGTGAACTTCATGATAGCAAGTCTTTTTAAAAAGTGTCATTAATTCTAGAATTTCAAAGTAATTTATTTTACAAAGGAGGATAGATATTAAGAGCCAAGAAAGGTTTGACAAGAGTAAAATCCTACTTTTAGTACGAGTGACTTTTTAAAGTGGGCAATGCTGATACATCTGCATGAGTGAATTTCAATTATTACACAGTAAAGAAGTAAAAGATGTCTCTAGTTGGAGATGTGATCTTTCAACCAGCTGGATAGGTTTCTGCTAGAAGAGGAAGAAGCTGTCTTCTCTGCTTCCTTCCTCTCTCCTCATAGAAAAGTGAGATGTTATCTTTAACCTTTTACTCTGGCCAGCCTGGATGTTTTCCTGTTCAGACTCGAGTACTTTTAAGTTTCACATCCATCTGTAGTTCCTCAGCTTCGGGAACTAGGTCAGCATTTAAATATAGAGAAACATTATTTAAAAACTTGAGAAGCTTTGGAGCCATGTCAAACCTCATCTCCATGAAGCATTCTGACTAATTCTTACTAACACTATTTGAATAATATTACTACTTGAAATGTCTTCTGCACTTGTGCATTCAGTCATCAAATGTCTGCTCATACGTTGCCTAGGAGCTGTTTACTAGTTTCTCTTTTATTCAGGTATGTTTCTTTGCCCATTCAGGAGGTCATTTTCATGAAGAACTTGGAGTCCTTCTAACTAGATGAATGAATGCTGGCTTTACTTACCTTTCCTAAATATTAATCTCCTCAGTTCTCCAATGGGAATACTACTACCGGTTTACAGAATGGTCATGAGGACTGTATGTTCCCAGCATGCTTGGCACATGGCAGGCATCTAACATTGATTTCCTTTCTTATCATCCTTGTTTCCTCTCTTCTCTGCATTTCTTCTCCATGGAACCTATAGCCAAGTCGCCTTCGGTAGATACTTTTTACTTTCTCATTGAGTGAATGGGTATTACTACCGGCAGATTAGAGTGAAGGCTTATTTTGCAAGGTAACATTGAAAACTGTGTGTGACTTGGGATGAGTGATTCTATGTGGTTCAGCTGGCTAGGGATATTTTGCAACCTTTTCAGATAATACAATGAATTATTAATCCAAGTTAGAGAGTGGTAGCTGGAGACCTGGATTTGTGCCCAGAGAACAGCTCTGCCACGTTATAGGCATATGGTCATATGGCTGGGACAATGACATGGCCAGTGATCTAATTTCTGCATGAAAGATTAGAAAGCTGTATTATTCTTCTCAAATGTGCCCAGATACTAATATTTTGTTGGTTAAAATCAATGTCATTTTCTCAAAAATCTTTTTCTACTTAATAAAGTAGGTCATATGATCTAAATCATAAGAAAATACATTTTCACCATGGAGGTTAATTCAGTTATTTTCAGACTAAATGGAAAAAATAAAAGGGAGTTTCAAAACATTTAAAAAAATATTCTCAGGTTGAAACTCGCACCAGTTGCTTGCCACAGGGTTCCGTGATCACAGGCTGGGGATTAATCTATGATGGCCACACTGAAACCACATGCATGTGGAAATTTTTTTGGGCCTCTTCCTGAGCACGTTGACCTGGTTAATGGGTCAGACTTGTGAGCAGCCACTTTGGACTCCTGGGGGGATCAGGTGAAGGACTGGTGAGCTTCAGTGAGGAAGGAGTAAGCTG
The DNA here is from genome assembly GCF_964374135.1 of Grampus griseus. NCBI lineage: Eukaryota > Metazoa > Chordata > Mammalia > Artiodactyla > Delphinidae > Grampus > Grampus griseus. Next base: position 26,799,616 of record NC_139003.1, on the reverse strand, counting down.
GACCACAGCAGGGGAAAGCTTAGGTGAGGGTTTGGGAGAGAAAGAAAAAACAGACAAGACTGATTTTGCTGAGGCACAGTTATGGTAAATGCCTGGTCCCTTCGTCAGAGGAGTTCCAGCTGCTGGGAACTGGCATATGGGGCTGTACTAGCAGAATGGGAGCAAAACTTATCTGAGAGGCAGGAATTATGCCTTGATCTGGGCTCTGCTTTAACCAGCTGTGTGATTTCAAATAAGCCACTATTCTGGATAAGGCCTCCATTTCCTCAGTTACAAAATAATGGAGTCAGATCACTTAAGCCATCTGTCCTACTGGTAATGTTCTGTGATTCTAAGATTAGCTAATTCTTATACCATATTCTCTGTGTAATAAGAACTTTTTCCAAATCCCGAGGTAACGCTGAGGACATACCCACTGCTGTTTTCTGAAGATGAATCAAACTTACTTTCAACTCTGATTTTGTGTTTCCAAGTTGACTAGTAGCTCTGTGTCAGTTTGACTTGTATCTATCTCTTCACTGATGAGAAACGATCTGAGGACATTAAACATGATTTCTATATATTTTCAGAAACACACTATATATCTTTAAAACCTCCACCTTTGGTAATTAGAAAATGCATATCCACAGTACTGTTAACACACATAAATTCTAGGTAAATTCAATATTCTTTAAAAAAAACTTGCTAAGTCATTTTTACTGTGTTATATTACATTTTCTTTTAACATTATAACTCTTGTTTTCACTGAAACTGTTGACAGACTAGTAAGTGGTACAATATCTTTTTCCTATCTTTTGGTTATTAAGTTGCTTGTTCTTTCTATTTGTGTGTTTTCATTAAATAAATATCCTGATATTAAGAATTTATATGCAATCCCTTGGCTGCTCATATGATATGATTCCACATTAAAAATTATCCCTGAATTGAACAAGAAAATTCAGAAAACACATCAAATATTGCCTTAGAGATGAAATACATCATTAAACTATGTAATTGAATCAAAAGAGATCTGAAATAGATATAGAAACTACATGAAGTGAACATATGGAAGATGCTAGAGGAAAATGCTACAGTTTCCCAGGCTAGAAGAAACACCAGCAGCTGGTCATGCTATTGGCACAGATGGAAAGAAATGACATATTTTTTCTAATAGATTAAAATATTCAAAGGCATGGAAAGTTCCAGTAGATTAAGAAACTTTATAACACATTACCTAAACCTGGTTAGAAATGATCACAGAGCTTTGACAGGGAAAATGCAAAAGGAATTAGTCTTAAAGAGTTACAGAACCATTTAACCAAGGTTCCTGGCCCTGTAGAAGATATTTCTTTTGACTATATTCCTGAACAGAAGTGATATATGAGGACTGTAACTGAAATTGAGCTCTACCAAGGGAGTGTGTGTGAGAGCAGGGCAGAGTTTTTAGGAGTTCAGTCCTCTTTTCTCTGTGGAGTTAAGAAAAGAAATTGCAAGTGACCTGAAATTCAATGAGACAATGTGACCATTTCAGTGAAAAAGTTCATCTGGTTCTCAATGGAAAATAACTGAAATGGGAATTTTGCTGAAACAGGCAACATTTATAATCACCCAAAATATTAAAAAAAAAAAAGGCAAAAAGAAGAGTATTCTAAATAATTCTAAGAAAAAAAGATGCAGCCAGAAAAATCAGGGCAATTCTTTTCCTGTTCCTTCTCAAGATCAGGAAGTTGTATTACAGCTAAGAAGGTGACCAGGAAGGACTATTGGAAAGTGTGGAGGGGGAAGAACTGCTGAGGCCTCTGCTCCTTTCCTTAACCAGGATTATACAGCCTGAAAGACAGGTGGAGAAGAACAGGGAGCCAGTTAGCTCAGCTGACATCCATCTTTAGAAATAGAAATAATAAGATACAATAATTTTGAAACACTTCTAGTCTAGACTCTTCCCAGGTCAGAGATTAGAGCTTTAAGTGTCAGAAAAGGAAGTTCCAATGTGTTTAGAAATCATCGATTAGAGATTTAAAAATAAACAAAAACTGGCTGCCCTGGTGGCACAGTAGTTAGGAATCCGCCTGCCAATGCAGGGGACATGGGCTCGAGCCCTGGTCCGGGAAGATCCCACGTGTTGCGGAGCAACTAAGCCTGTGCACCACAACTACTGAGCCTGTGCTCTAGAGCCTGTGAGCCACAACCACTGAGCCCACGTGCCACAACTACTGAAGCCCACGTGCCTAGAGTGTGTGCTCCATAGAAAGAGAAGCCACCGCAATGAGAAGCCCGTGCACCGCAATGAAGAGCAGCCCCCGCTCACAGCAACTAGAGAAAGCCCGCGCACAACAACGAAGACCCAACACAGCTAAAAATAAATAAATACATAAACAAACAGATTCCAAGTCTGTTTAATGTAATGAGTTTATATGCAAAACCGATTTAAAAATATCTTTTCAGTGTAACTTAAATGTTAGCCTTAGTAAGTACAGGCGCTGGGAGGTAAACCAGATAGTTTGGGTCCAAAAGCCATACTCGTGACACTGCTTACCTTTAACTAACCATCCCTTAAATATTAATATTCCTCAGGGTTCTCTGCTGGGCCCTATTTTATTCTTTCTCTCCACACTCTTTCTGGGAAATCCCATGCAGCCCAGTGCTTCACAGGCTGACCACCTTCAAATCTATCTCATGAGCCTTAAACACTCAGACACATACTTGACAGCTCCTCATGGATGTCCTTCAGGCAACTCGAACGTAACGCATATAAAACAGCTCATCATTTAACCCTTCCAAACTCTTCACTAAAATGTAAAGCTCTTTCTATGCTGCAGTGTGGGAACTCTGCTTATCAGTGTTTTCTTTGTTTAAATTTATTTATTTATTTTTGTTTTTGACTGCGTTGGGTCTTCGTTGCTGTGCGCGGACTTTCTCTAGTTGCCGTGAGTGGGGGCTACTCTTGGTTGCGGTGCGCGGGCTCCTCGTTGCGGTGGCTTCTCATTGCAGAGCACCGGCTTCAGTAGTTGTGGCGCATGGGCTTAGTAGCTCCGCGGCATGTGGGATCTTCAGGGACCAGGGCGCGAACCCGTGTCCCCTGCATTGGCAGGCGGATTCTTTCTTTCTTTTTTTTTAATTAATTAATTTATTTTTGCTGTGTTGGGTCTTCGTTTCTGTGCGAGGGCTTTCTCTAGTTGCGGTGAGAGGGGGCCACTCTTCATCGCGGTGCGCGGGCCTCTCACCATCGCCGCCCCTCTTGTTGCGGAGCACAGGTTCCAGACGCGCAGGCGCAGTAGTTGTGGCTCACGGGCCTAGTTGCTCCGCGGCATGTGGGATCCTCCCAGACCAGGGCTCGAACCCGTGTCCCCTGCATTAGCAGGCAGACTCTCAACCACTGCGCCACCAAGGAAGCCCTATCGGTGTTTTAATTCTCCTCCTTGTCCCATACCCTCCTTCCCAAGTTATATTTCCCAGATTCTCATGCTTTTAAATTTAGTTTTTACTTTTCTATTGTTTTTATGTTTTGGAAGCTACCTTAAGTCTATTACTAAACACCAATAAATGAATGAACTAATAAATAAAAAAAGAATGAAAACTCTACTCCACGTAGTAGCAAATGATAGCATGCCCACGAGTTAGCATGATCTCTCCAGGAGATGGCGCTCACGGTATATTTTTGCTTTTAGGTTTTTATGCTGAGAAAAATCTCACAATTTCCTTATACAGATAATTAATTCAAAGCAATATGATGTTCCCTATCTTATCATCTTTCGATAGTCCTATGGGCTAACAAGATTTTACCTAATGATTTTGTCTTCTTATTTTACAACTGAAGGTAGGGTTTGGGGGTGAAATTGTTACAAGGAACAAAATTTATGATAGGGGAGAAATAGTGATATGAGGTAAGAGCAAGCATATACCTCGACACCTTTGATTCTAAAATTCCAATAAACAGAAAGTCATAATTTCATTATTATGGGGTGGGAAACATACAAGCTGGAAAGCAGAAGGGAAGATGAGAGATTTGGGGAGAGAGAGCTAACAACTGAACATATATCTAGGGTTATCTGAAACAATAAAGAGGAAAAGCTTTATTTCAGAAGCAGTTACATAGTGGAGTCCTGGCACTCCACTTATAAGATGTGTGATCATGGGTAAGGTTTTCTCTCTCTCTGGCCTTTAGATTACTTCTCTTTGGAATGATGAAATAGAGTTAGATAATGTCTATGGATACCACAGTTCTAAAATTCTGATTGCCAAACAGAACTACAGAGTAAGGAGGAAAAGTAATTGCATGTTCAACTGGGGAAAGATACAGGCTAAGAGAGCTTTCATAGTCTTAGGAAAAGTTAACTTACAGGTCCTTGCATAGAACTAGTTTGTTGATTGATGGTAGTTCTGGGTCACTATTTTCAACCACCGTTGCATACCAGGTTCACTGGGGAGAATTTTTAAATTATAGCAGTGGATGGGTCCCACCCACCCAGGCCAACTAAACAGAATCTCTGAAGGTAGGACAGAGCTCTCAGTATTTGTTAAAAGTGCTCCAGGCCATTCTATTGCACAAACAAGACTAAGAATCACTGATCTAGATAATCAAAAAGACTATTAAAGCTAAAAACCTTTAAAGAGGATAAACAATGTTCTTAACAGTGATGAAGGTGTAGGCATAATCCTGGAGGGGAAAAGATGCAAATGGAAAAATAAGAACATAAAAGAAGAAAGAGAAAGTAGAAGATATGAGACATAAATCTGGGGAAAAAATACAGAAGAATAGAGGGTCAAGTGGCAGGAATATGGACAAACTCAAGTTGTCATTGCTTTCGGAAAATTTAATCAAATGAAGAAAATTGCTCTGTTAACAAAAAAAAAGAAAATGGTACTTCCCTGGTGGTTCAGTGGCTAAGACTCTGCACTCCCAATGCAGGGGGCCCCAGTTCAATCCCTAGTCAGGGAGCTAGATTCCACATGCTGCAACTAAGAGTCCATATGCCACAACTAAAGATTCTGCAGGTCACAAAGAAGATCCCGCACGTATTAACGAAGATCCTGCATGCTGTAACTAAGCCCTGTGCCGCCAGATAAATAAATATTAAAAAAAAAAAAAGAAAGAAAAGAAAAAAAACATTTTTCTTCGCCTTCCATTCCAAACCTTTATCACTGAAGGGAAATTAAAGCGGGAAATGCTGGGAGTAAGAAATAACACAATCATGTTTTTATAACCTACATCATGTTATTTGGAATCTCTTCTTTCTTCTTTCCAGATGGAAAAGACTAAGTTTAAGGCATTTCTGTGCAGACAGAGTGCTCTGATATCTGCCTGTCTCTTTGTTATTGAACTTTTTGTTGAATTAGATTTCATGGGACTTTATGGTTATCGACTTGATTTTTAGTGTTTTGTTGCAAAGAAGTCTGCAAATATTTTGAGTAATAGGGTCATTCCTATATGCCCTTCTATCAGATTGCTTGGCTCGATTCTGGGTGGAGACAAATTGTTTGCTGCTTGGTTCATTGGACTTGGAAGCATTAAAAAAAAAGAAAAAAAGTCATGTTATGTATGTGTTTCTTTCCTGTAACATATAAGATTGCTATTGTTGGGAAATCTCACATTCTAGAAAGTTTTTACCTGAATGAGAATGCAGAGGAAAACTATACTGGTCTCTCAGAGAAAACAAGATAAAATAAAAATTCAATTTAAGCTATACACACATTCACACACATACACCCACACCCACACACAGAGTCTTGTATATAATTTTAGGGATTCATTATGGTATTGAAGTCCATCCATGGATTTCTACTGGGCCCTGGGTCTCAGGATATATCCAGGAGGGATCTGGACTGGACTTGTGAACAAGTTTAGTTGCTGTCTTTGATTTGTTAAATGAACATACACTTAAATGGCTTTGTATGTATGAATGAATTTCTCTTGAAAGACACAGAAGTAGACTTGGACAAAAAAAAAAAAATTCCCATTTTTGGGTAGGATTACTCAACATCATAAAGTTGTCAGTTCCCCCTAAGTTAATTTAAAATTTCAATGCAATTCAATAAAAATACCAGTGAACATTTTTTTATTGAGCTAGACAAATTGATTCTAAAGTTCATATAAAAAATTTAATGAATGGCCAGGAAGACACTGAAAAGGTAAAACCATGAGAGAGACTAGCTTTACCAGACATAAAAACACACCATGAAATCACTATAATTAAATCAGTATGATACGAGCTCATGAATAGGCAAACAGGCTAGAGCAATAGAACAGGGGGAAAAAAATTCCCAAAATAGACACAGCACATATGGAAATTTAGTATAATATAAAAGTGGTATCTCAAATCACTACAGGAAAAATGAGCCTTACAGTAAGTGGTCTTGAGACAACTGGGTAACAATTTGGAGAAAAAATAAAATTAGATACATACCTCATACTATATACAAGAATAAACTCCTATAATAACCTAAACATACTGTACGTAAGAATAAATGGAACAGGGATATAAATGGAAAAAAAAAAAGAACCCATAAAAGTGAGGAAAACATAAGTAGATTCTTCTTTAACTTCATTGTATGGAAAGGCTTTAACCTATATTTAGAATTTACAGACAATAAATAAATTGATACATTTGACTACATAAAAATAATTTGCATTCAAAGAAAACTATTAACGAATCAAAAGACAGTTGAGGGTTTTTCATGTAAGGAACTTGGAAGTTGCCTCTATGTTCTAAGGAGTAAAAAGCTGAACAGACTGAAAAACCTTAGAAGTGAGGACGCAAGGGAAACAGCTGCTCCCAAAATGGAAGAGGCAGTCGGGTGAGTACAAGGACTTGCTGCTTACTGAACAGAAATTCATGAGACTCAGTTTTCTTAATAAGGCCTGCCCTCAGGAGAAACTAGTTAACCAGAGCCTACTGCAGTATTATCAGAGCCTAACTGACATGGGGAAGAGAAATACCCAATGCTAGTCCAACTCTAGCCATCTGTTCCCACCTAAGGGAGGAGAAAGAAACCCTGAGAAGCACTTGTGAAGTACATAGTCCAGAGGCACAGGCTTACAAAAAGACTGAGATCTAATGATAGGATGCTTCTCCTTCCTGCACACTTTCCCACCTCGTTCCTCAAAACCTATTTATAGAAATTCTTTTTATCGGGTGCTTTATGTCTGGCTTCAAAACAAAAAAAAAAATTACAAGGCATACCAAAAGGCAAAAAAATATAATTTGGTGAGAACCAGTTATGGCAGGGATGTTGGAATTATCAGATGGAGAATTAAAACAATTATGACTAATATGCTAAGGGCTCTAGTGGATAAAGTAGACAGCGTATAAGAAAAGATTGGCAATTTGAGCAAAGAAATGGAAATCCTAAGAAAGAACCAAAAAAAAAAAAAAGCTATAACATTGAAGAGAGATTTAAAAAAAAATGTCTATGATGGGTCTATGATGAACTTATTGGTAGACTGGACATGGCTGAGGAAAGACTCTCTGAGCTTGAGGATATCTCCATAGGAATCTCCAAAACTGAAAAACAAAGATTGAAAAGAAATAGAACAGAATATTCAAGGACTGTGGGACAACTACCCAAAGTGTAATGTTCATGTAATAGGAATACCAGAAAGAAAAGAAAGAGAGAAAGGAACAGAAAAAATATTTGAAACAGAATGACTGAGAATTTCTCCATTTTAATGTCACACATCAAACCACAGATCCAGGAAGCTCAGAGAACACCAAACAAGATAAATGCAAAAATCTGCAGCTAGGCATACCATATTCCAACTAGAGAAAATCAAAGATAAAGGAAAAATCTTGAGAGAAGCCAGAGGGAAAAACACCTTCCCTATAGAGAAATGAAGATAAGACATATACCTGATTTCTTCTTAGAAACTGCACACAAGAAGAGAGTATAGTGAAATATTAGAGTATTGATAGAAAAAAATCCACCAACATGGAATTCTGTACCCTGCAAAATTATCCTTCAACAATGAAGGAAAAGTAAAGACTTTTGGACAAAACAAAAATTGGGGGAATTTGTCGCTAGTAGACTTACCTTGCAAGAAATCTTAAAAGAAAACTTTTTTTTTTTTTTTTTGCACGGATTTTAGGATCTTAGCTCCCCAACCAGGGATTGAACCCTTGCCTTCAGCAGTGAAAGAGTGGAGCTCTAACCACTGGACTGCCAGGGAATTCCAAAGAAAATCTTAACAACTACACTTCAATTTTAAAAAAAAGACTTCACTTCGCTCTACAGTAGACACTAACACAACATTGTAAAACAACTATACTGCAATTAAAAAAATTAAAAGAAAATCTTTAGAGAGAAGTAAAATGAAATTGGTAAAAAACTTGGATATATATAAAGAAAGGAAGAGCATCAAAGAAGGAATAACTGAGGGTAAAATAAAAACTTCTATTTTTCTTATTCTTGTTGATTTAACAAGTAACAGTTTGTTCAAAATAATAATAGCAACAATGTATTCAATTATATGCATATGTATATACATCCATATCTACTTATGTATGCTTATATATAAGTGAAATAAATGACAACAATGATACAAGGGACTAGAGAGAAAAATTAGGATTACTTTATTGTTATAAGGTACTCACATTGCCCATGAAGTGGTATAGTGTTATTTAAAGTGGACTTTGATTAATCATAAATGTATGATGCAAACTCTAGAGAAACTACTAAAAAAAGTAAAAAATGAAGTATAACTGATATGCAAAGAAAGGTGAGAAAATTGAGTGATATAAAATGCTCACTTAAAACCACAAAAGGCAGAAAAAGAATGAAAGACAAAAATAGGAACAAAGAACAAGTGCAACAAACAGAAAATAGTAACAAATACAGTAGATATGAATCCAGCTATATCAATAATCACTTTGAACGTCAGTGGACTAGATGCAACAATTAAAAGAGATTGTGAGAGGGAATAAAAAATAAGACCCAACTATATGTTGTCTACAAGAAACCCACTTTAAATATAATGACACATATAAATTAAAAGTAAATGGATGGAGAAAAACATACTCCTGATTTTAATAATTGTAGAATGGTTATATAAGATGCTAACTTCTGAGAAATTGGATGAAGGGCATATTGTAGATGTAGTATTTCTGCAGCTATTTTTTATAAGTATGAGATTATTTCAAATTGAAGAAATAAAATCTAAAAATAATTAATAAAATATCAATCAAAATGAACTGTATGACATGAAAAATCTCTTTAATATATTCCTTTTTAAACTTTATTAAAATGTGCTAAAATTTAAAAGGGTTCAATTTTAAAATATTCTTTTAATTCTAAATGATATAATATAGAAGTTATAACATTGCAGTTTCAAGTACTTACCTTCAAGTAAAAAAGCTAAAAAACTGAATTTTTGAAACACATTTAGTTAACAAGTTGAGAACAAAAGATAAACATGTTCAGAAAAAATTTGAGAGACTTGTTAAATTTTGGAAAATACGTTTTTGTCTTCTAAAAGTATCCAGGTAAATATCTGTGAATTATGTGGCATAATAAATGTTTCAAAAGTGGGAGTTTTCTTTAGGACAGAAAGTAATATTTTATAAAACATTTAAATTATGGTTTGAACAACTCTACTTAGGCTCTTTCAAAGGCTGGTTTCAATTGAACATAGTTGTTCAGATGGTCCCAATTCAAAAAATATTGCAATTAAAATAAGCCAGTTGAGCTCTGACAAACATTGATTTCAACCTTACACAAGTGTCAAAGTTGTTGATTTTAACAGTAGATTGCCAAATGGATGCGGTCACTGTAAACCACTTACAAAAAAAGAAAACGTAGGTACCTTTGCTGAGAGAACACCTTTAAAAAAAACTCTCAAGCACAGGATTTTCATTTTCATCTGGAGTGATATTTAGAAGCCATAATAGGCAGTTCTATGGGAATTTTTTGGATTATCAGGTATAAAGTTGTTCTGAATGGCTTTGCCTATAACTAGAATTTATTAGCTCTGTTTTGACTTCTGCAACACAGAGTTGCAGACATAGTGCACTACAACTAGCAACAAATAGTGGATTCTTTCTTCTGCTTCTTCCTGTAATTATAGATGTACAGTTGACCTTCGAACAACATGGGTTTGAAATATAAGTGTGGGTCCACTTATACGCAGATTTTTTTCCATAAATGTAGTATCTGTAAATAAATATGAATTTCATTTTCACATTACCTTTTCATTTTGATGTCTAATGTTATAAATACATATAACATCTACAGTGTTTTGTATCATATAAGACAATATTGATATAGGTACAGACAGACAATTCATCTTGGAAACATGACATAAACTTATGGTATTGATAAATACAGTTCAGTACTGTAAATGTATTTTTTCTTCCTTATGATTTTCTTTATAACATTTTCTTTTCTCTAGCTTAATTTATTGTAAGAACACAGTGTATAATACACATAACATACAAAATATGTGTTAATTAACTGTTTAGGTTATTGGTAAGGCTTCTGGTCAACAGTAAGCTGTTAGTAGTAGCAGTTAAGTTTTGGGAGAGTCAAAAGTTATATGCTGATTTTCAGCTGCACAAGGGTGGGTGCCCCTAACCTCCACGTTGTTCAAGGGTCAACTGTAGTTATAATTATAGGTGAGCACTGGAAACTTAACAAATGGTGGTTTTATTTATCGTAGATGCACTCTTAGCCCTCTATATACATGCAGTAGTCTTAAAGGTTAATATTCTTGCTATTTTTCTTTCTCTCCTCCTTTGGGCCTCAAGTGTAACTGCTTTAACTATTTCATGTCTGGGTGTTTTAGACTTTAAACACTGTCTTTAATGTATGACCTCACTTTCTCCTGCCCTTCGGACCAGGCATTTCTACTTGTATTCCGTCTTTACGCTTTAGTTCTGTGTAAAGAACTCCTGCTTGGATTCATTTCATTGGCTATCTTAGAATTTCTTCAGATTGCAAACCTGTGGCACTAAACTGGCTCCTTGCAATCCAAGTTGGTCTACCTGAGCAATGATGAGGGGAGATTCTGACAAGTGGGGTGATTTTAGAACCACCTAAACAGGACTTTTTAGAGCATGGATATCAGATGGGGGGAAAAATGGATCAGCCGCTTCATTTGGACAGCCTCTGATTGTGTAACCAGTTTAAAGGGATAGCCTTAGTACTGTTGTATCAGCCCACACAAAGTAAGAGGCTCTATAAAAGTTAAGGAATTACGCGAAAAAACCCGAAAAAACCCTTGGGCTTCCCTGGTGGTGCAGTGGTTGAGAGTCCGCCTGCCGATGCAGGAGACACGGGTTCGTGCCCCAGTCCGGGAAGATCCCACATGCCGTGGACCGGCTGGGCCCGTGAGCCATGGCCGCTGAGCCTGTGCGTCCGGAGCCTGTGCTCCAAAACAGGAGAGGCCACAACAGTGAGAGGCCCGCGTATCGCAAAAAAAAAAAACAAAAAACAAACAAAAAAAACCCCACAATGCTAAAAACTCAAGGAAGTTTCTGAGAAGCAAGATTGAGGGCTTGTTACTGCTGGGGTGGAGTTTGAGACTGATGACTTTCAATCCAACATCACCTGCTAGAGCAAGAGCACCAAGCAGCTCATGTGTTTGGTCCTCTGGTTGTTGGTAGTTCATCCTCCTCTTCCCTGGAAAAGCCCTGGATATTGGGAAAGCCTAATAATGTTCAATGCCCTCTGAAGGTAGTTTGGTTTGTCAAGTATTTATCAGGATATTAAAAGAGAAGCTTATTGACCCTTGATCCAGTTCCTTTCTAAAGAAGCAAAGCCCGGGCTTCCCTGGTGGCGCAGTGGTTGAGAGTCTGCCTGCCGATGCAGGGGACACGGGTTCGTGCCCCGGTCCGGGAGGATCTCACGTGCCACGGAGTGGCTGGGCCCGTGAGCCATGGCCGCTGAGCCTGTGCGTCCGGAGCCTGTGCTCCAAAACAGGAGAGGCCACAACAGTGAGAGGCCCGCGTATCGCAAAAAAAAAAAACAAAAAACAAACAAAAAAAACCCCACAATGCTAAAAACTCAAGGAAGTTTCTGAGAAGCAAGATTGAGGGCTTGTTACTGCTGGGGTGGAGTTTGAGACTGATGACTTTCAATCCAACATCACCTGCTAGAGCAAGAGCACCAAGCAGCTCATGTGTTTGGTCCTCTGGTTGTTGGTAGTTCATCCTCCTCTTCCCTGGAAAAGCCCTGGATATTGGGAAAGCCTAATAATGTTCAATGCCCTCTGAAGGTAGTTTGGTTTGTCAAGTATTTATCAGGATATTAAAAGAGAAGCTTATTGACCCTTGATCCAGTTCCTTTCTAAAGAAGCAAAGCCCGGGCTTCCCTGGTGGCGCAGTGGTTGAGAGTCTGCCTGCCGATGCAGGGGACACGGGTTCGTGCCCCGGTCCGGGAGGATCTCACGTGCCACGGAGTGGCTGGGCCCGTGAGCCATGGCCGCTGAGCCTGCGCGTCCGGAGCCTGTGCTCCGCAATGGGAGAGGCCGCAACAGTGAGAGGCCCGCGTACCGGAAAAAAAAAAAAAAAAAAAAAAAAGAAGCAAAGGCCAACTCTGGGTCAGACACAGGGACAACTTTATAAGGGTCCTCTTGCTTAGTCCTGTCATTACTGTATGATCTAGACTTTATTAATTATTCCTATTTAATGGGTTAGAAAATTAAAACCTGGCAAGAGAAATATGTCCCATGCAAATGCTGTAGTTGGGTCTAAACCCAATCAGATTATTGCAGAGCCCCAACATTAACCACATCTTTATCCTGGGCTAGATGCTGTTAAAGGAAATAATTGCACTGCACACGTGTTAAAATGGCATGGAAGATTTTACCCAAGACTATTGCAAAAGGGGAGAGAGTTTGAACTCAACCCTGAATATGATAAGGACAAGGGGGAACGTGTAGCCAATGGGTAAAGTGAGGGAGTGGATGGAAAGTTACTAACTTTGTTAGGTGGCAAGGGTGAGAGGGAAGAGGAACTTGGTTAGATATCAAGGGCAGGGATTCTCTGTAAACTGGTTTAGCCGGATTCTTTGCTAAATCTGAGCTGTGCAGGCTAAAGTTGGGGTGGGGAGGACTCAGAGGCGCCTGGCTAAATTTTGGTCAAAGGGAGATTCATTGTCAATGCACTAGTGAATTAAGTTGCTGAAAATATTAGAGTTTAGAATGGGAAAAACATGTGTATAAAATGGTTGTTGAGGTTATTTCGGATAGAAATTTGGTTAATTTGTACATGCTGGTGAACAATGACAGGCTTTAGAAAACTCTTGGACCTCATTTCCCCGTGGTCTTGATTAAATTACTCATATTGGCAGGAAACCCCGGTGTATCAGGTCTGATATGCAGGAGGAGAGTAAAGAGGAATAATGTGGAAATGTTTCAAAATTTTTATTGCATAGTTTAATATTTATTTCTTTCCTGTAGTTACAACCTCATTATCTGGATTTTGTAAAGCTCTCCCACACTTTCCACTCTCCTTCCTTCCCATTGATCTCCATCTTTTTCTTTTATGCTGTCTTCATTTCCAAAGTAGAGAAAAAAGGAAAGTTACTCTTTTTATATATATATATCTAGAGTCTTATTTTCAATTTACTTTATTTTTTCTCATAACTTTTAAGTTTTAAAAATGTTAAGTCACTCTCTTCCTTAAAATGTGCTATAGCAAGAGATAAACATACTCAACTATTTTAGGACATGAAACCTTAAATTATCAGTGAAAGCCAGATGAGTTTTGGAGACATCGGTATGCAAGAGCATGTACCAGAGACTATTTGGTTTCCAAAGGTCCTTCATAGCATCCAGTCCTGAAACAACAAACATCCTTTTGCTCTTGAAACTGGTTCAGTACAGAATAGAAAGAACAAGCCCGGCTGCTTAAAGCTTTGGAGGTAAGCCGACCATTTGCTTAACAAAGCAAGGCCTTACTCTACCTCTACAAGGCGCTTTCATCTGAACACTGGGTTTGGAACCAAGTAGAAACAAGCTCTCTACAGTGGGATTCATCACTTCCTGGTTTCAGACTGGCACAAAGAATAGATTCTTTTATTTTCCTGCTATTCACATTTTTAGACAGATCCGAAACTAGAGGTGTGCTTAGGTAATGATGGCTGGTACACATTTCCTTTTCTCCAGCTGGGGACTCAGATTCTTATTTTCCCAGAGCAAGGTGAAACTGCTTTTCAGCTCAGCTCACTAAAAGCTGATGCAAAGTAATATGAAAGGAACAGTCCTTAATAATGAGAAAGATAATTGGAAACATACAATCTCTGCTGCCCCTTTTGAATGCCCTTTATTATTATTATTTTCTTGGCCTTTAAATCCCACAGGTTTCTTTTCTGAGGGCAGGGGGTAGAGAGGAAAGCTCTTTAACTATACAGATACTGCTAAAATCAGATAATTTGATTTAACATGCATTTCAGAAAGCCATTTGTTCCCCATATTCCCATTTTTGTGTAATTAACGAGAACCTTGCATCGATTTGTGTCTGTACATACTGGAATTTTGAACGTAGGGTTAATCACCAGCACAGACAGGGGTTCATCTCTGCTGCCTTTTACGAGTGGTCAGTCTCTTCTGATTTTTTTTTTTTATGTATTTTAAAAAAAAATTTTATTTTATTATTTTTTGGCTGCATTGGGTCTTCGTTGCTGCATGCTGGTTTTCTCTAGTTGCGGCGAGTGAGGACTATTCTTCATTGTGGTGCATGGGCTTCTCATTGCGGTGTCTTCTCTTGTTGTGAGTGTGGGTTCTAGGCGCTCTGGCTTCAGTAATTGCGGCGCATGGGCTCCGTAGTCGTGGCTCATGGGCTCTAGAGCGTAGGCTCAGTAGTTGTGGCGCGTGGGTTTAGCTGCTCCGCAGTATGTGGGATCTTCCCGGACCAGGGATTGAACCTGTGTTCCCTGCACTGGGAGGCGGATTCTTAACCACTGTGTCACCAGGGAAGTCCCAGTCAATCTCTTTTGAAATGGAAATAAAAAATACAAACTAAAACCAAAACTGAACACAGGCAAGTACTGTTTGTGCTTGCAAATGTCCATAACTGTAAAATTTGTTATTGATCTGACTCACCCTTTCAACAGATCCTGGATGTTACAAACACAAATGCACACATTCTTGGTGTTCAGAAGTGGGTCAAGTTTCCCTTCCTCAGCAACCTAAGCTCATGGGGAAGATGCCCCTAGATAAGAAACTAAGCATTGAACCACTAATATTTTGGGCTAGCTCCTGCCAGAACACTTTTGAAGACCATCAAATTTAATTTTCCTTGAAATATAAGAGCACCTAGAAACAATATTCTTCAATCTTTGGCCTCTTCTTAAAAGACAGTAGTTGAAGGAAGAGAGATATCAACATTGCAGGTGGGCTTTCACTTCTTCCTGATCAAAACCTGTTAGAAATAAAATTCTAAAGATTGGTTCTAAAGCAGAAAACAGCCGAAAATGAACGAGAGAAAATGATGAAGGACTGATTGACAGTAGGTAGAAATCTAAATATTCAGTAAATAAGCATTTTATTAAATGTTGTACAAGATAGTCACTAAGAAAAAGGCACATTTTCTATCTTTGAAGACCTCTTTCATTCTAGTCACTGGTATAGGACAGAGGAAGTAAAAGCATAGCCTCATTTGTTATTGGCAAACAACAAAAATAAAACAATTCAGTAAAGGGTTGGATGTCCTTTATTCAGGAAAACAATCCATGGATTGGGGGGAGAATAGTCCCCCCCCCCCCACTTCTTCCCCTGGGATTTTAGGCAAAATCAAGTTTTATAGAGCGTTAGAAGAGGCAGTACAGAAGTAGGGCACGAGTGGCCAGAAGATCAGGGATTTTCTTAAAAGGCTAACTGTCCTGTCTTTCAGGGTAAGCTGAGCTAGCTGGAGGGGAGCTGGAGGTGTGACTGGTGTGAGTTAAGTTTCCTTGGCTGTGAGGTGTTTTCCGTAAGTGCAGGCTGAGTTAGGTTTCCATCTGTGACATGGGCCAGGCCACTGGGGCAGCTTCCATTTTGTGGGTCCCAACATGTACTAATCACGTTGGATCACCCTCAGTCCCCAAAAGAGGTGAGCAGTAAACTAGAATTGTTCATTCTCTCTTTTTCCCCTCTGTCTCAAAATCCAGTTCCCTGCTTCTCCCTGTCTTTACAGCATGTCTAAGGTTTATAAGGACTTAGATTGACCTAGAAACACTTGAAGACATAGAGGAGGCTTTAAAAACAAACAAACAACAAGACCACAATAAAAGAATTTTATAGAAGAAGGAAGAGCAAATACTACATTCTATTTGACAAGGTCTTTTTTATGATGCGGCTGAACATGACATTGATTTTTTTGAGGTTCTATCTTTTCTTTTGTTTGGAACATAGTCTTCGATTTCTTCGTTTTGCTCGACTCTGTGTTGGTGTCTATGCGTTAGATAAACAGCCCGCTCTCCCGGTCTTAAAGGAGACGCCTTGGGTAGGAGAAGAGCGTCATCGTTCAACCCTGCCCTGGCTCTTGGTTGTCGCTCAAACTTTTGTGACCGTCCAAGTGGCCTATTTTATTTTTAGTGGCTCCCACTAGTTGAAGGCTTTCCAAGACGTCAGTGTTCCAAAGTGAGGAATTTAGGCAGCACCGAGATTCAGGCAGATTGGAAGCCAGACCCTCGGGCAGCAGCTTTGAAAATATGCAAATATATGCAGTCCTGTGGGACCCCAAGCATAAGCCCCGTGGCCGGCAGATCCCGAGGTGTCCCCTGGGTGGCAGCTGCAAAACCAGGGCACCAGATGAGTGTATGAGCTTCCACCTGGGAGACAGCAGTGAGCTGCAGCCGGGCGTAGGGAAAGCAGGAGGACGACGTCCACCGGGGAGGAAAAAAAGGAAAAAAAGATGGCTCCCAGCCATCTCCATCCCGGAGAGTATGCAGGCCCCCAAACGTTTGTCAGGTTAGACCCCTGCCCCTCAGGCTGATGCGCCAAGACCAGCCAGTGGGCCTGTTCCACAAAGAACGGGTGTCCCTGGACCTGCCGCTTCCTCCCTGGGTCCTGGAGCTGGTGAGTCCGAGCGCGCGAGCCGTTTAAGACCTGTTTCTCAGGCGCTTATAACCTTGTGGGTCTCGGGGACGTGAACCCTGTTGATTTTCAAAGCTAGATGGTTGGGGGGTTCATCTCTCGGGGGCAGGTCTTAAAAGTTGGGAGTGCCTGGTGTGGAGTTAAAATCCTTTGCTTCTTAAGGAGAAGCTCTGGGTTTTGAGTTCCCTCTGACGTGGGGTTGGGGATGTCTGGCGAGATGGTGGCCCAGCCTCTTCCACCGGCTTCCATGGGCTTCTCTCCTCTACCAGATGTGTGGGAGTGACTCGGACAGTTTTTAGCTTTTTTTCAGAGGAAGTTGTTCCCTATGTAGCTGTAGATTTGATGAGTCTGTGGGAGGGGGTGAGTTCAGGATCCTCTTTTGTCACCATCTTGAACCGGAGCACTGATGTTGATTTTTGAATGCTGAAAATAATAAATAATGGCAAATTCAGAACTATTCACGGTGAGCATGGGACAAGGAAATTGAATGAATATCTTCACAATTTTCTATCAGACTTTTCATGCCCAAGAGACCTGTTATACCAGAAGAGTTCTGAACTAATCATTTAAAAATCCAAACCCCAAACTAAACAAAACAAAAAACCCTGTTCAAGCATGCACTAAATAAATTCCAGTGGTTAATGAAACCAAACCCAAGAAGCATCTTAGTTTTGTATAAGGCTTCTCCTTTAATAAGCATCATTGTTAATGATAAATATTCTAATTATATACAGTGTTCGTTGAACGAATAAATCCTGAAGTTGTTTTATTTTTTATTGCAGAAGTAATATACTTTGTTTGTGGCTACTATAGAGAAACACAGTTGATTTTTAGACATTAACTTTTAATTCTAATAATTTATCTGCGTATCCTTTGGTATTCTCTATATACATAATGTGTGTATGTTTGTGTGTAAAAAGTTTTCTTTTACTTTTTTTCTCCTTCATTTTTATATCTTTTTTCTTCACTACAGTTGGAATAGAAATGGGAAAAATATCCCTGTCTCATTTCTTATCTTAGAAAGAACGCTTTCAACATACACCATTAAGTATGTTTGGTGCAGTTCTTTTTGGAGGGTTGGGGGATCCGTTATTAAAATAAGGAAATTCTCTTTTAGTTGCTACAAGTTTGGTTTTTTTTTTAATCATGAATTGATGTTGAATTTAATCAAATATTTTTCCTTAAGTCACTGAAATGACCGTATGATTCTTCTTTAGTCTATGTGTTGGAAAGCTAGTGTCACTATAGAACTGCATAACAAATCACCCCTAAACTCAGCAACTTAAAATGACAATCAGGCTTCCCTGGTGGCGCAGTGGTTGAGAGTCCACCTGCCGATGCAGGGGACGCGGGTTCGTGCCCCGGTCCGGGAAGATCCTACATGCCGCGGAGCGGCTGGGCCCATGAGCCATGGCCGCTGAGCCTGCGCGTCCGGAGCCTGTGCTCCGCAAAGGGAGAGGCCACAACAGTGAGAGGCCCGCGTACCACCAAAAAAAAAAAAAAAAAAAAAAGACAGTCATCTGCGTCAGATCTATTAATATCTCACTGGCCAAAGCAAGTATGGCTTAGTCCTATCTCAAAAGGAGGAGAACCCACTCTGCCACCAGGAGAAGAACTTCAAAATTCCATGACAAAGGGCATGGACGCAGGGAAGGGCCAATAAAAAGATCTTCCACATTCCGTTCTTTGGCCACAGTTATTCACAACACTTCACCTGCAAACTACACTCGTATCTTGGGATCCCCCAAACCTCACAATGCACAACATGTGGCTTAAGATGAGATCAAGAGGCTGCTCCTCCCCATCTAGAGACCAATAAACCAAAAAGGTCAAATTATCCTCCCCATTTACAGGCAACATTGAACCATGGTCAGGACAACATAATAAATGCTCTCAGGTAATGGGAGAAAGGAGGTATATAGTCGTCACTAGTCCAAGGCAATTCTGAAATTCCACTGGTAAAATGCTAGCATCTCTCCCTATTTAGAGACAGAAAATACTCCTTAATTAACCTATTTTGCTGTCTGAGAATGGCTTCCCATCACTTCTCCTTGCTCTTGCCTGTACCCTCTGGGATACCTTTCCTTTTCCATTATTCTTCCTGGCTTTTTCTGAGGAAGGCATTAAAAAGTATGCCTTGGAAAAAAACATATGCCTTTTGGGGGAGCAGATGAGTTTTATTGTCCTGTTTCCTGCCTGTAGAAAGTTGAGGACTAAGAGATTTTTAAAAAATCTCCAACAGTATCTGTCTTTTTTTAGCCAAGTGTGGTGACACTTTTGCTAATAGAGATCTCTTACAAAGCTTGTTGATTATGTATTTGATTTCACTCAACTCTTTGTCAAATGCTTACTGTATAGTTCTTTCAAAGACATTTCTTTCTTTCTTTAGACTTAATTATGGATATTTTGCGTCTTATGTTTCTATGGGACCAAGTCCTTAAGCTTTCTAGTTGTTTTTTATTCAGCTGGAAGGATCTACTAGATGCCACCTTAATTTTTTAGAGCTCTTCACATAGGGCATGACTACTTCGTCCATGATTTGGTTTTTACTACCAAGCTTAATCAAATGGCCAAAGCCTTGATTTAATCACCCACCCCCAGTCTGTATCATATTTTGAGAATCTTTAACTCTCTGGACATGTGTAGATGAGAAAGTTTTATTTTTCAACCTACCAAGTTCTGGCCTCCTTATATCCTTTTAAAGTCTGTTTACAAACTGGGCAGTTGTTTTCTGAATTTATCCTTGCTTTGAAGTGCCTTACTTCATGAAGCAAAAGCGATCAACTGAAGCTTTGAATGTCCTGCCTAGAAAACATCTTTCCTTAGACTATAAATTCTGTAAGGTCGGATCTTAAGAAACGGCACCGCGAAACAAAGGAAAGTTTCAAGTGAGCTTTATTAGGGAGCGCTCCCGGGCGAGGTTCACTGGTCCGAGAGAAAGGGGCCAGAGAAGTCGCACCCGGGCGAGGGTTGGGCAAGATTTTATAGGGGAAGAAGGGAAAGGGGTGTGGTGAATCTGGGAGGGCTCAGGGTATTCCTTATTTGGTGGTCTTTTCTGGTGTCCTGGGGGATCGTTGGTCCCGCCCCTCGAAAGGCGGGAAGGCTGGGCCGGGTTCAGAGTCCCCAGGTCAGTTCCTGGAACTGGGTGGTCCGGAAAGTCTCCAGGTCAGTTTCTGGAACTGGGTGGTCCGGAGAGTTTCGGTCTGATGCAGCCTGTGAATCTGATTGTGTTCCCCTGCCTCGGGCCAGCTGGCCTTACAAATTCATTAGTTATATTTTACGTCTTCCATGTAATAGCGACAGTGTTGCCACTGCATAACATAGGTCATCATTTTTTCAGTGTCTTGTATTAGTTCCTTGCCAATTTTCAAGACTCAACATTTTTCTCACCTTCTACTATCTGGTCCCAAACTGATGCTACACATATTAGTTTTTTGTTAAAGCAGCATCCAGTCCCGTTTTGGTTAGTTAACATCACGATAATGCAGCAGACTAACCATCCTGAAACTTAATGCCTTAAACAACAGTCATTTATCCTCACAGATCTTCAGGTCAGCTGGAATGGCTCTGTTCAGGTTTGTGAGACTCATCTTGGGACCAGTTGGCTAGTCAGGGCATGTTCTTCTAATGGTGGTGGCAGAAGTACAAGGTATCAAGCCCACCCAAGTGAGCGATTTCAAGTCTCTGCCTCCTCTACTGTAAAATATCCTTGGCCAGAAAACTCACGTAGCTGAGCTCCAAGTCAAAGAAAAGGGAAATGCATTCCAAATGTAGTTGAGAGGGAAGGCCAATTTAAATGACAAAAGTCATGGATACAAAGAGAGGTGAAGAGCCTACTCCATTCTGTTTCTGTGGTGAATTCCATTGATTAATTATTCATGTTAAATTATACTTGCATTCTTAGAATAAACCTCCTTTTATCCTGAAAGATTATACTTGTTGTATTTTGCTGGATGTGTCTTGTTAATATTTTGTTTAAGATTTTAAATTTATGTTCCTGAGAGACTGATGTTTTTTCTTTCAGTTTTTGAGATTAAGGTGTTTCTGCCCTCATAAAATGAGTCGGAAAGATTTTGCTACTTTTCTGTAGTCTGAGTGTGTATAAGAATGGTGTTGTCTCTTTCTTAAGTGTTGGTAGAATTTATTAATAAAGCTATACATACCTGGGGATTATTTTTGTGGGAAGGCTTTTAACTACAGATGGAATTAGTTTAATACTTATAGGATCATTTACATATTCAATTTCTTTTCGTGTCGGTTTTGGCATTTGTGTCTTTCTAGAAATATTCTATTTATGTAAAATTCCAAATCTATGGGTAAAAGTTGATATCTTCGTATCTTTCTAATGTCTGTGGGATCTATAGTTATGCTCCCATTTCCATCCCTCATACTGATGTTTTCTGCCTTCTCTCTCTCTCTCTCTCTCTCTCACACTTTGCCTCTGATTGTTTACTAATCTCTTCCACCTTGACGTCATGCATTCGCTTTACAGAGGCAATTGCTTCAGCCAGATTTTTACATTCAAGGTGGTATACTTAGCCATATTTTTGTTTGCACTATGACAGTATTTTTGTGGTGAGTGTTCTTAACTGCCTTTGTTTTTCTTGTTCTTTTCTCCCTTTATTCTGGTAGTGTCCTTTTTAAAAAAGATTTTCTGCTGGCTTCATTTTGATCACTCATCTTTGATTGAGTTCCTGTACCAGTGATTTAAGGGGTAGGACTCAGAACCATTTTCCAAGTTTGTAGGCATTTTCCTTATGTCTCTGCATTTTCATAAGTTAATACTTCTAGTCTTTTCTTTTTCCCAATCAGTAGACATCAAGAGCTGTAGGTCTGGTTTACCATTCAAAATTTGTCTTCCTTCCTTACAGGAGGTCAGCTGTTTCTTGCAAATATGGCTTATCTGTGTAATTCTGTATTTAACTCTCTTCTGCTTATTAGAACCAAACTGGATTAACTGAAGCTCTCATCTCTAGCATGCTTGCAGTTTTGTTAATTTTAGTTGTGTATCTGAGGGTGTGCACATCAGGGTCTACTCTGGAGATGTGTACCTTGATCCTTTTTGTGCAAAGATTAGATTCTTGTCTTGACTCTTCCTTATAAACCTACTGCATCTCACTGCATTGACACCTCTTCAACCTTGTTCATCTGTTAAATTTGGGGGGAGAGTCATTATTTTGCTAGTTTTTCAATGATGAATATTGTTTCTTTTTCCTTGTTCTCATTGTTGCATTTAGATTTCTTTCTAAATGGTAAGGGAAAATGCTAATTTTATAGAATTAATCAAAATTATGGATTGTGATGATATGTTTAAAATTTTGTTTGAATAACCTTTTGTTGGTGATCTTGAGGTCAAATCCTGTGCCCTTTTCTCATTAATGCACAACATTTGGCCTCCAGTGGATTAGGGACCAACTGTTTGGGTGAATCTGAACAAATCCAAATCCATTTTTGAAAAAAACAATTTAAAATGAATGTTTCAATGAAAAGAAACATTATTTTTGCGTTTGAAGAGTTCTTCCAATCTCTAGCTCAAAATATAAAAAGAGCACAAATCTTTTACAACCATAGGGTAGTAGGAAAATTGTTAAATAATATTGGTTGAGATCCTAGAGTATACAAAAAACTATACGTTGTAACACTGAGGTGGAGAAAACATATAAAGATGGTACTCAACTAACATGGAGAAATGGTAGAATAGATCTCAATACTAGGACTAGGCTACCTGTGTACTAATCCCATTTCTGCCCTATCCCAGTTGTGTGGCTTGAGCCAGTCACTTAACCTGCCTGTGTTTTCATTTGTAAAGATGTAGAAATAATAGTACCTCTTTATTAGAGTTGTTATAAGAATGAAATGAATTAATATATGTGAAGAGCTGAGAACAGTATTTGGCATTCTAAGCATTCAGTAGATGTTTCCTATTATTTTGTGGCAGTTGACCTTATATAAAGCTTTCTACAAGTCAAAATAAAATTTTTGTGATATGTATACATTCCTCAGCTAGATAGTAGTTTTGTATGCATGCAATGGAGAATAAATTGGCAGTCAGACTTTCATAGTTTTTTCTTCTATTATACTTTTGCTTCATATTATTTCTTTACAGATATTTGCTCTCAGTCTCTCACAATTGAAGCAATTCTGATATATGAAAATTACTTTGTTTTGAAGTTTTCAAGAATAGAGATCTTACACCTGTCAATCACTGTATACAAAGAGTTTATTCTCTAGTGTTCAGAAGATCAAAGAATCTGTTCCTTATTCAGGGCTTTTTCACCTTGTACATTGTCCACTGGTAACTGCTTCCAAACCTGAGAGACCCCGCTCTGTGTTAGCGTCTTCAAGAAAATTTCCCTAATACCTGCAGGACTGTGAGTCTCGGAACATCCACCTCACTTACTCTCAGTACTCTTCTAGCTTTTAGCTAGAAATAAAAGAATCTCCTAATAAAGTGGCTTAAATGATGGTGGTACTATTCCACAAACATTCTGCAAAGAGGCAGCTCCGTATTTGGTTCAGCAGAGCCCTGCTCTTACTGAGGAACCATCTTTTCACCCTGTTATCCTCAGAGTATCGCATGGGCCTAAGGACCTTGTTGAAAACTGATGGTTGCCAATCCAAAATCTTCCCTCCTCTGCTTTCTTCTTCTTTTTTTTTTTTTAACTAACAGAATGACAATTTTATATGCAGAGACTATATGTACAACTGAAAAAAAAAAGTCAAAGGAACTCCCCTTGGATGCTACTGACATCCAAATGAATTCTATAAAATAGCACTGCTTTGTTAATGTTCAAACATATTCCTTGGTACATTTTGGGGACTTTGACTTCACTATAAAAGTGATTCATGCACAGAATTAAAAGCTATTAGGATGGAAAGCCTTAAAGTAAAAATTAAGTTAAAGTAAAAATGATCTCCTCTCATTCACTCCCACACTCCCAATTTCCTCTCATCAGAAAGGCAGCTTTTATATTTTCTTGTATATCTTTAAAATGACATCATTTAAAATGTCTTTTATTTACTGCATTATTTCCTTTCTAGCCTTTTATTTTTCTGTTATAACCACCCCAATCCCATTACTCATCTTGTCTGTGTATTTTGAAGTGATTAGAAATCACTTTAGAACTCAACAGGGAAATATGTTTTCTTTATCAGAGAGAATATGTTCATTTCGGAAAAGAGTCTGAATTAACAAGACACCCTCTGAAGCACTAAGCCATGTGACCATTATAATTTTAACAATAATGGTCAATGATGGTGTGTGAATGTGTATTTTGTGAGTATATCACTGCCGTTTCACCCCAGTATTCTTCAATGTTAATAACCCTGGCAGTGAGAAAGATTTTGTAAATGGTGTTTCATCTTCAGTGGCAGGTAATATTTTATATTTTGTTTTAGCACAAGGGGTATGAATGATATCTTTTCACTGAAATGTATAGAAAAAGATGCAAGATTTTTAAAATGCTATACATGTCCTGGATGCATATGCTGGAAGAGTACAGGAGAGAAGCATGACCTAAGCTAATGCATTTGATGCTTGCTATAAAGTACAATATACTTTAAAGCAGGGCCTTTTGGATTTCTTCCAAGCTATTCTAAAGAACCATAAGAACCTTATTAAATAGGGGTTATACTCAGCAATGTTATAATGTCCTTTTAAGTCTCTCAGCCTACTTTTCCACACAACTTTCTCTTTCCCCCAGAGAATTATTTTATCCAGCCCTTCAGGAACTCTCATACTATTTCTCCTTCCCACGACTCCAAGGCAGTAGTATTCACTTACATCTTAAGTCACTGTGTTAGGATTCCATCTCTAACTCTGAATAGACAAGGTGTCTTTCACCTTAATTAAAGAAATATAAATCATTCTTGAGTGAATGGGGAATTTCTGAGCCTCTTAAATCTCACTCTGTGGGCTGAGAAGAAGGATGGTCTTTAATTTAGTATGAGATTATTTTAAAGACATTTAAAATGTTGCGTTTAGATTTCTTTCTGTATGTCTGGTAAAGTGCACACTAAGATTCTAAACACAAGTCACTGCCTCATGTTTTAATATGTACCTTTGTGACTATCTTTTTTGAGAATACAAATTGCTAAAGACAGTGTCACAGGTAGCATTTTAGTGAGGTTGCTGATTGACTTATGGGGGGGTCCCCCAATTTTTGGTTATAATCAGGTAACTTGGTAAAGAACACCAAAGAAAATTTTCTTAACTTTTTTAATGGCAGGATGGACTTTGGTTTTAAAGATTCCCTCACACCCAAGTCTTGCTGTGGTTGACTGCTTAACTTTTTGCTTTCTACTTTGAAAAGATGAAGCCTCCTCTGCAGTTTAAACCTTAGGTGGGTAAATGTGCTATGTTAGTGACTTGGTGGTAAAGTTACATAAAAAAAAATGGCAAAGCGTTAAATCAACTATACTTTAATAAAAAAAAGAAAGAAATTTTAAAAAATGTCAAACCATAACACTGTGATGGCTTCCAATCCTGACACAGTCATCTGGTTTGTTTGCAGTTACTTCAGAGTGTGAAATCATTTAAAATGTAATTCACAAATAAGGGGCAATGGAAATACTGTTGTGAAATTAGAGACACGATGAAAGGGTGCTCCTCCAAGGAGGGTTGTTACTGCTGTCACGAATCTGTTCTGGACTTGAGGTACAGTAGGTATTTCTTCACGATCTAGAATTCCATTAGTGACATTTGTGATTCTTTCAATAGTTTCTTAATGTACTTGAACTACCTGGTGAGCTGATTTATGGGGAATTATTTTCCTGTTGTCCATCCAAAGTCTGCCTAATTTTTTTTTTAATTAATTATGTTTGGCTGTGTTGGATCTTCGTTGCTGCTTGTGGGCTTTCTCTAGATGTGGCGAGAGGGGGCTACTCTTTGTTGTGGTGCACGGGCTCCTCATTGCGGTGGTTTCTCTTGTTGCGGAGCACGTGCTCTAGGCGCACGGGCTTCAGTAGTTGTGGCGCACCGGCTTAGTTGCTCTGCAGCATGTGGGATCTTCCTGGACCAGGGCTCGAACCTGTGTCCCCTGCATTAGCAGGAAGATTCTTAACCACTGCGCCACCAGAGAAGTCACTGCCTCATGTTTTAATATGTATCTTTGTGACTATCTTTTTTGAGAATACAAATTGCTATTTCATAACTCTTATTATTGTGTATAATCATTCAACTGAGTGTCACAAAAGTATTTAAAAGGAGAGCTGATTATATAAAAAGGAAGTTAGACAGCTGAGTGACTCCACTAACTTTTAACATTTGATTGAAAATCATACCCCGATATTAAAGTATGCTTTAGTCAATGTTAGTAGTTTTCCGTATGAGAGAAGCTCACTCAGTCCCATCTGTATGTCTGGTAAAGTGCACACTGAGATTCTAAACACAAGTAGTCTGGAATTCACTATTTACTTTTAAGTAATAAAAATGCCATTGAGAAATGTGTTTATATGTTGGCTCAGTTTTACATCCTTTTATTCAGAAGCTTTCTTTACTTTTAGAACAATAAGCACTCCTTCGTAAAACCAAATTCGTGGCAGTTGAAGACAACTTCAATATGTCTTTCCATTGTCAAAATCTTTTCTTGTGTATGAAGGTAATAAAAGTGGTTAAAATAATCATTTACAGAAAAAAAAAGAAAGAAAAGAAAGGAAGAAAGAAACTTCCAATGCAAAAATCTACATTAGACTTAAACTTTTTTTTCAGTTTATAGTATAGCAAATGTTACCCCCAAAATATCAATTTTGGTATTTTAATCCTATCAACATCTTTGGGAAGAAGTGTGGCCTCTCTGAAAGCAAAGAACACTGATGGTCAGCTGGAACGGGCAGGTTTGCAGGATGTTTCTGACGTAATCTTTGCTAAGTGAAGAAGCCGCAGTGTTTCTCTGTCACCCGGGACACTTGGATCAGCAATGCTTTGTGTATTAAGACTATTAAACCAACCACTGAGTGATTGTTGCCCCTTCCAGAGAAAGATCTGCAACTGATTCAAACAAAAGATTCCTCGGGCTAATAAAATATTCGTTGTGGCCAGAGTACCATTTTCTTATTTCCTCACCAAGTACCCCACTTTTCAGCTGGTAGAAGTCCTGTAGCTAAGGAGTTATTACAAGAAACAGAAATTTCCTCAAACTATTGTTTAATTAATTAAACAAGGAGGCCATTAGACTAAGGTGTCTCTAGTACCACGGTGGCCTAGGTAAGCAAACCAGAATCTAAGCCTCTAAGTGCCTCAGGTCAAAATGCTAAGGACAACCAATCACAAAGAGCCAGCTGGGCTCTAAGCTATAGCTGATCAAAAATTTCCTTTCTCTGCTTCTGCACTTTCTCTTTATAAGTCTCTCCCCTAAACACTTCCAGTTTGGTGCTGCACATTCGGATTCAGTTTTTGCTCAAACTCTTAAAAATTTTTGTATGCCTCAGTTTATTTTTTTAATGCTATTTTAAGTCAAGGAGGATTTGATGGGGATGGGTAAGAATACGGGGGGGGGGTGGGCTTCCCTGGTGGCACAGTGGTTGAGAGTCCGCCTGCCGATGCAGGGGACACGGGTTCGTGCCCCAGTCCGGGAAGATCCCACATGCCGCGGAGCGGCTGGGCCCGTGAGCCATGGCCACTGAGCCATGAGAGGCCACAGCAGTGAGAGGCCCGCGTACCGCAAAAAAAAAAAAAAAAAAAAGAATACAGGGGCATTTATAAGATCCAATTTCAGTAAGTGCAGCTGGTCCTCACAGGAGTTGGAAAGGAAAAAATAATCAAGTTTCTTTCTCTTTGTCTCTTTCTGTCTCTATCTTTGTCTCTGTCTCTCTGTCTGTCACTGTCTCAGTCTCTTACACACACACGTCCTTCATCTTGGATGTGCATTGGCTTCATTCTTTCTTTTCTTTATTTTTTACAGATTGGCTATTTATGCATAATTCGTAAGTCCATCTGGTCTTTTAGTTCAAGCTTTCATCCTGGCTAACGAAATCTCTTTGTCCCTACTTTTAGATTCCAAGGAGAGAGAATCATTTTGGCCCTGCATCTGAAATCCACGCTGATTCCAGAGTCCATGAGTCTATAGTGAAAAAACAGTCTGAATTCTGGCACCGATGAACAGCTGTGGGGTCTTAGACATGTCACTCATCTCTCTGGGTTGCAGTTTGCATGTCACTCATCTCTCTGGGTTGCAGATTGCTTAAGGAGAGAGACAGCGCAGTTAGGGATAAAGGCGTGAGCCAGACAGGACAGGGTGTAGGAGCAGGCAGGGGTCAACAAGAAGGTGATTCTCTGTCTCGGTCCCTGCTTTGAACTACTTTGGAGCTTTGTTTTTACAATTTTGGAATTAGTCACCTTCAGAGACTGTACCAAACACAGAAGAGAAATCATTTTATTTTCTCTCCGTGTACTCCCTCCCCACCCCCTGACCTTTCCTATTTCACTCAGTGTATTTCCTCTTCCTCCCTCCTTCATCTGCCCTTTAACAGCAAACAAGAATCTGAGGAGTGCCAAAGATAGACTCTGGTGTGTGCATCCCAGACCATAAGGACAAGCTGAAGGGCAGGAGGAGGGTTAGGAGGGCCGCCCAGCCTGGAAGTCTGACTCACTTGTTCATTTCTGTGGTAACTATTATTAGGCTTGAGGAAATGAGCAAATGCCAGTTTTGACCAACTCTGCTTTATTATTGCTGTGAACAACGTAACTCTACCTAATTTCTGAACTACACAAATTGAGGCGTTAAGGACTGATCTGAATCATTAGTCAAAATGAACAGTAGGTCTTCCCTGGTGGCGCAGTGGTTGAGAGTCCATCTGCCAATGCAGGGGACACGGGTTCGTGCCCCGGTCCAGGAGGATCCCACATGCGGCGGAGCGGCTGGGCCCCGTGAGCCATGGCCACTGAGCCTGCACGTCCGGAGCCTGTGCTCCGCAACGGGAGAGGCCACAACAGTGAGAGGCCCACGTACCGCAAAAAAAAAAAAAAAAAAATGAACAGTAAAATAAATACCTCCTTCTCATTTAAGAAATATGGCCACCCAAGTTGATAATATGGTATTTTTGACTGAGTAATGGTAGTCAGTGATAAAAATTCAAATCATTAGGACCTAACTAGAGGCTGCCTGTAGTCTGAAGGACAAAACCATCTGTCTGTATACTCTTGGATAGTCTTGCTTAAAATGTCCATCTCATTCTTTTATAATCACACACTGTGCTGATTGGCTGGGGCCAGAGTCAACCTCAAAAGTCCAAACTTTGCAGGTAGAAGTGATTCCAAAAGCAGAACTTACTGGAGGGTCAGGGAATAGCAGACACATTGACATTTGTTATCTTTGCTCTTGAATGTCCAAGTCCATGGAGTTAAGGCCCTTTAACCCTCTGGCCCGTGTCTACCTTCTCAGAACTATCTCTCTACTTGTGTTCAACTCCATCAAAATGCATGTTCTGTTGTCTTGCTGTCTCTCCTTCATATTTTTATGTCCAGTCTGGGTGGAAAGGGAAATTAAAGAGAAGGGATTGCTTAAGGAGGTATGGAGTCCTTGTCAGCATCCCTCCCCAACATAGACAAGGCTGAAGGAACCCCCCAAAAATCTCTCTGCTTAAGTTCCAGAGCCCTAGGCTTGACTTTCTCTCCTCTTTGCAGGCTCTCTGGATCTGTGCCATACCTGGTTCTGTTTCTCTACCCAGTTGATTTCAGTTGGATCTTCCATGGCTCTACCTGTGCTGTCACCCACCTTTCCTCTTAACACATTCTAGCTATCTCTGAACCCCTCATCTGCTGCTTGACGACCATGCACCTGGCTCACTCACCACGTGTGTTCTTCTGGGGCCCTTGACTGGGTATGATGAGTTTGGGCCTGAAGCTGATAGAAACTTGCTTTGTGTGTGTGTGTGTAAATACACATTTCTTTTTTTTTTTTTTTTTTTTTTTTTTGCGGTACTCGGGCCTCTCACTGTTGTGGCCTCTCCCGTTGCGGGGCAACAGGCTCCGGACGCGCAGGCTCAGCGGCCATAGCTCACGGGCGCAGCTGCTCCGCGGCATGTGGGATCTTCCTGGACCGGGGCACGAACCCGTGTCCCCTGCATCGGCAGGCGGACTCTCAACCACTGTGCCACCAGGAAGCCCTGTTTTTATGGTTTTTTTAATTTGTGCTTTGCCTTTTACTTACCCATTACCTAGTGTTCAATGTGTTTTTAACAGAAATGGCTTATGACCCAGTTTTATCTGATAGTGGTTTATGTTCTTGAATGCACTAATGGTTGCATTCAAGAATATAATGGCTCATGGTTGCGTATGCAGCAGAAAGAAATATGTGTCAAATGTTTTAAAGATCTTCTGAAAATGTTTCTTCTAGAAAATGTCCTATGGAATCTAACGATATCATATAAACACTTGATTTGATTTCTCACCAGAATAAAACATCAGTGGTGCCTCTCCCAGACTCACAGCTTGACAGTTTATTTCTCAATTAATGATATAAAGAGGCTCATGTGCTGCTTTATTACATGGTATGCTAATATGGGTCCAGTGTACCCTGCAGTCCATGCTATGTTGACTTATGTGGTAGGGAGACTGCCATACTTTACTTATTTACAAGATATTCATATTTACGTATTAGCACCATGCCACATGATTCTGTGTTCAGTGATAGTATTCAGAATCTAGTAGACAAAGATGATTCTTTGGTATTTCATTTTTTAAATTGTGTATCAATTAATAGACGGTACTATATGCTGCTTTGTAAGCAGAAACCAGAGAAAACTGGGCCATACATCCTTTTTGCTATTGCGTTCATTCATGTAGAATATTAAATCAGATTTAGTGTTTCATATTTATTCATTTATTTTTAAAAAAATCCTTGGGATCTTGCCAAAGAAACTGAACCGAGTATCTTCCTGGCAGGGACTGGATTACAGTAAATAAAGCTTATTATGATGTCCAATCTGCCCCTGGCAAATCATTCAGAACATTGACTCTCCAATAATAGTTACAATGATTTGAACTTTCCTATGCCCAGAATGCAAATTGCTCCTTCATAACAGTAGAGGGTAATATGTATAAAGCCACTTAGGACTTCGGTGGGTGCTGACTTGAGTTTATTCTGTGAGATTATTTACTTAAATTATCTTTGAATAAGGACAATGCAAATAAGTGTTTCAACTGCCTATGACACTAAGGCCTACAAACTGCAATGTCAGTGCAATTAGTCTAACTTAAAAAAAAGTGAATCTGCCTGTATTAATCTAGTACTTGATAAGGGGTAAGGATAAACCACTTTATTTCAATAATTTACAATAAGAATTAAATTTTAGTGCTAAGAGTAAATGATATTCCGAATTGGTAAAGGCAGATATTCAGTGTAAATTCCTTACTGTTTCAATACACTGGAGGAGACCAAAGAAGGATTAGGAAACTCAATGTCTGAGCTGCATAGTACTCACATGTGAAGTGAAAGAGTTGGACTAGTAGATGATCCTGAAGACCTAGACAGGTGTTACTCCTGTTCAAGGGCTTGCAAAGGCCTCGGGGGGTGTCTAAAGTCAGCTTCCATTCCTCCATTCTAAGGCCTGCTCAGAACCTGAGCAAAAGAAGTCTGGCTTTGAAAGCCTTAGTTCAAAAAGAGACTGCTTTTTGTTTTTCCTTTGCTTGGCCATTTGATGTGATGAACTTTGGTTTATAGCAAAGCAAGCTTATTCTTCGCTAGAGAACTTTGTGGACACATCTACTTCCATTAGTGTTTCAGTACAGCAGCATGAGTAGTTTCAAACAAATTATTAAACAAGTGAAGACAGTTTCCTAAGGGGGCTGCCGTCTGCTTCGTCTACTAGTCCTGGAGGAATTGAGCACGTGCATCATGTATTGAGTAACACCAGGGAAAACGAGTCAAGAAACTGACAATCAAAGACTCCAGACCATCGACTTCATATTCAAAGTACTGATATATATTTAAAGCTCTTTACCTTAAACCTTTACAAATAATTTAAACAGTATTGACTAAACAAAACAGAGATTTTAAAAAACTAGACAAGATATGGATTTCAGGGTTTTTTTCGAGCACAGAAAAAAAAAAAAAACAAACCCATTCTCTTCCCTGGCTTTCCTGAGCCTTCTTTAAGGCCAGAGGATAGATTTCTCATTCAATATTGTAGATAGCCTTAGAACGCTGCCACTAAAAAGTACAAAATGAGTACAAAGCACTTTGTGAATATGGATGCTATCCAAAGGCTAAATGAAAATCTATAGCAGAAAACAACAGTAAAGATTGTACTCCAAGTGGTAAACACTGTATTTTAATAATACAATTGTAACACACAAGTAAACGTATTACTTCTCTGATTTATTGATGGTCAGGTAATAGTTGCAATAGGAATGGATGATTTATGAATTCATGAAGTATTCTGCTGCTTAGTCTTTAATTCCTGAAACTAAATGCTTAAGTCATGCTTTAAGGCGTTCATTCTTGGTGTTATGTAAAAAGAACTCTTCCTTCAGGCCTGAAAATGTAAGCAGAACATCTTTGTATCATCCAAATACTTTTTTCATTATAAATTTCTACAACGAGCCAGTGATGAAGGTATAATTTGCCATTTCAGTACACAATTAAATGTGCATAATTTGTCATTTGGGTTGGAGAGATGTATGTTAATGCAAGGGAACTACTCAGATTCTAGTCCTACCAACCGCATCTTTCTTGGAAATATGTTTTTCTACATTTGTGTTATAGGATTGTTTTATAGAGTGATCATATCTAGTACACAGTGATTATGTAGTGAATTAAAGTCATTTACTCACATGGCATATGTAAGTCATGGATCCCATGGTATCCATTTAGTAGATGTTTACTTGGCTGTTCTAATTGTTACTAAATGAAGTCCAAGCCCCTTGTTTGAACTCTGCATGCACACACAACACGTGGCCTATGAGTGAGAGAAAATCCCTTCAGTTGCTTCTATCTCAGATGCACTGGAATTCTTTTGACATTCTATTTCAACCCCATCTTTTCTAAATCCACTGAGGGTTTGTTACAACCTCGACTCAGATTTGCTTATTGGAGCGTTGCGCTCCTTGCTGGAATGGAATCAAGTTTTAAGGGACTACTTCTAGACACATGCTGGGAAACTGCTAGAAAATGATGACTAAAAGGTAGGTATAGGCTAGTGGGCTCCCCACTAAGTTAACACTAATCTTTCTGAGTAAGAAAACGTTAATAATAAATAGAAAAAATGACCCTTGTGGAAAAGAGTAAAGGTACAAATGACTCTGCTAGAAATGAAATAAAATCCTGGCTGACCACTTAATTTACTAAGTGGCCTTGTGAAAATTACTTAACATGATGTCTATACTTTGTTGTCCTAACTGGACAAATGGCTACAACAATGGTATGTCCTTCATAAAGTTGTTTGAGGAACAATTAAGATTACCCCTGAAAAGAATTAAGTAGCGTGCCAAGCTCACAGACACTCCTCAGTGCTGACTCACGGTAGCGGTGATGTGGTTCTTAGCACAGTGCCTGCCATGGAGTGGGTTTTTGATAATTGTGTAAATGATGCAGTGAAAAAGTAGGATGGTTGGGCTGTAATCATAATGAAAAGCTATTTTTGTCTCCGACTGACCCTTTACAATTTACTCACCGAGAAGAGATTTTCTCTGTCACTAGATGAAAGCTGAGCAGGTCCGTGACCTTTATTTTCATTCTTAAGAAAGGTAAGAATATGTAAGCACAGAATGAATTATGGTTACTTTACGACACTAAATATTCCGTCCAGTCATAAATCTAGTATTTTGTCTAAGATTTGCATTAATGTTTCACTCTTCCATCAGAGTTCCAATTTCAGCCCCTCTTCCTTCTCCTTCTGGGGTCTGCAGTTGGTTGACTGTGTGCCTTAGGTGGGAAAGGGAGTGTGAGACATCATCATGCAGTCTTTTTATTTTCCCTCTCTGTCATGTCAGAAAACACCAAGGATGAATCAGGGGAGGGAGGGGAGAATAGGGGACGGGACAGCCACATTCTTGCTTGCCTGATGACTAAACCTGACATAAACGAACTTCTTCTCTAGCTGTCGGAGATGTTTAAACCTGGCTCTTTCTCTAGTGGCCTTCCCTTTGGCAGGCCATGACTCCTTCAGCCAGTCTCTGGGGGTGTAGGGCAGATTCTGTGCATGCCTTCTCCCTGTTGGAGTCCCTGTCAACACCCTCCCAATTGCCAGGTTGTCATTTTAGAAGAGTTTGAAATGGCTCCAGGCACAAGGTTTTTCTTTCTTTGAGCCCACATCTAGTCCACAAGGAAAATCACTCATTTCTTTCCCCCCACCATTGGTGGGAGCATAGTTACCTCCCAAACGCTTTTCTCTACGTTTCCCTGTCTGATCCACGTGCCGGTTATATGCCAGGCGTTGCAGAATCTTCCAGTTGCAAAGAACAGGTTCTGAGCTTTAAAAGCGGTTCTGTGGAAGCCTTAAGGTGAAGGGAAGGAAGAAGCACTGGCTCTCACTTTGTCTCCCTGACTCTCACAGTGCAGCCTGTTGCCCCCTTGAAGAAGGGTGGAGACCCACTCAGGGGAGCTGCTCCCTCCAGGAAATCTCTTCACAATCTCTTTCAACGCTTTCATAGTTTTTAAAGCAGATAAGGAGGGATTAAAAAACAACAGGGTGTTTTTATGTTACCTACTTTGGAATTTCTGCTATTGGTAGAATGGCTCTCTCTTATTCTAGAAATAATAATAATAACAACCATAATAATAAATGACATTTATTGAATGCTTACTATTGCCAGATGTTGTGTATACACTATCTTATTCAATCCATTAAAAAGAAAATCCTGCTATAAATTAGGTCCTAATCTCTAATTTAAAAAAAGATATTGAAGCATGGAGAGCTTCAGTTACATGATCAAGGCCCCATAGCTAGCTGAGGGCCTGGCATTTTAATTTAGAGGGACACACTTAACCACATTGCCAACTGCTTCTTCATGGCTATTAAATAAATCCGTGATTACATTAGTCTCACTTTCCATTATCCGCTAGGATTTTACACAATTCCTGATGGAAAATAGGCTTCAAAGTTTTATTGAATGAGTGAAAAAAATGACAAAAGTCTAAAGATTCTATAAAATAGATTATAGTTGTTTTAAGGACAAAAGTTTTTTTTCCCCACAATTGAGTCAACATATGAATTTGGTGCGGGGAGGGGCACAGTTCAGGCCATTACACGTGGTACTAACTGTCACAGTCTCACGACATGGGTTGACAACTTCTTTTTATGATATCCTCCCAGATTTGTGTTGTCAACTAATTTGAGAAAATGGTGGTGGTATTTTTCAATGCAGAGTTATTACTACAAGTCAGCTTACCTGGGGGAAACACACACTCAAAATCGTTCAACCTCATTTTACAAGCAGATTTTGTTTGTTGAATCTGCACTCCTTTTAATTTTCAGATGACTAATGAAACTCCTGTAAGTAATGAGATCAGTCCTTACATATTCTGATCCTCTAGGACAGATTATTCCCCAGGAACCTGAGTGAGTTGCGCATCGTAACAGGGGCAGCAGTGAACAGGGCTCCCCTCAGCACTGAGAAAGGAGACGTGGAACGTGGCTCATTAGTCTGTGACTCTGCAGGTTCCTTATTCATTTAAAGAGAGATCAGAGTCTTAGCCCTTTTTGGGTTCCACCAAAGCTTACTTTTCTCTGCAGAACTCTTCTTTGATTTCTAAGTTTTTAGAATTTTCTTGGCAGGGTTTGCTAGAGCTGCTCTTAACATTCTTCTTAATAACCAGTTTTGGAATTTTCCATGACGAATGATTTTCCACAATTCGTCTTTATAAATGTCCTGTGCTGTCTGTTTATTTAATTCTTCTCTGGGTCTCATCAAATCCACATTTCTACTTTTAAAAAAGCTACACTATAGAATTTATACTTGTTAAAGAAAGATGATGCTTTTGAGAGTCCAGCCTCTGTCGCCAGACTTCCTGGGTTTGAAATATGGCTCTCCTGTTTATGATCAGCACGTCTTGAGTTAAATAACTGCTCTGTCTCAGCTTCCTCATCTGTAAAATGGGGATAACATAGGATGTTGTTAAGAGTCAAGGAATTAATTTATTTAAAAAGACTTAAAATGCTGCTTGATGCAGAGAAACAGCGAAACATTATTCTTGTTATTTGTTGTTTTTATTGAGGAGTTCTGGATGTCCCTGGGCAGTTTAGGAAACTCCATGTTCCCTCCCCTCATTATTCTGAATCAACCACCAGGGAAGCTCATGGCCCGGGTGTAGTAGGACCAAAGTTACTGCACAGGCAGACAGACTCTGGGCTCCTGACTTTGCCTTTGTCCATTCTTTCCAAGCTGGGAACATGACTTAAGGAATGTAAAATCAGCTTTCAGATCCCCACCTCCTGAACCCACTGTCCTGACCACTAGCTGGTAGTAAAGATACTAGACTCATGGATATAGTTTTCTCTTCATGTTTGTGAACGTGGGCTTCTTTGCGTCACACTGGGAAACCATTATTTCAGCTAATGTCTCCTCTTCTCCTTTGGTTCTTTCTGCCACAGTTCATCTCCCACCAGGAGATCCCTGAGTGTCTTACTGCCCAGGCTTCTTCATGTCCTTGAGGTGATCAGAACCATCCTGGGGGGAATCCTCCCTGGGCTGGTCTTCTCAAAGGGCATCAGAAGTTATAGTGAGCTGACATGATGGTGAGACGATAAACCAAAAGCAGGAAAAAAACGGGAGGGCTGGGAAGGTAAGTCAATATGCCTAGGAGATGCTGGCATCAGAGCTGGAGACTTGGAAAGCACCTACTGGACAGCACAGACTTTGGGAAAATCAGGATGATGTGAGCCATTGGGCAGGTTTCTCAACTCTGCTAAGCTTGAGTTTCCTGACACGTGAAATGAAGTCAATTACACTTCCTACTTTATAGGTTTATTGCTGCAAAGATTTATTAAGTTTCTCTCTCTCTCTATCCTTTTTTTCTTTCACCTATCATCTCTCTCTCTCCTTCTATCATGTCTCTAGACATAACTTCATCTGGGGCCTAGCACTGTATAAGTCTTCAATAAATAGACTGAAAGAAAGAAAGAGAGAGAGAGAAAGAAAGGAAGGAAGAAAAGAAAAGGAAGAAAGAAAGAAAAAGGAAGGAAGAAAAGAGAAAGAAAGAAAGAAAGAAGGAAAGAGAGAGAGAGAGAGAGGGAGGGAGGGAGGAAGGAGAACATATCTCTACTCAAAGCATCTAGGCTGACCTATCTCTGCTTTCTCTTTACTTGCCCTAAGCAGTAGCCACCAGACATTGGTGCCTAGACCAAAGCAACAAGTTTGGAGAGGTGCATACTGCCCCCTTCTAGTTGAGGAGCAGGTATAGGCTGAGAGGAGGAAGCAAATGGAGTAGAACAGATTGATGGTGAAAATGTGAAGTAATCTGTGTTCATGGGAGAGGATTAGATAAGACCTACAGGATTCAACTTCCCAAGAAAACAGGAATGTTACAAAGAACCTTTGGGATATTATGCTGCTATTCAGATTCAAATTCAACCAAGAGAGTTATACTCTACAAAGTATTTGATACACTATCAGGGTCTGATACATTTGCCTTGGTTATATATCATGTGTAATCTGATTAAAAACAATGCTTAAGATGGGGCGCATTTCAAGGCAGACATTTTCTCGTGGCATCACGTGCTGTTGCCCTCACTGCGTACTTAACCTGCTTTCTTGCCTGTATAACCATCCCTACTTTGTAACTTTCCAGACACTGTAGCCTGTGAGCATTTTAACAGTTCTAGCCTCCTCCTACCCCAATTATATCTCCTCTGCTGTTGATCAGTACGTATTCAGTGTCCCTGTCTCCCAGTAGTACCTGATCCTGTTATCAATGCTAATATCAGGGCTTCCCTAATTTTTTTTCTTTTTTTGAAAAACTCAATTTTATTTATTTATTTATTTTTGGCTGCGTTGGGTCTTCGTTGCTGCGCACAGGATTTCTCTAGTTGCGGCGAGCGGGGGCTACTCTTCGTTGCGGTGTGTGGGCTGCTCATTGCAGTGGCTTCTCTTGTTGTGGAGCACGGGCTCTAGGCGCGCCGGCTTCAGTAGTTGTGGCTCACGGGCTCAGTAGTTGCGGCTCACGGGCTCTAGAAAACAGGCTCAGCAGCTGTGGTGCACCGGCTTAGTTGCCCGCGGCATGTGGGGTCTTCCCGGACCAAGGATCAAACCCGTGTCGCCTGCATCAGGGCTTCCCTAATTTTTTATTTGAGAGGAATCAGGAAAAACATTGACATTAGTTCAAGCTGATTACAGAAACTGGTCAGTCGTGAAGTATTTCCAGGAGCTCCAGTCTGATCTTTGAGCAAAGGATCCTGATAAATTAGTGAAAACTGACAAGAGAGGATGGAAATGGTTTCAGAAATTCAAGAAAAATAATCGCTTAGATAGTGTGTTTTCCATCATGCAGAGACTGCTTCCGTTTACTTTATTATATATTGTTGGCTTTTCCCTATTATTTCCCCAGCTGTCTTGTGCTGGGGCAACATCTCCTTTCAAAAAAGTTAAAAAACTCATTCTCGGGTGTACATTCAGTTATCTACTGAGTTGCCTAATTTGTGTAGGGCCATCATCCAGTAGGTTAGTGAAGGCTGTTTCCTGCCCCCTATGACAGGAATTCATAAATTTAGTGGAAATTTGGTGAATTTCTCTTTCAAACGGATGAAACTGATTAGGTATCAAAGTCATATAAAAGTATTAAATAGAACTTCAGGCTATATTAAGCAGGCAGAGTATATCATGGAGGTGAGAGAATCATCCTGAAGACCCTGGAGTCAGTGGAACCTGAGAGCCGGGTGATTCCAAGTGGGCAGTTATGGCTCCCGGAAGTCATGGCTTCTCTGGACAGTCAATTCCATGATAATAGGTGCCCTATCTGTGTTGTTCCTCGCCATATCCTGGGGCCTATTTTAGCAACACCATACATTTTTATTGTTGTCTCAGGGAGTCAAAGAATTTAAAGGCTGGTCTTGCAAAGGAAAGCAGAGGAACGAGAAAATATAACTCCCATTAAGGTGAGCTGAGAAATTAAGTACACATTCAAATATCTAGTGACCATGGGAGTTTGTTATTATCAAGCATTCAACATAAATGTATCACAAACTTTTCCTTTTTGTTATATGAAAAGAGCACAATGACAGTCGTATAGTAACTTCCCCTTTCCAGCTTTTTCTCGAAAGGATTTGAAATAGACAAACTTATGAAAGGAATATCATAGAGGAAGAGTGGGTCTCAGAAACTGGCTTGGGCTATTGCTGCCTTTTCAAAAACTTCCAAGACTCACAGAAATCTTTAATGGTTTTTCCCATGGTCTCACACACCCTAGGGCAACGGATAAAGTTAAGGGCATCAAATGTCAGACACTCCAGTTCCAGAGTGGCATCTAATCTCCCTTTGTCACTGTTTTATTTATCCTGTTTATATTGACTCTATTCCATGGCGCTGAGCAAAAGGAATCCGTCTCCTAGACGATGCTCTTGATTTGATCCTTAAGCTCATATGTAAACAGCCACATTTTATGGTCCAATAATTGTATACACAGTTTTATTTGTTAAGTTATTCATATGGATATCTCTATATCAAAAAGTTCTTCCCTGACCATGTGATCTAAAGCAATTCTCCATTCCATCCCACCTCAGTACTTGCTTTCCCTTATCCTGCTTTATTTTTCTTCTCACTAAGTTTATCACCACCTGACATTCAGATATAAACATTTCCAAAATCCAAAAAGCTGACACGAGATCACGAGCACAGTATCAAAGAACTTTCCTATTCCCTTGCCTCTGTGCTCACCCCAAACTCCAACTCTAAAGAACTAGACATTTTAGTGTACAGTATGGGGATGAAGAATAGAAGCTAAGATGGGAAGTTAGCGAATTTGATTAATCCCACCCGTCCTTACTCCCACTTACCCTATCTAGAGTTAACAGCAAGCCTAGCATTTTATAATCACATGGTCCTGGGCATTTTAATCACTCAGTGAATCTCCATTTTGTGGTGTAGAGTAACTGGATATAGTTTGCTACCCAACAACGAAGAGAAAACTCTGGGGACCAGTTTTCATCTAGAAAGGTAAGAGAAGAAATGATTCTATAATCAATATCTTTATTCTCTTTCCAAGAAACACAAGGGCTTTAGAAGATTGAATTCCCCATGGATGAATTTTCTTTTAAATGTTGTATTATCACATTACCTGCTCCCTTGTTACTAGATGTATTTATGTGACTAATTCTGGCCAATGGGCTGTCAGTGGAAGTGATAACATGTATGTATATGTACATGTATATATGTATACACATATATATGTATAAAAGAGCAAATAAGATCCTCAAGTGCTCTCTTCCCCAACCACAGGGTTGTGAGAGGCTGCATCTTTCAGGTACACGGATATGTGAGGAGGACTCCATTAGCCTGGGTCCCCCAGTGATAAGGTGGAGCAGATTCTCCTAGTGACTGTTGTGGGTTATGTAGTTTGAGCGAGAAACAAACTTTGCTATGTTAAGCCACTGAAATTTGGGGGTTAATATGCTATCATAATGTAACCTAGCCTTCTCTAAATAATAAATCCACAAATTCATCATTTTTTCTCATTTATTTATTTGAAGTATAATTGGCCCACAAATTCATCATTTTTTGATGTTCTTCATTCTCTCTTGCACCTCAGACTTTCTATCCAGGGTTACTTTCCTTTTCCTTGAAGTACATCTGTTAACTCCTTTGAGGTATGTTTAGTGGTGGAAACGGTCTTAGTTTTTAATTGTCTGAAAATATCTTTAGATCTTCCTTGTGCTTGAAGGATATTTTTGCTGAATCCATAAGTCTAGGTTGGCAATTATTTTCTCCCAACACATTGAAGATATAATCTCCCTATTTCCTGGCTTTCCTTCTTGTTGATGCGAAGTGATCTGCTCTCTGTCACTCCCTGAAAGTTAATTTTTATTTTCTCTCTAGTTGCTTTCTTTAGTTTTCTTTTGGTTGCTGTTTAGTTTTCTTTGGTTTTCTTCAGCCTCACTTTAATATTTACGAAGTAGTATTTCCTTTCATTTGTTCTACTTTAAATCCTTCAGTTGGAATCTTTCATTATTTCTGAAACATTAACATCATTCCTTCAGTCATTTTCTCTGTCATCATCTCTTCAAATATTTTCTCTACCTCATTTTTCTGTCTTCCCTTTCTGGAACTCCAATTAAATGTGTATTTGGTAATTTCTCACTTCACTGATTGATTGATTCTAATCTATATATGTTAATGGAGCATCACGTATTTGTGTTAAACTCACGTTTTTAATTTTACTTATCACAGGTTTCATTTCTTGAAGACATATTTGGTTTCTTTTCAAATATCTTTGGTCATTTCTTTATAGTTTATAGCTCATTGCACTTATTTTCAAATTTATTTTTAATTTCTTTTTTGAATTGAGGTAGAGTTAATTTATAATATTAGTTTCAGGTGTACAACATAGTGATTCAAAGTTTTTATAGATTATATCCATTTAGAGTTATTATAAAATGTTGGCTGTATTCCCTGTGCTGTACAGTAAATCCTAGCGGTTACCAGTGGGGAGAGGGAAGGGGGTAAGGGCAAGATAGGGGTAAAGGATTAAGAGGCACAAACTATTATGTATAAAATAAATAAGCTACAAGTTTATTTTTAATTTCTTTAAACATATCAACAGCAGTTTTATAGTCTTTTTGCTAATAACAGTATTTGAAGTCATGCTTGTCTGTTTTTGTTGTCTCTTTCTAAAGTTAGTTTATTTCCTTGAATGTTGATACATTTTGAAGGTGAGTACATATTTGGTTGATCTTTACATGCAGAAAATCTATTTGACTGGATTGAGGGTACTTACATCCTGACGGTACTTGTGTTTGCTTTTGCTGAAGCCGGGGGACACTTCTCCAGTCCCTGAACCATCACTGGTTCAATCCCAGAATTTTAGGTTTAGTGTTTTCAACTAATCAAAACCCATATCAGCGATTGCCTTCAGGGCAACCCCACTCTTCACATGTTCTCAAAGCTTACGCCTCTGGTTTCAGTTCACAGGTTGTATTTGTTTGATTGACACTTAGATGGTTTCCCTTGCTTCTTGTGAAAAATAGAAATTATGTTTTCTCCGGAGTCCAGCTGTTTTATACTAAGAGGTTTTTCAAAAGTATCTGCTTTTCCATATTGTTTGAAAAAGTACTTCTAGTAATTTTGTGATTAAAAAAATGATTTGATTATATACCTTTGATCCA
This sequence comes from Grampus griseus, assembly GCF_964374135.1. Lineage (NCBI taxonomy): Eukaryota > Metazoa > Chordata > Mammalia > Artiodactyla > Delphinidae > Grampus > Grampus griseus. The sequence goes on along the minus strand of NC_139003.1, from coordinate 26,757,378 downwards.
TCTGTAATATATGCACTTGTAAAGTTATACTTCTATAATGATGCAGTTTTCCATCCTTCTCATCTGTCTGTATGTTACTAACATTTCACACTTCTCCCTATATGAGCATGTGCCACTTGTAAAAGTGTTAGATACATGGATTCTAGAGAGTTACTATGCATATTTTTTTGTGGTTTCCTAAACGGTAGCTTGTATTGTACACATGTATTCATTTGTAACCCACTCCTCCGTGACTGTCCTAGCAGTAATGAGATTTGAAATCTAAACCGACTAGAGCCTTTTTAACGAAACATTGTGATTGCTGTCCATGAAACTCTTCTAAACTACATAAAGACTTACCATTATGTGCATTAATGTATTTTTAAATCCTGAAAATGTTCCAGAATTCCAAGAAGTATCTATGATATCTCATTTATACCTGACAAATTGAGAGATTTCTGAAGCCTAATAAATGTCAAAGCTGAGGTTTGACACACATGGTATCAGATTTGTGGTAATATTTAAGGCTATTTTTGGAGTTCAATCTGGTGCCTAAGTAGGCATGCACAGAACATTACTTTGGGCATATTTTCTAACTGCTTCTTATTTTTCTGCACTGTTAAGATTGCTGGGTGGCATTTTCCCATTCTACCTCATATTTGAGGGATGATGTTTACATTTTTTTTTAAGGAGCACTTTAAAAAACTGTTTGAAATTCAACATGTCAGGTTCATTGGAATTTGCTGGACAGATGTGTACTGCACTGTTGCTAGATACAGCCTGCCAGATGTCCTTGGTCTCTACTCATCGTTTTCTCTTTCTGTTCCTTTCCTATCTCCCCTGGCTTGGCCCACTGACTTCTCTCCCCACACACGCAACCCAGCTCCCAGGCCAATCCTAACTTGAGGCATTAATATTGAATGTCCTCTTTCTGCAGTGATTCAGGAGACAGTTCTCAGTGCTGACCCCTGTCCTCCAAAATGGTGCATTCGGTCATCGTTTTTACCAGCTTAGCTATTGCATGGTGTCCCAATGATGCAAACTCAGAGCCTACTTTTTTCTCCAGGTAGCAGCCTGGGCTTCTCTTCTTGGACCCCGCAGGATTGCTTGTAAACACTGATGGGTCAGTGTTTGCTTGGCAAAGCCTTTAGTTTCACCATCTAAGAAATTTGAAAGCGTACGTTTCTATTAGATTAATGTATTTATCTCACGGTTTCCAAATCATGCTTCACTAATAAGAGAAGCTTCCCAGAATACCTCCAAGGACTGGTCCCTCCTTCTTGGGGATGGATTTCTGTAATGCTGATACTGTCTGGTTTTCTGAGCATTGTTCAGCACTATTCCTGTTGCCAAGCTCCTATCTCCTGTCCAGGGTACCTATGTTATTTATCTTTGATCCATCATGCCAGCTCTTTACTGGACTTGAGACCAGAGTTTGCTGAACACCTTAGGCACTGGCTCTTTGTCATTTTAGTAGGTGGATCAATTACCAGGCTCTAGTCCTTCCCTCTAACCACTTTATCTTTTTGCTCTACATCTTTGAGTAATATAACGTATGACTTATCTTTGGGCCTCACTAAACACCAGTTCAAAAATTCATAAAACGTGAATTTCTGAGAACTCAGAACTAAAAAATTAGGGATTTTTTACTTGCCTAAGTATAATATCATATATTAATTCTGTTTTGTTATATTAAGTCCTTTCATTCCTTTCTTCTTGAAAAATTTATTATTTGTTACATAAAGGGGAATTCAGATATCATTTTGTAGAGCACTTTCAATTTACAGATAAGGAAATGTAGACTTGTCATGTTAAAGTGATTTGCCCAAGATTAAATAAGAGAAAAGCTAGGTTTTGTTATGTCTTACCCGAGAGAAGTTTAGAGAAATTAAGTTGTATATACTTTAGACTTTATTTATCAATGAGTAGCAGCCTCTTTATTTCAATGCTCAGCAAATTGGTATCTGAAGGATTACAATAGCATTTAAATTTCCAAGAGTAGACTGTTGAGTTAAAGCAATGCTAGAAACAAGCTTTAGAGAAATTTTCAATTTTATAGAATCAACTGTATCAAAACCCAAGAGAATCCATCAGCTTTTAGACTCACATACTAGCAGTGACTAAGACAATGTCAGTAGGGGGCAGCCAGCTACTAAAATTTAGAAACATACCTCGTATTGGCTTTTCTATTCATCTTGAAGTTTCCAAATCAGATTTTATAAAATACTTACGACACAGTAGCAATAATTTTTGATTAGTAATAGTAAGAATTTATTCTGTTTCTACGCCAACTAATGCAATACTAACTGGAGTGCTGAAAATCAATTCTGACACTAATCACCCAGAGTTAGTATTAGACTCCACAGGTTTAATTAGGGGCAGGGTACCCAGGAAGACCACTCCCACCTCAGATGCAAGCCACAAGTTCAGGGGGATCCTCAGGCCACCACTCACATTTCTTTTTTTTTTATTATTTATTTTATTTTATTTTTATTATTTTAAAAAATATTTATTTATTTATTTTTGGCTGCATCGGGTCTTAGTTCAGCACATGGGATCTTTCATTGCGGCGCATGGGCTTCTCTTCAGCTATGGTGCGCAGATTCAGTAGTTGCGGCACGTGGGCTTAGTTGCCCCATGGCATGTGGAATCTTAGTTCCCTGACCAGGATCGAACCCGAGTCCCCTGCGTTGGAAGGTGGATTCTTAACCACTGGACCACCAGGGAAGTCCCCACCACTCACATTTCTGATTGTCTGGATCTAAAGGTAGGGGTTCCCATGACTCTTTAAGTTTTGGTAACTCACTAGAATAACTCACAGAACTCAGGAAAGTGCTGTACTTATGATTACCATTTTATTACAAAGGATACAAATCAGGAGGACCAGCCAAATGAAGAGATGCATAGCACAAGGTCTGCGAGATAATGTAGGTCTTCTGTATCCCTCCTTATGGAATCAGGGCATGTTCTTCTGGCAATCAATGTGTTTACCAACCGGAAAGCTCTACTGAACTTTGGTGTCCACAGTTTTCTGGGAGTCAGGCTGGCATCACATGGCTCGCAGCTCCAACCCTTTAATCTGATTGGTGATTGGTCTTTCCAGGACCAGCTCCCATTCTGAAGCTCTCTAGGGAGCACCACGAGTCATCTCATTAGCATAACAAAGATATTCCTGAAACTCAGATAGCCCAAGGATTTAGAGTCTCCCTTTCAGGAACCAGGAACAAGGGTCACTCAAATTCTTTATTTTACAACAGAATCACATACATGTATATACACCCAATTTTGCCAAAGAACATTAGTGTTTAATCGTAATCTCCCAATTATCATCATCTGTTGCTGTTTGTTACTAAAGGACTAAGGAATCATATGTCAGGGATACATTATATAGACTTTTCTTTTTTCTTGAAAGACTGTACAGAGAGAAAAACTCAAGAAAAACGTTTTGCTATTTAGACAATGTAGAAACACTTCATTCCTGGTTAAATATTTTCAAAGTTTGTAAATTATGAGGGAGTATATTCTAAAGTCTAGGTTTATATTCAGCTCATAATGGACATTGCGGAAAAGTGAGCACATTCTAGATAAACCAACGCAGAATACAGGAGGAAAACTGCTGAGTGAATGAGGAAGGTGGTGGTCCTAATTAGGCATAGGGAAACCAGATTCGTGTCGATTTGGCGCTGTTTCTAGCTAGCTATGTTACCTTGAAGATCTGGTTGCTTTCAATCTCTCCCTTCCATATTCAATATGTAGACAATATATGTAATTATTTTTATTATGGTTAAAATACATTTCCTCATTAAAAAAATATGTCTTTTATCAGAAATGGCCAAGCCCACGGTATTGAAGTGGGACTAAAAGGCCATTACCACACAGGGTGCTGACACCTAGAGCTGACAATGGGGTTGCAGACTTCAGTGCCTCTGGGAAAAGTGGACTGGAGGTATCCTATGAGGGTAGGAGATTGGAGACGATATTTCTGCATCCATAAATGAAAGCTGTAAAACCTTTCTCCTGTCTAAGTTTGCATCCGGATACAACAGTTGCATGGATGGGGAAGGGAGAAAGCAAAGAATATTAAATGATAGGAAACTAGACAAATACTGGGTATTGGCTTCAGTTGTGAAAATGTGAAATCCTTGAAGATATGTAACATATGCTGCTGATTTGTGGACCCCTAGGGGTTGAGTTGAGGCTACTTAAATAGTAACTAAGAGGAAAGGAGAAATGAGAGAGAGAAAGAAAAATAAATCCATGGGAAAAAGACATACCAACCAAACTTACAAAGCACCTGATGAAATCCAGCCCCATGATACGAATTGTCCCTTGCTGCAGACAGACACATGAACATGAAAACAACAACAAACAAAAATTCACTCATAAAAATATAGAAGTAATTAAATTATCTAGAAAGTACTTTAAATAAATATGTTTAAAAACCTTGAAGCAATATCTATAAAACAAAAACAATAGCTGTAAAACCATGAGCCAGTTAAATTAATTGTAAGAGAAAAAAGTAATTAAAATGGGAACTGCAATAAACATTATACTTGAGTCAGTGGAAGAGAAAAATTCTAATAGAGAATTTTGAAAATTACCTAGAATATCATTTAAAAAGATAAATAAAAATATAAAGTGAGGTTCAGAGAAATAGAACATAAATTTAGATGCTCAAGGAAAATCTAAGAAAGAGAGAGAGCCCAACAATTTACAAAATTGGAAAATGATAAAAATCCTTATACTGAAAGAGCACCTTAAATGCCACGTGTAATAAATAAACAAAAGATGACTCAGATTGGATACATTGGATTCGTGTTGAGTCCAGAGTCCAGCTAAATTGTTAAAACAATCATGAAAGAAACATATGTTTGGACATTTAAAGACTAAAATATATTATTTTTGCCACAAAATGTCATTGAAATTGCCCTAAAGGCTGTATTTTAGCAAGAGGAAAAATTAAACCCAGAAGAAAAAAGTGTGATGCAAGAAAAAATGTTTAGCAAAGATTTATATGGGAAAATAAAAATAAGTGACGTCTGCAATCGTAAACTTTTTGGCGTATTTAAAAATAAAGAACTGGTGGTCCAGTGGCTAAGACTCCAAGCTCCCAATGCAGGGCGCCCAGGTTCAATCCCTGGTCAGAGAACTAGATCTCGCATGCTGCAACTACAGATCCCTCATGCTGCAACTAAAAGATTCCGCATGCTGCAACTTAAAGATCCCGAGTGCCCCAACTAAGACCCAGTACAGCCAAATAAATAAATATTTTTTAAAAAGAACTAACATTCTAGCATTCTAGACAGTGATCAGGTGACATGTGGAATGGATAGCTCATGCTTGCTATGTCTTACCTGAGAGAGGGATAGAGAGACTGATTAAGTTTTAGACTTTATTAATACATAAAAAGTCAATTAGGAGTATTTAGAGTTTAAGGGAAATCCCAGAAAAGATAAAAATAGAAAATTTCAATCCCACAGCAGGCAGGAAAGAAGAAAACAAGCCAAGATGTAATAGGAAATATAAACTAAGATGGTTGAAACTAGTCCAATTATATCAGTAATTACAGTAAATATAAACTGATTAAATTAATCTATTACAGGGATACTCTGGAAAGAAACAATGATGAGCTATTTTTAATTGGTGCACCCAAAATAAAGTGACATGGAAGATAAAAAGAAGAGAATGGAAAATAATCTCTACCACCACCTCCACTCCCCTCTTGCCACTTTTCACAGTTATAAATAACATTTATGGAGCACTTTCTGTGTTCTAAAGATTATTCTAGGACCTTTATATGTTTTATCTGATTCATTCTCATTGCAAGCTTAAAGTACAAAGAAAGGTAATGTAATGCTATTAATATGAGATAGAGTTTATGAAGATAGTATTTTCTCACTTGCCCATTTTAACCCTATTCAAGCTATGCTAATGATAGATACCAAAGGGATTTTTCTGAGATGCAAATCTGACCATGTCAGTTATTTTCTTCAAGGCTTTCTTCAATGACTTTCATTTTCTACATGATGATAATAAAGGCAATTAAACTTTCAGAACGCTAGCTACATTTTAGGAACTCTCTGACTACATGTGTATGTAGCTCATTTAATCCTTACACAACATCATGAAGTGGAAACTATTATAGTCTCATTCTGCAGATGCTGAAATGAGGCGTGGAGGCCTAATTTGTCCAAACTTATACAGCCATTAAGTGGCAGAGCTGTAATTTGAACCCAGGAGTACCTGACTGGAGAGGTCACGCTTCTAATACTGCATTATACCATCTATCTTAACAAATGCTTTGACTTCTAAAATTTTATTTTCAACCCCCTGCATATGCTGTCACTGCATTTCTTCTTAATCTCTAACACACACTGAAATCTATCCACAATAAACCATTAAACTTAACTATTTCTGAAATTTCAGGCCTTAGTACATTTACCAGTGCCATTTTCTTAGGCTGAAATATTCTTCCCTTTTGGTCTGCTTTTGAACATCCTTTAAGATTCAGCTCAGGTATCACCTTCTCTGGAAGCCTTTCCTGGTACTACAGGTAAGGATCAAATTATTTAATAACAGGTAGGGTGAGGTACCAACTCATCAGAATGAATGCTTTGCCTAATGAGAAGCAATGCTGGCCACAATTGGCATGACTCGATGATGCTCATGGGCTGAATATTGGACCAGCCTGGTACACTCTATCCCACTTCAGTCAGCTGTGCCCTCTATCACGTCATACAGAGGTGTTATAATGGTGCCAGGTGTAACTCTTCCCCTGGAGGTTGTAAACTCCTTCAGGACAAGAACATTGTCTGATTCATACGCACATTGCCAGGGACAACCACAGTACTTGGCACATACTTGGTGCTCAATAAATATTTGTTGATGGTACAGAAGAAGAAATGAAATCACTTAGTCCTTCTGGGATCTCAATTAGTTGGCGCATTAAGAAATGTAGAATAACTGAACTCTAAATTCTTTCCTGGAAAATATCCATAAACTAAATACATGTTATTAATTGTGTCACCTGACATAGTAATTAAATGGTTTCAGTACGATAGCAATTCAAAAAGAGTGCTCTCTAATTAGACATGCTGAAATATTTAATATTTTCAGCAGACCCATTTAAACTTTATTAAGTCTACATTAAAGACCCTGTAAGAGGCATATACTAAACCTTTCATCAGCTCATAATGTCTTATGACTTGAAAGAAAAAGGTAGTAAAAAAACACCCAGAAAAATATTTAGTTGACATTTCATAGAATGAACTTACTTTACTTAGGAAACTTTGAAATATTGTTGGCTAATGAAGGTATCAAGGAGAATGGAACAGGGAGTGCTTATAATCGAGCTATTCGGATCCATGGTAGATCGAATAAATGGTAAGGGGACAGGAAAACTGCCTCCTCCTTTTCTTTTTTGAGATTCATCTATTTGTTAGCTTAATGAGAGTATCTTCTAAACATTTGGGTTCCAGGAACGTCAAGAGTCAGAATTTAAGAAGGGAAGACAAGGTTTAAGAAGAGAAAGTGAATAGGATGGGGAGTAGGGAAGGGCTGGGTTAAAAAGGAGAATGAATGTGACTGTGTTTGGATCTAAAAAATAAGGAAGGACTTTTAAAGTTAATTCTTATTTAAAAAATGGAGAAGAGGGGCTTCCCTGGTGGCGCAGTGGTTAAGAATCCTCCTGCCAATGCAGGGGACACGGGTTGGAGCCCTGGTCTGGGAAGATCCCACATGCCACGGTGCAGCTAAGCCCCTGAGCCACAACTACTGAAGCCCGCGCGCCTAGAGCCCGTGCTCCGCAACAAGAGAAGCCACCGCAGTGAGAAGCCCGCGCACCACAACAGAGAGTAGCCCCTGCTCGACACAACTAGAGAAAGCCCGCGTGCAGCAACAAAGATGCAACTCAGCCAAAAATAAGTAAATAAATTAATTAATTAAAAAAAATGGAGAAGAGATGCTTCTACCACGGCATAAGAGTGACATGAGAGGGCAAGAGGTGAAAAGAAAAGCATAGCCTTCACAGTGGGAATATTCTGGCTCACATATTTATACAATTAAGAATCTGGCTTATTTCACATAAATGAGCTGTTAAATATGCATGTGGATCAAGTATTGTATATATTGAAATATGAAGAGTTGGGGCCGGGAAATACCTTCCTATTGTACTGGAGAAAAAAAAATCTTTTTTCTCTACCCATCTTATGTCGTCCAGCTGGGGCCTTGTAAATCAGGCCGGCGAAAGAGACTGATGAGAGAAAAGGAAACAGAAGCTTATTAACGTGTGCATTGCACATATACATGGAAGCACCCAGTGATGAGTAACCCAAAGAGGTGCTTAGAATTTAGGTTTATATACTTAGGCTAAACAAAGGAAAAGAGATTCGGGGCTCCAGAGCAGGGGAGGCAAGTTATGGGAAGGTCATCAGGAAAAGTATGGTTAACAAGGGTTGTTTAGTAAAGTTTGTTATGCAGATTTAAGTGCTTTTTTTTTTTTCTTTTTACATCTTTATTGGGGTATAATTGCTTTACAATGGTGTGTTAGTTTCTGCGTTAGTGTTCTGATTCAAAGTGAATCAACTATATGTATACATATATGGAATCTAAAAAAAAAAAAAAAAAGTGGTTCTCTTGAAACTAGGGGCAGGATAAGGGCTAGTTTTTAATGGCCTTTAGCTCAAAATCATCCATATGCCAGAGGCGTATTTCAAGGTGGCGTATTCTGGTACTCTTTACTATGCACCTTTATCTGATTGAAAATGTAATGAGACGAAATCCCTTAAGATTTACCACTGCCCACATTATATTCTTTTTGTCACCTTACACAAAAGAAGGTAATTTCCAAACCCTGAAAATAAACTGAAACAAAATGGGGCATCATTATCATTTAGCTTTTGCACAGGAGTCTGATTTTACAAAATTAAATTTTTCGGCCCATGACATTTTTGGCTTTGCATACTTTATACTCATTACTTTTAAAATTCTCTTTTAAGTACCAAATTATTAATCTAACTCTTAATTTCCAGAACCAAAATTTAGTTGCCAAATTGCTTTTGGCAATTAAAGGTTAAATTAAAAATTTGATTCTTAGATTGTGTTGAACCTCAATTTGATAAGTACACTATTATGTTGACTCTATTAGAGTACTAGTGGGTTTCTAAAAGAATTATTAACTAGTAGATGTTTGATACATTCCATTGGCCCAATGTTCTACTTTGAAAAACATCTAATTTAAATTGACAGATTTTCTTCTCTTCTAGTTCATGGCATTTTACATTTAGAATAAAGTAGAATTAAGATTTGGAATTTGAGTATCTAGTTCCCAGAATTGTACACCTTTCAGTGCCGGGCAGTGAAGAAGAGAAACTGATGGTGTGAATCATTTAGCCTTTTTCCCCATGCCATAATTTGTTCCCTGCCACATTAATATTTTCAACATATTTACATAACATATTAATTCACTGAAGTCGAGAACAGTAGAGATCGTTGAGTCATTTATGTTGATTTATAACCTGAAAAGTCCCCAGATCTGAGGTGTGGATTATTTCCATTTGGCAAAGTCACCATTTTGTTGAGTTGAGATGTTTAAAGGACATAACTAGTCTGTTGAATCAGAATGTTATTTAGATGGTATCTAGCAAATGCTGTAGATGATCTTTTTTTTAAATTCTTAGCATATAAATGCTACTTTAAGAAAAATCAAAATCTAGACAAATTGATAATAAGTTTCAGTGCTAATTAATCAGATGGACCGCATCTCCATTATGTGAATCGGTGGCCAGACTGTCTCAGAGCTCTGAACTGAAACCCTCCAATCTTCATATTCGGTTCCACTGAAAACTATCATGACAGCATTGTTCAACTTATGTTGAGCTGTGTCATGAATTCTAAGAATGGGCATTGGTTGTAGCTTTCTTTGTGGTGCTTCTAGGTGTGAGGCACTGATATCCTTGTCACTGTCAACAATGGAAGGGTAGAAGCCCTCTGCTTCCTTGGTGCTCCAGTTTTCATTTGTTTTAAACTGCAGTCTGCTCTCTGCTTCTAATTAAGATGCCATCACCCAGGGTAATTTGAGATCAGCAAATCGTGTTCCTGTGAATTGTCTTGTGCAGAAGTTGCAGTGTAAATAAATGAGAAACAGGCTTTTCATTATCTGCTTCCAGTGCAACAACTCAGTGGAGTAAAACAGATAGTATTTGCCTTTGCCATGACACAGAACAGCCTTTGCTCTCATTATACAAACGACATTGAGATGTTTTCTTTGTTTTCAGATTCCTGGAATCATATATAGTATAAATCATGTGTAATATATGTGGTAAGCCTCAAATAATTAAAGCTCACTGGAAAATTCCTAAATTGTAGCATACCTTAATATTGTAGCATAAAAGACCTAAAGCAATACTGTTATATTGTAGGGTAAGATGATTAAAAATAGTTTTAGAGATACTAATTTGGAGTGGGGTGTATAGGATGAATTGGAAAGTAGAGAGACTAGAGTCAGGGAGGTATGTTAGGAAACTGGAAGAATTTTTACTGTGGACTGCTGCCTATGGTTATCATATTTTAGCTTGAGGAAAGGACTTACTGGTACTCTAGGAAGGCCCTCTAATATTTCACTGACTTAGGACTGGTAGAAAAAGACTTCTTTATTGAAGAAATTATTTGCTGTCTCCCAGGTTAGGAAAAAAAAAGAATAAACAAGAAATTATGGATTAAGGGGCCACTTGGGTTGAGTCTCAGCTTTTGCCAAAAACTTGCCCATATTTGACAGAGTTTTTAACCAAGATTTACCATGAAGTTAGCAGAACTTATGCTTCAGGATCATTATGTCCCCAGACCATTTCAAGAGAGGTATTTGCAATGTATTCACATATTTCATAAAATTTACAAAAGCAAAATATTTTCTAAATTTAATTTTTATTTTATAATAGAGTATAGTTGATTTACAATGCTGTGTTAGTTTCAGGTGTACAGCAAAGTGATTCAGTTACACAGATACATATATCCATTCGTTGTCAGATTCTTTTCCTATATAGGTTATTACAGATTACTGAGTAGAGTTCCCTGTGCTATACAGTAAGTCCTTGTTGATTATCTATTTTGTATGTAATAGTGTGTATATGTTAATCCCAAACTCCTCATTTATCCCTCCCCCAACCTCTCCCCTCTGGTAACCATAAGTTTGTTTTTGAAGTCTATGAGTCTGTTTCTGTTTTGTAAATAAGTTTATTTGTATCACTTTTTAGATTCCACATATAAGTGATATCATATATTTGTCTTTCTCTGTCTGACTTACTTCACTTAGTATGATAATCTCTAGGTCCATCCATGTTACTGTACATGGCATTATTTCATTCTTTTCTCATGGCTGAGTATTATTCCATTGTATATATGTACCACAGCTTCTTTATGCAGTCCTCTGACGATGGACATTTAGGTTGCTTCCATGTCTTGGCTATTGTAAATGGTGCTGCAATGAACCTTGGGATGCATGTATCTTTTCGAATTATGGTTTTCTCTGGATATATGCCCAGGAGTGGGATTACAAAAGCAGAATATTTGATCACAGTTAATACCACAGTCTCTGTTAATGATTCTTATCTCAACTCAATCATAATTCCTCTTATATGGGTGGCATTAGAGTGACCATGGACATTTTTGACATCTGCCTGAGGAAAAATTAAGCTGTTGATATATTTAAGTTTGGATTTAATGTGATTGTATTTATGTGGTTGCAGTCACATTGTGCATCAGTGTGTTTTAGCTGTCCAGGTGAAGGAATGATTTCCAAGAATTCTTCCATACCCCAACTGAGTCAACAGACTCAGTGACATCAACAACTGAGTGCTGGTTATGAGTGCTGTCAACTCACAGTACTTAAAAGTAGTCACAGCAGAACAAAACTTGATGTTTCTCCCAAATACTACAGCTTATATAAGCTTTAAAATTTTATATCTCATCTATGCAAGAAACTTGTTAGAAGATTCTCCAAATTTGACAACAATCTTAAAATTTATATGACATGAGTTGTAAAGCTAAACTATCAATAATAAATAAATTTCCATCAGCCATGCTAGAGGAAAAACTAAATTACCTTCCTATTCTCTCTATAGAAAATGATTTTACAAAACTGATGTCTATGAAGAGGTAATCAAAGAGCATGTATCCGCAAACATAACCTTGAAGCGTGTAAGGTATTTTAATTAATAATTAAATTATATTAATTTTCTGGATTTTTGGACATTTATATTGTCAGCTTTTTAATATTGGTAATTTTTTGTGATGCCTTCTCTCCAATACCTATACATTCATTCTAAGACCCAATTTTGTATTGTTTTCCTTAAAAAATCATATCCCCCAAATTGCATATGATTAAGGTCACACAAACCTGGATTTCTCTCCAGTAATCAAGTCCTTAGGAATCTATATAAAGAGAGTTAAAAAAAAAAAAGGGAGTCAAGAAATACAGAACACTTCACCACCTTTGAGTAGTGTTCTTAGATAATGGCATACATAGTTAAACATGTACAAGATTATCTATTAGGATTTAGGAAGAAAATATTTCAATTTCTGTATATAATTTTTAAAAAAACTTTATAAACACATAATTTTTGCACAAGCTTAACGTTATAAATTTTTTTTGCAGTCTTTGTTTTTACCTGTTTTTAATTTCTTCCTCCAGTTTCCTATTAATGGGAGTTTTGTCAGTTAGAGTTTGATCAGGGAAACAGAATGGCTGTAAGTGATAAGGAAAAAGGCATTTACAATATTATAGGAATTAGACCCAATGCACCTGTGGAAGCTGGTGAAGAAGTCAGTGGAGGGTGGTTATCTCTGTGTGTAGTGAGTCTGAAGTTGAGGTAGGTCAGAAGCGCTAACAGGGAGAAAAAGCTGGAAATGAGATGGGGGAGAGTTAGGAAAAATGGCAACTCTGAAAGGACCAACTAGTATCTATGAAATCAAACTGGAACCCACATCTGCCTTTCAGTGCCTTTAACCTTGGCTATGTGTTTGATCTAGAAGAAAAAGCTGGTGACCTTCACAAAGGAGTTGCACAAGTGCCTGTCTCAAGAGTCAAAGAAGCTCATAAGAGATTCCATGGGAGTTGAAGTAGATGTAGGTCTGACAGGTGCCCCAAGCCTACAAGGTGAGACAAAAGATCAGCTCCACCACATGCAAGCTGTAATGGTAACTGGCCACCTGTATAGACTTTCAGAATGTAATGACTACTGCTTCCCTTGTGGCTTTCCAATCTTGGGCAAATTTGTCTTGTGCCCCAACCCTAATGTGCAACCATACAGGGAAGGGAATTCTGGGAAATGACTTTCTGACTTATGAAAATTGATACCTTTCTCCAATGACTAGAGATTGGTGAGTATGTTTTCATGATTGCTGACCATTCAGATATGCTCCAAAGGAATTAGCATCATTTTCTTTTTCTTTTCTTTACCTTTTTTTTTTTGCCATTAAGAATAATGGATCAGTAAACACCCTTAACATATGTCCTTATATACTGATAGTTTTATTTCTATAGAATAGAGTTCTGTGAATAAGCTGGTCCAATTAGTAGGCATATTTTTAATTTTAATAGCTGTTAAAAGATGCTTTTCCAAAAAAGTCTTATAACAACATTTCTAACTACAGTTTTTTTAGTATATTGATTCTCCCTGTAAACGAGAAATGATACCTTTTTTTTAAATGATACCTTTTTAAATTTATAATAATCCAATGGGTAGATGTGTTATTTCATTTTTAATTTGAAATTCACCTTTTACTAGATATTTTGAGTGTATTTTCATAATTGCTGGCCATTCATATATGCCCTTTTGTTAATTGTCAATCCATTATTTTGCTCATTTTTCTGTTTTTGGGGTCTTTCTGTCAATTTGTGCCATGTTATTTTTTGTTGTGTTGGGACTTATAATTGCAAGGTTGTTTGTAGAATAATCTAGGATCTGTCATGTGATGTTACCTCTCTTCAGAGAAGATTTATGTTTGCTTCTTCCAGCTATCTGGTAGCTCTAGCAATGCAGACCATGTCAATTCTGTTTCAAGAATTGTAATTATTCAAATCTCAGCTGCAGTCTATGCAAAGGCCTAATGATTTCTGATTTACACTTACTCCTAGGGTGTAGTGTTTTTGTCCCTCTCTTTGATTCTTAACGCTTTTAAATCTAATTTTGATACTTCTTTCTTAAAGAAGCCCTGCAAAAGATACAATTCAGTCTCTTACCTCTGTGACATTTCTTTTGGAATCTGCGAGGGAAAAGCATCTCCAAACTTCTGGGCTCATCTTCCTGAGCCTCTGGGTAATGCTTCACTATTTTAAGTCTTCAAGCCCTTTAAAGAGATTAAAACAGAAATATGATACATGAGCTTTCCTACTCAGAGGTTGGGCCAAAGTACTCAATTCATCATTACCAGAACCTGATATCTGGATCTGAAATTTTAATGGCACTCATACTTAGAATGAAAGTATTATTGGTGGCATTGGGGTTTCCGAGTGAGCCATCAATAAATGGCATACCTGTCCTCCATTTGGGATTAACAACTTGAGAGATAAGGCAAAGGATAAAAACTGTGTCCAAGAGAACTCCCTTATTAATAACAGAGTCAAAGTTGCAGAAATAGCTTAGCATGACAGTCAACTCAACCTGTTAACTGAAACCCAGAACCAGGAAGATGTACCCAGCCAGTTACAGGCCATGCTGTACAGTGCAGTTGCTCCATGTAGCTGTTCTGACCATATGGCTAAACAGGAGACAACCTTAGCTTTCTACATGCAGGCCTGCTTTCCTGTCAGGAGTCTATCACCTGCTGAAGAGTGAGCAAAGGAATGGCAGAAATGTGATGGTACTTAGGGAAAATCCCTCCTCATGGATCCCAGAGACAGAGAAAAGGAAAGGTAATTGCAGCAATTTAAGTTTATTAATTGAGAAATACCGTCAAGAAGGCTAATATTTTATATTTATATATGGCTTAGCATAAAGAGCTGTGGGCTTTGAAGGGCTGAATATTCTTAAATAATGAATACACCAATACGTGGTACTTCGACTTTCTAAACTGTATGACTTTGGACAAAGCACTTAACTTCCAGCCAGTATTTCTTCATTACTACAGAGGAGATTGTAACCTCTTTTTAGCTAATTTTCTTTTTTTAAAGCTCAAATGAGAAGATGTGTTTAAAGTACTATACAACATAAGGAAATGCTGTTAGCCTATTTTCTGTGTGTGTGTGTGCATGTGTGTGTGGTATTTTCAACACTTTCTGAATGCAGCCTCCTGGGCACTTCTTATTAGGATGCTTGTTTGTCTGCCCTCTGCCCTCCTGTCAGTGCCTGAGGAGCCCCTTCATCTTTTCTTAGTGGAGCTCCCATCGTCATCTCCATGCAGCCCAGGCTTCACACTTCTGTTGCCTAGCTTTGTACTTTTTTCCCTAAGCTCAGATGAATAGCAGGTGTTACAGATCTTTTCTAACTTAATATTATGTTTGTGGCGAAAACCACTTTTCTATTTGAAAACTTCTCCCGAGCCCTGAAGGTTACTTTTTCTATCAAAATATATTCTTTAGCTCTCTGACATGCTAGCTTATTAAGCTGCAGCTCAGCTCTGGGTGCTCTGATGGAGAAAAATCTGCTGGCTGTTTTTTCCTCTAGTATTTGTCTCAGGCTTTAACCAAAATATAAGCAGACAAGTGTCTGAATATATAATTACAGTAATGTATGATATGATACAATGTAGTGTAATATAATGTACAGTATAATACAATACAAATAATTTTGTGCTACACCATCCCCAGACAAACTGCAGATTGCCCTCTTCATGCTTCTGTACATGTCACAGAGAATTTTGAAATGTGATTGAGATTACTGCTGGGTTAAATGTAGCAGAGGATTTTTAATTTTTTTTTTGGCCCCCTAAGAAATTATTTTGCTATTACAGTCTAAGACTTTTAATAGAAAGCTTTTGTATGCTCTCTCTCTTTGCTTATAAGTTACGGAGAGAAGAAATTAAAAATGCAAGTATACAGTTAAAAAATTCTATTGCTTAAACTGAAAATGCTTCCTTCTAAAATCCTAATGCTAAATTCAGTTCCATTTTTCACCTTGGCTCATGAGATATTTTACACAGCTGGTTTATGAAATGGATGAGCAAAATATTCTATTTTTCCTTTAAGTTTGCTAAGTGTCCTGTAAAGATCATCTCAGTTTTGGAAAGCTCTGCTCGTTGAAACCATCTTCTGGCCGTTGCTAGTTTTATATCCTCTTGCTTCCACTGCTGCCTGAGGTTTCAGGCCTTCTTTTACTCCAGAGATGTCTTCTGCCTCATTCTGGGATCGTGGCCATCCTATCACTCTGTTCTACCACTAGCATCTATACAAACTCAGCAGCTGAGAATGCTTTCCCCCTACTAACTAGAGGTGCAGGGTAGGTTAGTTCCTTTTTGATTGTCTCCCAGAATTCTTTAATTGTCTATTAACAAAAGGAACTCTGACCTTGGGGTTAGGAAACATCCTCCATTTATAATTACTCTTCCAAAATGAACAAGTCTGTTTGAAATCTTTTAGATTAAGATTACCTAGGTGTTCCCCTGCTGGCCAGTGTTCTTTTTCTCTGCTGAATATATGAAATTTCCTCTTAATTTTTATTCTCTGAACCATTTGTCTCTGTTAGGCTGAGGCTGCATGGTGCCAGAGTATCATGGTTTTCTACAGGATAAATGTTTGGACAAATGACGTGGCTGTTTAGTTAAAAACAAACAATACCTGTACCTTCTGATAGGCATGGCATCAGGGATCATCAGCTTAACTTTTATATGTGTTTCTTGGCAGGGTGGGGATGAATTGTCCACTTTTATGTCTGTGTTGCATAGGCAAGGTCTGCACTCATGTCTTTGGTCATTTACTTGATATATCCTACTTGATATGTCATGTGAGACTGTCCTTCTGTCATAGAAGAATAAAAATGAAGTGATAGAGAAAATCCCTTGTGTTAGCACCCTGTTTTTTTTATCTTAAAGAAAATATATGAGGATTTGGGAGATACTTTATTATCTTCCCCTAGAATTGATAAACTCTGTTCAGTAATGATCTTAATTTCAATATAGTCCTTTCAGTGCTCTCAGGGCTTCCAGATTTAAAGCTGGATACCCTATGATAAGGCATTTATTTTCTGTGTGCTCTTCTCCACGTTTCTCAAGTGTTAGTTAGAAGATTAGAGTATATGCACTATTAAATGCCAGACCTCCTATGGAAATTGTTGACGCTTAAGGCTATTTCATTAATCTACAAGTTTGACATGATATTTAGGAGCAAGAAATATGGGTGTCTCCAGAGCCCCAGAAAACAATAAGCCTAAAATGGAAAACAATCATAGGTAACTCTCATGTCTTCATTGTACTATGGAAAAGAATAAAAATCCATCAGTCTGAAAATTTCATTTTCACCAGTAACCTTTAAAAAAAAATGTCTGCTCACAACTGGTAAGATACTAGTGAGGAATATGCTCTCATCTCTATTCCAGAGGTATTAATAAAATGACCACAATATGCTGCAGAAGGGAGAAAAGGTTTAGATGTTGATGTTGTTCAACATAAAGTATATTTTTCTCTCCTTATGCCTTACTGTCATTTGTTCCATTTTATATAATTTTAGAGCTAGAAGGAGATTTTCAGTATCTGTGCTGCCAAAGCAATCACTAGAAGGAGACTCAAAGTTCACCTGCTCACCTTTTTCTGTAGTGAGCAGGCTGAGATCCAGAGTTGTGACTGGTCCAGGATCTCCACCCTATTAGATCAGAGGCAGAGCTGATACTTGGCTATTGCGACCAATGGCACAGGGTGCTGTCCACTAAATCTCAGGGTGTCTCTTTGGCTCATTCTTACTTTCATTTTCAGCCATGTGACCTGGCTCAGTTGTGATGAAGAAGAATAGAAGGAAAACACAATTAGTAAACATCAAGGTTGGGAAATTATAGATTTTTTGTTTTGAAAAAGTACAGATTCAAAGGCATAGTCTATATAGATATAGGCAAATGTTGCAGAATTTTAAAATGTAGTCTTCTAACTTTTTCTATATCTGAATCAAAGTGAAAATTCTAGATTGGATTTTTAGTCTAGATCACCAATTTCAGACTACGATTCAGGAGAAAAGATGTTAATGGACGTCCTCCCAAAAAAGTTTCCATGGCAAAAAATGTTGAGAATTCCAAGGGAAACAAAGCTGTAGAACTTTCAAAACCTTTGTCTTGGTAATAAACATGCACTGTGAATCCCCAGATGGTGTAGAGAGCTCAGTGTTTCTCAAAGTCATAGAACCAGGAACTCCTTTTTTTCCCAATTAAATATATTATAATAGTTGGGGGACCTCTAGTGTGTTTTCAAGCAGTTCGCGAAAGTCTTTCCATCCAGTTCCATGGCTTTAAATTTTTTCTAAATGCTGATGGTGTCCGTATTTTCATCTCTGCCTCTGATTTCTCCCTTGAGGTCCAGAATCACATAGCTAACTGTCTCCACATCCCTATTTGGATATCTAATAGGCATCTCCAGCCTAATATAGTCAAACAGACTATGTCCACGCCACACGTTCGTACACTCAACCTGTTTTTGTCAGTAATTCTCATCTCAGTCAGTTGCACCACCATTCATACAGTTGTTCATGCCAGATTAAAACTAGCTGTCACCCTGGAATCCTCTTCTTCTGCCACAGGTTGGATTCTCTGGAAGCATATGCTCAGATGAAGTTTGGCATGCAAGATCTTTATTAGGGACCAACACCCACGAAAGGAAGCCGGTGGAGGTGAGATTAGGCAGAGGGGAGATTAAAACGTGCAGTACAGTCCCAACAGTGCTTCAGCCAAGCTGGCTGGGAACTCTGAGTGAATGATGCCCACCAGAGTTGTCCCTTCTTAGGATACAGTGGCTGCTCTGTAGGACTCTGGCCTCCCTCAGATCAGTTGCCGTATCAGATGCCCAGGGAAAGGCATGACTCAGCTTTGAGATGTTTTCTCACAAGCAAGTGCTGGTTGGTACCCTGCTGAATTCTTGAGGTCGCCTCACCAGAGCTGTAGAGTTCTCTCCCTCTGAGTGGCTTTCTCTGCTTGCAGACTCCATCTCCCTTGGTCTTCTAGGACATTCAGCTCTTCTTCCCCAACTCAGGTTACTCTGTGTGGCTCTGCCTGGGTTCCTTTTTCTTGATCCATTACCCAGAATCTCTTTCAAGCTGTAACCTGGGGCAGTTGTAGTTTTACTTCATCTGTTTACCATCTTTCAGAGATAATTGTCCTTTGTTTTCTGTCTAGTGTCTTGAAAATAATGGTTTCAAGTGTTTTGTTTTTGTTTGTTTTTTTCAGTTGTTTCAAGGAGGAAGGTGAATCAGTTGCTTGTTATTTCATTTTGGCCAGAAGTGGAAGTCCCTAGAGTGTATCTTTTAAACCTTTCTTTGTACAGTTTGTTTACTGTTACAAGAAAATATTTTCTTGCAAGCTTCAATTATGTCTCACATCACTCCTCCATCATAATTGAAGCCTGTGGTAACTGCCCTCATTATAGTTTGAAAGATTTTTTTTCTCTTCCTCTCTCTTCTTCCCTTTATTTCATCCCTCCTCTCTTTTCAAGAGAGAAAACATCACACACACACACACACACACACACACACACACACACACACACACACACACGTTATTTAAATTGAGAGTAGGAATATATCTTACTTCATCTCTCCATGTCCAAAATAGCTTAAGAGAGCTCTGTCCAATTGAACTTTCTGAGATAATGGAGATGTTCTGAATCTGTACCGATCAAGGCAGTAGGCAGTAGTTACATGTGGCTGTTGAACACTTGAAATGTGCCTAGAACAAGCGACACACTAAAATTTTCATTTTATTTAGTTTTGATTAAATTAAGATAGCCATGAGTAGCTGGTGGCTACTGTATTGGACATTGCGGGCATAGAGTTTGTTTTCGCCAGAGGTAAACAGCAGCTTAGAATGTTATAGTTCATATCTCCCTTGTCCACCAATTTTTTTCTAAGCAATTCATTCTGTTGATAGGTTGAACTGCTGTGGAATAGGGTCCAAAGCATGAACTCCTCTCTTTACTTCCAACTGCTAATACTACTTTCAAACTATATGCGTGATAACATTTAACTTCTTTGAATTTCAACTTTCTGAACAAATGGGGCTAATGACACCTCATATGGGTTGGTTAAATTTTATGTAAGATAATGCATGGTACCTAGTTATTGCTCAGTAAACATTAATTTTTTCTTTTCCTTCTCCTATGTATCTCTTTTAAAAAATAAGAATATTTCTGAAGGTGATGCATATTAAACCACTCACACTTTTGTGTTATTAATTTTAATAAATACCTTTCGTCTGGCTTTATTTGTGCACAGGGAAAGTACTCTCAAAGAAGGAAGGCGAGAAGCAATTAGACTATCTTTGAGGAAGTAGGATGCACTGAAGATAGAGTTCATCAACTTGAAATGTCAGCAGAGCAAGATAGCAAAGAGAAACCCAAAAATCATTCAGCCGTAACAAGATAGTTGGTGTCCTTTTTACTCTCAGGTTATATGGGCACCCCTGTGGTTACTAAAAGTCAACGAAATTTCTTCCAACATGTTGTTCCCTGAGAACACTCCATTCATAGTGATCTTTTACCACCAAGCTTCACGTTCAGCTCGTCGGGGCTGGATTAATGAACTGGTGTAGCAGTCTGCAGCCAGGAGCCCCAGAGATAACCTTCAGATCAGCGACGACGATGACAACACAGCATATTTAGCTTGTCTTTTAAAAATAACACCACAGGCACGCTGGAGACTTAATTCCATTGATCTCTGTTGCTTTTCTTCCCCTTGTCACCTCATCTGGCGTGGAATGTGGCCGAGAGCTCTCCAGTAACAAGGAGCTTCTCTATTCACAACGTGACCACCGTGTGAGATTGTTCCGTAAGCCAAGTGTTCTGTTGGCAGTCATCGAGGTCTGTCACGTGCAAGCCCTGGACTGCGTGTTTGCAAAGGGCTAAGAGGATTTGGGGGGGCCTGATATCAGGTGGCAGAGAAGCAGGAGTTTATGCTCTCCTTGGCTGCATTCTTACCTGCTCTGGAGTGACACTGGGAAAGTTATATCACGTCTCCTAGCTTTAGCTTACCCATTTGATTAAAAAAAAAGGAAAGAACAAGTTCTAAAGTAGGGGTGATAGTGCTATTCAGGGCGGTTGTGTGGATAAATCAGATCAAAAAAGTAAAAGGAAAACCTCTATGGGTTACACAGTTCTTCTTTTCTAGAGCTATGGCATTCATTTAAGCTGAATTCCCAGATTTGATCTGATTTAATTATTTAAAAAATTTATTGGTTTAAACCATTTAAAAACTTTAATGGAAATTGGCACTTTCTAACATAGGTTGTGTACCAGTTTTCACACTTTGGAAACCACTAGTGCATTAGCTTGTACTGGTAGGCTAACTAATTTTGGGGCAGATGCAAAAAAAAGAAGGCTTTTTTCCCCCTGCCAACACTGAATTATAAGACTGTAGATGTATTACAAGTCTTAAAAGGTCAGGCCTTCACCTAGTCGCCGAGCTAAATTGTATTAGCAAGTACCCAGTAGAGCACATCCACACTGAACTTATGAGAATGCCAGCCAAAGCTTAGAGGTCCCGCCTCCCCCCAGCTGATGCCCATCTTCGGCTGGTGCTGCGGCCCTGGGGATGGCAAGCAATGCTCGGAAACTCACACCAAGTCGTTTGGAGTTGTGACGATACAGTTATGTTTATTTATATGCGAGGTTCAACTTTTATAGCAAAAAAAAAAAGCTGAAGTCCTCAATGTATTTTATACAGTGAAATCGTATAAAATATTTCTGTTATCCCTGCAAAGTTACAATATCATCCTGAAGTACAGCACAGTAAGCATATAAATAAGATTCTCCACCTCTTTCAAAGATAAAATTGAAGGAAATAAATTGAAACCTGACAGTGAAAACATACTTTTGAACATCATTTCAAATGACCATTTGGTAGGTGAGGGAACAGAACACAGCACTGAGGAAAATCTCATGAAAGTATGTGCTGGTGATGTTGCAGCAGGTATGTTACGTGAGCTTTCATAGAACGACGACGGCTGTTGTCTCGTAAATACAGTTTAGAGAAGCATCTAAACATGCACTTGTGACAATGGTGGCAAACTGTCTTCTCCAATATCCCTTACTTTCTACTTCCTAAGAGAGCGAACCTGACTCTTTGCTGGGCACACACCTCCATGAACAAAGACTGCATTTCTCAACCTTCTTATGCTAGATATGGTCACGTAAACAGAAATTTTACATGGCATATTCTGGGAGTGCCTCTGTCCTTTCTTGCCCCTTTCTTCCATCCCACTGTGTGGAACATGAATGTGACTGCTGGAGCTCTGGCAGCAATCCTGGTCACCTGAGGAATGGTAGAGCAGTGTCTGCTGGGTTTGTGGAGCCACCTTACTAGCCCTGGGCTGCCTATTACTGAATTCTTTTGTATGAAAGAAAATAAACGTCTGTCTTATCTAAGACACTATTATTATGGTTTTCGATCGTACTCTGTTTTAAAAAATCCTAACTGATATATACATCTACTCCCTTGAAGACAGAAATTATGTAACATTGTTATAGTTCTAGTGACACTAAATTAAAAAGCTTTAGGTTGCTCCACTTGGCTTGACTTTGATGCCATATGTTCTGGGGGATGAATACGAGGGCACTTGCTACTTTTAAAGCAAGCAGCATATGCATTCTAGGAGCAGAAACTATCAAATGCTTAAGATCGATTCTCAGTACACTATCAAATAAAGTGAAATCTAGTGACCTTTGTGCTGATAGAATAATTACAATAGCGGAAGACTGCAGGTGAGATAGTTCCTGTAATGTAATATCCAAAATGTTGCCAAGAAGTCCTTGTAAAGTAGAGCTGCTTCTTGCCCAAGAAGTAAGTTCTCTGACAAAAATCACAAGTAGTATTAGCTGCTAAGTTCCCTTAAAATTCTCATAAAGTGAGAATATGTATATAGTTTCAGGTTACAGCTCTATTCAGATTTCTGGGAAGTCAAAACATTCTTCATTTGTGTTTATGGTAAAATCCCTAATTGTGAGTGGGCTACGGGGGAGAAAATTCAGAACTTCTCCGTTTCTCTTCAGGGTTTACTTCTGATTTATATATTAAGCTTCTAAATCCCAATACACACTAATAAATTTGTTTGGGTGAAGATTAAATAAGATAGGGGAGTTGCATATGTTCAGCTAGGTTTCACCTATAGCTAGGTTTCAAAGTCAGCTCACGATGTGTTATGTGCTCAGGAAGTGTCAGCTTTGTGTGCTGCTTATATATCCTCCAGGTGTTAGGCAGGTACCAACGTCTTTCAAAACATCATTGGTTAATTTTCACACAGAATGTCAGTTTTATGAGGGTATGTTCTTTGACTGTAAACTTTTCAAAATTCTTTGTAATTATGTGGGAAATGGAGTCCATAATCTTACTCTTTTATGTCTAGGTTCATTTGCAAGGTGTTGGTATAAATAGTTCACCATGTATATTATTGATAAAGAAAGTATATTAGTCAACTGTTTTTAAGAATTATAAAGACTTGCACTGGCTTTGTATCTTGCTGGTATTTTTAACCTACTGAATGAATTTGTAGAGATAGGAATGTAGCTGTACTCTGTGGATAAAATCCTAGGAATAAAATAAGACTTTAAGTTTGGACATGAAAAATACAATAATTATGACTCATTTGTTGCTTTGACAGAAATGAGCACTGAAGAATCTTTTAATTTTAAATTAATTTTTATTTGTGACAAAATCTTATGAGAAAATTTAAAATTTTTTATTTTTTATACAAGTTTTAAAGGTTACTTTCCATTAACAGTTATTACAAAATACTGGCTGTATTCCCTGTGTTGTACAATACATCCTTGAGCCTACCTTACACCCAGTAGTTTGTGTCTCCCACTGTCCCACCCCTATATTGCCCAACCCCTCCCCACCCACTGGTAACCACTAATTTGTTCTCTGTATCTGTGAGTCTGCTTCTTTTTGTTATATTCACTAATTTGTTGTATTTTTTAGATTCCACATATAAGTGATATCAGACAGTATTTGTCTTTCTCTGACTCATTTCACTTAGCATAAGGCCCTCCAAATCCATCCATGTTGCTGTAAATGGCAAAATTTCATTCTTTTTGGTTCTGAGAATTCATTCTAACTTACACTAGTACCAGCCCTTCCTAGGGCTGCCTGACTTCTACTCTAGTTTCTCTGAGAAGGGGAGGAGGCAGACAGACATAAATGGTGATGACATCCTATGGTTGGTAAGAGTGAAACTGAAGATAGATAGGGATCGACCTAGAGGGATAAGGGAGAGAGAATTTGGAATGAGATCCCTTTAGGACAAGGATGATAACACGTAGAATGACACGGATTCTCAGCTTGAGAAGGAGAGACTTGGATGTTACCTAAGGCAAGAGGAAGAGTGTGTGTCCTTTGAGGGATATTGCTTAGATTTTTTTTTAGTCAACATATTCCAACTCTGCAAGCGGGGAGAGGGCTGATGTAGTTGAGTCCTGTCCAAGGACACGAACTCAGTTACGCTATTATGGAAAGTAGTGGTAAAAGGAAGAGAGTAAATATCCTTTGCAAAAACTCTTTTTCTTCTCCTTCCATGGAATATTTTTCCCTGTATTTATTTTTCTTTGGCATTGAGTTGTAAGGACCGCTATACATACGGATTTGTGAAATTTGGGTTGTAAATATAAGAAGTAACTTTATATATAAATCTTTTTGCTCTATAGGGTTTAAATCTGCCCTTAATAACATTCTATTTCCTCCACTGATAAATCAATAAAAAATTTCTGAACACCTATTCTGCTCGTTTCAGTCACCTTGAAAGGTGGTCAGGAGGTAAAGTGAGTTCTCTGAAATTAGGGGCTCTCTGTTCTGTAACATTCTGATTGTGCGAGGATTTAGAGACCTAGGTTCTTAAGAAGAAGGGAACCACAATCTGAAAAAAAAAAGACTTTTTCTTTTGGAAATAATACCGATTCTAATCATCTTTGCTTTAATTCTCATGAGGACGGAAATCTGGGAACACCTACATATGAGTTACTATTATTTTAAGTTCTTGCCTTGAAGGCACATGAATCCATTTATTAAAGTTTATCCTGGAAGTAGGTCAGCATAAAAAGACTTCAGTTATTTGTATATTGTCCCTCTGTGGTCTCTTCTTCCAAAACGTTTTTTTTTTTTTTTTTAAGATTTAATATGACCTGGCTAAGAATCAGAGAGAACCAGATGCATGTCCTCAGGTAACACTCCCTGCTCGGACGTGGCCACAATCAGGGCATGGTGTACAGCAGGGACCTCTAATTCTGGTCCACAAGCATCCTCACAGAGGCACTGAATCATCCTGGAAAGCCAGAGAGGAGCTTTGTGCCAGCAACTTCCCTAAGCTGTCTTTGAAACTGACCTTATTAAATTTCTGCTGGGGTAATTTGCGCTGGGGATCTCCTGAGTTACTTGAATGGATAAAAATAAGCTGTCAGTCTTTGACCTGCCTCTAGTTAGTAGGACCGGGTTCATGAGGGGTTAGCAGGACTTCTGCTTCAGGCTGGGGGAAAGCTCACGCAGGGTTGATGCCATCAGAAAGCATCTAGTTCTTCCTGCCTGAGCCACAGAGTTCTCATGTGCCCCCTCCTATTATCTGCTGTCCCCATTGGGAAATACAAAAGTTATGGTAATAAAAATAAGAAAAAATGACTACTCTATTATTTTTGCCTCTTTCATCAGGGAGCACATGTGCTGGGGACCTGACTGAGCGCAACTTCTTTCCAAACCTTAGGGTGTGTTGGCTGGGTTTCCTCCTTTGATTCGATGCCAGCATCCAACCATTTATGCAGAATATTTCTGAACCTCAGTCGCTGGCATTATTCTAGCTATTTTCCTAGGATACGCCTCTTACCCTGTGCATGTCTGTGGCTGTAATGGACACTTGGTGGAGGCAGGTACTCTCTGGATTCACACACAGACTTAACCAGGAAAAGAACTGATAAAAAAAAAAAAAAAAGATAAAGGTAAAACTCTGCTTAAGATCCTGAGTAAGAATAAAATGATAAAACAATGTGTGAGGACACAGCCCTTGAGCTGACATCCCCATCAGGGTCAGATGAAGGTCACTGTGTAGAGGCTATGGCAGACATAAGTGTCTGTGTCCTCTAAAGGCCAGACTTTCCTACAGGGCTCCCTGGAAGGGACACCTAGAAGAAAGACCTGAGTACACCTGGAAACTGCAAGTGGTAGGGACACCTGGAAGGGAGACCTGGTGGAGATTCCAAGGTCACTGTCATCTTTGAGAACATATACCACTTAAGCAAGGATTTGCAGGAGCTGTCCCAGAGCCACACTAGGATCAGTGTCTCTCCTGTCCGGCTCTGCTTGCTGGTGAGCGTTTAGAAACACATCTACATCATGTGTTGGGTCCAGAAGATTGGAGAAGAGACCAGGCTGACATTTATGTAGTTACTGGGTGTGCGGCTTAAATGAGGTGAAAAGAAAGTAGGGTGACTACCATCCTGCCACAAATCCTGACGAACATTTCTTGGATTCAAGGAGAAAAAGGTAAGAGGAAAGGAAGAGAGAAGAGGCAAAGCAGTAAAGGGCAAAGAATAAATAGAATGGCACAAGTGAAGGCATGGAAGATGATTCTAGAAAATCTTCTTCCATCAGAGGATGCAAAGGAGGGAGAACACCACTTAACTCCGCTGTCTATCGTTTTTATCTTTTGGGAAGCAGTGGCATAAAATTCAATCTAATTAACAGGATAAAAGGGGATTTAGCTTATACCAGACACCATATTTCATGCTGTGAGGGATAAGAAAATGAAAGAACAGTCCCTGCCTCTCGAGGTATTGCAGTATGGCCAGGGAGATGACACATTCACAAGAAACAATAATTCACATCCCACTGAAGTAAGATCTGAATTAAAGATGCAAGCAAATAGCCTGGGAGCAGAGGAGAACAGAGTAATGAATGTTGTGTGTGGAAAAGCCTCATGGAGCAGGTGTGGGTATAAGGAACAACTGAGGACGCGAAGCAGACAAAGGGGAACAGCCTTCCGACTGAGGAGAGAGCTTAAGCGGAATAAGCATGGAGCTGGATAGGGCTCCCTGTGTTTGGAGAAAGGTGAACTTTCTCGTGACACTGGAGCTAAGGGTGAACAGTAGGTGGTAAGTCTGCAGGGGAAGGCGAGGCCAGGTTGTGCAGATCCTATAATGTCAGGCTAAGGAGGTTTATTTGATGATGTTTGGAATGGCAGCTAATCAAGAAGAGACTGACAAGGTCACAGTTGTGCTTAAGGAAGATGAATCTAGAGGTGTTATGCGAGACACTAGAGAAAGCAGAGACTGAGATAGGGAATATTGCCCAGTCATCTCCCATTTGTGCATACTTTGCAGGCAGAGGCACTGATTGCTTTTGTCCTGAACTATCTTTTCAAGGAGGTTTTTTTTAGTGAACAGCTTAGGGAGACAGAGATAGTGTCTCCTTAGAGAGCAGAAACATAGGCAGACCTTCATGTTCCTTATAAAAGATTCAGTTTTCCCACTGTATATGCAGGAATTTATATGGGCCCATCTTCAGTGCCCTGTGGAACTTGGAAGTAAAGGGAACTGACATAGATATGTTGCTTATGTTGCTTGCTGTGCTGTGATTAATAAAGTACGTTGTTTCTGACCCCAAAGTCTCATGCCTTCAGCCATAATCCATGAAACCAGGGCATGCTAACTTGTTGCTTTAAGTAGTGTAAAAATCTCAAATCTATCATAATTTTTCTATGAAGGGTATACCCTTGAGAAGCTATTTCAATAACCTTAATAGTAAAGACTTGTTTTAGGGCAGAGATATAATTTCATTTATTTTATATATTTTAAAATTTATTTTTGTATCCTGACATTTACATACAACTGATCTTATAATGTCTAGAAAATACTGTTCCGTTATTACAAAGGCAACGTGGGCAGCAGACACCCTGACCCAATGCCATCCACAATCATCAATTCACCCTTCGTCTTTGTCTTGAGTCTCATCCACTAGAGTCTCAGGGAAAGTGTGGCTCCAGGAGAGGGTGAGTATCGGGTTCCTACCATGTATAGAATACTTTTACACTTTGAGTTAGCTCTTTCAGTATGCCTAAATGAAACCAAAATAGATGTCCCCAAAAATGTCTTATTATTGTAACTATTCAGGGGTTTAGTTTAGCCAGTAGCCTAGCAGGTAGTAGTTAATTAGTAAATATTTAGAGACTGAAAGAACAAGTGAAATAAGGTAATTGAGATTCAAAAACAGAACTAGGTGGGAAATTCTTGTCTTTAATCACCTACCCCAATTCCAAAGATAGAATTGTGTTCAAATTTATTTAATTCATTGTCTTTATACAATATGAGCAATACTAGATAGATATTTTTAGGAGTGGTTCTGCCACTTAGTATTTTTGTGAACTTTAACCTCAGTACTTTTACCATGAAGTGAGACGGTTGGACTTGATTATCTTTGGAGTCTCTTCCAGTGTTGGATTTCAAGAAGTACACTTCATGGAGCTGAGTTATAATATTATTTCCACCTTCTTTTTACCTTGAAAAGAAGAGCCAGGGACTTCCCTGGTGGCGCAGTGGTTAAGAATCCTCCTGTCAATGCAGGGGACACGGGTTTGATCCCTGGTCCAGGAAGATCCCACATGCTGCGGAACAACTAAGCCCGCGTTCCACAACTACTGAGCCTGCGCTCTAGAGCCCACGAGCCACAACTGTTGAGCCCGCACGCCACAACTACTGAAGCCCACGCGCCTAGAGCCCATGCTCCACAACAAGAGAAGCCACCGCAATAGAAGCCTGCGAAGAGTAGCCCCTGCTCACCGCAAATAGAAACAGAAACAAAAACCCAACGCAGCCAAAAATAAACAAATAAATAATTTTTTAAAAATCTTAAAAACAGGAGAAAAGAATAGCCAGAGAAGTTATTTCGATAGTAAAGAAGGAAAGATGAGCAATCTGAGTATGTATGTCAAATAAGCTCCTTAGTTTCTTTTGCTATTAATAGCTTTCTGGCCCCTTTCTTCACTTTGAAGCAAAACGTAAACGAAAGGGTAGTAATTCTTTGACTTGTAAGTTCATAGTATCTTTAATCTCTTCCAAAGATGACGAAGAATGGGTTTGGATAAGGATTCTTTCACATGGTCATAAAAGTGGTGATATTCTCACTAAATATAGAAACACAGTTTCAGTACTGAGACTTCTGCCATCATGATTTGCAGCTAGTAATTAGCTTTTATTGTTTGCTAGAAGTGTGAAAAAGCAGGTAGGAAAATTCTTCACTGTTGGAAGAAATGGCCTATTAATTGTGATTGCACAAAAACAAAAACACCTCATGGTGCTGTTTCTCCTGCCAAGTGTAAAGATGGCCAGATGGCTGGGTGAGTTCAGTTGGTTGAACCATCCTTTTAAAGAGGCCGAGGTCACAGGTTGAAGTCCAGTATGGGCCAGCCAGCTCTGCTCTCTTCTGCCCTGCCAAGCATCTTACCAACAGGAACCTAACTTGTAGTCCGACCTTACTGATGTTATGTCAGTTATGACTTCACACATGATCAATAGCGAAAAGAAGGTTACCAAGTCCACTCTGTTCTGCCTACTTTGAATTCATGATTTCCGTATATGCCAGTGCAGTTTAATTCAACAAATATTAATTGCTTTAATGTGCTTAAACCCATGAGCTAGGCAAAAGAGTTTGGCCTGGTGGTATGATATAACACCTATTCTGGAGAAGCTTATTGTCTTGAATGGAAAGAGAAACTCATGAAACATTGGATCAAATCAAAATAAACTAGAAATAGTATAGAAGAGTACCTGGCTAAATCCCTGGAGCAGTAGTTAACACGCACATTTTCTTGAAATAATTTTCCTCAGACTATATGCATATGCATGTTCAGTATCAGTGACTTAATTTTTAGAACTTCTTTGGAATCGACTAATGTTTACCTAGAGCAAAACATCTTTGCTTCCAGCTAAACTGTGATATCGGCCTAAAAGTGAATCTGTGTATGATTCTATTCCCAGAAATGTCATCTTGGGTATGAGTACCCAATTATGTAATATTGGGACATTAGGACAGTGTCTCTTCCTCTATGTGTGTATATTTTTTTTTCTTCACAATGCAATCACTTACCCTATTGCTTTATAAATTATCTTTAGAAGGCTAGTTTTCAATGATTCGATACTTGGGACTATAAAATCACTTCCTCAGAGATAATGAACAAGTCTTCCTTTCTCTTAAAAAAAAAAACTTATTCTTTACATTTACCTGAGCTAACCTGACTCCCCTAAGTTTTTCAGTAACTCCTTTATTCTCCACACGCATCTGGATTCTCTATTTGCCTGGCTTATGCCAAGGAATGTTCTCAGATCCAACCGAGACTGGTAGACTTATCCTTTGCTTAACAACTTTAATTTTTTCCTGAAAACCCTGCTAGTAAGTGAAAATCTGTTAAATTAAAAAAAAAAAAAAAAAAAAAAAAAAAAAACCTTTAGAGAAAGATCATGATGTGTTTCCTCTCAACGTAAGACATCCAAACAATTTTCACAGATAGAAACATTTGGCGATAAAACAATAAAAGCAGGCTTATATAAGCAAACAGTTTGCACGTAAAGAAGTGTAGGTTGTATATAAAATGAAATGTACTGAAAAATTATTGTAGGTACCAAATGAGGCAGAGAAACCATGATGGTAAGTTTTGGGGATGAAAGGGTATGAGCTAATCATCCTTTGAATGTAGATTCTTTTTTTCTGCACTGTTTTCTTCATCAGTTTTTCAAACATAATGAGGCCCATGGCTATCTTGCCCTCAAACTGCACTTAAAAGCAAATTTGCAGCTTAGAAAACTCGCTTTTAGGGCAGAATAAAAACTAACCACAGGAGTGCTTTGAAGCCCATGGAAAAAGTGCATGTGCACATTTTCTATGAAAAGTCACAGAAAATTTAAACTTTCCATTCCACTCACTTGACTTACATACACAGAGAAAATGTTTCGAGTTCTTCTAAATATGGCACACAATTCAGATTTGTTCCACATGATGGCCTCTGGCTACAAACTTTTATGTTGAGTAAACATGTGTGTCTTAACCTGAAACTACAATTTTAAACTATTACTTAATGGCGTTAAGTAATATGGAGCATAATTTTTGGGTGTGTTTTTGGATAAAAAAATCATTATGAAGAAAACAAAGGAATCATCTGAAAAGTGGTATAACTTTGAATTGTTATTACGAAAACTTACTGATGAGTAATTGTGTGGAATGAATCTTTATTCTTGGTTCCAGAGGCCATCTTTGGACACCCAGCTGGGTGAGGGGTTCCTTCCCTTTGCTCTCCTCTGTGTAGACTTTTTCCAACCCTTCAATGTTGCTTTTAATGATCTCTTTGTGTATTTCTACTACTGTATTTAAGATCTTTGAGGGAAGGACCATAATTTTTGTGTCCCTAACACTTAACCCAATACCTGGCCTGTAGTTCTTGAATGAATCAGTGAATAAATACATCTCCAAATTCACTTCAACTACCTGCCTCCAGATGCAGGTTACTTCTGGAAGTAGTTTCTGTGTTACCTACTCAGTAGACTACTGGAAATGGTTGTATGTCTTAAGTTACCCCAGATCAATAGAGCATTTCACGTCTGGGAGAACATTTCCTCTATCAAAATTATATCTGATAACTTGGGTGGAAAATTACTCTAGTGATCAAAAATTTATCTTTTTTTCTTTGAATTTGCCTCAGTTTCGGGTGGAATAAGATATTGGGTTTCTCTTTTAGTGATCTGAGACTATTTACTCTGGGTACCAGATGGCTGTCTCTTCCACTTGAAAATGAAAACATCTGACAGACTTCGTCAGGGCATGTGTCAGTCATGCTACTCATGGGGAAAGTCTTCCAGATGACATGCTTGTCTTGGAAGGTGTTTATCTGGAGCATGTGCTATGTCTTCAGATGCCTCAAGTTCACACATTAAAGACATCAGTTCAGTTGTAAATTGTTGCAGGTCTATAGGCTCAACGCCTGAATGAAATCATACTCTGGGAAGATGAACATTTTCATTCTGCTTTTTCTTTTTAGAGTTCTAAAATACATTTATAAACTGAAAGGGGGAAAGAAATTCGTATTTTCTTTTTAAAACACGATTCACCTTGCACTGATTTCTTCACATACTGACAGTCAACGAAATTTTCTTGGAGACTAACATCTGCTAAGAAACTGTGCCTGGGAGAGCATCCAGACTATCTTCTGCCAGGCTCTGCCCCATGCTCACTAGCAAATAACCTCTCAAAACATCAGGCTGTGCTGTGATAATGTGTTAATGTCTAGCATACAGACATCACAGCTGACAGTGCCATACAATATTTTAATAGTGAAAATAGGTTTTAGTTAAGTCACCCCTCTCCTGCACCTTGTAGGACAGCTAACAGCAGTTAGAAGGACAAATCTCTGGATGTAGAAATTGTGATCCTGGGACAGTGTATCTCTTTACAATTCTGATAACACAATCTTGGCCTCATTAACACCGAGTCCATCTCTCAGGAAAATTATCATTTGATGGGTCATCATTTCAGTGTGTAACCGCAAGAACAAAAAGGAGGAGGAGAAAGAGGAAGGATTCTGATAGACATAAAGATTTGTTATAACTACTGTAGTAATTAAGATAGTATGAACTTAGTGAAGGGTTAAGAAACCGACCAGTTTTTAAGAAACAGAGCCCCAGTATGACTTAGTATGACTTAGTTGTTGCTTTGACAAAATTGAGGTAAAGGCAAAGAAGAGGAACTTGTGTAATATTGGAAGGCCATTTGTCACCACTATAAATTATACCCTCAATAACATTTTAGAATGAAACTTATGCCAAAGGAGTTCTGAAATTATAAGCTGCAACCTCAGCTTGACAAGGCTTATTTCACTTTTGAATTGCTGATCTCTCATAGAATTCAGTCCTTGAGGTAGGGAAGAGTCTATCTCTGATTCTGCGCCTTCCCCATTAGTGAGCCCTCTGTCAGCACGGTATAAATAATTAATTATTATTAAAAACTACCATCACTGTCTTCTGTTTGTCTCTTGCCCCTGAACATAGCCAGCACTTCTCTGATAAACTTCAGGGAACAGGTTTATTGTCTGGTTGCTGTGATGAATAGGACACACCAAACATGCCCAGGGCCACAGAAAAATTCTAATAATAATAATTGGGTAAAATAGCTTCTGTGCCACATGAAGACAAGGTTATTTGCAACTCAAATATTTTTCACCGACTTGAAAAATATAATTAGAATATTTTGAGTTTTAGTCTTTACGAAGAGGCAGGAATTTATATTTTGAGTTTTAATCAATCAGCAAATATTTGTTGAGTTCTTACTACTTGTGAAATGCCTCAAGCAGCGCATTCAGGAGTGCCCTCTCTCCCTTCCTAGGTCTGAAGCTAAGCTCATGTGAAGGAATGCTCCCTCCCTACCATGAACTCTCCCATACTGAAGCTATGATAATCATTTCCTCTTTCTATTTGATAAAAACAAACAAAAAATCCTGCATTTTTAGATATATAAAAATGCTAATTATATTGATATATGTTTTCTCCAAGTCATTCTCAAAATATATAATTATTTGAAGAAAATGGAATTGTATATATACATATAGACATATATATGTATTTATGTATACATTCTGACAGTTACTTTAGGTGGGATGGGGAATTGACAATGGATTTTTTATTAACCATTACGAGATCTTGGTATTTAATACTCTTTTCTTAAAAAAATATACATGTACATTTATGTATATATACACACATACACACATATGTATACATACATTGACAATATCTAATGAAATGAAAAACACCTGAAAATAGTGAAAATACCAGCAATGACAAAACAGTGGAAGAGTCTTATCCACATGCCTTAAACCTCAAGAGATGGTAATGAGAACAGTCCACAGATTCAAGGGAGAATCCTAGCCCCACTTCCATTACCATCTGCTAGAAGCACTATGACAGCATTCTGAAAATTCTCATGAATAGTACAATATTTGCAGAAAAGTGACAGCGGTGATTTTTCTCATTGTTTCCCCATTTAGCATGAGGGAGAGCGGAAATAGCTGGTGGGGAGATGTAGACGAAGAATCAGGGCTAAAGATCGCTCACAAAAGACTATAGTTATTTGGGGGGAAGATTTGAACTATAAGAGCACCCTGGACATTTCGCCCATTCTAGAGAGGAGAGACGCAAGTTCCATTAACAAAAGATTCACAAAGCTTCAGAAGAGCCTTTTCTTCTTCCCCATCCCCACTCTCACTTCTCAGAACTATAGAATACAATGCTTCAGGGGTATTATAGCTTAGGGGGCTATAGAAGAGAATTAACCTATGTTATATCAGATCAAACAGAAATTTTGAGAAAGAAGTCTGTATTAAGCATGGCAAATATAAAAACAAATGGTATGATAAGTGTGGAAATAAATGATAACAAACAAGCACATTCCATATGCAAAAGAAGTGTGTAGAACTTTCTGAATAAAAGGCAACCTGAAGATATATTTTTATTTGTTTTGAGTTGTTTTTATTTTATTTTTGCCAGTTTTATTGAGATATATTTGACATATACCATTGTATACGTATAAGGGGTAGACCATGATTATTTGATACTTGTACATATTGCTAAATGATTACAGCAATAAGTTTACTTAACACCTCCATCACCTCCCATAATTACCTTTTTCTTTTTTTTGTGGTAAGACATTTAAGATCTACTCTGTCAGCAACTTTCAAGTATATAATACTGTAGAGTATTGTTAACAACAGTCACCGTGCTGTATATTAGATTCTCAGAACTTATTCATTTTACAACTGGAAGTTTGTACACTTTGGCCAACATCTCCCCATCCCTTCACCTCTCCACTCCTGGCAACTACCATTCCATGACCGTACAGTATTTACCTTCCTCTGACTTATTTCACTTAGCATAATGCCTTCAGGGTCCATCCATATTGTTGCAAATGGCAGGATTTTCTTCTTTCTAGTGGCTGAATAACCTCTCTCTCTCCCCCCACCCATCTATCTATATCTATCTCACATTTTATTTATCCATTCATGAGTAGATGGACACTTAGGTTATTTCTGTACCTTGGCTTATGAATAATGCTGCAATAAAAATGGTAGTGCAGATATCTTTTCGAGTCAGTATTTCATTTCCTTTGGATATATACGCCAAACTGGAATTGCTGTCATGAGGTAGCTCTAGTTATAATTATTAAAAAACCTCCATACTGTTGTCCATAGTGACTGTACCAATTTACATTCCCACCAACAGTGCACATGAGTTCCCTTTTCTCTACAACCTCTCCAACACTTGTTATCCCCTGTTTGTTTGGTTGGGGTTTTTTTTTGTTTTTTTTTTTTCTGACAGTAACTATTTTTACAAGTGTGAGGTGATATCTCATTGAGGTTTGATTTGCACTTATCTGATGATTAGTGATGTTGAATGTCTCTTCTTATACTTATTGACCATTTGAAAGTCTTTGGAAAAATGTCTGTTCAGACCCTCTTCCCATTTTTAAATCGAATTATTTTTGTTATTGCTATTGAGTTGTATGAGTTCCTTATATATTTTGGATATTAACACCTTATCAGATAGATGGTTTGCAAATATTTTCTCCTATTCCATATGTCGCCTTTTCATTTTCTTGTTTCTTTTGCTGTGCAGAAGCTTTTTAGTTTGATATAGTCCCACTTGTTTATTTTTGCTTTTGTTGCTTATGCAGTTTTTTGGTGTCCAAAAAATCATTGCCAAGACCAATGTTGTAGCTTTTTCCATATGTTTTCTTCTAGGAGTTTTACAGTTTCAGGTCTTATGATTAAATCTTTAATTCATTTCGAGTCACTTTTTGTGAGTGGTGTAATACAGGGATCTGATTTCATTCTTTTGCATGTGATAATCCAGTTTTCCTCCAAACCATCTATTGAAGAGCCTTTCATTTCCACACTGAGCATTCTTGGCTCCCTTGTAAAATAATAGTTGACTGTATATGCAGGGATTTATTTCCTGGCCCTTTGTTCTGTTCCATTGGTCTATATGTCTGTTTTTATGCCAGTACCATACTGTTTTGATTACCATAGCTGTGTAATACAGTTTGAAATCAGGAAGTGTGATGCCGCCAGCTTTATTCTTTTCTTTTTATTGAGGTGTGGTTGATGTAAAATATTACATAAGTTTCAGGTGTACAATGCATGTTGATTCACAATTTTTAAAGGTTATATTCCATTTATAGTTGTTATACAATAAAATATTGGCTATATTTCCTGTGTTGTTCAATATATTCTTTTATTTTATTTATTTTGCACATAGTAGTTTGTACCTATAATCCCCTCCCCCTCCTCCTTTCCCTCTCCCCACTGGTAACTAGTAGAACAAACCACAGTTTGTTCTCTGTATCTGTGAATCTGTTTCTTTTTTGTTGTATTCACTAGTTTGTTTTATTTTTTAGTTTCTCCAGCTTTATTCTTCTTTCCCAGGATTGCTTTGACAATTTGGAGTCTTTTGTGATTCCACCTAAATTTTCAGATTATTTTTTTCTATTTCTGTGAAAAATACCATTGGAATTTTGATAGGGAATGCATTGAATCTATGGCTTTGGGTAGTATGGAAATATTAATTTTTCCAAACCATGAACATGGGATAGCTTTCCATTTATTTGTGTCTTTTTCAATTTCTTTCCTCAAAGTCTTATAGTTTTCAGTGTATAGATCTTTCACCTCCTTGCTTAAACTTATTCCTAAGTATTTTATTATTTTCAGTGTTATTGCAAATGGAACTGTTTTCTTTATTTCTTTTTTGGATATATTGTTGTTAGTGTATAGAAATAAACTGATTTCTGTATGTTGATTTTGTGTTTTGCAACCTTACTGAATTTGTTAATTAGTTCCAAAAGTTTTTTGGTGATGTCTTTAGGATATTCTATATATGAGATCATATCATCTGTAAACAGTGAAAATTTTAGTTCTTTGGAAGTTTGGATACCTTTAATTTCTTTTTCTTGTAAAATTGTTCTGGCTAGGATTTCCACTACTACATTGAATAGGAGTGGTAAGAATGGGTACCCTTGTTTCTGATCTTAGAGTAAAATCTTTCAACCTTTCACTACTGAACATGATGTTAGCTATGGGTTTTTCCATATATAGACTTTATTATGTTGAGTTATGTTTATTCTGTACTCAATTTGTTAAGATTTTTTTATCATGAAGGATGTTTTATTTTGTCAAATCTTTTTTTCTGCATTGATTGAGATGATCATATAGTTTTTATCTTTCACTCTATTGATATGTTGTATAACATTTATTGATCTGCCTATGTTGAACTCTTCTTGTGTCCCAGAGATAAATCTTACTTGATCATGGTGTATAATTCTTTTAATGTGCTATTGAATTCATTTTGGTAGTATTTTGTTGAGAAATTTTGCATCTCTACAAATCAGGAATATTGGCATGTAGTTTTCTTTTCTTATAGTGTCCTTGTTTGACTTTGGTATCAGCATTTCTGACCTCCATAAAATGAGTTTGGGAGTATTCCCTCCTCTTTGAATTTTTGGAAGAGCCTGAGAAGGATTAGTGTTCTTTAAATGTTTGGTAGAGTTCACCAGTAAAGCCACTGGTCTCTGACTTTTCCTTGTTTGGAGGTTTCTGATTACTGATTCCTTCTTACTCGTTATTGGTCTGTTCTGATTTCCTATGTCTTCATGATTAAGTCTTGGTAGGTTGTTG
The DNA here is from genome assembly GCF_964374135.1 of Grampus griseus. Lineage (NCBI taxonomy): Eukaryota > Metazoa > Chordata > Mammalia > Artiodactyla > Delphinidae > Grampus > Grampus griseus. Next base: position 26,719,543 of record NC_139003.1, on the reverse strand, counting down.
GTTTCTAGAAATTTATCCATTTACTGAGTTATCTAATTTGTTGGCATATAATTGTTTCTAATAGTCTTTTATGATCTTTTGTATTCTAAAGAACATATTTTTAAAAAGCTCCATAGCACCATAAATTATTTTAATGCAACATAAATTTTAAGATCAAATTAAAACATGAATATAATGAATCTTAAGATCAGAGATTTTACCCAATTTGATAGTGCTGTTTCCTGACTCGTAACACTGACACAGGACAAAGACTAGAGAAAAATAAAATAAATCAAAGATAATGATATTATAGTAATAGAGATACCAATAGATTAAAATGTAAGATTATTAAGAAATTACTATGTGCCAGGTGCTTTTTAAGTGCCTTACATATTTCTTCATCTGATACCAACACAACGAAAGGAGTTATTTTTGTGCTCGTTTGTCTGCATTTCTCAGAGGAAGAGACTGATGCTTGAAGAAGTTAAATAACTTGGCTAAGTCACACAAATAGAAAATTGAGAAGCTGGAATTTGAATCTAAGCATCCTGACTCTAGCGCCTTCACTCTTCAGCACTGTGTTCTGTTACCTTCCGTGCCAGATGTTGAGGACAGACAGTCTCATGAAGGTTAAATGGTATCTTAGAAGTTAAGAACCCAAAGAATGGGGCAGAAAAAGTATTAGTCAAAAATATAGCAAAGCAAAAAAAAAAAAAAAAAAAAGCAAAGCAATGTTCCCTAAAATTAAGAGATGAAACTGCAGCTTGAAAAGGCACTTTGTGTTCCAGAGAAACGTACTCACACCTGTGGATGCCAAGAGTATTAAGCCTTAAACATAAAAATATTGTTCCTTACAGATTTTTTTTCCTCTTAGAGTGCCTTTTAGGAAACAATATCTCCTGTAGTGAAGAAACACTTATGTAATGTTCAGAATTCTGCCAGCTTGATTTTAGTTTCTTTGTGTTTTTTTTCACTTCTCTTTGGTTCAGCAATTAAAATTGTTGCTTTTAATTACCAAGTATCATTTATATTATAAAACTATTTCTATCTTTCTCTGTCTCCTACATATATATGTGTAGGAAAATTATGATTATCCAGTGTTAATGAAGATTATTTCTGAGTGATGGACTTGGATATTTTACTTTTTTCTTTATAAAGACCATGAATAATTTTTACAAGAATAATAACATTATCATTTCTAACATGAAAAATATACATAATTATTCATTTAAAATATTTTTAATTATAAAGAGCAACATTTCCTCTTTGTTACATATGTATTTAAGGCTTTGTCTTAGACAGGATTAACAGAAGGTTAAGAAATGGGATGTTTTTATATATATAAACTATTCCTGGTAACTCAGAGCAATTAAAGCAAGTATCTTTATGTTCTTAGAATATTAGTTTACCTTTCAATCTTTGTAGCTCTAATCTATTGAGCTTCATTTAATTTTTTTTCTTTTAAGTCTGAGTATCTTGTAGCAGTTAAGTGTTATCATTAAGAATTCAAGTTCTCAACTATAATATACTCCATGTAAAACTATTAAGTATTTATTTAACTTTGCCCAGCTTCCAGAACATTCTTTGGATGTAATGAAAAGCAAAATGTCATTACTTTCTCTTTATATATATAGATATTTTCTTTCTTTTTTTAGCTAATTTTTTTTAAATAGAAACAGCGAGTTCTTTACTGGTGATGACTTGGTACTTGTAAAATAGATAGTTCATAATCTGTTTTCTCCTCTGTCAAATCACTCAGGTTTGTGTAGCCAATAGTAAATCTTAGCTTGGTGTGAATTGGGCTTGGGCCCACTTTTTAAAATACCAATACCTGGTCCCACCCCCAGAAATTCTGATTTGATTGGTCTGGGTACATCCTGGGCATCAGGATTATTTTTCTAAGAACTGTGCATTTTTTTGTATGCATAGTATATCTCAATTTTTAAAAAAAATTAGCTAAATTCTTAAAAAGGAAAAAACCTAGGATATTAACAAGATAGGTTCCCTTTCGTTATTTTTCAATAATACATTTATTTTTTGGTCCTGCTAGAAAATTTTACAATAATCCAGTGACTTGTTATTAATCTATTAAAAATAGCGAAGGATAATTTTTTTTTAAATTATATTTCTGCTGAGCATCAAAGCTGATCTTGTGCTCAGTGGAAAAAAATGTAGGATGGAAGTTATTGTTTTTTCTCAATATGCTTAACTTTATGCTCATTTATTTATGAGCTGTATGTATGCATTATGATAAAAATGTTAGGTTAAAATACTAAATAATATTTATTAAAAGAATGTTGAATGAGTAAAGTCAATTCTGTATTCTTTTTTTTTAAAAAAATTAATTAATTAATTTATTTTTACTGTGTTGGGTCTTCATTTCTGTGCGAGGGCTTTCTCTAGTTGCAGAGAGCGGGGGCTACTTTTCATCGCGGCGCGCGGGCCTCTCACTGTCGCGGCCTCCCTTGTTGCGGAGCACAGGCTCCAGATGCGCAGGCTCAGTAGCTGTGGCTCACGGGCCCAGTTGCTCCGTGGCATGTGGGATCTTCCCAGACCAGGGCTCGAACCTGTGTCCCCTGCATTGGCAGGCAGATTCTCAACCACTGCGCCATGAGGGGAGCCCTGTATTCTTGTTTTCTAAGAGACTATTCAAATTGCAGATCAGCCAACAAGTCATTCGTTTAACAGATGTTTAGTGAGCTCTTCCTCCTCAGCAGGTATATTGGGGTGCAGCATTGATGAATAGGAGAATGCCTCTGTTGCATGGAGCTTACTTTCCAGCAGGAGAGAAAGCCAACCAATTAATTGTGCTGTTTGAGGTAGCTGGAAACACAAATAGAATTGAAATTATTGATGTTGTTTAAATGTAACCAAAGATTACATGGTGGTCTAAGGAAAAGCAGATTTAAAATCAAACACCACCACCACCACCTTTGTTTTGGATGATGTCCTGTGTTAAAATGCTTTATTTTGTAAGCTGTTTCTTTGAAAGGTCACAGTTGTATTAAAGATGGTGTCATTATAGGGACTTCCACACTAATTTACAAAACAGAAACAGACTCACAGACATAGAAAACAAGCTTATGGCTACCAAAGCAGTAAGGGGGTGGGGGAGGGATAAATTTGGAGTTTAGGATTAGAAGATACAAACTACTGAATATAAAATAGATAAACAACAAAGTCTTATTGTATAGCACAGAGAGCTATATTCAGTATACTGTCATAAACTGTAATGGAAAAGAATATGAAAAAGAGTGCGTATGTGTGTGTGTATATATACATACATATATATATATATCTTAATCACTTTGCTGTACACCAGAAACTAACATAACATTGTAAATCAATACTATACTTCAAAAACAAAGAACCACAATAATTATTTCCTAGACCATTTTCTAGTCCTAGAAATTTGGTTGTCTATCTTGGAACAACTAAATATTCTAACTTGGTGATCACTTAGATTTAAGCTTGTGATTATTTAAGAACAAAAATGTTAAGGAAGGAAGGGTTTCTATAGACGTACCTTTCTATATTTTATTTTCCATAGATATTGTCAGGAAAACTTGTTAGACTTAGACATGGGCCAAAGAGATTCCTGGGTGTCCTTTCAGAGGACCGCTGGATATTATCCAGTGGATCTTTGGGGAAATGTCTGATTCTATAGGTATATGCCCCTCTGATTGTCTTTCTCCTAGGTAGAGCGATTTATAGCTCTGTAGGGGTAAAATATTAAGTTGTAGGAAACTGAGAGTAATGCAAATTATTCTTGTCAAAGGTGATTTATACCCTGTAGAAAAGATGACTCCAAGCTTTACATTTGATTACCTTATGAGATATTAAACTGCTTAGCAGTTATTAGCAAATGTATTTCAGCATTTCTAATTGCCTATACTATACACATATGTCTGATCTTCAAATTCTCTTTAAACAGGTTCTAACGCCTTACTCAATTCCTCACTAATTAATTAATTAAAATCTTTGACATATGCTCATTTCATATTTGTATGAGAGTCATGACTTACTATTTGAAAATCGTACTTAAGCAATATGAATACTGACCTAAAGAACATCTGAATTTTGGGACAATGGAGATTATTTTTTAATTTTGTTTAGTTTTGTTTTTAATAACAAGCAAAACACAAAGGGCTATTTCAGAAAAGTTTGCTTTCATGTACTAAATGTAAAATTTAGTTTAAAGGATTTATTTTGTGTGTATTTACATTTAAATTTGTTCAAATCACTCAATTTTTTTCTCTGTTTGAAAGACAGATCAGTGAGATCTTTTGCCAACAGTATGGAGCACATAGAGAAAATAGGCAAGAAACAATTAATAGACCCTTGATAACATGAAGGGTACATTCCTTATGATTCTACCTAAATAATCATACTTGAATAAAAGTATCGACCTTGAAATAAAATTTACAATTCCTTATCACTGTTATGCAATTTTAAAAGCACTTCCAACTTATTATTTTATTTATCACCTTAACATCATCAGAGGCAGAGGGATAATGTATCAAATTCTATATTTTAAAAAGCACCAAGAGGTTAAATGGCTTTTGTTCCCATAATTAAACAATGAAGAGCTTGCAATACGATGAACAGATCTCAAGTCTTCTGTTACATGGTCGGATTGTGCATATCTCTTTTTACTACAATATATGCTGAAATTATGGATGAAATATCACTCCCCGCCTCTTTTGGTTTTGTTCAATGAGTGCAAGTTACTTGGCTCAAGTAGGTGAGAGGATTCTTTTTCCCTAAATAATGCAAGAGTTCCTAGTGACACAGAAAAGAACAAGGAGCTTTTGTTTTACCAGCAAAGCTTATGCAGAATTTGGCTATTTTGTAATTTAAACAAATAGCAGCTTTGGTTTTAATGTGTTCCTCTCTTTGTGCACTTAAGAGCTTTCAGGATCAAATTCAGTTTTTAATCTCTTTAAATTAAAGAGTGAAGTAAAAAGCAGGGCATTCCCAACAGTTTTGTGAAGAGAAGCTTTTTCTTTTTAAATTTTATTCCACAAAGCCTTGAGATCTTGGGGTGGGGGGACAAGTGAAGGTTAATAAATAATAAAATCCAATAGCTTCTTCCTTCTGAGAATCCGAGCAGATTTCAGAGAAAAGCAGATTTCATTTATTATTTTATCAATTCAATAAATGTATATTTTCTGAATACCTCTGTGTCAGCCACTGTGATAAGTGCTGGTGGTAGGAAGTACAATATGGAATAAGATTTGCTTCTTGAATGTAAGGGAATTCTGGCAAGGAAAACAGAACAAACAGCAAATATGAAAGAGGAGGCAGTAGCTTGAAAAATACTACAACTGGGGTATGTATAGAGCATATGGAACACAAGAGCAGAGAACCAATCCAGGTACGGCTGGGCCAGAAAAATGATGGCTAAGAGGCAAGGAATTTGTAATAAATGACTTCATGTTATTTATCCTGTTTCCTCATCTTTAAATTGTCCACTAATACTCCCTCATCAGTCTCTGTGCAAACAAAAAATTATGTATATCGCTAAGCACATAGAAGTGTTTAATAAATGATAGCCATCATTATTACTCTTATTATGACTAATAAAAATGGAGGTTGAAGGATGAATAGCAATATCCTTTGGTAAATGAAAAAGGGCAAGAAGAGATTTCATATGTAAAGACCCAGAAGCAAGAGCAAACTTACTGAAAGTTCTTCATCATGACTGGATCTAGAGTGGATGAAAGATGCCAGAGATGAGCTTGAACATCAGGAACAATCCAGGTCATATAGGGCCTTGCATACCACCTTAGGAATTTGGAATTTATCTAAAGTCCGTGAGGAGCCATTAAAGGATTTCAAACGGGGGTGTGATATGTCCTGGTTTCCATCTTACAAAAATCAATTTGACTATAGTTTGGAGAATGTGTTAGAACAGGGCAAGTTTGAAGGAGGCAGGGAAACAATTACAGAAATATATATGAAAGATGATCCTGTCTTGAACTTCCCTGGAGACACTGAAAATGCAGAGAAGTAGATAGATTCGCAAGTTATTTAGCAGATGGAATCCACTATTTTGGGACTAGAAATGAAAGATAGGAGGGTGGGGGGGGGGTTCAGAGAAAAACTCAGTGTCTTCCTTAGGAAAATGGGTGGCCAGTGGTGTATTCACTAGCCTTGGGATGCAGGAAATGAAGAAGAAAAAGAAATGGAGGAGGAGGAAGAGATTTTAGGGGGATTTAATAAGTTCAGGTTTGGACATGTTGGGTTCTGAGATGACCGGTGAAGGTTTTGCATTGGTGGACGGGACTATGGTCTGAAGCTTAGAGGAGATATCAAGGTTGGGAATACAGATTTGATAGTTGTCACTGTATCAATAATATATCTGTGTCTATATATAAAATGTCTAAAAATCCATGGACCATGTCACATATTCCTGGAAAGATGTCTCATTTGTAGAAACATAATCCAAACAGGAACTCCAGTTTGTACTTGTGTCTGTGTCTGTCTCAGATATTCAAATGGGTCCAAAAACAAAGTCCTCAGTAACTTCTATTAAAATTTTTTGGCTTGGACTGCTCTCTAGAAAATCTTGAGAGTCACCTATTCTCTCACTTTTAATCGTGTCACCCACACTGTACCATCCCCTTTGTTTTCACTGAATGCCATGCTCTGGATTTGTCACATCCCTCCAACCACATGTTGCTTCCTTAGAAAGGCGGTTCTTCCTCTCCGATTGCTTTTCGTATGCAGTATGGACATGTATCAGGCACAGATTTCAGGTCTACTCATATCCCAATATACCACTAATAAATGTCCTTAGGCAGTAAGCATTTATTCTCCTTCCTGATACACAAAGGTAGATTAAAAATGAAAACCCCAACCGTAAATAAAACTAATGTTTGCATCTGATTACTTTGGGGGTGTTTTATGGAGAAGATTTTCTTTTGAGCCTTGGAATGAAATTCAAGTGGCAAATAGCCATCTTCTTGAACCCCAAAAATTGGGAATTGTACTGAACGGAAGCCTGTTTCAGTTTCCTGACCACAGAGCAATGCTGACTTCAGTGAGTCACGAGCATTTTATAAAAGTGGCTGAGAATGCAGGGAACATGTTACTCTGCTAGTGAGTGTGAGATAAAATTTACTCTGTAGCCATCATCCAAGTTTCTGGATTTGGGTTCATTAAGTAAATTATGCAAATATAAACCCCAAAATTAAATACACAAATATGAATATCTTCACTTACTCTTATTTTGTGGGGAAAACATTTTCATTTTTCCTATTTTTAAATCAATATTTTTATTATGCAACTATGACTTCTTTTAAAATCTCATATACCCTTAACCTCATACTTTTGTTATAAGATATAGCTTATAAACATATATTTGATCATCTGAATCCTCTTTCATTACTGACGGGGCTGTTTTAAGAACTTTCCTGTGTATTTGGTATCCTAAATGTCAAAGAAACTTCAAATTCACCTTACTATGCACTACTTAGGAATTAATTTCTAAGGCAGTTAGTTGGCGACTTGTGTTGAGGTATTTTAGGATCTTCAGTTGTGGCTACTTCTATCTTTGTCAGGTCGGCAGAAGAACAACAAAGAATGTTATCTTTATAGAAATTTGTCATATGCTTCTAATCTATCCAACTTATTCTATGTAAATTTCTCTTGATGATATCCTAGGGATACGGGCTGCAATATCTGAATTTCCAATGTGAAGTGAAGGTGTGGGGATAGATATTGGAGTGATCACAAACTGGTTTTTACACTCTTGGAGGCCACTGTGGTTACAGATCATAACAGCCCCAAGGTCAGAGATAAACACAGATGAAATTTAAAGCTCTGGGTAAAAAGTTCTAGATGTATCTATAATTTTTGTTTCTGGGTTGTGGTCATTAAGCAGAATTTAAATACATGAGTACATTTGAGTCAGTATGTGGAATTTCTTTCTTTTGTAGATTAACAACGTTGTGATAGTTTCAGGTGCACGGCAGAGACTTGGCCATACATATGCATGTATCCATTCTCCCCCAGACTCCCCTCCCATCCAGGCTGCCACATAACACTGAGCAGAGTTCCCTGTGCTATACAGTAGTATGTGGAATTTCACTCATTTATTCTCAGTGATCCATTCATTTTTGCTGAATACCATCTTGTGTGAGGTGTTTAATTGCTATAAGACTAGTGTTCCATTGCCTTTCCAGGGGGAAATTTGTGGTGTCTTTTATTCTCTCTTGTATTTAAGCAACAAAATTCGTTTGTTGCAAGACTTGATAATTTTCAACCTTGAGTGATTAATAAACCACCTAAAAATAAACAGTTTGTAAGCAGAAAAGGGGATTAACCTTTACAGGTAACATTCTCATTTTCAATTAGGGACATTAACTTTTAATTTTTTTTAGTTTTTGGAATTTTTTCTCCACTCAAATAGTGTCTCCAGATCCCTGATAATGTTTTTTATTGGTGATAAAAATGAAAATTATTTCACCTGAGACACTAATTGACGGTTGGTGTAGTCAGAATTGTCAGGGAATGAACAATCCCATGTCCACTTTTACTACTTCATACATCACACTTCTATTCACCAAATTGTGCAATATAGTCTATTCATTAGACTAAGTCAAGTAGGAATTTGATAGTCTGGAATGAAAAAGAATTTCTAAGGAAGAAAAATAATCACCAAGAAAGGAACAAGGTATTGGGACTCTTTATTTCTCCTAGGCACTTGGGTTGCAGAAAGAATGAGAAGGTATCTGTGCAACAGAGGAAGCATAATTAAATCACCTCTGCTCATTTTCTTAGCACATCTGGTGGTAAGTGAAGAAGAGGGTGTCAGTGGTGTTCCTTTCTTTCGGTTAAGACCAGTCTGTGTACTGAGAATCCCGGGTGGATAAGAAACAAACATAGGACAAGACCTTGGAAATGTCAGCTTTTATCCTGAAAATGTCATTTTTTCTGTAGGAGATATTCTTTGGGGAGCCCAGAGAATCGTATTTGTCCCAGGTAGCAATGAGGCTTCCTATAAACTTCTTCCTTTTAATTTGTCTCATTCCCTAAGGTAACTATTACTCAGCTTCTGGAAATGAGAAAAAGATTGCTCAGTTAGTAAATAAAAATAATATTTTTTCCAGTTGTGTTCAGCTGAGTATCTTTTCTGGCAGTATGTTGGAATAAAAAATACTCATACTCTCAATACATGGTCCCTGATCAAGACCAAAGCAAGACGGAATAAGCAGGATGTTATTGATATTTATATCTTATTTTATGGAACTTACTGTGACCCAGGTCCTTGTGCATGAGATATGCTAAATATATACTTTCAGATGATGAAATGTGTACAGGGACTTTTCTCACTGTGCCTTCAGAGGCTAAAAGTACACCCTTCCTGATGTGATTAAGTAAAGTCCATTAAAACATTCCACACACGGTTTTCTTTGGAATTAAAATTCCCAAAGAGAGATCCTGTGGTTTAATCTCTCCCTGGTAGGAAAACTGACTGAACTGATTTCATTTTGTATGAAATTTCTCTTGGTGGCAAATGAATGGTGGAAGTGAGGCCACAGGATCTTTAATCTTAAAAGAACAGACGATTTTCGACTTTTTGATTACTTTTGATATAATCACTGATAAATGCTTGATTAACTCATGTTGCATTATTCATTAAAACAAAGTCCTCAGCAAGCTAAGAACCTAGGAACTACTTTGAGAAATCAAAGCCTCCAGAATTTTCTTGTGCTCCTTCCTTCTAGCTCTGTTGTCTTCCCAAATGAAAAATACCTTAAAATGACATGAAATTCAAGTTAAATATGGCTAATTTCTAGTCATCCATCAATAAGTATTGTTCATCTTACCACCTAAACACTGAAAACGTGATTAAAAACCAAAAATGATAATTTTTGCAGAAATTTGATTTTCATTTTCTAGTACCCATGAATTGGGGAAAAACACAAAAATCACGTAAGGCACAACGACCAGAACATTAATAAGCCAGATATTCTGGAAAAGCACAACAGCATTAAGAACAGAGATAAATTTCTTCCTGAGGGATAAACTGTGTACCATATTAAATGACCACCTCAGTAACACCTTAGAATAAATGAAATAATGACCTGCATAGAGCTTTTCTTATCAGGTCCCATAATGTGGCATCATTCAAAACAGTGTTCAGTGAAAGCATTTTGCTGTTTGGGAGGACAGGGCAGAAGATGGGGTGGGGGGTAGTCTCTGGCACTATGATCTCTCAAGGATGGACATTGGTCTGTGGATGAGTCAGGCTCATGAATCCTATTTCTCTTAACAGTATTTCTGATAAGACCTGGGCCAGAGAAGCTCTAAGATCATACCCTCTAAATTAACAAATATCCTGAGTACAGCTGACTCAGTGTTGCCAGTTAAGGGAAAGCTACAAACTTTTGCAAACAAAAGCTACAAACTTTTGTTCTCCATGGTGTAAGCTTTACTAGAAAGCTGAAGCCCTTCTGCTTGGGCACAAGCTGAGAGTTATTTATCTACAACAGCAAGATACTCCTCAAGAGATCATTTTGGATGTATTCTAATAACGTATTTTCGAAGGAGTGCTCATGGTCTGAAGTTTTTATGCTACAATCTGGCTATAATTATTTTAGCCTGGAATATTTAAAAATGCATATAACTTAATGGGCATATTTACTACAATTTTCTGTTTAGTAAAATGTCCATAAAATATTTCATGCCTAACTATGTAATTTATCCTCTAATTTCCAAGATAAACAGGTTATGATGTATAAATTTCAACTGCAGTTACTAAATGTTATTTATTTTAGACTTATTAGCCATAGAGCAAATAGTTAAAAATGAAGATAGCAGCTGGGAGGGAATCATCCAGAAATTTTTTTTCTGAAAAATTTTCTATAACCCTTCTTTTTAAATTTTATTATTGAAATAATTTATATTCTTGGTAGATAAAAATATGAGTAAAAATATTTTTATTTTATTCATATCAACCATAGAAAACCACTTATATTTTTGTCTGTTTCCTTCTAGGCATTTGGTATATATATATATATAATTTATACTCCACAGCTCATTTCTGTTCACAGAGTCAAATGCCGGAGAAAAGAAAAAAAAATGTGTCAACTAGCTTTTTATGTTGCAGATTTTCCATGACTTGTTGAAAATATAACATACTTTAATAGAAGAAATACGGTAACTGTAATTTGCCAGGTCCCAAGGCAGACCAGTAATTGGAGAAGCTTCAGCTTTTCAATTTTTCAAGGAGAGAACAGCATATATTTAATATTACAGGTCTGGTAAGCTAATGTTCTTATAATTATGAGAAATGAAATGAACCCATTTGGAAAACGTAGATAAACTATACTCTTTGTCTATGCAGATCAGAGACATCTGTAGAAATAAATGTTAACAAGTTAACAGTGTTGGGGACAACTATTCAGTCGTCCTTGAATAATTTTGGCGTAGGAAATATCTCCCATGTATAAACAGATTGCTATTTCTTCCAATTTTCCCTGAATAATAACTGCATTTTAACATTCCAGGGATTTAAAATTATGGATATAATAAAGCATTCATTATGTAAAATGATGTGTTTAAAACATATGTAAAAATAAGTAGATTGAACATGGCTACACACTCTTTGCTACTTCATCCAATGAAAGGTTGAATAGTATCAGGAAAACTGAATTCATGCAGGATGAGCAAACCTATGTTTCAAAAATTTTTCCAGAATGAAGCTGTGATGAAAGTCTTTGCTACAAAGGACTCAGATACCAAATGTACTTTCTCTCAAAAGTCTAAATGCTTCATAGACAACTTTCTAAAAGAAGTAAAGCACAAAACCCACGATTGACTCAAATCTTCATTTGCTCAAGGGAGCTTGAAATTCCCTGTTGCCTAATGCCTTATGAATTAAGAACCATCTAAACCTCAACCTCTGAGGAACTGAGGTTTGTTTCACGAACAGATCTTTAATGGGGACTTAAAATCACTGAATGTGACTGGGTGAATGTGTTAAGACCCATGTTTTCCTTTTCAATTGTTTATAATCCCTCAGGAGAGACATGTAGAAAAAGCACAAGTAATAGTAATGAAGGAAAGTACGGTGGAAGATGCCGATAATGGTTAGTTATAAAAATAACCACCTTCAGGGTTTCAGACTGAGACTGTGTGTGGACCATTTTTAACTTTTATTCCAGCAGCATGTTTGATGGTAGAGTCCTACCTGAGTCTAGAGGAAGGGGACAGGTAAACTGGAGGAAAGAGAGACAATATGGGAGACCCTTTCCTGATACGGTTTTACCTGCTTAGAAGAGGTGGGAGCAAAATTACACACACACACACACACACACACACACACATACACACAAATACATGCATTCTAAATCTTTCTCTTCCTATTTGAAATGCTGAATTGGTTATTATTTCAGAATTCTGTCCCCAGTCTTACTCCCATTACTGTTTCTCTGGCATGGATGGAGCGGGAGTAGGGGAGTCTTCCACTCTGGCCCAAATGATATTAATATAAAATGCATTTGCTCCTTATATCATCATGGAATGACAGATGAGACCAGCCTGAGTATTTGGAACAGAATTTTCAGCTTTCTCAGCTTGGGTTGAATTTGGAGCCAGCTCTACCTGAACATGTCTGGAAAGTGAGGATATTCAGTCTATAGGAAGCCTAATTTGCATGAGGATCAGCAAATTAGGGTGTTCCAGGAATAGCTTTTTTATTTTGGGATGAATCACTCTTTAAGCAAAATGCATGTGCTACACGCCTGTGAGGTGTTGCTAAATGATAGCTGAGGAGATATGTGTAGCTTGAATGTTTCATATTTCAGCACTGCCTAATTTGTACTGGAGCTCTAGCCATACGAAGCATTTAGTTTTACTCTTTATACTACAGCCCTGTATACTAATTACTCAGCCTTTCTGCCTATACATAATTAATTCTTTGCTTATACTTTTTATCTATGCTTTTTACCTATAATATTCCAACTTTCCCACCTCATTCACCTCCCCCTAATATTTCCACTGCTCATCCTTCAAGAAACACGTCAAGTATCACCTCCCCCAGCAAACTTTTACGACCTCATTAGTCTGGACAAGACTCTCTCTAGCACTCTGCAACCCTCTTTCATGTTCTTCGCTAAGTCGTTTGATGATGGTTTCTATACGCCACTAACTCTGAACTCCTTGAGAGCAAGAACCATGTTTTTACATCTGTGTACTCAATGTCTAATTCAGCTTTCTGAATAAATAAATGACTGAGTGCTACACCTAAAGAAAAGTGGAAGGGAATCTTCAGGGTGGGCAAAGTTAGAGGTAATTCAACATGTCTGTATTAAGTTCCTATTGCTGTTATAACAAGTTACCACAAATTTAGTGGCTTAAAACAACACAAATTTGTTACCTTATAGTTCTGGAGGTTAGAAGTCCTAAAATCAAGTGTTGGCAGGGCTGCATTTCTTATAGAAGCTCAAGGAAAGAATCTTTTTCCTTGCCTCTTCCAGATTCTTAGAGGCTGCCTGCCTTCCTTGGCTTGTGGCCCCTTCTTCCATCTTCAAAGTCAGCAGTGTAGCATCGTCAAATCTCTCTGATTCTGAACTCCTTCTGCCACATATAAGGACCTTTGTGACTATCTTGGAGCCACCTAGATAATCCAAGATAATCTTCCCATTTCAAAATCCTTAATCCCATCTGCAAACTCCCTTTTGTCATCTAAAGAAACATATCCACAGGTTTTGGGGATTAGCACATGGACATCTTTTGGGGGTTATTATTTCGCCTCCCACAGTGTCTATTTGGGATGCCCATTAGCAAATGTGGTCTAGTGAAAAGTGCCCTGCTTAAGACTGGAACGGGGAGGCTCACGACCTGACAAGATAAAGCTGCATCTTGCACCTCTACCTTTAGATGTTTGCCTTCTTGGTTTTATTTAGGGAAAAACATAGTAACTTATAGATACATTGGAAGAATGTATAACATAATGATCCCTGCCCTCACATTGAGGAAGCTTTCTTCTAATGTACTAAGTATGACTTTCTAGCCAAATGATAAGAGTAACAACAATATGCAGTTACTTCTCTCCTTGAAAGTAAGCATCATTGCTTCACCAATAATCTTACATATCCGAGAACAGTGGCTCTCCACTGCACATTTATATCACCAGGTATGCTTTCTAAAAATACCAATACCTTGGGATACTCCTCCCTCCAAAGATTCTGATTTATTTGGTCTGTAGTGGAGTCCTGATATTACTCTTTTAAAATCTTTCCAGGTGATTTTAATATTCCAGCCGATTCCATTGGCATGCACAAATCATAAATGATGCATTATAAGTTATGAAGCTGCTAGTTATTCTGGTGTCAATTGAAAGGACTAAGAACTGTACAAACTGTGCAAATTCAGCAGGACAAAACCATATTAAATTCTTCTAGACATTTTTCTCATATTTCAAAAAGTAGCCATAGTTAGAAATTTGAGATGATATGCATTTACCTGTAAGTTAATAATCTCATTTCACTTGTGATATAGACACCAGAGATATATTTCAGGAGGAATGATTTAAATGTACTGAGGATATGGTGGGGACTGAGGCACATAAAGCAGGAAGAAATTTGCACTGATCTTAGTTTGTTCTGAAAGTGGATAAAAGGGGGGGAAAGCATCATTAATTGCTTCACAATGATTTTGTTCAAAAAGCAATGTAAGGGGCTTCCCTGGTGGCGCAGTGGTTGAGAGTCCGCCTGCCGATGCAGGGGACACGGGTTTGTGCCCTGGTCCAGGAAGATCCCACATGCTGCGGAGCGGCTGGGCCCGTGAGCCATGGCTGCTGAGCCTGCGCGTCCGGAGCCTGTGCTCCGCAACGGGAGAGGCCACAACAGTGAGAGGCCCGCGTACCGCAAAAAAAAAAAAAGGCAATGTAAGTATACTTATATCCCCATATCCCCTCCCTCTTGGATCTCCCTCCCACCCTCCCTATCCCACCCCGCTAGGTGGTCACAAAGCACCGAGCTGATCTCCCTGTGCGATGCAGCTGCCTCCCACTAGCTATTTTACATTTGGTAGTGTATGTATGCCTACGCCACTCTCTCACTTTGTCCCAGCTAACCCTTCCCCCTCCCCGTGTCCTTAAGTCTATTCTCTATGTCTGCATATAGCTGATTCATTTTGTTATACAGCAGAAACTAACACAACAATGTAATTACACTCCAATAAAGATGTTAAAAAAATAAAAAATAAATAAAAAGGTAATTAGGAAAAAAGAAAGATGCAGCACATGTATACAATGGAATATTACTCAGCCATAAAAAGAAACGACATTGAGTTATTTGTAGTGAGGTGGATGGACCTAGAGTCTGTCACACAAAGTGAAGTAAGTCAGAAAGAGAAAAACAAATACCATATGCTAACACATATATATGGAATCTAAAAAAAAAATGGTTCTCATGAACCTAGGGGCAGAACAAGAATAAAGACACAGATGTAGAGAATGGACTTGAGGACACAGGGAGGGGGAAGGGTAAGCTGGGACAAAGTGAGAGTAGTACTGACATACATACACTACCAAATGTAAAATAGATAGCTAGTGGGAAGCAGCTGCATCACACAGGAAGATCAGCTCGGTGCTTTGTGACCACCTAGAGGAGTGGGATAGGGAGGGTGGGAGGGAGAGACGCAAGCGGGAGGGGATATGGGGATATATGTATACATATAGCTGATTCACTTTGTTATATAGCAGAAACTAACAACATTTTAAAGCAATTATACTCCAATAAAGGTGTTAAAAAAAATCACCATTTGCCAAAAATGACACATTTACCTCCACATTTCAAATGGCATTACTCTCCTTTTTTCTCCTGTCTAATTGCATTAGCTAGTATCTCTAGTGCAGTAATAAATAAGGGTCAACACTGAAAAAAAAAAAAAAGCAATGTAAGGCAACAAGGACTGTTGGGCTTTGGATGCATTTGTGCAAACCAACGTGATTATAAATAAGAAGAAAGGCTCAGACTACTGTATGTAAGGAAAATGACAAGCTTTCCCAGTGCATCACAGCTTTGGCAACATGGATATAATTATATTGTTTTTTAGAAGTGCACTACAAGCCGCATTGCCTGTCAGAATGGTGGCCACTTCTTAAATCACAATCTCTAGCAATCTTATTATGCAGGGAGATACCATCTTCTAAACTAGTAGTCATAAGATCAATATATAAGTTGCAAGATATGTTTTATCCTCATCCTATGCACCTAAATCACTAGATTCTAAATAGAACACCTACAGATTTGATTATACATCAGCATGACTTAACTTTTTAATTTTGGTGATGATGTTTTAAATTCCTAATCCATGATTAGACAGCTAGACATCAGAGAGAGAAATCAAGAAATATTCTAGCTCTTAGTACTGACATTCATGCTGAATGTGACTGTTTTATGAGCTTGGATTTCTTTTTTGTCTGCGTATTAACAATTCAGGTAGTAACTCTTGGGACCCTCTTAAAAAATGGCAGGAAACTCCCCAGAAACTCATAGTACTGTGACAGTCATTTTTTGCATGCATATAATTTTTAATACACTTCAACCTATCCCTCTGAACTTTTCACTTAGGTGCCTGCTACAGGGCCCACGGCACAAGAATAGAAGACCTACAGCAATAATTTGAGACAACAGAACCTTAACAGATACTGTGTCCTTGATTCATTAGAAATGGCATATTCTATGTGCTAGAGGAACCATCTTTTTGAAGTTCAACACTTTAAAGAAAAAACATCTGATCAGGTTCTTGCCTATTTGGGTAAGCCCCTTGGCTTAAGGGCCATATAAAGCATCTTTGCTAACCTGGATTTTGACATTTAATATAAACAGCACCTCTGTGGGTTTTTCTATAAATGAATGAACAGATATCAGACATGTGCTATTTTCCACGTTTAGTTCTGCATTGACATTCAAGAACTTTTTTCTTTTCTTAAGAATCTGTTGTATTTCAAATGATTCTCCACTTGTTTTTCACTCTTTCTGTATTCAGAAACATTTTTTTTCCTCTCATTTCTCTCCAGGCAGCAAAGCAGAAGTAGAGCATAATTATTGCCCTACATGTAGTTAAGTGAAAAATGTAACTTGTGTCTGACACGAAAGCCCCACGCTACAGATAAGGTCTGTCATGTACATTCTCCCTCTATTTCCAGTTCATCAGACTTTGGTCTACAGTAAAATGGAAGAAATGCTTTCATTTTCCCGTGATATCCACAATAGAGCTGAAGACGAAAAAGGAATTTGTCTTGAAGCTGCTTTTATCCCCTTGCTTAATTGTAAGCCATAGAAAAGGTGAAAGCACATGTTGGGGCGGGGGCGTGGGGTGGCGAGGGACGCTTTCTATTTCTCTAATGCACTACAATTTCGAGACACTAACATTTGCCACTGCAGGCTCAGTGGTTTTATTGGGAAGAAGAGAAAAAGCGCTCTAATGGTGTCTCCCGGGCTTGACAGTAAAGCTTGTTGAAAAGACAATGCCCTGTCTTCCAGATGAGGAATGAGCCTTTTTATTCTGTTTATGAGGAGTATTTATGCTTCGTTATGAATACATGGTTATTTATGTGTGCCCTTTTACTGTAAAAGGCTTAAAGCTTTTCCACCAATAGCAAATGCAATTAAAGGCAAAAGGACCTTGAACAAAAACAGGCAGGCGAACAGAAAAATAGGACTTCCCTAAATTGAGGGAAAAATGCAATGTGTGGAGGCAATTTCCGGAGCACTCCCCACCCACGATATCACTGTAGGATTTACATTGTCTTCAATCTTCAAAATTTCTTACGGTTTTAAATTTTCTGCCTTAATTTTTTCCCCTGGGATCCTTGTCACATATTCTGGTGTTGGAAATTTAATGAATGAGGGTATTCTTCTTAAACGGAGCTGCTATACTTCTGTGTCTACTGAGACAAATCCAACTATGTACTTAAATCCTAAGTTCTGATGCTTATGTGTTTACAGAACAGTGTTATTTTAGAATTGCAACAGACTTTTTGGAGATTGTTCTGGTCCA
The DNA here is from genome assembly GCF_964374135.1 of Grampus griseus. Lineage (NCBI taxonomy): Eukaryota > Metazoa > Chordata > Mammalia > Artiodactyla > Delphinidae > Grampus > Grampus griseus. Next base: position 26,701,540 of record NC_139003.1, on the reverse strand, counting down.
TTGTTTTATACCTAAAAAATAAAAAATGGAGACCATCTAGTGAGAATTTTTTAGTTATGCTTTTAACTTTTGAGTGTGTTTTTGGCAACATAAACTGAGCTAGGTGATAGCCTTAAGTGGCTCCCAGGGGTTCTTTTGGCAGGACAGGCCTACTCTATAAGCAGAAGTGCACGTGTGTACTAAAAAAGCCTTGGTCTAAAGCACAATAATGGGAACATGCATTTGTTGATTGAATTAATAAAATAAAATGTGACGCCTGATGGACTGCCTGAAACAGCTACCAAAGGAGAGATTCTATTGTGAGTTAAGACTATATTTCCAAGCACTCCTCTGTAAGAGGTTAACACATAAAATTAACAGATAATGTGAGAGAGCATTATTCTGAGCTTGCTACTATCTGAATCCACATGGTTAGAGTGGTGCTTCCCTAAAACTAAAGAGTGGTGTCAATTCACATCAGAGGTTTTTTTTAATCAATCCAGGGATAAATGAAGATATAGTAAAATAGAAATAAATAATTTAAAAATATTTTAAATTCTCTCAGTTTAAAATATAGTCCTTTTTTTCTGAGATGAATTCCTTTCTCTTTTTCTTATTAAAATATCTAGTTTTAGGAAATAATCATGCTACTGTATGGTAGGTTTTTTTCCTTCTGTCATCTTTATTTGGAAAAAAAAATTGACAACACTGTATTTAATTGGTCCCACAAAGCCAAAAATTTGTTAATTCTTGACTTCTATACACTGGGTGTCTTTTGACATGTTAAGGGCAGGAGCTGGTGGTAATTAGGAAAAGCCCCGTAGTCTGGCTGCTGGGGCTGAGAACGAGGTGCTTTCACTGCAGGGAAAACTAGTGGACCTCTGTGAGCTGCCACCCATCGGCTGTCCAGAGCACACACAATTCCCAGATAGTTCCTCTTCTGCTGTATCTTATGAAACATCCTTTATCTTGCATTCTTTTGGCTCCATTCTGGTGGTGTAGGTAAATGTCCAAGGGGTGACCCAATAGGTGATTTTATGCTGCTTGCCTGAACGACATATCCTATGTCTGAATTTCTTTTTTTTTTTTTTTTTAATTTATTTATTTTTGGCTGTATCGGGTCTTCCTTGCAGCACGCACAGGCTTTCTCTAATTGCGGCGAGTGGGGGCTATTCTTCATTGTGGTGCGCCGGCTTCTCATTGTGGTGGCTTCTCTTGCTGCACAGCACGGGTTCTAGGCACACAGGCTTCAGTAGTTGCAGCACGTGGGCTCAGTAGTTGTGGCTTGTGGGCTCTAGAGCACAGGCTCAGTAGCTGTGGCGCACGGGCTTAGTTGCTCTGCGGCATGTGGGATCTTCCCCGACGAGGGCTCGAACCCGTGTCCCCTACATTGGCAGGAGGATTCTCAACCACTGTGCCACCAGGGAAGTCCCTATGTCTGAATTTCTAATTTCAACTTCACTACTCAGTACCAGTTGTGAAATTGAATATAACTTCCTTAGCTTCTTTAAATCCCTGTTGCCTCTAATGTAAATAGAAATAATAATAATCACTTTATAGGATTATGGAGATGACTGAATAACATTATGTATGTGTTAGTGCCTGGCACATAGTAACCCCTTAACAAATGGTAACTTTCTCTCTCTATAAATGTATGTATGTGACACTGTATATGTGGTATATATATTGTATATATAATGTCATGTACATATATATAAAAGACACTATAAGTATCATATATATGAGTATATATGTCATACATATAAAAGTCATATATACACACTATATACATACTATATATACTACTTACTATGTATGATACGTATGATGTATATATATGTACACATACTACATGTATATATATCTCCTCTATGTATATGTGTGTATGTACATACACATAAGTGCATATGTGTGTATATATAGTGTGTATACACATATATGACATATTAAATGATTATACAATAAAATTAAATGGTAAGTTTTACAAGTTTAAAGAAAGGAGAGCTAATGGCCATGCAAGTACATAGGTATTTAGGAAAAGCTTCATGAAAAGGTTCTTGCTAAGCGTTGAAGGGTGAAAATTGGGAGAGAGGAATGAAGCAGATATTCAGAGACAGATGGGATATTGTAGAATGACGATGGGATCTGAAGTTGGAGGGCTTACACTTAATAAAATAAATGGTTGGCATTTATTCTTATGCTAAAAAATTGGCCCAACCTGAATAACGAACCACCTTTTCAAAACTACGCTCTTCTCAATTAGTAAAAAGTTTAAAAGGATAAACTGCCTTTATGCCACAGAGACTTTTTTCTGTCTCAAACATTAAAGTCCATAGACATTAGAATGAATCCAAAAGGCATGCTTTAAGCCTGTTTGATTAAAAGAACGAAAGTCATATTCTTTGAAGACTCGTGGTAGTTAGTAATACACAAATGCATCTGTTTTGCATTTCATTAATGGCATCAAAGGCACTTTTTCAGGATTTTCTGATTTTTGCCTTCAGCTTTTGAGATACGAAAAAGCATTTGGAAATGAGCCTTTATTTTAAGAATGCTTTAGGCTGGTAAAGTGGTAGGATACATTTAAGGTGAAGAATTAGAGATGGATTAGATTTTGCTTGGGTGTTGCTAAGTCAAGCCCTTTTCTAGAGTCATTAAACTTGATTTTAACTCCATTGTACAGTGGGATCTTCTTAAATGTTTTCTTACTAACTGCATTTCCATGAGTTGTGTGGGTTATATTTCTAAAGAGAGAAAAAATTAGGAAATGCATTCCCATCCAACCCTGGACACTCATGTGTCTGCTTTAAACACTTGTCACTTTTAAAGTATATTTCTTTGCACAGGACTACCTACTAATGGTAGTTTGAGGACAGGAACCAACCACGGGGTTAGTTTACAGAAGTTGATGTTTTAACTGTTTTATTTCAAAATAAACAGCAGCTGTCTTATCTCTCATTCACTTATATGGAGTTAGTTATAGCTTCTCACCCATCCACTCAAAGTTCCTAAATGTGAATCTCCAGATATGACATAGTATGTCAACCCTCAACTGTAGTTCTTACTACTGTCTTCTGGGCTTCTCTACTCATTATTCTATAATTATTCCCATGTTCATTTGTCTAAAATGGAATTTTTACATTCCCCTTTCCAAAACAGACAACATCAACAGCAACCAAAAAACCCAACTCTGACGCTTCATCTTAATGATTATTCACTTTGTCAATAGAAACATCTTTTTCACAGGCTTGAAGACTCGAACTCCTCTTTGCTACTTCCCTCTCCTCTGCAGTCCTTGGAAGTGTCTTTCAGATTTAGCCCATGCTTCCAACAGCCTGAATTAAGTCTCCCCTACCTTCAATCCATTGGACAAGGGTGAGGGGGATCTTTTGAAGGCATCTCTTCAGCCTGCTGTGCTTAAGCATTTAGTAACTCTGTTACTTAATCCATGGCCTCATATTCCTTTGTCTGATTTTCAAGCTTGTCTCTTCTTGTTTCCACCCTATCTATCAACTCAATTTACTCCCAGCCCCAGGCCACCATGCTCACACTCATGAATGCTCACCTATCCAAGTCAAACCACCCTACTCCCTTCCTCAGCTTTCTCTCAGTGTACTGATTCACACTGCCGACAGTCTGGAAATAGCCTCTTTTCCCCTTCTGCTATACAAACATCATGACTGTGTTTGAGGCCAGTTCAAATATCACGTCAGTTTGTTGTCTTTGATGCAACTTCCCCAACTACTCAAGTTCATCTCGATTTCTTCCTCCTTTAAAACTGGTTTGCAAGTAAAGACAAAACTCACAGACTATTACTTAGTCGTTCTCTGATCATTTCATGTATATTGAGTTCTGAGACCTATTTCCTAACAGGGAAAAATAAGTACTTGTTTTTGCACACAGTAAGTACTGATTTTGGGGGGCAATTGATGGATTGTGGTTCTCTTTCAGGACTTAAATATCGCTTTTAGGTTCTTGGAAACTAGTCTCGCTCACTCTAAAGTAATTTGTATAAAAAATGGTTCTTTAAAAAAATTTTAAGACTAAGTCAATCCTTTGAGAAAAAGGGGTGGCTTTCAGCCTGGGTCTAAAAAATCATCACATTCTTTAGAAAGTTATCCATGAGAAATTCTGAAGAGAGTGCTTTAAAGCATATATAATAAAAATCTACATTTATGCTTTCATCTTTATCCAAACACATCAGTGCTGAAGAGACAAGACCTTATATAGAAAAAGGCCTTGAAGGCAGCAATGTGAATGAACAAAGAGCAAAGTGAAAACAATGTAAGAAAGGGATTGTGGACCACATGCCAATCATTTGAATCATCTTTCCAGTTACAGGAGAGCATTTCATGCCACAAATACTTAATGAACACTTATATGAAGAGAACTCACTGTGCAGGTACTATGAATTGCAGAAAATAAAGGATTAAGATAGAATGCATCAATAGAGACCCGTGTGTGTGTGTGTGTGTGTGTGTGTGTGTGTACAGTACTTGCAATCAGACTCAGTTTATTGAAATTATTCAATCAATTAATACAATAGTTACTATTTCCTGGGGACCCACTATGTGCCATGCTCTGTGCTAGGTGCTTTAATATACCATATCATTTAATGGTCACAGAAATCCTAAGAAGTAGATACATTTTTCCTATTTAAGAGATGGTAAGAAAATTTCATTTTCTTACCCCAAATTACACAATGGTGAAAATCTGATTGAAGTCAAGTCCTGACTGACTTCAAACACCATCATATGTTGCCTCCTGAAGTAGCAGTGAAGAAGCAGTTGCTGACTCTGGGAAGCAGGGAAGGCTTGTCAGGGAAGGGGGGCCATACCATGTGTTTAGGAGGAACAGTGGCCTTTTGGCTGATGGAAGCAGGTGTAGGGGAAGTATTGGAGCAGTTTTAGGCATGGGTATCCACATGAGAGATAAAGCAAAAAGGCAGAAATCAATAGAATATGTTAGGGTAACTGTGGGTTGTTCAGTATTGTTCAAGTCAGCAGGTAGATTTGAGAAGCAAGGGTGTAGGTTGGTGAAAGCCATACCACAAAACAACATTGTGTGGACTTTATCCTATAGATGACAATGCCTCACTGCAGGTGCTAAGCAGGGAAACGTAATCAGATTTACATTTCAGGAAGGCCACTGCATTGGAGACCATTTAGAAGGATGTCGATCTATTAATAACGAGAGATAAAGGGATCCTGAAGTGAAGTTGCACAAGGGCACATGGAGACGATGCGCCAAACCCGGGAAATGTTTTTTGCGGTAGGTTTTAGAGGGCAGAGTATTCAGTCTGATATGGTGAGAGTTAGAAAACGTAGAGCCAAAGATGCCCTAAGAGGGTACCCCCCTTAGACCCAAACAGTGGGGATTCCTGCTCTAACCTTGAGCTTTAGAAAGCCCTGCTCTGACCCTCATCTGTCGTCCCAACCCCCGAGGTGGAATCTGCAGAGCTAAAGGCATATTCATGTGGAGCTCACCCTTCTACACTATGCCGAGTACCTGGGACCACAGATTCCTCGCCCAAACTACTCCAGTGCTACTGCCTGAGCAGGCTCTTGCCAGGATCCATTCTCACAAGGGCGTAGCAGACCCCTGTATATCCTCAGGTCTGAGACATGGACAGGGGTCTGCTGTTGTGAGGGTGGGTGAACAGAGACAGAACGTGAGGGGTGAGGCATTGAGGCACGTGTGCACAAGTCCCGTTATAATTAGGGGGAAGGGAGTGGGAAGAGTGAGGAGTGAGCCTCAGGCCTGGAGCTTCCTTTTGTAATTTTATCCTGGGCCCCACAAACGTCAGGAGTGAGCCTTCTCTCCGGTTACTGGTTTAGGCAATGGGCAGACCATTAAATCACACTGTGAATAGAGAAGGAGAAGCCCGTCTAAGGGAAAGGAACAGAATAACTTGGTCTGACATATTTGTGATCTGTCCAGCGAATGAGACCTCTTAGGCAGCTGGAAAAAGGCATCATGTTGCTGCTTTTGTCTATTTTTTTTGTATGTGCAATAAAGAATCTGGCTCCGTTTTGGATGTTGGACTGCTGACGGCTTTTAAGCCCCACCACTCCCCATTCCCCTTCTGCCCCCACAACTGGGCAAGTTGATAAGAAAGCCTGGTGGTCCCTCCTTTGACACCGAAAGGAAATTCAAACCTCCCAAACCCCTAGCCCAGTCTCCCCTCCAACCATAAAACTCCAAGACAGTTGCCCCTCCCTCCCTGCTGTCTCCCAAATCTTTTTATGTTTCCTTTGGTTATTGCACTGGTATCCCAACACAGCTTCATGATGTGAATCAGAAACCTTTTCATGCCCTCCTGGGGCATAAGTGATGCCATTAAACCAAATTTTGGGAGGAAAGTCCATGCTGGCTCCACTGTGATTTCTTAAAGTGTTCTTGAAGTATGGTAGAAAAGTATTCTACCATTTCAATAATTGAGGTTCCACTGATCTCCTAGAAAAATCCCAGCCTTTCTAAGAGTGTGTTTATGCTCAGTGCATTTTTCTGTATTCAGTATATTTTCTGTTGGTAGGGAAAACCGTTTTGGAAAGATTGGAACCATAAATTATTCTAAGGGCCTTTGATGTTCTGCACAACAGTTCTCCTGAACGTTGTGCCCGATTAAGATTTGAAGACTGAAATTAAGATCTTGAAAATCAATTTCACATAAAGTGGTGATGAAACAAGTTGATATCACCAAAGTTAGTTTCCTAGGTGCACAAGAGTTAAAAAATATATCTTGGTATTTGACATTTGATAAATTGCTCCACACCTCCCTGTGAAATATTTAGTTGAAGTATCATCTCAATTCCTTCCCTGAACGTAGCCTTCTGATGAGCGTTCTTCCACAAGTATCCTTGTCCCTGGTTTTTGTTTTCTTTTTTTCCCTGATGCGGCGGCAATCTCTTGCATTAAAGGCCTTTAATATGGCTTTTAATCTGATGTTAATCTCTTGGTATGAGCTTTGTCAATGCAGAAGTAGTGGAATTTAGTTTCGGCTTGCAAGAACCAGTAAACTGAGTAACAGATGAGGGGAGGGGGAAGTGGGGAGGTGTTGGTGAAAGGGTACAAATTTTCAGTTATCAGGACAAATAAGTTCTGGAGACCTAATATACAGCATGATGATTATAGTCAACAATACTGTGTTGTGTACTTGAAACTTGCTAAGAGGGTAGATCTTAAATGTTTTCACCATAAAAAAAGAAAGAAAATGGTAGCTGTATGAGTTCATGGATATGTTAATTAGTTTGATTGTGGTGATCATTTCACAGTGTATACATATATCAAAACACCAAGTTGTACGTCTTCTATATGTACAATTCCTACTTGTCAATTACACTCCAATAAAGCTGAAAAAAAGGAATCACACACAGAAGCTTCTATTTTTTTCTATGTAAATGTTCTATTCAGTGTATTAAGATGGCTTTTATTTCCAGCCCAGCAATTTTTAGTTTTATTCATTTACTTTTGTTGTTTCTAACATGGGTTTCTTTCCTATAACACTTACTATTTTAAATTTGTTTCCTTAGCTCTGACTGTTTAAGTCTCATTATGTTGTCTACAATTTCCTTTAAACTAAAACAAATATTTAAATAAATGACTTTTACAACAGCTTTATGAAAGTATAATTGACATAATAAAATGCACATATTTAAAATGTGAGATTTGTTAAGACTCAGCATACACACACTCATAAAACCATCATCACAATCAAGATAATGAATATATCCATCTTCTTATAAGTTTCTTCTTATTCTTCTGCAATTCCTCCCTTCTGCCACTTCCTGCTCCCCTCCCCCACCCCAGGCAGCCATTGATCTCCTTTTTGTCACTGTACAGTAATTTGCAACTCCTTGAATATTATATAAGTGCAGTTATACAATACTTTTACTCTGCATAATAATTTTGATATTTATCCACGATGTAATGTGTGTCTATAGTTCATTCCTTTAACAAAACATTTTTACAATATTTTGTAATAATTTTAGATTCATAGAGAAGTTGCAAAGAAAGCACAGCCCCTGTACACCCTTTATTCAAAAAGTTTCCCTGGATGTTAACATCTTATATAACTGTGGTACGTTAGTCAAAACTAAGACATTAACATTCTTATACCACTAATGACTAAACTATAAACTTAATTTGGAATTGACCATTTTTGTGTGTGTGCCAGAATCCATCAGATAACCACATTGCATTTAGTCTTAATGTCTCCTTAGTATCCTCTGATAACCTTACAATTCTTAGCTATAAAAAAATTATGACCTTTATAGTGTGTAAGAATACTGGTCAGGTATTTTGTTGAAAGTTCATTTCTTTTTATTTCTGAGTTGTGTTCCATTGTTAGGCCACATCACACTTTGTTTATTCATTCACCTGTTGGTGGAATTTTGTGCTGTCTCCAATAAAGTTGTCATGAACATTTATATGCATGTGCTTGTATGGACATACGCTTTCATTTCTCTTGGTTAAATATCTAGGAGTTGAATGGACGAATCATATGGGAGGTGTAGCTTTAAATTTTAAAAAATTTGCCAAACTGTTTTCTAAAGTGGTTATACTAGTTAACGTTTCTACCAGCAGTGTATGAACCTCTAGTTTCTTCACATCCTTGTTACAACTTGAAATGGTCAGACTTTAATTTTAGCCATGCTTGTAGAGGTGTAGCACTATCTCATTGTGGTTTTATTTGCATTTTCCTAATGACTAATAATGTTGTGCATCTTTTTATGTACTTATTTGCCATCTATCTATCTTATTTGATGAAATGTGTATTCAAATCGCCCAACTCTTTTTTTTGTTGTTGTTGGGTTGGTTGTTTCTGAGTCCTGCTTTATATGTTCTGTATACTAGTCCTTTATCAGATATATGCTTTGCAAATATTTTCTCCCAGTCTGTGTTTTGTCTTTTCATTCTCATAGCTATTTTTTCAACTTCATTTCTCTCTGTATATTTGTGTGTCAGTATCACATTGTTTTGGGTAAATTTATCATGCTTTGATTTCTTTTATTTTTTTTTTTTGTGGTATGCGGGTCTCTCACTGTCGTGGCCTCTCCTGTTGCGGAGCACAGGCTCCGGACGCGCAGGCTCAGCGGCCATGGCTCACGGGCCCAGCTGCTCCACAGCATGTGGGATCTTCCCGGACCAGGGCACGCACCTGTGTTCCCTGCATCGGCAGGCAGACTCTCAACCACTGCGCCACGAGGGAAGCCCCATGCTTTGATTTCTGATGAGACTAGTCCCCCACAGCATTCTGTAGTCTCAGAGTTTTCTTGGATCCTCTTTCTAGTTTTATTGCTCACATTAACATTAGGATTAACTTATACACAGTTTAAAAATCTTATTCACATTATTAGTGGGATTATACTACACTTTTGGTTTACTTTAGAGAAACTGGCATCTTTGTGATCTTGAGTGTTTTCCAGTAACATGATGTGTCTTTCCATTTGTTCAGATCTTCTTTTTGTGTTCTTCTGTAGCATTTTAAAGTTTTATTCATATTGGTCTTATACATTTTTATTATGTTTAGTCCTAGGTAATTCATCTTTTTTGATGCTATTGTAATGGCATCTTTTCTTCTAATATATTTCTAATTTTTTGTTGTTTCCACATATGAAAGGTATTGATTTTTGCATATTAATTTTTAACCTAGCCACCCCACTGAATTCTCTCATTCCTAATAGCTTTTCAGTTGACTCCTTTGAGTTTTCCAGGAGGACAATTTTACTTTCTTCTTTTCAATTTCTATATCTCTAAATCCTTTATCTTATCTAATTGTGCTATTACTTCCAAGAAAACACTAAATAACAGTGGAGATAATGGTCATGGTTTCAGTTTTCTGTTTTTTAGTAGGTTTGTTTCAAGTGTTTGACCATTAAGCATGATACCAGCTTTGAAGTAGAGTTAGACTTATTTTTATTATAATAAAAATATTTCTCATTTCTAGTGCCTGCTGGCTGCTAAAGTGCGTGGTTTGTGGGTGGGAAAGAGAAGAGTCATCTGGGACCTTGCATAGCTTCTTCTCAGAACACACACATGAGAACAGTTATTTCTTTTGTGGGGTAGATAATTTTTCTGCAGTTTTTGGCATTCAAGAGTTGTAGCTTACACCAAACCTCTTTATAGTCACCATATCTCCTGTCACTTCTTCACTGTGCTTCTTACTCAGCAGGCCCTTCATCTGGGGACTGGGTTATAGAAAATAGGAATAACATGTGGACATGAGTTTTGCTTCAGTCTCACCTTCCATGATGTTCTGTGCTATCACACTGGACTCTTCAGTGACATTTCTTGCTACACTTATGCTGGTTCATGGCTCTCCATCCCAGCATTGTACGTAATGGATAGCTAGGGGTTCATATTTTGAACTTTCTTAAAGTCTAAGTTGCACATGTTGGTTTTCAGATTTTGGGTTTACCTTCTTAGCTAGATATGCTTTTTTGCATGAGTTTTGGGGGTAGTAGCAAATGACATGTGAAGCTTATCTGTAGTATTTTTTCTTCATTTTCTTATATTCTGTGAGTTTTCCCTGGGTATAGGTTGAGAAGAATAGGTTAGTCTACGTTTATTCTCTTCTTCTTTTTTTTTTATTCTCTTCTTTTGATTTAGAAATCTCCTGGGTTAATTTTCTTTCTTTTTAATATTTATTTATTTAGGTTGCACTAGGTCTTAGTTGTGGCAGGCATGCTCCTTTGTTGCAGCTCGCTGTCTCCTTAGTTGCAGCATGTGGGCTCCTTAGTTGTGGCATGCATGTGGGATCTAGTTCCCTGACCAAGGATTGAACCCGGGCCCCGTGCATTAGGAGCACGGAGTCTTAACCACTGCACCACCAGGGAAGTCTCTTGGGTTGATTTTCAAATGAGCAATGTACATATTGCTTTTAAAAATTGATACTTTGAGAAAATATGCTAATACTAATGACGCTGATATTTTGCAAAGGCTTTTAGAAAAAATCTCGCCTTGGAAGCAAGTTCAAGATTAAATTTGTGATGTATAAAATTCACCTAATTACTTCCTAAGTCACATTGCATTTTTAAATGTAAAATGATCCTATTTAAATACCCACCTCACTCTTCAGTCACTGAATAATCCTGGATCATATATGAAAATTAAATTAATCACCAAACACTGAAATCTTAACACTATTAAAGATTTCCAAATAAATGTCCCAAGTAGATTCATTCTTTGCTTTTCTCATACACAGATCTAAAGTTATATATTTTTTAATTGTCCCAAAGGGTACAGCTGTTTCCCACAGAATTAACATTAGGCATAATTATCCATTCCATTTTTATGAGCTATTCCACTTCATGAATATTTTATGAATTAGAGAGTTGTCACTCACCTTTAAAAATCTTTTAATAGTCTCAGTTTTTCAGAACTGTACTTTGGCTGGTACATGAAAAAGGGCCCTAATGGTAAATAACTTTGAGAACTATGGATAAACAAAGTTAAACACATTTCTTTGTTTCAGTACTTCTGAGAGTCTTTTATATGCTAATGTGCGCTGTGACTATCCAAGACTAATGTAATGCATAGCATTTTCTAGATTGGGCTAGCTATCTAGATTCTCTCCTTCCTTTTTGTTTTTTATCATTTATATTCCATCCTTCACAAAGTGTGTAATGTTCCAGTAACAGCATTCATATATAATGTAGTAAAGATATTTGTGGACAGGTGTTACAGGGTTCAGTGTACTTGGAGCTTGGGAATTGTGGCTTTGTGTGGCCCATTATCTTAGCCCTACAGCCTTCTTGCCCTATGAGGTTGGATGTGGCCAGAAGAAGCAAGAGTAGGGACATCTCAAAGCACAGGACTAAGGAAAGAGTAACACTCTGTTGTAAGGCTACTGATAATATGTTACTTGAATCAGTCTTGGGATCCTACAAGTTTCAGCTTAGGTGATATGAAAGAATATATAGTGTACCTGATGAAAGAAATTTATAATTCTTATCTTTTGATCTTGTTTGGTGCTTCTTTCAGAACATTATAGAAGGTCCAATTGATAACACACATCTCTTAACATCCCTTTCATTGTTCCAACTGCTAAATATGGTCTCTTAAATACCGCAGCTGTGCGCAGACCTTTCTCTTGTCATTCCTCACTTTCAACTCCCAGTCAAAAACTCCTTCTTTTATTTCCACTCTCACTCTTTCCTCATGCTTCTGTTTTCCTCTCTCCTCAGTGACATTCTCCCTTTTTTGGTTCTCTTTCTAAAGAGTACTGAAATGATCACAACAAGATCTAAGAGATACGAAGGAGAGGGAAAAATCTGAGTAAGCATTCTAGAAATTTCCTTGGGATGCAGGTTGAAGATGCAGTAACCTGGTTATTAAAACTGATTTGGGAATCATCTTTGGCCTTCATTTCCTCTTTCCTTCAATATCCAATGAAGTACAGCATCTTGATGATTTGGCATTCTGACTGTTGAACATACATTAGAGAGTCTCAGGAAGAAATACTGTCATATAAAACATAGTTAACCTTAGCAAGAGCAATTTCAGTGGAGTGGTATAACTGGCAGACAGAGTGCAGAGTATTGAGTAGTGTATGGAAGGGTGAGAAAGTGAAGAAGAGTAGGTGAATGTAGACAACATTTTTGAAAAGCTGTGTAAGCAGTGGAGAAGAACTAATGAAAGTATAAATGAATGAATGAATGTACTAAATGTGGTGCACCTTCTTAAAGTTATAGAATGTTTTACTTCCAAAGGCCGTGGTTTTACCAATTACATTAAGCTTATCTAATTCTTATTGAGGATGTATGTACTAAAATTGTGGATTTCCAGGGATGATATCCTCAGTCCAAGTTGTGCACTTATTTTTTAAGCCTCCAGTTTGGTATCACACTTTTTCAAGAACAGACTAGCAGGGGCTTCCCTGGTGGCGCGGGGGTTGAGAGTCCGCCTGCCGATGCAGGGGACGCGGGTTCGTGCCCTGGTCCGGGAAGATCCCACATGCCGTGGAGCGGCTGGGCCCGTGAGCCATGGCCGCTGAGCCTGTGCGTCCGGAGCCTGTGCTCCGCAACGGGAGAGGCCACAACAGTGAGAGGCCTGCGTACCGGGAAAAAAAAAAAAAAAAAAAAAGAACAGACTAGCAATGTGATAAAGAGCTTATAGGGAGGTTAAGGCATCAGGTGTGTATTTTAAGTAATGATAACCTTTATGATCTTTTCCAATTCTGAGATTCTATTATTTTATGGCTTAAACAGTCATTCAGGCATAGAATCAATTTTGTTCCCTAAATTTATTGTCATGCTAATCACATTCCCAAGCTGTAAAGTGGTAATATTGTTGCCTGATTTATAGACTATCTAGTTTTATTTTACCTGATTGAGTATATAGATAGATAGATAGATATAGATAGATAGATAGATATTTTTTTTACACACCCTTATATACAAACACCCTTTAGGGCTCTGCAGAACACCATTTGAAAGTGGCCAATTAACACTAAGTATACAATGCAAAATAATTTGTGATGAAGTTCCAAAATGATGGCATCATTCAGCAATGAAGGAGATTAATATCCACTAGGAACATTTTATGGAGTGTGTATAAATTACCTGTTGCTGTGTAACAAGTTACCCCAAGACTTAGAGGCTTAAAACAACACTTATTATCTTACAGTTTCTGTGGGTCAGGAATCTAAGCATAATTTAGTTGGGTCCTTCAGCTCAAGGTCAAGGTCTCTTACAAAGCTCCAAGGTATAGGCTAGGACCACAGTCATCTCAAGGTTCTGCTGGTGCAGGATCTGCTTACAAATTCTCCCAGTGGTTTTTGACAGAATTCAGTTCACTGCAGGCTCTTTGACTGAGAAGTTTACTTCTTCCCTGGCTGTGGGCTGGAGGACACAGTCTCAATGAGTATAAAAAGATCTATACATTTATACTCAATATAATTTAAGGTCTTAAACTTGAGAAATATTTTGCTAGTTATACTAAATCAAGTGTTTTATGCTCTGTACAATTTTTTGGGAACTTTTCTTAATCTTACTTTTCCTCCAGAAACTTAATGAGCCTTAGCATTTATTTTTCAAGTGTTGCATTCTCTATATCTAAGTTTTATGGAATATTTCATAACCTCAAGTGTGTGTTTTGGGGAGGAGAAACAGGGAGTTAATTGGAGATTTGAGATGTCTCCAGACAAAACTTAACATCTTGGTGTGTTGCAGAAGAATCACGTTTCTCTGTTTGAGGTGGAGCTGCATGATGCCTTTACTCCTGCCACAATATTGAGACCCACGATCACAGGCTGATGAAGAGCCAGAACTTCTGTCACAGGTACTTGTCACTTCAGAACAAATTATCCTTAAAGAGCAAAACCAGAAAGCAAGTTGCTACACAAGTTGCTATGCATTCCATGTTGATGTGGCATTTAGATAATGTGGAACGAACAGCTGTGGGTAATAGCATAACTCATACCAAGTGAGAATCAATACAAACAAGGCACATTTTGAAGTGAGCTTTCTCCTGCATACCTCTTACTGAATTCCACCCAAAGGATTTCCAAATGCAAGACAATCAAGTTCTTTCAGAAGCACTTCAGTAATCGTGCCTCATTTTCTCAAGGAGAGACAGAGAGCAGCAAAGACAGAAAGCTGTTTTTTCCTAAAATTAAGAAAAGAAAGCCGTGGGTAAATGAAGGTTTTGCTGCTTCTTATCTAATACTGCCCTAGAAACATCTGGAATCGCAAAGCTGGAAAGTAGTGCTAGGCTTTAAAAGAGTTCTGTCTCTCAAAGAAAGACTCTTTTCAAGAACAAAACGGCTAGAGATGAGGAAAATCCATAGCCCTGGACTCCTTGGACTGCCTCACCTCCCCAGGGGCTCTTTGCATGTTGTATGGGACCAGTCCTTAACATTTACCGACACTCTCCCACTCCTACTTTTGTCTGAGTTCACAGCATGTTTTCCTCAATTTGGGTTCTTAAAATTCCGTCAATCACCCCAGATCCCTACTGGCTGCTACTGATTCTGCAGTAATGCTGCTGCTACCTTAATAGATGAAGCTCCATGCTCCCTCTAGCTGGAGACCACGTTATTGCTTCTCCTTTCTTACACCTCACCCAGTGGCCTCCTACCACCCACATCTTGTCAAAGGCTCTCATTGGTTTTCTGCTGAATCCTCAAGAGACCGTTGCCTCTCCTCATATCTATTCCATGATGCAAATTGTTTGCCCAGCAGTAAGAAGAATTGCCCCGTCAGCCTGCCATGGCAAGGACTTAATGAAGTCCCTTAAAAACTCTTCTCCACTTTTACCCACCTTTGGGCAACTGACACCAAACTGTCATACTCACCCTACTACTTCAGAAGGCAAGGCCTTTTAATGTTTCAGCTTTTTTGTCCTTCCCTCTTTGTACAAGATTTAAGACCCTGTTTAAGGGTGGGCCTGGGAAATGATTTTAACTTTGTGTGCCCTCACATGCTAAGGTACTATGCTCCAGTTGTTGGGATAGGGGACATACCAGTACCCCCATCAATCTCGGGATTCCTCATACCTTACACTATAATTATCTGAGTTTGCTAGGAGAGAAATCTAGGTTTGAGTTTCTATAATCATGCTTCCTACTGTTCTCATAGTCCAACAGTGACACCACTTGTATGATTAATTCCTAGAGGATTAAGTCATTCAGGCATACTGTCTAAGCCTTAATGCCTCTCTTTCATCTTAAAGAATAAACCTATAAGGTTAAACACTATATTGAGTGGTTCAGATGGAAAACAATGGGGGGGATAAAGTGCTAATGTGGAAAAGAAGTGTAAGAAGGGAGAGTTCAGCTGTAGCTAATAGGAAAATGTCATGGTTAAGGTGAGGCTTGAGATGTGCTTCAAAGTAAGAGAAGTTGAATGAAAATAGCATAAGAACAGGCAGGAGGGATGAATAGCCATATAGATATAGGTGATTTGGGTACCAATAGTAGCTAAAAATACTGATCCTCTTTGTAATAAAAAGGTAATTTGGCGTTGTTACTGTTCTTAGAAAATTAACAGCTCTACAATTATTCAGTTTGTTTAGACCGAGTTGAACACTTCATAGTAAGAGAAGATGAACGAGTTAATTCACGAGTTAATATACTAATTTAAAGGGGAATTCCATCTCTTTGTATAGGGCTTATTCTTGTGGCTTTTGAAAATCCCATCCAAAGAATTAAAAAGAAAAAAAATGTTTAGAAAGGAAAACACTTGATGTTTTCACTTGTAGGTACAAGTAATTTATGACATCCTATTACTCAGGGTTCTCCAGAAAAGCAGAACCAATAGAAGATATCTATCTATAGATATCGATATACAGATATAGGTATATCTAAGAGAGAGGGAAAGAGAAAGAGAGAGAGAGAGAAAGATTGATTCATTTTAAGGAATTAGCTCATGATCATAGAGAATGACAAGTCGAAAATCTGCAAGATGCACCAGCAGGCTGTAGACCCAGGGACGGGCTGATGTTGCAGTTCAAGTCCAAAGGCACAACTCTTGCAGCATTCGCTCTTCCTTGGGGAGTTCAGTTATTTTGTTCTACTCAAGCCTTCAACTGACTGGATGAGGTCCATTCACACTATGGAGGGCAATCTATTTTATGTTTTACTCAAGGTTCACTAGTTTAAATGCTGATCTCATCTAAATACACCCTTACAGGAACATTCAAAAGAATGTTTGACCACATATCCGGGTAAGGTGGCTCAACCAAGTTGACATATAAAATTAATCTCTGATACTCAGGGTTTTTTCCTTGCAGTCCTAGTGACAGTAAATAAGTCACTCACTCCTTCTTTCCAGCCCTCAGTCTTCTTTTGTAAAATGAGGAGAGATGATTTCTAAATTCCCTCTATTCCAACCTCAGAATATCCCTTTCCCTAATGTAGTGTCTTTCTCATTTCCCTAATGTAGTGTCCTTCCCCACAGATATACTTTTATAGATGTATAGGAGCAGAAGCAATTGATGATTAATTTATCCAATTATAAGAGGCTGTGACACCAAAAATTGCCTATTTTTTTTCCTACATGAATATAGTATTCCCATACATTATTAGAAGAAAGGACTGAACTGCTTTTTTACTCTAGTGCATATAGGTTTGAGCTCTGTCATCTTCATTTTCTCATCTGGTTTACCTTGAGGCTAAAGGTACACATGGTAAGAAAACTCACTATTATTTCAGTGTAGACTGTGCCTTTAGGACAAAGGTAACTGGCTTCTGGGGGATTTAATGACCTTATTTGCATTAGAAATGTGTTCTCTAATTAACTGAACCAACTAGGCTAATGATCTGAGGGTTTTGTGTACATAGCTAACACACTAGGATTCATGAGAAAATGTCTTGTTAGTTAAAATACCAAACTCACATAGCAAAGTGATGTTAAACAAACTGTATCGAGAGTTCTAATTCAAGGCATGATTACTATGAGCAAAGTCTCTGGAAGTGCTTGGCTTCCCTAAATTAAGATTGGAAAAGTAGGGTGTTAAGAAGTATAGGCTTATTAAAAGTTCACCTTTATGATACATAGTTCTACCTTTCTAATGTGTACAAGTAAGTTTGCACAGTCACAGAAATGGTCCTAATCAGAATTTTAAGAAATAGTATGAAACCTTCTTCCCAGAGTGCAATGGCCTTCCAGAAGGCTTAGCCAGTTCTGCACAAGCTCTTGGCCCTGGAGATTTCCCTAAGACTCAGCCCTGTGTGAACATCCTTGGACTGACTTCAAAAATAGCTTAATTGCCCCAGACAAGGTGTATATAAAGTAACTGGAATGAGATCATTTCTAAAAACAGATCATCAAGAGAGGCCGCTAAATGAGATATTATAGAGAAGACTGATGTGGCCACACCCACAATATTCCCTTAAAAACATTTATGTGATATGGGCAGTGTCCAATAGAAAAAAAACTTTAAATAGATATGTGTTAATTTCATCAATAAGGAAATCTAGGTTTCAGTAATTTTAGAATTAATTTAACTAACTTTAACCAAGTGGTCAAAATGATATTTTTGAAAGACTGTGGAGTGTCTTTCGTATGTTGAGGCCATTTAACACAGTGCATTAGAACATTCCAAAAGTGTACCTAAAATGGGCTTATCAAGCCTCAGGAGGCTTAACTAAAATTGATTCCTAAAGAATAAATGGATGTGTTAACACTACATGTACTTTCTGCCCTTAGGGAATAAATCTTCACAGCGTAAGTGTGGTCTTTGAAATGTACTCATTCCTGTTCAAATTTTTTAAATTATATATATATATATATATATATATATATATATATATAGAATCATAGATATAAGGTTCTAGGAACTAGTAAAAATTAAAGATAAGTAATAATAATTCAATAATTTGCTAATTAAGAAGTACTCTCCTCCATCACACAATAACACTCAATTTTCTCTGTGCAATGCACAAAATGAGGATAATAAACAAGGTGAAGATGGCTTTTTTTATGTAAGAAGGTAACTCATGTCTTACAGTTCGTATAGGGAATTGATAGAAAGGGCTTATGATAAAGACTGATTCATCATAGTGAAGGCTGAGAAATCATGGGCTGATTCCTGTGAATGTAATAAAAGATCATTTAATGGAAAGGGAAGAGCAGTATTTTGTCTCCCCTACTTCATCTTGTGCCACTCTTGCTCTTATTACCTCTGCCCCAGCAGCCCCTTCTCACAGTTCCTCAGGTGGTCCAAGCTCTTTCTTGTCTCAGGGTATTTGCACATTCTATTCCCTCTGACTGAAACACCCTTCCTCCCACTCTTTGCCTGGATAAGTCTTACTCACGCTTCAGAAAGTCCTTTACTCACCATTCCAATCTAAGTGAAGTCCTTCTTATTATTCTCTTTCATTGCATGTTTTCTTTTCCACTTTAACTTTTAAAAAAATTTATCATATATTTCCTCGTTTGTTTATCTTCCTCTAAACTGCAGATTCCATGAAGCCAGGGAAAATGTCTCACCCTTATAACTGTAGTGCCTAATACACTATAATTGCTCAGTAAGTATTTATTGAATAAGTGAAAAAGTTAATTATCATGGAAATTTCAACTCTCTAGTTCTTGTTAAGTGGTTAAGGTGGATCATAGGATAAAATCTGGACTCATTTTCCTGACACCTTCATCTACTCCTCAAGGAGTAGATGAAACAACGTAGATATCTGCCTTCCTTAATTTAGGTGTGATGAGTAATGACTTTTTAGTGATAAGGACCTTGGAGAATATAGTAGTAGAAAAAGAAGAGATTATCAAACATTGGTATGAAAGTGTGATCACAGACTCCTTTGCAGAATGGGAACAAGACCTGTCCTGCTTATGTTCTGGAGTTTTGTTGAAGGGCAAGTAAGCTAAAGATATATCAGAAATCTTGGGAAATTGTAAAGCCTTATACAACTACAAGCTAGTAGTAGTCGTGTGCCAGTTTGGGGAGAGGATATGTCACATATTCAAATAAGTAATAGATAGATCCTAAAAAAAAATAAATGAACCAAGCTGAAGCACTTTATTCTAGTTCTGAAATAATAAATGTTAATTATAGAAAATGTATACAATTAAGATTTAAAAAGAAGATAAAATTCGCATTAATTTTATCCCTTGAAAATAATAATTTTTAACAATTTGTAGATATTTTGACATTTAATTCTTCTTTTATTAACAAAAATGGTGTAATTTTCTAAAACTGCTTTGTAATCTTTTCACTTAATAATATACTTCTTGGGCTTCCCTGGTGGCGCAGTGGTTGAGAGTCCGCCTGCCGCTGCAGGGGACACGGGTTCGTGCCCCGGTCTGGGAAGATCCCACATGCCGCGGAGCGGCTGGGCCCGTGAGCCATGGCCGCTGAGCCTGCGCATCCGGAGCCTGTGCTCCGCAACGGGAGAGGCCACAACAGTGAGAGGCCCGCGTACAGCAAAAAAAAAAAAAAAAAAAAAAAAAAAAATTATTTGGTAACATGAGAAAGTAGAAGCTTAATAAGCTGTGTTCTCCTTTTTATTTCCAAAGTAACTCAGTAAGCAATCAAAATTGGATTCTTTGCTAACAATTCAACGTTCCTTTTGTTCCACCAAAGACACTTGTCTATAAGAAGGGAGTATTATATAGCTAGTGATTTCCTTCATCCCGATTTTATAGACTTGAACATAGCTAACTGGCTAATAATAGCTTAGTACTAAATTTCATGGTCATACGACTTATTACTGATTAGATGTCCTTTTGACATCAATTTCCATTTACTCTGATGTTTATTGATGTCACATATGACTCCAGTTCAACCTAATGGCTAAGAATAGACTGGATCAAATGGGTTAGGTTTGCCATTAGTACGTGTGAAATGATGCTCAATATTCAAAATGACTGTTACTTTGAGCAGGAGAATAAACATGCTGCTTCCCAGGAAGATGCAAGGGAAACGAGTTCCACGTTTTAGGAATGTCTCTGTTGTTGGTCTGCTGAGCAAAGAAATGATGCATCTTTGCTTAATAGTCCCTTTCTCCTTGTGTTACATCTTAGTGCCACTCACTCCAGGGCGTGAATAGGAAACTGAAGAAGATGTGCAGATCTGATACATTTTAGGTCCAAGTAAGAAAGCTGGTGAAGATACCCAGGTGGTAATTATTCCTGTGGGAAAAGAGCTCTGTTAAAAAGCATGTTAAAGCCATTATAGTAACTCAGCTTACTAATAGAGACACTGCAGAGAATCAAAGGAGGTCAATCGTAAATCACAGCAAGATCCTTTTTGACCCACCTCCTGGAGAAATGGAAATAAAAACAAAAATAAACAAATGGGACCTAATGGAACTTAAAAGCTTTTGCACAGCAAAGGAAACCATAAACAAGATGAAAAGACAACCCTCAGAATGGGAGAAGATATTTGCAAACGAAGCAACTGACAAAGGATTAATCTCCAAAATTTACAAACAGCTCATGCAGCTCAATATCAGAAAAACAAACAACCCAATCCAAAAATGGGCAGAAGACCTAAATAGACATTTCTCCAAAGAAGATATACAGATTGCCAACAAACACATGAAAGGATGCTCAACATCACTAATCATTAGAGAAATGCAAATCAAAACCGCAATTAGGTATCACCTCACACCAGTCAGAATGGCCATCATCAAAAAATCTACAGGGCTTCCCTGGTGGTACAGTGGTTAAGAATCCACCTGCCAATGCAGGGGACACGGGTTCGAGCCCTGGTCTGGGAAGATCCCACATGCCGTGGAGCAACTACGCCCGGGTGCCACAACTACTGAGCCCGTGCTCTAGAGCCTGTGAGCCACAACTACTGAAGCCCGTGCCTAGAGCCCGTGCTCCAGAACAAGAGAAGACACCTCAGTGAGAAGCCGGCGCTCCACAACGAAGAGTAGCCCCCGCTGGCCGCAACTAGAGAAAGCCTGTGTGCAGCAATGGAGACCCAGTGCAACCATAAATAAATAAATAATAAATTTATTTAAAAAAAAATCTACAAACAATAAATGTTGGAGAGGGTGTGGAGAAAAGAGAACCCTCTTGCACTGTTGGTGGGAATGTAAATTGATACAGCCACTATGAAGAATGGTATGGAGGGTCCTTAAAAAACTAAAAATAGAACTACCATATGACCCAGCAATCCCACTACTGGGCATATACCCTGAGAAAACCATAATTCAAAAGGAGTCATGTACCACAATGTTCATTGCAGCTCTATTTACAATAGCCAGGACATGGAAACAACCTAAGTGTCCATCGACAGATGAATGGATAAAGAAGTTGTGGCACATATATACAATGGAATATTACTCAGCCATAAAAAGAAATGAAATTGAGTTATTTGTAGTGAGGGGGATGGACCTAGAGTCTGTTATACAGAGTGAAGTAAGTCAGAAAGAGAAAAACAAATACCATATGCTAACACATATGTATGGAATCGGAAAGAAAATGGTTCTGAAGAACGTAGGGGCAGGACAGGAATAAAGGTGCAGATGTAGAGAATGGACTTGAGGACACGGGGAGGGGGAAGGGTAAGCTGGGACGAAGTGAGAGAGTGGCATGGACATATATACACTACGAAATGTAAAACAGATAGCTAGTGGGAAGCAGCCGCATAGCACAGGGAGATCAGCTGGGTGCTTTGTGACCAACCACTTAGAGGGATGGGGTAGGGAGGGTGGGAGGGAGACGCAAGAGAGAGGAGATATGGGGGTATATGTATATGTATAGCTGATTTGTTATAAAGCAGAAACTAACACACCATTGTACAGCAATTATACTCCAATAAAGATGTTTTAAAAAAAGCAAATATTGCAATTAAAAATAAAAAGGAGATCAAGGAAGACTTCACACAACACTTTAAGGAGTCGCAAATGGAGGGAGAATTGTATTTTTACCACATGATTGTGAATTCCTTTTGGGCAGGGGCTTACACAATTTCTGGCATAACTTGAATGTAAAAATGAATGAATGATCTAAACCATAAATGCAAAACAATGAAAGTATAGTTATATGGCAATTAAGGGAATAGTTTGAAAAGCCAAGGGTAAGAGGTGGGTAAGAGTAATCAACACTATTCATTGCTCCTGAGAAGTGGTGCAGAATGAGCACTGCTAAAAATATTTTTGGATGTGGTTCTAAAGAGGTTATTTTTGGCTGGAGTGAACAGTATTCAACAGAATGGTGTGGAGTTTGAAGAGAACCAAAAGAGGGGTAAGGAACCAATGATCGTAAGGAAAGTGTGCGTGAGTCTATGGTGCATATACATTGTTCTTTCAAGAATTTTGGTGGAACAGTGTAGAGAGAGGTCATAGCAATCTGCCTGTGTAGTGGGTAGAAGGTAATTTATGGCAAAATGCTTTTGAATTTTTAGAGTGAAAGATACAACAACTTTTTCTGTTACAATTTAAAAATTAGGAATCTTGAAGGAAATAGAATGGAATGGGATAATGTACATCAAAGTATTTTAAACCTTTGTAATCATAACAATATGAAACTGCTTATCTAGAATGAGAGTTTGGGCAAGTGTGCTTAGGGAAGAAAAACAGGATGAAGAGAAGTTTGGAAACGGCCTCATTAGAAACTGCATACAGTAGAGGAGGCTGAGAGAGTCATGGTAGTTGTTTTCTAATGAACATAATATGGAAATATTAGAAATCTAGATAACAGCTCTAACTTTAGACCTCCCAGTGGAAATATGAGAGGCTTCCACTCTTTGTCTTCTAATTTTATGAAGAGGGTTTGGAAGAATATCAAAGAACCATGTCAATCATGGTTGACATTTAGCAATTTTCTTGGAGGAAAAATCCAAAGAATAATAAAATGAAAAATCCATTTAGGGAAGTTTGGGAATTCTCTCCAGGCTGAAAGATGGTCCCAGATTTCAGACCTCAATCTGTAGATCAGTCATTTCCTATGTGATCAGGTCACTCACTCTTCTCTGAGTCACTGGTGTTCAATAAGTAAAACTATAAAGTGTTCTTTTTCAGACTATGTATGGATTCTTTGGAGTATTGAGAGCTGCTGCGTTGTTACTCCAATAAAATTGCACAGTAGGTTGGCATTTGGAATAATTAGGTTTAGGTTGTCCTTGTAGTCCTGCAAATCTTGGGCTTCTCAAACTAAAATATGTCAAATTATGAAACTGTGGTCACCCAAGAGCCTCAATCAGAATTTTATGCTGTGACATATTCATTATGATAATTTTTAGATTTACAATTTGACGTCTTAATTACTGTAAATACCGACATAGTTTCTCATCTTTGATGGCTGCAAAGACCCTTAACTGAACCAAAGGGACCTTTCTCCCCCCGATATATGGCTCCACTGCTGTGCATAGGAAAACAGGTGCAATAAATTATCGTGGCCAAAGAAAAGGTATTGAAATCTTAATTCCAACGTGATCTGACCACTTTCCATATTTTGCAAGACCATATTTAACTGTCATTGCTGTTGTTGTTACACCTTCTTGTACATAATATAAATGATTATTATTTAACTGTTAAAAAATTAATAGTGCATCCAAACATTAGGAGTATTTCAGATTTTTTTCCATTGGTGTTTTAATTCAAATAAAATAATCATGCTGTCTTACAGACAGAAGTAGGCTTATTAATCTGTACATTACTAATCATTTTACAGATAAGTAAACTGAGACCTAAATTTTAAAAGTTATTAAGTAACTTTATTATTACTATTATTATTATTAATTATTATTTTTAAGTAAAAGTTAAAAAACTAATAATAAAAGAACTTAAATTCTTATTCCTGAATTTTTTACTGATGGTCTTTCCACTACTACACATGGATTACCTTTTTTAAAATGGAGATATTTATCAGCCTCAAGTTTCCCATTATTACTAACTTAGGAACAAAGGCTTAATTTAATCATTAAAGTCTATGAAATTTTAGCAAAACATTTTAACAGTATTTCAGTTTTACTACCTAAAAATATAATCTATTATTTTGAAGATGGTAAAATACAGCCATTGTAAATGTTTGTGGCTATACCAGCAGTTCCTTAAAAAAAAATATATATGTATGTATGCATGTGTTTATCTTTCAGGAATGTAATCCTTGCATAAAAATAGAATTCTAAAATTAATATACTTTAAAAGTATCAGGAATGGCACTCATTAAAAGAAATCCTATACTTGGAATGTTGAATATTTAAGTAGTAGGTTGATGAAACAGCTGGAAAAACTGAGGAGATATGTTCCATTTTGCTTTCTTCCAAGGGCAGGATGGAAAGCGAGGTGTGAAGTTCAGAGCTACATTTCTTGGTTCCATATTGAAAGATCTTGGAATCACAAGCTGATGTAATTTGAATAGTGTGTGTCATTCCCACCACTTAGAGTATTTTCAGGAGGTGTTTTCTCTTGTCTGAGTCTGGTAACACGTTCACACAGCCTGCCATTGGAGAAGGAATTTTCCCTGGCAGCCATGACCTAATTTCAAGGTTCTGGCA
The DNA here is from genome assembly GCF_964374135.1 of Grampus griseus. Classification (NCBI taxonomy): domain Eukaryota; kingdom Metazoa; phylum Chordata; class Mammalia; order Artiodactyla; family Delphinidae; genus Grampus; species Grampus griseus. The sequence continues at coordinate 26,676,655 of NC_139003.1, read as the reverse complement.
GACAAACTCAGGCAACGGACAGACCAGGTTTTCCTATTTAGCGTATCGATCGTCCACATTTTTAGCATGCAGCCATGATAAAAGGAAGCCTGTGAAGAGTTTGCCAGCCTTTCAGAAATCAGGCTGATTGCACCGCTGTAGACCTCAGATTTTCTGTGCATCATTTCTTTTTTGGAAACATCTCTGAGCTTCCAAAGTTTCTATCTGGTGTCTGACTTGAACATATGCTATGTATAAAGGAAAGTGATTGGATTCTAGAAGATGCCAGAATTTACTAGCATGTTGCCTATGCAGCACCCTGTTGCTGATCTTTTCTTTAATTTCCTTTCATACTTATTCCTGTAATCCAAGGAAAGGCATTTCTTTTTTCTAAGAACAGAAGTAAATGTTTATGCAGAGTCAGATGAACCACTGCATTATTCTATTTTCTGATCGTAAGCATTCTTAGTAACAGAATAAAACAAATCTTATTGAATTAGCATTCAAAAGCATATTACTTGGGACTTCCCTGGTGGTCCAGTGGCTAAGGCTCCACGCTCCCAAGGCAGGGGGCCTGGGTTCGATCCCTGGTTAGGGAACTAAATCCCACATGCCACAACTAAGAGTTCGCATGCCACAACTAAAGATCCCACGTGCCACAACTGAGACCCAGCACAGCCAAATAAATAGATTTTTTTTTTTTAAAAAAAGCATATTACTTATGTTGGGGAAAAAGTCAGTGTTTGAAAATGTTATAGAAACTATCGTATGGGAAAACCTTGGGGCTTTTCTGGAATATTTTCCTATTTTGTTTCTTGGTAAATATTGTTAAATGTTTACTTTTTTGCATTTACAGACTATAGGAAATGAAGAGACTGTTCTTTCGACAAGGAAATATTGTTCTTGGGCTCATTTTATTGACTTTTGACTTGCTTTGTTTGTTTTGATGGCATGATCTTTGGCCAAAACGTCATTTTTTTTTTCCTCTTTCAAGTAGTCTTAGGCTACTAGTGCTCTCCAAAAGGAAGTTTAATAATAAAAATGTCGGCATTTTTAACTATCAAGTTGAAGATTTCATTTCTCTTTGAGAGTTTAGCTAAAGTTCAGTGATAAAACTGATTAAAAAAGCAAAGGACAGTTCTGAGAAGTTGTGTTCATTTTTGGCTTTGCATTTATTTTCTTAGAGGCACTTAAAGAGGGAAATAAAGAAAAAGACTCACCCAACAGGGCTGATTTGAAGAGAGAGGCAGTTGATTAGAAAGAAGGCAGAAGAATTATCTGCTGGTAGTCCAGACACTGAAAGTTATCTAAACATAAGAAGAAGATAAAAGATTGGGTACACGCAAGAATAGATTTCTTAAAGACCACCAGCTAAAGTTTGTGATTTTTCTTTCTCCTATCCCCTAGGACAGCCATATTTTACCATTTTATACATAAATAAAAATGACTTCCAGGCTTATTTGATTACAGACTGAATTACTCCATCACAGGATGACAAGCAATGACAAATAAGTTCCCTGTAATGAAATGTCTGGCTGACCCTGGATTCTCAGTAAGACATGGTAAGAGGAAACCAGGCAGATTTTCCTTTCATTCATACTATTTTACATGTGGGCCAGAGTACTGTCAACCTCTATTATATCATTAGGTCACCTGGAAGGTCTTACGTTTGGCAGGGCAACGTTAAATCTCAGGGTAATTTTTCTGACTAGCAGCCCAAGGCTAATGTGGCAAAATTTGAAAGATCAATTAAATTACAGGAAAGGCTTGTAACAAATGGAACATAGATGTGTTTTGCCCACTTGTCAACATGGGTAGAGACATTCTTATTCTAATAAGAGCATTGACAGAATTCCATTTTCAGACTCTAGACTTTTTAACAAAGGCAGTAAAAGTCATCAAGAAATGATGGGTTTTGCTTCGTTATTAGTTTTTATAAAACTTGGCAGTCTTTCTGTACCTTGCAAATATGCTAATACCACTAATTCTGTGCATTAGCTGAATTGCCTGGGCACTTTCTAAACACAGTTTACTCCTGGAAGTAAAGAAGACAATGAAGATTGCAAGGCTATGGGATGTAGTTCTTGGATATAAAGGACTGTCTTCTTCATATTTGTGGTCTCCTGTTTGCCACGTAAAAGTGAATTAGTGAATATAGAGAGCTGTGAATTCATAAAGACATTTCTCTAGAGAGGAAGATAAGACAGCCGGATTCTTCTTGTGCACTTCAGGTGACACTCAGCATTAAGTAGTTGAACTTGAGTAGCTTGAAAGTGGGGGGATTGAGGATGAAGAAAGGGTATTTTTACTGTACTTAAATAGGAGATGCCATTATGTAATATTTTCAGTTTAGACACAAAAAGGAAAATGACTTTTTTCTGCAATAAAAGGAAAATGTAAATCTGTTTCCTTCTTCACCATATGCACACACACACACACACAAAACACAGATGTCATAGAGAACACAGGCTTGAGGGAGCGAACCAGCTAGTATAAGGACCAGAGGTCTTCCCAGCTACGGCTCAAAAATAAATCAAAATTCAACATTTAATAAGCATATAAGAGAGGAGGAAAGCTTTTGTAAGATGTTTAAAGTAAACTTTACATATAAGACATGCGTCTCCAGACCTTAGATCTGCCCTTACCCCCTGGACTTTAAACACATGATTTCATTTGTCTAGAAGTTCTGTTCTCCATCCTTCTACTGTTCTAATTTGTTCTTTAGGACTCGTGTCAGGCATCACCTCCTGAATCCTTCCCTGTCTTCCTAGAGCTCATTTCCCATATCATCTAGCAGCTTATTACATACACCTTTCTTTCTTCTTTCATATTCTTTTACTCCATCTTTCATATGCTTTTACTTCAACTAGAATTGGAGCATCTTGAGGCATAGGTTATGTCTTATTTGCAATAGCTCCTCCAGCTTCTAGCACACCACTTGACACATCTACATAATAAATGTTTATTAAGTAGCTGTATTTATGAAAGCAAAATCTGAAACTCAGTAACAAGAACATACAATCAAAGAAATGAAGATCCTAATGCGGGCAAAGAGGACACAGTAATCAGTGGATATGTGACAAGTCTAGGAAAAGAAACCAGAACAGAAAAAAAATTCTTTTGATTCAACTTTAAAATTTCCGTATTTCCATCTGTGATTTATTTTTTCATTTGTGGGTATTTGGATATGTATTTTAAATTCTAAACTATTGGCTACTTTATCTAGATATGTTGTATTGGTTTTGAGCTTAATTCCATCATGGTCAGAAAATTTGATTTCATTCTTGGAAATTTATTGATACTTGCTCTTTTCTTAGCAAGTGGTCAGTTTTCTTCTATAGTTTCTTTTATTTATTTATTTTTATTGGAATATAGTTGTTTTACAGTGTTGTGTTAGTTTCTACTGTATAGTGAAGTGGAGTTCCCTGTGCTATACAGCAGGTTCTCATTAGTTATCTATTTTATACGTATTAGTGTTAGTGTCAGTTCCAATCTCCCAATTCATCCCACCACCCGCTTCCTCCCTTGGTGTCCATACGTTTGTTCTCTACATCTGTGTCTCTATTTCTGCCTTGCAAACCGGTTCATCTGTACCATTTTTAAGATTTTGTAGTGTGTAGTCTTTGGGCATAAGATTCAATATAGTCAATTAGGTCAAAATTTTGATTACAGTACAAATCTATATTCTTACTGACTTTTTTGGTCTGCTTATTCTCTTAGTGAGACAAGTGTGTTTTCATTTTCCTTTTTGTCTATTTCTCCTGTTAATGCTTTCAAATTTTAATACAGTTGGAACTATGTTTTAATTTTCTGGTGGACTGATGACTTCATCATTATGAAACATTTAAATTTGTTTGTAGTAATGCTTCTTGCTTTGAAGTCTTTGTATGATGTTAGTATAGCTAAGACAGCATTTTTTCTTTTTCTTTTGTGGTTAGCATTTGCATGGTATATCATTTTTGATCTTTCTATGTCCTTATTTTAAGGTGCTGCTCTTGTAAGGAGCATTTAGTCATTGTTTTATCTTTGCTTTCATTATGGGCTGAATTGCGTCCCGTCCTCACCCTCAAATTTATATGTTACCCCAGTACCTCAGAATGTGACTATTTGGGGATAGAGTCTTTAAAAGAGGTAATTAAGTTAAAATGAGGTCATTGGGGTGGGCCCTAATCCAATATGTCTGGTATCCTTGTAAGAAGAGAAAATTTGGACAAAGATAAGTATAGAGAGAAGACCATATGAAGACACAGGGAAGAGGTGACTATCTACAAGCCAAGGAGAAAGATCTCAGAAGATACCAACCTTGCCAACACCTTGATCTTAGACACCTAGACTCCAGAACTGTGAGGAATAAATTTCTGTTGTTTAAACCATCCAGTCTGTGGTACTTTGCTACAGCACCCGAGCAGACTAATACAGTCTTCTACGGATTCGTTTGTTTACATTTAGAATGTGTAGATTTAAAATAATTACTAATTTATTTGGGTCTAAATTTGCCATTTTGTTTTCTATTGTTTCATATATTTGTCTCTTTTTTTTCTTTCAAACTTTTTGTTTTATTTTACTTTTCTCCTCTATTAGTTTTTGATTACATATTATTTTACTATTTGTTTATTGGCCACCCCTAATAACATGCTTCCTTGATTCGAAGTCTAACATATATTAGTACTTTTTATCCTTTTCCAACAATGGGAGGACTTTGGAACCTCTCCCACTTTTTGTAATATCATTGCCATATATTTAATTTCTAAATATTGATATATTTTAGCCTTATATGACATTCTTATTATTGTTGCTTCATAAAGTCCCATTCTTTCAGATTTGCTCACATTTTTACACTCTCCTTTACCCTTAATTCCTTTATGTACCCTGTCCTTCCTTTTGAATGCATTTTCCTTTCATGTATCAGATTCTTTTTTCTTCAGTTAGTGCAATTGTGTTGGTAAAACATTCACCTAGTTTTTGTTTTTTAATATGTTTTTACTTCATTTTCACTTATAAAAATATTATCTCTGGGTATAGAAATCTAGGTTAGTAGTCATGTTCATTCAGCACTTTGAGCATTTAGTTCCAGTCTTCTATTTCCCCTTGCTTTTATTAAAAATCAACTGTCAGACTTTTTGTGTCTCCTCTGGAGGTAATATATCTTCCCCATCCTCCCTGGACACTTCAAGATACTCTCCTTGTTTATGGTCTTTAATAGTTTTACTCTGATGATGCCTCGGTTTGCTTCCACCTCCTCTTCCCTTGTGCAATTTTCCTTTTGGGTTTACCACGCTTCTTGAATCTGTGGCACAATTTCTTAATTTTGAGAAAATTATTTAAATTACTCATCATTATTTTTCTAATATTGTTTTAATCCTTCTCTTTTTCACTCTTTCTTTTCTCTCTCCATAACTATAATTTCATATATATATCTTTCACCATGTCTTTTCATGGCTTGATAGCTCATTTCTTTTTAGCACTAAATAATATTCCATTATCTGGATGTACCACAGTTTATTTATCCATTCACTCACTGAAGGACATCTTGGTTGCTTCCACATTTTGACAATTGTGAATAAAGCTGCTATAAACATCTAAGTACAGATTTTTGTGTGAATGTAAGTTTTCAACTCCTTTCAGTTTGAAACCCAAACACAACCAAGGAGCATGACTGCTGGATCATATGGTAAGAGCATGTTTTGTAAGAAATTGCCACAGTGTCTTCTGAAGTGACTACCTTGTTTTGCATTCCTACCACCAATGATTGAGAGGGATTTTTTGTTTGTTTTTTTTTTGTTTGTTTTTTGAGAGTTCTTGTTGCTCCACATCCTCACCAGCATTTGACATTGTCAGTGTTCTAGATTTTGGCCATCCTAATAGGTGTGTTGTACCTCATTATATTTTAATTTGCATTTCCCTGATGATATATGACATGGAGCATCTTTTCTTATGCTTATTTTTGGTCTGTTTATCATCTTTGGTGAGGTGTCTCTTAAGGTCTTTGGCTCGTTTTAAATCAGGTTGTTTGTTTTATTATTGAGTTTTAACTGTTCTTCGTGTATTTTGGATAATAGTCCTTTATCAGATACGTCTTTTGCAAATATTTTCTCCAGTTTATGGCTTGTTTTCTCATTCTCTTGGCATTGACTTTTGCAGAGCAGAAATTTTTAATTTTAATGAAGCCCAGCTTATCAATTATTTATTTCATGGTTCATGGCTTTGGTGTCTCATCTTAAAAGTCATTGCCATTCCCCCAATTTTCCTTTCTTTTTTGTTTTTAAAAATGTTTATATTGTTCTTGTGTAAATAAAGGTAGTGAAATATGAGGTTCTGGATAAAGTTTTTTTTTTCTTTAAGTGAAGACATATCTTTGCCTCTGGATAAAGTTAAGGTAGAGATAGGGTACTTCAGTTTAATTAGGAATTGAGCTGATTTGTACTTAGACATCAGACCCTTGTACAAAATACTTTTGATGCCCTACCAGAGACTTTTTGGTCTTATATGTCTCTGAACCATTAGTTCTGCTCTACCCAAAACTAATTCCATATAGGATTTGTCATAGATTACTTCAATGTTTCCAGGGATTTTCCCCCTTCTTTGGCTTCTTTTCAGTTGATTTGTATTATTTATTATCTGTATTCCCTTGCTGCCTGTTACCTTGTTAGGTATACATTCTTTAACTTTACTTTCACTACTGGTTCCAGAGATTAAAGTGCAAATCCTTGACTTACAAACTTGAATATTACTTAGTATTTTTACCTTCTTCATGGAAAATACAAGGATCTAGAACCCTTTAAGATTTATCACCCTCCTGACTCATTTTCTGTTTTCCCTGTGTATTTTTTTAACCACATAAGCATTATTAATGTTATTTCTCCCACCCAATATCCATTTAGCCTTGTCCACATATTCAGCATTTTTCATTGCTCTTTATTTCTTCCTATAACTCCAGAGCTAGATTTGGGATCATTTTCTTTTTACCTGAAAAATACTCTTTCATATTTCACTTACTGTAAGTCTGCTGATGACCACTTCTTCCAGTTTTTGTTTTCCTGAAAATATCTTTATTTTACCTTTTTTCTTGAAGATTTTTCTTTGGTTACACAATTCTAGGTTGGTGGTTACTTTCTTTTTTTTTTTGGCCAGACCACAGGGCATGTGGGATCTTAGTTCCCCAACCAGGGATCGAATCTGCAACCCCTGCATTGGAAGCGCGTAGTCTTAACCACTGGACCACCAGGGAAGTCCCGGTGGTTACTTTCTTTTAACATTCTGGCTTCCATTTTTTCCTTGCTGATATGTCAGTCTGGTTATATATTTAAATAAGTTTTGTATGTTGTATATGGAAAATTATAGAAATAATTTAAGCCAGTATAACTTTATCTTCCTTCAATGAGAATTTGTTTTTCTCTGGTAGATGGTTGTGAGCACCAACACCCAGGAAACATCTCAAGCCAATCTTAGGTACTGAGTTAAATCAAAGCTTATTACCCATAAGGGATAATCCTTTGGTTTTTAACTCAAAGATGGAGATCCCTTAGTGGGGTCTTGGTTCCAATATTTGTTTCTCTAACACATAAGGTAGTCATAAGCACTGCTCAGCTTTTCAGCTACTCAACCTCCTCTTCTGCCACCAGCAATCACTTCTTGGGGAAAAATAACATTAAATGTCAGATCACATTTCATAGTGTCCTAGACCTTGGCCCATAATTCTTTATCACCATGTTTGATTCTCCTATGCTCTCACACAGATTTTGTTTTTCTTTATCCTGCCTTTGTAATTTTCCTCTTTGGGGGAAGTGGTATGAATGATCTAATCTTCATTTCTCTTAAACAAACTCTAGATTTTTGCCCCCATGTGTCCTTGTCTGTTCATGCTGCTATAACATAACATCAACAGACTGGGTGGCAGATATTTATTTCTTAAAGTTCTGGAAACTTGAAGTTCAAGATCAGGTTGCCAGCATGGTCAGGTTCTGGCAAAGGCCCTCTTGCAGGTTGTAGACTGCCGACTTCTTGCTGTGTTCTCACTTGGTAGAAGGTTAGGGAGTTCTTTCTTATGAGGTCACTAATCCCATTCATGAAGGCTCTGCTGTTGTGACCTAATCACCACCCAAAGGCACATCTCCTAATACTATCACCTTGGGGATTAGGATTCCAATGTATGAATTTTGGGGGAACACAAACATTTAGATCATAGGTTCATACTCTACTGAAAGTAGCATTATCAAGAATAACCTGCATGTTTCTAAATCCAATTGTCAGTGTTCATTCCTCTTGTTATTTGACCTATCAGTAGCATTTGCCATAACTGAATACTATAATTTATCATCTAAACTGAGATACATTTGAGAATAATATGTTGACACTACTAGTAATTAGACTGAGACAACAGTCACAAGCTAGCAGTGTTCTGGGCAAACTGGGGCAAATGCTTGCTCTCTTTATAGGCTTACAGGACATTACATTTCCTGCTATCTCACTGGTTCCTCCCTTTCTTCCTGACTATGTGGAAGTGTTTCAGAGTTCTGTCTACGGTTCTCTTCATTCAATCTACACTTATTCTATTTATTATTTAATTCAGTCTTATGCTTCCAAATATCTCTTCAATCACACCACCTTCAAAATGTATCTCCTGAGCCCAGACATATTTCCAAAATCAACTTTCTTTTTCTTTCTTTTAAAAAAAAATTCTATTTATTTATTTATTTATTTTATACAGCAGGTTCTTATTAGTTATCTATTTTATACATATTAGTGTGTATATGTCAATCCCAATCTCCCACCAAGTCAACTTTAATACACAACGGTCTGTTCAATAGCTCTACTTACATTTCAAATAAACATCTAAAACTCAACACATCCAAATCCCAGTTTTTGACCTTTCTTTCAAGCCCACTCCACTTTCAACCTTCCTCATCCCAGCTGATGGCAAATTCATCTTTCTACTTTCTCAGGCCGGCAGCACTGTGGTCCTCCTTGATGTCTCCCTTTCTTTCATACTCCATACTCAATCTGTGCAATTTTTTTTGGTGGTTCCTTCAGATTATATCCAGAATTCAACCAATTTTCACTATTTTTACTGCTACTCCCCTGATCTAAGAACTGGCTTTTCTGCTTCTGGATTTGGCCCCATACCCTCCATAGCCTATTTTCAACACAGCAATCAGGGTGAGTCTCAAAACACCCCAAATCATGTCACTCCTCTGCCCATTTCACTCATGGGTAAAAGCTGAAGTTCTTCTTTGGCCTACAAGGCTCTTCACGCTCTAGAATCACTTTCCTCCTCTGCCCTTATCTCTGTCGCTCTCTCTCTCTCTCTTTTTACGCATTGGCCCACGTATGTCGTATGTTTTATGTATAACAGTCATGCTCCTACTTTAGGGCTTTTACGCTCCTCAGCTAATCTGCAAAGCTATCTCCTTCATCTCCTTCAAGCCTTCGCTCACCTTACGACCATTCTAGTGGCAGTTGGAATCTGGACCCCATTTCTGGCCCTCTCAATCCTCCTACCTTGCTCTGTATTTTCTTTTTCCCATAGCACTTCCCATATTCTAATATACTGCTCTAATGTGGAGTACTCAAGCTCCACAAGGGCAGAGATCCTTACCTGTTTATCTACTGGTGGGTCCTAAGAGCTTTGAACACTATCTGGCACAAAGCAGTTTTCAATAAATATTTGTAAAATGCATTAGTGAAATACATTGACTAAAACTATCACCTGCTCCTTAGGGAAAAACAGCTAAAGTTAACACCAAAATGCTCAGAACAGCATATCTTGTTTTTGTTTGGGTCTGTTAACAGATTTTTTTAAAAATTCCGGATTGTAAATTCACTTGTTTCCATAAATCATTTATTCCTTTTCATCAGATTCTGAGATAAAGAACCCAGAAGGGTTATAAGGATGCCACATTTGAATAGATCTTTTCTGATTGTTATTTGAAGGTTTTGATGCTCAGTGAGCAAAAATCAGGATATTATTATTCCTTCTTGAGTCCATCTAGATAAAGCTTGTTTTTGCCAGGATGAATTAGACATTATATTTGTAGCCCTAGCACCAATTGCCTGTGTAATTAAAGTAGGGAATATTCATCGAGCAACTTCTGTAAACCAGGCCCCAAGTCCTTTTACTTAATTATCAATAACTCCTTAAGATATGATTACTATTCCTGCATATAGATAAGAAATTCTGACTCAGTAGTTACATAGCTGTGCCATCTGACATTTCCACCTATTTTTCTTTTTCTATTCTGCTAATGAGCGTTGGTCTTTGACCTCTCAGGTTCTGAGTTTAGGGGACAGAAAATCAATCACTTGCCAAGAATGTAACTTTAGCCTGGTCACTTTGTCTCCTTAGGCCATAGTTTCTTTACCTGTAAACAGGATTGACACAACTACAGTTTTTTGTTTGTTTTTTTTTTTTTTGCGGTACGCGGGCCTCTCACTGTTGTGGCCTCTCCCGTTGCGGAGCAACAGGCTCCGGACGCGCAGGCTCAGCGGCCATGGCTCACGGGCCCAGCCGCTCCGCGGCATGTGGGATCTTCCCGGACTGGGGCACGAACCTGTGTCCCCTGCATCGGCAGACGGACTCTCAACCACTGCGCCACCAGGGAAGCCCAGCTACAGTTTTTATACAAAGCTCTTCCTGATTCCACCAGATCAGAGCAGATGCAAAGAGTTCAAAGTCTGCCTCTATGTTTCATCTAAGTTTATTTTTCTGTTTGCTAACTTTCTCTGGTTGCCATCAACTTTCCCGTTTCCCCTAAAGGCCGGAGAAAAAGCTGGTGGGATGTGGGCTACAGATGATTCTGTTCAGAGCTCTCAATAACATATAATTCATTTTTTGATTCAGAAGTAATTATTTTATTGAATCCAGGACTGTCAGGACTTGAATAATTAGAGCAAAAAAATTCCAGCATTTTTAATCATTTAAAAATGGCTTTCTTTTTCTCCCACTATATTTTATTTTAGCCTTTAAGCAATCCTATGAGGTAGCAATCATTATAGTCATATTATAGATGAGGAAACAGGCTCAGTAAAATATTTTCTTTGCCCAAGACTTCACTGTTGCAGAACAACTCCAAATATATCACTTTTTTTATACTACATGGTTACAAATGAAAAATGAGAAATTGACATTGGTTTGTCTGATTATGTTTGACATAGAAAGGAGGAAAATAAAGAAGGTAATGAAGCAGTTTTCCTAGAGAACATACAGAGATTTGATTGAACTTTCCCAATCTTACTATCCAGTAGCCCTCCCTTTGTTTGATATGAATTTTAGAGCAAAGAAAAATAACTGATTCATTTTTGCTTTAGAAGGAGCATGAATGGCAAGGTGGAAGTATTCTGTTTAGATAACTTTATAACTGCTTGCTTTATCCCATTTTATTTCTGACGTAAAAATCAGAACACTTTTTCTTTGCCACATTGATGAATAATAGTTTGTTGATTTTGTTTCTAACCTGGAGAATTTCTCAGTAGGGTGTACTATTTTATATAATATCTTCATGGCTCATTTAAGAGAATTTGGGGAGGTAATCTTAAAAAAGTAACTCATATGCTTTTCAACATATCTACTTTTACATCAAGATTAATGACCTTTCTGATCATGATACATTTTGTGGGATTTAAGAAAAAAAAATTTTGTCCTTATTATCAAGTAATATTTCTTACAAAACTATTTTTAAAACATGTGAACAAAAATTAGAAAATATGATGCCAGTATTCCTTTACATTAGAGAAAATAACTTTTAACATTTTAAGGAATAATTATGTATACAGGTATGAAAATGGAATTCACCTGTGCACACTGCTTTTTGATCTTCTTTTTTACCTAAAATGTATTTTTAACTCTTCCTAAGTAATTACATATTTTTCTAAAATGTTGTTTCTTTGCTAAATTTGCATCTATCAATATTTTTCTTCTATGATATTACTCTGTCTTGCCATCTGAGGTGATTACTATGCTGGATTTTGTATGTTATGCTCCTTCTGCTGTTTTAGATTGCATGGTAACACATTCAGAAAAATGCATAATATATAATGAAAAGCTTAATGTGTTCTTTAAAAGTAATCTTACATGTAAACACCATATGTAAATACCACCCTGATGCATCTCTTGTGCATTTAACCTCTAGTAATCTGCTGAACACAAATTAAAGCCACTTATTTAAGGTAAATGGACACAGCAGCATAGAAGGGGTGTTAATTTTCAAATTCCTTAACTAGAGACCCTAGTTAAGGAATTTGAAAATTAATAGTCAGAAGGGTAGGAAGAGAAGCTACAGGAGAGAATAGTGTAATGCTAGATGACAAAAAGAGTTATAAACATGGGAGACAGTAGCACAAAGCCTTGCCATCCTCAAAGAGGTCTAGAAAGATGAAAGCTGAGACTTTTCCACTGGATTAGGAAATTAGCAGGACACTGATGACATTTTTGCCAGGTAGCTTTGGTGGAGTAAATGAAGGGAGGCCATCAGATGGAAATGGAGTGAAAAGAAGGCATAGAGTTTTCTTTTAAGAAGCTCAGGAGGAGAAAAAAAAAAAGAAAAGAAAAGAAACAAGAAGGCAATGTTTAGGCAGGGTGATTTAATCACAGAAGTTTATGTTAGTTTTGTTTGCTTGTCTGTTTTTATGAGAAAAGAGATTTAAATATTTCTATAGTCTGAGGGGAAAAGCCAACAGGTAGTAATGTTGCGGGTGGAAACCAGAGCATAGTACAGGAGGGAACAAGAACCAGTCAGGGAAGGAGTTGTGAATGGAGGGCCCTCCACTGATCTCCTGAGAGTGAAAGCAAAAAAAGAACACAGGATATGTATGATCAACGTCCATTTGAAGCTGAGGGCATTTTCTACTAGTTCCTGTTTGCTAGGTGAAATAATTTCCTAGTGTTGATAAGGGCAGCCTCAATGATTTGGAATATTTTAGGAGAACAGGAGATGGTATAATAGAAATAATGTAAAAGAAAGAAAGACAGATGTTGAAAGACCAAACAAAGTTGGAAAACATGCACTGGTATTTGTACCAATCTGAAGACTTCTCCTGTAGCACTTAAGCCAACTAGGGAAAGGGAATGGGGATTTTTCTCCCTCATGTTGGGGGTAGGTAGGCTAAGAGGGTAAAGGAAACGGAGTCTTATTTGACACATCAGTCATGGAGTCTAGATGGTAGGGAAGGATGGAAGGCCAGAATTATATTGACTAGGGGAAGGATCAAGAGATTTGAGGTCTGTGTCGTCAAAAATCAAAGTTTCCTGAGTGAAGTTGTGGAAGAGCTGGAAGCAGATAAGCAAGTCTGGTGGTCAGAGTTTAGAATACATGCATTTAAGTTTTCACATATTTTAAGGTAAGGTTAGTGCTGTGATCACATAAGGAAAAAAATATTGACAGTCTTCTTCAAATATTGTTTTAAAACGTTTTAAGATACAATAGGCTAAAATTGTATTTAAGTCTGATGAGGCACTTGATTGGTACCTATAGGTTAATAATGCATTTATTTCAACAGTATTAGGTTCCTGAGCTCAGAAACTTGCTACTATAAGGTTGGCCAATAATAATGCCATAAGCAAAGAATTCTTGGCTTTAGAATACTAAGGAATAAAAAGCTTAAGTAAATAAATAAAAAAGAAGATCAGTTGAGATCAGTCTTGTTAACTTTAGGATGCACTTTCTAGGTTGATTTCCTAAAAATCTGTGGAGTTGTCTCCTGGGAAGCTGTGTGTTGCTACTATATATGTGTAGCATGCATAGTATAGAAGGAAATGCAGTTTTTGAAACTGCTAATTCAAGTTGGGCATAAAAATATCCATTGACCTGGCACCATTCTGTCAATTTTCCTCTCACTTCCTGTGATCCTAGAGATGTACGCACCTAAAAGGATGCGTGGATGCTATTAGTAATCTGTCGTGAAAAGAAATTGATCTTTTTTTTTTGAAATTTTAAAAATGCATCTCACCCAAGAGCTCTTTGGTACTTTACAAAGATGGAATAGCTCAATAATTTATTTACAGTGAGTTCAGAGCTAGGTAAGGTCAATCAAAGAAATTTCTGGCACGGTCCCAGGATGATTTAAAAATAGGAAACTAAGAGAATGTTAGAAATAGTTTTTCTTGCAAATATTCTTGTTCACTTAATATAACTATGTGTTTTAACTGACTTCACGGTGGTTGATTATCCAGATATTTGATTCTCTCACTTTAGAAAAATGCCAAACATAACAAGTGTAAAGTGTCACTGCAAATATTTATCATTATGAATTACATAGTAGTAGATTCTGTATCTAAGACCAAATGCATATTATTAAGTAATGCCCTTTTGAGATTTTGTGTGCGCCAGCATTTTGACTGTTTAATCTAGTAAGAGTGATTTTGTTTTAGTCTTAGTAACATAATTTCTTAAATACAACCTTGACATTTAAATTTTTGAACTTGAGGCCATATTGAAAATATATTGACTGTGCTTCCTGCTTGCTTGTCTGCTCTCTTTCTTTCATTTCCCCCCCTTCTTCCTTTTTCCTTTCTGAATAATTTAGTTTAAAAGCCAGAGGATGAGGCAATGGTTTCCAGGCAGAGCAGTGGGTGGTCCTCCTGTCAGAGTTTAGACCCTGAGCAAAGGAAGGCAGCCAGAGGTTGAAGCCCAAGTGGGAAAAGTAGTCATTTGGGACAGTGGCCTCGTGGGGTCGAGAGATTGGTTACCTAGGGAATATCGATTACATGGGTAAATATATTCAGAACAGTGGGAGCTCGGTTTCTCATTGCCAGAGAAGAAGTTATAAATATGGAAAGATGGAAAGTAGAATAGGTGTGTTGTAGTGTACTGGTATTGAAGGTGTTGGGGAAATATATGATTTTCAATATATGCAAGTAAATACAGAAAAAAATAGATGTGTGTGCATTTGTTTTTCCTAATTTTGTCCACTGATAGGGCCTCAAAGCAATGACACCCTCTAAGGGTAGAAAGTTTTTCCTTCTTCCCTTCTAGGTTCTTTGGCTGGTCTAATAATTAAATAATGTAAAACAGATTAGCGGGAGAAAAACAAATTTAATTTTCTACATGCAGGATCCGCAAGGATATGAAACTCAAGAGCAAGTAGGGCAATTGCGACTTCTATGCCATCCTGAGCTGAGGAATGGGATAGGGGTCTGGAGCTTCAAAGGGGAGGAGGGCAATTTATAGGAAGATAAGAAGAGCAGATGTTTGTTCTCTCATACAGGTAAATCTTCCAGATAAAAAATTTGTCTCTGGTAATAGCTCTCTTTCTGGTCCAAGTACCCCCAATGGCTATACCCTTGGGTTATAGATCATCCAAGTAAATAATCATCTGTGAGAAGATCTTAAACTCCATTAATTAAAGCCAGCTAACATTAAGCCAACCCTATAGGTCAAGTAATAGTTGTGATTGATACTTGTGTATTTAATATGCACATGTGTGTAACTTTTACTTTGTTCCACAGTTCTAGTATTAATTTGTTTAATCTACCTAACAAACCTATGAGTTAGATACGATTATTTTCCTCATTCTACAGATGAGGAATTGCAGCATGAAGAGGTTAAGATAGGTTAAGTAACTTCCCCAAGGTCACACAGCTGATATGAGGCAGAGCCAGGATTCACACGTAGGCAGTCTAGCTTCTGTTGCCAAGTATATCATTCTACTGTGATGCATTTCTTAACGTAAGTTGCTAAGTAACAGAAACATTGCAGACTCCATACAACAAAACAATTCTTCCTAAGGCTTCCTTTCCTCTGCCAGGAACAACAGACTTCAAGAACAATACATTTAGTCCTTCCGCTGTTCAACTTTTTGAATGAGTTCAAGTGTAAATTGAGCCTTTCTGTGCTGTTTTTTCTGTATCTAAAAAAGCCTCTCGACCATCCCTTCTCTGTACACTTCTATCTCATTAGCCCCCTCCTTCAAAGACAGATTTCCTGCAAGTCCATTTAACAGTCATAACCTCACTTTTCATCCTCTCATCAATTCACTGCATTACAGGATTCCACGTCGATGACTCTTCTTACACTCATCTCTAAACCATTACTGAAAATTTAAAAGGTCAAACCTCTTGGGCTCATCCAGTTTAACCTCTCTTCAGCTTTTGACTTTGTTGAAAATACGTTCTTTTCAAAGTTCCCTTTTCTACTTATTCTTGCTTCTTTTCCCAAATGCTTCTTGATGAGTTAAGGATTTGTATATCCCAGGCTTCTGTCCTTAGTGCCATAGTTTCAACTGTCATATATATAATAAGACTTCTAACTCTATAACTCCAATGTCAGCATCTCTTCTGGTTCTGGTGCAGTCCTAAAGATCAAACTGCCTAATAAATATCTGTTCCTGCTGTCTCACAGGCCTTGAAGTTTGCATGTGAAAATCCAAATTTTACCTCCTATCTTCAGTGATGAAATGTGTGCAGCTATGGCCCACACCCAGGCCCTCATGATCTCTGGCATGTTATACTACAATATCCTCTTCTCTTTGCCTCCAAAAGTACATCTTTCCTACAAAAACACAGAAAATGCAAATTCACTACACTGAAAATTAAGAATGACATTGAAGTTATTGTCAGAACTTGGTAGGATTTTTTTTTTTAACTAGTTACAACTTGATTGAATAGGAATGAAAATCCACGCACTCTTCCATCCATACTTTGTATCCAGAACAGAGAAAACCTGGCCATGTAAATGCACTCTTCAACATCCCTTTGCCACTGTTTGGCTCTTAAATAAGAAAAGGGACTGTTCTAAACAGGAAACTTAGCAGCGTTTCTTCTATTGCCCGATGGAGGTTTCTGTGGGCAGTTAGAGGGCTGGTCATCATTCGTACATCACTCTTTCTCTTTCCAGAAAACAGCTGGGCCGGAAGCATGTGGTAATTGAAGTGGCACACTGCCGCCCAAGAGGCTGCTCTGTAAGTGGTACATACTGAGGGTGAGATTTTCATGTATTGTGCCGTCATGGTATCATGGCACTGGGACACCTGTATAGCAAATGGTCTCAAGTAGTAAATGAGAGCTTTGTAGACACTGGAAATTGAAACTGCTTACATCTATGTATTTGTTTACCTAAGACAGGAATCCAAACAGCACTACATTGAATCCAGTGGAGGTGAGGAAAATTAAAAGACACAATAGAGAAATAAAAAGGGCAAAGGAAAATGCCCCCAAACAAGGAAGTGAAAACAAAATCAAACATTAGAGAAACAGCAATTCCCAGGAAATAATTATTCCAAAATTCAAAATAACATTTAGAAAATGTGTTGATTCTCATCAGTTAAGAACCAAGGAACTTTTTATTAAACAAAGGGAAGGGAAAGCTAAATGGATAAGAAAATGAGTTATAAAGAAGAATCACAAGATAAATAAACCCATAATAGCAGAATTTTAAAGCCTATATCAGAGGCCTATAGGTTAGAATTGACAAAGTACAGTAAAAGAATCAGATCTAAAGGGCTCTCCTAGAATGCAGAGGGAAAAGATAAAATTAATGAGAGAAAACATAATAGATGAGAAAAACAGAAAATGAAAGTGCAACTTAAGCATTATTGGTATGTGTAAAGAAGACATTTTGAGCAATAGGAAAGGAATAGGAAAATATAGCTCAAACACATTTTTCTGAAGTTAAAAAAGTTGAATATCAAAAAGGCCAAACACATTCTAGACAATTTCACCAAAAAGCATCCTGGCACATCTGATCAAAACTGTTTAAGGTAGGGACTTCCCTGATGGTGCAGTGGCTAAGAATCCACCTGCCAATGCAGGGGACACAGGTTTGATCCCTGGTGCAGGACGATCCCACATGCCATGGAGCAACTGAGCCTGTGCACCACAACTACTGAGCCTACGCTCTAGAGCCTGCGTGCCACAACTACTGAGCCCAAGAGCTGCAACTATTGAAGCCCACATGCCTAGAGCCCATGCTCTGCAACAAGAGAAGCCACTGCAGTGATAAGCCCGTGCACTGCAACGAAGAGTAGCCCCCGCTTGCTGCAACTAGAGAAAGCCTGTGTGCAGCAGTGAAGACCCAATGCAGCCAAAAATTTAAAAATAAATAAAATTAATTAATTTTAAAAAAAGAATTAAAAAATGTTTAAGGTAAAAGAAATTTAGAATCAATCACTAACTGAGACAACACCCATACTCTTTTCTTTTCCCAAAATACATTTCTTAAGTCAATGGAGATGCATCTATATAGATCTTCAAGGTTTATATCTTAATTTATTTGTGTCCAAGTTGTCTTTCATAAGTAAAAGAAACAGATAATCTTTGATATGAGAGCTGTGAAAGTACACTACCTCATGGTCTTTTAAAAGGTTTCTAAAGGCTTTTTTCAGTCATGTAACACCAAAATGCAGATCTTAAAATGTGGATAAAGTAACTCGAAAAAGATTTTGCATTGAGACTATTGCTGGTAAAGATAATAGCATAATTATTCAGCCAGCTAGATGGATAATACACAGACAGCAATAAACAGACAGTAATAAGAAATCATAGAAAATGTAAAGCATCAACAAAATGACAGAAGAGACATCAGATATCAGTTTTATGGCCCTTTCAGTCTATTCCTTACTGCCCTCAAGAGGTCTGCATAAGAAACCCAGAGAACGTGTTGTATTTCTGTCAATACACCCTGTCTTCTCTCAATACTACCAGGCTCACCATTGCAAACTCACTAAAAGACCAACCCCAGAAGTCTCTAATTTATACTTATATCCATGTCCGCCATCGATACCACCACCATACCACCTATACCACCATATAGGATTAACTATATCATGTCTTATTTTCCTATTCACTTTAGCCACCACATGAAACCCAGACTTCCCAGATTATCCCATTATTAGAAAAGGAATACCTGAGCAGACAAAACACTGACCTTATACGCTCCAAGGGAAGCTCGACCCTGCCACCCCCATCCTGTGTAGTGATTTTCAACCTTATCAGATCCAATGTCCTTCTTCTATAACAAACATTTTGTAGTGCTTGCTTTACTCTCCTGAAATGAAGTTTATAGGCAATATAACCTATGTGCACACATAATTAAAAACAATCATATGGGGTAATATATAGAAAAATATATAAGGGTGATTATTTGTAATATAATATACGTGTGCTGTTGGTGTTCAGGCATGGCAACACTAGAGGGTTAGAAGCTTACAGTGATGGATGGAATCATCAGAATGTGATGGCTGAAAAGGCAGACTGACACAGATGTGTTTTATTGCAACTCATAAGTAGAGTAGTAGCGTGGTTGGGGATGTGATTTTTCTAAAATATTGAACAATGGCTGGTAAACTTCCCAACAAAATAGGATACAATCTTCCTTCAAGTTAAGTGGTATTTCCCATTCCTAGAAAATTTACCGTTAATTAAAATTTTTGTAGAAAATCTTTATATTTCTATGCAAAGTGGAGATAAGTTCTAGGTGGACACAATCAAGAGCAGATTTTTCATCTACATTAAAGTTCAGTAGGATATTCCAGGTCTGTGAGTTGGTGTGTGATAAAGAACTTTTTTTTTGGACTCTACCATTCATTGCAGGATACCTAGCAATTTTAGCACCATTCCATTAATTGTAAGTGATACCACCCCAATCATGGTAACAACAAAATAATACCCACAAATTTCCAAAATACCCGCTTGGGGGGCAGTACTGCCTTTGTTGAGAAACTTTGTTAAACTAAGATTAGCCTGAGAAGTTTATTACACCCAGGAAAGACTATGGTAAGCTCTAACTTTACCTCTACCTGCCAGTGCATGCAAACATATCAATACTAATGCAAAGCAGTTTGAAATGTTCCAAGAAAAAAATTAACCATCTGAACTGTTTGTTCTCTGACTTTTATTATGTTTAAACTCAATTTTCAGAATTGGTTCTTTGTTTTGAAGTTGGAAAAGACTTCTGCATTAAAAATGATTACCCTTAAATTCTCAAAAAGCTGAACATCATCAAAATTTTGTAACAGTTATAATGGAATTTGTTCTAACATTTGTAAGGGAAAGAAAAATTATTTTTCTGGTAAATGTGGCACCTTTGGTTTATAATACTAAATCATTTTAAGTATATGAGTTTTAAATTATGTAAAATAATAGAACAATTCTTTGATAATCTAAAAGATTCCGTAATTTTAAGAGCAAGTAAAAAATATTAGTATATGTAAAATATTATGGAATGTAAGTGCTAAATGAAGTGAGTAATCAGAATGGAGTATAATTAATTGGAGAGACATTTTTGTGTAGGAGATTCTAAAACTAGACTGGTAAATATACAATGTTAGAAAAGATAGGATTGTATTTGAAGCAAGCTCATGGAACGTGAAAAGACATAAATGTAGAAAACAGTTAATGAGGTGACAAGTTGCGGAATGAAACAATGCTTTAATTACTAAAAATCTAAAAAGTTGGTGGAATTCAATTATATCTTCTTTTAAAAAGGTTGATTTCTCCTTTACATTGATATTTTTCATTTATTTTAGCCAGGCATCAATAAATCAGAGTCTTGGAGACTGGTTCAAGATGGCGGAGTAGAAGGACATGCACTCACTCCCTCTTGTGAGAGCACCGGAATCACAACTAACTGCTAAACAATCATTGATGGGAAGATACTGGAACTCACCAGAAAAGATACCCCACGTCCAAAGACAAAGGAGCACCCACAATGAGACGGTAGGATGGGCGCAATCACAATAAAATCAAATCCCATAACTGCTGGGTGGGTGCCTCACAAACTGGAGAACACTTATACTGCAGAAGTCCACCCACTGGAGTGAAGGTTCTGAGCCGCATACCAGGCTTCCCAACCTGGGGGTCCGGCAACAGGAGAAGGAATTCCCAGAGAATCAGACTTTGAAGGCTAGCGAGATTTGATTGCAGGACTTTGACAGGACTGGGAGAAACAGAGACTCCACTCTTGGGGGGCACACACAAAGTAGTGTGTGCATCAGGACTCAGGGGAAGGAGCAGTGACCCCATAGGAGACCAAACCACACCTACCTGCTAGTGTTGGAGGGTCTCCTGCAGAGGCAGGGGGTGGCTGTGGCTCACCCTGAGGACAAGGCCACTGGCAGCAAAAGTTCTGAGAAGTACTCCTTGGCATGAGCCCTCCCAGAGTCCACCATTAGCACCACCAAAGAGCCAGGTAGCCTCTACTGTTGGGTCACCTCAGGGCAAACAACCAACAGGGAGGGAACCCAGCCCCATCCATCTGCAGACAAGCGGATTAAAGTTTTACTGAGCTCTGCCCACCAGAGCAACAGCCAGCTCTACCCACCACCAGTCCCTCCCATCAGGAAACTTGCACAAGCCTCTTAGATAGACTCATCCATCAGAGGGTAGACAGCAGAAGCAAGAAGAACTACAATCCTGCAGCCTGTGGAACAAAAACCACATTCACAAAAAGATAGACAAGATGAAAGGCAGAGGGCTATGTACCAGATGAAGGAACAAGATAAAACCCCAGAAAAACAACTAAATGAAGTGGAGATAAGCAACCTTGCAGAAAAAGAATTCAGAGTAATGATAGTGAAGATGATCCAGGACCTCAGAAAAAGAATAGAGGCAAAGATGGAGAAGATGCAAGAAATGTTTAAAAAGGACCTAGAAGAATTAAAGAAGAAACACCTAGAAGAATTAAAGAAGAGACATCTAGAAGAATTAAAGAACAAACACACAGAGATGAACAATACAATAACTGAAATGAAAAATACACTAGAATGAATCAATAGCAGAAAAACTTAGGCAGAAGAACAGATAAGTGACCTGGAAGATAGAATGGTGGAATTCACTTCTGTGGAACAGAATAAAGAAAAAAGAATGAAAAAAAATGAAGACAGCCTAAGAGACCTCTGGGGAAACATTAAATGCAACAATATTCGCATTATAGGGGTCCCAGAAGGAGAAGAGAGACAGAAAGGACCCAAGAAAACATTTGAAGAGATTATAGTTAAAAACTTCCCTAACATGGGAAAGGAAATAGCCACCCAAGTCCAGGAAGCACAGAGAGTCCCAGGCAGGATAAACATAAGGAGAAACATGCTGAGACACATGGTGATCAAACTGACAAAAATTAAACACAAAGAAAAATTACTGAAAGCAACAAGGGAAAAATGACAAATAATATACAAGGGAACTCCCATAAGGTTAACAGCTGATTTCTCAGCAGAAACTCTACAAGCCAGAAGGGAGGGGCATGATATATTTAAAGTGATGAAAGGGAAGAAACTACAACCAAGATTACTCTACCCAGCAAGGATATCATTCAGATTCGACGGAGAAATCAAAAGCTTTACAGACAAGCAAAAGCTAGGAGAATTCAGCACCACCAAACCAGCTCTACAACAAATGCTAAATGAACTTTTCTAAGTGGGAAATACAGAGAAGAAAAGGACCTACAAAAACAAACCCATAACAATTAAGAAAATGGTAATAGGAACATGCATATCGATAATTACCTTAAACATGAATGGATTAAACGCTCCCACCAAAAGACACAGGCTTGCTGAATGGATATGAAAACAAGACCCATATATATGCTGTCTACAAGAGACCCACTTCAGACCTAGGGACACATACAGACTGAAAGTGAGGGGATGGAAAAATATATTCCATGCAAATGGAAATCAAAAGAAAGCTGGAGTAGCAATACTCATATCAGATAAAATAGACTTTAAAATAAAGAATGTCACAAGAGACAAGGCAGGACACTACATAGTGATCAAGGGATCAATCCAAGAAGAAGATACAACAATTATATATGCACCTAACATAGGAGGACCTCAATACATAAGGCAACTGTTAACAGTTCTAAAAGAGGAAATTGACAGTAACACAATAATAGTGGGTTCTTTAACACCTCACTTACACCAATGGACAGATCATCCAAACAGAAAATTAATAAGGAAACACAAGCTTTAAATGACACAATAGACCAGATAGGTTTAATTGATATTTATAGGACATTCCATCCCAAAACAGCAGATTACACTTTCTTCTCAAGTGCACACAGAACATTCTCCAGGGTAGATCACATTTTGGGTCACAAATCAAGCCTCAGTAAATTTAAGAAATTGAAATCATATCAAGCATCTTTTCTGACCACAACACTATGAGATTAGAAATTAATTACAGGGAATAAAACATAAAAAACACAAACACATGGAGGCTAATCAAAGTGTTACTAAACCAAGAGATCACTGAAGAAATCAAAGAGGAAATCAAAAAAATCCCTAGAGACAAATTACAACAAAAACACAACCATCCAAAACCTATGGGATGCAGTAAAAGCAGTTCTAAGAGGGACGTTTATAGCAATACAAGCCTACCTCAAGAAACAGAAAAATCTCAAATAAACAATCTAACCTTACACCTAAAGGAACTAGAGAAACAAGCACAAACAAAATCCAAAGTTAGTAGAAGGAAAGAAATCATAAAGATCAGAGAAAAAATAAATGAAATAGAAACAAAGAAAACGATAGCAAAGATCAATAAAACTAAAAGCTGGTTCTTTGAGAAGATAAACAAAATTGATAAACCATTAGCCGGACTCATCAAGAAAAAGAGGGAGAGGACTCAAATCAATAAAATTAGAATTGAAAAAGGAGAAGTTACAAAAAACACCACAGAAATGCAAAGCATCCTAAGAGACTACTACTAGCAACTCTGTGCCAATAAAATGGACAACCTGGAAGAAATGGACAAATTCTTAGAAAGGTATAACCTTCCAAGACTGAACCAGGAAGAAATAGAAATATGAAGAGACGAATCACAAGTAATGAAATTGAAACTGTGATTAAAAATCTTCCAACAAACAAAAGTACAGGACCAGATGCCTTCACAGGTGAATTCTATCAAACATTTAGGGAAGAGCTAACACCCATCCTTCTCAAACTCTTCCAAAAAATTGTGGAGGAAGGAACACTCCCAAACTCATTCTATGAGACCACCATTACCCTGATACCAAAACCAGACAAAGATACTACAAAAAAAGAAAATTACAAACCGATATCACTGATGAATATAGATGCAAAAATCCTCAACAAAATACTAGCAAACAGAATCCAACAACTCATTAAAAGGATCATACACCATGATCAAGTGGGATTTATCCCAGGGATGCAAGGATTCTTCAATATATGCAAATCAATCAATGTGATACACCATATTAACAAATTGAAGAATAAAAACCATATTATCATCTAAATAGGTGCAGAAAAAGCTTTTGACAAAATTCAACACCATTTGTGATAAAAACTCTCCAGAAAATGGGTATAGAGGGAAGTTAACTCAACATAATAAAGGCCATATAGGACAAACCCACAGCAACCAGCATTCTCAATGGTGAAAAACTGAAAGCATTTCCTCTAAGATTAAGAACAAGACAAGGATGTCCACTCTCGCCACTATTATTCAACATAGTTTTGGAAGTCCTAGCCACAGCAATCAGAGAAGAAAAGGAAATAAAAGTAATACAAATTGGAAAAGAAGAAGTAAAGCTGTCACTGTTTGCAGATAACATGATACTATACATAGAGAATCCTAAAGATGCCACCAGAAAACTACTAGAGGTAATCAATGAATTTGGTAAAGTTGCAGGATACATAATTAGTGCACAGAAATCTCTGGCATTCCTATACACTAATGACGAAAAATCTGAAAGAAAAATTAAGGAAACACTCCCATTTACTATTGCAACAAAAAGAATAAAATACCTAGGAATAAACCTATCTAGGGAGACGAAAGATGTAGAGCACAAAGATATGTATGCAGAAAACTATAAGACACTGATGAAAGAAATTAAAGATGATACTAACATATGGAGAGAAATACCATGTTCTTGGATTGGAAGAGTCAATATGGTGAAAATGACTATACTACCCAAAGCAATCTACAGATTCACTGCAATCCCTATCAAATTATCAATGACATTTTTACAGAACTAGAACAAAAAAAATCTTAAAATCTGTATGGAGACACAAAAGACCTCGAATATCCAAAGCAATCTTGAGGGGAAAAAAAAG
The DNA here is from genome assembly GCF_964374135.1 of Grampus griseus. NCBI lineage: Eukaryota > Metazoa > Chordata > Mammalia > Artiodactyla > Delphinidae > Grampus > Grampus griseus. Next base: position 26,651,683 of record NC_139003.1, on the reverse strand, counting down.
GAGCTGGAAGAATCAGACTCCCTGACTTCAGACTATACTACAAAGCTACAGTAATCAAGACAATATGGTAATGGCACAAAAACAGAAATATAGATAAATGGAACAGGATAGAAAGCCCAGAGATAAACCCACACACCTATGGTCAACTAACCTATGACAAAGGAGGCAAGGATATACAATGGAGAAAAGATAGTCTCTTCAATAAGTGGTGCTGGGAAAACTGGACAGCTACATGTAAAAGAATGAAATTAGAACACTCTCCAACACCAAACACAAAAATAAACTCAAAATGAATTAAAGACCTAAATGTAAGGCCAGACACTATACAACTCTTAGAGGAAAACATAGGCAGAACACTATATGTCATAAATCACAGCAAGATTCTTTTTGACCCACCTCCTAGAGAAATGGAAATAAAAACAAAAATAAACAAATGGGACCTAATGAAACTTAAAATCTTTTGCAAAGTAAAGGAAACTACAAACAAGACAAAAAGACAACCCTCAGAATGGGAGAAAATATTTGCAAATGAATCAACGGACAAAGGATTAATCTCCAAAATATATAAACAGCTCCTGCAGCTCAATATTAAAAAAACAAACAACCCAATCCAAAAATGGGCAGAAGACCTAAATAGACATTTCTCCAAAGAAGACATACAGATGGCCAAGAAGCACATGAAAAGCTGCTCAACATCACTAATTATTAGAGAAATGCAAATCAAAACTACAATGAGGTATCCCCTCACACCAGTTAGAATGGGCATTATCAGAAAATCTACAAAGAACAAATGCTGGAGAGGGTGTGGAGAAAAGGGAACCCTCTTACACTGTTGGTGGGAATGTAAATTGATACAGCCACTATGGAGAACAGTATGGAGGTTCCTTAAAAAACTGAAAATAGAATTACCGTATGATCCAGCAACTCCACTACTGGGCATATACCCAGAGAAAACCATAATTCAAAAAGACACATGCACCCCAGTGTTCATTGCAGCACTATTTACAATAGCCAGGTCATGGAAGCAACCTAAATGCCCAACAGACGAATGAATAAAGATGTGGTACATATATACAATGGAATATTTGTCAGCCATAAAAAGGAACGAAATTAGGTCATTTGTAGATACGTGGATGGATCTAGAGACTGTCATACAGAGTGAAGTAAGTCAGAAAGAGAAAAATATCGTATATTAACGCATATAAGTGGAATCTAGAAAAATGGTACAGATGAACCGGTTTGCGGGGCAGAAATAGAGACACAGATGTAGAGCACAAATGTATGGACACCAAGGGGGAAAGTGGCATGGGCAGGGGTGGTGGTGTGATGAATTGGGAGATTGGGATTGACATATATACACTAATATGTGTAAAATGGATAACTGATAAAAACCTGTTGTATAAAAAAGTAAGTTAAATAAAATTCGAAAAAAAAAGCAGTCTTGACCATATCAACGAGACATTTTTAGTAATGTGACTGCTTAACTGAAGGCATTGATCCCATTTTTGACTTTTACACCCTAGTTTCCTATTTCACAGCAGCATTTGGAATATATCTATTCCTCTAGGGATTTTTTGACAAATAGCAGAGATTATCTGATTACTGAAACACAATTGAGGGCACTATTCTAGACCACAGTAAAGCTGTGTTTATTTCCAGAAACATCAATGATTCAATTTTGGAGCCTTAGACAAATAACAAACACTTAAACAGTTACTGAAATTCTGATTATGGGCTTTGCATAGCCAAAATATGTGTTTCTGCTAATTTACATGTTTCATGTCCAATTATTCACTCTCTGTATTTACTTACATTCTCAAGTAAATGTTTGGCTATAATACATATATGTATAGATATACATATCTATATGTGTATATACATTTGTATGGTACACGCATCTATACACATACTATATATATGTGTACGCACATATAGTGAATATGAGTTAAATTTAGTACAAAAAATAATTATACCTATACATTGGGTTAATAAGGCATCTGCTTCTTAAATTGTAAACTTTCTTTTAAAATATTTCAGATGATTGCTAGTGTGGAATAGTGTAAATCAAAGGAATACAAAGGAAGGGGCTACTTTATCAAAATACTATTAATGCTCCCACTTCAAATCAACAACTCATAGAAGAGCTTTCTAAAATTATAAGCAAAATAAAAAATATGGCAAAATGTCAAATTTAAAACAACCTTTTCAATTCAAGGACAAAATTAATTATCTAAATTATCCCAGCAGGTTTGGTGGTCTTCTCTTTGTATGGACCACCTGCTTTCCCCATCCTTGTCATCCTGGCTTCCCATACTCATACCCATAACCCTGTCATTGACCGTGTTATTGGTTAAGAGCATGATTTCTAAAAGGATGTGTGTGGGGTCATGTTTAAACCATTCTCAGTTGCTATTATAATTACAGTGATTGTTATCTAGTGAAAGCTTTTTTGGCAGATGTCCACCAGAAGGCTAAAACTTGCATCCAAGTTTATTTTCATCAAGCTATTGGGGTTTGTCATTCCATTTAAAGAGATTTAAATCCAGTTCAAAAAAATAATGTTAGCATTATTGAATTCTAACACTATCAAAAAGGGCTTCCGAATTCATTTAAAAGTCAGTTAACTGATTGTCTTAAAACTATCAGAAAACAGAGCATTAAACCGTATATGGTGCATGTGTGTGATATTGGTAAATAAAATAGCTATATACATAAAAATATAGTATTTTTTTCTGAACTAAACTTTTTATGGAAGAAGAAATTTATAAAACTATGAGCAATTAGTTTTTTTAAAAAATCACGTTGTACCTTGTGATCAGTATTATGCCTATGGTTATGCCTCTGTGCATAGGTAGTTCCAAAAGAATAGGAGAATAATTCCTTTGAGAAATTTTACTTTTGTTTACTATTAGTTACATATAAGGAAAAGTTAATGGATTTATAAGACAGGCATTTAGTAATTAAAATGTTAAAGGGTATGCTATATTTAAGGAGAAATTATCAAAAATGGTCTAGTAGCTGAGAATTTTGGTTATAGTCCATTTTATTCTGTACGTGCCTATGTACACTGAAAGGAGAGAGAGAGAGGAGATAAAAACAATACCACCATCCTGAAAATTAAAGTCCTGCTCACACTTATTCTTCATAGGTTACAAGATCATTCATTAAATAAACTGTTTCATCGGAATTATCTTCTAAGTAAAACCTTAGCACAAAACTTCTTTCAGATATAAGTGCACAAAAGTAAAACACAAATGAAAACCCAGACTGAAGGCTATCCCATGGCAAGATAACACTTAGAAATTAAAAATGCAAAATTCTTCTTTTCATATTTCTAGAGTTCATATATACTTCCAAAATTGCTTGTTTGTGTGACTTTCAACATTTCAACTTTAAAGTACCACCATCCCTTGGTATCTGCTGGGGATTGGTTTCAGGACCCCTGAGGATACCAAAGTCTGCAGATGCTCAAGTCCCTGATATAAAAGGGGGTAGTACCGTCCACTCTCTGTGTCTGCAGATTCTGTATCTATGGAGTAAACCAACCAGGATGGAAATGCAGAACGCACAGATGTGGAGGGCTGATTGTAGTAAAAATATTTTATATTCACTAGCACTAAGCATATTCAAAAACATTTCCATTCAAACAGAAGATAATTTTTACATCATTCAATTCTAAAAAACTTGAGTTTGAAGGTTCTCAGGATGTTACCTAATTTAAATTCAACCTAATAGCATCAACTGCAAAAAAAGAGAAATATTTGTCTGTTTTTCCTTCATATCTTTTCATTATTGAACAAGAACCAGCTCTTTACCACCAAGCAAATATTACAGATTCACTGAAGTAGGAAAGCCGAAACATGAAGGTGTTAATAATGTATAAATGGGCCTGTTAATACCAGTACATAAATCTGTTAAAAGATGAACTGAGGCATAATAAAAGTTTTAAGAATTTGAGCAAAAATACATTCCAAAAGGGGAGTGCCAAATAGGAAATTATTAGGGGCACACTTTGCCCACAGTACCATATGGTCCTCCTTCGGTATCTGAGGGGGGTTGGTTCCAGGATCCCCACAGATATCAAAACCCAAGGATACTCAAGTCCCTAATATGAGATGGCTATCACTATCTGCGGTTTCTGCATCCACCAATATGAAGAGACGACTGTATATTGGTTTTCATTAAGTCATGATCTTAAGAAAAAGATCCTTCAAAACAATGCATTTTTGTGAAGAATTTTAATTGTCCTTTAAATTATCCTTTCTGAAAGTATTTATTGGCAACTTCATAATTTTTAAAAAATTTCTAAGTGTTATTTTCTTTCATGAAAAAATACTGCTTGGAATATTTTAAAACACAGATCCCTTATTGCTTCACTTATTTTTTATTTTTATTTTTATTTTTTTGTGATACGCGGGCCTCTCACTGTTGTGGCCTCTTCCATTGCGGAGCACAGGCTCTGGACGTGCAGGCTCAGCAGTCATGGCTCACAGGCCCAGCCGCTCCGCGGCATGTGGGATCTTCCCGGACTCGGACACGTACCCGTGTCCCCTGCATCGGCAGGCGGACTCTCAACCACTGCGCCACCAGGGAAGCCCTGCTTCACTTACTTTTTAAAATGTGGGTTTCTTCCCACTTCCTTTTCCCAGAGTCAGACAGTTTGGCCTAATTTACACGTCTTTTGCAATTAAAAAGTGTTTGATATGTATTTGATAAACTAGTTAAATGCCAAATGGTTTTGACGTGATTCTCATCTCATTCTAGAATCTTTATGGTTTTAAATGTACACTGATAAATAGATTGACAAATAGAAGAAAAACACTGGAAGAATCACAAGTTAATTCTCAGCTTGTAATAATGTAAGCAAAGATGAAAGAAAGAAAAATGGTCATCCTATAGTTCAAAGAAGCAGAGAGAGAATGGGAGAAAGAGAGAGGAGGAAAGTCTGCTGTGTCTCAGTATGTCACTGTTTCTTAAACAAAGAACAATGGAACACTGACCACAAATAGCTTAATTAATCTCCAGTCACAGCCTCTACTATTGCCCTGGGTTCAAGCTGACATTTGATGACAGTGTTAAGACATTTGTCTCCAGGGAATATATTGTTTGGATTGGACTTAAATTTATTGTTATAGTTACAAACCACAAGGAATGCAGGATTTCAGAGAATCACAAATTGGAGCAAAAGTGGAACTATATGTTCTAGAACACAGACCATTTCTATATATATGTATTCCTAATATAATGCTAATAATCCTCATATAATTTCTTTATATGTAGGAAAGACACGTCTAATTTCAGATTGAGATGATCATACCAATCAATAGTAAATATCAAGAGAAAAACACTAATAGGTTTTTTAAAAATAAATTTATTTTATTTTTTTATTTATTTTTGGCTGTGTTGGGTCTTTTGTTGCTGTGCATGGGCTTTCTCTAGTTGTGGCGAACAGGGGCTACTCTTCGTTGCAGTGTACAGGCTTCTCATTGTGGTGGCTTCTCTTGCTGCAGAGCACGGGCTCTAGGCGCGCAGGCTTCAGTAGTTGTGGCTCGTGGGCTCTAGAGTGCAGGCTCAGTAGTTGTGGAACACAGGCTTAGTGGCTCCGCGGCATGTAGGATCTTCCCGGACCAGGGCTCGAACCCGTGTCCCCTGCATTGGCAGGGAGATTCTTAACCACTGCGCCACCAGGGAAGTCCCAACAATTTTCCTTTTTAACTATAAATCATGTCATCGAATACAAGGTATGCCAGCTACATTGTGGACAAAGGATATTAAAAGATATTTCTATTCATATAGTCAGCACCTGTTGGTACCTAGAAAATGACAGACATATGGTAAATACTCAAAATTGTTTGCTGATGGAGGGATATGAATTTATAAGGAAACTGCATAATAAATGACCTGATATTTCGAAAAGTATCTTTTCACTAGAGATATTCTTATAAGTATACAATTTTAGGAGACAATTGTATAATGTAGAATGTTAAGAGGTAATAATAAAATTGTAAGTGCAGATTTGTAAGGGGATCAGAATAAACATTTGTCTTTTCCTTAACCATTCTTTTTCAATGTACATACAGAGAGAGTAATTCATAGAGAATGAGCGGGTAGGAATTGTGAGGTTAGGTTAGGAGGGCCTTATGGTGCCCATGTCACCCTAGGAGGTGTAGTTCTAACAAAAAATGCTTAAGACAAAAGAATGATGCATTTCAAGTGAAGGATGGAGAGCCGAACTGGGAACTGTGCACATCAATTCCTGAGAAGAGAATGTGATCAAGACGTAATGAAAAGAGATGCAGAGTACAGGCAAGCCCACAGTTTTGTTTATGAAAAATATTCCTCTGTCAACATGAGGTGTAAGGAAAAGCATACTGTTGAACAAGGAAAAGAAAATGACCTCTCAAAGAATCAGTGGTTTCACACTGGAACCTGCAACAATGATAAGAGAGGATGAGTGTCAGACACCGGGGTGGGGGGCTTCCCTGGCAGTCCGGTGAAAGTATCTAGACAACCATAACTTCTTGGGTTATAGCAGCTTCTCTGACAAGAGGGTGGTTGTCTCAAGAGAAGGACACACCTCCCCAGTGGTGGCCAGACTTTCATCTGTAATCTTGAGTTGTTGGTCTTTCTGAGGAAATAAGAGTAGCACAAATCTGAACTGTTTCTGAAAGAGGCAATTTAAGGATTTTCTTATCAGCAGCAAATGGAAAAAAAAGAAATGAAACAGCTCATTCTATGGTTTCATTAGTATTATGGACTGGACTGTGTACTCTCAAAATTCACATGTTGAAACTCTAACCTCCAGTACCTCAGAATGTGACTGTTTGGGAGTCACCTTTCAGGGGTGATTAAGTTAAAATGAGGCCCTAAGTGTGGGCACTAATTCAATCTGACTGGAGTCCTTTATAAGAAAAGGAAATGTGGACTCAGAGAGACCCCAGGGGTGCTTATGCACAAAGAAAGACCATGTGAGGACACAGAACGTACCATCTGCAAACCAAGGAGAGAGATCTCAGAAGAAAACAAACCTGCTAACAGCTTGATCTTGGATTTCCAGCCTCCAGAGCTGTGAGAAAATAAATTGTTGTTTAAGCCCACCAGTATGTGGTATTTTGTTATGGCAGTCTGAGCAAACTAATATAGTTAGTAAGAAAATGCATAAAAAAGTCTGTAAATGTAAAAGGTTGCTTTAAAAAAAACCTCTTTATTTTGAACCACTAGTCTGTTCATGTCTACAACAGTAGTATTTCAAGAATGTCATATAAATAGAATCAAATATTGCGTAAACTTTTCAGATTGGCTCTTTTCACTCAGGATAATTCTCTTGAACTCCATCCAAGTGCTTACGTTCAACAATAGCCCATTCTTTTTTTTATTGTTGAGTGATATGCCACACTATGGATGCATCACACGGTGTTTAACCATTCACTGCTGAAGGACACTTGAGCTGCTGCCAGTTTGGGACTATTATGAATAAAGCTGCTACTAACGTTCATGTACAGGTTTCCATGCAGATATGTAAGTTTTCATTTCTCTGGGAAAAATGCCCAAGGGTGTGATTGCTGAATCATATGGTAAGTATTTTTACTTTCATAAGTGCTATACTGTTTTCCAGAGTGGCTGTACCACTTTACTTTCTCACCAGCAATCTGTGAGAAGTCCAGTTTATCTACATTAGGAAACAGATAATACATGTGCCATATAAAAGTTTCCAGAACACCAAAATATGCTAATTTCCTTTTATGTTATGAGGTTAGCATACCTTGTACACCCAAACCCAGTAGAGTTCTGGTAAGCTAGCTCTCTGCCAATTAAGAGAAAAAAAGGTGCAACTTATAGCAATTTCCTCTCTGCAAGGTGGTAGCTATTCCTGCCATGGTTGCTTTCAAACTACCACATGACTTCACTGAGCGCAAAGTTGGGAAAACATACATATAAGTGGTCCTCACAAGCTGGTGCAAGCCATTTCTAGCACACTGCTGCACACATACGCACACACACACCAGATTTATCTTCTTCATGAATATTGATAATTAACCAAAATGGTGACATGAATTTAATAACATGATGACATAATCAAATGCAGACAGATATAAAATGAAAAGTACGTTATAGTACAATTTTTGACAAAATGTATATTAATCTATAAATATATTTATAGAATAAAAAGAATTGAAAACTCCAAAATGCTAATAGTTTATTTCTAGGTAGTTGGATAATGTACGATTTTTGTTTTCATGATTGTGTCTTTCTCTGTATTTCAAATTCTTTTCAATGAACATGTTTTCTTTTAATCAGAAATAAACAATATATTTTATTATATTTTGAGAGCTAAAATCTGAGGGCTCAAAATTATCAACAAACATAGAACAAAGCAAAACATTGGTAAGTGACAAGTTTATGTAATAGAGTACAAGTTCAGCTCAGAATGATTTTAAACAGAAACTAAACCGGATCATGTGGAGTCAATCAGAGATGTTTCCAGGAGAAAATAAACTTGAGCATGACTTTCCCCTCCTCCCTATCCGAGGAAAATTCTCGAAGAGACACCACATGAACCTATATTTGTATCTATGTCGGAGAAGGGAAGAGATACAAGTTCTGGGAGGTAGTTTGTTGTGAAAGGAAAATGAAGTAAGTCAGATGATCCTGAGTTTGAAGACTCTTGTTTACTATCCATGATATTTGGGGCAAGTCACCTCTTGACGCCTCAGTTTCTTCCTCTAGCATGGGCTTAATATTCCTGCTTCATTAAAAGGTTGAATGAAGAAGTAATTATTTTACAAAGAAGACTTTCCTTCTGTCTCATTTTATTGGAAATTATAAGCCATCAAAATCCCAGTGGAAGTTTTTATAATGATGACATTAAAAATTACTGGGATAGGAAATGCTTAAATTTATGAGATAGATGGGATTTTAATTTTATGGTTTACAGTGTGGAAAGAGAAATTATATAATGTTTAAAAGATTGTATTATGTTTTAAAAATCAGTTAAAGTAAATTTTTCCTTTCTATGTAATCTGTTCATTTGTTCATTCATTCATCAGATATTTATAAAGTACAAACTCAGTGGAAATCAGCCATTAGTTGAGGAGAAAGTTACCAGAAGATACAAGATCAATGACACCTGGGGACAAGAAGTTTTCAATAACTTCAATAGATGGTATCATGCACATTTCAGAGCAGTGCAACTGCAAGGCCAGTACTGTTGTCTCTGTGTCTATTCTTTCTGTAGTAATATTATACCTATAGGCCCATGCCAGCTAGTGCCTGAGGTTAAGACAAACACTTATTCAGCCTCATAATAAAACAGAATGTGTAAAGTGTACAATGAACAAGCATATTTATACTCATCTATTCCAGAACTACTCAGTCTTTGAGTTAATAGGATATAAGGGCAATGCTCAAATCATGTCTTCCTGCCTGAGGTTCTTTCCTCTAAAAGAGACAAGTTGTACTATGGTTTGACAGCAGCACTTTCCCCACTAGTTATTCATAACCACTGTGTTAGTCAACTGAGGCTGCTATAACAAAATACCAGAGACCAGGTGCCTTAAACCAGACATTTACTCTGCTTTGTTCTGGAACCGTAGCAGTCCAAGAGCTGAAATCTCCAAGGAATGAAGGTGAATTGTCCCCTGGCATCTAAACAGCTGCAGTGAGGAGGGTAAGGATAATAGAGTAGGAAGCATGAACTTCAAAAATGCTGGGATTTCCAGAAGATGGAGTAGCTGTCTAGAGGTGGAAATGAAAAGCAAGAAAGCCCTGCAGAATGTGTGAGAGAGACAGCCACCATTTGAAAAGGCTCCAGAGGAATGCATATCGTTAGGGGAGGGCCAGATTTCAATTCAGGAAAAAAGATGCAAGGGACCTTGCAAACAATTGTTAGAAGTTATAAAGAAATTTGCTGATGACTGACTGAGTTCCAGAGGTTCGCAGCCAGAATGGATTTCAAGGGTTGGGGCGGGGTGAACGACAGGTCCAGAATAAGGGCTATACCGAGCTGTATGGGCATGGATTTCTGGGTGTTAAGAGACAAGTCACGGACTCTCAGCCTTCTCTCTTAGGCTTGTTAAGGTAACAAAAGTAAACAAGAATAAATGGCATGATGAGTTGTTCTTTATGGTCAGGGAGACAGACAGGGATATAGAGGCTGCTAATGTTGGGGAAGGATGAGGATCTTGCCACGAGTGTGTAGAGCCATCAAAGATGATGAGTAGATCAGAAGTGGAACAAAGTTACCGGGAACATGTAGAATTTAGAGGAAATGTATTTCAGCTGGAAATCATTTGTATTGGCTTAAAAATGTGATCTGTAAAAGGACAGTTCTGTAACCTTTTAAAAATGGTTATATGATACCAACACTAATACTGTTAAAAATAAATGTAATTATAAATGTAAGTGTAATATAACGACTCCTAAGTTAATGTTTCATAGAAAATACATAACTATAATTTCCTAATTGGAAAGTATATAGAGAAATACGATAAACTTTACATATACTACCACTGAAATTAATACATGGTAACAATTTACAGCACTTGCTTCAGATCATTTTTAAGAAAGAAAACCCAACAATACGTCTCTGTACATTTTGCCAGATCCATTCCTCGTCCTTCTTGTCTAAGGCAAACACCATCGTGAAGTTTATTTATTCTTTATACTTATGCTCTGTATACATTTTAACATAGATATATACAGCCATGAAAGCATGTAATATTTTGTGAGTTTTAAAAGTTTACATAAATTTTATCATATAATTACCAAATCGTATTGTCTTTACCTGCCAGTATGGAACTAGCTTCCTTTCATTTAGTATTATGCTTCATTTAGTATTATACTGTTCATTTAGTATTATAACAGAAATCTATTCCATCACATAAATATACCATGATTTACTTATCTGTTGATAACATTTTGGTTGCTTTAGTTTTTAAAATTTTAGCAATGTTACAATGAATATTTGTGACTACGTCTCCTTGAACACATGTGCAAAAATTTCTCAAGGGTATATACCTAGATTGTTACAGTATTGCTTCTGTTTTATGTTTTTTGGTTTTTTGACCCAAGGCATGTGGGATCTTAGCTCCCCGACCAGGGATTGAACCCACACCCTGTGCATTAGAAGCAAAGTCTTAACCACTGGACCACCAGGGAAGTCTTGAGTTATGGGTATTTTCAACCTTACTAGCTATTGCAAAATTACTCTTCAGAAAGGTTATATTTTGAATTTCCACTCCAGCCAGGAAAACTGGAGGATGCCCATTTACCTATACATTTGCCTACATTTGGAGTTATCAGACTAACACATCTGCCAATTTGATAGGTGAGATATTATATGTCACTCTTTTAATTTGCATTTCCCTGATTATCCATGAAGTTGAACATCCTATCATTCTTTTTTTGACCATTCTTGTGTCATCCTATGTGAATTTCTAGTTCACATCCTTTTTCCCAATATAAACAATATAAATAAATAAATATATATATTTGCCTGCTTTACATGTTTCAAGTTTTTTAGTGCCTAGTTTTATCTTTTATGGTATCATTTGGAAGATTTTCAATGTGACATAATAGAATTGATGAAAGTTTTCTGCTTAAAATCTTTGCTTTTGTGTCTGATTTGCTTAAGGTCATTAGTAAAATATTTTAGTCTTTAATATCATCCATGGAAATAGCTCACACTATTATTTCATGAATAGAGCTAGCTCAGCAATGAATACAGAGTGATCAAAGTTGTATGACCAGACTTAGTATGACCATTTTCCAGATAGAGTACTATCAATCATATGAGAAATATGTTACTGATTACAAAATACTGCTAAGTAGGCAGGACTATAAATGCTGAAAAAAATAATATTTTCTATTTGCTTTCCCTTGTACATGTTTTATGTATAGGATAAATTTGATTGATAAACTTTAAAATTATTACAGGAAATGTTTGGAGCAGATACAGACAACAAAATCAATAGTGTCTAAATAGACTGGGTCCATATGAGCAGATTTATTTTCTTGACCTTTCACTTCAAATGCCCTGTTTTATTTTGTCATAATAAAAATTAAGCATATATAAAGCAACAGAGAACAGGTAACTCTGATGTGGCAACGTCATTAAAATCTCAGGGCTTGTATATAATTTGTGATCCCAGTACTATTTTTGGCTTCTTTAAAAACGTTTCTGTTCCCAAATTAAGGTCATTTCATTATTTCTTCTGCCCCATTGCCTTGAGGCCTCAGTACAAATTCTTCTCTATTTTTACAGTATCAACGGAATTATTTTTAGTTCTAAAAAAATTCAGGAGCAGGTTAAGTTAAATTTGGGTTTCTTAGAGTTAGTTGAGCTTGTCTGAGGTCTATGTATGGAGGGATTTGTTAAAAGGCAGAGCAATATTATACAGTTCTCCAACGCATATGATTTGTTTTTGGTGAACACAGGTAACTCTGTTTATGTATGTACTTACACACATTCTGTTTCTTTTCTATTTGTCTTTACTCTTTTGGTGATTTCATCAGCTTCATGACTTAAAAGTATCTATTTGGGGGCTTCCCTGGTGGCGCAGTGGTTGAGAGTCCGCCTGCCGATGCAGGGGACACGGGTTCGTGCCCCGCTCCGGGAAGATCCCACATGCCGCGGAGCGGCTGGGCCCGTGAGCCATGGCCGCTGAGCCTGCGCGTCCGGAGCCTGTGCTCCGCAACGGGAGAGGCCACAACAGTGAGAGGCCCGCGTACCGCAAAAAAAAAAAAAAAAAAAAAAAAGTATCTATTTGGTGTGACTGACTCAAAATTATTCCTCTAGAATTAATGTCTCTACTAAACACCAACTATGTTCAGTGGCCTACCAACCTCTCCACTTGGGTGTTGAATAGGCTTCTCACAGTGAATATTTCTAAAACTGAGTCCTGACTCCTCCTACCACCACCCTCACACCTGCAGCTCCCAGAATCTTTCCTGCTGCAGGAGTAGTAACTTCATTCTCTTAGTTGTCCAGGCCAAATGTGCATCATTCTCTACCTCGCTCTTTCTTATGCCACTCTATAAGAAAAATTCTGTCGGGTCTGCGATTCAATGTTTAGAACCAAACATTTTTCACCACCTTTGCTGGTACCGTCTCAGCCCAAGCAATCACCAGATAAACAATATATGACTTATTGCCGTCATTTCTTAACTATACTTGGAGTTTAGCAAGATATTTGGAGGTGAGGACTTAGACTAATGCTGAAGAGGGTTGCTAAAGTATTTGGATGTCATGTCTTTCACGTTAAGAGGAGTACATTGCTCAAGGAAGCCACATAAATGTGATGGTTAATTTTGTGTCAACTTGATGGAGGTTTTTGGTTAAAACTATCCTGGATGTGTTTATGAGAGTTTTTCAATGAGATTAACATTTGAATTGGTAGGCTGAGTAAAGCAGATTACCCTCTCTAATGTGGGTGGCCCTCATCCCATCAGTTGAAGGCCTGACTAGAACAAAAGGCTGAATGAGGGAGAATTTGCTTTCTCTGCCTGACTGGAACATTGGTTTTCTCCTGCCTTTGGACTTGGATTCAAAGTAGAACTTATACCACTGACTCTCCTGGTTCCCAGGCCTTTAGACTTGGACTGGACACCGCTGGCTCTCCTACATCTCCAGCTTGCTGACTGTAGCTCTTGGGATTTCTCAGCCTCCATAACTAAGTGATCCAATTCTTTATAATAAATCTCTCTCTCTCTGTCTCTCTCCATCTGTACATATATATATGTATATGTATATATATGACATATTTCCATTCAATGATTCAAAGAAGAAAAAGATTCCTTAGAATTAGAATATTTCCAAAGAGTGGGGCTATTTAATGAGGTCGTGAGCAACTTGTAACTAAAAGTTTTCAAGTTAAACTTGGTAACTTTAGAGGGATATGGTAAATGGGAGCATATATATGTCGAATGGGTAGATGAAGAAATGGAAATATTAAATTATATCCTTCCTCTCTTCAGAAAGTGTACTGAAAATAAAACTCCCAAATGGGCAAACAAAAAGAGACGGCATAGTGTTATGCATATAGCAGATGGCCAATAAATCTATGTAGAATTAATAAATTAACAATCGTAATATGTTGTAATGTGCAAAGGATCATGGAGACATCATTTTCTCCATCATCTATAAAGAATTTAGTTGTTAGGCTTATGTGATTATTTGGAGGTTATAAATTCTTCCCATATGTTTTGGGAGCTAAATTATTTTAACTTTTGCTACATACTTCATGCAAATAATAACCTGATAAGTCCCCAAACTCTAGCACTGTATTCACCATGCAGCTGTGTGTTCTATAAAATAGACATTAGTATACTTACACAAAATACACTAGAATACTGATGGCTTTACACTCAAGAAAATACCCTGTGGAATTCACTACTTGGTTTTTTACATTTTGTAGGGAAAGGAATTTCACATAATAGCTGGTGAAATCCAATAAGCTACATTAGGGATTTTCCATAGTTCCTTGAAAATAGGTGTAGTGTAAATAACCATTTTGTTTTTTTATACTTCTGTCTACATAGTGTTTTAAAGTCTTAAAATAATGAAAATTGAATCTTATTTTCTAACACTTTTTACTAAAATGGCTAAAAAAAATCCCTTGAGACTAGATACTACCTAATATTAAGCTTGTTTCAGTATAATTTGCTCTTGAAAATTATTTATTAAATAATCAAACTTGGTTTCTTTTTTTGTATTGGTATTTATAAGTAGGTTTAATGACTGGGATACAAAGATTGGTTCAAACTATTTGCTACAAACTACATCTGTGGTTTCACAACCAAATGTTTGATCCTTTCCAAGCCCTGCTTAATTTAATGCCATACTGTACAACATTCACTTTACAAGAAGTACTGCTGATGCCTTTCTGTGACTGTTCTCTTGTAATGAACAAGTGATATGCATCTCTTTTGAATTGCAGCTACTTATCTTTATTTGATTTGATCTTTTTCTTCATCTATCTTCTAGCTTTACCTCTTTTCACATCTTTAGTTTCCATAAACGTCAGAATACCATATAGCCTTTCAGTTAAAACAAATTAAAATCACCTTACTGGAAAAATGTTACAGTTGTTGAAAGAATTGAAGGATTATGGGGTATTGTAAAATGGGGTTAATAATTAGCAGTGATTCCTATCAGCTGGCAATTTTGTGTAATGGTTAGATAGCACTCTCACAGCCATCCATCCTTTACAGGTTTATCCAGTTCAACTCAACAAGTCCCTTGAAGGACTTTGTTACTGAGTTTCTCCCAAGAGAATATACATGACTGAGAGTATTAGAAACTTCACTGGACATTAGAAGATTGTAAAGGACCATCTTCCCTTCTAGACTTTGACAATCTTAGTAAACTCTAAAGAAACACATTGAAGACACACACTGTTTTAGGGCTAGCTCATCTCACCTGGAATTTTATTGATAAAGAAATTAAGGACAGTCTTAAGTCATTCCAGATATCATTAATCTTTTTCAGAGAAGCATCCCAGTCAGTAACTGAGCTCTCAAGAATTAAAAAAAAAATCTTCCGGCTACCTTTTCCTTTGCAATCCTGTACTGTTTTTCTAGGGAAATAAGAAAAAAGTTAAAAAATTAGTGAAGTGGAACAGACACAGTAATGTCATGTCAACATTTATTTATGGCCTGCCAATTTAGATGGACAAAATAAAAAGTCTAGAGGATTTTAAAAGCAGTACTTGCAAAGAATTCCATGGCGGGATGGTACATCTCACTTGTCACACTGGAAATGGAGACAGTACAATCTATATCTGTAATTATTTGCATGGGTTCACCGTCCATTTTCCCAGATCCTACATTAATCATTTTATTTCTACTCGCCTGACATGACATTCCAACTTCAGTATAGAAAACACTCTATTTTTATTAATCTTTTGTATTTCATGATTTCCACAGACTTTATAAGTTTTAATAGATGCTATGTATTTTAAATATAACAAGCTCTACGTTATGACTGGCATGTGCTGTAAAGGCCTGTTGTATTATTCAGCTATTTGGAATTTGGAATGAATCTACCCACAGGGCAGTGCTATGAATGCACATTAAATTTTTATGGCTAACGCTGAAATTGCATCTACTTCATTATGCACCAAAACCGTAGTTCTAGAGTTAACATTTCTTTGTGCTAATCATCATTTATAATTTTGCTCCCATAGATAGAGGACTTTCCCAGGCATCTATCCAACCATCTATTCATTGATTCATTTAAAGAATATTGTACAGTGCATGATAAGTGCCAGGTGTTGGGGATTTAATAGTGCTGGAAACACTATTTCTGTTCCTCAAAAGCACAGGTGACACAGAGTACTAGGCAAAACATTACAGTGTTATAACACCCCCCTCCTCACTGCAGCTTGATGCCATGGGTCAAGGACAAGGCAGGAGGCAGAAAGATCAGTGCAGGGGGATGTTCCAATAATTCAGGAGAAATATGGTGTTGACAGAGGAGATGAAAACCAATGAAAATGGTTTCAACAGATACTAAGGATAGGAAGGAGTCCAAGATGAAACCCAAGATGTTGCAACTGTTGGACAGTGAATTAGAGAGAGTGTATAGTCCAGTTACATTTTCACAAGAGAAATTATCCTTTTAAAAGAGTAAGTAACTGAGCCCAAGACAAGCAATTCTCTGGTCAGGGTGACCAATTAAAGTGAACTTTTCCTCAATGCTACCAAGTTTTTACTAAAGATTTACTAATCCTTTAATTACTAGTTCTGTTAATTCATGTAGCCAAATAATAAAATGGTGATGAGATTTATCCCTGCTGGAACTCAGAGTTATTATCAGGTTGAGATCACTGCATTAGTTATAATGTATTATCTTTTCTCTAACGTAAGGCAAGCTATACTCTTCATCTGCCCAAGATGTTTAAAATTGTCCATAGTTATTAACTGCTCAAGCAATGGGGTAGCTTAGCTCAGCCAATGAAGCTATAAGCAGCTTTCCCCGCACCCCCAGAATACCAAATATATCAGTATTTTGTGCAATGAAATAGCTTGATACTTAGAAAAATCTCACTGTCATGTGTTTTTATGCATTGTTTCCTCCTAATAATTTATTGCAAGATGCTAAACTGAACATGTGATATTTCATACTAAATTATAATAGCCTGTTTACTTAATAAGTTTTCAAATAAATGGTTCATGACTGTCTTTGGGTACAAACTTCCATTTATCTTTTCAGAACTTTTGGCAGACTAGGGTATCTTGGGAAATAAATATCTATCCAT
Source organism: Grampus griseus (assembly GCF_964374135.1). Classification (NCBI taxonomy): domain Eukaryota; kingdom Metazoa; phylum Chordata; class Mammalia; order Artiodactyla; family Delphinidae; genus Grampus; species Grampus griseus. Next base: position 26,634,425 of record NC_139003.1, on the reverse strand, counting down.
TTTATTATATTCATATTTACATAGTTTCAATAGCAAACTTTCATATAAGATTGGGCTTTACTTTTTAAACCATTGCTTTACTTTCATGTAAGGTTGAGCACGTGCTAAATGTTGGACATTATCCAACATCCTTTCCAGTAAAGCTGACTTTCAACGCATATTCCATAGCTTTATGGAATGGAATGGAATTTTTATTTAATATTCCAAATACCTCAGTCAGTTTCACTTTGAGCATTATCCTTTTGGCAATACGTTTCTACCTTTATCTTTCAGAGTCTGAATGACTTTCAGTCCCCTGCATATTTGACACATGACTTGATCAAACACAATTCCTTTACATCCTAGTACACTTTGTCTCTCCAGCTGTCACTCCAATCTTAGTAGCTCTTTGGAATATTTTTTTGTTGTTAATTTTCACACTTTTCCTTTGGTTAAGTGCTTTGTCAGTCAGAAAATGATTCACTGAATTTGTTTATCCAATGCGGTGTAATTTGACACAGTATTGTATGTTTCTAACACTTATCCTTTTATTAATATTGTTTCCTGTTACTTTATCATTCACATTTCCTTGACAGTTCTCTAAAATAAAACCACTTTTCCTGCATTAGTGTTATTTTCCAACCATTGTCAATTTTAATTAGTGCACAAGATTCTGAGGGAGAAACTTATCTTTTGTTAATAATAATTAAAACCTAATGAACTGATTTTCTTGAATTCTAAGAACAAAACAATAGCAGTTTAGAAAAAATAACTATTCATCCTCTCTTTTAAAGAAAAGATTTAATTTGAATAATGAAACTTTTTATGTAGGGAGTCCATTAAAAGCACTTACTGTTTTTCAACAGCAAAACAATAACAACAACAAACATGTTTTTAATTGTCTGAGATTGCTGAGTTTAGAAGGAAGGATGATTTAAATCTGGTTAGGAACTTATATGACAGTTGGGAAATGAGCCATCAATGTTAACAGAAGTTTTGCCCTGATCCCCAGTGCTGGTTACTGCCCAGGTTTAAATAAGCATGCCTGTCTATTTCCATCTCATAATAGAGAAAAAAACACCAAGTCTACTTAAGGATTTTATCTATGTATGGTTACGTTTGTCAGTCCATGTTTACCATATCTCAGATCAAAGATATTATCTTGCTATTACTAAAAGTAACTTGATCAGGGAGTCCAACATGGTCATTAGGTCAGGGAGCACAATTCTTTATGAACTATATACCTTACATGACTAGTCCCACTACCTAAAACGAGTAAGAAGCCCATTTTATACTAAAGGTTGCTTTCCTCTTTATAAAGGAAAGCAAGTAACAATATAATTACAGAGATCAATCAATAATATCTTTTTCTGCATCTAGGATGTTATGAAACTATAACGATGACATGAAGATAGCACTAAAACTAGAATAAGAGGTTTTGAATTTTAATCTCTGGTTCACCATGTACTAACTGTACAACTTGAGACAGTATAACTAACTTTTGGGACTCGTTGTTTTTCATCAGTCAAGAAGAATTAATAGTCCTTTCTACTACAAAGAATTTTTAAAAATATTATATAAGATAACGTACATGAAAAGCCTATAAACTTCTACAATAGTATTAAATTTATTCTAACAACCTCTTGCAAGATAATCTCCCATGCAAGTTTTTCCTAGTATGTTTACTTAATCCAATTCAAGCGCTAGTCTTAATTTCCCTGGTCTCTTTGAAACTGGAGAATCATTATTCACCCATATTAATAAAGTAGAACAATCAGAGAATTACCTTGATATCACCTATGTACTCACAAACTGTATGTATTTACTCAGTATTCATAAGCAATTGCTATTCCAACCACCCCATTCCCACCTTGTCCCCATGTAGACCAAATACTTCAGACTGACAATGTACTGGAATTCTAGAACTGAGTTTAGAGATGGATATTCCTTTTCAGTGACGTAAACATTATGTCCACAATATATTTTTTAAAGAGCAGCTATCTCTGAAGTGCTCAATCTTTGTGATGAATCAGTCTCTACTAGTTGGGGAAAATGGTCTGTTACAGGAATAGAGAACTTGACTTTGACCAGGTAAGATTTCCCTCAAGGAACTGATGCGAGCTCTAATCTGTGGTCGAGTTTTTAACTTTTCTCTCTACTTCGTATTCTTCCTACTTTTTCTTATAGCCCATTTCATCAGCATATCTACAAGTAGGGAAAAATTTATGAAATTTAGTTATCATATGTTCCATAGCAGCAGTGATTATATTAATTTATTTACAATTGCTTTAGCATGAGCACCACCCAATCAAATAGGACACTGACAACAAGTTCATGTACATGGAAGTATTACAGTTGAATGTCAGCAATGATTACCGGTAACTTTAATAAGAGTTTGTGAGTGGAAGAAGTTATAAGAAATACATGCAGGGCTTCCCTGGTGGCGCAGTGGTTAGGAATCCGCCTGCCAATGCAGGGGACACAGGTTCGAGCCCTGGTCCGGGAAGATCCCACATGCCTCGGAGCGACTAAGCCCATGTGCCACAACTACTGAGCCTGCACTCTAAAGCCCATGAGCCACAACTGCTGAAGCCCGTGCGCCTAGACCCTGTGCTCCACAACAAGAGAAGCCACCACAATGAGAAGCCCGGGCACCACAACGAAGAGCAGCCCCTGCTCACCACAACTAGGGAAAGCCCACGTGCAGCAACGAAGACCCAACGCAGCCAAAAATAAATAAAATAAATAAATTTTTTAAAAAAAGAAAAAGAAATACATACAATTTGAAATACAGTTATAGCATTTACTTATTCATTATAGGCATAAGCCACTTAAAAACTGTTACTGGCCTTACCTGAAATTATGTGAAAAGGAATTCTCAGAGATGTATGTTTTAAACTAGGTTTTCATATATTTTTCAAACAAGATTTTAAATTATGTAAAACAGATAAAAGCACAGCTGCTGTGGTTAAAGCAGAAGTAGGAACCTCTGGTACCTTCTCTATCAGGCCCTGAGATTCCTCCAGCACCTGACAAGACCGTATAACAGTTTGAAAGTCCCAAAAAACAGGGGACACTTCCAACTCCTAAAATCCCAAATCTGTATTAATTTCTTTCAGTAGGAAAAATAACAACATTTGTGAAATATGTTTTTTGATACTTTAAGCAGAAATTTTAACATATAAGTATGTTGACTGAAGGTGTTGACTTTCTGGTAAAATTCTTTAAATTCCAAGAATCATGAAATTTTAATATACTACAATTTGCTAAATATATATTGGACACAATTAAGTAAAGCATACTATTTGGGTCTCCGGAAGACCCAAAGTTAAAGAAATATAAGTGCTGCACTCAAGGAACTTAATTATTCTAGTAGGTTAAAGGAAATCAGTAATAGTAATCAAAGCCATGTTATCCTACTTGATTTCCTAGTTAGAATCTCCCTATTGTTGCACTCTGCCAATATTAACATGCATTTTGTTTTTCCTTGAGTTTTTATGCCAAGGAAAATGCTACAAAAGCCTCTATAACTTTAGGGGAAAAAAAGGTCTTTCTGAAGGTGCCCATCTGTGCTTGAGCCTACCTTATGGCTGGTACCACCTGAGCTGTCCGACCTGTGCTTTTATCACGTATTCCATACAAAGAGGAAGCCCACTCATCAGCACGGCAGAGAGAATGAGAGATCCTAGTATACCATCCACAGATGTTAGCTCTTAAGAACCTTCCTGAAACTTTTATGCTTTACATTAAATTTATACTTGTACTAAAACCCAAAGTTTCTGTCAGTTTTTGTTGGCAAGATAGAATAGTTCTTAAAAAGCTATTTTATGAGTTTTTTGTTGTTAAATTCCAGCTTACAGACGCTTGTCTTTAGAGAGACTGTAGCAGTGTCAGTGTACGAAATCCTTTTTTTTTTCTTTCTCTTTGCCTCAGTCTATATTGGTCTAGTCATGGCACACAGGCATTCGACAGGTCACATTTTCCATACGATTTAACCATAGGCTTTTATTATTTATTTTCTCAGCATATTAATATGGGTTTGCTGTCAGATCATTTAATGAATAGATTTTTTGCATCTGTCCATAGGTAGTGGAGTGAGGTGGGCCTACACTTGGCAAAGACTGAAATAGGACAGAATGATAAATCTCTCTGCAGGGGCCCATCTTTTATAGCAAGGTGTTACAGTTCAGTCTACCCTCTAATTCCCCTGTGCTATGGGCAATTTGCATGTATTAAATGGTCCTGATCATTTCCTGTAATTAAGGTGTTGCCATACAATTGAGGAGACATTTTTTGAGGTAACATATGGCTAATTAATGTCTTATTGGTAAGTTCCACTCAGAGAATAAAGAACTGAAAGATTTGAATTGTGTGCCTTTGGCTGAATTTACCCCATGAAAAATAACTGATAACGTGTCAATATAGATGCTGGAGAAAATAAATCATACCTTAATGTGATAAATGTGCACAAGATTCCATTTTTTTCAAACAGATACCATGAGTTTTCCTAAAAGTCTTCCTGAGTGTTAGTGAAGTAGACTGCGGACATGGGCTATAGACATTGCCCAGTGAGTGGACTATGGTCTCTAGGTCACCACTGATGAAAACACACAGCAGAACTCCAACCCATGGTACCATCATGGAAAGAGGAAGACAAATAATTTCTGAGTGTGCTTTGCAGAAGACTCTTGGGAATGCTTTTGTGTGACCCTCGCTACACGCAGATACAGCAATGTTCATCAAGGCCAAATATTTTATAATGTCAGCAGGCCACACTAGAGTCAATTCCTATGTGTGTAGGTATAAATAAATAAATATTCAAGTAGTATATCTCTATGTATATACACATATCTAATATGCTTATGATTATTCAAATAGATGCCTGGATCTATAAAATACAATAAAGATGACAGACGCAAGAACTGTTCAGTCCCTCACTAAAAGCCAATTCAGCAAAGTCAAACCTCTTTAAAAGAATAATTTATCTTATCACAGCACACAAAATTCATCTTAAAGACTTACAGTTTTTTCTAAAAGTTGTTTTTGAATAGTATAACTTCTATCTCCATAGAAAGTACAGTTTATTCATTCAATGACATTACTTACTGTGCAGAGAGCATTTTCACATGCAATACGGGATCATAGTAGCCTTTATAAAGAACACAGAGAAGCAAGGCTTTAAAAATAATGCCCCTTACATGTGTGTACTGGGTTGTAATGTAAATTGCAGGTCACAATTAAAAAAAAAAGTTTGGAAGCCAAAAAAATAAATAAAATAAAAATAAAAATAATGCCCCTATAGCTTTGATAAATTGCTTTTCACAACAAACAACCTTGCTGTAATATAAAAGACAAAAATGTTAAAGGTAATATATATTTTTTAATAGCAAGACTTGGCTTAAAGTCTTGCTTGCTTTCATTTTTACATAAAAAGTCTCTAAAAGGGAGTAAAGCATAGGGCTCTGGGACCATGCAGGCTTTCCCGTGAAAGGCCTAGTGCAGCAGGCTTGACCTCAGCCCTGCAAGGGACTTCCTCCTTTCCTCCCTTCCTGCCTCCTAGGTTCAGTGATCTCACCAGCTGTCTTAGGCTCTTTCTGAAACCAGCCGTCTGTCCTCTGTCACTCTCCAGCAGCTGACATGCTACACATATCCAGCAGATATGCTACACAAAGGAAATCAAGGTCATCAGGAACAAGGGTTCCAAAATTAACAAAATCCAACCCCCCGGGGTGAACAACCCTTAGACATTACCTGAATTGTTTCCTTTATTGAACTTCTCCGTCCTTGACCTTCAATCCTATGTTTACACGCAGGCAATTTTAATATAACTTTTTCAGGTCAACTTAGAATTCTACACGAGTCTTCCAATGTGAGATTTCAAATATATGTATACACAATTCAAATACGCAATTCAGTTTAATCACTTTTTTTCTCTCTTTCATCCTAAGACTATGGCTAAGAATTCATCAAACACATACCCTTGGGACGTTGCTGATGCTGATTCATGATCCTTTGTGTTCATCCTATACTGTTTTTCAGCGGTCTTAGCAACCAAAATTTTTTAGAAACTGTAAAGGCAGAATTCTAATCCTTTTATTCTAGGCCCTTAGACAACTTATACGCTACTCTATCACACAAAAAAGCACTTCTTGTCTGTATTTTCTTTTTCTGGATTCACTCCTTTTTCTTTTCAGCATTCTCAGGATTCCTAGGTCTGAGGAAGCTGTAACTCAGCGCTTGTTCCTCTCACTATTTGGATCGTCTTTATTTTTATTTTTAAATTTTTATTGGATCCTCTTAAGTATGAACTTCCATCTGCTTTTCAGTTAACCCACAGCCCTCATGACCCCCCAGCAGCTTCTCCTGCCTTATATACTGTAGGCTGTTGGGCATTACTCAGCTAAGATATTGTCTATTCTCACTTGTTTTCATTTGATTAATCCCTTTTTATTAGGCCACTTTTCAGAACTGGGAAGGACTCAGGACTAAATTAGCTGCCAGAGTTGGGTATAGGGCTGGGGAGTGACTAGGGGCAAGGGTAACTCCCATCTGCATACTCCAGGTGTTGAATTAGAGAGACTAAAGTCGCTCCTGATTAAAATTAGGCTCACCTCCACATCTGGGAACAGGTCTCATCTGCCCATAGATTTCAAATGGCCCTACCTGGGGACAAAAAAAAGGGAAAGGGACAGGAAATGGAGGAGAGCTTGACCTATGTAATACTAAGTATGTCAAGGGTTTGAGTAAATATGACTTATTATATTATCGAGTGTGAATATGCAAACAATATCTTGATTGCAGGGCTTCCCTGGTGGCGCAGTGGTTGAGAGTCCACCTGCCGATGCAGGGGACACGGGTTCGTGCCACGGTCTGGGAAGATCCCACGTGCCGCGGAGCGGCTGGGCCCGTGAGCCATGGCCGCTGAGCCTGCGCGTCCCGAGCCTGTGCTCCGCAACCGGGGAGGCCACAGCAGTGAGAGGCCCGCGCACCGCAAAAAAAAAAAAAAAAAAAATCTTGATTGCATTGAATCAAACAAATATTCTTAAACAAAAACTATCTTAAAACTGTTTCAAAATAAACTGTGTCATTCTCCCTCTGTTTCCAAAAGGGAGAGGAGAAAACAGTAGCGGCCTCATCCAGAAGAATGAATCTTATCTTCCATAATGATGGAGGACACAGGGAAGACAATTTGCTTTGAAATCACTGTTTTAGAGTGTGGATTTTTTTTTTTTTTTTTTTTTTTTTTTTTTTTTTTTTTTTTTTTTTGCGCGGTACGCGGGCCTCTCACTGTTGTGGCCTCTCCCGTTGCGGAGCACAGGCTCCGGACGCGCAGGCTCAGCGGCCATGGCTCACGGGCCCAGCCGCTCGGCAGCATGTGGGATCTTCCCAGACCAGGGCACGAACCTGTGTCCCCTGCATCAGCAGGCGGACTCTCAACCACTGCACCACCAGGGAAGCCCTAGAGTGTGGATTTTTATGATTATTTATGTTTGGTGATGCAAACAGATCAGGATACAATTGCCATTGAAAAGATAGTTTGTTATATTCACAGATCCCAAGAGATGGGGGTGTTGACCTGAAGCAAATAGACTGCCAGGTATTTCTCCAGAAAAAAATGGGTTTATTTGGGATCAGCAGAGAATTGCAATTCAGGGTCTGCAACTATGGCAAGCCATGTGCAAGTCCCCGCACAGCAAAGAAACGAGAATTCTTTACAGGGAGGAAAAGGAAGTTGGGAGGACTCTAGTAAACAAAGATGGCTTTTCAATGGCTGAGTCCTTGCCAGGAGAGAAGAGGAGTCTTTGTTCTCGTTGGGCTCTGTTATCTCTGCACGGCATGAGAGCTCCGTCTTCTGGTCTCCCAATTCTACTTAATTGAGTTTTCTGTCTGTTAAGTTTTCACAGGGGCATGGCACACCATGGAGGTCGGGGTGCCGGGCACTTGAGGAAACACCAGGCTTACTCAGGAGGCAAAAGAAGTGAGCGGAAAACGTGGGCAAGAGCCTTTATTGTGGTTTCTGTGGGAAGGAATAGGCAAGACAGGGTAATCAAGTTTAGGATTGGCTAATTTGAATAACTTCATTGGGTTTGGGAGCATAGAGCTATCCCTAGTTGTCTGGTACCTGGCCTCAGAGTCAATAGGGAAAGGGGATAGTGGTCTGAAGTATAAGAGGTAGACAGGCACTGGACTGGTTGGTTTGCATCTGGAAGGCACACTTGCAGGCAAGTCCTTTATTATCTCTAGGAATAGCTAATCCTGGGAGGAGCAGCCTCTCCAGAGTCAGCAAGGCCCCAAGATGACAAAGCATCAAAAATACATAATAAGGGTTTCCCTGGTGGCGCAGTGGTTGAGAGTTCGCCTGCCGATGCAGGGGACACGGGTTCGTGCCCCGGTCCGGGAAGATCCCACATGCCGCGGAGCGGCTGGGCCCGTGAGTCATGGCCGCTGAGCCTGCGCGTCCGGAGCCTGTGCTCTGCGACGGGAGAGGCCACAGCAGTGAGAGGCCAGCATAACACACAAAAAAAAAAACAAAAAAAAAAAACAGCATAAAAAGACATGATGAATACAATCACCCACGGGTCCCGCTGGTCTTTATTTTCCCGAAATCACTTCTGAGCCAAGAGCTTGCTCTGTCTACACCATCCTGGGTAGAGCTTAGGATCTGCTCCTGTTGCTTCTTGTTTTGATGAAAGTTTCTTCAAACTGGACCTCTGTCCTGTGATATTGAGGAGTGGGACCCAGTTTACCATTTCTTGCATCCCACTCCTTCCTCTAAGTGAGTAAACAGATCTTCTAAAACATGTTCTTTCTTTCTGATTAGTGGGAACAGAAGGAAACAAAATAATAAATAAGGGCAAATTACAAGTTCACCAGAAAACTTAAAAACACTTTTCTAATCACTATTGCTGGACTCCATTGGGTTAAGACTAGAAATAGACTTGACCTTTCTCAGCACCTTTTCCTGAGAAACATTTCTTAGTGTTTCTTCTATGTATCAGCCCTGTTTAATTCCTCTGACTCCCATTTTATCCCAGGGTGACTACTCCAGATTTTCTCCTCCACATTCGCTGAGTTGAGTCTATTGAAGCCTCTTTAGGAAGTGAGATAAAGGGAAGCTGTCACTATTGGGGGATACAGTGACCTTCCTAAACAACTCAAAGATATGTATTTGTAGTCCAGAATTATCAGTAAATTCATCTTCCACCTCAATATCTTACATGCTATAGGAAAATTCTTAGAACTCAGGAACCCATGCCTTGTCTTTTGACATCAATGAATCTGACTTATTTCCAAATCAGGGAACTCTCTATGAACCATTTCTGGCAAGAGCTGTGGATCCACTGAAAGCTTCAAAAGGACCAACAGAGCTCCTGGAATGATTCCATGAGCTGTAGGTAGGGGTTGGAGATGCTCCTGAGGGCAGTGCAAGACCACGTCCCCCCTGGTGGAGAAGCAGAAAAGCATTCTCGGGGCTGTGAACACACGTATTGGAGTTTGGGGGTGTTTCTGGTATGTAATGGAAGTTAACCAGCTGTTTGATAGGTTGGGAGCTCTAAGCCTTGAGGAATGGTCAAAAGGACATTGTCTGAAAGCCTAAGTTCAAGAAGCCATTAATTAAGCAGACCTTAATTAAATATCTCCGATTCATCTTTATATCCCCAGTATTCAGATGATGGCTGATGCATCCTGACATGGTTGCATTAAAATGCACAGGAATCCCAGAGAAGAGGGGCTGAGCAAGCTGAGGTATTTCAAAAACGTTCCATCTGACTCCCAGCCGGGTTCCTGTGTATGTATCTTGCTTGTGATTTTTCTGGCTGTACCTATGTGATGCTCCCAAATCTTAGTGACATGACAAAAACAGAAGGGTCATGATTAGGGATCTGTGACTGAAGTTACGTATTGAATGACCTGAAAAAATGATTTGACAGAATATTTCTCCTGAAGAGGGCAAGGCCATTGCTAGGGACAGGACTGCAGTCCCCACAGAATACCTTTTTCTGAAGTTTTCTTGATGGGACATTTCAAAATATACCACTTGCATAATTAACAGATGCCCAGGAATCAATACCGGAGTCATCAGGTTGTTGACTATTTCAGGCAAACCATCATTCTCCTATGTTAGAAAGGCATGCATACTTTTCCATTCCACTGTGTCATTTGCTATGTAGATGTTTGCAAAGGGAGGAGTGAGAGTGCTGTGAAAGTGCTGGGATGGAGTTTGGAAACAACTAATATAGAACAATAATAACCCTTCAAGCCTCAGCTCAAACCCTATAGTTTCTAGGAAACCTTTTATTTCTTTAATTGTTAGAACACTCTCTATGCTCTAAAATACAAGATAATATGTTCTACTTGTAAAACATTGTTCATCTCTTAATTATTTATTTGGGTCCATGACAGAGTTCTGTTCTGTTTGGCACAAGGCTCTCTCCCCCTCTGACCACAAACACATAAATGATCCCGCCACCGCAAAACATACAGGTGTGTTGCTATCATCTGCATTCCTTCCCCGCGCTCCACACACACACCTCAAATTCCTTACACAGCTCTCTGAACTGTAGGCAGTCACCTAGTGGAGAAGCCAATGCTGATTGATTGCTAGGGTTGCCTAGAGTTTCTGTGAAATATGCAATTTTACCGCCACATTTTGTGTCAAAACTAATCATCAGCTAACTTGAATGTTTTTTTTTTTTACAAACAACATTGAGTAGTCATATCCTACATGGTCCTGCTGCAATCAGCTCTATCTCATTCTTATTCTGTATTCTCTTGGAGAAAAAGAAAAGAAAAAAATTGTGCTGTCTTTACGTAGAAATAGCTTCTTTTAAGATTATATCATCAAGTATGCCTTGGTTTTTATTTTTAAGGTTAGAACTCAAATTGCTAACACTAATTGGGGCAAGATAGAAATAATCCCCTCACTTTTACTGAAGAATGAAAAACCTGAAAACACAGCAATCTATTCAAGTCTACAAGACTGTAAGTTTCAGAGGCAGCAAGGTAACTCCATGTACAAAGCAAAAATCAAGGTGGGATTCCACAGTAAGGTGACCTGAGGCAGTCAGGGGCCAATATGTGTGAGCATGTATGTAGGAGAGCGAGAGGGGAGCCAGTGTGTGTGTGTGTGTGTGTGTGTGTGTGTGTGTGTGTGTGTGTGTGTGTGTGTGTGTGTGTGTGTGTGTGTGTGTGTGTGTGTGTGTGTGTGTGTGTGTGTGTGTGTGTGGGAAAGTGGAGGCTAAGTAAGAGAATAACCTACTGGTTAGGCGTATAGACTCTGGAGCCAACCTGACAGGGTTTAAATAGCAGTTTGGTCATTTACTATGTGACTTTGGGCTAAACAAAGACAAAATGGTAACTGCTTCCTAAGGCCGGTTTAGGATTGAATGAGTTAGTGTCTGGAAAGCACTTAGAACAGTGCCTGGCAAATGGCAAGCACTCAATAAATGTTAGTCACTGTCCCAAGTACACACATCAGAGGAATACTGTGCATCGAACTCAAACTTCATCTTTTTCAAAGGTAAAAGCGATATTCACCTGCAGTTTGGAGCGTGACTGATAAAGAATGAAGAAACATATTAAAACTAAGCGTTACGAAAATGAGAGTTTCTCTAAACTATTGGAAAGGGCTGGCAGTGGACGGTCAGGTTTTTCAGATGCGCTCGGCAGATAGCTCAGTTTCACCCAAACCTCCACCTATTTGAGTTTGCACATCACTAGATGGCAGTGTAAAATGCCCAATAATCTCTAAATAAATTAATTCCATCAGGCATCCAAATACTTCAAAGAGAAAAAATATCCAAAGAATCACATGAAAAATGCTTAAAACCTTTTTATCATTAACGTCTCTGATTAATGATAAATCCATTTAGAGAGGAAGAAGTATTGACTGTTTAAAGACAAAGTATATTTACAAATTTTAAAGATATATCTACATATCTACGCACATTAGAAATTGTAAGTGTGTTTACAAAATGATTTTCATTTAGTTTTTAAATTCAGTCTACGGTTTACTATATTTAGACAATAAAATTCTATCAGCGTTATACATGACTTATGAATTCAAAAATAACTTTTTAGTAGCAGCCCTTGAAATGTGTGAGTGGGGCAATGCTGATGAATGGACCCTCTGAGAGTAATAACGACAAGCCTCACACTCTTTTCATAAGGAATATTGCAAATGAATCTTATAAAGTAGGCCCACAAACATGACAACAATCCAGAAGGAGGAGCAATAAAGGCTTACTCCCAACAATGTACAGTATTAAAATAGAAATAGAAACCATTCAGACTTGGGAGAGCATATACTTTGTAATCAAATTCATATTGATCAAATATTGAGGAAAAATGACTTCTGAGGTTTTACTAAGATATTTCCACACTCAAATATAGCCATATCACTAGGGTAATTTTGCATCACACGCTCAGCTGTAGGGTTCCAGACTTAGATGGAAATGATCGTTTCTATAATGATAAACTTCCTTTGGGAGTGTGGATCTAATTTGTTTGCTGATGGTCAGCTCTCCCATCACTTTACCCTAAACTGGACAATATGGTTAGAGCAGGAGCTGTAAACTATTATTGCTTGTCTCCACCACCACCAGATAACGTTTATAACAGGAGAACCCAACATCATGTCAGATAACATGGCATGCCTTCTTCAGCCTTTAATTACCAAAGTGAAACAAGAGTAGAGAAAAGGATTGCCTCCTTGGGTTTTAGAATTACTTTCTTCTCTGAGTTTCTAGGTGCCGATGGGAAAAAATAGCGCTGTGAAATTATAACCGATCATTACAACTAGTCTTTTATCTGATGGATATCCCAACACTGTTTTTCTCCTTTTGTTCTCATGGCAACTGGGAAAGGGTCTATAGTAGAATGTCCTTCTTTTGGGATTTGTCTGATGTTTTCTCTCTTTTATTTTTTTTGCGGTACGCGGGCCTCTCACTGTTGTGGCCTCTCCCGCTGCGGAACACAGGCTCCGAACGCGCAGGCTCAGCGGCCATGGCTTACGGGCCCAGCCGCTCCGCGGCATGTGGGATCTTCCTGGACCGGGGCACGAACCTGTGTCCCCTGCATTGGCAGGCGGACTCTCAACCACTGCGCCACCAGGGAAGCCCTGATGTTTTCTCTTAATTAGACTGGGCCATTGGTTTGAGGAGGAAGACCACAAAAATAAACTGTCTTAACCATTATATCATATCAGATGCACAAACTACCAACATAATTTATCATTGTTGATGTTAACCTCGATTACCTGGCTGAGGCTATGTTTGTCAGATTTCTCCGCTATAAAGTTACTCTTTTCCCCCTATTTTCTGTATGGTAAGTTTTGGAAGGAAGTCACCATGTGTAACCTGTACTTAAAATGTGGGAAGTTGAGACTTCCCAGGTGGTCCAGTGGTTAAGAATCTGCCTTCCAATGTAGAGGACACTGGTTCAATCCCTGGTCAGGGAAGTAAGATCCCACATGCCGTGGGGCACTAAGCCTGCGTGCTGTAACTACTGACTCCATGCACTCTAGAGCCCGCATGCCACAGCTAGAGAGAAGCCCGCGTGCCACAACGAAAGATCCTGCATGCTGCAGCAAAGATCCCAACTGACACAGCCAAATAAATAAATAAATCTATTTTTAGAAAGGTGGGGAGTTATGCTCCACCTCCTTGAGGGTAGACTTAGCTATATAAATTAGCTGGGACTCTTCTGCCTCATTTATTATTAATTAATTAACTTATTCATTCATTCATTCATTCAACCAATCAATCATTCATGTACATCACTATGGATACTTATTTTATACTTTGGGTTATAATCCAGTATTCATTTATTTTGTAGCCCAAATTGTTCCAGCTTTGGTCATTTGGGGGTTCTTTCAGTTGGCTGTCCATGACCCCTCAAAAAGTCATCAAAAACCAGGAGAGTCTGAGAAACTATCACCCCCAAGAGAAACCTAAGGAGACATGACTAAATATAATGTGGTATCTTGGATGGAATCTTGGACCAGAAAAAGAGACATTCAGGTACCCTAACTAAGGGAAAAAAAACTAAAGAAATCTGAATAAAGTGTAGACTTTATTTAATAATAATGAATCAGTAATGTTTCATGAATTGTGATAAATGTACCATACTAATGTAAGATATTAATAATAGGAGAATAGATGGTGCTGGGAAAACTGGGTAGCCACATGCAAAAGAATGAAAGTATACCCCATCTTACGGCATACACAAAACCCAACTCAAAATGGATTAAAGATTTGAACGTAAGATGTGAAGTCATAAAACTCCTAGAAGAAAATATAGGGGGTAAGCTCCTTGACACTGGTCTTGGCAATGATTTTTTGGATACGACCCCAAAAAACAAAGGCAACAAAAGAAACAATAAGCAAGTGGGGCTAAATCAAACAAGAAACAAAAGAGAAACAATCAATAAAATAAAATGGCAACCCATGAAATGGGAGAAAATATTTGCAAACCACATATTTGATAAGGCATTAATGTCAAAAATATACAAGGAACTCATAAAATTCAATTGCAAAAACCCCCAAATAACCCACTCAAAAAATGGGCAAAGGACTTGAGTAGACATTTTTTCCAAAGAAGACCTACTAATGGCCAACACATATAGGAAAAGGTGTTCAACATCACTAATCATCAAGGAAATGCTAATCAAAACCACAAGGAGATATCACCTCATACCTCTTAGAAGTCTGTTATCAAAAATATGAGAGATAGCAAATACAGGCAAGGACGTAGAGAAAAGGGAACCCTTGTACCCTGTTCGTAGGAATGTAAACTGGTACAGCTACTATGGAGGTTCCTCAAGAACTAAAAATAGAGCTACCATATGATCCAGCAATCCCAGTTCTGGGTATATATCCAAAAGAAACAAAATCACTATCTTGAAGAGATATCTGTACTCCCACATTCACTGCATTATTCACAATAGCCAAAGTAGGGAAACAACCTAATTGTTCATCACTGGATGGATGGATAAAGAAAACGTATTAAATACATTCAATGAAATATTATTCAGCCTTTAAAAAGAAGGAAATCCTGTCATTTGTGACAAGAATGAAACTGGAGGGCAATATGCTAGACAGAGAAATAAGCCAGACAGAGAAAAACAAATACTACATGGTATCACTTATATGGACTCTAAAACAAACAAAGAAAAAACCCCATCAGACTCAGAAACAGAGAGTAGAATGATGGTTGCCAGGTACTGCAGGGTGGGGAAAATAGGGAAATGTTAGTATAAGGGTACAAACTTTACTTATAAGATGAATAAGGTCTGAAGATCTAACATATAACATGGTGACTACAGTTAATAATACTGTATTGTATCATTAAAATTTGCTAAAATTATTGTCACAAAAAATAATAATAAATATCTGAGATGATGGGTGTGTTAATTAACTTCATTTGGGAATTCTTTTACAATTTATATAAAATTATGACATTATACACTGTAAATATATTACAATTTTATTTGTCAATTATACCACATTACAGCAAGGAAGGAAGGAAGGAAGGAAGGAAGGGAAAAATAACTTATCCCAAAAGGGCCTGACCTAATCAGGTGAGCCTTTAAAAGGAACTGAGCTGTTCATGAAGAAAGGTTCAAAGCATGAGAGAAATTCTGCTCCTTTGAAGTAAATTGCTATGATGTGAGAGGGCCAGTGAAGGGTGTCAGGCAGCAAGAACCGGAGAGCAGTGTTCAGGAACTGAAATGATTAGGGATGTGATTTGCCATGCCTCCTGTATCTTGTATCTAGATTCCATATATGCTTGAGTCTGTCTCTGGGCTCTTAATTTTGTTCAATTGCTCTATTTCCTTCTCCTTGCACAAATACCACACTTTCTAAATTGTTATAGATTTAAAGCAAGTCTCTGTATCTGTTAGGACAAGTCTATTATTCTTGAATTTTTGCTCTTTTACATGAATTTTAGAATTTGTGTAAACAAATTCACTTTCCACCGTAACTGAGTTTTAGGGAAATTATGTTGGCTATACTGCTGACAATTTTCACCATAGCCATTCTTTTCAATACTTGTAATAAGTGCTTTGTTCCCTACATATGTATCAAATGCAAAAGCAGCTCATTGATTTTTCTACGGATTGCAGATCAGGGTGGCAGAAGCACCAAAACCAGACAAAACCCTTTTTTTCAAGGGTGAGAAAAAATGTAAAATTTTATTTCAAGCGCACCTCCAAAAGGTATGCTTTAGAAACTGTCAGAGATGAAATGAAATGATTTTGCTGATTTTATCCTTTACCTATAAAAAGTTTTTCCAGTTTTGTAATCTTTGGCCCCTGATACTCATTACTCTTCCAAATTTTATGGAAATCACTCATATAAAGGAGATATCAGACCTGACTCCACACCATTTATTCTTGTCTCACAAGATAACTGCCAAGGGGATCACGAGTGTGAGAAAAGATGATAATCTGTGTCCGGAAAAGCACTCCACCTGCTGGTCCAGGGCCCAGGGAAGCAGCTCTGAAAACCCATGACCTTGTTTCTTCATCAACTGTTCACTCCCAAAGGGATTTAAATATTTCTGGCTCTGAAAATACCACAATACAAATGTGTACTCTCTTCCCCTCACTGAGGAAATGCTGAGAGACATAATTAGAGTCCTTACAACTAATTTAAAAATTGCCATATCTAAGTAAGTTTTTCAACAAACGTGCAGCTTTTTTTTTTTTTTTTTCCGGCAGTACACGGGCTTCTCACTGTTGTGGCCTCTCCCGTTGTGGAGCACAGACTCCGGACGCGCAGGCTCAGCGGCCATGGCTCACGGGCCCAGCCGCTCTGCGGCATATGGGGTCTTCCCGGATCGGGGCACAAACCCGTGTCCCCTGCATCGGCAGGCGGACTCTCAACCACTGCGCCACCAGGGAAGCCCAAACATGCATAGTAACTTGACAGTCATTCTTCCCCCGTTTTTCTTCCTTACACCTTGAAGCAAGCATCAACCCTCCCATAACTTGAGAGGGTTAGAATAGTATTTGTTTTGAAGTAACACTGAACATAAGCCGCTAAGCTTCCTAAAATTTAAATGTGGTCCAGGCCACTGGTGGCAGTTTTCCAAATACAGAGAACACTTAGTACTATAACTTTAAACAAAAACTTTAAAATTTTTTCAGCAGATTGTGTTTCAAATTAATTAAACCTTTATCAGCATATGGAAGTTACAAGTTACAGATTCCTTTTCCTTCCGATTCCTTTTCTTATTCATTCTGTTCACACATATTCTTGATGTGAGAGGTGTTAATTTACAATGGTTCTTCATAGATTATCTTTTAGTTATCATTATTTTGAGCCTTGATTACAGCATTTAAATGTTTATTTGATTTTAACAATGTAATACAAAATAGTTCTTTCAAACAGGTTAAAGGGAGTTGCTAGAAATGAGAACTGGTATCTCCTCTAGGTCAAATGAATTCCCTTGCTGCTGGTACATGTTTAAAACAATAAATCAGTATGCATCAGAGATACAGATTATTCATCCTGTGGTTCTTCTTATTCTGTTTTCATCTTTCATCTAAACCAGCACATTTATGAGATTCTTCTTCACTGGAAACCTTGACATTAGTCAAAATGTTTCAAATAATTTATTTATGGCTGCACTGTGTCTTCGTTGCTGTGCGCGGACTTTCTCTAGTTGCGGCGAGCAGGGGCTACTCTTCATTGCAGTGCGTGGGCTACTCTTTTTGCGGTGTGAGGGTTTCTCATTGTGGTGGCTTCTCTTGTTGCAGAGCACGGGCTCTAGGCGCATGGGCTTCAGTAGTTGTGGCACGCGGGCTTCAGTAGTTGTGGCTCACGGGCTTAGTTGCTCCACAGCCTGTGGGATCTTCCAGGAACAGGGCTCGAACCCATGTCCCCTGCATTGGCAGGCGGATTCTTAACCATTGCGCCACCAGGGAAGTCCCTCAAATCATTTTTTTTTAAAGAAGATAAAATGCTTTTGACTTGTGACAAAGCAATTTTTTTTTTTAAATTGGAAGCTAACTTGCAGTACATTTTTTTTTTTTTTTTTTTTTTTTGCGGTACGCGGGCCTCTCACTGTTGTGGCCTCTCCCGTTGCGGAGCACAGGCTCCAGACGCGCAGGCTCAGCGCCCATGGCTCACGGGCCCAGCCTCTCCGCGGCATGTGGGATCTTCCCGGACCGGGGCACGAACCCGTGTCCCCTGCATCGGCAGGCGGACTCTCAACCACTGCGCCACCAGGGAAGCCCAGCAGTACATTTTAATGCTACCCCTCTCCCCTCAACTTATCTTGGGCATTATTTTTGTTTCTCTTCAAAATAAGAACTGATTATAGACTTAAGAAAGAATGATTTTGTTATTTACAATAGCCCGGAGATGGAAACAACCTAAGTGTCCATCATCGGATGAATGGATAAAGAAGATGTGGCACATATATACAATGGAATATTACTCAGCCATAAAAAGAAACAAAGTTGAACTATTTGTAATGAGGTGGATGGACCTAGAGTCTGTCATACAGAGTGAAGTAAGTCAGAAAGAGAAAGACAAATACCACATACTAACACATATATATGGAATTTAAGGGGGAAAAATGTCATGAAGAACCTAGGGGTAAGACAGGAATAAAGACACAGACCTACTAGAGAATGGACTTGAGGATATGGGGAGGGGGAAGGGTAAGCTGTGACAAAGCGAGAGAGAGGCATGGATATATAAACACTACCAAATATAAGGTAGATAGCTAGTAGGAAGCAGCTGCATAGCACAGGGAGATCAGCTCGGGGCTTTGTGACTGCCTGGAGGGGTGATATAGGGAGGGTGGGAGGGAGGGAGACGCAAGAGGGAAGAGATATGGGAACATATGTATATGTATAACTGATTCACTTTGTTATAAAGCAGAAACTAACACACCATTGAAAGCAATTATACTCCAATAAAGATAAAAAAAAAAAAGAAAATGATTTTGCTTTGCTGTGATCTGGTTAAGCGAGTAAGTTTGGTGTAACCTAGTATAGTATTACCTGAACTACTAGGAAGAATAGTTGTTGTTCTTAATTTCAGGAGAAAGACCCTTAGAGACATTCCTCTAATAGAGGCATTGCTTATAATTTGGAATAGGTCATTATTTTTAGAGCAATGGTGCTAAATACAGCCAAATAGTATACCTAGATATTTATTCACTTATTTATTTCATAAGCATTTGCTGACTATCTACAATATTCCAGGCACTTCCTCCTGAAGTTACAAGTTTGAGTATTATAGAGTCTCTGCCCTAAATTTAAGAAACAGTACAGGATACTGTGTCCTGGTGAGAGCTCACCAAACTGATATGGAGGAAAGTGTTCTTTTGTAAAATTACCTGTATATAATCATTTTTGTTACTTTGTTTTTATGCATACAAAAATGCTTGAAAACAGTGCAAGTTCCATATATCATTGTGTTTTACATATATAGGGAAATGTTACCAGGTTGTTTTGAATATGATGAAGATATTGCCTTTTTTTTTTTTTAACCACAAAAAGTCTAAGCTTTTTGCATGGTTCTGGATGATAAAGTCTTCACATAATCCCTTTCTGGAATTTCATCAATGTCAGCAACATTGTTCTAATACAAGACAAGTTTGGGGTTTTTCTGTACAGCACATCAGTGGGTATAGGATAAAAAATAGAATATTACTTTCTAAAGTTGTCTGGGAATATAAATGTTTTAAAGCAATGATTCAGAAGAAACTTTAAAGCAGCTAATGTAGACACACTTCATGGGAATAACAAAGACTCTTAACACTGATGTAGCTGTTTTACGGAGAAAGTTATGCTTGTTATCATAGAGAAGAAATGAAGGTCTGGAGGGGATTGGGGCAGAGTCAATAAACATTTACTGATAATACAGTTTTTACTTGATTCTATGTAGCTCAGGGAAGCTCATCTTCCAAAGCAGAAGCCAAATCAGGATGTTACTCACTTGAAAGAGTTAAATCATTTGGTCTCTGTGTCCGCTCCCCTGCAGGAACAATGAGACCTGTCATCTTCCTATGATCGAAGGAGCCCGTGCAGGCTTTAGTGACACCTTGTACATCATAAAATGTTGGCCCACTATGTCCAGATGCAAAATCAACAAGGGATCTTCAGATGAGCCAAGACCGCGTACACGCCATTGGTCGCCAAAGAATGCATGTGTCAAGGTGTCAAACTTTTCTGGGTTAGAATCTGGTAGGGCATCATTCTGTGCATGATTTGAAGATGCAAGACGACCATAAGCAGCTTTGAACTTCTGATCTGCTCCTAACAATTTAGCGAGGTGATGGACTAGGGGAACAAAAACAGCCATAACTAACACAATGAAAACATATGCCAGGCACTGCTCTAAGAGCTTTCTGTATCTTAACTGATCTAATCTTTTTTTTTTTTTTTTTTTTTTTTTTTTGGCGGTACGCGGGCCTCTCACTGTTGTGGCCTCTCCTGTTGCGGAGCACAGGCTCTGGGCACGCAGGCTCAGCGGCCATGGCTCACGGGCCCAGTTGCTCCACAGCATGTGGGATCTTCCTGGACTGGGGCAGGAACCTGTGTCCCCTGCATCGGCAGGCAGACTCTCAACAACTGCGCCACCAGGGAAGCCCATTAACTGATTTAATCTTTAACACAATCCTGTGAGGTTGGTACTATAATTATATCCATTTTATAGATGAGGACACTGAGGCAAAGAAAGGCCTAACTTATGCAAGTCTTGCCTGTGTTACCCAGCTAATAAGTGGGGAAACAGGGAAGCAAACTTAGACAGCCTGCCTCCAGAGTGTGTGTGGTTAACCGCTATACAATGCTGCCTGTTGCACAAAATACCGCTAACATCAATCTGCTTCAAATCTAAAAGTAAACTGTTTACAATTATGGTTTCAGGGAGTAAGGAACAAAAATAGCGGTTGAACAAAAGTATTAGGAAGAGGTAAGGAAGAGAGAGAAGAAGACAGAGAATGAATGAACAAATATATTCTAAAGCCCGGGGCGGGGAGGATACTTTAAACTGTAGAATAATTTTGTTTAACCCTAGAATCCTAGCAAAAAGATAACACATAATGTTTTAAAAAAGGTCATTGAGGCAGGACTTTGAGAAGATAGAGTGTCACAAAAATCAGTGATATGGCATTATAGCTCCAAAAGTTCAGGAATTCTTTATGTTTGGGAACTATATATTTATCTTCTCAATATTTCTTTAAAAGTTAGTACATCTTAAAGTGGATGAGGAAACAAGTTTGCGGCAGAGCGCTTGACTCTAGTGGAGCTGCACTCAGGATTTGTCTTCCCAGTATGCTTGTGAAATTTCCTGCTCTCTTTACTACTGTGTGAACTTTATAATCCAGAGGAAGAAATCAGACCCTCAAATTGTCTTTCTTCATCTGGTGACCTTTTGCTGTGGCCAAATAAAAGCATTTGACTTCTTTGTGATTCCGATTCTCCCTATGTTAAAATGAGGTCAAAGGATCATTCTGTACTTTCTTACCAAAACAACAACAACAACAAAAACCACCTGATGCTTTGAAACATATATTTTGAGACTTTTAAAAGAAAGAGGATAAGAAACCCATGAAAATAACATGATTACTTAGAGATCTTAGAATGATTTAGAGTTGGGAAGTTATTTAAATAATTTTAAGCTTTGAGTTTTATTTCATTAAGCTATATTTTGACACCATTCAACGTATGATGTAATAGAAACTGACATTAAAAAATATGATGTTTTCCAACCCTTCTGCATGAATTAACTTTTGGGGACTGTTTTCACTCTTGGTGACCTGTCTGGGATCTTCCTCTGCTTCTTCAGGGCATTTATACCCTATTCATGCAGTCGAGCCTTTCAAGAGAAACACAAGTCACTTCCTTCAAAGTGGACATATTTCTAATGCCTTGCTTATTCCAGATGTGCTACTGAGGACTTTTCAGAAAGTCATAATGTAGCTTCTCATCCATCCTCCTATTCTCAAGAGTAAAGTTCCTGACAAAACCCCTGCTATATATTGTACATCAGGCTTGAGTGAAAGAAAAAGACCTACACACAACTCTGGCACTTTCAGGTGATAAATGGAGGTGAAATGCATTGCTAGTGAGGAAGACAACCTTTCTCCCTAGATGGGGACCACAGTCCTGCAAGTCCTGTCAGTGAAATCAGGAGTCGTCTCCTTGAGTAAAGGGACAGGGAACTGAGATCAGATTATTCTAGTATGGAAACTATTGACTTAGGGGATGTTGAGAGGTATGGGGAGAATGGATTTATTCAGAACATTCAGACTTTATCAAAGTCAGCAAGCAAAAGGCGAGTCTTCTAGGTAATTCCCTGGTGGTCCAGTGGTTACTACTCTGCACTTCCACCGCAGGGGGCACGGGTTCGATATCTGGTCGGGGAACTAAGATCCCGCATGCTGCGGGTCGCAGCCAAAAAAAAAGCAAAGCAAAAAAAAAAAAAAAAAAAAAAACGACACAGGGAGTCTTCTAGTGATTTTATTTATTCTGTACTCTTCTTCCTAAATCTTTCTGTTTAACCCCCCACCCTGCGCAGTATATTTTCACTGAACCCACCCACTCCCAAATGCATCAGATACTACAAAGTCCCATGCAGGTTTATTTGTTTTTTAATCTGCTATGATTCTGAGTTTATTTGTTTTTCCTGGAGCTTTCTGTTAACATTTATCTTCATCCTATACTATTTTGCTATTTATATGCAGTCATTTAACCAACTCATGAAGCTTATTCTTTTTCAGTAGATCTCTTCCTCCTTCCTTCTCTTCTTCCTTTCCCCTTTTCTCCTTCCTTTCTTTTCTTCCTTCCTTCCTCCTCTTCTTCCTCCTGTTCCTTTTGAACAAGTGAATTAAACTAAATATCCTTTAGTGAATTAAACCAAATGCCCTTTTGAACAAGTGAATTAAACTAAATATCCTTATCTGTCTGAATGCTTTTCTGAAGTTTTTGTTTCATATACATCACACAAGTTATAGCTTTTTTTGGAATGTAAAAAACAAAGAGTGTTTCTAGGAGGTTAAGACTCAATACTTTTTTGTGGAATAAATAAACCGTGGAAATCACTATATTTCATAGCCGTATCTAAATAACATTCTTTTTAAAATATATTTTTAATTTTTATCTCGTAAGCTTTCATTTGCATTTTTAAAAATTAAATTTAATTAATTAATTAACTTTTATGGCTGCATCAGGTCTTAGTTGCAGCACGCAGGATCGTCGTTGCGGCACACGGGATCTTTTGTTGCGGCGTGCAGGCTTCTTTCTAGTTGTGGTGTGCAGGCTCCAGAGCGTGTGGGCTCTGTAGTTTGTGGCATGCTGGCTCTCTAGTTGAGGGGCACGAGCTCAGTAGATGTGGTGAGCGGGCTTAGTTGCCCTGCAGCATGTGGGATCTTAGTTCCCTGATCAGGGATCAAACCTGCATCCCCTGCATTAGAAGGTGGATTCTTTACCACTGGACCACCAGAGAAATCCCCTAAATACCATTCTTGAAAAGGACATCTTTAATTAACTTTGTGTATTCGTTAAAAACACTACCTGATTGGAGTTTGAACAGACATGATCAGGGCTGAGATAGTGTAGTCTAGGGATTGAAAGCAGAGGTTTTCAAGTCAGAAAGCCCGAAGTGTAGATCCCTGCCTCTTCATGGATAGCTTGTGTGATCTTTGGTGGATTATTTATCTAATCCCCTGGTTCCTCATCTGTAAATTGAGGATAATAATTCCTGCTTGATAAATTATGCTGGTTAAATAATGTGGGTATTTATGCTGGTTAAATAATGTGGGTAAATTTTTTTGCAGAGTGTCCAGCATGTTACTGTTTATTGTTACACTGTCTTTTTTTTCTTTCTTTTTTTTTTTTAGTTACCAACAACAACAAAAAATTAAGATAGTTCTTGTGTTCCCATATACTGGAATGGAGATGGTAGGAATAAATAAACTACAGAACCTATTGAAAGATTTAAAACTTGATGGTTTTCGTGATGGTATTTAAACACTACTATTTAAACACTACAGATGAAGATAGAAGAGAGATGTTAAAGACACAAACCTTACAGGAGTTCAGAAATCATTAAATACTGTAAGATTAGGTGCATAAAGAAAAAGACCTAGGAGTAAAATCCACAATGGTTTTATAAGAAATATTATAAGGAAGGCAAATTAAAAACATAAAAGATTGAAAAAATATGACCTTGTAAGAGTGTGTACGCATGCATAAATGTAGGGAACAGAGGAAATGATATAAGTAGAGAGGGAGGCTATTAAGGAAATGAAGCAATGGCTATTTAACAATGCTGTAGGAACTATTTGTTTTTCATTTATATGTACAGCCCAGATAACCTTATACACTGAAAAAAAAGTGAAATTTTTTTCATGTGATTTCCCTTTTTAAAAGTTTATCCCACCTTCATATCATCTGTTAGTTTATTTCTAAATGGTCCTGGTCTTGCAGGCTTCTCCCCTATATTCTCATCACTACAACTGACTAACTAGCCCCGCCACATGCCCTCACTTTCGCTCTTCTGGCATCCCAGCCGTTCTGTGAATCTATCATACTTGACAGAACACGTATTCCTTTGCTAAAGGTACTTTCACATAGAATTCCTTCCTTCCACCTAATATTCATATCTAAGTCAACTATGTCTTCTCTGGGATATCCTCTTTAAAAAACGTGTAATTGTACAATTCACTTGTTAGAATCTGTTGTGTATTTATGATTTCTACTTTTATGCTTATCAAATTCCTTTAATTGAATTTTAGGCTTTTTAAGGTAAAGAATCTTATTTGCTGCTTCATTTGTATCTTCTACAGTAAATAGAAGAGAAGTGGCTCAATAAATTGTTGATTGACCAGCATTTCCCAGTTGCTAACGTCTCCTATTTAGCACTAGTTTTTTAATGATTTACACATAATTATTTGTATTCATACAGCAATTTACCAACACAAAAATATAACCAATACTACTCA
This sequence comes from Grampus griseus, assembly GCF_964374135.1. Lineage (NCBI taxonomy): Eukaryota > Metazoa > Chordata > Mammalia > Artiodactyla > Delphinidae > Grampus > Grampus griseus. The sequence goes on along the minus strand of NC_139003.1, from coordinate 26,609,477 downwards.
TATGTACCATATTTTTATTTGCATTAAAAAATCTTTCTTCTAGAGAGGTTTTTTTTTTTCTCCTCCAATTTTGGCATTCTTACTCATAGGCCTTCCATTAATGCAAAAGATAATATTTCCTTTTCAACCATGAACACATCCTTTTGCTCATCTAATTAGGTCCTCTTGATTATCCTTTGAGACCTATCATCCATGTCAGGAGTTAAAGAATATTTTGTTCTCATTTATTCTACCAGGATCTCCTTCATTAGTTTAATTTTGGATGTATTCTTGCAGTGAAGCTCTTTGATCTTTGGTCATGACTCATTAAATAGCTCTTCTGAAATGCATCCCTCTTCATCTTATAAGATGACAGCCATTCCAAATCTTACTTATTTTGCAAGATACATTTCAAATGCTCCTTACTTCATGATACAATTCACAATTCGTTGCTCTCTCTCTTGAATTCTTCATCACTCTGATTTCACCTGTACCATTGGACATCACATTTTGCTTTTTATTCATTCAAATTCATTGAGAACCTTTCATTTCTTGGGCACTATATTCTGTCACAAAGACACAAAAATGAATAAAATAGGGTCTCTGGCTTCCAGGATGTTGCAAACGAGTGGGGGGAGATAAAAAATTTTGTGGACAGTTTGGTAATGGTACTACACACAAAATAGTAAAGGAAGCCAGCAGAGGGAAACTTTTTCGGTACTTGGGCCCCAGAAAAGTCTATCCAAGAAGCTGATGTCTAAGCCAAGTCTTTAAAAATGATTGTGGAGTTGGAAAAGGTGAGTAGAAGTATTTTGGATAGTGGATGCTGAGTTGTAACTGGTTGGAGCATAGAGTGAAGAGAATTACATACACTTTGAAGGGTTATTTTTTGTTTTAGTTTTTGTTATTTTGGGTTTTTTTCCCCCCGATTATAGAGTGTGTGTTGAGAGTGGAAAGAAAAAGACTGAAATATACAGGACCTATTTTTTAGAGGGTTTTGTGTGCCAGCAAAGGGGTTGGGTACTACCTGTGGGTAGTGAGGGTTATTGAGTTGTTTTTTTCAGCAGAGAAACGAGACGGTCAGAATTGAATTATGAATCAATTATTATTGAAAATTTGCAAAGAGCAGTATGAGGACACAGTACTGTAGACAGAAGGACTGATTAGGAGGCAGTTGCAGGAGCCCTGTGATGGAGGAGTATTGCCCAGATTATGGTACTGGTAGCTGTAAGGGAGGGAATGAGTTGAGAGATGGAGGATTTAGAATCTGAAGGACTTGTTGATTTATTGTACTGGAGGTGAAAGTTAGGAGGAAATCAAGGATGACTCCCAGGTTTTGAGATTTATAGTCGGTCTTCAATTTGCTAGACCAACATAGAGGATGGTGGAGGGGGGGCAAATGGAGGGAAAGAGAGAGAGATAAAGGATGAAATAGAGACTGTTAACCACAGAATGCTCAGGAGAGTGGATGACAGAAATGCAAAAGAAATAATGAAGAGGCCAGTTCACCAATGAGAGACTTTCTGTTCCCAGGCCCTGGAGAAGGGCCCTTTTGATGTAATACGGTCATATGTTCAGTATAATTTGCAAAGGTGAGATATTCTAACTGTAATGGATTTAAATTGTTGCTTCTTTCAACTCTCACTTCCCTTTCATCGTATGTCTCCTTTTGTTGAGTGGTGTTGGAGTAGTAGGCACAGAAATGTGAAATTCATTTAGGAAAACATTTAATGTGAGTTTACTGGGATATATTTATATAGCTTACAGTTATTTCCATGTATAACTGAGTTATAGGTTTCCTGGTGCAGGGACGGGTTCCAGGAACACTCCCATCACACACAGTGGACCCATGCATCTTCCTGGCATGGTGACATTGACAGCAAATTACCTTGCTAAGTGTCTTCAGTTCAAAATATATTTCAGATGAGTCATTGTGCAAGAAGACTAACAGCGCATGCACAAAAGAAAATTGATAAAAGTTTTCCCAAAATGGAAAACAATCCTGCATTATGCATATGATATTAACAAAATGAATTATGAAGCTGAAAGGAACTTTCCTATGTTTTCAGTATTAAAAAAAAATACAAACTTCCACCAAATTTGTCCGAGGAAAAACTAAATTATTCTATTTACAGAAAATGTTACAAAGTCACTGAGTTAGGAACAGGTAATCAGAATATGCAACTGTAAAAGTAGAAAAACTAATTATAAAAAGTTTATTAAGCATTTAGTTAATAAAAAATATAAAGTTTCTTTATTTTATGATAGAGTTTTACATAGCTTTTTAAAATTGGTAATTTGTTGTGATTTCTCATCTAAAGAATACTAAATCTGGATCTGCTTTTAAGGTTACTGAAACCAATCAAGGGACTCTGAAATGAAAGTGAGAGACTAGTCTCAACAGGAAAGTTGAAGAAACCCAAAGGTTTGGTTAGACTTACGGTAGTCTGAGATCCAGACTCCCAAATCTTAAATGGACATTGGCCATGAACAAGAGGTACTTTATAGAGATTATGAAGGGACAGATTGGAGTTGCTGAAGGCCTGGGCCACAAAGAATTACACATCCTGTTTGCTTGTGTACGTTCTCATTGCTGGTCTGTGTATTTCCTAGCAAAGGGCAGTACTCTTTTTTGTCTATTCATTGTACCCAACACAGTGCATTACACATAGTAATACATGTTTTTGACTTGACTTCAAAGACATTTTATTTTGTAGTTAGAACTTCATTGCCTCTAAGTAAACATTTTATTGTGCCATTTTTTTTATATATCATTTAACAACTGAAGCATTTTCCTTTTGAGCACAGATTTCATTTTTGATCTTTCTTTTCTCCTTTTTTTTACAGCTTTTAATTGCTATTTTACTATTTTATTTTTCATATTTGAATAGTTACTTTGTTTTCTAGAATTTGACCTTATACATATAACATGGCCTCACTATACACACGGAGTTTCTTATTTTAATTTTAATATTTTTGAGCCACAACTGAGAACTTGGCACAGAATAAAGTAGAGAGAAAGGTCTAGTTCCTGCCCTTGGGGCTTTGAACTTCATTACACTGTGTTCACTGCACTGAAGTGGAGTCTGGGCCTCACCTCTGCTGCTTAATACCAGGCCAGGTACGGCTTCTTTCTTCCCCAAGAACGGATGGAGCTCTGTCTATCTTGCAACATAACTGCTAATAACACTGGCCTCTTTCTTTGTTTTTTTTCCCTCACTAACCCTTCTTTTTTTGGGGGTACATCTAGTTAAATAGGTAAAGGTCTGAAAAAAATCATACTAAAGGAGATTAGAGAGAAACAGTTCTGAGTGATAACAGGTCTGAGATATTGTCTGGAGTAAGTAGCTAATGTACAGAAAAGGTGCGTTTGTATTTTGGTCTAAGAATGGTGAAGTCTGCTTACTCAGAATGATAGCAAGGCTTAAGGTAGAAAAGGAGCCCACTATGGTATACAATTAGCTTGAAATTTAATTTTTTTTTAAATAAAGAGCCCCTAAAATTGGGGGTAGGACTTGCATTCATTTTATAGTATAACATAATATGCTTAGAATCACTGTATGGAATGAAGCTTAGGGAGCTTTTAGTAATAATTTAGTAATAAATAGATTTCTGTTATTATGCTGTGTTTGCACATATTGTTTAATCGAATTGACTAATCAATATATTGGGGTGGAGCCAATAAAAGGTTATATTGCCCATTTCCCTCATTTTTTTAAACTCTTGGTAAGTATTTAATTACATTAGATGCTTTGAAATAGTAAAATTATGAGAAACACTCTCAGATACCCGGCTGCTTTGTCTTATTGGTAGCTGTGTGCTGTCACAAATTGAGAGGAATAATTTCTTCCTCTTACTGCACTTGTCCTACTGTGAGGAACATACATCATCAAGTTTCTAATGAAAATAATTTATCTAAGGAAGCATAAATACTAAATTCTAAAAAGTAAAAAGCACCAAACTTTATTTGAAAGCCCAAGTTCACTGCAAATAGCCATTGCTGGTTGTTTAATAAACTCTGCATTGTCTTCTTTGTATAGAAAATTCTGCCTCAAAAAACAAAAATTTTATAGTGACAAAAACTGTGTGGAATTCATATGATGTCAATTAAGTTCACGGGCTGAAATTTTCGTAGGATTATAAGATTTTATAAACTGCAATAAGTAAAACCTTAAAATAAAAAGTCATTATTATCTGACTTATGTACCCAAATTTTGTAAATGACACTATTGCCTAATTAAATCTCTGAGTCTAACCCATGGATCCATTCACCTATTTTAATTTGAACCATCAATGAACACGTATACATTTTAAAATTCATTATTCTATGTGTCCTACTGAATCTTTTATAATCAAGTAAACTATGTATAAGAAAATTAACAAATATACCTCAATATAGGAGTATTTTATGTTCTATCTCTCTTCAGATTTCTACCTAGAGAAATATCAAAAAACTCTTTAAATTCAACCCCGTTATATAGCTCAGTGGTTATCAGATCAACTTCCCTATTTTGTTTAATATATTGTGAATTGTTTGATAATATAACGAGTATCACACCTATGTCTGAATAAGTTTAAAAGGAATAAATATATTAGATGAAAACAAATCAAGGAGATGATATGTAAAATAACCATGGAGGCCTGTAGTCAGGGTTAAAAATATCACACTCAGATATTGCACTTAGGGAAGATCTACTCTGATAGAAGTTATTGTAAAGAAGACTTTAGTTGTCTATAAGCTCAGTGTGAACAAAAAATTGTGATTGGATGCTAAAACAAGGTAGTAAACATCAATTTGCTTTCAAGTCACAGTGGTAGGAGGGCAGTATTTGGATCAAAGAAGACAATAGCCCCGTTTTCCTGTCATTCACTGTCACTGTGAACTTATGGACTATTATGTTCAGATGGAGAAATCTCATCTTGTATTTAAAAGATGGTAAAAAACCTAGAAATTATGAAACATGAGAAATGTTTGAGGGAATTTGGGATGTTCAACCTGGAAAAAATGATAAAAATTTTTAAAGAGGAATTATTTGTATCACTTGTTATTTAGAGGCAAATAGAATCAAAGGACTGATGTCACAAAGACACACATTTCAGCTTCATGCGTAGGTTTACCCAAAGTTAGGGTAAGGAACGGATCTTATAAAGAGGTCGGTTCTCAATCACTAAAAAGCTTTTAAGAATCTAGATGAAGTTCTAGTAAGGATTTCCTTGTGATGAGATTGGACCAGATGACCAGTAACATTGCCATCACTGTTCAGGTTTGGGGACAGTGACTTCCGTAAGCAAATAAGCTGTATTCCTGATCTTCTAATGCAGATTTTCTGAGGTTGTACCCTTGGATCTGTCCTCACCTCAAAGGCAGTAAAATGTGACAGACTTTGTTATAAGAACATTAATTCCATTGAACTCATTATATTTTAACTTTCTTACCACTTAATTGCCTTAAAGAAGTTTAGGTAACTCGCCTTAAATCACATAGCTAGTAAGTAGCACAGAAATGGGTTTCCATGCAAATCAGTAGAAGAATAAGCTTGTAAGTGATGTAGCGTTACAACTGAAGGTTAGCATGGCTGGGGTTCATCGTTGTTTGAAGACGCCAAAGACTTCCTCTTTCAGTACTCAGAGGTAGCCAGACAGATTTACATTTCACTGAGGCCAACTCCAGAAAGCCAAATTATCAATAAACAATCAGGTGTATGACTGTATATACTTTCTGAAAACATTCACATTAATACTCCCTACTCTTAAGCACTTTGGAAAAAGTTCATTGGTAGCCGTTTTATTTATTTACCAAGAAAAGTCACGGTCATGAGATATGGAAATACAGGAGAATCAATACATTGTCTCTTGCTACACTGTTAGTTCTATATGGTGAATGAGTAAATAAAGAACTGAAGATAGACCAACAAGGAAATCATGGAAGTCCTTGGAGATCATGGAATCTGAAGGAGAGTTAGATAAGTCACACTTTTAATGGTACTACTCTAAGATAGCTGTGCTTTCATTCTGATTGACAAACTGTCTTATATGTATTATCACACTGAAGTTACTTACCAGAAACTCTTGTGGCCAAGTTTCCAATCTTTTCCTTTTAAGTCGTTGACAACCTATGTTCTAACCCATAGTGTTGATAAATTTTAAAGCTCAGAGGACAAATGTATAACCCTAATTTTCTAGTTAGTGAATCTTCCAAGTACTTACCAGAGAATCAAAGTTTGTCTGGCTCCAAAGCCCAATGAAAGTCATGTAAGTCAGGAATAATGTCATTATAAACTATTTGTGATGATTTAAAGACTATTTGCTTTGGGTACAACTATCAATTCTCAAACTAACAATTTCAAGGGGAAAATAGAAACCTCTAAATTGCTAATGTGGCAGTAAGAATAAACTTGGATGATCAGTCCAGGGAATTTAAAAAAAAAAAAAAAAAAGCAGGTCTTTGGGAAGCACCATGAATTATGCTGTTAAATTGTGGCTAGATTCTAATGCAAATCCAGGTTACCCAGGCATAAAAGGCAGTGGCAGTTGGCAAACACTGTGTTATTTATTTTCTAGATAAGCCATCTAACAAACTCTTCTCTCCTCACTGAAATGCACTCACACACCATGGAGAAAAAGAAGTTGGTAGGGATGGAGTGTAACCGTGGGAACTTCTTCTTTGAACTTTAGTAGAATCAAGCAAAAATCAAAGTCCTGTGTAAATTAACAGTTTGCTTGTTTGTCTAAACCAAACAAGAGAGAGATATTCATCTGGTTGCTACGCAGAGAAAGTGGTTACTGAAATGTTTCATGCCCTGCTTGACGAGCCTGTCAGGTGCCTTCTCTGAATCCACTGCCACGAAACACACCAATTTAAACCTCAAAGTTACAGAAATGGAAACATCCTGAAAGTTGTCAGTTATTCCAAATCTCAAAAAGAAAATAAATGGATGGAGAAACCATATTTTACAGGTACATGAGCCAATTAATCAATAGTAGGAATTTTTCCAAAGGCTGGAGGAGAGGAATTTAGAAATATTATCATTTCAAGTCAAAGAACTTCTGCTTTGTATGCTATTCCAAAAAAGAAGAGGGTATTTCTTTTTGCGGTACGCGGGCCTCTCACTGTTGTGGCCTTCCTCGTTGCGGAGCACAGGCTCGGGACGCGCAGGCTCAGCGGCCATGGCTCACGGGCCCAGCCACTCCGCGGCATGTGGGATCTTCCCGGACCGGGACACGAACCCGTGTCCCCTGCATCGGCAGGCGGACTCTCAACCACTGCGCCACCAGGGAAGCCCAAGAGGGTATTTCTTCATCATGGTTTTATTTGTTTAGTAATTAACAGAAGACTTAGGAGGAGTATAAATCGTAATCCACACTCTTGAAGATGCAAGAAATACCCTATTATTTTCTGTAAATCAAATTAAATCAGATACAAACCTCTATCCAGCCATTTGATGGGAATTTAAGTGAATTGGGGGTTATTCCCCTCTCCTTTCCCCGCTCATAACATAGGGATCCAGAATTATCTGGTACCAGGAGAATAGGCAAATGCCCTTCACATGAGTCTATGACCCAAGTCCACAAGGTCACCAGGAGGTTATAACTGTTCAAGGTCTTTATCACACGGCTAAGCCTGGTATCCAGAATCTTGGTTGGAGCTAAGAATTCCAGTGTCCAGCATTCACCCTTGAGGAAAGGGTGCATAGTCACTCCTTATAAAGGTTACAGATACTGAAGAAAAACACCACCTGATATATCAAAAAACCAGCAAAAACCAAACACAAATAAATGTATCAGAGCATTATTCTTACAACAGAAGTCTTGCCTAAAATGTCTGCTTGAGGCCGGAATTTTTTAAACTGTTTTTTAACTTTCATTTTGAAATAATTTTAGGTATCAGAGAAGTTGCTACTATATATAAAATAGAAAACTAATAACGTACAGTATAGCACAGGGAACTCTATTCAATACTCTGTAATGGCCTATATGGGAAAAGAATCTAAAAAAGAGTGGATATATGTATAGCTAATTCACATTGCTATACACCTGAAACTAACACAACATTGTAAATCAACTATCTTCCAATAAAATTTTTTTTTAAGTTGTAAAATAGTAATTTTCATATATCCTTCACCCAGCGCCCCCTAATGTTAACATCTTACATATGCACAGTAAAAAGATCAAAACCAGGAAATTAACATTGGTATACTACTATTAACTACAATACAGACCTTATTCAAATACCACCAGGTTTCCACTAATGACCCTTCCCCACCCAGATTCCACATTGCATTTAGTTGTCTTCCTCTCGCCTTAGTCTCTTCCAATCTATGACCATTCTTCAGTCTTTCTTTGTCTTTCAAGACCTTGCAATTTGGAAGAGTATCAGTCAGTTAATTTCTAGAATATCTCTCATCTGTTTTTTTCTGATGTAATTTCATGGGGTTATACATGTTCAGAAAGATCACAGAAGTGATTCTGTGCCCTTCAGAGGGTAATAATGTCAATGTCTTACTACTAGTGACAGGACTAGTGAGTTCTTGGCTAAGGTCCTATATGTGCGTCTTGAATTTCTTCCCTGTAAGTTACTGTTTCTTGGGGAGAATATTTGAGGCTACTCAAATATTCAGTTCCCCCTCAAAATTTTATGTACTAATTTAGCATCCATTGGTGGATCATGCCTGCAACAATTATTATTATTTTGCTGTTTGCCTAATGGTAATTTTGTTTTCCTCTTATTCTTTCAACATTTATTAATTGGAATTCTTCAATAGGGAAAAAGATGTCCCTTCTCATTGATTTATTTATTCAATTTATATCAGTATGGACTTGTAGATATTTACATTATTCTATGGGTTATAATCCAATAACATCAGAGGTTCAGAATTTTAAACTGTAATAATACCCTATTTCTTTTTTCTTTGTTTCACAGATTCTCTTTCCTACCATGACTATAGTTGTGTCTAGTTCATTGTAACATGTCTGTTTATTCCATTCTTCTTTTATTGTTTCTGTTGATTTTTCTTCTCAGTCTTAACCATGACTTCTCCTTTTAAAAATTCTGTCTCTAATATTGTGTCATCCTTTATTAAAAACTTGTTATCTTTTCTCTCCTCCCCTCCCCCAGTGTTGTCATTTCCCCCCATCGCCTTCCCTTATTTCTCTTTACTTTTTGTATAGGGGCTGATGGGCAGAGATATTTTGTCCAGTGTGAACAAAGATAAATTGCCTCTTCCCATCTTTTGAAAATAGTCCATTCGGTCTTTTGACTTTCAAGATGAATGTGAGCAAATTAGAGGAGTCATTCTCTATTTTGCCATCAATTTTCAGCAGGCACTGAGTAAGGTGTCTGCTAATGACACAGTAATGGGTTCTACTTCTTTTTGTTGTGTTATTGTGATTGACTTCAGAGAAGGAGTGACAATATTTTTTGAACAATTACTGATTCCATCAGTCTTTGAACTAAAAATAATTTAGAACAACACATATCTTACTGCAAGAAAATTAAAGTAAAATTTTTTCTTTTGTATCTCTGTATGACAGTTGCTTAAATCGCCCTTATACTCTTATAGTTAGATCTACATCAAATATATATATATTCCCTATTCTAACCAGAGGTTATAAATCTGACTTTCTTTTTCGGGTACATCAAAATATATGTCCATGACACATATTTTATTGTGGTTGTAGAAGAGAACTCTTTTTAGGAAAAGAACAGAACCATAAACTCTTTCTGTGTTCCTTGGAAATTTCTAACAAAAGCTTATTCAGAACATTTTTTGTTACTTTGAATTGCTAAAAATATCTTTACAAGGATAGACAATGGGAATTATACTTCAGTGAGACAGCAAGCAGTGAAACATACCTAATTGTACCTATATACTTTAGAGAATGGGCTTAGATCTTTGAAATTCTGAATGGTTCATTATAACCAACAATAACAAGTAGAAAGCAGAGACCTTTCAAACTAAAGATTTTGCAAATTCAGCAGTGGAAAACTTTAAAACTTTGTGTGTCATTTAAAAGTACCTAGATTATTAAATAAAGATAAAACATATACATGCATCTCAAAAGTATAAATTAATATTTATGTTATTAAACATTAATTAAAATTCCCTACACGTAAAAATCCCGAGGCCATCCATTTAAATACTAACAACCCAGAAAATAAGTGTTCTGAGATTCTTTCCTATTCAAAGAATCATTAATTAAAATTAAAAACAATTTTCATTCCCAAGAGCAGAAATAGGAATATCAAATAATAACCTAAGAAAGAAATGGGAAGGAGGCAAGTTTTAGCTTATGAATATTAATGAAACTCTTTAATAAATAAACATGTGGATGTCATAATCCTGTATAGGAAGACAATATGGCAAAGTTGTGATAGCTACCTCAAGGTAATCTATGCATTTAAACCCATTCCAAGACAAATCTTAAAAGATATTGCTTGAACTTGACAGCTTTCAAATAGCCTACGTAGTATAGATGAGTGATGTTCATTCTTTTAAGTGTAGCTGGAATGCTTTTTCACGTCACCCAAGTTTTTCAATGTATCTTGGTTAAAACTCAGGGGTAAAATTTCAACATAATTTATTTCAAATTTGGTACACCTTACTCAGTAAGATATTTAGAATCATTTTGTAAAGTAGAAGGAGATATTTATACCAATAATGATGATCCTAATTTTATTTTATGTTATAAAATGTTTAATGTTTTCTATCTCCTACTAACAAAAAATAAAACTACATGGCAGTTTCCAGACCGATTACATTTTAGCAGTATAGGATTTTCTCTTTCTCCTTTTTTCAGCATACAGGAAATGTTAGATCACGGTAGCTAATGAACTCAATTGAATTATGTCTGATATTTATATTAGATTCACTTTTAATTATTTCCAAGAGCTGAAGCCCAAAGTTCATTACCCAGGCAGTGGTAGACTGAATTAGTCTGAATGGCATCCATTCTCCATTCCTTCCTGTATCCGTGTCCTTAACCACGCAACTATACCATGTGCTCTCCCTGTGACCCAGCACGATTTCCCACTCCTAGGTTTGGCCCTGCGACCTATTTTGGCCAATAAAATAAGAAAATAGTATGCCAACTTCTAGCCTAAGCCACAAGAGGCTTACGTGTTTGGAAACACTTGCTCTTTTTTGATTCTGCCATCGCCTTGTGAAGGACATGCCCAGGTTAGCCTGCTCATCTTAGAAAAACAAGAGACATGTGCAGAAAAGCTAAGCCACCAACCCTCTGAGCCCAGCCTAGATCAGCTGACTACCAGGAAAATGAAGGAACCTAGTTAAGAAGAGAAGACGAACCCAGTCCAGGCTAGCCTAGATCAGCTGATACTAGAAACAAATGCGAGAAATAAATGTTTATTGTCCTAGGACACTGATGTTGCATGCCTGGTTGCTTTGCAACGGTACTGTACCCTTAGGTAACTGATAAACCGACACAGGTACTGAAGGATTGCCAAGATTTATATTATCCCTTCTGCTTTATAAAGAACTCATAGTTTATAACTAAATATTTCACTAAACTATGACAAATTAAGTAATAAGAAACAGCTTACTGATTTATTATTTTCATAACACATTAATTATTCGTGATTGACATCATTTTAATCCTAATGACTGCCTTTGGCAATCTCCTTATATATAATTTATTTCCTCGAGCCTTTTTATAATAACACTTGAGAAGTGTATTAATACGTTTGTTTGAATTGAAACACGAAGGCAGAATTTTTCTGACAGAATGTGAGTCTGATTAGCTTGGGGATGCTTGGCTGATTAGGCTGTGGGGCAGACATTCTCCACAAATTCAATAGGTTAATTCTGCAATACCAAAATATTGACAAAAATATATTTAAAGCATATAATAAGATCAAAAAGAATTTAATACAAAAATATTGTATTAAAAAGAGTGTAATGAAATAGCATTTTGATTTGTTCTAACCCTTTTGGGTATATTGGGTTAAATAATTCACCACTAAATAAAAGAATAATAGGTATAATTTATAGTCATTTGGTATGTGTTTGTAAAGTTTTTGTTTGTTTGTTTTTTGGTTTACATCCCAGATATTGAGAAAGCATGGACAATGATGACTGGGCAATAAATCATATTTCAAATTATGTACTTTCTAGTTCTTTGCTATTGCCAATTCAAAATGGGTCTTAATTAAAAATTGCTAAAAATAATTTTTGGTGATATATCACTGGGATTTTGGACTTCAAATATGTGTCAACCAGACTATAATTAAAAATAATTTTTGATGATAGATCACTGTGATTTCTGATATTTAAGGAATTGAGTGACACATCTATGAAAAAGAAATAAAACTTCCTCCCATTCCCCTCTGCTGATTTTTTTGAAAATAATTTCTCGGTGTTCACATCTATAAAATCAAAACAAATCAAAATACAATTCACGCAGGACTCTGTCCCACTCTGCAATTTCTTACACATTCACAGAGATAAGAACTAATTGAAAAAAATACCACTAATCTCAATAAGAAATGTATTTCTAATAAAATTCTACTTTTGACAGTCAGAAATTATATAGCGATATCAATACTATATTTATGATGCACAGTAATAATTGTAATGACTCAAGCCAGAAAAAAATTTAATATTTATAACCCTTTAAAGAATTTTCCACTTTTCATATGTATCTTTTCTTTGCAAAGAATAAAGGAAAGATTATCAATAAAAGTCTTTCAAGAACGAAAAATAAATTATATTAAGATAAAATTTTATTGTTAAACAATGGAATGGAAATATGAGTTCAAGGGGAAATAAAAACCAAAGATGTGAAATTCCTAAATGTCAAAGAACAAATTGTTGATGTATTGTTTTGAATTGTGATATTTGAATTTCACTAGATATTTAGAAGAGTATTATAACCCTATTTTAAAATCAAATGCCATAAATTATATCTATTTAAACTCATTAAGGAAAATCTTAGATGTCAAGTAAAAAATGTTCAAGAGGATACAAAAGTTATTTTAGGCTCTGGGAAGCTCTGCCACTCTGTAAACAAGCATGAGTATGGATAACGCATATGAGATGAATAGGCCAATACTTACAGATAAAACCCTGACACATTATATTTATGGATCGTGGCTAATTTTTTCTGGGCATTTATCATGTTGCAAGTGCTATTCTATCTACATTCAACAACTCATTTAATCTTCACATTACATCATGAGGTAGACACAACTGTTAGCCAATTTTACAGATTAAAACTGGGACTCAGAAGGGCTAATTAATGCACCCATGGTTATATAGTGAGTGAGATTGGCATAAAAACACAGACGGTCTGATTTAGTATCCCACTAAGTTTGGAAACTGCCCCAGCCTTTCCCCTTTTCGCTTTCCTGGTAACCCTTCCTCTTTTCCCGCAAAACTTTCATTAATGCCTTCTACCACTCACTCCACTCTGTACACATAAATAAAAAATAGGAAAGATATATGCTAAAGATTAACACTGATGAGGGGTTATCCAGTGATTTTTATTTTTTTCTTTCTTAATTACTGACATTTTCTAAATTATGAGAAAAAAAATTGTCAGGTTAGCTCATCATTCAGGTTCAGCAAATAGTCATTTCATTTCCCCCAACTCCATGGAGAAGCAAGCATCCCTATCCCATCAGAGCTGGGCTTGGCCAGGGAACTTGCTTAGGCCAGAGGAATGTGGGAAGAACTGATTGAGTGCCAGTCCTAACCCAAGGCTTCAAGAGGCATCTCTCATGTATACCCACTCACCTAGGCGCTCTGACCTCTGCCAGGAGAAGATGTCTCAGGTAACTGTACCCTCCAGCTTGGGTCCACCCACAGAGCGTAGCCAGAAGCAGAGATACCCTGGTCTACCTGTAGAAATGTGAGAAAGAAAGACATGCCAGCTGTATTTTGGGGTCGGATTTTGCACCACAAAACTGGCAGAGAATATGCCTACTGCATTTTAAACTCTCTACTTTATCATGCATCATACACAGTTTCTTTCCTCCCAAAATAACAAACTTATGAACTGCCCCTTTCAGTACTTCGGAGTTTTCAATCACTGACATTACTCATGAATCCCCACTGTTTTTGTTCTGTGAACATCGAATTCATTCATAGGTGTTTATTTATCCACGTAAATTAGATGTTGATACAACAAAGAAGAACTAGAGCTAGAAGTCATTTCCTAAAGCACTTACATTCTGCACTCTTCCTCTGCACAGCCTTGCTGTACCCCATATGGAGAAAGCTGGCTGTGCAACTCCATTCTGTCTGCACTTAAAACAGCCATGGGTTGCGAGGAGAAATCCTGCTGGCAGCAAACAGTGAGGTGCGATTTCAACTTTCTGGCAGTTACATGCACTTGGTTAATGACCTTGCACAATGTGGTTCTGTTTTTCAGTGTGCCTCTAGTAGGAGGGAAATCCAGGCTTTTTTTTTTTAATTTTGATTTGTGATTATAAAACTTTGGAGATTTATCACTTCTCCAACTAGTGTCAGGTGGTCATTTTCCTAAGTGAGACGCAATCCAGATCAGCCTGTCTTTTGTAAGAGTGAGGCATGGCTGTGTGTTTGGGAATGAGAATCAAACTGTAACTGAAGGTTTTTTGTTGTTTGTTTACTCATTATCCTGGCCTGTTTATACAGGGAGTTTCAAAAAAAAAAAAAAAGAACCGAGACACAATGCATCTGAGTTAACCAAAGAAGCCACCCGCAATTCAGACACCAGCAGTCAACTGACTGAGATAGAGGGTGGGGATGACGCAAGGTTGCTAACAGATGGCTTCCTAACAGAGGACTGGCAGGCTGGGCTATGTTCAAGCTTAAGCTCTTAGTCTGTTATTATTCTCATGACGTCCCAGTTTGCTTGACGAAACACCATTGGAGATCATCAATCACTGAGAGAGTCCAGGATAAAGCTTCTAGGAAGTTGCCTCCTGCTCTTCAAAGAGAAGACATTTACCAGGGATTGTTGATTAGAAGGCATTTCAATGGAAAATATTCCTTCTGCAAAGGGAGGCTGTGCCTTTAATTATCTCACTTGGTAGGCAGTCTCTACAGTTAAAAGGTGTATATATATATACACATATACATGATATATCTGTATCATTAGTGGGGCAAAATTCTAAAGTCAGATTAAAAATAATGATTACAGATTAAAGGAGTAGTTAATGATCATTTACGAGTTCTATAATTTATTATTTTTGACAGAAACAACTTCTTTGAAAGGAAATAACATTAATAAAGCCTTTCAGGTTTGACCTTTTAATGGCAATAAAATTGAGTTATATAAATTCTATTAATGGTAATGGATGATTTCCAGCTAAATCGCTCTCTGACATGATGGAAAACTGCTCATTTCCAGAATCACTTTCTGTAAAGGAATTGTTGAAAATGGTTTAGTTCAGTGAAGTCAGTTAACTGAGATTATCTGTTTTTAAGCTACAACAAAAATAAGTAGAAAAATTGTGATACCGGTCCTGTATTTTGTGATGTAAAAGAACTTCTGAGCAAGGTAATTAACTTCCAAAGGCAAAGGTGTTTTTTTGCAATTCATGTACAGCACAGTGCCTGACAAAAACATTTTCAACAATGTCTTCTTAAACGAAATCTACTAGACCTCTTTAATTTTTCTGTTTATTAGAGAAGTTATTAATTTGATAGCTGATCTCATCCTGTTTATAATTTTTTCTTGAATTTCTAATTTAGAAAGGAAAGAGCATCCATTTTAAAAAAGGAAGGAATTTCTAATATTTAGTGAGGAGTAATCAGATATAAACATCAAGCACAATTCAACTGAGTCCAGAGGCTACCACGATCTCACATTCCCTGTATTCCGAAAATAGGAGAAAAGAGAAAATCATATACTGCTAAAATTTAATCAATCTGGCAACTGGCATGTAGTTTTATTTTTGGTTGGCAGAAGACAGAAAACTTTAAACATTTTATAACATGAAATAACATTAGGATCACCATTAATTGGTATAAATATCTCCTTTTACTTTTCAAAATGGTTCTGAATATCTTGTAGAATAAGGTGTACCAAATTTGAAATAAATTATGTTGAATTTTACCTCTGAGTTTTAACCAAGACACATTGAAAGAGTTGGTGACATGAAAAAAAAGGAAGGAATTTCTAATACTTAGTAGGGAGAGTTACTGTTATATTAAGTAGACATTTGCCTTGGAGGTGAGAAGTTTGCATGAAAGGGGCTGAAACAGAATCACAGCCAAAGCTGTTTGCCCAGATATGAACTCTTGCGGCTGTGAAGAGGGCATAGAGGTCAAAGGCTCAGTCTCCAGACCTGCTCTGTTTTTATTAGATCTATGATGCTGGGCTTATTATTTAAACTTCTAGTTTCAGTTTCTCTGAGCTACCTAAGTCACAGAGTTTTTGTGGAAATGAATTAAGTAATGTTTGTGAAGTGCTTAATGCCATGCTTCAAATAGAGTAATGTTACCCTCTACTGTTTCTAGGGAGGATTCAGAAGTTAACTTTAGATACCAATCTACTGGATATTTCACCTGCAGAATTTAACCTAAGGCCACGAGGTTTGCTACTACTGTTCATCAGCTCATTGCAACAGATGTGTCACTGGTCAGACCCAGTAGGAGATTCTTGACTTGAAAGGGACATGAGGTATTGGACTAAGGTGGGCATTTCCAGGTCTGAGACTTACTCAAAGGTGCTACGAGCTATAAAAATGGCATAGATGATAAATGGGCAACATATTTTGTCTAACTTTGGTTTTATCCTTGTACCTAACATGATGCATATATATATTCTTCTTAGGTGAGACTCTTACAATTACCTGTGCAAACACCTACCAGTCTGATGTCAAGGTTTTTTGTTTTTGTTTTTTTTTTACATCTTTATTGGAGTATAATTGCTTTACAGTGGTGTGTTAGTAGCTTCCCTCTACTCAAACCAGATTAAAAGCTTTGCCCTCTAGGGCAGGGAATTGGGATACAGACAGGTGTTATAGAACTGCTGTAGGGCTTTTTCAGATTCTGGGACCAAGGTTTCATATTGTGCATGTATTAGGTTCCTCAATACACAGGGGGTTGAAATAGTTAAAAACTAATTGTACAGAAGCAAAAGTAGAGGTTAGAGATTTTAATCGCCTGTCTTTGGTCACTCCCTAAGTGTCTGTCAGTCAGTCAACATTTACTGAGGACTTTCACATATGAGACTTTTCCTGTGGTAGAAAGATAGTATAGATCAAGGCTTCTAGAACTCAGGATCTGTTTCTGGCAGATATCAGAGGTAAATATGATAATTACAGGAAGAAAACTTCCTGGATGTTAGGTTCTCCTGAAAGGGAGCAGGACCCTGTGGTCCTTGCCCTCCCCCACCCCATGTCCTCAGCCTGCCTTTTGTCTGTGGAAAAACTTTAGCGGAAGAATAAGTTTAATCAGAGAAGTGAGAAAATGCAGAAACAAGGGAAAACAGTCAAAGGAGACCAAATAATCATCATCATTAAGCATAGTCAAGGACCTTTAGTTCCTCCTTAAGGATTATAGATAATATTCTGAGCCATCTCCTGTGAGCTGTTCTGCAGATACTGAAGCCCCACCAGGTGAGGATGACTACATGAGGACCAAACTGAAGCCATGACATAAGCTACTCCACTTCACACAATTCCGAGAACTGGCCGCAAAGAAATGGGAACAAACCCTGGAACTAAAGATTGACTGTACTTAAAACAGCCAAGGTGACACTGATCAGACCACCACGTGACTGGTTTCAAGATGACTGTCTGACTGTGCTGTTTTGCTCTCTCCCTCCGCCTACAACCCCGAAACTCTCCTTTAAAAGCCCCTGTCCCCTGAGTAGCCATCGGGAGTTGGTTCTCAGACGGGAGCCCACCCTCTCCCCCAGTAGCCAGCCTCCGACATAAAGTAAGCTTTCCATTCCTACCAACACTTGTCTCTTGAATTGGCTCTCAAGAGGCGAGCAGCTGGACCTGGGTTTGGTAACACTCCCAGTTCTATCCTTCAATCCTGATCACCTTCATTGTTCCATTAATTATTCTTCATCTATATTGCTGTAGTGCTGTAGGATAACGACATTATCAGTCATTTATTTCTCTTCCTGTGAGCAATTTTTTTTTTTTTTTTTTGCGGTACGCGGGCCTCTCACTGTTGTGGCCTCTCCCATTGCGGAGCACAGGCTCCGGACGCGCAGGCTCAGCGGCCATGGCTCACAGGCCCAGCCGCTCCGCGGCATGTGGGATCTTCCCGGACGGGGGCACGAATCCGTGTCCCCTGCATCGGCAGGCGGACTCTCAACCACTGAGCCACCAGGGAAGCCCCCCTGTGAGCAATTTTTGATAGTAAAGACAATGGGAAGAGTCAGGAAAGCTATGAGGTACCTCGGAGAGAGGAGAGAGAAAAGAGCCTATCACCAAGAGAGGAGAAACAGGCAGTAACACAAGTCAGGGCAGTAGTGTGGCTTATGCCGGGAGATCCAGCGGGTTCTAGTTAATTCCAACTCTGATATGGGGCAAGGTGTTTTCTTTACAACTCCCACTGCTTGTGGGATGGCGTAATGGTACAACCTTTGAAAAATATTTTGGCAGTTTTGCACAAAGTCAAATATACAGTTTCCACATGGCCCAGCCATTCCACTCCTAGGTATTTACATAAGGGAAACGAAAGCATTTGTCTACACAAAGACTTATACATGAATGTTCATAGCAGCTTTTTTTGTAGTAACTAAACACTGAAATGTCCATTTACAGTGAATGGATAAACAAGCTGTGGTACATCCATACCTTGGAATACCACTCAACAATAAAAAGGAATAGAACATTGACAATGAACATCATGAATGAACTACAAAATAATTATGCTGTGTGAAAGAATTCAGACAAACAAAATATTCTATGTGATTTCATTTGTAGAATATTCTACAAAATGCAAACTACCTGTAGTGGCAAAAATATATCAGTGTTTACCTTAAGACGGGAGGACTGGAGAAAGGGTTTACAAAGGGGCGTGAGGAAATGTTTGGATATGATGGATGTGTTCAGTGTCTTGACTGTGACGATGATGATGATGATGTGTATGCGTATTAAAATTTATCAAATTTTGTATATTAAATATATGTCATTTATTATATCTATTCTACCTCAATGGGGCTGTTAAAATATGCTTAAAAAATCTTCAGTGGAACACTTTAATATGGCTGTCATGCCTGCCACCCCACATTTTGCCCTCTAAATTCCAGCTACACTGAAACTCTTTCAGTGACTCATACTGAGGCTCTCAAAACCCAGTGTTTTCTCTACGTGGAGTGTACCTGCTGCCCACAACCTAGGTCATCCTACTTACCTTCTACTTCTCAGCAAGAGATCATTGCCTTCAGATACTCTTCCCTAGCTCCACAATAATGGATTTGGCCCTCCCTTCTTGGATTTCTCCTTTTATAGCATGTTATTACAATTCATTTAAAATACTGTTTCTTTTCTTTTACACGCCACCAGAATGTAATCTCCAGAGCCAGGTATCACATCTGTTTGATTTACCACCGTATCCCCCAGCAATTAATCCTATGCCTGACACAGTAGAAACTTGAAAAATATTTGGTGAATGAAGGGA
This sequence comes from Grampus griseus, assembly GCF_964374135.1. NCBI lineage: Eukaryota > Metazoa > Chordata > Mammalia > Artiodactyla > Delphinidae > Grampus > Grampus griseus. The sequence goes on along the minus strand of NC_139003.1, from coordinate 26,589,909 downwards.
CTTATGTATGAAGGGAACGACGTTTTTATAATGAGGACAAGTGTTCTAGGGCACTGGCGGTGGTGCAGGTGGGGACCCAAGACCCTGAGTCCCTGAGGTCTGCACACAGGAGCTTCACTGGGGAGTGTTCTTGGGAACAACACTTGTGAGGAAACAGGGAAACGGGACTGGGCAGAGGGAGAAGTTTAACGGGGACACGTTTGTAGCAGTAACCTCCCTGGTCCCATCGGGCACTTCAGTTGGGGGATGGATCTTCCAGTTGCCCAAAGAGAGGCAAGGGGGCTGGGCCTCTGTATCTCCCATGTCAGTACTCCATGGATTAAGTGAAACCTTCATGAGGCAACTTACTTCTGTCAGGGAAATTTCCAGAAAAGGCTCAGCTGTGAGCCCTCCGCCTCCAACACACACATGCTCTGGGGGATGAGAGTCTTGAATCTGGAAGGGGAACTGGGCCACAGAGGGATGCACCACAGAGGTGACGGGGCAACACACTTCAACAGGAGACAAAGGCTTAGACTTGGCTTATGGGGGCAAACCTCGTGATGGCTTTGGAATCCAAGCGAGTAAAATGTCATGTTCTGAACACTTTTCCTTTTATGAAGCTGCTGCTCTCAGAACTGTTTCTAAAATGCAGCGTAGAAAGCATTAAATTAACCTTTTCAGCTAAAGAAGATAAACTAGAAGTGTCAAATGACTTGTGATTTAGAGTCTTCTGACAGAAATAAGCATTGGCTTCATAGAGAAGAAAATTCAAGAGATAGCTGTTGAGCTAAGAGGAATGGCATTCAACTGCTACAGGATTTTGTAACTACACAAATAAATTTTAGGAGGAAAAACTCTCCAGTGGTGAGTTAAATGTGAGTATATTTTCCCCCTCGCCTGCAATGCATTTGGATCCTCTGCTTTCTTCTGTGACATCAAGATCACTTCCTAGGAAAAACGTGACTACTTCTACCAGTTTCCACATCCTTCTGTTAAAAACAAAACTTTTTCACAGTTCAGAGCAAAATTTGCTCCATAAATTATTTTCAATTTTTTTTTTTTGTAATTGAAACTGAATTTTTCACAGATGGCAATAAAAATAACCCATTTAAAAAATCTCTTCTTCTAAAAGGGAATACTGGGACACTGTTACCAGTGAAATGGTTTCTGTTTATTTTATTCTGGTTTCATCTCCTTCTGCTATTCAACTCTCAATCTGGCCTTTGCATGGAGAACAGAGGATGCAAAATATGACAGAAGGACAAAGAGTGATCAAATTGTCATTATGATTAAGACAGAAAATTGTAAATCAAACACTTAAGTTTTTTAAAATGAAAGACAATTTTCAATAAGACTTGAATAATAGATTTGTTTGTTCAAAGGTTTTATACTGATTTAAAAACTAGCAGTACATCACAGAGGTTGAGGATAAGTATCTGACAAACCTTATTTACATCCTAGCTCTGCCACTTAGTAATTTTGTGACTTTGGGCAAATACTTAAATTATCTGTCTCAAATTCCTCATCTATAAAAGAGAAAGTAACAGTATTTTTATCGGGTCCTTGCAGGAATAAATTTGGTACTATATATGGAAATATATTGTAAACTACCGAGAACTATTCATATATAAGGGACCTAGAGACCTAGAAAGGAATCCTGTTCTCTAGATCAGTTACAACCATTCATATCATTTTTAAAAAAACATGTTAAATTATATTTTGTGTACTTAACATTATAAATATAATTAAAGTATTACATATCAATAACATATGAAAATAATGTTTTTCCAAATATTGGTAGGGACATACCCATTAAAAAAGATTTTCTTAGGCAATGAGATTACCATCAGACCTAGCAATAAAGTGCTAACGTGGGCTGTGATATGCATAGACCCTCATTTTATTAAACCAGATACGCATTTGTTAGGGGTACACTCTAATTACTATTCAGGGGTTCTTAACCAGGAGAAGATATTAGAATCACCTCTTGGGCCAATGTAAACATACACAGATCTGGGTCTCCACACCAAGATGCTGTTCAGTGGTTCTTCTGGGTCTTATAAATTGGTCTCCTTAAAAGTCTTCCACCAACTATTCAGATGAGAAATCTTATGTAGGAATGATCACAAAGGAATCATACCTCCTTTTTGCCTTTTACTTCACTCCTGAACTGGAGTTGAGATATTTATCAAACCCAGAATGCCGTGCAGCCATGAGATTCAGGAGAAGTTGGCCACTCCCGTGTCTGTGTGATGGGTTCTCTTTGAACGTCACTTGGGACTCCCTCTTTTAAGGACCCCTACTACTCTTTCTCCCCCATTTGGTTAATATAGTCTGAAGCATTTTCCTCGCTTGACCTTAAAACTTGATGCTCAAAGTGACGGTCATTAGCATCATCTGGGTGCTTGCTGGAGATGCAGAATTTCAGTCCTACTAGAGAGTGAAGCCAACTTGGAATCTGAAATTTAACAAGATCCTCGGTTGGTTTGTGTGCACATTAAAGTTTGAGAGGCGCTGTGATACAAAGCCAAGTAGAACCCAGAGGAAAGATCATGGAGTGCATGTTATTGAGCAAGAAACTATGTTATTTTGACTCTTTTCATGGAGTGTTTTTCCCCTCAAGGTTTGTTTAATTGGTTGGTTGATTGATTTGGCATCAGAACTAAAAATAGAAGAAAGGGGTTGAAGTTAGGTGAGGCCTTAGGCCAGAGGAGGTAAAGAAGCTCTTGAAACCTGTCATTCATCCCTGGTCTTGAAGGATAGGAGTTTGGAACAGGGCACTTAGTAATGCAGAGTGGGCCGCTGGCTTTGTCCTCTATGTAAGCATCTCCGGGAGCCCTGGTGGGGAGGCGTCAGCTGGCGGACGATTTAGTGATTCACGGTTTCAGCCGTCAGAGGCAGAACCAACGGTAAAAATGGGACTCTGCCTGCATTTGCATTCTTTTTTTATCATTGAGAATATATTAAACAATAAATCATTTTGCTGTTTTTAATGACAAAAACATTATCACTCTTATCATTAATAAAATGTGCTCTGACATCAGTGATATAGGGGTGTTTCACGGCTCTCCCTTTAACATCAGTGGGTGGGAAGAGAAGAGAGTGTGTCACAGAATCATGTTTAACTGTTTCTAAACTCTTTTTATTTCATTATTTTTAATTCTCAGTTCCTACGCTGTTTAAGGAAATGAAGCAATCCAATATGGTCCTTCTATAGCACCGTTATATGAGTGGATATGTGTACATTTTACCATGTGTAAGTTCCAAGCTAGCTTAAATAAAACCAAATTCTGAAGAGAGAATGAGATTAATCCATCTTGGGTCAGATATCTAGTTCTGATCTAATCAGCTATGAGCTGAAGATAGGGGATATATAGTATAAATAAAGATGAGGAAGTCTCACTTCTGTGGGCAGGGTGGCGGTTCCAAAGAAGAGGGGCTGGGAAGATAATCAGTGGGTACCATATATCTACCATCCATCTATCATTATAGATCATCCTAACTAGATTTGGCATCAACAACCACACCAAACAAATGAAGGCTAAATATAAGTTCATATTGTGAGTCCTGTAACAAGCATGATGAACCTCGTCAAAGGTAGATTTGTATTTATATCCTTTATATGATTCCTATGAAGGCATTTCTGCTTTGTGGCTATTTGTAGCAGAGCAACCAAAGAAGCTTTATTTTTCTGAAACAATCGTTACACCTTTTGGCCACCATTCTTCTGTAGCTTACTAGTTGCTATGTGAACCTTTCTGCTGCTCAAGAATCCCAGCTGCAAAGATTTCCAATAGTATCCTGCTATGATGTCTCAGGGCTGCATCAGACCCTTTTAAATGTTTGCAGCTGTTCCTTTTCCAAGTGACTACTTCGGAAAAAATACCACGTTTGCCCCATATTGGGCCATTTTAACAGAATAGACTGCCTTTTAAAAAAGTCTGTTACCAGATTACTGACATTGTTACATAAAAATGATCATTTTTCTAAATACTTTAGAAATTGACATGCCTATATTTTAATGCCTGTAGCCCTGTTCTCCCAGATGATTCCTACAAAATAGTTGCTGCCCTGTGTGCAATAACATGGCTCTTTGAGATGGGCATGTACTTTGTTTTGCCCCATCTACCTCCACGTTGGAAAAAAGGTTTACACTAATGACCCACATCTTTCACCCTCACTTTCTGGCTAACAACAAAGATTGGCTAAAAATCTAGCTGGATTTAAGGGCTGAGGCTTTCAGCCATGGAGCCAGTAAAGTGACTGACTTCGGCAGTAATTAGAGATGCAACATTCTTGGACAGTAATGTCAGGTGGTTATGACAAGGGTCTCTCCAGGTATTGCAGAGAGTTTAGTCAACAGCCCAATTGGAAATTCTGCCAACTTGGCTACAACAATGCTACAGACATCTTGTCTTCTCGTCGGAAGCCAGAGTTTCCAAGGCTCAGAATGATTCACAAGGACACTCAAATCTAGCTTCTTCTTAGGATCCCTGCTGCTGTTCAGAGTGCAGCATTGTTATTCACCCATCCATTTACTTATTTACCATATTGGGAAAAACATGTAGAATGACATCAGTGATCATAACAGATGAGGATGGAGGGAGAGAGAATAACCCCCAAAGTATATGCTCCCCAACCCCTGTGCTTATTACCCCATGGGCTTCAGAGCTAGTTCTCTGAAGTTACATATACTTAACTTATATTCTAAGAATTGGTCAAATAATATGGCTGATAAATCATCAAGGCAATCAGAGCAAAAGATTCTGAGGAAACGACCAAAATCTCTATTTTTTCATCTGAATTACCAGTTCTCATATATATGAGAAATTTAAGACTGTCACTGATGGTCAAGATCTTTGTTGAAATGCAGATTCCTGAGACAGGAGCTTCTGATTCTGAAGTATCAGGAGTGGGCCCAAGAATCTGTATTTATTGTAAAGTTCCCAAGATGATTCCTATGCAGCCAGACCTACAAACATCCTTTGACTGAAGTTTGGGAATGAGACTATCTAAAATTAATCTGGTTAATTCAGGGTGGCAGAGGGGAAATCAATCAAACAAGTTGTTTAACGGAAGTTTGTACTTCAGGAGATACACTGATTGAATGAATTTCCTTTTTTTAAAATCGTCAGTTTTGTTGGCACCATACAAACAAAAAGGAGGGCTTTAAAAAAAATCTCCTTAAATAAAAATGAGTGAAAAGGCAAATTTGATCAACTGAGTTACGAATGTCAACAACATTTGAAGAAACCCTAAGAATTGTGTCAGACAAAAACAATGATTCTTGCTGTTCCTTCTTTCTGCCTGTTACCTCTAAATAGAAATAAGATTTACTTTATGTCTGCCTTGCTGGAACATAATGGTTACCTTCCTGGATAAGCATCAGAATATACAATCAGTGGCTCAGTGAGACTAATCTTTACAGCAAACTGTCCTCCCCACCAACCTCATGGGATGTTGAAAGAGCAATGTCACAGCTTTGCATATTCCATGGCTCGAGTTGTCAGGGGGTGAGCCGTTAACTGAGGCAGCCAACTGCCTGTGAGTCCGGAGCACTCCTTCTCTCTTTCAGTCTTACCTTTCAAATTTAAAATGTTTGGGTTTTCTCCAGGGAGACATTTCACTTGACAATATGCCCCAGGAAATCAAAGAAACATGGAGGAAAAGAAGGCAAGCATGAGAGAGTAGACCTTTCCTTCCCTGTCACCCTGGGGTTCTCTAGTGCACGTGATTCTCCCCACCTATGAGAGCTCACCCCCTAGAACTGAAGGGATGGAAGGGATCCTTAAAGAAAGTCACAATGACAATTATGAGTTTTCTTTGAGAGCCATATATGTGTTTAGGATAGATGAGGTGTCAGGAGAGAAACTTGATTTCAGTAGAGCTTCTCAGGAAGATCTCAGTGTATTTTTATCTGGAATGGGGACTAAAATACTGTATGAAGAAAACTAAAGTATAAGAATTTTATCAGGGCTTCCCTCGTGGTGCAGTGGTTGAGAGTCCGCCTGCCGATGCAGGGGACACGGGTTCGTGCCCTGGTCCGGGAAGATCCCACATGCCGCGGAGCGGCTGGGCCCGTGAGCCATGGCCGCTGAGCCTGCGCGTCCAGAGCCTGTGCTCTGCAATGGGAGAGGCCACAACAGTGAGAGGCCCATGTACCGCAAAAAAAAAAAAAAAAAAAAAAAAGAGTTTTATCAGATAAGGATTTTCACTGGCTTACTGTGAGTACTGTTTCTACTACTTTTATCACTACTACTGGAGGCTAACATTTACTGAGTGACAACCGTCTGCCAAGCAAGGGGCCAGGCGCCAAAAATTTCTCCCCACACCGTCTGACTCTATAAAAATTAGGAAATGAAATCTCATGCAGTGTAAACCCATCAGTGGTTCTTCATATAGCCAGTGGAGGAGTCTGAATTTGAACCCAGATCCATCTTGGCTCCAAAGGCTAAAATCTTCTTGCTTGCCACATACTACTATTTTTCCAAATATAATGATACAGTAAGTGTTATCATTTACTGAATACCCACCAAGGGCCACACACTTTGCATATATTATTTTATCCTCATCACAAGGAGGAAATTAAAACATAAGTAACTGACTTAAGGCCACATAGGCTGTTATTTGCAGAGATGGAATTTCAATTTCTGTCTATGTACCTCATTTTCTTTTTTCCAACACAGGCTAGGTGTGCTGGAAGCAGAGGTGGGTGTTTGGATTGCTTGCTTTGGAAAATATGTTTCATCAATAACATAAAGTTCATGAAAAAGAAAAACACTCGTCTTTCTATCCTTTCCTTTTGCATCCCTTCTACAATCATATCAAAAAAGACTCTTGTTCTCTCCGATTAACTCTTCTATTTTTGTTAGGAGATGAAGGCAAACTAGTGATGGAAGGGAAAAATAAGAGATTTTTTGTTTAGCCACAGAAAGGCCAATTTTGTCTTAAAGATATTTAAGCCACCAAACCCCTCCCTTCATGAGCTGAGAATATTAATTTGAATTCCTGCAGAGGAAAAATTAATCGTTTTGCCTATGGGGAGAATGTGGTGTTTCTTGGAACATGTGAATCCTTCCATTAATTTAATGGAAACTCAAAGTGAGGGAAGTCTCTGGAAGACACATTCTATGATAGTCATCATAAATCTTGTAAGAAACCAAAGTATAAACTGGACACAAGCACAACTCAAAGTTCTAAGCAGAGTCGAATGATTATTGTCAAGAAAGTGTGGAGACTTCCCTGGTGGCGCAGTGGTTAAGAATCTGCATGCCAATGCAGGGGACACGGGTTCGAGCCCTGGTCCAGAAGATCCCACATGCCGAGGAGCAACTAAGCCCGTGTGCCACAACTGCTGAGCCTGCACTCTAGAGCTGGCAAGCCACAACTAATGAGCCCACGTGCCACAACTACTGAAGCCCGTGAGCCTACAGCCCGTGCTCTGCAACAAAAGCCAACGCAATGAGAAGCCCGTGCACCACAGCGAAGACCCAATGCAGCCAAAAATAAATAAATAAATTTAAAAGTAAAAAGAAATTGTGAATTTTGCCTTTTGCTTTGTAGAACTAATTGCGTACTCTGCCTCCGTTAACAAACTGACACAAGGTGGGTTCATCAAAGTGGGTTGCAAAGCAGTGTGTAAATTAACTATGGGGTCTTTCAACATCCAGTGCATTAAAGAAGAAATCTGTGGGAAAATGTTAAAAACTTGTTCAGAAAGTTAACTGAGGCAGCCAACAGTTTAGAGATATCTGCCTGTGGAAAACAAGACGACCATCTGCAGCTTAGTAAATGTGTGGTGGGTGAATTCCAGAGTGATGCTGGGTGAGATTTGCAGGCTGTTCCGTACATATCACCAGTCATAGCTGTGATAGTATTTTTTTCTGTTATAGCAATTCCTTTTTTGATACTCACAGGGCTTATGTCAAGAAAGAAAATGTTCTTCCTTCCTATAGCTCCTCATTAACCTATCTTGTCAGCACATCCTGCTTTCTTGAGATTAAAAAAAAGAATCTAGGGCTTCCCTGGTGGCGCAGTGGTTGGGAGTCCGCCTGCCGATGCAGGGGACACGGGTTCGTGCCCTGGTCCGGGAAGATCCCACATGCCACGGAGCGGCTGGGCCCGTGAGCCATGGCCGCTGAGCCTGCACGTCTGGAGCCTGTGCTCCGCAACGGGAGAGGCCACAACAGTGAGAGGCCCACGTATCGCAAAAAAAAAAAAAAAAAAAAAAGAATCTAGTGAATTTTTTAAAATGCTAATTTTTGTTTTCCATCCCTATGAAAGAAGAGGAATACAAATTCTTGGCTCTGCTAGGTTTGTTGCCCTGATTATCAAACCACACTTCACATTCCTGTTAACAAAATGACACACTTGGTAAGGGGACCACCTAGCAGCTTCTATTTTGTCCTTGAAATTCCTAAACTCTTAGGAAGAAAAGAAAACACAGCTCCAAACTCAGTTAGGACTGGCTTAGCTTTAAATTCAGTGAATAATTACATTTCTATGTTAGTGGTCTCTTTCTGCCTTCCTCTCTACCCACCCCTCCCTCTACTATATATGTGTGGATGTGTGTGTGTTTGTGGATGTCTGTCTACTCGATGTGGAAGAAGGGGCCATCAATTTTAAAAAAGCTCAAAACCTACCCTTCCTGCTGTCTCCAGGGAGCAATCAAAAAGCAATGGTTCATTTTATCACTCGATAAAAATGTCAGTATATCATATAGGGCACTATATTAAAATATATTGGAATTTCCCATTTTAAAATATGGAGCACATAGTTATTATTCCAGTTTGGAAATTATCCCGTCGTGTGGCCTGGGACACGTCACATACGTATAACATCTACATGCATGCTTGTGTTTGCACCTCCAATGTTCCTCTCTGTGAAGGAGATTGGGCTACTGTTTAAAGCCTGAGTAGAATCACTTATTGTTCAGCTGTAGCCACTCCCCCACCCACTTCTTTGGGAGGAGCATGCTTGTTCTCTTTGTGACCTGCTCCAGCCAATGGAGTTTGAGAGAAGTAACCGTGTGTGCGTTCTGGCAGGAGAGCCTAAATATTAAGAAACATTGTATGTTTTTATTCATGTATCTGGGGTCTTCCAAACTTTGTCATTAGAAGAACATCCCGAAGTAGCTGCAGGCCTAGAATGAGACTCATAAAGCAGACCTGGAAGGACCCACAGCGTGAGGCAGAGGCTCAGAAGTCCCACTGCCAGCAAACAGGCAAAGCCATGCTAGGTGATCTGTAAACAAGAGAACAATGGGAACATATGTATATGTATAACTGATTCACTTTGTTATAAAGCAGAAACGAACACGCCATTGTAAAGCAATTGTACTCCAATAAAGATGTAAAAAAAAAAATTAAAAATTAAAAAACAAATTCTGAAATCCAATGTTAAGGCAGTTATGGCCAATTAAAAATAAATTATATAGACCAAAGATTAACCCCAAACTTTATGTTTTTTGCTCTTAGGTAATTTGTCAGGAATGGAGTAAACTGTGACTGTGTCTAATATCCTCAAATGTAAAATGGGGAGAATAGCAGTACCATTTTATAGTGTTGTTCTCATAGGAATTAAATTAATAATAAAAATGGATGTAAAAGTGTCCTCAAAAAACCAAGAGAACAAATGGTTATCATTTTATGCCACGGGGTTTTGGGGTGTTTTGTTGCCCAGTGTTTAAAGTGGCAGTACAGGAGCAACATACCAGCATAGCTTATAGCATTAATATTCTGTGACTCTAATTCTATGCTTTACTGTGGATTATGCCTATCAACTACTTACTCATCTTAAAAAGGTGTAAGGTTTGCACGTGAATAATAATATGACTTCTTGGTAACTATCAGAGGTTTTGTTTTCCATGTATTTTTCTGTGTGTGCTTATGTAGTCTAGGCTTAATTCAGGGATTTGATATTAATAAACCAACTTCTCTGACAAGCACGTATTAGGAAGTCAGATGAGAAGTTATTTTGGGGGTGGTATCCTCAGCTCTAAAACTCTCTCCATCATGTTCTGACCAAGTTACTTGACTTCTTTAAAAAACTGGAACACATCCTATTTAAATATCTCCATTTTTCCCCTCTGACCTAGCATAGGCACGAAGGACTTGGAAATTTTGACAAATACACTAGTAGCCTCTGAAAAATCACGGTGGCGATTAGAATGGACATATCCACGTTACATCTTTTGCTAGTTTATTTTGTGCATTTAGATGGTTGATGCGGCAGATGATTTTGATGTGAGTAGCTCTCTAGATGACTATCTTGGGGGTACTGACATCTTCTGATTTATGTAGCTGGAAGTGGACCTGCAAGGTAGTAAATTCCACATTAGCATGAGCAAAAGGCAAATTGAGTGATAATCCCTGAACAATGCTGAGAAACTCTCAAATTCTTGCCTTCCGCTGTTAACGCCTCCTGTTCACAGGTCACTTCTTGCACTGCACTGAAAAGTGGCTCTTAAAGCCATATATTTGCACCTGCCTCAAGGAATTAACTTAGCTGCTCTCCTTGTTAGCATACTTTGTACACTTCATTACTTCAGAGACCTTGCTAAAAATGTGACCCTGTGTAGCTGTTGTTGCCTTCTTTGTGAATCGAAAGCTAACCAAGCCTAAGAGCTAGATTAAGTGGCATGGAAATTTAAGAAGACAGCTGGTGCCCTACTCTGAAATGGAAATACTACACTTAGATCTCATGTTTCATTCTTATGCAGTAGAGATATATTAAGCCCCAAGAGGAACAACACAACAGAATTCTTTCAGGCATCAATAATCTTTTTCTTCTATTCTTTAGTCATTGGAAACCTGGCCATAGATTGCAATTGGCCATTATGATAGGTAGGACAAGAAGGAAAATTATCTAACAAGCTACCTCTATCTATCTATCATCTATCTATCTACCTATCTCCTTCCCTCCCAATCTTGCTATCTAGAAACATGGAGGGGGGGGTAGCTTGTTTATTTTCTGAGATTAGGAACCCCTAATTTAAAAATCAGTCTAGGCTATTATGAATTGAAGATCAGATTTTTCTCTTATTAGTGCTGCTAGTAGGAAAATGCTTTATAGGTTTTTTCTTTGCAAACTGATTATGCTGTGCAGGAAAATAAATTCTTTAAGACTCATCCTCCATGAGCCTAAACCACAGATGACTTTTAAAATGACAAAAATTAGCACAAATGAAAGTGGGCTTTCATACTGGCTATTTTAAATATTCATGAAAAAGGCTGCTAATTTACTTTCGACTACTGTCCACATTTTCTGACATGGATATTTTCTGTCTGAATGCATATTTTACTTCTCAAGAAAGAGAACAGACAGTGGAAGGGAAATAGCATTATCGACTACCTACACCAAGAATTTTGCTCTGAGAACGATGTAGAATTTCTTCATTTAATTTTTTAAGGATTAACATTGCTATCAATCAGGATAATAATTTTATTTACCATTATTACACAACCTTCAAATAGAGAATTTGCATAGCTTTTACTCATCTATATTATATCACTGTAAAACTGGAATGGTGTTATTATTTATTATTTCAAGAAGGAAGACACAGGGTTTTAGGTATCATATCCAAGGCCATATAATATTCAGTGATCGAGACAGGCTTAATACGGTGTCTAGATGTCCCAAGCCATGCTTGGTATGTGGTACCTAAAGAGCTGACTTATTTCCCTATCTAGGAAAATGCTTAGTTTTCTGCTAACTTTCACTTATCGTAGATCTCAGCAGCAATCAGAGTTTAAACTCCATTATATCTCATAATAAAAATAACTGTCATCTCCTTTGCAGTATAACAAAAGTTCTTAGAGCAAAAACAATAATAATAATTTAGGTCTATTCTTCAGGCAAGTTTGAATTTGATTGCCAAAAATATTTCGCCCAACTCCACTGAAGCTATTAACTAGGCCACCCCTATTCTTATGTTTCATAGCACACTTTGTTACTTTTTCATGACTTTAATTTATTATTTGTATATCTAATCAATGTTTATATTCTCTACTGGAAACACAATGAGGTCAGGTATTATCTACCTTAAATAATAAATCCAGTGAATAGCAAAATTTTGTATATATAAAATGTCTTTAAAATGAATAAATCCCATCTTCTGCTAATCTTGGGCCTCTTGTTATTTGTGTATTTGCTTAACAAAACCAGCTGGTCATGTAGGAAGATTCACACTAACAAATATAACCCAAACTGAAATAATGAAAGTCCATGGATTTGATGTAGTTTTCCTGGAAATTCTAGCAGAGCTGGTGCTTAACTCCATTTATGGTGTATTGACATCTGTATTTAATGACCATTAAGTCTCCACCAAATTTATATGGGGGAATGTACCATATAGCCATTGTTACATTTTCCTTCTTGCCTTTGCAAATTTATGACAGTTAACATTCACTTGGTTTTCTCGGGAAAGACCAAGTTCAAGTCATCACTGCCTTTTCTCATGCATCTGTGAAAGTGTATGTATGTGTGCGACAGGAATAGCTCTCGTCCTGTCCTCAACATTAGTTACAGCCTAGACAAATGCTTCTGATGACTGGGATTTACCTAGATAACCTTCTGAGACCTTAATTTACTCTGTCTATAAGATAGCCTCTTTTGCCAATCAAATAGCAGTCTTCCTGATGGAAGCATTGACACTGACATGAGTTAACTTGCCCAACATTAGACATCTAGGAAGTTGATGAGCTAAGATCAAAATTAGGTTTATCTTATTCCATAGACTTAGCACTGGCTCATTATTTATACAACAAAGGTAATAACAGCGCTTGATTCAGGCCACAAGGATTATATTCATATAGGTCAAGCTCTGAGTACAGTCTTGCTAATTGTAAGTTAAGTAAAATCGATTCTAGCTATATACAACTCTACTGGTCATATGCAGTGCCTGAACCTGAAATAGGACAGCAACATGGGGGGAAGAAAATGGACACTTCATGCCAGTCAGGGATTGTTAACTCTATGTTGTAGGCAAGAAGTAGTTACTCCAGAAAATACAATACCAGTTCTTGCTCACCAAATAATTGGTTATTTTTATTCCTTTGTTTTTTCCCCTCTGATTCCAGCATATTTTAATGTTGGTGTTGTCCATACACTTAGAATGCCTCAAGTAATTAAGGTTGCCACAATAAATTCACTCAAAAACAAAAAAGATGTATTACAATTCTCCTGTGCTCCTCTGAACAGAAGTGAATTGTGTTTGGAGTTGCTGACATACTGGGGATGACTGTGGCTCTCTAGGTGGCTTCTTCATCAGAAGTGGCCTGAAAAGGGTGAAGAATGGTATCCTATTCTTTAGGAACCAACAGAGGCCAGATATGAAACCAGGCAAGAGGGAAGCATAACACCAAAGATGTTCTTATATAATATTCAGATTTAGCAGATGGAATAACAAAATTGAATGGGAAGCCCATTGAGCAAAACCATAGGGCAGGAAGCTGAAGCTGAAGGACAGACCAGTCAAGGGGAGACAGGTCCAGGAAGGTGACACAAGTTGTGGTATACACTGATCCTGAACGATGTCATAAAGGTTTAGAGCCAAACCCAAGTCATCAGAAAAAGAAAAAGTGGGAAAGTGAGAGAGAAGATCAAGTCAGCCAACCAGGCTGTTCACAGAGAAGGGAAAGGCCATTCAATGAGACAATTTTCACTGGCTTTGTCAGGGCTTAAGATTCAAAGGTGTAACTAGTGCTCAAGGGAGAGGGCTTACATCAGATTAAAGTCGTTTAACTACTCTGAGCCACATAGTCAAGAACAAATTTCTCTTTAAAGTAAAAATATTGAAAAAATAAAAAAAAAATATTGGATTTTTTCCAATAAACTAAAAGGATCATCTTTAGTTCTAAATTTCATCATAGAAACAAATGACAATGAAAACATGATGACCCAAAACCTATGGGATGCAGCAAAAGCAGTTCTAAGAAGGAAGTTTACAACAATTCAATCTCACCTCAAGAAACAAGAAAAATCTCAAATAAACAATCTAACCCTACCCTTAAAACAACTAGAGAAAGAAGAATAAAGAAAACCCGAAGTCAGTAGAAGGAAAGAAATCATAAAGATCAGTGCAGAAATAAATGAAATAGAAATGAAGAAAACAATAGCAAAGATCAATAAAACTAAAAGCTGGTCCTTTGAGAAGATTAACAAAATTGATAAACACTTAGCCAGACTCATCAAGAAGAAAAGGGAGAGGACATAAATCAATAAAATTAGAAATGAAAAAGGAGAAATCACAACTGACACTGCAGAAATACAAAGGATTATAAGAAACTACTACAAACAACTAAATGCCAATAAAATGGATAACCATGAAGAAATGGACAAATTCTTGGAAAGGTACAATTTTCCAAGACTGAATCAGGAGGAATTAGAAAATATTAACAGACCTATCACAAGTAATGAAATTGAAACCGTAATTAAAAATCTTCCAACAGGGCTTCCCTGGTGGCGCAGTGGTTGAGAGTCCGCCTACCGATGCAGGGGACACGGGTTCGTGCCCCGGTCCGGGAAGATCCCACATGCCGCGGAGCGGCTGGGCCCGTGAGCCATGGCCGCTGAGCCTGCGCGTCCGGAGCCTGTGCTCCGCAACGGGAGAGGCCACAACAGTGAGAGGCCCGTGTACCGCCAAAAAAAAAAAAAAAAAATTTCCAACAAACAAAAGTCCAGGACCAGATGGCTTCACAGGCGAATTCTATCAAACATTTAGAGAAGAGTTAACACTGATCCTTTTCAAAATCTTCCAAAAAATTGCAGAGGGAGAAACACTCCCAAATTCATTCTATGAAGCAACCATCCTCTCTTACCGAAACCAGAAAAAGATATCACAGAAAAAGAAAACTATAGACCCATATCACTGATGAACATAGATGCAAAAATCCTGGAAAAAATACTAGCAAACAGAATCCAACAAGACATTAAAAGGATCATACAACATGATCAAATGGGGTTCATGCCAGGGATGCAAGAATTCTTCAATATATGCAAATCAATCAATGTGATACACCACATCAACAAATTAAGGAATAAAAACCATATGATCATCTCAATAGATGTAGAGAAAGCTTTTGACAAATTTCAACACTGATTTATGATAAAGACTCTCCAGAAAATGGGCATAGAGAGAAACTACCTCAACATAATAAAGGCCCTATATGACAAACCCACAGCAACCATCATTCTCAATGCTGAAAAACTGAAACCATTTCCTCTAAGATCAGGAACAAGATAAGGATGTCCACTTGCCAGTCTTATTCAACATAGTTTTGGATGTACTAGCCACAGCAATCAGAGAAGAAAAAGAAATAAAAGGAATACAAATTGGAAAAGAAGTAAAATTGTCATTGTTTGCTGATGACATGATACTACACATAGAAAATCCTAAAGATGCCACCAGAAAACTACAAAACTAATCAATGAAATTGGGAAGGTTGCAGGATACAAAATTAATGCACAGAAATCTCTGGCATTCCTCTACACCAAGAATGAAAAATCTGAAAGAGAAATTAAGGAAACACTCCCATTTACCATAGCAACAAAAAGAATAAAATACCTAGGAATAAACCTGCCTAAGGAGGTGAAAGACTTGTCCTCAGAAAACTATAAAACACTGATGAAAGAAATCAAAGGTGACATAAATAGAGGGAGAAATATACCATGTTCTTGGATTGGAAGAATCAATATTGTGAAAATGACTATACTACCCAAAGCAATCTACAGATTCAATGCAATCTGTCTCAAACTAACAATGGGGTTCTTCACAGAATTAGAACAAAAAATTTTGCAATTCATATGGAAACACAAAAGACTCCGAATAACCAAAGCAATATTGAGAAAGAAAACAGAGTTGGAGAAATCAGGCTTCCTGACTTCACACTATACCATAAAGCTACAGTAATCAAGACAGTATGGTACCGGCACAAAAACAGAAATAGAGATCAATGGTACAGGATAGAATATGCAGAGATAAACCCACACACATATGGACACCTAATTTACGATAAAGGTGGCAAGAACATACAATGGAGAAAAGGCAGCCTCTTCAATAAGTGGTGCTGGGAAAATGGGACAGCTACACGTAAAAGAATGAAATTCGAACACTCCCTTACACCATACACAAAAATAAACTCCAAATGGATTAAAGACTTAAATGTAAGACAAGACACTATAAAACTCTTAGATGAAAACAGGAAAAACACTCTTTCACATAAACCACAGCAAGATCTTTTTTGACCCACCTTCTAGCGTAATGGAAATAAAAACAAAAATAAACAAATGGGACTTAATTAAACTTAAAAGCTTTTGCACAGCAAAGGAAATCATAAACAATACAAAAAGACAATCCTCAGAATAGGAGAAAATATTTGCAAGTGAAACAAAGGACAAAGTATTAATCTCCAAAATATACAAACAGCTCATGGAGCTCATTATCAAAAAAAGAAACAATCCAGTTAAAAAATGGGTGGAAGACCTAAATAGACATTTCACCAAGGAAGACATATAGATGGCCATGAGGCACATGAAAAGATGCTCAACATCACTAATTAATAGAGAAATGTAAATCAAAACTACAGTGAGGTATCACCTCACGCCAGTCAGAACGGCTATTATCAAAAAATCTAGAAACAATAAATGCTGGAAAGGCTGTGGTGAAAAGGGAACTCTCCTACACTGTTGGTGGAAATGTAAATTGATACAACCACTATGGAAAACAGTATGGAGGTTTCTTAAAAAACTAAAAATAGAACTACCATATGACCCAGCAATCCCATTACTGGGGATATACGCTGAGAAAACCATAATGCAAAAAGAGACATGTACCACAATGTTCATTGCAGCACTATTTACAATAGCCAGGACATGGAACCAACCTAAATGTCCACAGACAGATGAATGGATA
This sequence comes from Grampus griseus, assembly GCF_964374135.1. Classification (NCBI taxonomy): domain Eukaryota; kingdom Metazoa; phylum Chordata; class Mammalia; order Artiodactyla; family Delphinidae; genus Grampus; species Grampus griseus. Next base: position 26,573,015 of record NC_139003.1, on the reverse strand, counting down.
AAGAAGATGTGGCACATATATACAATGGAATATTACTCAGCCATAAAAAGAAAATGAAATTGAGTTATTTGTAGGGAGGTGTATGGACCTAGAGTCTGTCATACAGAGTGAAGTAAGTCAGAAAGAGAGAAACAAATACCATACACTAACGCATATATATGGAATCTAAAAAACAAAAGAAAATGGTACTGATGAACCTAGTTGCAGGGCAGGAATAAAGATGTAGACATAGAGAATGAACTTGAAGACACGGGGTGGGAGGGGGAAGCTGGGGTGAAGTGAGAGTAGCATTCACATATATACACTACCGAATGTAAAATAGTTAGCCAGTGGGAAGCAGCAGCATAGCATAGGGAGATCAGCTCGGTGCTTTGTGATGCCCGAGAGGGGTGGGATAGGGAGGATGGGAGGGAGGTTCAAGAAGGAGGGGATATGGGGACATATGTATTCATATGGCTGATTCACTTTGTTGTACAACAGAAACTATCATAGTATTGTGAAGCAATTATACTCCAATAAAGATTTATTAAAAAAAAAATTTACCAGAGAAGATATATGGGATGGCAAAGAACTACACCAAAAGTTGCTCAATATCATTAATCATTAGGGAAATGCAAATTTAAATCATAACAAGATATAACTATACACCCACTAAAATGTCTAAAACTAGAAAGACTGACAAGACCTGGTGCTGGTAAAGATGTGGAAAAATTGGAACCCTCATACTGCTGATGGGAATGTAAAATATGACAATCACTTTGGAAAATAATTTTGCAGTTATTTATATAGTTAAATATACATTTGCCCACCATATGACCCTGCCATTCCACTCTTAGGTATTTAGGCAAGAGAAATGAAATTTTATGACTGCACAAATACTTTTACATAAATGTCCTTAGCAGCGTTATTTATAATAGTGAAAACTGGAAATAATGCAAATTTCCATGACACATGATTGGGAAAAACCATTTGTGACATAACTATAAAATGAAATACTACACATAAGATGGAATGTAATAGTGATATATATACACAACAACTTGAATGAATCTCAAAAATATTACGCTGAGCAGAAACCTGACTAAAAAATACAAATACTAAAAAAAAAATAAATACTAAAATATCGTTCTTATGATATTATAGAAAAGCCAAAGCTAATCACTGTGACAAAAGATACATTAGTGGTTCCAGAGTGGGTGTCAGGGCTGGGGTTAGAGGGAAGAAATGGACAGTAGGAGAGCAGGATAATACTTTTGAGGTGATGGATATAGTCTTTATCTTAATTGTTGTGGTAGTTACTCAGGTGTGTACATTATTCTAAATGCATTTAAATGTACATTTGAAATTAGTACATTTTATGTAAATTACAGAACAGTAAACTCGATTTTTAAAAATAGTGCTACAACAGGAGAAAGAAGGACAAACTTGATCCCATCCATTCAATCCAGTCTCTACATGAACCAGAGAGATCTCTGAAAAATATGAAAATTGTTTTATGCTTAAAATCCATCAAACACTCTTCACTGTCCTCAGGATAGAGTACCAACATTTTAGCATGGAATACAAGGTCCTTGACTATCTGGCTCCCCCAAAATCTGCTGATTTCACCCTAATTTTCCAGATCACTCTCAGTTCTCTAGACACACTAAGCTCTAAGTTACATCCACATCATTGTACATGTTATTCTATCCACCCAGAGCCCTTTTTCCCCTTCTCAAGCCAAGGCTGAATGTTACTTTCTTCCCTATTTGAGCACTGAGCTATGAGGTCTGTGAGTGCCTGACCCACAGTAGCTCCTCAAAAACGTTGAATGAATGAAAACCTAGATATAGGAATTGCGGAGGTCACTGAAAACAAACAGGATGATTTGTTTTTTCCAAAAAAATTTACTAGAAACATTATAATTCCCTGCATGATATTTAGCATTTCAACTTTGGGTTCAACCGAAAATACAGTATTCTGAAAAGTAAAACCAGTAATACTATAATCTCTTGTTTTATCCAAGGTTTAGTTGCATTTTCCAAGTATAATCCTATTTAGTGGGAATAAGAGTCAGAGGCCCAGCTTTTATGAATATCCTTTACTTAGACAGCAAGAAATACCCCTAGCAACAGACTTGAAATATTCTTCTCCCTGGGGTGCAGGGCAGAAGAGCAAGGAGCATCTGGATCATTTTCAAGGCACTTTATGGCTTATGGAGAACTTTTGTGGAGTTATCTTAATCAATAGTTACAAAACCATTGTGATGTAGATAGCCAAGTATTAATTCTTTTTTTTTTTTTTTTTTTGTAAGAGAACTCAAAGACCCAAGGAGGTTAAGTGATTTTCCTATGTACACACTGGAAGACCTAGAAATGGAACTATGGTCTTCTGACTTTCCGTAATTCCATTTTGCTAATAATGACAGAAAAGGAATCATATTAGTAATTTAGGGAGAACTCCTGTGCAGTTTATGAACCTTTAAACCATTTAGCATATAATTTCTTGGGTGGAGATCACCCTACCCCATTCTGGAAAAGACACAAAGGTTGGAGTAATATGTTCTACACTACTTACTGGCTGAGTTGCCTTGGGCAAGCCACTTACACTTGCTAAATACCAGCTTCCTCCTAAGCAAAATTGGGAATATAATAGCAGAGATGCCATAGAATCATTGTGAGAACTCCTGTATATAATGCATGTAAATAAACTATTAAAATATACGTTGCATAAAGTTAGCTTTTGAAATTATAATTGCCTGGTGAGGGGAGTCAGTTACAGTGACCTCTGTAGAACACTGGGTATGAGAAGAAGCTGTAGAAAATCAGGATCACTTTTTTCATGTGAGAGCATTAAGGAATCACTAGATGGGCACTAGATGTGATCAATAGATCTACAGGTGATGAAATCTCAGTCAGATCAGGGAGCTGTGATGGAATAAAATTCCTGGCAGGACAATTTACTGTGAATGCAGAAATGGAGCTCGAAGGAGTTTTTTGAAAGAAATAATTATAATCCTCCCCAAATCAGAGATTTTGACAATTGGCTTTTGCAATCTCTTCGCATATGGCTTCTGTTCTCATTACCTAAACGCCACCAAAGACTGTTGACATTTCATTGTTGTTTTCTTTGTTGCAGAAGAATTGTTTGGTCATTATAGAAAAAAATATACAGAACAGGAGTCTCATAATCTCTCTATCCATATATAAAATTAATATTTTTGTATATGTTCTTTCTCTCTTTTGCTCAGATATTTCAAAAATAGAGATTCATGGGCTTCCCTGGTGGCGCAGTGGTTGAGAGTCCGCCTGCCAATGCAGGGGACACGGGTTCGTGCCCCGGTCCGGAAAGATCCCACATGCCGCGGAGCAGCTGGGCCCGTGAGCCATGGCCGCTGAGCCTGCGTGTCCAGAGCCTGTGCTCCGCAACAGGAGAGGCCACAACAGTGAGAGGCCCGTGTACCACAAAAAAAAAAAAGAGATTCACCAGTGACTTTAGTCACGAAATTCAAGTGACTTTCTTGAATCTCCAATCTCTCTAAAACTTTAACCCTCCCTTCATTCTTCATAAATTAGTCTTCCTTTGATTTAACGCCTAATAGTAAACTTACCTACTTCTCCAAACTTAAAATTCAATATGTCTTAAAATGAAATATTCTGTCCCAAATACTCTTTTCCTCTCCTGTGTCTTTTTCTTCTGTTAATAGCATCACCTTGTCCTTTTTCCTTTCCCATTGCCTGTATCCAGTTACCATGTTCTCCACCGCTCTCTCCCACCTCACCTCTCTCCTTTATTTCAGTGGCATTATCTTAGTTGAGGCCCTTGTTACCAAATTCCCTGACATTTGTAAGAAGATTCTCTTTTTACTATTTCCAGGCTCTCATTCCAATTCAGACTGAGCTCCTCAGTCAGATTCACCCTTTACAACATAATTCTGATAATTTTATCTCTATTTAAAACCTGCAATGACCAAGAAAAGCCCTAACTCTTCGGCATGGGCACACCAGGTCCTTACCATCTGGTCTCAGCTGCCTGCTTCACTGCTTTCCACGCATCCCCTTCACTTACTTATTCCCCAGAAAGACCAGACTCCTACACACTTCCTACATGCTCTCCACATGGTCCTACTCCAGGCTTTCTTCCCACTGTTTACTTCGCGTTCAAATCTTGGTTTGCCCCATATCCACATGTTGAAATACTACCTACCTTTCATGGCTCAGACTAAATGATGTCTCTACAAAGGACATTATGATGCTTTCATTTGGAAAATACTCTCATTTTCCTTTGTCTCCCTGTGGTGAGTTCTTGCTAACTTTCTATAGAACTTGTCCCTTTCTATTTTGCATCACAAATAATTAAGTGCATAAAGTCCATCTGGACACACTGAGGAAAGTTGTTTCTTTACATGTGAATCCTCCATAATGTACAGTAACTTGTTCATGGTCAGGATTCATTAAACACTCACTGAATGAATGAATGACTATCTGACTTGAGCTGATGTGGAGTTAATAATTAGACTATGTCTATGATTTTCATAATCAGAACATCTTAATTTCAATATGCTTAGTAATAAAGGAAAAAAGACAAGTGTGTATTTCAGTGTTGATGTAGTATTTCTGCTACAGATGAGCATGTATTTCTGCTCTATTATAGTAGATCTAATAAGGAAATGCATAAAAGATAAGAGGATAGGCTATTAATACCAAGAGTCTTTGGAGAAGAGTTCTCTGCTTTATTTCATTAGTGATATCAGTGAGAAATTATGCAAAGGATGTGTTGATGAGAATTAGTCTCTACAGGGTTATCCCGAAGCACTTTTACATCACGATATTGTAGAGACTGTATAAAGACTGTACCAGTTATATAACAAGAAATGAGTCTCTGTTAAAGCCATTATCCACGAAGCATAAACTGCCTTGCATTACGACGGCATTAGACTAAAACTTCATTTGGAAGGATTTTGTGGCCAACATGTTTTCAGGTGTGAAAGCTCTGTATTCCTAATATTTTTTGACCCTATTTCTAGGTAAGGTTTTGAGTCAATAGATAGATGAGCTCCCTAAAATATAACCTGAACTTTGAAGTATAAAAGCATTTACTCTAAGGATTATGCAAGCAATAATTAATAAGCTGGTTTAATACTGAAAAATACAAGAATATGAAGTCTTACAGTTGTTTTTCAAATTCCCAAAGCTGTGAGCTGAGAATACAGGGCAGCAATAAGCGTTCTAATATCTGGCAATTCCCCTACCACTCCTGGTCCTTCATTGCAATCGATTGATGAAATGACGTATGTTCTAACTCTTACTTCTCTCCTGTCTCTTCACATATCGGCAGGCTTTCTATATTGATGAAGTTGCTATGGAATCAGCATGAGTTCTGGGCTTCAAGGATATGTATGGGATAGAAGAGGGAGAACTGTCTGAATATATATCACACTAAATAAAAATGTTTTTACTGGGAAACTTTTCTAGGAACCCAACAGAAGAAATAGTCATAGGCTAAAGATAATTTTAACAGGAAGTGACTTCTATCTCAGTCTTTTACTTTTTTTCCTATATAATTTACCCTAGGATTCCATGTGCTCTGATTGTTGTCAAAGTGAACTTCTTAATAAAGAGCCCCTTTGGCTATATTGGCTGACATTTTCTAAAACCTCATGAATTGGCATTTTATTCTAACAAGGATATAATAAACATTTAAATTTCTTTAAGGTCATGGAATAGAATTTAGGCATTTGGATTAAAATTATGCTGCTAGAATCTTGCATGTCTTGAAAAAAATTTAAAAGCAAAACCAATGTTCTAAAGTAATCCAATGTTTAATAATTCTGCATCAATTTATTTTCACTTCTAGCGGCTTTGGAGATTTGATTTTAATCAAGATGATGCTTATGAATATTTGGAAAAGAAATACAATAACACTCTGATATAATCACGATCATTTCTATATCCCAAATAGCCCATCTGGCCAGAAAGAAAATGGCAGAATCTGTAAGGCAGTGTGTAGGGTTGCTTCATGCTAAGCTTAGCACTGTTGGAATCTATTACAGGTCGTAAGCCAAATAAATACAAAAGCGGATTGAAGCCTCTTTTGTCTAACACTGGTCAAGATTAATCTTGTTAATATGCCAGTTTCTGAATGAATATCATATAAAAGTTTAAAGGTCCACATACTCACTTGTAACCAGGGAAATGTAATGTAAAAATGTCATGTTTTATTCACCAAAAGATGAAAATGAATGAGAAAAGAATGAAGATATCTGATTTTGGCAAGAGTGCAGAAAAATTATATTCCCAGGAATCTTTGGCAGTAGACTAAATTGATATGGCCCATTTGGAATTTTTTAAAAAGGTATAAACATTTAAAATGTATTCCCTGTAAGCAGGAAATTCCATATCTGTAATCTTACCCTGCTGAAATATGTGCTAAAAGAGTAGGATTAATAACGAACATTGATTGAGTGCTCTGTATTCTCCAGCATTGTTCTAAGTGCTTTACAAACATTAGCTCATTTTATTATCACCATAACTCCATGGGGTAGATACTATTATTATCAAGAAACTGAGGCCCAGAGCAATGAACTGTGTGCTCAAGGGCATACAGTAGTGGAGTCAAGACTCCAACACTGGACCCAGCATTCTTAACCATTACATCTCATTGCTTCTCTCGGTAGAGCTACATGTGTTGCACATGGCACAAAAGGCTACTCATTGCAGCACTATTTGTAATAGAAAAAAATTGGAACCATCAACAGGAAAATTATTAAATGAATTACAGGTATTTCCAACACTTTAAACTTCTGCCGAACTTCCCTCTGACACAAACCTATAGAAATGCTTGAAATATATATATATATATATATATATATTTTTTTTTTTTTTTACTTTAGGTGCCAATGGTTGTGTTTATCTTATGTGTCAGCCCTTGCTGCATTATTATCAGTGGTCTCCACATGGCATGGTTCTTGTTTTGTTCATTTGTTTTCTTTTTCCTCTCTCCTCTTTCCTCTGTTTCTTCGTCCCTCTCCATGCATTTGTTGCACAGACTGTAGTTGGTGTGTTCTTAACAAAAGATGGATTGTTGTTCGTATGCGTATTTTAACGCACGCAAAAGAACTATGTTATATATCTTGTTGTGATTTCTACTTTATTCACCTAGCAAATATTTTCAAGATGTATCCAAGTCACTGTGTATATAATTAATCTGTTGCTTGTACTGATGCATGTACTACAAGGTGAGCAGCAACACAGTTTAGCATCTACTCCTCTCGTGGTGGATGCCTGATTGGTGCAATTTCCCGCCAACAAAAATAGCACCCTGCTGAGCTTTCTCACACATGTCTTCTTTCGGATCCACTGAGCATTTCTTTGGACTGTACACACAGGAACAGAACTGTTGGGTCTCACAGAGTAGGTGCAAACTTATTGTACAATAACTAAGTACTGCCAGACTGTTCTGTAGAACACCTCCACCAATGTTCTCCTTCAGCAGAAGTACATGAATATTTATAAGGCCTCATACCCCACCCACATCTGCCATTATCCAATGTTCTTATTTTTGTCAGTCTAATAGCAGTGACATGATACCTCACTGTTTTAGTTTCATCCTGAAAATCAAATTAAACATATCTAAACTTTAAAAAGTAGAAACAGGAAACAAAAATAAAAAATAAAAAATGGTACAAAAAATAAAAGGGGAGCCCAAAGTCAATGCTGACATTCTGTTGCCCCATCATAAATTGGATGCATCTATAGGCCCACTCCTACATAAAGATACGACCTTGAGTTTCACGAGATTCTTGCATACAGCTGAGATCCTGTGTCCTAGTTTGAGTTTTTCCAGAAGCAGGATGTGAGACAAAAATTTAAGTGCAAATAGTGTACGTAATATAGAAGTGGAAGGCAGGCATTATAGGACACATTAATTAGCCAGCCATTATGGTGTACAACTGAGGATTAAATCTGCAGGGAAACACATATGTTAGAATGATCCCACCCAAAGGGCAAGGGACTGGGAAATACATACACAAACGCCAGCGAATTATTGATTGAGAGCTGCTCCTTCTAGAAGTGTTAACTCCTCTGCACTTCAGGGCTGCCTGTGTAATAGGCATGGAGATGCAGATACAGTCATTGAAGTCAGCAAGAATAAGATGCATAGGACACTGATACAATCTCCTTGCACCACTCTGATTCGTTAGACCCAACATTGAGTTTCCTCCATTCTCTCATTGCTTCTTCCAAGCGCCATCCAGTTACAATTTCTCAAAATAAATTTACAACGGGTTTAGTGAGGAGAGTTATAGTTGATCCTAAGGCCATGACTGATAGACATTATCTACCTTTTCTACCATTCATTCAAGACTTTCCTACCACTTGGCTAGCGCTTGTGTTCATTACCATTGCCAGCCCCATGGAGTAACCTGGACCTTCCTGCCTGAGTGGTTGAGGACCAAGTTACCTTGGTTTTGTCAGGCTAGAGTTGCTGCAATTTCCCCTTTAAGATTGTGACTGGAAAAGGGAAGCACCAGAAAGAATTTTCTGAGTTCCAGATCCACGTATGCCTTCCTGTCCCTATTATGAGCAGCAAAGCTACCTCCTCACGATAATCAGAGTGGATTACCTCTGCCAGGAGAGCAGTTCCTTTCTTTTTCTGTGTGTCTGTTGTGTTGAAGAGCTCAAAATGACAGGCAGAAGCCATAACATTAGGTTTAATGAAACCTTTACTATGTCTTCTGGGACAATCATTACTCTTCTGGGAACAAAGACCCCAGTAGAGTCTGAACTTATCGGGGAGGGGATAGGAAGTAAAAGTTCCCCAAGTGAGCAGGGTCACTCCTATGCCCATTGTTGGGTCCTAGATCTATATAGTGGTAGAGTGAATACTATATAATTACCATTGGTTAAAAGTGTAAATTTTATCTTGATAAATTAAAGCTGTTTATACCCTATGACCAGTGATTCTGGATGATGAGGTATTACAAACCCTAGGATATGTTTACAAGAGACCCAAGATACTCATTGCAGCATGGCCTGTATTAGCGAAAGATTGGAAATAATATGAAAGAAAAGTGATAACAGCAGTATCATGAAAGTCCTTACTTCCCCAATCTTGGTTTTTAACTTCTTCTATTATTACCAATTCCTGCCATAAAAGATTTATGTAAGAATTTGATACATTGGTTGTAAAATCCCTAGCATAGTGCTTGGAGAACAGTAGGCACTCAATAAATAGTAGGTTTTTTAAGTTTTTTGTTATTACCTAGAAATGACAATATACTCTGTGACTGAAAACACACAAAAAAACAGAAGTGAATTTAAAATAATAAAAGAATCAGAGATCTTATGTTCCTTGTGAGAATTTCTAGCTCCCTCCAAGAGCCGTGTTTCATTTATCATATACTCAACTTAGAATTAGATGTGGGGAAAACCTGAGATGATTAGATGTCCCCTATTTATTAGGGCTCAGTGTAGTTTTAAGTTGTATAGCCTAGGAAATTTGCAGAGTTGAAGCTTGTGTGACTGGGTGTGAACTTTGTTCATTATGCAGGTGCCGGAGGATGCTTTTTTTTTTTTTTAACATCTTTTTTGGGGTATAATTGCTTTACAATGGTGTGTTAGTTTCTGCTTTATAACAAAGTGAATCAGTTATACATATACATATGTTCCCATATCTCTTCCCTCTTGCGTCTCCCTCCCTCCCACCCTCCCTATCCCACCCCTCTAGGCGGTCACAAAGGACCGAGCCGATATCCCTGTGCTATGCAGCTGCTTCCCACTAGCTATCTACCTTACGTTTGTTAGTGTGTATATGTCCATGACTCTCCTTCTTTTAATGCAAAGCAGAGAGAGGCTCCAAGGTTCCCTGTGCCTGTGGAGGCTTGAGTCTCTTGCTAGGAAGAGCAGTACAACACAAATGAGGTTTCCAGCTGGTGGCTGAAAAACAATCCCTTGAGCGGATTCTCAGGAGGAAGCTTTACTGATGACTGAGTAGGGTGTACCTGAGACAGAGGAAAAAGGCTTTGGAAACAGAAATTTAGGAAGCCTCATTATAGTCAACTGAAGCTGTGACTTTAATCAACAAAGTCTGAAAGCCTCTGACCACGGACATTTTAGTGCTTGACCTTTCTGGGGTGACCAAAACGGCCTTTTAAAGACCACCAATTTCTAATAAATCCCCAGACAATTCCTTTTCCATCCTTAATGTCCACCCTGGTATTCCTATTTGTAAAGCCCCACTCCCTAAAATTACTTTTCTGATGACCCCATCCTCATTTATATTTTACAACGGACTATATCCAGGATTATTCCTAAGTATTCACTGGTTTTAGTTGGTTAATGGACTCCACAGTAAATCCGTGACTAAAAATAGCTCTCCCCTCGAATGCCGGCCGAGGCAAAATGTGAGTCTTTCTTTATCATGACCAGTCTTATAGAGACATTTATTTTTATTATCTCAAAATTGGTCTGTCCTCTTCTGCTCTCTCATGACAGTTCTTTAACCACCGACACTGGCAAGATATAGAAAAAGATGCTTCTCAGGAAGACAGACTTAGCGTCGGTGCCATGAAACCAATAGGCCAGGATTATAGGATAGGAGGAAATACTTTTCTTTTGCTTGCTTATCTATATTTCATTGGTTGTTCTCACAACACATGTATAAATATTATAAAAAGAAAAAATAGCCTTTTGAAAATATTTCCAAGATAAACTGCTTCTTTCCTTCACAATTCAGTCTATCATAAAATAAAGAGCAATCTCATATTTTAAAATTTCTCTGCTGTTTTCAGCTCCTGATTGGTTATATTTCAAAACAACAAAAGATGGAATTCCTTTCTTCAGATATCACTTCCAAATAATTCAATTATCCTCACTTCTGGTTGTTGTGACATGATGTTGATAAACGCCAACCACATATTAATACTTTAGCATTGTCCACAATACAACAAAAACCTGAGGGATGCAAAGTTTTAGCATAACAAATCAAATCATCTGTGCACAATTACTAAAAAAACACTACCTGGTTGGTGGGATATTTCACTATCTAGTAATGATTTTGATTTTGTAGATAGAGATCTCTTTCTATGCTTTAGGGGGAAGAACTGGCTTATGGTAATCTAAATACTGAAAACTGAATAATAAGTATTTTAATTTTTGAAAGTACCAATACCTCCGTTGTCATCAACAAAGTGTGATAAAGTCTTCTATATACAATAAAAATTATTTATGGTGTTTCTCTCATCAAAGGGCATTTCTGTATCTTTCTGTGACAATTATCTAAGTCTGTATTTAAGTACCTGACAATTAAAATAAAAACTATTAAGATGATAATTTATACTTTTCTCTATTTCTTTTTTCTTTACCACTTATTTATTTCCAAGTAACCCTATCATTATGAAAGAAACAAATGATGAAATTTATTATGTTTCAAGGTTCCCAGAGGAGGGAAGCCTTCAACTGAAACCAGAGAATTCATAGCAAATACATGAGAAGGTACACTTAATGTAGAGGTCTGCAATTGCTCAGAGAGCTTGGTTAAATAAATATGATTTATTTATTTATAAATATAAATATGAAGGCATATTTAAAGAATTAAGAATCTCTAAAGAATTAAGATCTTAGCAAATTTCACCAGATGCACGATAGAACCTAGTCATCCACTTTAAATTGGGAGCTTTTAACTCTACTCAGTCTGTAAAACATGCAACACGGTGCCATGTGTACAGACATTCCTTTAAAAAATACGTTTCAATGGTGACAGTTAACATTATTTTTAGTTTTGCATAACAGCTGCAGACTATAATTAAGGCAACTAAAATTTGTAGATGACATTAGCCCTTGATAATACAATACTTTATATTTGTCACACAACCTGTTGTTCAGAGTCCAGAGCCTGCACTCAGGACTCTTCATGTATTAGTGGGATTTGGGTTAATACTATTTCCAGGAATTATTCCTAGTAGCACATGCGAGCTGCAATATCCAGGAATCAACGTCTAAAGGTTTAGAGGCCCTGCTGGAGAGATTCTTTCCCTGGATACTTCTTGCATTACTTTATTTCCCAGATGATTAATTTCACACTCTTCCAAGAGCTGCTGTTGCTGTAATCTCTTCCGATCTATTTCTTTTTTTCCGATCTATTTTTGATCATCACTTCATTGACTTTTTAACTGGAATGTTTTAAATCCCCATGACAGCTATACCATAGTATCTTTTTCATAACCCTGCCGACTTCTCATAAAATTTTAAAAGTCTTCCATTGGTGGATATTTCAGAATCATTGAAAATGGAAAGAGAATAGAATACAATTGACTCAAAAAGAAAGTACAGTCTTTAGTGAAACAATGTGAATTGTTGGAATTAGAGATCTGTTAAGAACATTAATAATCAGAAAATGGATAGGAGGGGAGAAAGAAAGACAAAAACTAGGGAAGAAAAAATGGAGGGAAAAAGCCCTAAAAGTGGCTTTGGGAAATGCTTAAAAGAGCAAAATGAAGGCTATTCAGACTCAGAGTAAGTGGTTCTGGTTCCAGGTGCATCTTCCAATCTCACCTGGTCAAATCCAAGGACATCAATTCACCTCTCCCAATGCTCCGACTCCTCTAATCTAATGCAAAATAAGTCTGTTGGGAAAAATAACCTTCAAGGTTTCTTCCAACTTCAATATTTTTGTGGAAAAGGTAAATGATTAAACACCAAAAACAGATCATATCTTTTAAGACTTGCCTCCTTGGTAACAGCATGAAATTCATTTTTTGCCTTCTATACAATCATGTCACTTAAAACATTATATGTCAAAGGCAAATTCATCTAACACCCTAGGGATATTTTCTGTCTGTTCTCTTTTTTAGTGATATTCTGTGTTCACTGGAATTTGGACTTTTTTTCCCTTTTAATCTACTTTTCTTTGAACTCAGACACTCGACTTGATGTTTCTGCTGTTCTCCAGAGTAAGAGAACTGTAGAGAAGTTTATGTTGAGTAACAGAGAGAATCTAAAGCCTTAGAGGCCCCATGGAAGAACACTCTCGCTGTATACTTCTTGCTTTACTTTACTTTTTCTAGAAGACTAAGACCTCAAATTCTATTCACCACTGACTACTCTTTCTAAAACTAGGCTTATGCTGAAGACACGAAACCTCAATTACAGTTCTTAACCACTTTTGTCACAAGTCCTTGATTCCACAAAAGCTTCTTCTTGCAAGTAATTTTCTCTATGACTTTTCTTCACACTCAAATAAGCATTCTCAATGAAAGATCTTGTTCTTCCAATTTTCTGCCAAATCCTTCACTTTATCTAATTGCTTGTGGATATTTGACAGGCTTGCTACTACGAAGTGATACAGCAATAAAAAAAAAAGAATAATATATAAATCATCATTCCTCAGGCCCTATTAATATCTTAACTTCCAGCCACCAGGCAGTCTTTTGAGATGGATAAAGTTTGAGAAGTAGGCAAATATAGTCTTCATTGAAGCTTCCAGCCCCTTACAGAAGCCCTTTTTATGGATGGTGTGGCCAGTGTTAAGTATATAGAGCATAGATTCCTTGGGCGTCTTTTGATAGGGTTGTCTAGGCATCTCCAACGTGCCATCACATTCAACACTTTAGATGGACAGTAGTGCAGGGGTGCCTATGCCCCCAGCCAGATCTGCTCCCTTCAAGTCTCCAGATTTGTGAGCTCTACCTTGCACCGTTCTCCACTCAGAATCCTCCGTGTGGTTTGGAGACTCTCCCATAGCATCTGACTCTGCTCTTGACCCTGTGTCCTGAAATACTTCTGCCGTTTGACTGCTTCGATCCCTAGTTTAAATGTAGAAAACTTAGAAGTGAGTCAAAAGGAGAGCCTACATCATCACAGAATGTTAGAACTGAAAAGGGTCCTAGGGGGCATCAAGGTCACATAATTCCATTTTAGAAATGAGAAACTAGCTTCAAAGAGAGTAAGTAACTGTCCTCATGGGAAGCAGAGCTGGTAAATGGCCAAGATGAGACTTACACACGTGACTTCTGATTCCAAACTCAGGGCCGTTGCCACTTTGCTGTGGTGAATTAGATGGGCATTTCATGCACCTTGACGTAGTCAATGGGTAAGAAATCTGGGACAGAAGAGGCCCCTAAAATGCCCCTACGTTCATATATACCAGTGGCACCTGCCACTCTCAGCCACAATATGGAAAGTGGCTTATAAACTACAAAATCCATGCAAATTCAAGACAGATTTTCAACATCACCTTCCTTCATATGAGACCATCCCCGGGAGGCACGGACAGTCATTTTTCTCCAACTTTGATAAGCAGTGACCTGGTCTCTCCTCTTTGGAAGATGATTTCTAAAGTTCTGCTGCACTCATCATAAAAATCCCCTGGGATAGAAAACTTAAACAGAATTTTATTCTTTGTCGACAGGGGTGTACATGAGCAGAGTTAATATAACTTAAAAATGGCAAAATCAATGCAGCTTTGAGGGTAAATACCAATAGTAATAGAGCTCCTTGCTTTCTGAACTGGTATTTGGTCTCATCTGTCTACACTTCTAATTCTGAGCATGCCATTTACAAATGAGTATTTTAAGTCAAGAGGATAGACTGACTTAGAAAAGTAGAACAGAAAGACTGGAAGTTGCTTTTTATCTGCTTTGAAAGCACTGTTCCTATTATTGGTGGGTTGATTGTCTCATTCTGGTATGCACAGGACTCTGCTTCCTTATCCTGGTAAGTTGCTGCTATTATAAACGATTTCTCTTGTTCTGACAGCTTGAAAGCTACTGTACCCATTTAAAGAGTTATGAGTCTTTCTAAGCTGAATTCCAGAGTGATTATGATACTGCTGCTGTCATTGCCAAGTGTAAATTATATGGTCATAAATGAAAGCCTATCACGGCAGCATCTGGGCAGCACAGCCTCTGTCTTTGGGAACTGCTACCGCTTAAGTCAGTGTGCAGGGAGGTTTATAAGATGTAATAGTGATGCCTTCCAAAGGCAGAGTTTGTGCTGTTCTGAAATGCTGCTGTGTCCTTTGGCACCTGTTGATGTGTGCCTTGAACACCAGGCAGGACTCACAAGCACCAGAAGTGGTAAAGAAATCAACATCCATCTTTATTTAAGGATAAATAGAGAATAATATTTATAGAAAAATTATCTGCAACTGCCCTTTGTTTAGGCCTAGGGGAGATGGCGATATTCAAGCTCATCTGAAGTCAGAAAAAAGTTTCCCAGAAATCTCACACCCTTATTCTTTTTTTTTTTTTTTTTGCGTTACGCGGGCCTCTTACTGTTGTGGCCTCTCCCGTTGCGGAGCACAGGCTCTGGACGCGCAGGCTCAGCGGCCATGGCTCACGGGCCCAGCCGCTCCGCGGCATGTGGGATCTTCCCAGACCGGGGCACTAACCCACGTCCCCTGCATCGGCAGGCGGACTCTCAACCACTGCGCCACCAGGGAAGCCCCTTATTCTAAAGCTATCCTTCCTCTGGGTTTGCTTCCTTGCCTTGCTCCTCTCAGCTCCTAGGCCTTAATATGATGAATCTTCTTCAGTGCTCTCTCCCTTGTTTCCACAATTTCTCTCTTAATTTTAAAACAAAAAGGAAGGTGTGATGGGAGATGGTAGAAGACATTGGAAAAGTCATGGAAAAGAACATTGAGCTCATACTTTGTGCCAGAGCCAGTCACATCATTTTATTTAATATCCAAATCAAATTGAGACGGTTATCAATCTCATTTTAAACTGCAGGAAACTGAGAGACTCACAGGACTTAAATAACTAATCAATGGACTTATATTAGTAAGTTACAGATTTTGAACCCAAAGTCCATACTCTTCGCCCTATGATATCATTGTGTCAGGTGATCCCTAAAAGGTTTCTACTGGTGGAGTAAAGAGTTGGGTTTATTTTCAAAATATTACACGGCATAAATTAAAGAACAAGCATTATAGGGGAAAGGAAACACTCACAAGGCCAGAGTCAACAAACCAGAGATACAGGAAGCCTTCTAGTCTCCCCATCTCTCTATGGAGAGACGTGCCAGGTCAGGGAGTCTGCCTCACATAGTGTGGACTTTATTCCAGTCAAAGGACTTGTGGGCATCTCTTTTTATATGTATGAAAAAAATAACTTCATTAGTGAAGGAATACATTGGCTGTTTGACCCCAGGCAGTCTGAATTTTGAGTTTCAGACTTTTACAATTGTGTTCTGGGATTACCAACTGCCTAATATCAAAGACCTTGAGCAGACCGTGCGCAAATTTTGGTGCTCATGCACAGGTTGCAGAGCCCCGCTTGGGGAGGAAAGCTTCAATTCCAGAGTAAGCTGACACTGGGCACTGCCCCTCTGCCTGGGAAAAGGGGAGTCACCCAGTACTCAGCTAGTGTGTGACCCAGGCAAACTGGAATGAGCCCCTAGTGCAGTTTTCATATGATCCTGGTCCAAACATGCTACCTGAAATATGGGCAGCTATAAAATGTCCTCTCATCTCCAAAGATCAGACTCTGTGATGAGTTAAGATACCTAACTGCTGTATTGCTTTTGAAAGCTGCTTTTTGATCATTTATTATCATGGGGCTGACAGAAAGTCATCCAAGAGTTGAATATAGGTATCTGTAGAATTTCTATTTTCTTTTAAGTGATTACATTGCTTTACAAATGTTAGCTTTTGTTCCTCTTCTCCCCCTCACCACTCAAGTAAGGGAAATAAGGCTAGAAGTACGATGTATCCTTGCCCTGGGGCTTCTGCAACCAAACGGTAGGTAATGCCAAGACGAGCACTAGACTAGGCTTTTCTCATTTTCCATCCCAGCGCTCATCCTCCTGCCAGGAATGTGACTAGAGTGTTAAATTTAGAAGCACTGACTTAGGAAGGAATTTAAACAGAAGTTCAAACATATCTGTGGCAGTTCTAATTTACAGTTTTTCGTCGGCAGTATGCAGATTTGGGGAATTAAGGGATTTGGCAAGATACTCACTTTCCCTGCCTCTTCTCACTATAATTCAACTCAATGCAACAAATATTTCTTAAGCACCTACAAAAAGGGCACTGTGCTGAGTACATTGGGAAATAGATGAGTATGACAATTCTTACCATCCAAAAACTTTATACCTGGATGCATCCATCTCATTGTGTACCTGGGGCAGTACTGACTGCAAGAGTATCCAAGAAGATGTATGCAATTATGTTTGTAAGCTGCTCAGAAGAGGATCCCGAGCCACGGGTAACAAATGCATACTTTTTATTCATGGTGGTGATGATTTTAACAATGAAGACAAATTAAACAGGAAGGCAAATTAGCATGTCTTCTTTAGTCAAGGAGTGTGAACACTGCATTTTCTGAAGAAGGGACTCTCTTGTTTCCTGGTAGGCTACGGGGAAATTGGAGGTAAATGCCTCAAGTTTATTGCTGCTTCAGTATCCTTGTCATGAAATTTTCCAGAAAGTCTCCCCTGGACAAATGAGTACTTCTATTTTCAGAGGCTTTTCTGGTGGCAAATCTACCTTGACTTTCTTTCTTTTCTTTTTTTTTTTTTAACTGAAGTACAGTTGATTTACAATATTGTGTTAGTTTCAGGTGTACAGCAAAGTGATTCAGTTATACATACATTTTTAAGATTATTTTCCATTATAGGTTATTACAGGATATTGAATAAAGTTCCCTGTGTTATATAGTAAATCTTTGTTGCTTATCTATTATATATATATATTAGTTTATATCTGCTAATCTCATATTCCTAATTTACCCCTCCCCTGTCCTTTCCCCTTTGGTAACCATAAGTTTGTTTTCTATGTCTGTGAGTCTGTTTCTCACAGATTCATTTGTATTACTTTTTAGATTCCAGATATAAGTGATATGATAAAATATTTGTCTTTCTCTGTAAATCTACCCTGACTTTCTGAATGAAGTACAAATTCATACATGCTGGGAAAAAAAGTACATAGTGGGAAAAAAAAGAAGCAATTATTTTATCATCATCATAATTGTCTGTCTACCCCTAAGTCTCAGATGCATATTTTAAGATGCATCTTAATCATACCTTAACTTAAGGTATGCATATTTTATTTTATTTTATACTTAACTTAAGATGCATATTTTAATCATACCTTAACTATGACTTTGATTTCCAATCACTCATAAAACAGAAAATGTCAGAGGTATTTTGGGTGTTCAGCATTTTAAAAGCAGTAAATTATTTATTTCTTAACACAAATTAAGGATTTTTGAAGAGAAAAGTGGATGTAGAAAGGGACAAACTATAAATCCAGAGCTAAAACGGACCCAGAAATAGAGCTCAATGCATGGAGACACAAATCAGAAATAAGACATTTAGTGAGACAGGAAAAAAATCTTGTTAATCTTCAGTGCTTAAAAAAACTGAAGGGTGAGCTGGGCGGCCTAATTGACTATCACTGAAGGATGTGACACCGCTATCAAAAAGGTCAGTGTAATTTGGGCCTGACTATGCAGAGTCATCACTTCCTAAGGTGGAGAGATAATGCTCTGTGTCTCTGGACTGGGCTTCACACAGAAAATATTTAAGTGGCTATCAAGGTGAATCTGAGAATAGACACTAAGCCACCTTCGGACTTGAGCACAGGTAATTAGCGATATGCAAGGTGATACTACCCTTGGCTTTCACAGCAATGGGGCAGCCGTACCTTGGTCAAGCGGCATGAGGTCTCCTGAGAGAGTTTATGCATACACCGTGGCTCTAATTTAACTTGTCATTTGCCTGTCTGCAGATGAGAAGTTTCAGATCACTATTACTGAGTTAACTTTCTAATAAGCATGAAGAGTTACTTTGAGAGGCTTGAAAATCAATTTTGAAGAGGAGATCTTGAATATTTCAGTTTATGGTGAGAACTAAGCAGCGCTTTATGTCTCTGCACAGGCGGGATTGTTGCTCACATTGTACTCTTTCTTGACTCCTTTAAAATTCTGCCGAATGGAAGCTGAAAGCATTAGAATTTCTGCTTCGCTTTGTATTTTAGTATAGATTTAGATTTTCAAAAAAAGTTGCAAAGATAGTGCCAGGAGTCTCCCTATACTCCACAGCCAGTATCTCTATTATTTGGGGAGAAACGTTACAAGACGCTTTATTTAGTATACAAATTCCTCAGTATTTGTAAAAGTAAATACTGTAATTATGTTAAACAACCAGTAAGAATTGTAACTATGTAGACCCTACTGTAGCCTAGTTCTTCATAACCACTGTGATGATTGCTATACAATCCTGAGAAAACCTTTGGCACACACTAAAACTGAAACCTGGTTTCTGAAATATTTGTTATGCATTTTATTTAGGAAGTTATTTTATTTTTCTACTTATATTAAAAAAAAAAAACAATTTTACTTGTAAAAATGTTTCTTTTTCATTCATTCTGCCCAGAGAGAGAAAGGGAGAGCCTACATTTTGCCATCTGGTATAATCTCAATGATAAATGGAGGTTTATTTTCGAATAGCATATAGGTTAATTGCATTTTCAGTCAAGAAATTAAAAAAAAAAACCCATAACTTTTCAATTGAATTATTCATTAAGTTAATGGAAGTCAGACTGAACAATAGTCACTATGCCTGGAAGCGGAAATAATAACTGCTGTTATGAAATAGAAGGTCCGAGCTGTTGTTTTTCTTCTCTCTTAGGGAACTTTATATTGATCTTTGATATTATTCTGTTTACATAATGTAAAATACAGGGAAAGGGCAATAAAGAATAAGAAAGAGAAACAGCTAGAAAGTCACTGCCTCTTTCCAGTTATGCTCCCTGAATTAAAACTCATAACCACATGAGATTTCCTAAATATAGATTACTAGTCACAGAGCAAAGTGATCATGTTCTGACATAACCATACTGAAATTTATTATGTTTTATCCTTCATTTTGCTAATGTGGTATACTACCTTTATTGATTTCCATATGTTGTACTATTCCTGAATCCCAGGAATAAATACCACTTGATCACGTATGATCCTTTTAATGTATTGTTAAATTCAGTTTGCTAATATTTTGTTGAGGATTTTTGCATCTGTGTTCATCAGGGATATTGACCTGTAATTTTCTTTCCTTGTAGCACCCTTTTCTGGCTTTGGTATCTGTGTAATGCTGGCCTTGTAAAGTGAATTTGGAAGTATTCCCTCCTCTTCAATTTTTTTGGAAAAGTTCGAGAAGTATTGGTATTATTTCTTCTTTTAATATTTGGTAATTCACCAGTGATGCCATATGGTCCTGGACTTTTGTTTGCTGGGAGTTTTTTCATTACTGATTCAACCTGCTTTCTATTAATTGGGCTGTTCATATTTTCTGTTTCTTTATGATTTAGTCTTTGTAGGTTATATATTTTAGGAATTTACTTTTTCAAGGTTTTCTAATTTGTTGCCATTTAATGTTGTTAATATTTTCTTATGATCCTTAGTATTTATGTGGATACTAATATTTTCTTATGATTCTTAGTATTTATGTGGATTTATGTGGATATCCTTAGTATTTATTTACTTCTTTTCCAATTTGTATACTTTTTATTTCTTTTTCTTCTCTGATTGCTGTGGTTAGGACTTCCAAAACTATGTTGAATAATAGTGGCAAGAGTGGACATCCTTGTCTTGTTCTTGATCTTAGAGGGAATGTTTTCAGTTTTTCACCATTGAGAATGATGTTTGCTATGGGTTTGTCGTATATGGCCTTTATTATGTTGAGGTAGATTCCCTCTATGCCCACCTTCTGGAGAGTTTTTATCACAAATGGTGTTGAATTTTGTCAAAAGCTTTTTCTGCACCTATTTAGATGATCATATGGTTTTTATTCTTCAATTTGTTAATATGGTGTGTCACTTGATTGATTTGCATATATTGAAGAATCCTTGCATCCCTGGGATAAATCCCACTTGATCATGGTGTATGATCCTTTTAATGTGTTGTTGGATTCTGTTTGCTAGTATTTTGTTGAGGATTTTTGCATCTATTTTCATCAGTGATATTGGTCTGTAATTTTCTTTTTTTGTAGTATCTTTGTCTGGTTTTGGTATCAGGGTGATGGTAGCCTCGTAGAATGAATTTGGGAGTGTTCTTTCCTCTGCAATTTTTTGGAAGAGTTTGAGAAGGATGGGTGTTAGCTCTTTTCTAAATGTTTGATAGAATTTACCTGTGAAGCCATCTGGTCCTGGACTTTTGTTTGTTGGAAGATTTTTAATCACAGTTTCAATTTCATTACTTGTGATTCGTCTCTTCATATTTTCTATTTCTTCCTGGTTCAGTCTTGGAAGGTTATACCTTTCTAAGAATTCGTCCATTTCTTCCAGGTTGTCCATTTTATTGGCATAGAGTTCCTTGTAGTAGTCTCTTATGATGCTTTGTATTTCTGTGGTGTGCATTGTAACTCTTTTTCATTTCTAATTTTATTGATTTGAGTCCTCTCCCTCTTTTTCCTGATGAGTCTGGCTAAAGGTTTATCAATTTTGTTTATATTCTCAAAGAACCAGCTTTTAGTTTTATTGATCTTTGCTATTGTTTTCTTTGTTTCTGTTTCATTTATTTCTTCTCTGATTTTTATGATTCCTTTCCTTCTGCTAATTTTGGGTTTTGTTTGTTCTTCTTTCTCTCGTTCCTTTTGGTGTAAGGTTAGATCGTTTATTTGACATTTTTCTGGTTTCTTGATGTAGGATTGTATTGCTATAAACTTCCCTCTTAGAACTGCTTTTGCTGCATCCCATGGGTTTTGGATCATTGTGTTTTCATTGTCATTTGTATTTTTTGATTTCCTCTTTGATTTCTTCAGTGATCTCTTGGTTATTTAGTAACATCTTGTTTAGCCTTCATGTGTTTGTGTTTTTAATTTTTTCCCCTGTAATTTATTTCTAATCTTAGAGTGTTGTGGTCAGAAAATATGCTTGATATGATTTCAATTTTCCTAAATTTACCAAGGCTTGATTTGTGACCCAAGATGTGATCTATCCTAGAGAATGTTCTGTGTGCACCTGAGAAGAAAGTGTAATCTGCAGTTTTTGGATGAAATGTCCTATAAATATCAATTAAATTTATCTGGTCTACTGTGTCATTTAAAGCTTGTGTTTCCTTACTAATTTTCTGTCTGGATGACCTGTCCATTGGTGTGAGGTGTGAAAGTCCCCCACTATTATTGTGTTACTGTCAATTTCCTCTTTTATAGCTGTTTGCATTTGCCTTATGTATTGAGGTGCTCCTATGTTGGGTGTGTATATATTTATAATTGTTATATCTTCTTCTTGGATGGATCCCTTGATCATTTTATAGTGTCCTTCCTTGTCTCTTGTAACATTCTTTATTTTAAAGTCCATTTTATCTGATGTGAGTATTGCTACTGCAGCTTTCTTTTGATTTCCATTGGCATGGAATATCTTTTTCCATTCCCTCACTTTCAGTTTGTACGTATCCCTAGGTCTGAAGTGGGTCTCTTGTAGACAGCATATATATGGGTCTTGTTTTTGTATCCATTCAGCAAGCCTGTGTCTTTTGGTTGGAGCATTTAATCCATTCACATTTAAGGTAATCATCGATATGTATGTCCCTATCATCATTTTCTTAATTGTTTTGGGTTCGTTTTTGTAGGTCCTTTTCTTCTCTTGTGTGTCCCACTTAGAGAAGTTCCTCTAGCATGTGTTGTAGAGCTGGTTTGGTGGTGCTGAATTCTCTTAGCTTTTGCTTATCTGTAAAGCTTTTATTTCTCTGTCAAATCTGAACGAGTTGCTTGCCGGGTAGAGTAATCTTGGTTGTAGATTCTTCCCTTTCATCACTTTAAATATATCATGCCACTCCCTTCTGGCTTGTAGAGTTTCTGCTGAGAAATCATCTGTTAACTTTATGGGAGTTCCCTAGTATGTTATTTGTCATTTTTCCCTGTTGCTTTTAATAATTTTTCTTTGTGCTTAATTTTTGTCAGTTTGATTACTATGTGTCTTGGCATGTTTCTCCTTGGGTTTATCCTGCTTGGGACTCTCTACCTTTCCTGGACTTGGCTGGCTATTTCCTTTGCCATGTTAGGGAAGTTTTCGACTATAATCTCTTCGAATATTTTCTCAGGTCCTTTCTCTCTCTCTTCTCCTTCTGGGACTCCTATAATGCAAATGTTGGTACGTTTAATGCTGTCCCAGAGGTCTCTTAGGCTGTCTTCATTTCTTTTCATTCTTTTTTCTTTATTCTGCTCCATGGCAGTGAATTCCACCATTCTGTCTTCCAGATCACTTATCCATTCTTCTGCCTCAGTTATTATGCTATTGATTCCTTCTAGTGTATTTTTCATTTCAGTTATTTTATTGTTCATCCCTGTTTGTTCTTTAATTCTTCTAGGTGCTTGTTCTTTAATTCTATGTCTTTGTTAAACATTTGTTGCATTTTCTCAATCTTTGCCTCCATTCTTTTTCCAAGGTCCTGGATCATCTTCACTATCATTATTCTCAATATTTTTTCAGGAAGGTTGCCTATCTCCACTTCATTTAGTTGTTTTTCTGGGGTTTTATCTTGTTCCTTCATCTGGTACATAGCTCTCTGCCTTTTCATCTTGTCTTTCTGTGAATACGGTTTTTGTTCCATAGGCTCCAGGATTGTACTTCTTGCTTCTGCTGTCTGCCCTCTGGTGGATGAGGCTATCTATGTGGCTTGTGCAAGCTTCCTGATGGGAGGAACTGGTGGTGGGTAGAGCTGGGTGTTGCTCTGGTGGAAAGAGCTCAGTAAAACTTCAATCACCTTGTCTGCTGATAGGTGGGGCTGAGTTCCCTCCTTGTTGGTTGTTTGGCCTGAGACAACCCAGCACTGGAGGGTACAGGCTCTTTGGTGGGGCTAATGGCAGACTCCAGGAGGGCTCACACCAAGGAGTACTTCCCAGAACTTCTGCTCTCAGTGTCTTTGTCCCTGTGGTGAGCCAGAACCACCCCCTGCCTCTGCAGGAGACCCTCCAACACTAGCTGGTAGGTCTGGTTCAGTCTCCTATTGGGTCACTACTCCTCCTCCCTGGGTCCTTATGTACACACTACTTTGTCTGTGCCCTTCAAGAATGGAGTCTCTGTTTCCCCCAGTCCTGTCAAAGTCCTGCAATCAAACCCTGCTAGCCTTCAAAGTTTGATTCTCTGGGAATTCTGCCTGCCGTTGCCAGACCCCCAGGTTGGGAAGCCTGACATGGGGCTCAGAATCTTCACTCCAGTGGGTGGACTTCTGTGGTATAACTGTTCCCCAGTTTGTGAGTCACCCACCCAGTGGTTATGGGATTTGATTTTATTGTGATTGCATCCCTCCTACCCTCTCATTGCAGCTTCTCCTTTGTCTTTGGATGTGGGGTATCTTTTTTGATGAGTTCCAGTGTCTTCCTGTTGATGACTGTTCAGCAGTTAGCTGTGATTTTGGTGCACTCACAAGAGGGAATGAGTGCACGTCCTTCTACTCTGCCATCTTCTTATTCTCCTCAATTCTTTTCCACACATTTCTTTTTCTTTTTCCTTCTTCTTCTTCTTCTTCTTTTTTTTTTTTTTTTTTTTGGCCGTATCAGGCAGGATGAGGAATCTTAGTTCCCTGATCAAGGACTGAACCTGTGTCCCGTGCAATGAAAGCACAGAGCCTTAACCACCAGACTGCCAGGGAAATCCTCCACATATTTCTATTATATCAAATAAAATGTGTACTATGCTGACTTTACCTTGCAGTAAATTTTACTTTATTTTTTTAGAAGGGACTAGCTATGTAAGCCTAGGTATCTATTACTGAAGTCATTTTCTATTCATATCAGGTATGGATTAATATATGTTTGAAATGATTTGTTGTTTAAAGCAAAGTTAAAACAAAAGTGAAAAATAAAAACAAGAAAATTAAATTACAATACTCCTAATATGCTTAATGGATCAAACAGCTTTTAATTTCACTAGACACATTTGTCATTTGTGCATGAATTCATAAACATGAATTTTACCAAGGATTGGGTGGAATAACTCAGTACAATATGTTTAAAGATTCACAAGCTGAGGCTGTTTAGAAAGTTCTTTGAATATTTGGCAACATCCATTCTTGGCTAGATATAAGCCTAGGAACACAGTGCAGGCCAGGGCTAAGCTCTATTGTTCTGACATCAATGAGAATCTTATGGAGACAGTTTTACCCAAAGGCAGTGGAGCAAAATGAAAATAATCTACTTTCTTGAATCTCTCTCTATATCTTGTTGCTATTGAAGAGATCTATGATGTAGGAGTAATTAAGTGTTCCAAAAGAACACAAAGGAGTAGAATAGGCCTTGTGATGTGAGAGAACTTTACTGAACAAGGCAGACAATTAAATATGTTGGCAGGGCGTTGTGTAGTTTCTAATAGCAGAGTTTCTAATAGCTAGCCCTCAGAAAACTAAAATGAGAGAAGAAAGAAAAGGAGAGATCACCCTTTGTGGATTACTTCCATGAAGAGAGAACAAGTTTGAGGTTACAAATGTGTTTTATGGTTCCTCCATTGGAGGTAGGGCTGTTCTTCCCAAACAGCCATCCCTAAAGGTTGTTACATTTCCACATTTTTCCTTAAGTGAATAGGTTATGTAACATTTTTTCCCTGGTTGTGTTTGCTTGGATTTTATGTCAGGGAATCTGGCTTGAAAAAATATAGAATGTTAGTTTGTAAATTATACAGGTATAGGGTTTTTTTTTTGTTTTGGTTGGTTGGTTTTGTTTGTTTTCATTTTTTTTTGTTTGTTTCTTTGGCATTTATCCTTCTTGGTGTTCTCTAAGCTTCATGAATCTATGGTTTGTTGTCTGACATTGGAGGAAATTCTCGTTACTGCTTCAAATATTGCCTTTGTTCCTTTCTCTCTTTATTCTCTTGGTATTCCCATTACATGTATGTTACACCATTTGTAGTCATCTCATAGTTCTTGGATATTATGTTTTGAATTTTTAGTCTTCTTTTCCGCTCGGTTTTGGAGATTTCTGTTGAGATACCTTAATGATTAGAATTTCATTCCTCTGCTATGTCTAGTTTACCAATGAGCCACTTTTAGATTATCAAAGCTGGAGACTTAAAATTGAACTTGGAAGACATCTAGTCCAACCTTTCATATAGTTAAGAACCCTCTCAACAATACCTCTGGAAAACAACCATATCAACATTTCCTAGTAAGAACCTAAAAATCTCTCTTATATACACAATGGATTTTATCCTATGACTTTCAAATGTGCTGCTAGCAGACTGTGATGGTTAAACACTGTATATTGAGTGAAGGGTGATGGGTGAAAGAAGAGAGGGATAAAAACAACTGAGACTACAACTCCTGTCTCTAGACTCCTTGCCAGGTTTTCTTACGCTGAATCCAGAATGATGCCATCCAGACTGCCTAGAGAAAGCAAAATCCTGGCTCAGGGAACACAACAAGGGAATACTTTTGGCATTAGTTCATCATTCTCTTGGAGGAAAAAAAATGCGTTTCTCCTAATAATAGGTTACCTAAAACATATATCTAGACTTCCAAATAAGCCTGCCTAGAAAATGGTCAATTAAGGCAGCACAATGTTACAAGGAAAGCCATTCTCAGAATGTCATTTCGGTACCATTTAGAGTTTTCCAGATGTCTCCAAACAAAGCTCTTTAACAATTTTATTTTATTGCCTAATGGAGGGGATCCTACAAATTTTGTATTTACTATGTCACCTATTAATTTAACTCAGTTATTGAAGCGTTATTCGTTTGATACATTTTTAAAATCCTAGCCTGATGCTTTGTTCACATCTTAGCATATCTCTTCACTTCCATTTATATGCACATGAAGATTTTATTAATCCAAGAAGTTTTTATGGGGGTTCTATTTTGCATAAGGCAATGGAAGTTCAGTGTAATAAACCTATGCATGTACATGCAAAGTATTTTAGAAGAATAAGTCTACTATCCAAAATAACATAATTCACTCTGAAGTTTAAAAGTATGACACATTAGTAACAGTTTTGCTGCATTCATTAATAAACTCTACAAATATTTATTGTGTACCCAATATATTTCAAACATTGTTTTAGGTTCTGTTGATACAATTCTAAACAAAAGTGTTAAAACTCAAACTTACATTCTTGTTTTGGGAGAGACATACAATAAGCAAGCTAAATTTAAAAAATATATAGTATGTAAAATGGTTAGGACTGCTAAAAAGGGAAATGAAGCTGAAAAATGGGATAAAAGGCAGGCAGAGGTGCAATTTTAAACAGAGATCCAAGGAAAGTGTCAGTGAAAATGTGACATTTAAATAAAAACTTGAAGGAGGTGAGAAAGCAAGCTTTGTGGATACCTGGGAAAAGAGCATTCCAGACAAAGGGAAAAGTAAGTGCAAAATCTCTGAGGCAGGAATGCGCCTGTAGTATTCAAGGGAAATCCAGGATGCCAGTGTAGTTGGAGAGTGAGCGATATTATACTGAGAGAGGTTAGAGAGATCAGGGTAGCCATATCCTAGGGCTTTGAAGTCATAATAAAAAGCCATTAGAGAGTTCTGAGTAGAGGGGTGACATGATTTTACTTATATTTTAACAAGCCCCTGAATGCATTGTGGAAAATAATGGGGCAGGGGAAGAAAAAGCAAGACCACTGGAAGGTTATCATATAGTGATCTAGTTGAAGGATGATGGCAGCTTGGATCATGTCAACAGCACTAGATGTGTCTGGGGTGACAGATTCTACAGGATATACTCTTGAAGTGAATGTGAAATATGAGAGCATAAATTTTGGCTTCAAGCTTTTTTAGCTTCATCAACTGCAAGAAAGGAGTGACCATTAACTGAGATGAGGAAGACTGTAGGAAGGGCAAACTTAGACATTAGGTGTGAACTGCCCATTAGAAATCCAAGAGAACCTTAGATGAGGCAACAGGTCATGTAAGTGTGGCATTCCAAGGAGTTTCAGACACAATGTGTACATTTAGGTATCACTGGCTTATAGGAGGGATTTAAGTCAATGAGACCAGTTGAAGTTGTAAAAGGAAAATGTATAGAAAGAAGAGAAGAGGTTCAAAGATTGAGCATGGATCATTGCCCTATTTAGCAGCGGAGAAATGAGGAGCAGCTGACAAAAGGAACTGAAAGGAGTAAAACTCCTGGAAACCAAAAAAGTTTCTTGAGAAGGATCATCTGTGTCAAAAGGTGCTGATAGGTCAACCATGTTGAAGACTGACAGATGGCATTAGATTTAACTATGTAGAGGTCACTGGTGACCTTGACAAAAGTAGTTTTAGGGAAGTGGTGGAGATAAAAGTTGGTTGGAATGATTCAAGAAAGAATTAAGAGAAAAAATCGGAGACTGTGAGTAGAAAAACTTCTTGAAGAGTTTTGATGTAAAAGAGAACAAAGGCAAAATGAGGACTAGCATGTTTTCTTTTCCTTTCCTTTTTTTTTTTAATGGGCAAAATAGGATGGTTTTTTCTTCTATTTAGGTATTTGAGAGTGGTTAAAAAAAAGGCAATATTTTAAAGAATCTGTGTGCCAAAGAGAAACAAGATAATAAGATAATATAACATTTGAACATCTGTTTTGAGGGCACAGAAGCATTAATATTGGGGAGTAATGGTTTGTGTAATTGCAAGAGCAGTGGTTTATACTACATAAACACAATATGACCTTCTTTCAAACACACTAAGCTTCTTCTTCCTATGTTTACAAAATACTAGAAGCAAAACCCAAATCTCTGAATGAATCTTAAGAGACAAGAAGGTTGAGACTAGAATCAGTGTTTTTAATTGCAAGAGAATATCTAAGGATATTTAAATTCCATCACTTTTATTTATGTTTTGTGAAAGTCACTCTAGAAAACACGCAAGCCAAATCTCAGTTAAACAAATGTTTTCATTTCCAGAAGCTTACATAACTTAAAAGGATAATCTATTTTGGGCATATTTTTAGTATTAAAATAAATTTCTCTTTGGGGAAAGAATCTGAACAATCTTATGGTATTGTTTTGTAAATTAAATAATACTTTTAATAATGGTCAAAGGAGAGAAAACTAACTAATACCATTTATAGCTGTTATTCAGTCCTAATGAATAGGACTGAATAACAACTATAGATGGTTAAAAATTGTTAAGTAGAATTCTCACTGTGTCCATGCCAGGAAATTCAAAGGCACTGACACTGTCAGGGAATGTAGAACAACTTAACGTTATAGATTACAGAACAAATATTTTTTGAATGTTGATTTCTCATACTATTGGAAATATTAAAGTAATTAAATATAGCGATCACTTTTTGGTTTGAATTCTTTGGTCCTCTCTAGCACACATACACTTACACATACACACACTCACACACACACACACACACACACACACAAATAAACAAAGTCCCAGAAAGCAATAATTTAGCTAGGAATGTAGAGTAGACAAGAAAAGAAAGAAAGCACATTTATCCCAACACTAAAGAGAGTATTTTTATTGTGAAGAAAAGATTAAGACTAAGAAAAAGAAATTTCCAAGTGTTTAATGAACTGGAGGCTGTACTAAAATAGCGCTCCTTTTGCTGACGACAAAAGTCGCTCATAATGCAACATGACCAATTACAATCCATCTCTTTGTTTTCTCTCCTTTGCAATAAAATATACTCTATGTGTTCTCAACATGTGGGGAATGAGACTAATATCAATAGAGAATAATATGAAAATGGAATCAGCATAATTATGCATGAAGGAAAATGGCAGCATTCAAATCATGACAAATCTTGCACAACCAGATTTCCCACACTACCTTTTTCAGAATATAAAAGCCATTGAAGTAGAGTAAAAATTTAAAATTACATAGCATGGAAAAGTTCAGTTCCTTTAGCAACAGCATGCTGCAGAATAAGTCTGGTTTATGAAAGAGCAAGTCTGTATCACTGAAATTTCAGTCAGCTTTACTTATTTCACAAGTTATAGAAAATTCCTGGGCCCAAGTGATCATTTTAAGTACCCACACATATGACTTTTGACACTTTAGATTTTCACCTTCATGATAAAAAAAAAAGTTACCCCAATCATTACGGCAAAAAAGAGACTCATCTCTGGATATTTTAAGACGGAAAACACAATTTCATCAGGAGTTAAGGTCTTAGGACCCTTAGTAGCCTAATCAGGTATGGGTGGGAGTAGGAATTAAGTCGATATCTTAGATTAACAAAAAAATACCAGTATCACTCTACAAAATATATTTTAAGATTATAGCAATAAGTTGAAAAGTAAAAGGAGATTTAAAATAGTGTATGTTTCTGTTAATAAAAATAATAGATACTCATTGTAGAATGCATGAAAACTACAGACACAAGACAAAATACAAATCGCCTCTAATCAATCCTCATGAGTAATATTTAACATTGATGTATTTTACTTGAAAATATTTTCTGTTTATATGATGTCAATGAAATTAAGATCATATTGTAATAGAATTTTGTATCCCATTATTTTAATGATGTTATGTCATAAACATTTACCCATTTAATATTATTTGGAAGAAATCATATACATAAATGAAAATATATTTAACTATTCCTTTATTGTTATATGTTAAGATGTTTCCTTTTTTTGGTATTCTAAATGGGCTGAGATTAATATACAAATATTTAAGTTTTACTTTGAGTAAAGTGAATTTATAATTCATTCTGTTAATGAAAATTTAAATATAGTATATCAGTGACAGATGAAGAGTCAAATATTTAATTCATTTATTATGCCAAACCTAACTCAAAATATTTTATGAATATTAAAGCCTTCAAATGAAAAAGTAAATACATAAATTAAAGCAGGAAAAATGAGAATTAGGAAAGGAAATGGAGTCAGAGGAACATAGATACGCAAAACATTTCCCAACTTAAGATCCCATACAGTTAACAGAAGTAAGTCACAATGTTGTCTGGAGTTTCTGAATAGCCAAACCAGAATGGGAAACATACTGTGAGTCTCAGTACCTGAGTCTCAATTCTTAGGAGTAAAATAATGCTATTCTCAGGGGTAGCTTCACTTTTTCTAGATACAATGACTTGATAAAATTTCTTCCTTCGATTTTCATGAAGACAAATTAGGTTAACAGAATAAATTTCATCTCCAATGACATCCCTCTAATTAATTTTAACAGAGCTGTTTCTTGTACCATCTCTCCAAGTAGACCAAGGGCATGATGGAAAGATCAAATAACCTTAAAATACACATTAATTGGTCTCCATTTATCAGCTATATTTCTACTTGAAAGTTTCTATAAAATAGTGACCACTTGGCTGAATAAAAACTAAGAGTATGTGCACATTTTAATTTTTAACTTAATCACATTTTGATTTTAAAGCCACAGAATTAAAATAATTTGAGCCCCTTTATGATGGTGAGGGAAAATATTATGACAGTTGGCATAGAAGCTGTTGTTATAATAGCGATTTAAAGTATATTGTCTTCTTTCCCAGAAAGTGATTTTATTTTTAAATTACATATTTTACCTAATTCCAAACAGAATTTGAATTGGCTTACAGTCAAAAGCAAAAGTGCATAGAACCACTGACAAATAAAATAACAAAAGTCATGCAATCATATTATACAAGTTGGGAATAGATGCTTATACTAAAAAAATCAGGCTGAGGAGAGCTATTGCATTAAGTTCCTTGGCAACAAAGGTGACACAAATCTAATTAAATCATAATGGGAAATATTTCAGTGCAACAGGAATAGACATTTTGTTACATTTTGTTACCACAGAATCCAAACTTAACCCATAATTAATTAATTAAAAATTAGCACCAGACTTCCACGTAAAAATGATAGATTTCTCCCTCCTTTATTATAAAAAATAATAACCAGAAGAAAAAACATTCACCAGTCCACAAACAAGTTAAGAAGGGCACAATGCAATGTGGACCTTAGCCACAACCCCACCTTATATAAATGGTACTGAGAGTTGATTAAATATTGACAATTCTCACACACACCATCAATTTTGATTGCTTTTTTAAATTTTGAATGAAAGAACATGGTGAAGTGGGCCTGGAGTAAGTGGAAATCGCTCTTACTGCACAACATGCTTAGACTCCAAGCATCCTCCATAAACTAAAAAAATGATCCAAAATTCTGGAGTAAATAAACTCTCTTCTCCAAACTCCTACCACCACCTCTGTGGAAGTAGAACTTCTGGTCTTTACCAGGTAAAGAAAACATTTGCACAGGAGTAACGAAATTCTCAAAAGAGCCCTTTCTGGCAGTTTAGAAACACACGTCAGTCAGAGGTGCAAGGGGAGTCAAGGAGAAGTCATTCACTATATATTACGAGAAATGAACTCTCTAGATCCAGTAAAAGTCAAAGAAATGCTCTCACATGCATGCAAAAATACTGAACAACCCTTCCAAAACTCTATATATTAAAAAAGAACACTTTTTAAAAAATGTTAGCCAAAAGCCAGAGGAAATGTTCCCACTAGTGTTTTGCAATAAGGGAGAAATTAATGCGAACAAGGATTTAATACATAAAAACTCAAATACAAGATGATAAAACAATAGAATGTGATGAAGAGGTTACACTAGAGCCAATGAAATGAATTGAGGGTCAAAATAATACTATTACAGAAATAAAAAAAGTTAGAAATAAAGTACAGAATAGATATGCTTTAACACTGAGATGATAATATAGAAGAATGACTTGAGATAATTAGTGAGTGCAGACAAAAGACTAAGCAATCAGAGCAATTTGAGAGAAAATAATAGATATTGAGGCAAGACAAAAATGGACCATCGTAAAGATAACTGGAACTCTTACAGAGAGAATCCAAACAATTGAGCAGAAAAAGAATCTGAATATATAATATTAACAAAATTCCCATTTTTGGATTGGGTTGTTTGTTTTTTTGATATTGAGCTGCATGAGCTGCTTGTAAATTCTGGAGATTAATCCTTCGTCAGTTGCTTCATTTGCAAATATTTTCTCCCATTCTACCAAATGTAAAACCGATAGCTAGTGGGAAGCAGCCGCATAGCACAGGGAGATCAGCTCGGTACTTTGTGACCACCTAGAGGGGTGGGATAGAGAGGGTGGGAGGGAGGGAGACGCAAGAGGGAGGAGATATGGGGATATATGTATATGTATAGCTGATTCACTTTGTTATAAAGCAGAAACTAACACACCATTGTAAAGCAATTATACTCCAATAAAGATGTTAAAAAAAAATTCCCTGAAATGAAGGAATATCTAAATTGACGGATTAACAGGACCCACCTGCATCTCAGAGAAGGATTAGTAAGAATTGGTGTATAGTTTGATGACCTGAGATTCAAAACTAAAGAGAAAGAAGATAGCAGAACTCTAAATTGCAGTACTATGAAGGTATTTTAATAGGCAGATAAAGAATGACTGCCCCCAAATCATCCTATGTATAAGATCTGGACTGAGATTCTATAAGCCTAAGATCACCCCAAAGGCTATGGAGCATTTAAACAATGGTCATCCAAAAGACAGTTTTTAAAGACAAAATTTGAATGAGAGTGTATGGTAAATACTGTGATTGGCCTTTTCCAATTTCTTTATACCTCCCTTCTGGGAAAAGTTCACCAGCTACAAACAACATTCCAGAGGAATTCTGCTTCTATCATGCCCAAGTAACTGGTGTTAGACTTATTTTCTTGTAATAAACGAATAGAAAACTGGAAAGAATACATAAAACAACTGTTTTCAGACATCAAACAAGAGGCAGTGTAACAGGGGGATCAGCTCGATGCTTTGTGACGACCTAGAAGGGTCGTCACTGCCTCTCTTTTATATATATATAAAAGAGAGGCAGTGTAGGAACTCTGTGATATCTGAGAGAAGGGTAACAAAGGAGATGAGTCCTACAGTCTCCCTGATTTTCTGCCTAGAGGCAGTTTCCAGAGAACAGTGCAGGAAGGGGTTCCCAAGATGAACACAATCTCTTCTTTCACCTACAATGTGATCTCTTAGAAACCTGGTCGCTCTGAGCTTCCATTTCCTGACAATTATAATAACCTTGTTTAGATTTGATGCAAAATTTAAACATGCTGCACTGGAGTCACTGTAAGTGCCCAGTACAATTTAGCTATTATTACTATTAATTAGATATATCACAATGTTTTCATTTACCGTGAGGTTACCAGATTTAACTAAAGAAAATTTAGAATTTCATGAAAACTCAGCGCTTATCACAAGACCACAGAATTGGGAGAAGCATGTCAAAATCCACATAAAGGTAAATCATAGTAAATGGAATTTTTTTTAACAATTAGACTTTTCATGGGATATAAAAATAGAAATATTTTTAAATGTTTGCAATTGTGTTGTACAGTTTATGAGCTGAGTAGTGAGGGTGTTTGCTTAGCAAAGGAGCCTAACAAGAAAAAGTCATACTACGTCGTGAAAATAAACTGCATCATCTTGAACAAAACTCACCTGCTGTGAGTCACAACTTGTAACTGAAAACATCAGAGTAAGGCCCTTGTGGAGGATCTGTGCATGAAGACGCCTTAGGGATGCCATTCCTCTTAATTAGCCCAAGAAAGTGAGGGAAGATCTTTTACATATTACTCTCAGGTGTTTGACAATGCTTGACGGACTGAAGAAGCTGATCATATGAAAACTTTTGTCTTCTAGGGGAGATCATTATCCTTCACAAATTGGTTGCTCGAGAGTAATAATTCAACATTTAATTGAGTTTCCTTTATTTCTCCTAAGAGATAAATCTAGGAAAATCTGAATTGCAGTGTTGTTGAAGCTTCAGTAGACTTTAGCATCAGAATAATGTTCCCAAATGGCATCTTTCCTATTATTAGTCAACAAGAGGAGCTTTGAGTATTTGAGTGCAACATTTACAGGACGTGGTGCCATAAGGTAGTACAGCTTTCGTCGTCTCCCCTGTGAGGTTTTAACAGCTTTAAAGTAGTTCTGCTCTCTGGAAGCAGCAGAGCATACAGGCAGTACATATATTGTGCGGTGGTGAATACAATCCTAGGACAATCACAGTGGTAGATTGCAAAATGGCTCTAATTCTTTACTTCTTCCTGTATTCATGCTCTTTGCCATGTAGCCTTGCAGGGCCCTCCCACTCTGACTCTGGGGTCAGCCATGTGACTTGCCCAAACACAGGGTTGAATATCATTGGCACAATTGGGCTTCTCTCCTGTTTTCTGTCATCCATGAGAAGGACATGCTGACGTTAGTTTGTTGGAAGATGAGACACGTGGAAAAGAGATGAGATATCTCAGTCAAGGCCATTCAAGATCACCCCAAAGCAAGCCCACCCTAGACATCTGGGAAAGCCTAGTTAAGAGAAGAACAGTGCCCCTTCCCCCAGCTAACCTACAAGTTTGTGAGCTAAATAAATACTTTTTTCTTAAGCCACTGAGTTTTGGAGAGGATTGATATCCAATATTTATGGTGACTAACTCCCATCAAAACCAATCTCTGTAAGTTGAATTAAATGGAAAATACGAGTCAGTTTTCTTGGGGTATTTCCATCTTCAGAAACGAAATTCCTACAGGCTAGCCTGGCTTACTTAGGTGCTGGGTATAACTCAGGTAATCTGCAATAAATGATGTGACAGAACAAATACCTTCTTTTCTGTGTATCTCCCAACTTGATTTAAAAGTGTTTCTATTGGCATAAGGAAATCTTTTCAAATGAGGTTAAAAATAAGCTGGATTACATTTGGAGAGAGCTGGGTAAACTAAAGCTGAGAGATCTCAACAAATAATCATCAAAAGACTGTAAAGAGTCAGCCGGATGTCAAAACAATTATGTGGATTTTGGCACTGACCGAAAGATTTTAGTTTCCAAGAAAGAAGACTTTCTCATTCACGATAGAAAGTTAACTCTCCATTTCCAAAAATCTCGGGTGATTAATGAATGTGCCTAAGTAACCTATAGAAATTTTGTGAATTTAAAAAATAATATCTTAAAATTAAATGCTATAGTTAAACCATGTTGAGTGTGCACTGGCTCACAATTTACATAATTTTAATACTTGATCTTACAGTGTTTGTAGCTAATTTTTTAATATCTTTGAGCATTTATCTTTCAAAGATAAGTATGGGTGATATGTTCAATATTAAAGTTACAACACATGTCTTTAGCAAGTACAAAACATAAGAATATTTCTTAGAATTTGCATTCATGTCCTGCACATAAAGGTTAATCTTACTTTAATAGGCAATTATGTTTCTCAAATTATTTGAAGTCTTATTAATTTTAATTCCCTTATAACTACTTAATTTCATCTCTAAATGGAAGTACCAGAATTTTATCATTTTGATTTATAAACCATGTGACAGTACAGCTAACGTATGTCCAGTGTCATTGAAAATTCTTAAAAGAAGGAAAGTGCTTTTCTCTGGAGGTCTGTTCTCAAATTAATAAAATTATATGCTGAAACCCATAATCTTATGTTGCTGCTCTTCAGGTTTATTTATTCTTCCTTAATAATATTTATCATTTCCTTTTTGTCCTCTTTTGTTGGTTAAAGATACTCCTAATATATATTTCGTGTTTTAATACTACAAACATGCAAAATGTTCCAATTTTCTTCATTAATTTTAATAATCCTGTATTTTCCACTACATCTCCTTAAATATAATAGAACTTATATGCCAAATAAAAGTGTATAACTAATATTTTAGGAAATCTACCACTTTCTTGAGCACGTATAGTGAAATAATTTCAAGTAATGAGAAAATGTATATAACAACATCTATCTAGAAGTCAAATTTTAATTTTACAACATTATTTGCCAAATGATAATAAAATGTAAGTGTACTCTCTCCCTACCCCCAGAAAAACACATTAATTATATCTAGTTTACCATATAATATACTCAAAACCATTAGAATAAATTTGTTAGGACTTTCCTCAGATAGCTGTAAATTATAAAGTTTAAACCCTTGATATGGAGCTATAAATATTCCAAAATTTAGGTTTCTTACAGATCCATGACATTAACCACCACTTACCCAGAACAACATCACATATTGGGTAGCTTACCTTTACAATTTAAAATCTAATTTAGAGCAGGTATATATAGTGGAATATGTTCCAGGGGTCTGTAATTATCCAACAAAATGTATGCATTGATATGTCTGGTTAACTTGTCCCATGATGTGACATAGTCAGGAACAGTCTCTACCATCTCATATTGGCAGATATAGAACGTAGAAAACTAGCGGTAATTACAAGTGACTCTTCAACATTTCTGAGCCAGTTATGTTCATTCTAACGAGGCTGCCATAAAAGACGATTATCAGAGAATATTAATGAGATTAATGAGAAAATTAAAAATTGAGCAGGATAAAAGATGGTCTACAAATACCTTGATAATATATTGGAGGGAATCTCAGTTTTTAGAACTGATAGGACATAATCCCTTAAGAGAAAATTTATATATATATATTCAAATACTACAGAAATTTTGTGTATTATAAACTTGGTACTTCAAATTAGTGTAGGGGGTAGGGGGAGGAGGGAAGAATGAAATTATTCAGTAAGAGGTGTTGAGCCAACTACATTCTAGTGGAGTCTCATTTGGAAAAATTAAAGTTGGATCCAAACTTCCTGTACTACAATAAGAAATATCCTCAGTAAATATTTAAATTTAGTAAGTGAAGTCTAAAAAACCTAGAAGAAATCATGCCTAAATTTTTTTTTAATCCCCTAGTTTTCAAGGTCTTACTAACTATGATAAAAAGCCCAGGAAACATTTAAAAATGATTGATACGACTGCATATAATATGCATGCAGAAATCAACAAGTACAAATTAGAAGAAAAAAATGACAAACAGTAATAATATGTATGGAAATATTATGAGTGCTCTCCCAATACAAAAATTCTCACAAACCGATAGCAAATGCCCATAAAAGTATGAGCAATAAATAAATTAGTCACGTAAGTTAAAACAAAAGTGGGTCTCTAGTTTATTGAAAGATACTCAACCTCATTAATAACTGGAGAAATGCAAATAAAAACTATACTGCATCAAACTGGAAAAGATGAAAAAACCTGATGAAGCACTATGTTGGAAAGTCTATAATAAACCTTGAATTCCCGTGCATTGTTAGTAACTCTGTAAACTGGTAAGAGTCACATATAACACAGTTTGGAAATACTTTTGAAATTATGAACGCACATATCCATTGGCAATGCATTCAGAATTTATTACAGAAATATGTAAGCAGAGATATGAAGTAACATGTATAAGGCTATTCATTACCTTTTGCCACCTGTCATAGCAAAAGGTTGTTAACAAGCTAGATGTACAGCAACAGGAGATTCATTAAATCATCAGAGTAGAACTACACAATGGAACACTGTACTGATAAAAAGAATAAAGAAGCTTTTATGTATTTCTATGGGAGAGCACTCAGACATCCTTTTAAGTAAAAAAATGTTAAGTCGAGAGTAACATCAGTGAAAATGACAGAGCGGGGACCTCCAGCGGCCTATCATGCCTCAGAAACACCAAAAATTCTGGCAAAAAATGTGTAGAAGCAACCTTATCAGAACTCTAGAATAATATATAGTCCGAGGTTTACAGTAAGCACGTGAATGCTTAATCAGGAAAACAGTGACTGAAACCCAGTAGGAGACTTGTGTGGTGTTTTGACTTGCCTTGGTCCCTTCTCCCCTCCACAGCTTGGCAGCCCCCATTTCCTGATATTGGTTCTGGTCTGGAGAGAGCAGAGAGAACCTTGTTCTCAAAAAACGGTGTATCTCTTCTGACCTCTCTGGGAGCCCCTGAAGGACTAGTGCAAAAGGCTTGCCTTTATTTTACCTAACTCAGAACTCTCTCAGAGGAGCAAGGGGGCTATGCAAGGAAATTCCTCAAAAACACTGAGAAAGGAAAAGAAGCTAGCTACTGAGACCTGAGGCAAAGGATAGCAGTTGGGGCAAACAATGGACATGCTGAAAATTGCAGCAAGAAAAGCTGTGGAGTGAGATACTTTGGGGAATAAGGTCTTCGAAACGTTCCCACGTATCCCAGGTAATCTAGAAGACGGCATGCAACAATTAGGCTGTTTCATTAGGGATTAGTAAAATGTCAGTGTCAGAAGGTCTTTTTTTTTTTCTTGCTTAACCATTTCTTCAAAGAACCTTCTGGGACTTCCCTGGTGGCACAGTGGTTAAGAATCCGCCTGCCAATGCAGGGGACACGGGTTCGAGCCCTGGTCCGGGAAGATCCCACATGCCTTGGAGCAACTAAGCCCGTGTGCCACAACTACTGAGCCTGCACTCTACAGCCTGCAAGCCACAACTACTGAGACTGCGTGCTGCAACTACTGAAGCCCGGGCGCCTAGAGCCTGTGCTCCGCAACAAGAGGAGCCACCGCAATGAGAAGCCCACACACCACAACGAAGAGGAGCCCCGCTCACCACAGCTAAAGAAAGCCGGCGCACAGTGACGAAAACCCAACACAGCCAAAAATAAATAAATAAATAAATAATTTAAAAAAAAAATCCCCTTTTCAAAAAAAAAAGAACCTTCCAACTCTAACTTACTGTCTTTTATATCTGTGTTCTCTGTTAGACTGCAAGCTCTAGCCATATCTCTGCTATAGAGCCAGTGTCTAGCATAGTAATTAACTCAGAGTTCACATACACATTCACATGAAACAGACAAAATCAGAAAGATTAGAGTTAAAAGTGAATAAAATGAAGAATGTGGGGCTTCCCTGGTGGCCCAGTGGTTGAGAGTCCGCCTGCCGATGCAGGGGACACCGGTTTGTGCCCCGGTCCGGGAGGATCCCACATGCCGCGGAGCGACTGGGCCCGTGAGCCATGGCCGCTGAGCCTGTGCGTCCGGAGCCTGTGCTCCGCAACGGGAGAGGCCACAACGGTGAGAGGCCCGCATACCGAAAAAATAAATAAATAAATAAAAAATAAAGAATGTGGGTCTTTTCCCTAGGTAAACTATCTCATGTAGTAGACATGGGTTAGAAGATAGATGAAGGAAGAGGGATTCACTTGTTACCAGACTCCTAGCTCTTCAATAAAGACCCAAATTAAATGATATTCTGTTACCTTTAAAGCAAGTGTAGGGTGTATAAAAATCACAGATACAGAGGAATTAAAGTGGACCACGAAAAAACACATAAACCTGAGCAAGAACGTGGAAGGGACTTGTGATTAAAAAAAGGAGAGAAAAACTATGTAGGTGGGTTTTTTTTTTAATTTTTTTTTTTTTTGCGGTACGCGGGCCTCTCACTGTTGTGGCCTCTCCCGCTGTGGAGCACAGGCTCAGGATGCGCAGGCTCAGCGGCCATGGCTCACGGGCCCAGCCGCTCCACGGCCTGTGGGATCTTCCCGGACCGGGGCACGAACCCGTGTCCCCTGCATTGGCAGGTGGACTCTCAACCACTGCGCCACCAGGGAAGCCCCTGTAGGTGGTTTTTTAATCAAATAAAACTAAAGCTGTACATCAAAATATTAAATAAAAGTTAGACCCAAAAAAGGCATATAGAAATTTAAATATTTTCCCCAAATGCTTATATATTGAAGAAGAATTTAAAGCTGAAATTATGGCTTTTAATGCAATTACAAGTAAGACATTCAAGGAAGGGGAAGAATTAAGAAGGATTTTGGGGAAGTGTATGTTGAGAATTGTAATTTTTTTCATGTAAGCCAATGGTCCAGAGTCTCAGAGAAACATTATGAGAGTAGAAGAGTAGATGAGTATTTATCAGACATGGGAAAATGGACTGGAGTATATTTCTCACCAAGCTCTAGTCACGGAACTGAGGAAGGGATCCATACATTCAGCTCAAGAAGATAGACTACAGAGCTAAGGGACCGTGGGAAAAATCTGCACAGGATTGAAAAGAGAGAACAGAAAATTAACAGGAGCCTAAGAAAAATCCCTGCAGAAACAAAGAAAGCAAGCATCATCCTGTAGGCTCAGAGAAAATGAAAAGCTGACACTCAAAATAACAACCCATGTTGTCATTAATGGATGAAATTAAGAGAGAGCCATTCACAGACATAAAAGATTTCAGAAAAAATACTGCTTGCATGTTCCTTTTGGAAAATAATCATTAAAACTGTATCCCAAATAACTGAGAAGGGAAGATATCAAATCTGCAGCAAGCTTTGAATCTAGTCAGTAAGTATAAAAAATTTATGAAAATAACTGCAAAACTGAATTCAAAGATTTTCCTTAAAATAAGACATATATGAAAAAATATAACATAATATCAGAGTTGAAATGCCAAATCGTATAAAGACTCACATAGGTGTTTATATCACTATAAACAAAAATTTGCAAATTAAAAATGGAAAATAGTAAAACTGACAGATAATGGAATAAAAAGAGCCATTCTCTATATCTGAATTAATTATACTTTGCTTGCTTTACTTCAAATCAGTAGGGAGATGAATTTAGTGCTGGGAGAACTGATTAAAATTTTTGGAAAAAAATAAGTCAGATTCTTACATCATAACTCACACAGGAATAAATTCCAGAAGACAATATTGAAATGCAATAAAAATAATGGTATTAATAATAATGTTGTTGTTGTGGGCTTCCCTGGTGGCGCAGTGGTTGAGAGTCCGCCTGCCGATGCAGGGGACACGGGTTCGTGTCCCGGTCCGGGAAGATCCTGCATGCCGCCGAGCGGCTAGGCCCATGAGCCATGGCCGTTGAGCCTGCGCGTCCGGAGCCTGTGCTCCACAACGGGAGAGGCCACAACAGTGAGAGGCTCGCATACCGCAAAACAAAAAAATTAATAATAATAATAATGTTGAATATTTTACGGTATTGGAGAATGGGAAACATTTTTAAGAAAAGTTGTAAAAGTTATTCAAAGATAAATGTTTAATTTCATTAATATCAAATACATTTTCTAAATAAAAAACAGAAAAATCTATAGAAAATAATGAAGACTGAGGAGCAAATTCACACACAAGCTCTCTCTCCATCTCCTTCTGTCTCTGTCTCTCACACACGCTCACACACACACAGACGCAGCCCCAAACGTGAAACCTCACTGGTAATCAAAGAAAGAAATGCCAAATAGAAACAACCACACAACATAATTTTCACTTAAAGCGAGGCCAAAATGTATAAATGATGTTGGTAAGAATCTGAGGAAATGTGATTTTATACTGCTGGGAGGGAAAATTTGTGGATATTTTCCAAAGACCAATTGAATAAGGTCCATAAAAAGCTTTAGAATTGCATATGCTCTTTGACAAGCAATTTCATCTTTAAGACTTTATCCTTAGAAAATTGATGAGAATATATACAAAGATTTATTATCAGGAATACTCATCACAGTCTACATAACAAAGAATATAGAACTGGCATAACTAAACAATAATAAGAAATCTTTTTTAAAATTAAGTCATACAAAAGAATACTGTATAGATATTAAAATTATATTGTAGAAAAGTAATGAATGATATAATGATGACCTAATTTTAACTAAAAAAATTCTAAAAATAATATGTACAGTATAACCTTATTATATTTTAAATCTTAAATGTAAAAAAATACAGGAAATATATGCACTATGTTATTAAGATTAAATTAATAACATTGTTTTCTGGGTTGTGGGTTATAATTTTTTTGACTTTTCAATGTTTGCATTTTATATATTTTCTAAAATATATACTTTTTGTTAAAAGAAATATAAATGTATAATATATATTGTATGTATGTGTAAACTTATGACTTTAATTAATCTCTTCTAGGCATTTATCTAGAAGAAATTACCAGAGGTACTGAGAATTATTTGGCTATAATTATTTTTGTCATGAGATTATTCACAATAGCCAAAATTTGGATATATACTTAATCTGAGAATTTGTTACATAAGTTATGTTGAATCTATTTTATAGTATACATGCAGCCATTAACGTTCATATTCTCCCATATTTTTTCACGACTTTGGAAAATGCTAAAAAAAGTAAATGAGAATAAGATAAATTATTATGGATCATATGACCCCCAACCTTATATAAACAAGAGATGTGTATGTGTGTGTGTGCGTGTGTGTGTGTTTAAAGAGAGAAGGGACATGTAGCTATTAGTTAGGAGTGAGCCAGGAGAAACAGTCATACAA
Organism: Grampus griseus; assembly: GCF_964374135.1. Classification (NCBI taxonomy): domain Eukaryota; kingdom Metazoa; phylum Chordata; class Mammalia; order Artiodactyla; family Delphinidae; genus Grampus; species Grampus griseus. Next base: position 26,530,032 of record NC_139003.1, on the reverse strand, counting down.
CTGGTTCCGTTCTTTGAATCGAATTGCATGTGCTTTCTAAATTTTCTAAGTGAAAAGTAGTTTTTAAATTTTCTGCAATGAATGTGAGTGTGTGTGTGAATGTGTGTGTATGTGTGTGCATGTTTGTGTTCAGAGCAAAACTTCAACGCTGAGGAAAGGTGTGGAAATAGTAAGAGAGTACACATATGCTTTAAATGAGTCCAGCGTTCCAGTCCTAATGATTTACATCATAGAATGATGAAAGATTCACCAGATTCATTCAATAAATTACCCAATTAGAAAAACTATCAGTGATGAGAGAGGTAAAATAATGCTAGAGACCGAATGATATTGATTATTGTTCATTTCCAACCTGAAGAGAGATGTCTAGCATGTCAGCCACCTGTATATAAAGCTTTGATTTGATCTACTTCTTTATCAGTAGGGTTTCCACTATTATACATTGTATTTTAAAACATCAGATGTCCTAATGCTGAGATCAAATACTAATATATAATATAATACATATAATATAATAATATAATATAGATTGACAACTCTCAATACATGAGAGCAATGACATAAAAGTAATATAAAATTTGACAGATAAAAATATGAAATCCTAGAATTAAGTTCAAAATACATTAGAGCAACTACATGATGAGGAAACCTGTTTTAACAACAAGTCGTTCCAATTTAAAAAAACTCAAATACGGGGGAAGTGATAAATTAGGAGTATGAAAGTAACAAATACACACTGCTATATATAAACTAGATAAACAACAAGATTTACTGCAATATCACAGGAAACTATATTCAATATCTTGTAATAACCTATAATGGAGAAGAATATGAAAATATATATATATAAAACTGAATCACTTTGCTGTACACCTGAAATTAACACATATTATAAATCAACTATACTTCAATTTTAAAAAAACCTCAAATATTGTCATTGAATTCAAGCCCAACATCCAACAGGACACCAAGACTTTTCCAAAATGAATACAATTATATCCTGCATTAATGGAAACAGTGTCCACAAGAGGGGGAAATCCCATAATTCTTTACAACACCTAGAATAGCATGTCCTGCTCCGAGACCACTTTAGGATGCTGTGAACAGAGGAGAGTGACCAGGATGATAAATGTTTGGGAAAACAGTTATCAGGAAGGCTTGTAGGAACTGGGTGTGTTGAAATGGAAGAGAGAAGTTTTACGTGAAACACAATGGCCATTTTTAAATATTAGAAGGTTTGTCCAATGACCAGAATGACTAAGCAGTCAGTGCAGGCCAGGCAGCAGGAGTAGGGAAGTTAAAAGGAAGATATAAAAAAGCTGACTTCGCTTTGGTATGAAACAGAACTTTCAGACTGAGAGACTAGGACAATCCTGAATCCTCCCTCTACCTCCACAGTATTTCCTCACGCCCTCAGCTGCCAGATGCTGCATCCATTCCGTGGATGATAAGCACTGATTAAAGGGATTAGGCCTCTTGCATCTGGAAAAACAACCATTTGAAGATGATGAAGTCCATTTCAAGTTAACAAAGATGTATGCACTAAATTTCAAAAATAATAAGGCCTCACCTATGAACAAATAAATTTAAAGAAAAAAATGATTGTGTTAAGAGAAAGCTTTTGCTGAACCCAGAGTATATTCCAGGAACAATTCTAAAGGCTTTACCTAAATTGTCTTATTTACTGCTCACAAGAACTCAATGTGCTAAACAGTTATTTTTATTTTATAGATTAGAAAAATAAAACTGGGAAATGTCACGCAGGCTCAGCGGCCACGGCTCACGGGCCTAGCCGCTCCGCAGCATGTGGGATCCTCCCGGACCGGGGCATGAACCCGTGTCCCCTGCATCAGCAGGTGGACTCTCAACTACTGCGCAACCAGGGAAGCCTGCTCATGTTCTCTTTACTTCAACATTATGTCCTACTGGCACATAGGAGGTGGAATTAGAAAATACATTAAGGCATAGGCAAAAACATGAATATCATTTTTGAAGAAGATAATGAAATCTAGAACATAGATTAGTGATTTATTCTTTGCAAGAAGTTTCTAGAGTTCAAGAAAGTGACCTTGTGACTTTTACTTCTATCATTTTCTCAGAAACAGCACATATAATTCTATTTATAAAGCACTTTACATTAACATACTTTTTTTACTTTTAAACATAAAGCATATTTCTCAGAGAATCTGAAAACTCTGTTAACTGACACTCCTGCATATTTACCATAATATGCCATCCTGTCCCTGAGCTTTCTGTGTGATCTTGAATTGCCTTCTGAGTCATCCAAAGAAAGTATAAATTAGGTGTAGAACAGGATTATTATTAGGTATAGTCTACTATACCCTTATTTCTTGAATGTGTGTAGCTTGAATTTTTTTTTCTGGTAACCAGAATACTTTATTACTCAATTATGCAAAATGACACAAAATTTCTTGTAGTACTTTCCCCAGCAGGAAGCAAACACACCAAACTCTTTACTTCAAGAGATAGAAGTGAAAAAAAAATTACAAAGGAAAAAAATAATTAAGTTTAAAAATCTAGAGAAGTTCACAAACAAAAGAAAGAAAATATGTTGTAGTAGGAAGCTAACCTATTTGAAATATATTCTTTAAAACTGAAGTGATTATGAGGCAGAATAGACACATTCTTGGTCAGAGAGAGAAAACTTGATTGCACAGAATATCTTGGACCTGACCACATGTCTGTTTTTTTTTTTAATTGAAGTATAGTTGATTTACAATGTTGTGTTAGCTTCTGGTGTACGGCAAAGTTATTCAGATATATATTAATATGCATACACATATATGTCTATATATATACATATTCTTTTTCATATCCTTTTCCACGATGGTTTATTACAGGATATTAAATATAGTTGCCTGTGCTACACAGTAGGGCCTTGTTGTTTATCTATTTTATATACAGTAGTGTGCATCTGCTAATCCCAAACTCCTAATTTATCCCTCCCCGCCTTCCCCTTTGCTAACCGTAAGTTTTGTTTCTATGTCTGTGAGTCTGTTCCTGTTTTGTAAATAAGTTAACCACCTGGTTTATTTTTATGCTCTTAGTTTTACAGGTACTCTGAAACTTGATGATCCAGGCAAGTGTCACATGCTTGCTATGGACAGACTTCAAGATCATAGGAACACATCTGGGGAACTCTCACCCCATGGCTTCTAAAAACAAAAACAAACCAAACAACTAACTTTGAGAATTCTTGTAGATAAGCCATAAATACACATAGACTCTAGTGACTACCTCCTTCCCTATATTAGATTTTCCCACTTGAACAGGAGAAGGGTTTACGTACAGAAGGTCTTTTCAATTAAGGCCCCCAGTTGTAGGAAACACAGAAAAGTCTGTTAACTATGATCAGGGAGTTTCAAAGAGTAAAAGATAGAGATCAGGACTGGAAGGCAGTGCCAAGAGGAGCAGCATTAGGACAGATCAGGGGCAGGAGGCCTAAGGTGAGGCTGCAGGAAAGAGTAGGTAACAGGAATCTATATACTGGGTGGTGAGCAGAGATAATAATAATATGAGCCCTAGTGGATTAAATTTACCACAGGTTGTCAAGTGATTTAATCCCTGCAATCTGTTGATGGGTGGAGTGTAGATGTGGGGAGTACCAAGGCCTTTCCAGCATCAGTCTGTGGCCTTGCTCACCAAAGGATATCCTGTTTCAGGTGGACAGAGAGACTCAAGTTTCCTTAGAAAGATCCAGCAATGACCTGGATTGACTAGACTATGAATACACTTATCTCTGTGTTTTAGAAACACCATTGATATCTCTCTCAACCAATGGTGAGGTCGGGGAACATTCTGCATTCATCTTGGTGCCTTTAGTACACTGCAGGAGCTCAAAACTATTCACTGAATACGCCACTGAAGGTGAAAGACAAGAAAGATGCGAAGAATTCAGAGAACCACAACTACTCACACCACAGCTTCAGAAAATAATGACATTCAAAACTAGGAACAAGACGTAAGAGGGAAGAGATATGGGAACATATGTATATGTATAACTGATTCACTTTGTTATAAAGCAGAAACTAACACACCATTGTAAAGCAATTATACCCCAATAAAGATGTTAAAAAAAAAAAAAAAGAACCAATAAGTGGCTTTAGGAAGGTTGCAGGATGTAAAATCAATATACAAAGATCTGTTACTTCCAAATACTACTAATGAACAGTTCATTATTGACATTTTTTTAAATTCCAGTTACAATAGCATTAAAAAGTGTTATATTCCTAGGGATAAATCTGGCAAAACATGATTAAGGTCTGCACATTTAAAACTATAAAACATTGCTGAGAGAAATGAAAGGCCTAAATAAATGGAGTGATTTACAAGTTTCATGGGTCAGATAACTCAATATACCAAATATGTCAAATTTCCCCCAAATTAATCTGTAGAAAAAAAAAGCATTCCCAATGAGAATCCTTTTTGTATAAACTGACAAGCTGATTCTGAAATTCATTTGGAAATATAAAGAACCTAGGGAAATCAAAACAACTTTGAAAAATAGGAGGGAAAAAAACCCAAAAAACTAGGAACAGCAGAAACTAACACAACATTGTAAAGCAACCATACTCCAATAAAGATTAAAAAAATAGGAACAACTTTGAAAGTCCCAATAAAGATTAAAAAATGAAGGTAGAAGGCATAGATCAAAAAGCTAAGGGTTATGGCATTTTAAGGCATTAGTAATTAAGGATATGACATGATTTTGAAGTGAAAGCTATTTGCTCTGGGAGACCCTTTTGGTTCTGATGGGAACTGATGTCAGAGAATAGAAAACAGATTCCAGGGCAAGCTCAGAAGTCTCACTAACAAATCGGTTCATGCTGTGGTTGTGGTAGTGTCTACAAAAAAATTAATCAACTATCAAAGAAAGAGATGGAAAATTTTATTTGAGCCAATCTGAGGATTATAACCTGGGAGCCAGTCTTTCAGAAAGCTCTGAGGACTGTTCCAAAGAGGTAAAGGGGGAGGTCAGCACACATGTTATTCTGGCAAAGGGGGTACATGCAATCAAGCACACATCTCAGTAGAAGGTTGCTGCTAGTCATGAGAAACAGACGTCTTCATTGACCATTTTAGTGCTTCTCCAGGTATGGCAAGATGTAAGAACCCAGTTTCATAAAAGATTTCTCCTAAAAATATCTAACTATTTGAAGGCCTGTTCTGTCAGTTTTCCCAGAGCACAGATTACCTCATCCTGATCTTCACCCCAAGTTCCTTTCAGAGTGTCTGGTAGGTCAGTGACTACAGTGGATGATAATTTGATTATTGTAGAACAAGATGGTGGGCAACATTCTTTATAATCCCTTCCCTTTCGCTCTTAATTTCCACCAAGGTTTGGGAGGCAGTTCATAACCAATTTGTCCCATGGCACTACGAATGCCCATTCCCAGGTCAAGCAAGAATTTCGTTGATAAGCCACTCGAAGTGCTATTACTGGACTGGCCCTGTTAACAGGAGCCAAAAGCTTTTGGACCGCCTGTCCTACTAGTTTGTTAAGGTTCAGGAAATGGTTCCCTCTGGTTGCTTCTTCCCATATCTAGAGTTACACTATTATAATCATTGATCTTATAGGACTATATATTTGGTCAATTGTTTCAAGTCACCTAATCACATTAGTTTTATCTCAGGATTAGTCACACATTTGATAATGCAAGAAACAACAATCTTGTAAAATAGGCAAAATACAAGTAACATAACTAGTAACATTACTAAGGTCACAAGTAAGTATTTAAGCTGGAAAATTCTATTAGGTGTGGCCCAGTATCTCCCCAGGTCATCTGACCAGTCTGTTCTGCACCAATTGCTATCTCTAAGGGAAATGATATATTGTCACTGTACATAAAGTTCACCAGAGTCATCTGCACACACAAGGCAAGTGGTGGGTCACCATGATCCCTACAAGATTGAGAAAGGAATGTTATCTCCTAAGGAGTTTCATGACTAGCTCCAGAAGAAGAAAAATTGATCTTTATGCTTAAGCAGCTATTTCTGCCATTGGGGAGGTCTGGTTGATGCATAATGCAGATGCACAATGCACACTAGAGGGGAGGGAGGAGGCCCAAACTGGCAGAGAAATATTTTATGTTTAAATTTTCTTGTCTTGCCTTAAAATAGAAATTTTTATCTCATCGGCAGGTAAGTGAAATGGTGATTGGAGCAAGAGTAAGAGAAATTCTTTGTTGTAGTTACTTTTTCTCCCTCTAATTTCCTTGCTCCATCTTCTCCAAGTAACAACTGTGTAGACAAAACCCCTCACCCTACAGTACACACTTCCCTAAATGTATTGTCTTAAGTTTGCTTGAGTGAAACACATCTGCCACATCTCTGCCCTGCCAATGGTAATAAATATTTCTTGCCTCTTCAATTTTTAAATCCATTATAAAATCAGCCTCCAAAATGATTTTTAGGTCAGCAGGGGAAGGGTATGTGATTCCTAACAATGACCGTAACAGTGGCACTCCTAATAAGTGAATTGGAGCAATTAACTGATACTCGGTTTTCCTGTTTTCCTCAAGTGTAAAAGAAGGTTAAGAAAAATACCTCCCCTCCCCTTATGAGATCATATATGGGAATCACAGGGTAAATTATAAAGAGTTTAAAAACATTAGCTACTAGTATCTTGCTGGTTATACTTCACCACCTGCAGAAAGGCCTGTTAATCCCTGTCATCCCATCTGCTAAGGACTCCAGATACTGACTATAGACCCGGACTCTTGACCAAAGGTTTGAAGTGGAAAGTCATTCAGAAAAAAAAAAGAAAAATATATTAACCACTGGTTTTTATAGAACTGCAGGGGACAATAAAAATTTTGTTCCCAATCAATTACTTGAAGTTTGCCATCTTTGCCACTGGCAAGCATGCAAACATTTAAAGAGTATCTAATGAGAGCAAGTGATTGCACAGACCCTGCACACTGCTCGATTGTTCTCTGATGTGCCCTAAATGTGCTGACACCAGCTTTCCTTTATCTGTGAAGGAAACCTCCAGGCCAGGAACCTCAGATGGCTCCATCAATAGAAAGTGCATTGTGCTTATTCTAATTCAGTAAAGATGCACGAAGACCAGAATCTTGGAAGTAGTGAAAAGTACTTCTCAAATGTCAAGAAGAACATGGAAGTGGAAATATAAAATAAAAGCCTGATCAAAAATAAGCTTTGGATGGTTTCTTTTGTATTAAAATAATATCAACCATGAAACAAATCTGAAGGCAAAAAATGGACACATCTGAAGTGTTGCTTATTTACTTGATCTCATCCTGAAACTATCATTGACCTGCAGCATTTTTCTCTCCTCCTTAGATTCAATTCCATACACTTTGTTCATTCATTCATTCAGTTTTTTATTCATTTAAAAATTTCATTAGTATTCAATTTTAGGCATTGCATTAGTTGTAGTATCACATTCACGAAGCAATTATTTTGTCCCAGGTATCCTAGTAAGGGCTTTCTATTAATTATCTTATTTAACCCTGCTAACAACTCTGTGAGATAGGCCCTTTATTCTGTCCATTTTACAGATGAGGAAACTAAGACCCAGGCAGGTCACATTACTTGTCCAAGCTCATCCAAATAAGCTAGTAACTGGTGCACCAGTAATTCAAACCAGGTTTGTGTACCTTCAAAGTATGAGTTCTTAAGTTTTATATTAAAATGCCTAGGTGTTGGGGCTCTAAGCACTGAGAGAACAGGGTCCTACTTGTTCGTTCTAGTAGAGGAATACACAGGAGGGGCTGGGAGACTGGGGGAAGGTTGCTGAACCTCCCCTGAGGAGAACAGTGTCAGGAGAAGTGAGAGAGGTAGGGAGGGAGGGAAGGAAAAACCTTAAAAATTATGGTAAAGAGTTTAAATTTTATACTGACAATTATGTAGGAAATCTGAAAGATTAGCCATTTTTGAAGATTGCTGTGCCAGATTTACGTTGGCAGAACTGGAACAGGGCATGGTGGGAGACACAGGGAGCAGATAAGAAGGCTATTGTGATAATTCAGACAAAAAATAATAAGAACTTAAGGCAATGGCTATGAGAATGGAGAAAAATGGGATTTGAGAGACACAAAAGGAGCAAAACTGCTAGGTTTCAGGGACTGGGTGTATATGATGAGAAAGAGGGAATAATCTAAAATTCCCAAGTTTTTTTTTTAGGCTTTCTCTAGTTGCTGTGAGCGGGGGCTACTCTTCGGTGCTGTGCACAGACTTCTCATTGCTGTGGCTTCTCTTGTTGCGGAGCACAGGCTCTAGGTGCGCGGGCTTCAGTAGTTGCAGCACGCAGGCTCATTAGTTGTGGCTCATGGGCTCTAGAGCGCAGGCTCAGTAGTTGTGGTGCATGGGCTTAGTTGCTCCACGGCATGTGGGATCTTCCCGGACCAGGGTTCGAACCCATGTGCACTGCATTGGCGGGCGGATTCTTAACCACCACGCCATCGGGAAGTCCCTAGAATTCCTAAGTTTTTGCTTGGTGAGATTAAGTGGTGCATTTACCTGTAAGAGGATCAGGGATGTTGCAAATTTGGGCGAAATGAGATGTCAGCTGAGGAGCCTCTGGCACAGCAGAGGTGCCCAGGAGAACAGGCAGGGCCCTGAAATCCAGCTGGGAGCCACTGCCATATACATGTGCTGATGCAGAGGATTATTCTCAGAGGCCAACTCTGACTAACTGATGCAGTGGCCACCTGGAGCACTGTGCCATTTTGGAGCCTAGAGAAGAGAGATTCGATAAAAGCATTCAAGATGGGGGACAAGATATAAAGATTTGCAGTCCTGAATGAGCACATAGCCTTCTGTTTCGAAACAAAAAAATCGATCTGTCTAGAAAAAGAAACATTTGGAAAAATATGGAGAGTGGTGTGAAATCAGTAATGCTGGTAGGTATAAATGCAGTAGGGTGGTTAAGAAAGTGGGCCCCAGGGTCAGAATCTCAGTTCCCCATTTACCGTTAATGTGACCCTGGGTTAGCGACCGAATCTCATGGTGTCTCCAAGTCTTTACCTGGAAAACAGGCATAATTATAATAATACTTCAGAGAGTGCTGTGAAGAATTAGCTATCCATGAAAAGTGCTTAACCATGTGGAAAAAACCAAGGTTTTTCATTTCATAAAAAAATATATGCACTAAAGATATATATAGTTATATAGGAGAATCTTAAGTACCAGACAGAAACTCAAAAGATATGATAGAGGCATTAAGTGCATTAACAGGAGTATTGTGAAAACACCTGTCCTTAAAAAGAACATTTTTCCTCATAAGAAATAATACAGAATGACTATGAATTAGAGATTGTTCGATCAATTTTGTTTTCTTTAGACAGTAAATTTGAAACCCAGAGATGTTCAATGACATAACCAAGGTCACACCCAATCAAGCCAGAGCCAAAATCAGCACTATTTCCTGATCCCCAGTATGATGAATTTTCACTACATGATGCTAGATAATTTTTTAAAAAAACTATTAGTTGAATAAAAATCTTTGTAACATCTGTGCCTCATTTTTTTTTTAAATTATCACTTATCTATCAACTTGCTCTTAACATGTAAACTCTCTGAAGCATGGATATTTTACCTTTCCAGAATCAACTTTTCCTGACACTGAACAACGTACTCTGTATGCAGTAGAAAACTTAAAATATAATAACGAGCATTTTGTTCATCTGACTGAAAGGGAGTGAAAGAGTATTTGTCCTCTGGTGAAAATCACACACTGGTAAATTTCAACCTTTTTGTTGCCTATCTCTAGAAAGTTTGCATTTCCTATAAGGCATTTCTTTCAAATTATTTTGGAAGGATTGGAAAGATAGAATCAAAGAAGATGGGGGACTGAGGATGAAGAGGTCAAATGAAAGATCTGGGAAAACCAGTTGTCTCATTTCATTGCCACCCTTCCTTTTCCTTCCCTCACTGTGATATATCTGTAATTTGTGATTAAATCAGGTTAGAGTACCTACTAAATATAGAATATGAATTTTACCTTGGTCAAGCTAAAAGTCCAAACACTCGTACTTCTTATGCAAAGATTTAACTATGTCTAATCAACTACCATGAACTTTGGAGAGTCTCACTTTTCCCATGACCCAAGGCAAGGTTTTTTTATGAATGTAAAGAATGGGAAATGCCACTTTGTAAAATGTCGTTTCAGGGTTCAGTATTTAAGCTGATTTTTATTCTTACTATATTTTTCAATATTTCATATGTCCCCAGCGGGGCTTGCTCTCTTTATATTTTACACATTAGATTTATGTAGTTCTTTATAGATTAAAAAAATTCAAGGATGTAGGTACACAAGTATTGATTGGACAGTTTAAAAGCATAATATTATATATCCCTCCCTGGCTCAACAAAGAATTTTAGGCATACAAATGGGGCAAGAAAAATGTAACCTAGAAACCTAGGAAAATCATTTCCAAGAAATTCTAACAGTCACTGTTAAGGAATGACCTCTTAACACTTAGTGCTTTTCAGATGCTTCAAGCAATTATTAAAAGAAAATGAGAAATCATCCAATTATGAGATAATTCAGAATAAATAGTCATGAATAAAGAGAACCCACGAAAATGGTTCTTAAATGCATGCTTAAATAATGAAGCATTTATATTTATAGGAAAGGCTAGATGACTTGACTTCGATAAAATTGTTGTTATTATATGGCATTTATCTGGCACTTTCCATTTTAGAAGTGTACTACTGTTACTGAATTAAGAAAAACAGTTTCCAACACTTTACGTGAATTACTCTCACCCAGAGACTATGCATGACTATAAAGTACATGAGAAAGTTGCAAAGAAATGCTATTGGTAAGTTTCATTTCTTGCTAAGAAAAAAGAAAGATCGTGAATTTAAGGAACGGAATGTTGATTTTAGAGAACTATGGGATGGGGGCCAGGAGAAGCAAAAACAGATCTTTCAATCGGATTACAAATAATGACACAAGAACCCATCTGCCTATGTTTTAGGGTGCAGAATGCTCTGCTGATTTGATGGGTAGGAGGGAAGGTTTGGTGGGATGAAAAGATGGAGGAAAGCCAGGGAAGCTGGCTGCCTCAAGTTTAACATGAAAATGTCAAATTAAATGTGTGTTCTCTTCCTGAAAAATACCCGCCCTCATTATGCATCCATGTGTCGATGACTGATGCAAATGAATTTTTCAAGTGCTGCGTAAATGAGTCGCCTACCGATGTTAGCCTAGTGAGAGCCAATCCCTAGTAATATACAGAATTATTATTTTTAGCCTTAGAAAAAAACATACAGACATTAAATGTTTACAGGTTCAATCTTCCTTTCCTCTTTACTATATTCCAATTTAATCACTGAACTACTAGAATTGGGACAGTCGTGGCTTTGGATTGGAAATAATTTGAATTCTGGCTATCATATTTATGGGGAAAACTAGGCTACTGCTACTTCCCTAAGGCAAACACATCTGTGGTTTAAGCTAATCAGTCCCTGCATGTCACAGTTGCTTCATACAAATAGGGTAAAAATAGCATGTCTTTGAAATGAGGAGCTATAATCTTAAAGACAAATCATACATTTTGAGTAAAGCTCACCTTAATGGATGAAATATTTGCATATCAATTAGTGGCTGTCCAACTGAATAAGTGTTTTAATCAATGAGCATATGCGAATATTTTGATATACTGTCCACCAGATATAAAGCCTGATTATTAATTCTACATTTTTAGTTTATAAAATTGAAGATGACTCTTCAAGGCAAAACTGAGAAATGCTTGCATTGTGTTGTTTCAGTGGCTCAAATCACAAATTAACTTTTATCAAAAAGTAACTGTTTTATTTTAGTGAGTACTAATGTAAACACTGGAATACCAGCACAATAAGACATTTAACATTTAACACAAAAAAGCATTTAAAGTAGATAATTTCACAAGTTAAGTGGCTTGTTTTGAAATTAATAAATGCTTAGAACTGGAGAAAGTAACAATGACAACAAACGCAAATGCAAAACATCAAAGAAAAAAACTTCAGAATATTTAATCCAAAAATTGTCTTGAAAAAATTTTTTAGTTCCAAGTTTACTCATAACTATCATCATATATTTATTTTAATAATTTCAGTGTTGTCCTTCTCAGCCATATGTTTATTCCAATTATTAATGAAATTACATAATAATAAAAATATTTAGTAGCAATTCTAACATCATATACTAATATAGTGATTATTTAATCTTTAAGAAAAAAACTGATGCTAATTTGATCTGGGTCCTTTTTTCATTTTCTTTATAAGCATGCAACAAAGTATAGTGCTGTAAATGTAAATACCAATAACATAGTATCTCATTGTTCTTCATGGAAATTAGTAATGTGTAATAATGCATGTCATTACTGGTAGTGAAAACCATTGGAGAAATCACTACTGCATTTTAATGAATGAGTTAAATGCCTGGGATTGTCAACTATGCTAAAGGAATAATGATCTGAGAAAAATTAATTCTGGCATTTGGTAATTACAGTAGAAAAAATGTAAACTTCACTGAAAGAACATTTTGTCTAAAATATTTTATGCTATCTCAAATGCCATAGCCACAAATTGCAATGTATACAGAAAATACCTTATTACACAATCACAGACTATTCTGGGTCAAAGGAATATTTTAAAAGACCTAAAAAGTATCCTTATCCAAGTAATGATAGCACTAATAATAACTATATTTTCTATTGGAGGTAAATATTCATAACTATGACAAGATTACTTGGACAATTATTTTTACTGTATATAGTTTTAAAGATATATGCAATAAAATATGAATTAAATGTTTGTTGACAGGTTTTCTGAAGTTATGCGGGCTGTAAAATGGCATTTTAAAAGTTTACTCCTCACAGATTTTTTTTTTTTTTTTTTACCAGACTTGGTATTACCAAATACATGCAGAGAAATTTTTACCTTTTTTACTGTGTTGACATTTGTACTGATGGTGCAAATTCAGTGATGGGCAAAACTGCTATGGACTGAGCAGGAATCAAGGTAGTAGCACTTGTGGTCATTGTGGTCTCACACACGTGTAAAATAAATAAATAAATATTAAAAGGCAATTTCTCTAAAGAAGTCTTAATAAAGTAGTAAAATTTGTTAAATGTATAAATCTTGGCCCTTGAGTACACATCCTTTAATATTCTGTGTGATAAAAAGAGAAGCATAGAGCACTTCTGCTACATATTATAAAGTCCAGTAGTTGTGTTGAACAAAAGCACTTGCGAGCCTGAGAGTGGAACTAGCCACTATTACCACAGAATATAACTTTTACTTGAAAGAACAACCAACAAACAAATTATGGTTATTCAGAAGTTGGTGTTTGAAGAACCAAAGCAATTTTGAAAAAGGACAAAGTTGAAGGACTCATCCTTCTTGATTTCAAAATTCATCACAAAGTTATAGTAATCAAGCCAGTGTGGTACTGTCATAGGGCAGTCATATAGATAAATGAAATAGAACTGAGAAGCTAGAGATAATCCATTTAATTATGGTCATTTGATTTTTGACAAGGGTGCCATGGAGAAAGAAGAATCTTTTCAAGAAATTGTGCTGGGAGAATTGAGTATCCATCCATATACAAAAGAATGAACTTAGAACCCTGCCTCACGTCATACACAAAAATTAGCTTGAAATGGCTCATATGCTTAAGTGTAAAAGCTGAAACTGAAATATCCATAGAATAAAATATAGCAGTAAATCTTTGTGACCATAGGTTGGGAAAGGCTTCTTAGATATGACACCAAAAGTACAATTGACAAAAGAAAAAAAGTGATAAGTTGAGCTTTATTAAAATCAAAAACTGTTGTGCTTCAAAGGGCACCATCAAAAAACTGAAAGGACAATTCACAGAATGGAAGAAATATCTGTAAATCATATATCTAATCAGAGTCTAATATCCAGAATGTATAAAGAACTAAAAACTAAACAATAAAAAGACAAATATCCCATTTTTTTTAATCGGCAAAGGTTCTGATTACACATATCTCAAAAGAAGATATATAAGTGAACGATATTGCATGAAAAGATGCTGAACTTCATTAGCCATTAGGAAAATGCAGTCCCAAACCAAAATGGGATGCCACTTCATATGCACCAAAAAGGCTATAATAAAAAAGACAGGCGGGCTTCCCTGGTGGCGCAGTGGTTGAGAGTCCGCCTGCCGATGCAGGGGACACGGGTTCGTGCCCCGGTCCGGGAGGATCCCACGTGCCGCGGAGCGGCTGGGCCCGTGAGCCATGGCCGCTGAGGCTGTGCGTCCGGAGCCTGTGCTCCGCAACGGGAGAGGCCACAACAGGGAGAGGCCCGCGTACCAACAACAACAACAAAAAAAGTCAAGTACTGACACATGCTGCAACATGAATGGATCTTGAAAACATTATGCTAAGTGAAAGAAGCCCGTCACAAAAGACCACATATTGTATGATTCCATTTATATGAAAAGTTCATAATAGACAAATCCATAGAGACAGACAGTAGATTAGTGATTTCTAAGATTTGAGGGTTGTGCTGAAGCTATGGTGACTGCAAATGGATGTGAGCTTTCTTTTGGGAGTGATTAAATTTTCTAAAATTTATTGTACTGGTGGTTGCTCACTTCTGTGAATATACTGCAAACCAATGAATTCTAAAAGTTAAATTGGTGTATTTTGTAGTATGTGAATTACATCTTAATAAACTGCTTTTAAAAAAAGAAGTTGAGTATTTGGCAGATGTTTTCTCAAAAACAAATGAAGTCAGTCTGTCACTCCAAAGAAAACAACTGACAGTATTTGTTGCCAGCGATATAATTAAAACGTTCAAGCAAAGTACAAATTTTTAAGACTTTTACGAGCCACTATGTGTCTAACAGCTTCCCAGTGTTGGATTTTCTAAGGAGACTAGCGGGCATATTAACAAATGTGTTTTTTGATATTTATGAAATATGCAGAAGATCTGCACAACTCAGTGAACCAATACTTTTCAAATGGCCAATGAATGATGATACAAAGCCATGTATGCATGGGTAAAAGACACATTTAAAGTGAAAAAGAAGCCAACGGATTTAAAAGTAATAGAATTTAAGGAAAAAAAAATGTCATGAAGAACCTAGGGGTAAGGCAGGAATAAAGACACAGACCTCCTAGAGAACGGACTTGAGGTTATGGGGAGGGGGAAGGGTGAGCTGTGACAGGGCGAGAGAGAGTCATGGACATATACACACTAACAAACGTAGTAAGGTAGATAGCTAGTGGGAAGCAGCTGCATGGCACAGGGATATTGGCTCGGTGCTTTGTGACAGCCTGGAGGGGTGGGATAGGGAGGGTGGGAGGGAGGGAGACGCAACAGGGAAGAGATATGGGAACATATGTATATGTATAACTGATTCACTTTGTTATAAAGCATAAACTAACACACCATTGTAAAGTAATTATACCCCAATAAAGATGTTAAAAAAAAAAATAAAAAAAAAAATAAATAAAAGTAATAGAGCGCATCGTTCTGATAGAATATTAAAAGATAGGGCTGCAATTAATCTTTAAGAAACTACCACTTACTGAGTTTTGATATAGTTTTAAAGATAAATTATCTGAAAAGGCAATTAATGTACTCCTTTTCCCATGAACTGCATAAGGCTGGATTTCTTTTTTTTATACTTCAACCAAAACAGCATATTTTAATGGGTTGACTTCAGACCAGATATGAGAATCTAATAAGAATCTAATTGGCATCTAATAAGACAGAAATTAAAAAGATTAAAATTAAAACAACACAATTCTTCTCACTAACATCTTTATTATTGGTAAATATAGTTTTTTTCACTAAAGTATATTATTTATGTTAATATGTAGTGGGTTTAATATTATTATTTTTAAATGAATTAATAAATATTTAAAGTTTTCCTCAGTTTATTTTCCAATATGGTAACTAGTGATAGCTGTAACAGACCTAAAAAAAGCTCTTTGAGATACTCAGTAATTTGTAAGTGGGGAAAGGGGCCCTAAAACTGAAGTGTTTGAGAATGCTGCTCTAATGCTTCGCTTCACTTTCTAGAGGGGAAACCACTCCAGGTATTGCTCTGGGAGGCTTAATATGGAGGTAATGTGCTGGATACACAGATCAGATAGTGGCATATCTGGAGTATGGCGTTTCCAAAATGTTTTTAGGTCTAGTTTTTACATAAGAAAGCCACATGTCTTCCGTGATAATGAATAACAAGAGAAAAAAAACTTTCTCTGCTGTTGTAGATAGCTGGACATGTGGTTATAAAAAGCCCAGCCTAGGATATAATGATAGATGTATAATATATGAAGAGAGTACTTATGATAAAGCAAATGGAACAAAATATTAAAAACTTTTTGAATCTGGATAAATGGTATATGGAGTTCTTGGTACCAACATTGCATCTTTATGGTAAGCGATAAACTATTTCCAAATAAAAGATTTAAAAAATAGTATAGTCAACGTTACATGGAGGAGTTATAAATAGCCCAAAGAAGAAATTGTTCTTTAATAATTTATAGCATTTATCTTAGTACAAACCACATAGGGTTTGTACAAAGTACAAACTACCCACATAGGGTACTTAAATGTATTGAGTGCCTTTTATGTGCCAGGTACTGTGCAAAGTGCTTTATTCGCTTTATGTAAATTCAATTCATATTTAACCACATTCTTGAGAAGTAGGAATTATCATTATTTGATAGTTTATTTCATACATGAAGAAACTTAAGTAACTTGTGAGTGATTGTAAAGTTTATAAGTGCCCCAACTCATGTTCGAACCTAGAAGGAGCTGACTCTAATAGGTAAGAAAATTAATGACATAGTGAGTAAATAGCAAACTAGGATTCAAACCCAGATGATTTACATCCTATTATTTCATTAAAGCAGATCAGTCATTATCACTTACTAAGAGTAGGTCAGAAGTTAGTTCAAGTGATTTTGTAGATAAAAGCAATTCTATTCCTTAGAAATATTTTTGAATCAAGAATTTGGTAATTTAAACATAATCAACAATATTTTAGTAGAATTTTATGTCTTTGAGAAAAATCTTTAAAATTCTCTACTGTAGAGGTTTGAAAGCATTTGATTTCAACCATTGTAGAAAAAGTCAGCCTAAATAACCCGAAGATTAGTGTCCAAAAGCAGAGAACAAAGAATTCTCTCAAATGCTGAGAAGGGCAGCTTCCCCTTAAATCTGTTCTCTTCCCTTTTACCCATGTATCTTTATAATTCTTTTCAAGCCCAGGGCCAAAAAAAATAAGTCATTCAACCCTGGTGCTGCCAACAGGAACACAGTGGATGGCAGGAGGGCAGGAAACCACATGCTTCCCGTAGAAATGGGGCTGCCTTTACCAAGGAATAGCTTTCAGGATTATCTACTGTTGGTCCTGCCCTGGGGCTAAGTTTCAAGTCTTCTTTCTTGACATTTTGCCCCAAACTCTACTTTTTAGTGATGGAGAGAGAGGTGAATATAGATCAAGAATGGTTCTCTCTGCTGTGAGAGAGAACAAGCTTCTTTCTATCACGCTTGGTCTTGGAGAGTAAGATATTTGCTGATTGTGTGATTCTTTCAGTGAAAGAATATGGCCTTTTGTTTGTGCATCAAAAGTAACTATGACAATCTGCCTATGAAAATTCTGAACTTACATCTGTAGCATTTATGAATTAGCTAGCATTTGCTGCATCCTTGCTACGTACCTTGGCATGGCGCTAATCAATTACACAGGTAGTAGTTCAAGTAACTGGGATTTAAATCCAATGATATTGACTTTCGCTTAATGATTAATTTATATTTCTTCTTTGTGAAAAGAGTCAGGAAGGATACAAAGTTAAATCAGACATGGGCAACAGTCTCAGGAAGATTACAGTCTAGTAGTGGACTTAATGTATATACATAAATAGTTACAATATACAGTAAAATGTACTAAATGTCCTAAGAAAGGGCTATGGGATTTCATGAGCATGAGAGATGTCAACTGATAAGAATGAGATAAGATCTTATAAAGGCTGGGAAAACTGAGCTGAGCTATTTCAACATCAGATATAATTAAATGAACAAAATACTCGTTTAAAAAACCGTAAGGAAAGTGTGACTGCTGGAAAACAGAAGATAGGTTTGAGAACAGCAAATATTTCACTTCGGATAAAATACTGATTGCATAAAAAGCAAAGTTTGAAAACAGTTTATGGAATTTCTTGAATGTTTAAGATACTTTATTGGTACATTTTAAGCAGAACAAAGGTACATAACATTTTGAGTCAAGGAGGGACATGGTCAGGGCTGTGCTTGAGAACTGTAATGTTCAGTGCAGATGCCACCAGCACAGGTAGTTGCCTAAGTTTAAATTTAAATTAATCAATATTAAATAAAATGAAAAAGTCAGCTCCTCACTTGCATTTGCCATATTTCAAATTCTCAGTAATGCCCAAAAGCTAGCAGCTTCTGTATACAGGACAGGAGAGATATAGAACATTTCTATCATCACAGAATGTTCTATTGGACAGAGTTGCTTTAAAAGATTAATCCAGCAGTGCACTATTAGTGGACTGGACGGGAGAGGAAACCATAAACGGGAAGCTGATTTGAACAATCAAGGTTAGAAGTTCTGAGTAGCTGTCGTAGGGAATAGAATTTCACTTATAAAACGCAGAATATTACCTTGTACTCTTCTGAGTTTTCTACAGATACTCATGATAAGAACCATTTATGCAGACTCCAGGGACACCAGTCAGAACTTAGATTTCTTATATTCCTCTGGAGAAATTTTCTTTGGCACGCACGAGAAAAGAGAAGATGAAATGACTCACTGGATTATGAATATCTAGAGATCCTCACTTCCATGTGGAAGTGGGGGGAATTCAAGCAGATGGGCTTCCTGAGATTCATCTCATGTGGGGTTTGTGGGTAACAACCATCTGGCTCCCAACTTGGCTTGAATTTCAAGGGAAGTCCAAAATCATCCAGTTTCTCTCTAAAGTTTGTTTATACATGGAGAAATTCCGTTACGAATTTACACTTTTCTTTTTTTTTCTATTTTTAGTCTTATCTTTGAGTTTTTCTGTAATCATTACTGTCTGGAATGGGAGACTTTCTCATTTTACGTATAAGGAAACTGAGGTCAAATTAAGTGATTTGGCCAAGATCACACAGCTAGTTGTTTGCAAAGTCAAGCAATAACAGGTGTTCCGGGTTCTTTCACCTGTACTATGGCATTTTCAGAGTAACTTAGAACAATATGCTTTAATTTCCTTTTCATATCCTTAGGAACTAGGGCAGTAGCTATGGTTCTGTAATTTAACTTATGATCCCAACACGGTCACATTTAATTATATGTTTAATAAATATTTTGTTGAGCATTTGCTTGAAACTGGAACATCAACACCTAAATCTTGTCAACTGCCAAATGGATCCAGAGGAAAAAACAGTTTAAAGACCTGTGTTCTAGGTAAACAGGACTACTCTTCCTCTGGCGCTGATTCTCTCAGAGTCCCTACAACATGTTAATGGCCCTTATTTGTTTTCCTGCCTGTCCTTCTCTACTAGATGATGCTCTTTCAGAATAGGGTCCACGTCATACTTGTCTTTGTTCACCAGTGCTTATCCCAGCTCTCAGCACACAGTAGAAGAGCTGATGAATAATGCATGAACGATATATGGGTAAAGAGGTAATTTGGAAACTCTGCTTGTGTGTACCCTTATTAATCTCGTTTCTGACCTTTAGAACTACACAGGCTTGCCAGGGGCACAGAGGAAAATCAGGCTTGTCTTTCTCAGCAGGCAATTCAAAACCACACAGTGCAGCAGGAGATCTACAGAACACCACTCTTTCACCCACCGAAGCAGTTTACCAAAGCTGTATTCCGGCATTCCTAGGTCCCTTTAATACAGGACTCAGTTTTTTGGAAGTCCATTTAATTGACTCTCTTTTTCTTGGGAATAAAAGCCAGCCTGCCAAAGGCTGGCAAAGGTGAGTCTGAAGGCCTCTGTGGGATCCTCGGGGGGCCTGGAATCTGCCTCCCTGCAGGGGAGGGAGGCTGGCTGTGCTCTCCACAGCTGTATGGCTCCGTTCCTCTTGTATTGGCCAGGATTGAAAGAGATGAGTCAGAAAGCACCCCTTAATCCTACCATTCCTATCTGTGCCCTAAAAGAGCAGGTAGAGACTTCAAGTTGAATCAAATGGTTTGAAATTTAAAATACTCTCTGTGAACACTAAAATCTGAAACAAACCAAACAAGATAAGTATCATTGCCGTATTCATACCAAAGCATCAAGTGACAGTGCCCAAGCTAGCAGCAACACTTCGTTTCTTGCACCAACAGGGCAAAGAGTTCATTCACACTGCAGATTCCCTTATGATCCAAAGAACAGCGATCCAGATACAAAGAGACAATGTTATCCTTTGTTTTAGGCACTGCCATCTCATCACCTCCCACCCCCTCCTTCCCTCCCTCCAACATAATCAGACTTCTGGTGACATATCGTAATTAGATGCATAAGCTGTCAGATACTAGAACTCCCCAAGCTCCTTTTGAACTTTGTGTCTAGTTATTATTGTTTTTCATGTTACAATAAGGAATCTGGGGTGCGGTCTTTATGTTTTTTTTTTACAAGACAGTCCTTTTGTGGCAATCAATGTTACATAAAGCTTGTCCTAAAAATGGTCTTCCTCATCATATTCCCATCAGATGACATTAAACAGCTCGTATCACAGACAGCTTATTCTTTATGAATATTTTCCAAATACCTCATTAAAAACATACCTACCCATCCCAAAGCTATCAAATTTTGCACCACTGCCTTAAAACTACCATTTTGTTCCTGTGAGAGTATATTCTTTATTTGTATTACCGCATTCTAGGCAGCTCTAAATCCCACATGACTAACATCCACGTTAACCCACTTCATTGCAACCTGCGACACGTGCCGTCACCAAAGGGGCTGAGGACCTCTTGTTAGAAGTGGCGTGAACTGACTAGTTTAGGCTCGATGCCTTTAACACAATTTTGTCTATTGGATAAATATGTAGAAAGTCAATTATTTTAATCTTTATAATATGTTTTCTGCAGAGAGCAGTGTTACACAATAGCAAAAGTGTTATTCTGAGAGGAAAAGAATTCCTGAACACATGTGAACATGGGCACAGAGTCAAATACCTAATAGCTTCTTATTTATTTTGAAAATGAGTCCAAAGTCACACTTTGTTTCAATTACCTTGAGATAAATTTTACACATAAAAACACTGATTGACTTTCAGTGAATTTCATGGGCAGTTTTGCCATTACATATAGATATATAGGTCCCTGAAAATCACTATGCTATGCAAAAATCTCACAACAAAAACCACAGGGCTTATGGGGAAAATGGGTTAGGGGCATAAGGCTCACAAACGTCACCAGTGACACATACATAAAAAAACAGGAGTCTGATAAAAGTGGTAACAGTTTTATGTATGGTCCAGAAATTCATAAGTAGCATAATAACTACTACGACACTTTACTTTGAAAGTGATTTAAGGTTGCTTGTGAGCATCGGAGGGGTCCCAGCTTGCAAGTTTTGTGAAGTGGTAAAGTGTTTCCTGAAATTGGAAAGTTGCAGCATCAGATGTGGACGGGCATGTCTCAAAGCACAAAGAGAACTGAGGAAACTGCTAGATATTTGATGTGTGTGTCTGAGTGAGTTTTCTTTTTCTTATCTTAATGCACTGAATAAAACCCCCAGTACAATACTAAATAAAAATAGTGGGAATAGGCATACCTTTTTCTCCCCTGATCTTAAGGGGAACATTTTTCAATATTTTACCATCGAATATAATGTTTGCTGTAGGTGTTTTGTAAACATTCGTTATCAGATTAAGGAAATTCCCTTCTATAACTCGTTTGCTAAGAGTTTTATTTTATCAAGAAGGGATATTGAATCAAAAGCTAACTGTGCATCTATTGAGAAAATCATAAATTTTTCTCCTTTTCTCTGTTAATACTGTGAATTATGTTCATTTTGAAATGTGAAATTAGCCTTTCATAGGTGGAGTAAACTCCACTTTGTTGTACTGTATTTTCCTTTTTGAATACCACTAGATTTAATTTAAATGTTTTGTTAATAATTTTTACATCTGTATGGGAGACTGTTCTCTAATTTTCCTTTTCCATAATGTCTTCGTCACGTTTTGGATTATGCTGACATCACTTAAAAAAACTCTTTCCCCTGTTTTTATTATCTGGGAGAGGCTGCATGAACTGGGTGACTGGGTGTTAATTTCTTCTTTAAATATTTGCAGCTATTCAAGCACTTTCTTTGTGGGAAGATTTTTATTTACGGAAAACCCTGAACGAACTTTTTGGCCAACCCAATAGTAATGGATTTCAAATTTCTGGTAATGATAATTTGATTTCCTTTATTTTTGTTAAACGTTCTGCTAGAGCTTTATTAATTTTATTAAAAGTTTTTTAAAAGCTTTTAGCTTAGTTGATTTTATCCTTCTATTCCATTTGTTTCTGATCTTATCTTTATTTTCTTCTCTTTTCCACAGGATTGATATGTTGTTTTTCTAGCTCCTGGAGATGGAATTTTAAATTATTAAATTTTAACCTTTTTTCTAATATATATGTTTACAAGCATACATCTCCCTGTAACCATTGATTTCACTATGCTTTAATTGCAACCCTCAAGTTTAAATATGTTGTAACTTCATTACGATTTAGTTCAAACTAATTCTCATTTGATTTCTTAATTATTCATATATGAGACGTTTTCTTTAATTTCCAGACAGTGGGGCTTTTCTTGTTATCTTTTTATTGACTTCTAAGTTAATTGTATTGTGATCAGAGAATATACTCTAAGCTATTCAAATCTTTTGAAATTTCTGGCAATTCTTTATGGCCCATCAGATGGTTGACTTGGTAAATATTTCATATGAATTTAAATTCTGTCTTTGATGATTGCAAATGTTTATGGCTCCTCAAGATTCCAATTTGCAGCTCCAGATCCACACAATAGCAAAAGGCCTTCCTACTTCTCTCTCCCCAGCAGAGGCTCTGCACAGGGGCCAACCCTGACCCTCAGCTCACACAAGAACTGGCAATTCCTCCGCAAGAAAAAAATATCTGGTGATCCAAAGATCATTTGTATACAGTTTCCCTCTATTTTTTTTTTTAAAGATAAAACACAAGTCAAATTTATTATTAGATTTTTCCACAGTCAGCAATGGTGGTCTTCTTGCTGGTCTTGCCATTCCTGGACCCAAAGCGCTCCACGGCTTCCGCAATATTCATGCCCTCTTTCACCTTGCCAAAGACCACACGCTTGCCATCCAACCACTCAGTCTTGGCAGTGCAGATGAAAAACTGGGAACCGTTTGTGTTGGGGCCAGCATTTACCATGGAAAAGATGCCAGGACCCGTACGCTTCAGGAGGAAATTCTCATCATCAAATTTCTCCTCATAGATGGACTTGCCACCAGTGCCATTATGGCGTGTGAAGTCACCACCCTGGCACATAAATCCTGGAATTATTCTGTGAAAGCAGGAACCTTTATAACCAAAGCCTTTCTCCCCAGTGCTCAGAGCACAAAAGTTTTCTGCTGTCTTTGGAACTTTGTCTGCAAACAGCTCCAGTCTGTTAATATAACTTTATGGATTGGATGAGCAGTCACTTCGTGGTTTCCAGGTCCCTTACCTCGAAGGAGACGTGGCCCAAGTGCTCGCCATCGACGGCGATGTCAAAGAACACAGTAGGGTTGACCATGGTCGGGCAGCACAGGAGGTTCTGGGGTGGCGGCGTCTGCCTCCCTCTCTATAATTTTATTCCACCTAGTCCTTGTTGATTCTGTAGATTTCTGAAACCTTTTAACACTACAATTTTGCAACTTATCCACCTTCACATTGCTATAGTAGGAGTATTGGCTTACTGTAACCTACTACGTCCTACTTAGAACATAAAATCAGGACTCCAAATATTTATTTTAAAAAGTAAAGTTTTTTTTTTTAAAGAATCAATCCAAGAAATTTTTGCAACAAAGAATAGAGCTTCTGGAGCTTTAATTTAATTTGACAAACATTTATCGATTATCTGCTGGTCACAAACACCATATCATGTGCTGTGGAATTAATAATGAGTTAGACAATCCTGGTACCAGATGAACTTACAGTTTACAGAGAAGTCAAATATGGAAACAGATAAACTGCAACGCAATGTAGCACATGTTATAATAGGGAGAAAAACTATCTCCTGGAACTCAGAGGAAGAAAAGATTGCTTGCCCACAGGATTCAGGAAAGAGTTCACAAATAAATAAAGTTACACTTGATCCTGAAGCCTGAGCAGAATTTGTCAGGCATAAAAGGAGGAATGATATTCTAGGCAAAGCGACAGCATTTGCAGCCACTTAGTCTCATGAAATGATACGGAATATTTGATACAGAATATTTATTGAAGGATGAGACATAAGTGTTCCTGAATAGAGTCACGTGAGTAGGTCTATGGAATTGAGATGCATGTGTGAAAATAAGGTCATAGAGGTCATTTCAGGCCACATGAGGAGGGGCATTGAATGCCTAGCCAGAGGCTTTAGTATTGTTTCCTGAAAGCCATCTGGATTTAATAGAAATGTGCAAGTCATGGGAAATAAATAATTAGATAAGTTGCTTAAGAGATAGAGTTCTGACAGCAGTGACGAGAGCAGAATCAAAAGGAGAAGAAGGAATGTTTGCAGAGAACTCAATAAGAAATTTTTCTAGAATGTTATTTATAGATTAATTATGAATATACTAAACCATGAAAATAACTGATAAAGTCACCCTCTAAAATTTATTAATAGAGACTACAATTGGCCAAAACACGAAGCTTACCTCACTCTCTATATTAATGTGTGATCTGAAGCCACTAAGTGAATAGGTTCCCCCTCCAAAGGGAGTTGTTTGTTTTTGCAGTGTGACTCTGATTTTCTTCGAGGTTCTGAGAGAAATCTGAAAAGCATCCTTTTAACCTCTGTCTGTTTTGTGTGCCATGTTTCTTAGTATCATTTTACCTTAATTAGCCAAACTAGTTTCTTTCACTTAACCTTTAGGTATATAGATATATAAATTAAGAGAGAGAAAGAGTGACAGAGTGAGAGAGAGAGAGAGTAAGAGTGAGAGAGAAGGAGAGAGAGAGAGAGGGTGAGAGAGATGGAGGAGGAAACAAATGAGAGGGCCATGATGTAATACAAGAAAGCCTAATTTCTGGTAACTAGCTCTGTCACTTATCCTGTCCTTTCATCTTGTGCATTAGAAATATCTTGCCAGAAGAAGACCTAAATAGACATTTCTCCAATGAAGACATACAGATGGCCAACAGGCACATAAAAAGATGCTCAACATCGCTAATTATTAGAGAAATGCAAATCAAAATAGCAATGAGGTATCACCTCACACTGTTCAGAAAGGCCATCATCAAAAATTCTACAAATAATAAATGCTGGAGAGGGTGCCGAAAAAAGGGAACCCTCTTACACTGTTGGTGGGAATGTAGATAGTTGCAGCCACTATGGAGAACAGTATGGAGGGTCCTTAAAAAACTAACAATAGAGTTACCATGTGACCCAGCAATCCCACTCCTGGGCATATACCCAGAAAAAACTACAGTTCGAAAAGATACATGCACCCCAATGTTCATAGCAGCATTGTTTACAGTATCCAAGACATGGAAACAACCCAAATGCCCATGAATAGATAATTGGTTTAAGATGTGGTGTGTGTGTGTGTGTATATATACACACACACAATGGAATATTACTCAGCCATAAAAAAGAATGAAATATTGCCACTTGCAGCAACACAGATGGCCCTAGAGAATATTATACTAAGTGAAGTAAGTCAAAGACAAATATTATATATCACTTATATGTGGAATCTAAAAAATAATACAAATGAACCTATAAACAAAATAGAAACAGACTCACAGACACAGAAATCAACTTTATGGTTACCAAAAGGAAAAGGGAAGGGGGAGAGATAAATTAGGACTATGGTATTAACAGATACAAACTACTATACATAAAATAGATAAGCAAAAAGGATTTACTATATAACACAGGGAACAATAGTCAATATCTTATAATAACCTATAATGGAAAATAATCTAATAGATATGTGTATATATATCTGAATCACTTTGCTATATACCTGAAACTGACACAATATTATACATCAACTATACTTCAATTAAAAAAAAAAATCTTGCCAGCACATTCCTATATACTAATGATGAAAAATCTGAAATGGAAATCAAGAAAACACTCCCATTTACCATTGCAACAAAAAGAATAAAATATCTAGGAATAAACCTACCTAAGAAGACAAAAGACCTGTATGCAGAAAATTATAAGACACTGATGAAAGAAATTAAAGATGATACAAATAGATGGAGAGATATACCATGTTCTTGGATTGGAAGAATCAACATTGTGAAAATGACTCTACTACCCAAAGCAATCTATAGATTCAATGCAATCCCTATCAAACTACCACTGGCATTTTTCACAGAACTAGAACAAAAAATTTCGCAATTTGTATGGAAACACAAAAGACCCCGAATAGCCAAAGCAATCTTGAGAACGAAAAAAGGAGCTGGAGGAATCAGGCTCCCTGACTTCAGACTATACTACAAAGCTACAGTAATCAAGACAGTATGGTACTGGCACAAAAACAGAAAGACAGATCAAAGGAACAGGATAGAAAGCCCAGAGATAAACCCACGCACATATGGTCACCTTATCTTTGATAAAGGTGGCAGGAATGTACAGTGGAGAAAGGACAGCCTCTCCAATAAGTGGTGCTGGGAAAACTGGACAGGTACATGTAAAAGTATGAGATTAGATCACTCCCTAACACCATACACAAAAATAAGCTCAAAATGGATTAAAGACCTAAATGTAAGGCCAGAAACTATCAAACTCTTAGAGGAAAACATAGGCAGAACACTCTATGACATAAATCACAGCAAGATCCTTTCTGACCCACCTCCTAGAGTAATGGAAATAAAAACAAACAAATGGGACCTAATGAAACTTCAAAGCTTTTGCACAGCAAAGGAAACCATAAACAAGACCAAAAGCTGAGGACCAAACACCAAAATGTTTTCTAATTTTGATAGATTGAACACTTCTTGTATGATTTCAATCCTCTCATAGACAGAAGGAATCTTATGCTGACTTTGTGTACATTTATACTCAGCAGGTATTGAATGTTACAACATTCAATAAATAGCATTAATATTTCACTTCTTCTAATCTCTGAATCAAACTCATATAAACACATGTCATTTCTTTTGTACTTGAGTCCTGAGGTGATTTTTATCACGAAAAGTGCAATTTTGAAAATCTAATAAACTGTCATCTGTCTGAAGGGCAGCATTTTGCTGACACAGGTAATATCTGGAATTGTGTTACCAGGTTGCGAAGGCTATATGACAGCAACCACTTGCCAATACAATAAAAACATTTCTAAGTTCTTCTTTACAAAAGCTTAAGTATTTGTTTGTTTGTTTTATGACCCCTCATTTCAGAATGAACCATATTCTCCTGGCCTATCTTGAGGTAGGTTTGGCTATATATTTTAAGACAATTTCTAATTACTGTTCTCTTCTCAGACAGAAACATATGTAACCTATAAATTAAATTTTTAAATGTTCCCAAGACTTCCAGTTTATTGGGATCATCTTGTTTGCAATATTTAAGAAAAATGGACTCAAATCCTGACCACATATATGGTGGAGAACCTGCAGTATACACAATATATCCAAGGAGTCATAATTATCTATATTATTAGTTATCAGTTCTCGGTTTCTATATGTAACCTACGTGCAACAAGCTTTTCTGAGATTCTGGGACACTGTAGAGGTTTATATTCCAAAAACATTATAGCAGGTAATTTTTTATTGAGGTATAATAGACATATAGTGTTATATTAGTTTCAGGTGTACAACGTAATGATTTGATATCCATATATATTACAAGATGACCTCCACAATAAGTCTAGTTAACATCCATCGCCATACAGTTACAAATTTTTTTCTTGTGATGAACTTTTATGATCTATTCTCTTAGCAACTTTCAAATACGCAATAAATATTTGAATATTAACTATAGTCACTAAGCTGCTTATTACATACCCATGACAATTTATTTTATAGCTTAAAGTTTGTACTTTTTGACCCCTTCATCCATTTCACCCACTCTCATTCCCCATCTCGGGCCACCACCAATCTGTCCTTTGTACCTATGAGTTTGTTTTTTTTTTTTTTTAATTCCACATATAAATGAACCAATAATTCCACTAAATGCAAGTGAGCAAATAATTATACATGTAAGCAAATAATTTTACATTGAATTCTAGATGGTACTTATCATAAAATTATTGAACACTCTGGTCCCTGAATTTTCACTGATAATCTTTTTTATTAGAACCATAATGTTGGGCCTACCTTCTCTATTTCTTTTGACCTCCTTTTCTTTTTTGCTCACTAATTCTCCAAATACACATTTATATCTCATAGAGGGGAGTTTAATTATCTTTTTATCTCACTTCTTTCCAAAATTGGCTGAGATCTGAGAGTTAATTCTGTAAGTAAAATAGTAGGTCAATTTCGAAGATAACCCCCAATGACCCAAACCTTTATATAATCCTCTCCCATGAGTGTAGTTGAGACTCTTGCTTCCAACCATTAGTTGGAATGAGATGTCACCCCTGTGATAATGTTATATTAAATAATGTCACCCCTGTGATAATGTTATATTAAATGGCAAAGATAAAGGGATTTTGCAGATGTAATTAAGTTCCTTAACCAGTGAACTTTAAGTTATCAAAAGGGAAATTATCCTTGGTGGGCCTGACTTAATCAGGTGAGTCCTTTACAAGAGGGTCTAGAAGTCAGAGACAGAAGTCAGAGACTCTCTCTGTTTTCTGGACTTAAAGAAGCAAGACACCTCAAATTTTAAAAACTTAATGCAATGAATTCTGCCTACAAACGTGGAAATTTAGAAGAGGACGCCAAGACTCAGATGAGATCCCTGCCCCAGCTAACACTTTGACTGCAGCCTTGAGCTCCTAGCAGAGAACTCTGTTAAACTGTGCCTATACTCCCAACCCACAGAAAATGTGAGACAATAAATGGAAGTTGTTTTAAGCTGCAAATTTGTGGCAATTTGTTACACAGCAACAGAAAACTTATAAAATGTCTTTTTCTAATTCTATGGGGATCTTGAACCATTTCCTTTCCTTACTGCCATAACCATAACTTTTTAGGACTGGTTTGTTTGGAGTCCCCGATGGTGGAGCAGAATCAATGAAAATCAATCAGCTTGAATATAAAATGAAACAGGGGTGAGCATACCTGAGGAATAAAAATAATCAGCCAGTCTGCAGAAACTTTTATGATCATTTCATTATGAGAATTTTTAAGAACTAAAGAGTGGTTAGAACATTGATCTCCATCCAAATAAGTTAACAGTTGGCATTTTTCATTGAAACACGAATATACACAAACTGAAATAGCTAGATTTTCCCTTATCATAAGGGATATTCCCTTATGATATGAGATAATAATGATATGATAATATGATAATAATATGATAATAATCCCTTATTATGAAGGGATTATTCCCTTCATAATCTTCATATACAAAAAATGCTGCAATAATGTCATCAGGATATTTGATTTAAGAAGTTTCTCAATAATGTTTATTACATCAGACTCACCTACTGAGTCCCACTATATGACTAATCACTGTTACCTCCAAGCTGAGAAGCCAGTGTTAATTTCTAGCCTCAAAACAGACAGAAATAAACAAACCTACTTTGGGGCCAAGTAAGAGAATTTAGTCTTTTCAGAGCCATAGAAAACTGAATTAATTTATAGACCCTTGTTACCCAGGTAGGTGATTGTCTCATAGCTATGAAATGTGTCCTTAGACGTATGGGATACACATTCTCAATTTTAATTATATATTAGGGTTGCCAGATTTAAATCTGAATTTCATGAACAGCACATATTTGGTTAGTATAAGTTAGTATAAGTATATTCCATACAGTGGAACTCAAGATTATACATTTTTAGTGAGTATCCTGAGTGATTGTTTGGAACTTCAGTATCTGAGAACAAGCATACTTTATATCAGATCCTGTGCTCAGCTCTGGGGATGCAGAAATAATCTAAGATAGTCTCTCCCCTGCAGCTTCTCATTGACAAGCACTGGGTGTGGGGAAATACAAAAATAATTACCTGATCTTCCTTCCTCCTTTTACTGCCCTGCAAAATATCACTAGTTTTCGATTTCATTAGTTTTATGATAAGAGTTTTACAGGATGGCATTGTCAGCCTATGACCTTGCTCGAATTTTAGAAATACAATTGATGCTTTTTAAATATTCAGAGTTTCAGAGTGCCAAGCAGTTAGCAATGGAGCATCTGTTTCTTTGTTGTTTTCAAAATATCCTAGTTGCTCTGTCCTACTTTCTCTAAGTTGGTTATTGTTAAAGATGAAAATGTCCCCAAGAAAGGAACATGCTCAAAGTGTTCTTAACAAGAGATTTTGAAATATCTGACCTGTCAGAAACAAGGATTTCAAAGGGTGACAGTTAAGTTCATCCAATTCCCACACCACTGCTGTGCCTCAGAATTCAGTACTACTGCCTTTATACTAAAAGCAGTAAACACTATATGTAAGACATAAGAAAATTCTTTCTGCTGATTTGGAAGTCATTCTCTGCTTTAAGAATATGCATGTCCTTATTTGGAGTGTTAGCATCAAAGACAAGATTTATAACTACTATAATTCCCCCCATTTTCAATCCCCCTTACCCTGATGTATTTTTTTCCATAGCACTTATTAGCTTGTGACATACCGTAAAATTTACTTGTCAATTATCCTTATTGCTTATTATCTATCTGTCCCCATGAGATTGTAACCATCACAAAAAGCAGAGATTTTTTAAGCAGTTTTGTGCACTGATACCTCTTCAGTGGAGGAGAGCTAAGTATATAGAATATATTCATTAAATTTGTTAACTAAAGTTAACTAATAAAATAATACTCCATCACTCCTAGCCCTAATTTATCTCCAAGGGATGAGGCCATTCAAGCACTGCTGTGCTGGCTTTTGTCCAGTATGTCCTTTGTGTATGGAAAGGAGCTACTACTCAACCAACTATAGGTCCCTCCCTTTGACCTCTTTGATAATTGTAGGACTGAGTTTATGCGGATTCACTCCTATCCTCTCACCGGGAGATGATCTGACCAATGACCAAACTCTGAAAAGACTGCTGACATGGGTTAAAAATCAATAATGTACAAGGATCACAACAAACTTAGTGGCCCAGGGAGTAAGGTCCTAACACTGCTCTCATTAAAATCTTTCTGCAAGAATATCATGTTTTATATCATTTCTTTTACTTCTGCAGGACTTACGAAGCTTAACATATAGTCAAAATAGAATGCATTTTCAAATATCTCTTTTATATTAGAGAACACATTAGGGGAAAAAAAAACCCCACTATAATTTGGAACTCTTCCCACAGTAAATCCTTTTTTTTAGATCATGCTTCTGTCCAATCATCCTCATCCCCCTCATGTAGGGGCGAATGTGTTTGGGGGGCTAAAGCGTAAAGAGCTTTACTGTACTGTACAAATTGAGCCCTAGATAATTAGTAAGCAGTATGTACCTCAGCACATTTTCTCGCCTTCTTCTCCAGTCATGTGCACAACATTAAATACCACAATGAAGTTGCCATTTTAATGGCTCTCCAGCTGTGAGAACTTGGAAAGAGCGCTAGATTTACAGCAGAATACAACTTGAAATTCAGCTCTGCCTTCTACTAGCTGTATTACATTTACAAATTACTTAAATTTTCTGAGTCTCAGTTTTCTCTTTTGTAAAACTGTTGGAGCAACATTTCCTAGACAGGGTTCCTGGGAAAGCTCCCAGCGTGGCAGGTGGAATGTACTAGATCCCTCCACCTGTACCTTGGACCCTAATCCTAGGTGTCTCTCAATAACTTTGCTCCAGCAAGTCTTTCTCCTGACAAGCATTCTTTTGTATCATTCCAGCACACAAATATGCTTCTTTCTCACTTCCTTAAAACAGACACACACACATACTTTTCATTACGGGGCTCTCCAACTAACTATCACTCTATTCTCTCATTTCTTTGAGAGTAAAACTGCTCAAAAGTTTACAGTCTCTTCCCACTCTCTCTTTTATACACGATCAAGCTCTTTCCCCTCCGCCCCACCCCTTTAGCCCCACTTCCGTGGATGTCACTCCCATCTATAAATCCAATCAATGGGCACTGTCAAGTTGCATCTCACTTGACTTGTCAGCAACATTTAACACAACAAGACTGTATGTTCCACCTGTCTTGAAATACTTTCTTAATTTCACTCCAGGACATGACACTCTCCTGGTTTTCCTCCTATCTCGTAGCCACTCAGCCTCCTTTTCTTTTCCTTTGTTTCTCATTTTTCAAATATTTTAATCACAGTTATTGAACCCCTCATCTTTTCCAACTACACTCATTCTCTGGGTGCCCTCCTCCATCCCAGGACTGTAAACACCGTCTGCACACTGATGACTCTTAATTTCACGTCTCTAATCAAGATCACCCTGCTAACCTCATGACTCGTAGACCCAACTCCCTACCTGATTTCACCTCTTAGATGTTTAGCTGGCTTCTCCAACTTAACTTTTCCAAAATAAGTTTCTAATCTACACAAACCTGCTCCCTCATCAGACTTCCCTCTCAATAGCAACTCAATCGTTCTGTTGGCTCAGTTCAAAACCTTGCTATTATCCTTGATTCCTTTCCATCAAAAAAACAAATATTGGCTTTAATTCAAAGTATATCCACATACCGACCACTTCTCATTACCATCTCTGCTACTGCCCTAGTCCTAGGCACCGTCATCTCTTGCCTAACTGGTCTCCCTGCTTCCACTTTGCGCCTCTGCAGTCTGTTCTTAACATTACAGCACAGTGATCCTATTTAAGATGTAGGTCAGATTATGCCATTCCTTGGCTCAAATCCTCCAATACCTCCCATCACATTCAGAGTAAAAGTCAAAATTCTTACAATGACCTTCAAGACCTTACATGATCCAACTTTTCATGATCTCTCTGACTTCATCTGCTACTCTCATACTTGCTGACTCACTCCAGCTACAACTGTCCTCTTGCTGTTCTGGGAAGACTCCAGGCACACTCCTGCCTCAGGACCTTTGCACTTCTTGTCCCTCAGACTGGAATGCTCTCCTCCCAGATATTCATGTGGCTCACTCTCACTCTCTGGAAGTCTTTGTTCAAATGTCTCCTTCTCAGAAAGCCCTTCCCTGGCTCAACTATTTGAAACTGCAGACCCCAATGCCTGGTACCCCCTCTGCCAATTCCCTGCTAATTCCTAACACACTATTCAATTTACTTATTTATTTTTTGCTTTTCTCTGTCCACAAGAGTGGAGGCTCCATGTGGGCTGGTGGTTTTGGCTGTTTTATTTTCTGATATATCTCCAGTATCCAGAATAGGGTCTGACATATAGTAGGTGCTCAATAAATGTTAAAAGAATGTTAGACATTAAGAAAAAAATTTTATTAAATAAACAGGGCAAAGGTCATATATTCACCTACACAATTCAGTCTTGCTTATAATTTGAATAAGTAAAATGTGTAAATTCTTCGAGTTTTATTCATACATTTATTCAGTAAACATTAAAAACCAAACTCTGGAGAGTATATTGTATAAATTTTTTGAATCACTATGTTGTACACCTAATATAACTAATATAATATTGGAAATCAACTATACCTCAATAAAATAAATAAATAATAATTTTTAAAAGTACTATGCCAAAAAAATATAAACAAACAAACAAATAAATAGATAAATAAGATCATACCAACTGAAGGAGATTATAGTTTAGGAAAAGAGTAAAGATACATGCACAAATAATGATAATAAAATATTATATATTCTATATTAAAATATACTATAGAATAGATAATAATATGAGATAGATTTAATTAATTTCTGAATTAATAGAGATTATATCATTAATTAATTTCAAGGCGCTTTTGTATGATTGTATGACTGAACAAATCTTTTGATTATAAAACTCTGCTTCTTTGTAAGCTCATAAAGACTTACTTTTTAAAAAGTAAGATAGGTGTTCAAAAAATAAGACCAAAACTGATAAGCAACTGCCTCTTTTTTCATTTTAAGTAGAAAACTTTTGTGTTTAGGGCCATTATGTGTCACTATATCCTATAAAGAAAATGAGCAACAATAAAGGAAAATACTCTGAATTCTTCTCTGGCAGATTAGATCACTAAGACCTGGATATTTTTCTCTGATCTCTGTATTTTGCCTACTTCAATTTCTGCTTTGCTTTTGTTTTATAGGTTAAAATTCAATATAATATATGAAGCAACTAAGTTACCAAAGTAACTCAAAAGATATGATCACTTTCATTGTAGCATATTTCATGTGAATGTTAATATTTTTTTAGTTGAGAAGCTTATAAAACATTTTTATATTTTTATATGCAGTTAGGTTCAGAAAGCTAAAAAAATCAGGTGTCCATTGGAAAATTTCAATATTTTTCATTTTATAAAGGAGTTTGAACTTACTTCATAAGTTAATTTGAAAGTAGTATGAAATATATATGCCCACTTAAAACATGTTCTAGAAAACTTCCATATTAATGTCATTTATAATTAGAAAATATGGGGCTTTTTAAACAGACTTTATTTTTTAGCACAGTTTTAGATTCACAGCCAAATTGAGTGAAAGGTACAGAGATTTTCTGAATACCCCCTGCCCCCATACATGCATAGCCTCCCTCATTATCAACCTCCTCCACCCGAGTGGGACATTTGTTACAACCAGTAAACCTACATCAACACATCGTCGTTGTCGCTATGTAATGCCCCTCTTTATTTCTGATAATTTTCTTGATCTGAAATCTACTAAACCTGAAATTAATACAGTTACTCCTTCCTTTTTTGGTTAGTGTTAGCATGGTGTATCTTTTCCATTCATCTACTTTTATATGTGTCTTTTTACATTTAATGTGTCTACATTTAATGTAGACAACATAGAGCTGGGTCTCATTTTTTGATTCACTCTGTCTTTTAATTGGTGAATTTAGACCCTTGATATTCAAAGTGATTATTGATATATTTGGATTAATATCTATCATATTTGTTACTGTTTTCCATTTGTTGCCCTTGTTCTTATTTTTGTCTTCTTCTCTTTTTCTGCCTTTTGTGGTTTTAATTGAGCATTTTATGTGATTCTATTTTCTATTCACTCTTAGCATGTCTGTTGTACTGTTTTTTCACTTTCAGTTTTTTTAGTGGTTTCCCTAGAGTTTGGAACACACATTTACAAGTACTCCAAGTCCACTTTCAAATAACACTATACCAATTCATGGGTAGTGTTGAGTACCTTATAATAACAAAATAATCCTAACTCCTCTCTCTTGTCCCTTGTATTATTGCTGTCATTCATTTCACTTATATATAAGTGTACATAAGCATATGTAAGCATAGATAAGCGTACATATGTACATAATATATGTACATAATTAAACACATTGTTGCTATTATTATTTTGAACTATTATCTGTTAGGGAAATTAAAAATAAGAAAAATAAAAGTTTGATTTGCCTTCATTTACTTCTTCTCTGATTCTCTTCCTTTCATTATGTAGATCTGAATTTCTGACCTATATCATTTTCCTTCTTCTAAAGAACTCCTTTTAACATTTCTTTCAAGACAGAATACTGGCAACAAATTTCCTCAGTTTTGTTTGTCTGGGAAAGTCATTATTTCTCCTTCACTTTTAAAGGATAATTTCTCAGGGTACAGAATTCTAGGCTGGTGAGTTGTTTTCTCTCAAACTTTAAATATGTCACTTCTTTCTTCTTGTTTGCATGGTTTTTGAGGAAAGTCAGATATAATTCTTACCTTCTGTCCTCTCTAGGTAAGATGTTTATTTCCTCTGGCTTAAGATTTTTTTTTTTTGGATTTTCTATGGTTTGTAAATGATGTGCCTAGGTGTGGCTTTTTTGGCACGTATCCTCTTTGGTGTTCGCTGAGCTTCCTGGACCTGTGGTTTGGTCTCTGACATTAATTTGGGGAAGTTCTCTCAGAGTTGTCCACAATGAACCTCCAGCAATTTGTCAATTACTGTTCAGATTTTCCTACCCTAGGACTGATTCCCATGGAGATTTCAGCTTGTGGGTTCTGATCTAGGAAGTTATTGATACAATTCTCTGTGTTCATCTGTCAATTTGTCCAGCTTTGGGGACAGCAGTTTCCCCTGTGACCTCATTTTTGTTATGAATCTAAAGGTTGTAGCTTTTTTAGTTTCTTCAGCTTTTTACTTGCTCTTGTTAGGACAGAGTAGTAACCTCCAAACTCCTTACATGCCAGACCAGTTGCAGGAGAGGGGGGTTACTTCATTAAAAATGACATCAGAAAAACAATGTACCATTGATCTCTGAAAATCTTGATTTTCTTTTAAAGCAAATCTCTGAGAAATGAAACTTACAGATATAATTTCAAATTGGCTGAATAAACCTTATGCCAAAATTAATATGAAAGATAAAATTAACTATATTATTAACTAAATATAGTTTCAAATTAAAATGATTCTGATTTTTTCAAATATATATTCTACTTGTAAAGAATTCATTGAGTAAATTCAAAGCATCCTGAAAGTTCTACACTCCTTCTTCTCTCAAATACAAAGACTTTGTATCCCTGAGTTAGTAGGCAATTTGATAACGGAAGTATGGTTTTGATTTCTTTAGAAAATTTAGGCATTGTTCATTTATAATTTGGGAAATGCAGATTTTGTTTAGAAAAAAACCTGAACATTAACAGATGAGTTGAATAAATCTTATTTAGGCATTTCAATAGAGAGTCACTAGCTAACTTATTAGTTCTTTATCAATTCTTTCTTGTGATAAAATTGAATAAAAATGCATAGGGAATAACAATTCTGGCATATACCTATTAAGGTATTTATTTGTTGGCTGATATTACTAAGACCAGGGACCTCAAGTTTAGTCCATTAGAAATATTTATACTCTCCATATCTTACCCTGTTGAAGAAAGGTCCTGAGTCCTTCCAAGCATGCCCTGGGCTGACTGTTTGGAATTTTAATGCTCCTTAGTCGAGATGGTCCATGGACTCAAGGCGCCATTGGTTTTAAACATTGCTAACACGCCAAGAGCAGTGAGCAATTTCCCTAGAGTTTTCACTGCTGCTCTTGAACAAATTTGTTTATTTTTCTTTAACCACTATTCACACTTAAATAGCACTCGATGTCCAGCTTGTTATCCTCTTCCAAATGTGAAGGTTTGTTCCCAGAGATGACTTGGCATAATTTTGATTAAAGACTGTTTTCACACATTTAAGAAAATAGCACAGTTAACAATGGAGACGAAGAGTGTGGCCCAGAGGATTAATAAAGACCAGTGAATACTGACAAATGAAGCATATTTGTTGTTTTCCTATTATTCACTCTTATTCTTGAAGTAGAGGGGCTGCCTAGCATCAGCAGAAGATGAAGTCTAGTGGGACTTAAGCATTAAACAGACACTGCAGCAAAGAAGTAAGAAATAAACAAGAAACTAGAAATAAAATTGTTGTATAGTGCAAATACAGCTTTCACAAAGAATTAAAAATGGACAATTTACCTATGGAGATTTCACATACGTCTGCTTAATTCAGCATGATAAAATTTCTAATACAAATGCACTGTACTTTTTTTTACTGAAAAAAGTGCATATCTGTCCTTAAGCAGTATAATAATTACATTAAATCTTTTCTTGTCATCATTTGTAACTACTTAAAGCCTCTTGCAATATGTGATTCTACCAGGAATGTACAGTTCTCAACAATTCATTCTAATTTTTAAACTTTTTATTTTCCGTGACATTAATGCATGATTTTTTTAATTATTAGCAAATGCTTGCAATATTATTTAGATCACTCCCTCACTACAGAACCCGCGCTCAGAGATCTTCAAACTTGGGTGTCAAGACAGGCTTTAGGAGATTTCTAACACAGTATTTCAGGTAACTGAGCATTTTTCTCAGGACTGTCCATACCATTTTCTAGGTCCTCAAAGCTGCCAAATGCAAAAATAAAATGCGAAAACAAAGAACATTAAGAATGTATTTAAAACATTTAAATTGACTTACATTTATTTAAACACCTGGTCTGATGCTCACGGCAGTAAACTAGAATGACCCTGCTTGTCTAAGAAAAGAAAACATTCATAATAGCAAAAATACTCAGTTCTTGTCAGTTTAAAGACATCATTGCTAATTTTAAAGTAAAACAAACCATATTCTACTCACTTATTCTTTTTTTCTTTCGATATTTGAAAATGTCTCTGAATAACAGAGGCAGAGTGGGAGTGTGGGAAAAGTAAAAGCTGTAGGCTCGTCTAGGGCCAGCTTCAAACCTTGCAAAATGCTGTGGTCCACCCTTGGGCCAATTACTTGACCAGACAAGCTTTTATCTTCCTAATCCAAATAGTGTCTATCATAAGATAGATGTGGTATCTCACACATGCTAACTGTCCAATACATACTAGCTTCAGTCTGTTTTCTTTCAGTTGCTGTAAAAGTGTATAAACAATATCATATTCCCATTTTTATTTGTCCTCAGAAGTTTTAGTTATTAGTTTTAGTTTAGTTTTAGTTATTCGTAACAGAGTATAGTGACTGGCTCTATTTTTCTCAGCCTTTAGAACAGAGAATGTGACCGGAAAAAAGGGTCAGTGCTTCAGGAATTCACCAAACCAATTTGTATCTTGGCCAAATGAGTTTTTAAGAATACTGAAAGCAAATCAATTGGGCTTGCCTAAATTTTATTTATACTGTAGATATGACAACACTTTGAAAGAGCAGAAGTTTGATTTAGAGGTGACCCTGAAGGTATGGCTCAAGCACCTCTGGTAAAGGAATTGGAACTGTGGTGATTCTGCAATATGGGACACCTCTGCACAAGCTCAGGGACACCAGGTCACCGAGGGTCCTGAGGAAACGAGAAAGCTGGACGGCAAAGACAAACTTCCAATTTCTCACTATTATCCAGGACAATTTCACTCAGGTCTAGTCCTGTGGAAAACTACTGAGAAGGCTGATTCTCATGAAGTACTGGGAGTATTGTTCGTGCTGAAACTTCAATACTATGTGATTCTTTTACCATAATGATATTCCCGAAATTCTTATCAAGATTCAATAACATGACAGAATTCCCTGGGAATATCAAACAACAGAAATATCTTATAGTTTCTGAAAAATAGAAATGAGTATTAGTGGTGAGTTATTGAAAGGGATTAGATGACCGGCTGAGGCAATATGTAAGTTTGTGATCATTTACACTTCTCCCAATTAACCCACAGCCGTTCACAATATATGGGTGTTATTTATAGTTAGAATGCAATCCAGTGATGAA
This sequence comes from Grampus griseus, assembly GCF_964374135.1. Lineage (NCBI taxonomy): Eukaryota > Metazoa > Chordata > Mammalia > Artiodactyla > Delphinidae > Grampus > Grampus griseus. Next base: position 26,490,547 of record NC_139003.1, on the reverse strand, counting down.
TTTAAATACTTTGTTTTACATATGAATTCACCATAACATTTTAAATAATAATTACTCTGAATTTTTTCTACTTAATTTTCATTAGCTACATTTCTTGATGGGGAAGTTATATTGAAACAATGTAAATATTTCATTAAGGAGAAATTTTTGCACTTTCTTCAAAACAATGCCTTCTGTACATCAACTATTTAATGTCATTTTAAAATTACATTTGTATTTTTGTAACATGAATTGCTTTAAAAAGATGCAATTTTTGTTCCATTACTGAAGAACACAGACAGTACAATAAGTCAATTAAACATAAAGCTAAATATAGTGTCTAGCACTCCATACAGGAGTAAAAGTGAGATTATCCTTCGTCTTAAATATTTCCAGCAGAAGATCTACTACAATTATTATACTGACCTTGATCAACAAGAGTTCAATTTATGAAGATTATTAGACCAGCAGGAAATTAACTCAGAATTGGAGACTGTTTAAACAGCAAAAATCTATCACTTACTCAAGTGGGATAGGAGATTCCATAATATATGTTTAAAACTTGACTATAATACCTAAGAATCACTTTACCAATATTTTCTAATTTGGGTACAAAACAAGTAGCCTCTGAACAAGGTGTATAAGAAAAACAAAAGAGAGAGAGAGAAAGAGGAGGGGGGTGAGGGACAGAGAGGTAAGAAGGCTTTCCTTCTCTTTTTTCTTTTTTTTCAATTGAAAAAGGAAGAAGGAATGAGAAGAAGGGAAAAGCCCTAGCAGATTTCCAAAACTCAGGAAACCTTTGTAGGATGACACTGCCAATGGTAAAAAGCCCTGGGGACGGAGTGAATGAAAGAATTTTTAAGACTAGGGATGTTCAATTTAAAAATATTTGGCACTGGCTGGATAATTGCCACCATTATGCCAGCTTCTCCTCCGTTCTACCAGATCTTCGGTAAAGTCTCCTGTACCCGTAAGCTTTGTGCGATTGATATTTTTATCCCCTGCACTCCCACTCCTAATTCCAGAAATCACATTTCCCATTTTGTCTGGCATGGTACAAAATAGAAACAGAAAGAGTGGGACTGAGAAGTATTTCAGTAGGAATATAGCTCAGCACTAGGGATAACCATAAAAATATAAGTTCTACAAGAATTTGCAGGGAATCTTGGGGAGTACGTTAGAATGCCCACGTGTTGTAGGATCGTATTTTTATTCAATCTTACAAGATCTTAAGTAGCAGAGTGATTTCTGCTAGCAGTCATGTTATGATGGTGAGGTAGGCAAAATATGGGTCCCCAAAGATGCCCACGTCCTAGTCACTGGAACCTATGAATATGTTACCTTACACGGCCAAAGAAAATTATGGTTGAAGATGTGATTACATTTGATTATCAGCTGACTTAGAGATGTGGAGAATATTCTGCATTACACAGGCTCTGGGTCAGTTCCCTCTGAACCAGGTATCATTCTCCGAACAATTAGCTGAGGCCAGGAAAGGGCCAGATTACATCCTCTGAGCATGACTATTGAGGTCAATTTACTATTGGCTCAGAAACGTATGTTAAGGTCTGGTCAGATACTCAGAACTGTGCTGTTATATAACAGAATTTAAGTTAATAATAGATAGCATATTAACTCTCATTTCCTCCTTCATATGCCTGTATGCCTCAGTTATCCTTAAAATCCTTATCCACAGGAACCCCTGCCCCCAACAACTTTTCCATTCTTATTACTAGGCTGTGAATCCCACTAAAAATGGCCGCACAGTCATATAGACTGGTATCATTAGCAAATTTGTAGTCTCTGATCTCTACTTGGTTTGCTCCTCCTACCACAGCCCAAGGAGACTATACCAAGCACCTAATCACCTCCCGCACCTCAGGATGTCTTTGTCCCATCATCTCTCATCCATGATAAACAGAGAGTAGAAATTAAAAGCCAGGAACTACCTTAAGGCCCTTACTTCTCTCCCTACTAAACACATATGTGTATCTACTCCTCTTAAACTCTATAACCTCAGAAGGAAGTGGCTTCCTTCCCTCTAGTCAAATATTATCCATCCATCTGGGCTCTCAAACTGGGCTTTTAAAAGGTTGTCCTCTCTCTACTCTGTTATCTACTCTTTCTACCCTGAACCTTGTTCTGTCAACTGACCCATGCTTCTGAATGCAATATACATAAGAAACTCCCATATTAAAAAACATATAATCTATCCTCCATTAGCTCATCTTTATCTTCCATAATTAGTGGCTCATAAATCTTTACCTTTTGCTCAGACTAGACTAACTGAATTATAACTTATTTGATGATCAACTTATGAGATAGTTTTAGGAGATTTCTCTCTCATCTTCCACTTCAAAATAAGCACTAAGTCCTATCCATACTGCTTTCCAAGTATCTTCTGAATCTGTACACTTCTATCTCCATGCAATAACTTGATCTGGACCATTATTTCTTACCTGTACTTTTGCAACTGTCCAACTACTATACCAGTATACTTGCATCTGTACCCATATACATTTCCCCTTTTGTCACAACGGATAAATTTGTCCAAGTTTCTTTGTAACACTAAATTCCATTTTACAATGGATCCCATATCCTCTAATTATTCAAGGTCTTTAATCATTTTTATCTCCTGCATTTTCAAGTTTGCCCTCTTGTTGGATCATTTCCATTAACATACAAACAAGCTCTCCTATCTTCCATCTTAAAAACTAAAAACTGGCTTAGGTTTTAGGAATAAACCTACCTAAGAAGGTAAAATACCTGTGCTCAGAAAACTATAAGACACTGATGAAAGAAATCAGAGATGAAATAAACAGATGGAGAGATATACCATGCTCTTGGATTGAAAGAATCAATATCGTGAAAATGACTATACTACTCAAAGCAATCTTCAGATTCAATGCAATCCCTATCAAATAACCAATGGCATTTTTTACAGAACTAGAACAAAAAATCTTAAAGTTTGCATGGAGACACAGAAGACCCTGAATAGCCAAAACAATCCCTTTTTTCCCTTTTTTGAGGGAAAAAAGCAGAGGTGGAGGAATCAGACTCCTTGATGTCAGACTATACTACAAAGCTACAGTAATCAAGACAATATGGTACTGTCTCAAAAACAGAAATATAGATCAGTGGAACAGGATTGAAAGCCCAGAGGTAAACTCATGCATCTACGGTCAACTAATCTATGACAAAGGAGGCAAGGATATACAATGGAGAAAAGACAGTCTCTTCAATAAGTGGTGCTGGGAAAACTGGACAGCCACATGTAAAAGCATAAAATTAGAACACTCCCTAACACCATACACAAAAATAAACTCAAAATGGATTAAAGACCTAAATGTAAGACCACACACTATAAAACTCTTAGAGGAAAACATAGGAAGAACACTCTTTGACATAAATCACAGCAAGATCTTTCTTGACCCACCTCCTAGAGTAATGGAAATATAAACAAGAATAAACAAATGAGATCTAATGAAACTTAAAAGCTTTTGCACAGCAAAGGAAACTATAATCAAGATGAAAAGACAACCCTCAGAATGGGCGAAAATATTTGCAAACGAATCAACAAAGGATTAATCTCCGACATATATAAACAGCTCCCATGAAGCTCAATATTATAAAAACAAACAACCCAATCAAAAAATGGGCAGAAGATCTAAAGAGACATTTCTCCAAAGAAGACAGAGACGAAGAGACACATGAAAAGCTGCTCTACATCACTGATTATTAGAGAAATGCAAATCAAAACTACAATGAGGTATTCCCTCACACTGGTTAGAATGGGCATCATCAGAAAATCTACAAACAACAAATGCTGGAGAGGGTGTGGAGAAAAGGGAATCCTCTTGCACTGTTGGTGGGAATGTAAATTGATACAGCCACTATGGTGAACACTATGGAGGGTCCTTAAAAAACTAAAAACAGAATTACCATATGACCCAGCAACCCCACTACTGGGCATATATCCAGAGAAAAACATAATTCAAAAAGACACATACACCCCAATGTTCATTGCAGCACTATTTACAATAGCCAGGTCATGGAAGCAACCTAAATGCCCATTGACAGATGAATGGATAAAGAAGATGTGGTACATATATACAATGGAATATTACTCAGCCATGAAAAGGAACGAAATTGAGTCATTTGTTGAGACGTGGATGGACCTAGAGACTGTCATACAGACTGAAGTAAGTCAGAAAGAGAAAAACAAATATCGTATATTAACACATATATGTGGAATCTAGAAAAATGGTACAGATGAACCAGTTTGCAAGGCAGAAATAGAGAAACAGATGTAGAGAACAAATGTAGGGACACCAAGCGGGGAAAGTGGGGGGGTGTGGGGGTGGGATGAATTGGAAGACTGGGATTGACATTTATAATATTAACGTGTATAAAACAGATAAATAATTAGAACCTGCTGTATAAAAATATTAAATTAAATTCAAAAAAAGTAAAATAAAATAAAAATACTCAACAACAACAACAACAACAAAAGCATTTTACAGTACCTGTAAAGATGCAATGGAAAGAACACAGCATCATTTCTGTGACATTCCACCCAAAAATATGTAATTTGTGTCTAAGCATGAGGAAACATTGGACAAAGCTAAACTGAGGGATAACAGAGACAACACTGATCTATAACCTTAAAATTTATGTCAAGGTCATGAAAACAAGGGAAAGACTTGGGAACAATTGTTTTTTAAGAAAAGAAGCTAAAAAGACATAACCAGGTGGAACACATGATCTTAGACTGGATTCTTTTGCTATAGTTGATATGACTGAACAGTTGAAGAAAGCTAATTGGGTCCCTGGACAAAGGGAATTTGGGACTGACATGTACACACTGCTATATGTAAGACAGATAAACCACAAGGACCTATTGTATAGCACAGAGAACTCTGCTCAATATTCTGTAATAACTTAAACGGGAAAAGAATTTGAAAAAGAATAGATACATGTATATGTGTAACTGAATCACTTTTCTGTACACCTGAAATTAACATGACATTGTTAATCAACTATATTCCAATATAGAATAAAAATTTTAAAAAAGAAAGTATAAAGGCAAATCACAGACAGGGAGAAAATACTCACAACATAGGTATCTGTCAAAGAACTCATCTACATTATAAAGAACTCCTACAAATAAATTAATAAAAGACTAAAACATCTTTAATGGAACAAAGATTTAAATAGATACTTTAGAAGATATTCAAATGGACAGTAAGCAATGGAAAGTTGCTCAAAGATTTACTTATTAGAGAAATGCAAATTAGAACCACAATGAGCCAAAATTTAAAAGACTGACAATACCAAAAGCCAGCAAGAATGTGGAGCAAATAAAATGCCTTTATATTGCTAGTGTGGATGTAAAATGGCAGTATTAGATACTGGCAGTATCTAATAAAGTGAAACACATGTCTAATTAAAAAGAAAAAAAAAAGGATATATTTGTGTTCTTTGTATTACCTTTACAGCATTCTTGTAAGTTTGAAACTATTGGTTTGTTTGTGTGTTCTTTAACTACATGACTCCAAAGTCAAATCTACAAAGCTTTAGTTTCTTCTTTTTCTTTGATTTCGTATTTTGGTAGAAATGTGAGAAAATGCTAGCCAAGAAGCCATCTGAAACCAGAACTGAGTTTATATGCATTCTTTCAGGAATTTGCCTTTTGCACCAAGAAAGGTATATCTGTATTTTACAAACCACATTTCTGATGTTTCTTTGAAATAGGTATCTCACATAAGAAATAGGGAACTGTGGCCCCCCCCAAAAAAGAAAATAAAATCATTAGCAAACAAGAAAACCATCCTTTAGTTATTACTCATAAGACACTGACAAAATTTAAAATGATACTGCAGAAGTCCCTACAATTTAAATCAAGGTGAAAATTAAATTGAGGTATATATAGTTTGAGAATTTTTTAAAAATCAGGATGAAGATTTTTCCATCCATTGCCTGAGTGACTTGATGAGTTTCTGGAACACCTTTTGACTTGAAAAAGCTAAAATTAATATATTTCCAGATACCCAGACTCCCCCAAAGTATTATTTCCAAGCAGATGAATATAATTTGAATCAGCAATGTTCCCAGCAAGTCAGCTAAGCCACTCTCTTGCATTATAGGATTTATGTCATGAGTATTAATCCACCCATTAACCTGACTTCAAGGATTTTACATTATAGGATTTCCTTCTCTTCTCTAAAAGCTTATTCTGTCACTCAAACCTTCTTAAAATGATGAGGTTTTCATATCAAAACTTGAAGAAATTATTTTTCTGTCTAGAATGTTGATTAATACCTTATTTTAAGACGAATAATCATAAAATTGACCCATGTTCTCCGTAGGATCTACCTTTATTTATTCATAGATACTTGGTATTACTCCTTTCTGCTGTCTTCAAGTTTAACTCCTTTTCCTCATTTATTCATCATAAAAGCTCCCATTAATTTATATTTATATTTTTCTAATTGTTTCCCCAGATTTAATATAATTTATTTATGGTTTAATACAATACTCAAAAAATGAAAGACACATTCAGGAAATAATATAATAATTTAACCATTTATGTTGAACTAAATTCCCAGATTGCTGGAGGGATTTATTATACGGGCTTATGCTTCCTTAGCTATAGACCACCAGATAAACTAATTGAGCTGATTGTATTTCATTTTTCTTTTTAATAGATTTGAAATACAGAGTTTCTAGTTTATAGATTTGTTTATATTGAACTAACTTCAATTACAGAATATTAAAACTCAGAAATGTTTAAAATTGGAAGTAATTCTTTTAAGATTTAGGCATAACTCCAAAAATACATTATTGCAACAAAATTACACAATCCGGAGGAAATGTAGACAGAAGTTGGACTCAGATCTCTTGAGCTGGGTCTCAGTTATGCAGGTGTAAGCGAAATAACCTCAGAAGGATCACAATCTCTCAGTGAAGTTCCTTGTCTATAAAATAAAGATAATAAAATTTTCCTACATAGATTTTTTTTCAGGAGCCATCATGGAAAGAGCATTTGACTGTGTCCAATCTCTGTCTTGAAGATTTTCATTTGCAAAGAAGACTATTCTAACACCTGGAATAGCAGGGTATTCCCCTAAAGTCAGGGATAAATCAATGGACAAACATCCCACACTGGATGAATCTTAAAGAATGATACAGAATCATCTCCCTCATATTTATCCTCCACTGGGAATAATCCCCAGAGTACCTGAAAAGAGTATTAGGAGTTCACTGAACACCCACTATGTGCAGGTCTCATCCAAGACATTGTAATCATCAAAGAGAAGGTTACCATTTGGGGGTTAAATGAGCTATCCTCCTGTAGAAACCAATTCTCTAGTGTTGATTGAATTGGGGTGTCACATTTTCAAGAGAAATTTCCCCTTTGAGTGAAAAAACTACTCTTTAAGCAGAACATTGGTAGGAAAGGCAACAGGATGGAGCCAGTACCAGTAGCAGAAGAAGAGACAGTAGTGGATTGGGCATGTCATCCACACAAAAGGAAATGCATGACTTTTCCATCTTTGTATCAACACCCACAAAGGAGGAAAGTCAAAATGCAGCGACAAAGATAAGACAGGAGTTGCAACTCAGGTAAAGACAGGGAGTCAACAGAAACTGCTTCAAGGTTGGCAGCAATCTTCTATCAAATGAATATTATACTATGTATAACATTAATATGTAAAATGAATGAAAATAAGAAATAAGGTCCTCAAAACATTTAGATATTCACTTTGTGTAGGAAGTGCTTTCTTGTTTGTGATACTGAGATGTCCTGGCCCAACTACGAAAATTAACAAATAAGAAGGAAAACAAGAGATTGAGCCAGAATTATTTGTTGCTTGTTCATACTTCCATCGTAAAATGCAGCACATAATTATACTAGAACTGGTCATAAAGAACTACGAGAAGGTGGTGTCAGGACACGTAGGGAACACAGAATTTCAAGGAGAAAATAATCCCCAAGTCAAATGCAATCGTGAAGTCCAATATATGACTGCAGGTCACAATGACTCTGAGAGCAGTTTCTGAGTATCTGTAAACAGGCACAAGGCCAGACTGTAGTGGGTTGAATAGGAAATGGGAAGCGAGAAAGTGAGAGTATGTATGAACCATTTTATCTTGATATTGAGGAGAAATTAGATTAGCGAAAACCAGGGACAAGAGAGTCGATCCATTTTTAGAAAAAATAATCTCAAATTTTTCATGAAAACATTGGTTGTAGAACTTAAATGTTCTATTTAACTCTTAGTCATGCACAAACTTTTAATAAATTCCTTCCAAATCAGTTCCACTTACTAATCAACTTTCACCTTCTCATTATAGAAATGATCACACAATGAACGGCATTAACTGCATTACTAAATACCCAAGTGATCAAGTGACTCCCGTATGCCTCTGTTGTCAGGGTTCCCACACGAAGCCCCATTCAGTTGAATAGTTTACCGACTTTCATGAATAAGGTCTCATCCCCTAGAACACACACACCACACTGAATAGTAAAATGAGAAGTGATAAATTAATTTCAATCTCCAAATTCAAATTCCCATGAATGTTTTATTTTCCTATTTACTTTTAAGCCTAAAGAATTCTCCTTTTTTCAAGATCTAAGTGTTAACTGTGTTTCTGTCATAATAGCCCTTGAATAAAGAACATCTTACGTGAAATAAAGGGCTCCATTCTAATATTAACTTTACCATTCCTTATTCATCTTAATTAACGATTCATTTATGGCCTGTGCTACATTTTATGCGACCCTAAGATTCCATTAAACCTTTTAAAATTACCAGGCTTGTCAGTATTTCTTTATACCAATGAGTTCTGGGTCAAGGCAGACATCGAAGCGTTCTGGGCTCGCCTCCCTCCACGGGCACACCGAATCTGCAGCTAACAACTTCCTCTGAAATAAACCTCATCTCTGAGCAAATGCTATGCATCAGGTGAATGAGAGAATTAAGTCCCACGTGGAAGAAGGTAGGGGAGCCTGGGGCACATCTCCCCATAAACCCCACCCTGGGGCAGAGCGATGCACCATCGGGAGGGAACTCAAACCCCAGAGCTTCTCCCTGAGGAGCGTAGGGTTTGACGCCCACATTGGAGACCTCAACTTTTAAGACCAGCCCCTGACTGCCAAGTTCCTAAAACATCTAGCTTTAAAAACCTCCAGGGCTCGGTCCACATTACCCAAAAGGTTAAAATAAAACGGTCTAAGAAACAGCCTTAAAGGGCTCCAGCGCTCGGACTCACCAGCTCCAGGGCTCATGGTGGACGCATAGGATGGAGAGGTCCCAGACTTCTGTAAATGAAGCTCATTTGCTTATCATAAAGCTGTTGGCAGGAGGGGCAGTCATCTAATTTAGCACACATCTGGCGTCTGCTGGCTGGCGGGCACCGTCTTCACACTCTCCCTGTGCCTCGCTCTAGCCCCAGACACTATATATATATATATATATATATATATATATATATATATATATATATATATAAACGCTAAAGTTCTTTTTTCTTTTCTTTTTTCTTCTTTTTCCTGCAGATGCTAGCTATGCACTCTCCTTCTGTCCATCTCCAGCTGGCCGGCGCCGTCTTGGCGTGCTTTTTGCCCGGCGCCATCTTTCTCTCTCTCCTTCTTCCTGGCCACGCCATCTATACCCTCCGCCTCACCTCCACCCCAGCGGATGCACCCCATCTTCACACTCTCCCTCTGCAGTGCTCCTGAGCACCAGTCTCCTGGAGGGAAGCTTTTAAGTGCATCTGGTGCCCTGGTTTTTGCAGCTGCCACCCAGGGGACAACTCTGGATCACTGACTCCGTGGCCGACGGGATTTAAGCCAGGGTCCCACAGGACTGTATATATTTGCATATTTTCAAAGCTGCTGCCTGAGGGTCTGGCTTCCAATCTGCCTGAATCTCGGTGCTGCCTGAGATCCTTCCCTTTGGGACACTGATAGTTCTAGGAAAACCCTCAACTACTGGGAGCCGCTAAAACTAAAATAGGCCACTTGGACGGTCACAAAGGTTTGAGGGACAACCAAGAGCCAGGGCAGGGTTCAACAATGATGCTCATCTCCTACCCAAGGCGTCTCCTTTAAGACTGGGGGGGGGGGTGCTTCCCTGGTGGCGCAGTGGTTGAGAGTCTGCCTGCCAATGCAGACAACGCAGGTTCGTGCCCCGGTCCGGGAAGATGCCACATGCCGCGGAGCGGCTGGGCCCGTGAGCCATGGCCGCTGAGCCTGCGCGTTCGGAGCCTGTGCTCCGCAGAGGGAGAGGCCACAACAGTGAGAGGCCCGCGTACCGCAAAAAAAAAAAAAAAAAAACTGGGAGAGGGGGCTGTTTATCTAACGCATAGACATCAACACAGAGTCAAGCAAAACGAAGAAATCGAAGACTATGTTCCAAACAAAAGAAAAGGTAGAACCTCAGGAAAAGCCCCTAATGAAATGGAGGTAAGTAATTTAACTTTATATCAATTTTCTTAAATTTACCCTCATGGTCTGTGGATCTTTGATGTCCTGAACACTTTAGAACCAAATTTCTCTAATTTTTAAAAAAAATTCTCCAGGAATACAGCCTCATCCCTTCCCATACACTTTGCCATCTCCCAAAGAAGGAATAATCAACAAATCTTTTCCTATGTGGATTTCAACAGGATTTGTGGGTAAATAGTAATAATAACAGGAATAAAGATGCAGACATAGAGAATGGACTTAAGGACACGGGGAGGGGGAAGGGTAAACTGGGAAGTGAGAGAGTGGCATGGACATAAACACACTACCAAATGTAAAATAGATAGCTAGTGAAGCAACCCCATAGCACAGGGAGATCAGCTCGGTGCTTTGTGACCACCTAGAGGGCTGGGATAGGGAGGGTGGGAGGGAGATGCAAGAGGGAGGGGATATGGGGATATATGTATACATATAGCTGATTCACTTTTTTATACAGCAGAAACTAACACAACAATGTAAAGCAATTTTATTCAAATAAAGATGTTAAAAAAATTTTTTTAATTTAAATTAAAAAAATAGTAATAATAATAAGATAATAATCCACAAAGGATTAAGGTGCTCATACCTTCTCATCTTGGGCCTTTGCTAGAATGACCATAAACTTTATCATCCAAACTAGGAAACTCTGAAAAGTGAAAGGGGGTGTTTTTCATAACTATACCAAAAGGTAGGCTTTGACTAGGACAAAATTAGGGAAACCTGACTTTTTAGCTATCCTGTCACTCAAATTTTTAGCTATCCTGTACCAGGAAACAATAAATACTGAAGGAACTACAGCAATTTTGGGTAAGGAGTGGGGATAGTGGAGGTCTGTGTCTTGCTCTTACAGTTCCTATAAATTCCACTCTTACTTTGACGTGCACCATTGCTGCAGGATAATGCTGGCACTATCTGAAAATGGCTGACCTTAGTTATAAACCTCTGTCCTGGACCAATTCCTTAAACTACATTCTAGCTGCCTTTTTCTCCAGCTTTCCGACTTCATTTCTTTCCCCCCATTCTTGAGCTTGCCTCATTCTTTGGACTTGCTGTATGTAGTACTGTTTTTTGACTGCAAACTTGGTTTCCTTTCAACTGTGACTTGGATTCTCCCCAGGCTAAACTGGGCTCAGTTCCAACATGAGACAACATAAAATGCTAAAATTACTTACCCAAATTTTCCTTTACCCTTTTATCATGGAAAGAACTATGGGAGTCATGAATTAATTCATTCTCAATTACTCTGAAGGCCATAGTTCTGGATCAAAAAATAATCTTCTCTCAGAATATGACCCAAAACAAGTGTAATGTTAAATATTAACATATTTTCATCATTTCCAGTTGTAATTATTTCAACAGAAAACAGATGCAAACAGATCATTTTATAAGCAGTCATCAAACTCATGGAGTTAACATTGGTTGCTAGTTTAGAAAATAAGCTACTAAACCTTCTTCCATTATTATCTAAATAGCTCTATAAATAAATATGTCATTTGCAGTCTGAAAGAGTTGGTTGGCAAAGTGAGTGACATCCCAGTTTATTTTAAATCAGGGCTTCCAGTTTGGCAAGTTTGGGAGTTTTCTTGTAAATAATTGATTTATGACAACTCTTATTTTTGTACTTAGTGCCAATGGGAATGCAAGGAAGTTTAGTGTATATCTTTGTTTTAATGCATCTGGGAGACATACTACAAATTAAGATGACAGATGGGAAGAACCACCATTGACTTTGGGACAATTCAGAGAGGGTTTCCAAGAGCCCATTAATTTTTGTGTTCCAGAAGTTTAGGCACTAGCTTGAAAATAATAAATTAACTATGCTAGCATAATGAAAAACCTTTGCTTTTGTATAATGGGGAAAAGCACAAAAAACATACATCTACATAGTAACACCCAACCTAATGGTTGTTTAGCCCTTTTTTAATTCCCTAGCAGTTTATAAATTATGATACCACCACTCTGAAATGGAAATTTGTGACATTTGGGAATTCTAGAGGACACTTCTGAAGCTGGAATTATTCCAATTTCCATCATGATATAACATTTCTCCAATCTGAGAGACGTAAAATAACGTATGCTTTCTGTGTGAAATGCCTGTTCTGTAGGTAGATTCAACCAACTGCTTGCAGGACCATTATTCATTTGGGGTGGAATCAATGTAGTAGATGATCAAGGAATGGTGGATAGGGCGAGAGATCCTAGTTGATAAAATGCTGGGAAAATACTGCTTAAACTGCATTTTTAATATAATTTTTAAAGGTTACTTTCCATTTGTAATTATTACGAAATATTGGCTGTATTCCCCGTGTTGTACAATACATCCTTGTACCTTCTACTCCCCCACCTCTAAATTGCCCCTCCCCACCCCACTGGTAACCACTGGCCTGTTCTCTGTATCTGTGAGCCTACTTCTTTTCCGTTATTTTCACTAGTTTGTTGTATTTTTGAGATTCCACATATAAGTGCTATTATACAGTATTTGTCTCTGTCTGACTTATTTCACTTAGCATAAAGCATTTACCATAAACAATGCCTTCAATAAATAATCAGTAACTTCTCAAATATCATTTATTTTATTCCCCAAGAATGTATTTATTTTAAAATTCATAGTTACATGAATTTATTATTGAGGAAATTGACCTGTGGGTTTTAAGATGTTTTACTTTAAATCTGACACACACCCCACAGACAAATGAATGTTTCATATCATTTATATTAAATACATATGAGACCTTATTTCTGAAATCTGAAAAAGGCAGTTACACTTATCAAAAGGGAAATATATTTCAGTGTCACTTACTGACATGTTACCACATAATTTCTTGCTCTAAAATGAAAAGACTCAAAATCACCAGATGAGTTTTACCTTTTTTTTTTTCCCCAAAACAAAGCTTGTGAAGAAATCAAGTATACAAAGAGCTCTCCTGAACCGTGTTCAACTCTAGGCCCCCTAGTGGGATAGATGTAAAGAATGAAAGACCCCAATTCACCTTTGAGAAGAAAATGGGAGGATAATGCTGATGAGGCAGCAAAAGGACCTTTCAAAATAAAAGTGCCAGTGTTCAGATCCCTGGGGACCTCAACCAACATCCAAACGTAGACAATCTCTCCATATTATTTAGGAATGTGTGTTCTCATACACAACAAAATCAAAAATAAATTGTGCCATCTCTCCCTTGTATGTGTTTGTGTGTGTGTGTACATATATATGCATACCCATTCTGAGAAAAAGAGCACTTATAAAATGTGAACTGTTAGGAGAGTTCTCTGGGATCTGCCAGGAAAGCTGGTCAAAAGGATAATGAGAGGAAAACAAAAACTAACTTCAGTTTGTGTAGTGCAAAAGCAAAGAAATAAGTGTTGGCTCTTTCCAACACTCATGGTCACCCGCTCAAAATCTAAGGGGAATGCCAAACCTGTATCATGCCTTTATACAGACCTTGACTCTAAGTCTTCTCCAATGTCTGAGTGCCTTCAGTCAAGACTGCTCATCTAATTTGGTTAAAGCAGAGCACAGCCATAATTTCAAAACCATTAAGTTCCAGTAATCAAAAACCTAGATTGCATTCTCGTCACAATTAAACCTCCCTTCCAAAAATGCAAGCTCTTTGACAAAAATGTCCACAGAAGCAACCAGAAATAAAAACTACTTCAATTTCCAAGCATTCAATCTACCATTTACTACCATTTCACTCCTACCTCTAGTCTAAGTAATCATTAACACTCATCCAGGCAAGTTATCTGCCTCAAGAAATCTTTTTACTGGGTCTTTACTCCTCCTGTTGTTTCTCCTTCCATTCTCCACAAATATTAACAAGTGCATCAAATCATATCACTTCTCTGTTTAAAATACCCTAATGTCTTCCCCCTAGAATTAGAACAAAATCCAAAGTCGTTACCATGGCTGGGAAGCTCTGCATAATCTGGCCTCTGCCTATCTCTTTGACTTCATCCCCTGTATCTTTCTCTAGTTTGCTCTTCTGTATCCACATTGGCCTTGATGCTGATCCAGTGTTCTCATGACAAAGCATTTGCCCTTGCCTGTCTCTCTGCCTGCACACTTATTCCCCAAATGTCCACATGGCTCAGTTCGTTTAGGTATCTGTTTAATGCCACCTCCTCAGTGCCCTTCTCTGACCAAGTGGTCAGAAAACCCTTGCGTTTTCAATTCTTTACATCTGATACATTGTTCAAATCATATGACCTTTCTGGGATTCAATTTCCTCATGTATAGTTTATCTATTGCTGTATAACAAGGGCTATAGACTAAATGTTTATGTCTTCCCCAAACTCATATGTTGAAGTCATAAACCCCAAAGGTAACAGTATGAGGAAGTGGGGTCTTTGGAAGGTGATTAGGTCATGAGGGCAGAGCCATCATAAATGGGATTAGTGCTCTAATGAGAGAGACTCCAGATAGCTCTCTTGTCCCTTTCACCATGTGAGGATACAATAAGATGCCTTATGAACCAGGAAGTGAGTCTCACCAGACACCAAATCTTCTGGCACCTGGATCTTGGACTTCCCAGCCTCCAAAACTGTGAGAAATAAAGTTTTGTTGTTCATAAGCTACCCAGTTTGTGGTACTATGTGATAGCAGCCTGAATGGACTAAGACAACAATTTACCCAAAAATGTAGCTGCTTAAAAAAATGAATATTTATTATCTATTTTTCTCTGGGTCAGGAATCCAAATGCAGTTTTGCTGGTGCCTCTGGCTCACGCTTTCTCTCAAAGCTATAATCAAAGCGTAGGTCTAGTTACATCACGGCTCTACTGGATATACTTCCAAACCACCTATATGGCCGTTGGCAGCCCTCAGGTCCTCATTGGCCATTGACTGTTGATATTAGTTCCTTAACACATGGACCGCTCCATAGGGCAGCTCACAACACAGCAGCTGCTTTCCTTCAGAGCAAGCCTATGAGAGAGAAAGAAAGGAAATGGAAAACGGCAGCTACCTTTTCTTTGTAACCTGATCTTGAAAAATATCCCATCACTTTTTCCATATTCTTTTCTTTAGAAATAAGTCACTAGGTCCAGTCCACACTCAAATAATCAGGAGAGAACTGTGGCTCATTGGAGGTCACCCTCCAATGGGTGACTGCCTGCCACACTCGAGTATAAAGTGGAAATAGTATTGCCTGCCACACAAGGTGGTTGGTTATAAAAGCACAACATAAATATATTCTCACTGACTTATTTGCATATACAGTTTGTTCTTGGTATCCATGGGTTCCACATCCTCGGATTCAACCAAACACAGACCAATAATATTTAAGAAAAAAAAAATCCAGAAAGTTCCAAAAAGCAAAAGTTGAATTTGCCACATGCTCAGCAACTATTTACATAACCTTTACATTTATTTGCAACTATTTACATAGCATTTACATTGTGTCAGGTATTATACGTAATCTGGAGATGATAAAAGTATACGGGAGGATGTGTGTGGGTTATATGGAGATACTATGCCATCTTCTATGAGGGACTTGAGCATCTGCAGATTTTGGTATCTCTAGGGGTCCTAGAACCAATCCACTGGGGATACTGAGGAATGACTAACTTATTTTAAGTCTTTGTTGTAAACTAATATATGTAAGTTCAACAGAAAAGCTCTCTTGCAGATGAAAAGATTTAAGGGAATTTCTCACAGCATGGAAATTACTGTTAGAGTTATGACCAGAATTCCAAAGATAAAATGCCATTCTTTTACCTACTTACTTATGCTTTGATTTCTTTACCCATAGAAGTGTCAAGTAGTATTTTTTAATGCATCCTCCAACAGAATTCTAGATGCCAAGTATAATTACTCTAAATAGTTAGAATCCTCATAGGAAAATAAATGTACTTCCAGCATTAAAAATGTAATGAGCTTAGCCACAAATATTTAACTCACCAAGTTAAAATAATCATAAGGCTTTAGAGTATGTATAAGGTCTGAAATACTTGCTGGGAAATTAAACTAACTTTAGGAAATTAATCTATCATATATTTTCACATAGAAAAGTAGTTTATAGATGTTATTTTAAAGGAATGACCATTTCATTCCACTGAAATAGTAAATATCAAGTAACTCAGACATTCTAGGAATAAAGGCATAGACAAGTTATTTTCTACAAGTGTCTATAAGACTCAAGGACCCAGAACTTAAAAGGTCCACAAGGGAATAACCTAAAGATCATAAATCTAGGACACTTTTCATTCACAATCCACTACACTTTTCACTCTAGCACAAAAAAACTTTCAATAAGCGTGTGGCAGCCTACAGTGTGCAAAATATACCGTGCAGAAAAGTGATTAATAATTAAAAAAAGACAAGAATACCCCTCTAACTAGAAACTCAAAACCTAGATGAAAAGATAAGGCATAATCCATAAAACAGTAACTAAACATAATGCCCAGTGTCCACTTGGATCATCCTACCCCTCAAGATCTGTATACAATTAGCTTGAACCCCCAACTCCTCGTTCAATGGGAAGATGATTGTCTCCCTCTGAATTTCTGAAAATTCTCTGCCATTTCTCCCAGCTCTCTGGCTCTGAGTTCTCCCTTCTTAATCCTCCATTTTCTGCTCAACTTCTGGTGGCTAGGTATTCCTCCATCCTCACTGCTCTTCTTTAATCTCAACACAGATCTCCACCCATTTAATTTGATTCCCATGAAAACCACTCATGTCAGGCTCTTGTGTGTGTAGCAGCCATCAGTGAGTATTCAGGAAGAAAAAAGGAGTTTATATCACAACCGCACAGATGCCTAAAAATTCAGTCTTAGACACCTTTTAGGCCATTTCCACTAGTGGCCAGCCTCTCCCCAAGATATGTGGTTCTCTGTTTCTCTCTTCAGTCTCCCCTCCCCAGCACCTCCAATCTTGTTTCGAATTTGTTTTCTCTTTGTGCCTCGGTGACATTTATTCTCATAGGCTTATTTTCTCTCTCCAAGCAGACATCAAAGTATTTCCTTAACAAGAAACAGTCTTCTCTCTAGGAGAAACTCTGGTGCCAGTTCCTCAGAAAATAACTTTTTTGCCCTTTCGCACCACTTTATGTACTGAGAATACACAAGGCTCAAGCCTTTTTGTCCAATTGCTTGTGGTCATTTTCTAATTTAAGATTCACTTTCTTCAGCTCTGTCTAAATTAGTAATTGATTCTTAGACTTCAGCATGTGTAGGGATCACTTAGACTGCTACTTAAGAATGCAGATTCCTGATCTGCACCTTGTTATTCTGAATCAGGATCTGTGAAGTGGATCTCAGGAACTGTGACCACCAGCTGAAGGGATTCTGACATTGGCGCTCCAAAGGCCACAATTTAAAAATCATTGATCTTATTCATTAATAAAAACATTAAATAGCATTGATTTAGTCCTCACCTCCAAGGAGCACCATGAACACTGTATCCTCAGATTGAAAATAATTCATAGTGATTTCTTCAAAAAGTTATGCAATCTTTAAAATTCTAAGATTGGTGAAAATTTTTGAAATTTTTACTGGAGGTTGAGGTGAAAAGGATAAACTTGGGTATAGACATACGTACGAAAATGAAAGGCCCATATAGGCAGAGATTTTTATCTGTATTTCACTGTTGAACTGTTAGCACCTGGACCACTCCCTGAAATAGGGTAGTTCTTAATCCTTATAAGAATATTAAGTACTATAGCAATCAATTATGGACACAAAAAGGAAACTTCTGAGGTTACTTCATTATAATTTTTGAGATATTCAAGAGCCAAAGCAAATAAAAGCTAAAATATGGAATGTGGGAAACCAAGTAGCAAGATGTTTAAAATTATGCTATCCTCTTAATATGTTAGAGAAGGAAAACATTAAAGGCTAAATTCAAATTAAAGGAAAACTCCCACCGATTCCTCTATAGGGTATCATCACATTCGCATGAAAATAATCTCCTATTACCAGCAGAAACAAATTACTGAAATGTACCTGAGATAATTAAATTTCAAGCTGGAGCAGACTCTGCTGGGAAAACTGAGTTTTAAGTTAGTTTGTATTCTTAATGTATTCTTTGTCAAAATCTGATGTCCTCCTTCAAGGGCAATTTTCCAGGGGCCAAAATCATTGCATTCTGTCTTCACCTCATGAAATTTTTAAAGTGTGTGTTAGGGCAGAGGCTTTATGAAAAATGTCCATCGCTTAAGACAGGAAAACCTATGGAGATAGCGATTTCATTTTATGGCAAAAATATCTGATTCCAACATCATCCTCTGTTCAGAAATTAGTTTATGAAGCAAACAATTGGCAATCTGAAATATTTCTCCACTAGTAACAACAATGTAGATATTTGGTAGAATAAATGCAACCATTTAGACAAGAACAGGGTTCTCTATTGTACGAATACTCTGGTAGAAACACATCGTGCATGTAGCTGACTTCTGCATTTGGATTGTGCTGTGTGTATTGTAAGTGAACATATTTTGCTCCAGTCCTTACTCCTTTGACCTTTTAGAGTCTTAATGAGACTCCCAAAGCAACAATCAAAGCACAGTGTTCCATTCTGGAAGCATTCAGAAAGCAATGCACTGTGGCTACATTTACTTGTAGCAGTCAGAATTTAAAAAGACATCTGATGACCATCTTTCTAGGAGACACACGGTCACTCATTTTCTATTTAAATAAATTGTTAAAATAGTTGCTGCTTCTTAGCTCACTCATGTAAAAAAAAAAAAAAGTCGGGGTAGAGGGGGCCCCGGGGAACAATAACAAAAACGACCCATGTGAGGATTTTAATGACTGCAACTCAGGCATACTCATATTGTAAGACACAGAACAATGGAAACTTTTGTGCTCATTTGAAACAATTCTGGCTCAGAAAACACAAATTACAATTAAAATTGAGGCAACAAAATTAGAAGCTGAAAACATTGAGAATTGCTCATGTTGAAGAAACAGTGTCTGCTTTATCAAGAATTATATTTGGCACAAACTTCAGAAAGTAAGTGAAAGTTAGGGGGGGAAAAGGAAACTCAAACTTCAAAGTAGTATTTCATCTCCTAAATGATAACATGCGAAATATCATATATCTTTACGCATTCAAAAGTTTATTCATTTAAGCAATAGCCCTGATTTTAAGATGTATTTTGTTTATGGTACTCGGTCTGGATTTTTTTTCTGGGTAACATAATCTAAAAGAGCACAGCAAGGCCCAGAAAGTCAGCTCTTCGCTCCACACTGTTAAATTACATGGTGGGGATAAAAACTTACCAGATTAGAGAGCCCAGATGCATTTTGGAAGTTTAAGCAGAACTCAAGTGCAATCTAGCCTTCTCCACTGGAAATCTAGATTTAAAAAGCAGCTATTTTTTTCTTTAATTTTATTTTATTGTGGCAAGAACACTTAACATGAGGACTAGCCTCTTAACAAATTGATAAGTGTATAATACAGCATTTGTTGTCTACAGGTGCAACATTGTACAGCAGCTCTCTAGAACTTATTCATCTTGCATAACTGAAACTGTCTTTCTGGCATAATGTCCTCAAGATTCATCCATGTGATAGCATATTGCAGAATTTCCTTCTTTTTTAAGGCCAAATAGTACTCCATTGTATGTATATACCACATTTTCTTAAATAAATAAAAAACAATTCTCTCAGAATTTACAAAATTGTAAATGAAGAGAAAAGCCAGCCTGGCTTCTGAAACGGTACAGTTGTCTGAGGGCCTCAGTGCTGGGATACATTTTCCAGCAGCACAGAATCCGGGTTGGAAGGAGGAGAGTAAAGAAAAGGGATTAGGAAAGTCATCCCCTACTTCTACCCTCCTGCCCACATGCATCTATCCTGAACTATGGGCTGGTGCCTATGGCTGGTCAGGTCTGCTGGGGGAAGCTCAGGTAAGAGAACAGAAGGAGTGTGGGAAGGAAGGACACATGAGAGGAACATGGAGCTCACCCAGACCAGCTTCTTTTACCACTTAGATTGGTTGGGGTAAAATTAAAGCCCTTTACCAATCCCCTCTACCGCTCCCCCCAACAAACATGAAATATTTTTTCACTCAACTGTATAAATCTTTACTTGATCTTAAGTAAATCTAAAATTATGTCTGTAATCTTAGGCATCAAAAATAGTTGAACACAATTGTGCATTATGTACAATAAGTGGAGGAGTCAAAGTCAAACCAGGGTCAGGGGTGTCTTCTAGAACCATGCTCTTTCCACAACAGAGAGCTGCTCGTAAATAACAGGAGTGGAGGGCTTCCCTGGTGGCGCAGTGGTTAAGAATCTGCCTGCCGACGCAGGGGACACGGACTCGAGCCCTGGTCCGGGAAGATTCCACATGCCGCAGAGCAACTAAGCCCGTGTGCCACAACTACTGAGCCTGAGCTCTAGACGCTGCAAGCCACAACTACTGAGCCTGCAAGCCACAACTACTGAGCCTGCGAGCCACAACTACTGAAGCCCGCACGCCTAGAGCCAGTGCTCCACAACAAGAGAAGCCACTGCAATGAGAAACCCGCGCACCGCAACGAAGAGTAGCCCCCGCTCGCCACAACTAGAGAAAGCCCACGCGCAGCAACGAAGACCAAACACAGCCAAAAATAAATAAAATAAAAAATAAATTTAAAAAATATAACAGGAGTGGGAGCGCTGTGTGAGGAAAGCCCACAAACAAAGTCTAAATAAAACAAGCAGAAACCTCACCAACGGCTGACAGATATTTAAGGGCTTCCTGAATGGGTGATAATAAAGCTCCACTAGGGAAAATTCTGGAAACAGATATAGCTCTTAGTGCATAACAGGTGTTGGGATCAAAATGTAGATGCAAGAATGTTTGTACATCAGGGCTGTAATGGAATTCTAAATGGTGTCTTCTGGCACAGCAGTTTTATTTCAAGAGATGTTCTAATTTCAAAGCCATCATTCCAGAAGTCAGCAAATTATGAGCATGAATACAGAGAAACTGCACCAGAGTATATTGATGAAATCTTTCTCAGTCCTCCCAACCACAAATCTTGAGTGTGGCTATTGAGAAAACGTTCGCTTGTAAAACATTTAGAGATAATAGTGAGAGTTCAACTCAAAACTTGGGTGAGGTAAGTATCATTGTTCAGCATATAAATGATTGCACAAGCAAAACTAATGTGTTCATAAGAACAGGATGTGTTCGTAAGAACAGGATGTGTTTGTGGAGGCTGTCTAAGGCCCTAAATTGAGAAAGTGGGGGGCAGATGTGGTCTTAGACACAGCAGATCTCAGAGATTAAGAGCAAGGGCTATATGGGCAGGCTGACCCAGAGCCATGTCTTTCACCCATAGCTTACTGGTTGTAAGACCATGTGTAGTTAATTATACTACTATTTCTGAATCTTAGTTTTACTATCCTTAAAATGAAAATAAGGGAATTACCTCATTGCATTCTTTTTGAATTAAGCTGGACAATGCATTGTGCGTTATTTAGCATAGTGCCTGGAATATATTAAGAACGCATTTAATCTAGATTTAATCACTTTTCAGTTGTTTCATTTTCAACCAGATAAATTAGGAAAATACAGCAATGATCATTTTGGATCAGATAACCTATCCCTATATTCTGTCTCTGCGTGTAGAATCAGAAGGTATTTTACTCACCTTCCATGCCTCAATACCCTGATAGGGAGCATTATAGAATTGATCAAAGCCCTTTTTTTATAATAGTCATTAAACGGATCTTGCTTGTCTTTCAGACTCACAGTCTCTATAATTTTTTCTTCTTTATGTAAATAAGTGTTTTCATTAAAATGTGTACCAGTGCTCACTTCAGCAGCACATATACTAAAATTGGAACAATACAGAGAAGATTAGCGTGACACCTGCTCAACGATGTCATACAGGAAATTCAGGAAACATTCCACATTATTATGAAAAGAGTTCTGGATGTGGATGGTGGTGTTGGTTGCACAACAGTATGAATGTCTTTAATACCACTTAACTCTTCATTTAAATTGGTTAGCATTGTAAATTTCATGTTACATATATTTTACTATGATACCGAAATTAGAAGAAAATGTATTAACACCGCTTCATTAAGAGGACACTGAGCTATTAAAATACTGGTCCCTTGTCAACAATTTTATATATTTGACTGGTCACAGAATAGCTAAATTCCTAGCCCACTGTTATCAGCAAAGCAGAGGCAAACACAGCATTAAAATTCTGAATATTGCAAAGACTGACCAGAGCAAGCTGGGTTTTGCTTATTTATTTATGCTTACTGCAATACATAACAATTCAGAAGCATGACCATTTGTAGAATTACCTGTTATCACTGAATATTCCACTATTGTATTTTTATACTTCTAGAGAGACTCGTGGGACAGAAGAGAGTAATCAAAGCGTAATTTTATTTCATGTTGATGCCAAACAGCAATTTAAAATGTTCTTGTATTATTTACTTTTCTATACAGAATTGAGTAGAAAGCTTTTCTGAAACTAAAATGACTGATTGAAACAACCTGTGTATGAATGTGAAGCATGAAAACAAATTTACACCAAGTGAATATTCACAAGCCCTATTGCAGTTTCCACTCTTCTGTGATCTAACATCTCATCAGGCAACAAATATGGTGATGAATGCTTTTGAGAAGAATATAGTTGTTTTCCATTTTTCTTGTGATGTGAAAATAACAACTTCTTGTTTTCAAAATCAAGTCAACCTTTACCTGCATCCATGCCCTTAAATTCCACCTTCCCTCCTGTTACAATAGGTGAAGTTTCCCTGTTTCTATCTACTGCTCTCTCTATAGCTAAAGCTAGTTGAAATAGCTATTTCAGTTTCCTCACTTCTTACTCTCCACTCAACGCACTTCGGTTTATCAGCACCTTCATCTTGCCACGCCCAGTGGCCACCTCTCCAGCTTCACCTTTCTCAACCTGTGAGCAGCATTGGACATGTTCTTGTTTTTGACATCTACCCTCCTAATGTTTCTGCTTCTTCAGCAGCCTCTCCTTCTCAGCCTTCTTTGCTTGCTCCTTTTCTCCTTCCTGCTTTTAATTACCAGAGTGCCATGAGACTCAGTCCAGGGGTCCATCTCCTCTTCTATCAACACTCTTCCTAATGGTCTCACCCAGACCCTGCGTGCAAATACCATCTCTCTGCTAATGACTACTAAAGGTATATATCCAGCCCTGACCTCCCCCTGAATCCCAGGCTCATATCCAATAGCTTACTCCTCATTTCCACTGGGTGTCTATTAAGCATCTGCCCAAAGCAGCAGCCTTAATCACCCCTCCAGAGCCTGCTCCTTCTTTAACTGACTCAGTTGCTAAGTCTGAAAACCCAGAAGCCATCTTTGACTTCTCTCTCTGTCTCCCCTGCAATAAATCTATCAGCAAGTCTTGTCAGCTTATGTATATCAGAACATTTCCTAAACCAGTCACGTTTGCCGCCTCCCCTGCCACCATCCTTGTGTGTTATCATTAACTCTCACCTCAGCAAACGCAGCAGCCTCCCCGCCAGCCGGCTTGCTTCTGTGCCTGCCCTCCCACACTTCATTCTCCATGGAGCAGGCAGACAGAGCTTGTAAAGGCTAAATCCTGTTATGCTGCTCCAAAGGTTCCAGGGTTCAGGCATCACACTTAGAATAAAACCCAGCTGCTCACTGCCTCCTGATCTGGCCCAGGCCACCCTTCAGATCTTATTTCCTACTATCCTGTTCTCCCATTTTTTTTTACTGCTCTAAGCCAAATCGCCCTTATTATTCCCCAAACGTACCAATGTGTTTCCCACCACAGGGATATTTACTGACACGTAGTTAGTTTTGGATAAATATTTACCAAACAAATGATGGTAAGCTGGGCTGTTTCCCTTCTCCACTCTCACTATAATTTTCTGTCAATATATACAACTTCCCTACACACTTTTGTACCCACTCTGCATTACATCCAGAGAAAAAGAACACTATCAGTCTTATTTTAGGGTTACTCACTGTGACTTACTCAAAGTGTTTCTTTTTCCAGTGAGAGGCCTGACGGAAGGGATGGCTACCTTGATTTAAGGCAGCCTGAGGCATGTCTTAAAAAGCAGTTATGCAAGATGATTAAGTTCCATATATATGCTGTAAAACATTGTGGCTATAATTAGCAACACTGTATTGTATGCTTAAACATTTATTAAGAGGGTCTCATTTTAAGTGTTCTTATCACTATAAAAAACTTCCTCCTATCAGATTTGTTAGATTACAGCATATCTAAAATTCAAGTTTTGGGGAGGGGAGCAGTGCTGCCTCTGTAACTAAGCAGATTACAGCCAGGGGCCAATAATTTGCATTTATACTAACATCATATCTATCTTTTCACCCTATTCATAATCTGATTAACTCTCACCACTGTTTTCCACCCCTCTCCTCCGTGTATCTTCCTTAAGTTCAGTAAGGCTAAGGTCTAGAAATGAGTCTTGGCTTTCTACCATCCTCCGGCAGGCCAGTGGTCTTCTTTAATCAACACTCTTTCTTCCAAAGCTCCAAGTACATCACGTCTTCATCCCACAAATAACTGAATTCTCATTTGATTTCAGGCATTATGTTGTTTCTGCTATAAAATTTATAGCAAGAGATTGACCTGTGCCTATATTACTGTAATTCCTTTAAGTTCCTTGAAAGCAAACTGCTATATAAATCTAAATATTTTACAATCTTTAAATTATCCTAAATGTCCCCATTTCAACTTGCTCCCTTACTCTCTATTTTCCTGTCTTATAAATTCCTACTACATTTTCACGGCATTCTGTAAGATCTCAGTAAATGATAGTGACTGACATCTCTTTTGATGTCCCTTTGCCTACATTCTTCACGTTTGCATCTGCCAAAGTACTTTCTACCTCAAATTCAAAAGCCAACCCCAATTCCGATTAATGTGAGAAGACTAAGTGGCAGAGCCAGGTGTTAGAAGGCTTCGGGAATAAAAATCCCAAAGCACTCTGTTGTGGGCATCATGTGTGAAGTACTGAGGGAGACTGCAAAACGAATAAGGCCAGGCATTGTCCTCAGAACCTTATGATCTCATGGGCAGACAGATTCCCCCTAAGTACCATACTATGACCTAAGGAAAATCATGAAATGTCAAAATCCCATGCAGTTGAGAGATCTAGCTTCCTGGAGGTGGCATGCGCCTCAGGTGGTGAAACGTGAGCAGGATTTCCACGAGAGGAAGAATCCCAAATGAGGATCCCTCCATCCTATGGCGGCAAATAACAGGTTTTCTGAACTGGGCTTTCTGAAATTTCATTCCATGAGCGGACCGGATAATCCGCCAGACTGTGTTTAATGTTTGTTTGAGGATAATAATGACAGCTGAAAAACACAGACTCACTCTTGTGAGTCGATATATGAGGGGCATTGGCAATATCAAGACAAGGTATCTCTTCCGCAAAGCGAATGACAGAGAAAAGTCATATAAACGCAGGTAAAGGACGTTCTTCAAGGACAACATGGAGCCAGGGCGAGGGCAATCCTATCTGAGTCTAGCAAATGACAACAGAAGACAGACTGAGTTTCACAGAGTTTCCACCACAGTAACAGAGATAGGTCTTATTTGAGTGGGAGGAGAAAGCCAACCTCTAGACAGCAAGACACAGCTACAAACACACACAGAGAAGGATGTAGGCAGGTGCTTCTTACATTTCTCCTCATAAAGCCTTTCAGTCTCATGCACACAGAACATACTCTGTGAGATCCAGAATATGTGCAAACACTCACAGTGCCAAGTAGAGGGTGAAGGAAGCAGAGTAAGTTTTTGGCTTCCTCTCACCTCCTCTGCAAGAGCCCGTCTATCCTTTCAGGAACCACTTCCTCAGTCTCTTTGCTTTTCTTTTTACCCCACAGCCCCCAAAACTATATTTGGAGTTTTAAATATAAATAGAAGTAGTCCCTTTGAGCTCAAGTTCTTTCCCTACAGCACGCCAAAACAGCAACAGCTTCCTCTCCCTATGTCTATACTTGCCCTATAAATTACATGTAGCAATTACAATAGAAAGATTGTTTTAATTTAAAACAAGAAAAAGGATATACAAAAGCAGCTGTATGCTTTAGCAGGGGACTGTGGTAAGGCCCATGGTATCTCTAAGTTGAATACACTGATGTGAGTCACAGCTCCATTGGACCAGCTCTTAAGAGCAGAATTGCCCTCTGTTGTAAGATACTGTCGCATAGTAAAGAGAGGTTCTTCTCATGGGAAGTGTTCAGTGCAGGGCCATGTGTTCAGGAGGCATTGCCTAAGAAAGGGGTCAGGTGAGGTCACACAGACTCTAGGACAAAGGTTCTCGGTCTGACCTGAGACTGGGGGTGGGATCTGTAGATGGACGGCAGAACACCTGTGAACTTTGGAAACTGTACGTGAAATTGTGGCTATTTGCATTTTTCAAGAGAGAACTTCCATTGTTTGATTTATATTTTCAAAAGGATACATAAGCTTCAAAATCATGAAGGTCAGTGCTCCATGGAAAGTATGTTAGTTTGCTAGGGCTGCCAAAACAAAGTGCCACAAACTGGGTGGCTTAAACAACAGAAATTAGGTTCTACCCAAGTCCACTGTGACCCCAGCTTAACTAATTACATCTGCGACAACCCTATTTTCAAATAAGGTCACTTTCTGAGGTACTGGAGATTAATACTTCCGGATATGAATTTGGGGGGAACAGTTCTAGCCATAACAGAAAGCATAGCAGTGGAGTGTGAAGTATCTCTTCTCCCATCCCAAACATCATCTCCCAACTTCCAACCTGAGAAGAGAGAGAGTATTAATAAACCTACAAGAATGTTGTAACTTCTATATCCCGACATGAATGTCATGGTATGAACACCAATCATAATAGGACAAATGATTTAATTAATGTAAAGCTCATAGAGCAGTACCAAGCTCATAGTATATCTTCAATAAAAACTTACCATGATTTATACACATTCACTGTCTCAGCATTTTCATTCACATCTGAACAGAGATGTTCTGATTTCTTTGTGATTTTCTCTTCCTTTCTTACAACCGCAAATTACAGCTTTCTCAGGAGATGGGCCATCTACTATGTTGTGTATATCACACTGTCCAAAATTCAACAGGCATTCTTAGCCCCAAGGATAACCCCTTTACAGTCACCCGGTGGGCAGTGCTGCAAACCCAGGCCCCAGACCTGATCTGCTGAAAAAAAGGTCAGCAAAAGGCTTTGAACCTCCTTTGCTTTCTCTCTGTTTTTCTCTCCCATGAGCAGTGTCAAGTATGTATTCTGAAGTCCATTTTTCCTTGTTCCCTTTTCCTGACTCTAAGAGATAAAACTGATTCCATTTGACAACAATTCTTTTATCTATTTTTTCAGAGGACTTTTTGGCCTCTAAACACAGTTCACATTCTTTTTATGTTTCCAAATGGACTTGTTTTTGTAACTTTCTGTGGCATTTATTATAGAATAAATATCTGTACTCTTTCCTTGAATGTATTTACTATTTTCAGGCTGCTACTCTTTTAGTTCATGGGTGAATTATTGACAAAACAGCTTTTCACTTCTAAACAAAATTCTTTCCCCCTATAAATTTTAATTCTTTTTATTTACATTTTCCTAGGTATGTGATATTATATCAGAAAACTCATATAAGTTCCACTAAGTAATAATAAGCATATCAATTTAATTCCACTCAATAATTTTTGAGTTTCCATCATGTCCTGGGCACTGTGCTTGTCACCAAACACAGAAGAAAAAAAAAAGTAAAACAAACAAAAAAGCAAGACTGAAGCTTCCTAGAAAGAGAGAAAGCAGAAAAAGAGAAATAATAGCTATTGGAAATTGGAAGTCATCGTGTCACCCGATGAATTGAGTGAAAAATCTTACACGTTGTATCACTTAATATCAACATGTGAGAAAATAGAAAGTAAAGGACAAAAAAGACTTATAAAGATTACACTTCTAGTAAAGTGGCAAAATTTAATTGCAAAACTAAAGCCCCTTCTACTTTATTGCACTGCCTTATTCATTCTACAAAGATTATTGAGAATCTACTATTAATGCCAGGCAGACTATTAGGCACTGTGAATAAAATAATAACTAAAACACAGCCATGATCACTACACACATGACTCTTAGGGTCCAAATAAGGAAACTCATTAATCAAATAATCAGTCAAATTCATTTAAAATTTCTATTGTAAATACATTCTAAGAAGAGAAATGCATACTCTATGAGAGTCTCTAATGTTCAGATGACTTAGGTCCTAAGGGAAGTGAGAGGATGTTTTGCAGATGGAGGAATATTAAGCTAAAATCTAAAGAACAGGATATTTTAAAAAGCCAAGGGTCACTACCACTTCTGGGAAAATGGAGTAAACATATTTTTCCCTATTATTCATGCTAAGTACAACTAAAATTCCTGGACGTTATATACTAAACAAATATCAGAAGGCTCTGAAAGGTACAGAAAAGAAGGCAGTGATCTGGGGACCACAAGGCCCAAGGAATGACAGTAAGTTCCTTGGGTTTTCTTTCTACCTTGTACATCTTAGACTTGGAGATGAGAAGCTGATAACCCAGAAACACCAATAAGTACAGACAAAAATCCCCAGTGAAAGCCTGATCTCTAGCATCCCCCAAAAAAATGAGGAAAAGGAAAAAGTAAAAAATAGAAAAATTTTAGACAATAAGCATTCTACTCTAGGCAAATATCACAGAGGAGCTGTAACCATGCCTCCATCCATGCTGACAAAGGCTGAGAGAGGCATCCAGACTTATACCCTCAAGAGTTTGTAACAAGTGCCCCAAACACATGCCAGGTTGTTGTCAGAAAAAATCAAATAGGGAGATAGGACTTTCATTCCCAGGTTTCAGTAATAAGTACCCACCCCGCACTCCCAATGGTGTCAGTAGAAATCACATTGGGGGCTGAGTGGAGGGTCAGAACTTTCACATTAACTCAGAGATAATGAGTTCACATCTGCTGATGTCAGTGGAGACAGCTTGTATCACCAAACTCTCACCCCTGCCCAGCAGTAACAAGGAGCCCACACACAAACACACATGCGCACACACACGCACACATGCACATGTCACACCTATCAATGGAGGTTGTGTGGGAACTTGAATTTCTACCTCTACTTGGCAGTAAGGAGGTGGTGCCCCTCCCTTCCTTCTCTCTGGAGTAGTGTCTGAGGGAAAATGTATTTAAATAAGATTCAGAGTCTCAGAAGATAAGAGGAAAATGTCCAGAGTTCAATTTAAAATTACTAGTCATGCCAAGAACTGGGAAGATCTCAAACTGGATAAAAAAGACAATCAGTAGATGCCAAACAACGATATGACAGAGATGTTAGAATTATCTAACAACAATTTTCAAACATCTGTGATAAAAATGCTTCAACATGTAATTACCAACATGCTTGAAATAAATGAAAAAAACCAGAAAATTTCATCGAACAAATAGAAATATTCAACAAAGAAATAGAACATATAAAGTAGTACCAAATGGCAACTTTAGAACTGAAAAAAATGTAATAACTGAAATTAAAAGCTTAGTAATTGGCTCAACAGCAGAATAGAGGGAACAAAGAAAAGATTAATGAAATGGAAGTTAGAAAGATAGATATTATACAATGTGAAAAACAGAGAAATATATACTGAAAAAAATGAACTGAGCCTTGAAAACCTGTGGAACTATAACAAAATAGCTAATATTCTTGACTGGAGAGTTCAAGAAGGAGAAGAGCAAGGGGTCAGGGCTGAAAAAGTACTGGATGAGAGATTCCAAATTTGGCAAGAGACATAAGCCTACAGATTCAAAGCTGAGTGAACCCCAAACAGAAAAAAACAAATAAGCAAACAAAGAAACTCATGCCAAGAAACATCATAATTGAACTTCTGAAAACTAAAGACAAAGAAAAATCTTGAATGTAATGAGAAAAAAAATGACACTTTACCTATAGAGGAAAAAGCAATTAAAATAACAGCAGATCCCTTATCAGCTCCCATAGAAACCAGAGGAAGTGGCAGGATATTTCTCAGGTGCTGAAAAAAAGATATGCCAACCCAGAATTCTATGCCCAGTGAAAGTAGGCATGAATGAAGAAGAAATAAGCCATTCTCATATGAAAGAAAACAGAGAGAATTTGTGGCTAAAAGAATGTAGGAGGGCAGTTGTATATTTATATGCTAGCAATTGAACATGTGGACAACAAAATTAAACATACAATACTTTTTTAAATAGTTTTTTAAAAATGAAATATTTTAGATGTAAATCCAACAAAACACGTACAAGACTTGTGTGTTTAAACTACACAACTGATGAGAGAGATTAAAAAGTCTAAAAAATGAAGACATATATGTTCATGGATTGGAAGGCTCAACATAGTAAAGATATCAGTTCTTCTCAAATTGATATACAGCTATAATGCAATTCATATCAAAACCTAAGCAAGATTTTTTCATAGATCTAGACAATATTATTCTAAAATGTATATGAAGAGACAAAGAAACTAAAATAGCTAAAACAATTTTGAAAAAGAACAATAAAATAGGAGGAATCCACCTACCCAATTTCAAGACATTATATGGCTACAGTAATCAAGATTGTGTGGTATTGCTAGACAAATAGATACACAGATCAATGGAAAAGAACAGAGGACACAGAAATAGATGCACATAAATATCCCCAACTGATGTTTTGACAAAAGTTCAAAAGCAATTCAAGGGAGGATAGGTGGTCTTTCAACTTATTGCTGAAACAATGACATATCTAGGCAATAAAATAAACCTTGATCTCAGTCTTACTGCTAACACAAAATTAACTCAGAATGTATCAAAGACTTAAAGGTAAAATGTGAGGCTATTAACCTTTTAGAAAAAAATAATGAGAAAATCTTCAATATCTTGGACTAGACAGAGTTGTTAGACTTGATACCAAAAACATGATCCATAAAAGGAAAAATTAATAAGCGGACCTCATTAAAAATAAAAACTTTTACTGTGCATAGGACCCTATTAAGAAGATGCAAGGACAAGCTACAGAGTAAGAGAATCAAGCCACATAGCCAACAAAATATCTAGAATAAAGAACTCTCAAAACTCACCAGTACAAAATCAAACAATCTGATTAACACATGGGCAAAAGACATGAAGAAACATTTCACAGAAGACATACAGATGGCAAATAAGCACAGGAAAGGTTATTTAATATCATTAGCCATTAGGAAATGTTAATTAAACCCACAGTGAGATACTACTAAACACTTATCAGAATGACTAAAATAAAAATTAATGACAAGACCGAATGCTAGTGAGGATGCAGAGAAAGTGGATAATGTTATATTACTGGTGGTAATGAAGAACACTGCAGCCACTCTGGTACTATTTGGCAGGTTAAAACTAATAACAACAAAAGAAAACACCTTAACATGTAACTACCATGTGACCCAGCAGTTATACTTCTGGACAATTATCCCAGAGAAGTAAAGATCTATGTTTACACAAAAACAGGTACCGAGATGTTTATAGCTGCTCTATTCATAATCGTACAAAATTGGAAGCATCTAGATGTCCATCAGTCGATGAATGGTTAAAAAAACTGGCACAGATTTTTAAATTCAAAACAAGTGTCTCGAGAGGCTTCCGGGAAGATGGCGGAAGAGTAAGAGGCGGAGATCCCCTTCCTCCCCACAGATACACCAGAAATACATCTAAACGTGGAACAACTCCTACAGAACACCTACTGAACGCTGGCAGAAGACCTCAGACCTCCCAAAAGGCAAGAAAACCCCCACGTACCTGGGTAGGGCAAAAAAAAAGAAACAACAGAGACAAAAGAATAGGGACGGGACCCGCACCAGTGGGAGGGAGCTGTGAAGGAGGAACGGTTTCCCCACACTAGGAAGCCCCTTCGCGGGCGGAGACTGCGGGTGGCGGAGGAGGAAGCTTAGGAGCCGCGGAGGAGAGCACAGCAACAGGTGTGCAGAGGGCAAAGCGGAGAGATTCCCGCACAGAGGATCAGGGCCGACCGGCACTCACCAGCCCGAGAGGCTTGTCTGCTCACCGGCGGGGCGGGCGGGGCTGGGAGCTGAGGCTCGGGCTTCGGTCGGAGCACCGGGAGAGGCCGGGGGTTGGCGGCGTGAACACAGCCTGCAGGGGGTTAGTGCGCCACGGCTAGCCGGGAGGGAGTCCGGGGAAAAGTCTGGACCTGCCGAAGAGGCAAGAGACTTTTTCTTACCTCTTTGTTTCCTGGTGCGCGAGGAGACGGGGTTAAGAGCGCTGCTTAAAGGAGCTCCAGAGACGGGCGCAAGCCGCGGCTAAAAGCGCGGACCCCAGAGACGGGCATGAGACGCTAAGGCTGCTGCTGCCGCCACCAAGAAGCCTGTGTGCGAGCACAGGTCACTATCCACACACCCCTTCCGGGGAGCCTGTGCAGCCCGCCACTGCCAGGGTCCCGGCATTCAGGGACAATTTCTCCGGGAGAACGCACAGCGCGCCTCAGGCTGCTGCAACGTCACGCCGCCCTCTGCCGCCGCAGACACGCCCCGCACTACGTGCCCCTCCCTCCCCCCTGGCCTGAGTGAGCCAGAGCCTCCGAATCACCGGCTCCTTTAACCCTGTCCTGTCTGAGCGAAGAACAGATGCCCTCCGGAGACCTACACGCAGAGGCAGGGCCAAATCCAAAGCTGAGCCCCTGGGAGCTGTGAGAACAAAGAAGAGAAAGGGAAACACCTCCCAGCAGCCTCAGGTGCAGCGGATTAAAGCTCCACAATCAACTTGATGTAACCTGCATCTGTGGAATACCTGAATAGACAACGAATCATCCCAAATTGAGGAGGTGGACTTTGAGAGCAAGGTTTAGGATTTTTTCCCCTTTTCCTCTTTTTGTGAGTGTGTATGTGTATGCTTCTGTGTGAGATTTTGTCTGTATAGCTTTGCTTCCACCATTTGTCCTAGGGTTCTATCTGTCCGTTTTTGTTTTTTTTTAAATTTTTTTCTCTTAATAATTATTTTTTATTTTAATAACTTTATTATATTTTATCTTACTTTTTAAATTTTACTTTATCTTCTTTCCTTCCTTCCTTCCTTCCTTCCTCCGTCTCTCCCTCCCTCCTTTCTTTCTTTCTACTTCAACTAATTCTTTCTCTTTACTTTTTCTCCCTTTTATTCTGAGCTGTGTGGATGAAAGGCTGTTGGTGCTGCAGCCAGGAGTCAGTGCCGTGCCTCTGAGGTGGGAGAGCCAACTTCAGGACACTGGTCTACAAGAGACCTCCCAGCTCCACATAATATCAAATGGCGAAAATCTCCCAGAGATCTCCATCTCAACACCATCACCCAGTTTCACTCAACGACCAGCAAGCTACAGTGCTGGACATCCTATGCCAAACAACTAGCGAGACAGGAACACAACCCTACCCATTAGCAGAGAGGCTGCCTAAAATCATAATAAGTCCACAGACACCCCAAAACACACCACCAGACGTGGACCTGCCCACCAGAAAGACAAGATCCAGCCTCATCCACCAGAGCACAGGCACTAGTCCCCTCCACCAGGAAGCCTACACAACCCACTGAACCAACCTTAGCCACAGGGGACAGACACCAAAAACAACGGGAACTACAAACCTGCAGCCTGCAAAAAGAAGACCCCAAACACAGTAAGATAAGCAAAATGAGAAGACAGAAAAACACACCGCAGATGAAGGAGCAAGATAAAAACCCACCAGGCCTAACAAATGAAGAGGAAATAGGCAGTCTACCTGAAAAAGAATTCAGAATAATGATAGTAAAGATGATACAAAATCTTGGAAATAGAATAGACAAAATGCAAGAAACATTTAACAAGGACCTAGAAGAACTAAAGATGAAACAAACAATGATGAACAACACAATAAATGAAATTAAAAATACTCTAGATGGGATCAATAGCAGAATAACTGAGGCAGAAGAACGGATAAGTGACCTGGAAGATAAAATAGTAGAAATAACTACTACAGAGCAGAATAAATAAAAAAGAATAAAAAGAACTGAGGACAGTCTCAGAGACCTCTGGGACAACATTAAATGCACCTACATTCGAATTATAGGGGTTCCAGAAGAAGAAGAGAAAAAGAAAGGGACTGAGAAAATATTTGAAGAGATTATAGTTGGAAACTTCCCTAATATGGGAAAGGAAATAGTTAATCAAGTCCAGGAAGCACAGAGAGTCCTATACAGGATAAATCCAAGGAGAAATACACCAAGACACATATTAATCAAACTGTCAAAAATTAAATACAAAGAAAGCATATTAAAAGCAGCAAGGGAAAAACAACAAATAACACACAAGGGAATCCCCATAAGGTTAACAGCTGATCTTTCAGCAGAAACTCTGCAAGCCAGAAGGGACTGGCAGGACATATTTAAAGTGATGAAGGAGAAAAACCTGCAACCAAGAGTACTCTACCCAGCAAGGATCTCATTCAGATTTGATGCAGAAATTAAAACCTTTACAGACAAGCAAAAGCTGAGAGAGTTCAGCACCACCAAACCAGCTTTACAACAACTGCTAAAGGAACTTCTCTAGGCAAGAAACACAAGCGAAGGAAAAGACCTACAATAACGAACCCAAAACAATTAAGAAAATGGGAATAGGAACATACATATCGATAATTACCTTAAATGTAAATGGACTAAATGCTCCCACCAAAAGACACAGATTGGCTGAATGGATACAAAAACAAGACCCATATATTTGCTGTCTACAAGAGACCCACTTCAGACCTAGGGACACATACAAACTGAAAGTAAGGGGATGGAAAAAGATATTTCATGCAAATGGAAACCAAAAGAAAGCTGGAGTAGCAATTCTCATATCAGACAAAATAGACTTTAAAATAAAGACTATCAGAAGAGACAAAGAAGGACACTACATAATGATCAAGGGATCGATCCAAGAAGAAGATATAACAATTGTAAATATTTAGGCACCCAACATAGGAGCACCTCAATACATAAGGCAAATACTAACAGCCATAAAAGGGGAAATCGACAGTAACACATTCATAGTAGGGGACTTTAACACCCCACTTTCACCAATGGACAGATCATCCAAAATGAAAATAAATAAGGAAACACAAGCTTTAAATGATACATTAAACAAGATGGACTTAATTGATATTTATAGGACATTCCATCCAAAAACAACAGAATACACATTTTTCTCAAGTGCTCATGGAACATTCTCCAAGATAGATCATATCTTGGGTCACAAATCAAGCCCTGGTAAATTTAAGAAAATTGAAATTGTATCAAGTATCTTTTCCGACCACAATACTATGAGACTAGATATCAATTACAGGAAAAGATCTGTAAAAAATGCAAACACATGGACGGTAAACAATACACTACTTAATAACGAAGTGATCACTGAAGAAATCAAAGAGGAAATACAAAAAAAACCTAGAAACAAATGACAATGGAGACACAATGACCCAAAATCTATGGGATGCAACAAAAGCAGTTCTAAGAGGGAAGTTTATAGCAATACAGTCCAACCCTAAGAAACAGGAAACATCTCGAATAAACAACCTAACCTTACACCTAAAGCAAGTAGAGAAAGAAGAACAAAAAAACCCCAAAGTTAGCAGAAGGAAAGAAATCATAAAAATCAGATCAGAAATAAGTGAAAAAGAAATGAAGGAAATGATAGCAAAGATCAATAAAACTAAAAGCTGGTTCTTTGAGAAGATAAACAAATTGATAAACCATTAGCCAGACTCATCAAGAAAAAAAGGGAGAAGACTCAAATCAATAGAATTAGAAATGAAAAAGGAGAAGTAACAACTGACACTGCAGAAATACAAAAGATCATGTGAGATTACTACAGGCAACTGTATGCCAATAAAATGGACAACCTGTAAGAAATGGACAAATTCTTAGAAATGCACAACCTTCTGAGACTGAACCATGAAGAAATAGAAAATATGAACAGACCAATCACAAGCACTGAAATAGAAACTGTGATTAAAAATCTTCCAACAAACAAAAGTCCAGGACCAGACGGCTTCACAGGCGAATTCTATCAAACATTTAGAGAAGAGCTAACACCTATCCTTCTCAAACTCTTCCAAAATATAGCAGAGGGAGGAACACTCCCCAACTCATTCTACGAGGCCACCATCACCCTGATACCAAAACCAGACAAGGATGTCACAAAGAAAGAAAACTACAAGCCGATATCACTGATGAACATAGATGCAAAAATCCTCAGCAAAATACTAGCAAACAGAATCCAACAGCACATTAAACGGATCATACACCATGATCAAGTGGGGTATATTCCAGGAATGCAAGAATTCTTCAATATACACAAATCAATCAACGTGATACACCATATTAACCAACTGAAGGAGAAAAACCATATGATCATCTCAATAGATGCAGAGAAAGCTTTCGACAAAATTCAACACCCATTTATGATAAAAACCCTGCAGAAAGTAGGCATAGAGGGAACTTTCCTCAACATAATAAAGGCCATATATGACAAACCCACAGCCAACATCGAGAAAACCATAATTCAAAAAGAGTCATGTACCAAAATGTTCATTGCAGCTCTATTTACCCGGAGATGGAAACAACCTAAGTGTCCATCATCAGATGAATGGATAAAGAAGATGTGGCACATATATACAATGGAATATTACTCAGCCATAAAAAGAAACGAAATTGAGCTATTTGTAATGAGGTGGATAGACCTAGAGCCTGTCATACAGAGTGAAGTAAGTCAGAAAGAGAAAGACAAATGCTGTATGCTAACACATACATATGGAATTTAAGAAAAAAAAATGTCATGAAGAACCTAGGGGTAAGACAGGAATAAAGACACAGATCTACTAGAGAATGGACTTGAGGATATGGGGAGGGGGAAGGGTAAGCTGTGACAAAGCAAGAGAGAGGCATGGACATATATACACTACCAAAGGTAAGGTAGATAGCTAGTGGGAAGCAGCCGCATAGCACAGGGAGATCAGCTCGGTGCTTTGTGACCGCCTGGAGGGGTGGGATGGGGAGGGTGGGAGGGAGGGAGATGCAAGAGGGAAGAGATATGGGAACATATGTATATGTATAACTGATTCACTTTGTTATAAAGCAGAAACTGACACACCATTGTAAAGCAATTATACTCCAATAAAGATGTAAAAAAAAAAAAAAAAAGACCCAACCTCAGTAATATAATTAGAGGCCCTCTGCTGTATTATTAAAAAAAACCCAAAAAACTGGCACATCGCAATAAAAAGTATTAAACTATTGACACCTTACAACAACCTGGATGAACCTCCAAAGAATTATGCTGAGTAAAAAAGCCAACCCCAATAGATTACATATTTGATGTTTCCATTTATTCAACATGCTTGAAATTACAAATTATAGAAATGGAGAACAGATCGTGGTTGTGGAGGTTAGTAGGAGGTGGGAGCACTGGAAGGGAGATAATGTGGTTATAAAAGAGCAACACACGGGCTTCCCTGGTGGCGTAGTGGTTGAGAGTCCGCCTGCCCATGCAGGGGACACAGGTTCGTGCCCCGGTCCAGGAAGTTCCCACATGCCGCGGAGCGGCTGGGCCCGTGAGCCATGCCCGCTGAGCCTGCGCGTCCGGAGCCTGTGCTCCGCAACGGGAGAGGCCACAACAGTGAGAGGCCCGTGTACCGCAAAAAAAAAAAAAAAAAAAAGAGCAACATTAGGGATCTTTGTGGTGATGAAAATGTTCCAAATCTGACTGTATCAATGTCAGTATCCTGGTTGTGATATTCAACTACAATTTTGCAAGATGTTACCTTTGGGGAACTGAATAAAGGATTCAGAGAATATGTCTGTATTATTTCTTTAAACATCATGTGAAACTAGAATTATTGCAAAATGAAAAATCTAATTTAATAAAAGGCAAAGGGTGATGAATAGAAACAGATTATTCCAAACATAGGAAACCATTTATGAAAGGGCTCTGGCAGGAGGAACTAATGTATCTCTGATGAACCACAGAAGGCCATTGTGGCTGAAATGCTGAGAACAGGGAGTGTAGGATGAGGGGCAGATATGTAAGGGACAAGTTGTAAGATGAATACAGAGAGGTGGGTGTACTGTGCAGGCTCATGTGGGCCACCTTAGAGACTATGGTCTTAATGTAAAAGCATGAGGAATCGTTGCCATGTGTGAAGTAGAGAAATGGCTTAATCAGAATAGTATTTTGAAAAGATTACCGTCTGCAATTTGGAAAATAGATTAGAGGGACAAAAGCAGATATCTCCCCAACATGCAGCTCACAGTTCAGTTATGCTGCTCCAGCTACAGAAGTTCAGTCTGTGATAGAGAAGCTGCCTAGAGAATCATGTGATTCATTAATCAGTTGCCTTGAGCAAAATTCTCCTCTGATGTGTCCATGGGAAAATTCCCACAGATTTAAAAAGCGGAAAGCATTTGAAAATTGGTTTGATGTGTTAACTATTTTAATTCCTCAACCACGTAGGTATAATCAAAAGCAACCTGAGCATTCTTTGTGACCCCTACCAAAAGTAAGGAAACTCTTATTTTAGTTTCTAAAATAAATCATTTCACAGAAACATTACAAATATCAGTGATAACAGGATTTTCTGTAGTGTTTGCTAGAAATTTAGTGCATTCACACACATTAAAAGAGTTGTCCGTGAAAACTTACAGAACATGAAAAAGGATGTTGTGTTATAATTTATTGTGCCCCCGTAGCTCACGTTTTCTAAAACAAAACTATTAAACATAATTTTAAGATTCACCACCCTACTTGTTTATTGCCTACCACTTACCTAAGGATACAATCCATGCCAACGATCGTAAATTAGGATTTATTTGTAGTAAGCAACCGATTGTTTCTGTTTTCCATCTTTATTAAAAAAAATCAGTTGGCCTATTTTTCCTCAGTGAATTGAATAGATTGCCCCTCATTTTAGCATCATAAAGATAATGGCTAGATGGACACCTACCAGTTTTTCATATTGAACAATCCTTTATTGAACATTATTCACTTTCATGTACATTACTTCATTTAATCATACAATGATGCAATGCGGTATTCAGAGCAGGCTGCCAGTTTATGGAAGATGTAAAAGTCACCAAGACAAGCATCAGAGTCAGGATCTGAACCCACAGCTCCTCCAAATATTTAGCCACTATCCATATGTGGCTGCAGGACTCTTGAAGAGTGCTAGTTCAAACTGAAAGTTTTATAAGTGTAAATTACACTCTGGATTTTGAAGATTATTAAGTATCTCATTAATAGTTTATATATTGATATGTGTTGAGATGATAAAATTTGGATATAGGGTTAAATTAAATATATCATGAAAATTAATTTCACATTTTTCCCTTTAAGCTTAAAATTATACATGTGGATCTCCTTATATTACCATGGAACAGCACAGACCCAAATTTTGTCAGCTGTCTCCTACATTCGCCGGAAATCCCTGCTCTTCTCTCCATCCCCACTGACAACACCCCCAATCCAGGCCACTTGTCTCATCTTTCTCCGAGAGAATGATCTCATTCTTCTCACATCAACTTTGACCACCACTGCCCATCCACACTCTGCCCTTCAGTGTAGCCAGAAAGATGTTTTTAAAATATAATCTGATCGTATGACTTCCCAACTTCAACCTTTTCAGGGAACTCCTGTTGCCTTTCCATTTAAATGCTGTTTTCTAACCATGGTGTATGAGACTTCAGGACTCATTTTTGCCTATACCCAGCCTCATCTTTCCCACTCCCAACCTGCTAAAATTCTCTCCGTGAGACAATACTTCAGGTTTCCTTCTGCCTTAGGCCTTTTATATATTTGGTTCACTGACACTCTTCTGCCAGCTTGACCTATGACTTCTACTCATTCCTCAGACTCCAGTTTAAATATTATTTCCTCAATTCTCTACAGCAAAGTGCACCCCCTTTGTAGAAACCTATATTCCTCACACTTATACTTACTTGTTTAGTATAAACAAATCACACTTATTTGTTTAGTACTCCTATTTCCAATAGACTGTAAACTCCATTAACACCAGAACCCTTGGCCTCATCCACCAGTGTATTTCCAGCACATAGCTGGAACATATGCTTGTCAAACAGAGAACGTTAACAAAGTATCTGGTGACTGACTGACATTCCAAGACATTACATACAGCTATATTGATTGAGAAAGCCAAACTTCTCACAAGCTGGTTTATCAGTCAAATTATAAAATCTACATTTTGGTCATATGGAAGAAATTGAAAGGTTGCTGGTCTCATTTATATATTTATTTTTTCATTCTCAGCTCTGTCAAAGAAGTACAAAAAAGAGATCATTTAAGATCTAACGATAAAGGAATCCATGCCTGAAATTTTGGAGCAAAAACCCAAACTTGTAGAGGTTTTTTTTTTTTAAAAGGGAATGTGTCTAATTTATGAATGCATGGACTTCTTCCTCTACTAAATAATTGACTGAATTCAATAAATACAATTACTATAAATAATATCTGAGAACACACGAGAAGACTTCATATTTAGTACCTGTTGCCTTGATGCTTTTTTCTAGGACTGTGCTCCAGAGTTATATGACGTGCATTCTTTTTTTTTTTTTTTTTGCGGTACGCAGGCCTCTCACTGTCGTGGCCTCTCCCGTTGTGGAGCACAGGCTCCGGACGCGCAGGCTCAGCGGCCATAGCTCACGGGCTCAGCCGCTCCGCAGCATGTGGGATCTTCCCGGACCGGGGCACGAACCCGTGTTCCCTGCATTGGCAGGCGGACTCTCAACCACTACACCACCAGGGAAGCCCCAATGACGTGCGTTCTTTAACGTTATTTATTTAAAAAGAAACCTTCATTGAACTCTGTTTTCTCCTCCAGGTCCCGTTCTATCTGCAACCCTTCCTTGGCCGTCAACTTTAATATTCACTTGTGTACAGGGCTTGTGGTGTGCAGAGCCCCTCCACTGTCTGCACTAACTCCCTCCAACACTTCTCCTTCGAATTTCTACTAAGTGCACTGCTCTCCTTCCACATCCAGGACTGTTCACACTCTCACCTGAAAGTCGCCAATGACTTTCTTCTTGGCCAATCTACTCCCGTTGCTCTCTGTAGGATTTGACATCTTTGGCAGATGTCTTTCTACAGTTTCTACAATTTTTACATGTTTTTCTGACTTAAAAACAGTGTATGGTTTTTCAAGAAACTGGAAAATACTGTAAAGTCTGAGCACAGCAATAGCCACCCGTAATCTCATCGTCTCATAACCATCTGAACCTTCTGATATCACTCTGCTTACTCCTTTTCTGTGCTTCTCTAAGACCTTTTTTGAAATTTAATAAGATTTTACTAAATGTCGACATACATTTTTCTCTTGTCATTAAGAACATTTCAGAAACATAATTTTAATGTTACATGTGATATTTCACTTTACCATTCCTTATTACTAGAGATTCACATTATTTTAAATATTTCAATATTATGAACTGAGTTGTTTTAAACATTTTTATACATGAATATTTTTCATTATTTCAAATTATTAACAAGGAATCATTTTCTAGAAGTGGAATTCATAGATCCAGCACTATAAATATTTTGGGGTTTTGATGTAAGTTATTAATTTTACCAACACACCCCCATTAGCAATGTGGGAATGGGCTCGTTTATCTACACACTTATCAACATTAAATAGTATTTATATATTTTAGTTACTGATTTTGAAGGCAAACCATTCCTTTTAATTAACATCATACTAATATAGTTAAAATGTCATTATAAAACACTGGTTTTCCTCTTTTTAAATTGGCAGTTCATATCCTTTATGTAATTATTTATGGGGCCTTCAACTTTTTCTTATCGATTTTTAGAAGCTGTTTATAGTTTAGACTAATTATTTCTTTTTTAAGACTTTTTTTTAAAGAGCAGTTTTAGGTTTACAACAAAGTTGAGAGGAAGGTACAGAGATTTCTCCTCCACCCCTGCCGCCACACATGTATAGCTTCCCCCAACATCAATATCACTCACCAGAGTGGTATAGTTTTTACTGAGGATAAACCTACATTGACACATCCTAATCACCCAAATTCAAGTTTACCTTAGGGTTGACTCTCAGTGTTGTACATTCTATAGGTTTGGACAAGTGTATAGTGACATATATACATAATCATAATATCATACAGAGGATTTTCACTGCCCTAAAAATTCCCGGTGCCCTGCCTTTTCATCTTTTACCCTGCCCTTCCCTGGCCTTTTCCACAAAGTCATATAATTGAAATCATACAGTATGTAACCTTTTCAGATTGGCTTTTTTCACTTAGGAATATGCATTTAAGGTTCCTCTATGTCTCGTCATGGCTTAATAGCTCATTTTTTTTAGTGCTTAATAAAATCCAATTGCTTGAATGTACCATAGTTTATTTATCCATTTACCTACTGAAGGACATCTTGGTTGCTGCCAAGTTTCAACAATTATGAATAAAGCTGCTATAAATATCCACTTGCAGGCTTTTGTGTGGACATAAGTCTTCTACTCTTTTGGGTAAATACCAAAGAGCATGATTGCTGGATTATATGGAGAGAGTATGTTTACGTTTGTAAGAAACCACTAAATTGTCTTCCATTTTGCATTCCACCAGCAACGTATGAGAGTTCCTCTTGCCGCACATCCTCACAAGTATTTGGTGTTGTCAGTGTTCCAGATTTTGGTCATTCTAATAGGTGTTTAGTGGTATCTCATTGTTTTAATTTGAATTTCCCTGTTGACATATGATGTGGAACATATTTTCATATGCTTATGTGCTGTCTGTATGTCTTCTTAGGCGAGGCATCTGTTAAGGTCTTTGGCCCATTTTTTAACTGGGTTATCTTTTAGGAGTTTTATAGTTCTGCATTTTTACCTTTAGGACCATGATCCATTTTGAGTTAATTTTTGTGATGAGTGTAAGTTCTGTGTCTAGATTCTTTTTTTTTTTTTAACATGTGGATGTCCAGTTATTCCAGCACCATTTGTTTTTGTTTCTTAATTTATTTTTGGCTGTGTTGGGTCTTCATTGCTGCGCGTGGGCTTTCTCTAGTAGCGCCGAGCAGGGGCTACTCTTTGTTGTGGTGTATGGGCTTCTCATTGCGGTGGCTTCTCTTGTGGAGCACGGGCTCTAGGCGCGCGGGCTTTGGTAGTTGTGGTGCATGGGCTCAGTAGTTGTGGCTCACGGGCTTAGTTGCTCCGCGGCATGTGGCATCTTCCCGGACCAGGGCTCGAACCCGTGTCCCCTGCATTGGCAGGCAGATTCTTAACCACTGCGCCACCAGGTAAATCCCCCAGCACCATTTGTTGAAGAGACTATTTTGCTCCATTGTACGGCCTTTGCTCCTTTGTCAAAAATCAGTTGATGGCTAATTATTTCTTTGTTGTATATACTGTGGTTATACTGTCTCCCTTTC
Source organism: Grampus griseus (assembly GCF_964374135.1). Taxonomy (NCBI): domain Eukaryota; kingdom Metazoa; phylum Chordata; class Mammalia; order Artiodactyla; family Delphinidae; genus Grampus; species Grampus griseus. Next base: position 26,446,697 of record NC_139003.1, on the reverse strand, counting down.
CATCACTCCGGCCATTCTATCAGCCACCAACCCTCTACAGTGTTCACTTCTGAAATTCTTATGTGTTCTTCCATCCCTTTCTTTTCTCATTGACTCAGTTTCAGGTCTTCACTTTCATTACCCATTTTCTGAATTCACAGTCTCTGAATCGTCTTCCTATCTCAAATTACTCAGCCCTTTCAATCCATTCTTCACATTGTTTTCAGTTTTCCCAAAGTTCAATTTTGAACATGCTCAAAACTTCAATTATTCAAACTCCACCTTTAAGCATTTAGACTTCTTTACAATTTGACCTCTAAATATACTATGTCTTATCTGTTAACAGTATGTTCCTGAAACTCCAGTCCCTAAAGTCTTTTTGCCCTTTGCTAGATTGGCATATGCTTTTTTCATAAGTTCTGCATGATTCTCAATATCCACTTTATAATCCATGTCATCCACTAAGCTTTCAAAGATTCCCCATCTCTATAATTCCATAGTACTTTGTATATTCCTTATAGTACTTGGTATAATTTTCCTTATGTGAGAACAGTTTTAATATGTATGAATATAGTTTTTATATAATTACATATAATGTTATGCAAATTTATGTAAATATAATATTTTTTCTCATATATATTGCTCTCTATCCTTAGGCTACTATATTCTGTGCTTGTAGAAAAGGGATTTTCATATTTGTCTCAGTACATAGTAGTTGTCACTAATGGAATGAACTAGCAAAAAGCAATTGAGATGATTAATTCTGAGGAAGAGATTCTGATGGATTATTCAATAGTTCTCAAATAAGTGAAAGAATTGGAAGCAGATAACAATAAACAGTTGTTCTCCATTTTTGCTAAGGTCCAAATGAGAAGTAATTGAATGAAATTAGAGGGATGAGAAAGTTAACACATTAAAACTTTGCCAACTATGATGCTCTAGAAGCCAATATATTTCTGTTATCTCACAATAGAGATATTCAGCTTAAATGAAGGCAAACTTGAATAGAGTTATAGAAACAAAACGGAAGTAGCACAGAGCTGCTTGTTTACTAACACTAATTTGGAGTAACAAATCCATTTTGACTTCTGGTTCACAAAACTTGGTCTTTATGAGTCATATGTGACAATTGGTGTCTTTTAGTTTCTTATCTGCTTTGTATAAGAAATAATAAGAAAACTAAGGAAACTTGAAGCCAAATAAAAAAATCTGAGTTGTTTATGAATACCTCAATCTGTAAGTAAGTCATAAACAAAGTTTTTGCTGTTTAGAAACATCTGTTTGTAAAAAGAAAACAAACTAGGTATAAGGTAGTGGTTAGTACACATTAACTTAAAATCTTTAATAGAAAAGAGTACCTTTCATTTTTATTCTTTTCATGTATTTAAAAATATTTATTGAGAACAAACTGTGCTAACTGCTAGAGAGAGGCATAACAGTGTAGTTTAATTGTACCTCCTTACATAAAGGTCCAAATGTCTTTGGATGTTGGCAATGATTAAAAAGTACACAAAGTAAAGTGTTACCATACCAGTACTTTACAAAGGGCATTCCGTAGAAAATTATTCTGTGGAATGTAAATAGATATTATTTGGGAGAAAAAGATACAGTGCCATGGGCAGACAGAACTGGGGAATTCTAAGATAAACAAAGTGAAGAGGTCCATGTTCTAATCCTTGGAACCTGTGAATATGTTACCTTACATGGGAAAAAGGGCTTCTCAGATGTGATTAAGTTAAGAACAATTGAAGTGAGGAGACTGCTCTGGATCCTCTGTGTGGGCTCAGTTAATCACAAGGGTCTTTAAATAGATCAGAGAGAAGCAGGAGAAGAAAGTCAGAGGGAAATATGACTATGAAAGTATAGTCAAGGAGATACAGCACTGCTGGCTTTGAAGGTGACAGAAGGGAATGAATCAAAGAATGCTGTGGACCAGTAGAAACTCAAAAAGCCAAGGAAATGTATTGACCTCTGGAGCCTCTAGAAAGAAGCACAGCTTTGCTAACACATGGTTTTAGCCCACTGAAACTTGTTATGGACTTCTCATCTAAAGAACCAGGAGATAATAGTTTTTTAGTTTATAATAATAAAATTTTATGAGATAAAATTTGTGTGGTTTTAAGACACTATGTTTGTGGTAATTTGTTACAGCAGCAATAGAAAATGAATGCCTTCCACGCAGAAACTCCCAGAGCTGATGCTGTTTGGTGACATTTCTACAGGCAAACAAATTAAACAACAGGAAGAGTCAGGATCAGGAATTCTACTTGATATCAAGTAAGGTGGACCAGAATAAAAGGTGCATTACAATCCCCGGAAATACTTTGCTCTACAACAAAGATATTTCAAAGTTTCATCTGGTGGCCAAATTATTTTTAGTAAAATCTGATTAAAAGAAAATGCAATAAAACCAAGGACTTCGTGATAAATGTCAAGTTATAGTAGAGAATATGGGTTTGGGGATTACCAGAAACGTTTCCTATATCTCCACCTGAAACTCTGTTGCAGCATTTGATAAATACCACACTCCCACACACAGCGTTTAAAGTTAAATAGTCAACTCAGAAGAACCCAACTCTCTTCCCCTATAATAATTCCATAGTCTTCCAAAAATAATTTAAGAATCTCCTTAAAAATTTTCTCAGGGATTTCTTCTGAAATCATTTACCTCAAAAGGATGATTTCAAAGATTTATGATGTGTAAAACAATGTTTGGGGCACACAAAATTAGCCTCATTCTGTAGTGGGTTCACTTTGAAAGTCTCTTAAATACCCAACCAAATGCTGCTTGTTCGCCATGAAACAGCGCATGGTCCCAGGCTCCTGACCCAGACGTACCTTTCTCTTTCATCTCATTAGGAAGCAGAACAGTTCTAAAACATTGATTAGGAAACAGAGAGCTATCTCCAGAATTGTCGCTGATGGTGTAACCTCAGTAACTCCTTTACACATTCAAGATCTTTATTTCCATTTTCCTGTAATTCTTTTAATTTTCTACTAAGAGGTCAAACAAAGGTTTTTACACTTTCAGCAGTATGCACTGTGGTGAACAAGGGAGATGCATGATTTCAATACCATTTCCTCAATTACTACCTAACAAACTAACCCCACAGCCTGCATATTGGAGCACGGTTTCAAACAGTATTTGTTCTTGTGAAACAGGAACTCAGAACTAAGGTTCAGGATAGGTTTTGAAGTGGGTGGTAAAGCTTTATTTATTCTGCAAATAAGCATGCACTTATTAACAAAAATCTACATTCTTATAACAGTAATTTAAGCAAAGAAGTGATTAAAGACTGAGTCCCTTTAGTCGGTAGAATGTATTGCCCAAAATAACAAACACTGAGCGAGCTGAAACTACATTAAATTACAAATTGCAGTAGTATTTAGAAGAAGCAAGATTAACAACAGTTGCTTCAGCAATACTTTCCCTCAGGTAAAATGTATATTAAAAGTTTCCCCTTTTTTGGTTCCAAAGGGGACCTTTCTATCTCTAATAATATTAAAATCACCCTTTCCAAGCAGGCTCCGAAGTTCAGAATGAAGTTGGGAACATATTGCTTGTTTTTATCTTTTACCTCAAAGAGACCTACATTTTATTTTCTTTGATACGTTTCTTTTCTCTATCATAAGGTTTCTCCATTATATAACTGTCTACCATAAGATTCCCTCAAAGTGCATGCCATCTGTTTCTCAAGTGAGTAAAACAATGCATGAAAGAAAAGGAAAAATCAGAAAAACCCAATGTGCTGAGTCACTGAGATGTATTCTAGTCACTTAAGCCGTGGAAGAAATTTTAAAGAAAATAAAGACTGATAAAGGTCAATTGACTTAATTCTTACAATTTCTAATGAAATTAATGAGCATGGACCATTTGAAAAATTTAACACGTTTGTAATATACATGTTTTTGTAATGCGCGGCCTTGTCTTGTTAAAACTGTTGTCTCTTAAGCCCTTGCTAGATTTTTAAGCTTCAAAAGGTCAGTCCTATATCTTGTGTTCTTCATTCCCCCAGTACCTAGACTGATGTTCAATGCTAAGGTACTGAGATATTGTAAAACTTAAGCCTAAAATATGTCTAATCAAAACTATGGACAGACTGTTACAGGTATATTTTTTGTCTACTCAATATCTATTTTCCACTTCCTTGTAATTTACAGAACCCCCTGTTTTTCAGGTTGGCTTTGTGTCCGTGGTAAAGGCCATATTTCCTAGTCTCACTTTCTGCTAGGAAAGTCATGTGATTCTAGCCCATGGGATAGGAACAAAACTGTGCTTGGAATTTCTGGAGGTGGTTTCTTTTCATTATAAAGGAGTCCATGCTTCCTACTCACCACTTTCTCCTTTTGCCTCCCACTGGAAACACTGACAAGGGGCTAAAAGTAGAGCAGTCATATTGCACCAATGAGGCAAACCTTGATTCAGAGCCATATGGTAAGGATCACCAAGCACTAAGTAAGACAGGAGACCCAGGCCTCCGTGACAGGGAGGTTACTAACTCTGCTTTGAACTACCTCCCTACTTCCTGTTACATTAGAAAATTAATTGCTATTTGGTTAGGCTACCATGTAGGATATTCATTACATGCACCCAAGATCACATATTTGACGTCATATATTTTGCCTCAGCCTTTGGGTTCAGGTGGATTATGCTATGGGAGCATGCACCATTTTCCTAGCTGAAAGCAGAAGCTTGTGTTCTCTAATTCAGCCTGATTCAGTGAATTCAGTCCAACATTCAACGGAGTCTGCAATTTTCATAGTATCCTGCTCCTTCCCCACCTCAAAACAGAAAGTAAAGTTGGCTGCTTGAGTAACATTTTCACATTCAGCCGGTAGTGTGAACAGCATACCTACAATTCCTCAGCATGGTGTTTGTGACACCAAATGTCTACTTATACCTTGTGGCCTGGGTCAAGACTACAGAAGCCAATTCCATGATACAGGACCTAGGCTTTCTGCAGTCTGTAGACAGACCCTGTTTTTAAGCATCTATCAACATATCCCACAGGCCAAACATGGCAGTAATAATAATAACTTTAAAAGCTGATCTAATACCAGTGGAATGGTTTGAATCCTGCCATCCATGTATCAGCTGGGGTATCTATGTACAGTTTCATTAAGCTCTCTGTGCCTCACATTTATCTTCACAGGGTTGTTGTGAGGTTTAAATTAGTTGATACATGCAAAATGTATCACAGTTCAGTTTTGAAAACCTGAAATAAAGCAGAATTGCTTTTATAATAAAAATATACAGTTGACCCTTGAACAATGGGGAGGGGAGGTTACGGGGACCTGACCCTCCCTGCAGTGGAAAATCTTTATATAACTTATAGTCAGCCCTCCCTATATGCAGTTGTGGTTCTTCCGTATCTGTGGTTCCCAATCTGCAGATTCAACAACCTCAGAATCCTACAGTGCTGTAGTATTTATTATTGAAAAACATCTGCATAAAAGTGGACCCACGCAGTTCAAACCCGTGTTGTTCAAAGGTCAACTGTAGGGACTTCCCTGGTGGCGAAGTGGTTAAGAATCCATCTGCCAATGCTGGGGACACGGGTTCGAGCCCTGGTCCAGGAAGATCCCACGTGCCGTGGAGCAACTAAGCCCGTGCGCCACAACTACTGAGCCTGCACTCTAGAGCCTGGAAGCCACAATTACTGAAGCCCGCGTGCCACAGCTACTGAGACCTGCACGCCTAGAGCCCGTGCTCCACAACAAGAGAAGTCACCACAATGAGAAGCCCACGCACCGCAACAAAGCGTAGCCCCCGCTCGCCACAACTAGAGAAAGCCCAAGCGCAGCAATGAAGACCCAAAGCAGCCAAAAATAAAATAAATAAATAAAATTTAAATTAAAAAAAGGTCAACTGTAGTTACTTTGATGTAGTATTTAGGTAGAATTTGTTTGTGTTTCAGTTTTTTTTTTTTTTTTTTTTTTTTCGGTACGCGGGCCTCCCACTGCCGTGGCCTCTCCCGTTGCGGAGCACGGGCTCCGGACGCGCAGGCTCAGCGGCCATGCTCACGGGCCCAGCCGCTCCGCGGCATGTGGGATCCTCCCGGACCGGGGCACGAACCCGCGCCCCCCCGCACCGGCAGGCGGACTCCCAACCACTGCGCCACCAGGAAAGCCCTGTGTTTCAGTTTTAAAAAAAATAAACAATCATTTTTATGAAAAAGGTAAGCTAAAAGATAAAAATATATTACTGAATTGTGATAATATCTTTGTAAGTTTATGTTCTTATTCACTTGCTGCCTGTTGTCATTCAAAAAGCATGTGTTGAATGTCCACCCTTCTCCAGAAGTGGTGATAGGAATTATCCTCATAATGGATAGGGTTTATTCTGCCTGGAGATACAGATAAGAGGGACATTTTCAAACCTGGTCAACTTTTTGAAATTTGTATATCAAAGATATCAAGGGGCTTCCCTGGTGGCGCAGTGGTTGAGAGTCCGCCTGCCGATGCAGGGGACACGGGTTCGTGCCCCGGTCTGGGAATATCCCACATGCCGCGGAGCGGCTGGGCCCGTGAGCCATGGCCACTGGGCCTGTGCGTCCGGAGCCTGTGCTCCGCAACGGGAGAGGCCACAGCAGTGAGAGGCTCGCATACCGAAAAAAAAAAAAAAAATCAAGGAACTTTGACAGAATTCTCCACAAAGAATTAGAAACCATTAAAACAAGTAACTATATGCAACACTAGTTGGTTGATCTACTTTGTTACTTAAAGTGGACAAAATAATCAGAGACTGAATTGTCTTTTGATCATACACAATACAATTAGCTGCTGGGTTGGTGTCAGTTGACAGTTATATAGTCGTTTGAAAATCTGTAAAAAGAAACAATTTCTTATGTCCCTTACTTAAAAAATACTTTAAACTGACTTTTAAGATAAGCCTTTACCTGATCATTGGGTTTCACTTGGAGTAAATCATGTCAATGAGAATTGGAAAAAGTTGGTGGCAAGTAAGAAAAATAGAAAAACAGAATGATGTGAGTCATTTATTTTAGGAGAAAATGAAAATTTTACTCATTATTCATTTAGTCAGTAATATTAGTTTGTACTTCTTATTATTTAGTGGAATAACTTGATTTTAGAGCTCACGGCATTTAATGGCTTAGGTCACATGGTTTAGCTCTTAAGAACTCCTTGGCAGAGTGTAAATACAATTCACCCTGAAAGCCGCTGTAATATCCTCCAAAACTTATATTAAAACACTTCTGTATTGCAACTCACCTCCATCAGGGTAATTAGAACGTAGTTGTCTGTGCTGAGAATTTCACATGCCAAACATGTTTACTGCAATGAAACATTTGATTTTTTCATGCAAATGAAAGTATTTTTAAAGGTAGCAATCATTCATTACTAAAAAGAATGTCTTCTTAGGTGATAATTGGAAAATAAATTATCTGAGATGGTTTTTTTGTTGTTGTTGTTGTTGCGGTACGCGGGCCTCTCACCGCTGGGGCCTCTCCCGTTGCGGAGCACAGGCTCCGGACACGCAGGCTCAGCGGTCATGGCTCACGGGCCCAGCCGCTCCGCGGCATGTGGGATCTTCCCGGACCGGGGCACAAACCCGTGTCCCCTGCATTGGCAGGCGGACTCCCAACCACTGCACCACCAGGGAAGCCCTCTGAGATGGTTTTTAACTTTAAGAGAATTCTAAAGTTTACAGTGTCAGAATTAAGAGTTCTTCTATTTAAAACATCATCAATTCCAGAGGTTCTTACATTGTTAGTTTACAAGAAATCTTTAGTTTCTTTTTTTCCAACACAATTTTGCTCAGAACTTGATGTAAAATAGAAACATATAACTGCTATGATCGAAGGCAAACCAAGAACTCCATGAACCCTCTTTTAAGAATACCACGCAATCACTCATTCCTCTCTCAACTACAAGTGTCCTAGGTGCACCATTTTAAAATGACTACAAATTCTGAATATTTCTACAGTCGGTTCTCATGATTCGTGGGAGTTATATTTTATGAATTTACTACAAACATGAAATTAGCAAATACTGATCATGGCTCCTAGGGAAATACAGGGTTAGGTTTCTGTGAGTCTCTGACCACATTTTCATCAACCTATCAAGTATAACCTTGTTTTTTGTGTGTTTCTGTTTAAAGACACCTTATTTAATATATCTTTCTTATAAATACAGTGATTATACACAGTATTTCTTTATAATAAAACACTAGCCAAGAAAGGTTTAACAATGGTTCTAACTGTGGCTTTCTTTGGCTTTCAGACTCACAAAAATGCCATCTAAAGTACTTTTTTTAAAAATCAGTTTTCATCTCGTGAATCCACAAATTTTATGACTTTCCATCTTTTCCTTAGCTTCATTGCACACTGTAGATGTTAGTTTAGCACTTTCCGGAGTGGCCTCACGTACAGACCAGCACATTTTAGCTTCCTTTTCCTGAGTGTACTGTATTAGTGACTCATTAACACTGAGCTCATGGGCAACAACATTATAATTCATGCCTGAACGAAGTTTATCTAACACAACGTATTTGCTGCCTAACACACATCACAGCCTTCTTGTGCTTAGGAACACCAGACCACCCTCCAGCACTATGCTTAGGGAACTATTGTAAGCAGCAAAATCACCAACAAAAAGTACAAAAATGTAAAAAACACGAGACTAAATAAGCTGCAAAAAGGACACTTATTCACAATCCAAGAGCTGAAACCAGAAGGCAAAGCTCAGACTTAGCTCGGTATATGTACTTGAGGTGCCTCAAATTCTTCACCACTCTGAACGACTAAGCTATCAGTATTGATTTTGGAGTTACAAATAAATTTTAACAAATAGGCAAATTTGCAAATACTCCGTGAATAATGAGGATCAACTATATTTTGTAGAAATAAAGACTCAGAGATATTTAGTGGCTTTTGCAGGATTGCAAAGCAAGGTAGGACCATGACTGGAGTCCAGGTGTTCTAACCCCTCTACCACCCATCATGACTGCTTCTTGGTATTTCTCATGAAAATGAAGGAGAGTAGTGTCAGAAACTACCAATGGGACATAAGCCACCACCGCCAGAGGAGAATTTAGAATGAATTTTTATAAACAGGACCTCAAAAGTACATAAGGCTGATGACCCTCAAAGCCTGGCTGCACTCTTGGGAACCGCTAGTAGATTGTATGTGAAAGAGGGAAAATGGTGTGTTTGTACAAAAAGAACCATCCTGCTGTCTACTGAGCTCTTTGGGTGAAGCAATTTCCAAAACCCTTCTTCAAGTGAAATTATGCAACCTAGAGAGAAAAGTAGCCCTTCAGAGTGATTCATTTATCAGGCTCCTAGCAAGAGGTAGAGCCCTGCAAAAGTGTAATGAGTGCCTCAGCTTCTGTGGGTGAGGAGAAGCTACAGCAGGAGCAAGACAGGTGCCTCCAGTAAGTCTTGCACAGGCAGAGGACTTCACGAAGTCAGTGGATGCACTTTGGAAAGCATCTAAGAAGGGTTAGAAGCTGTAGTGTGCTGGAAGATGTTTAACAACTACTATAAGTACAACAACCAGATTTATAGTGTTTGCCAATTTCATGGTGTAAATTCTCCTTCCATGGCTGATTTCAAGATGCAGCATGATGTCACTGAACATAATTTTGGGAAGAAGTGTGCACAATTGGCTCTCATGATCCAGGAGAAGCCAGCGCCAACATACCACTGAGAGGAAGTGAAAGATAGGGTGACCAAGCACCCTGGTTTGTCTGGCACTGAGAAGATTTCAGTGATGATATCACGTCAGTCCCAAGTGAACTGGGACAGTTAGTCATTCTGAGAAATTTCACTCTAACAGAGAAGTTTGCTGAAAGAGGAATTGGATTATGACCGTAATTGTCTAGAGTTATATTTCTTTAGAATGTTCATTCATTTATTTCTTCAAGCATTAGTGGATATTTATGGAGTGCTTACTATGTACAAGATAATGTAACTACAATAGGAACAGGACAGCGCCAACTTCGGCTGAATTTATAATCCACCTGAGATATAGGTAAGTAAATAGGCAATTACAATATAATGTGATACTAAGTGTTGTGAAAAATAAATTGAGGTGCTATGGGAACATATGGAGGATTTAAGATCAGGTAGAATTTTCCCACTTTTTCTGATTACACTGACCATCATTTAAATTCAAACTCAAGAGTCACCTTCAAGAAGCTTCTTTGGGCTCCCCCAACCCCCTCCCTAGTTTAAGTTAAGCCTTCCCTGCTCTATGTCCTCATTAATTACAGGGGAGCAAGCATGAAGGCAAAGATTCTATTTCAAAAGCTTCTTGAGGGACTTGAATAATCAATTATAAAGGCCAGAACCAAGAATCTGCCAGCATTTTTGGAGAAAAGAAAGGAGATTGGCTGTGAGTAGGCAAAGGGGATTGCCAGATTTGCCATGAACAAGATGCTAAAATGCTCTGAGCTTAGAGTCCTCACTGATGAAAACGAGGAGTTGGTGAAGCAATATTCCTTAAGACTTTTTGCAGACTGAAAATTGTATGACAAGTACAAGACAAATTAAAAATGCACATGTTATGAGTCATTTTGCTGTGACGTATAATACCTTAGCCTTGACAATTTTTTTATTCTGCTGGGGAAAATCCAAAATCAATTTAGAAATGAATACTTTAAGAGAAATTCCAACTGATTGGAAAGCGTAATTTTGAAAAAAAATTTTAGGGGCTTTAATTTTGGAGGAGACAATGATTGAACAGAAAAACTTCTTGAGTCTATTCTGGAATTGTCTCTATCTACATTACTACCGGTATTCATAATAGCCATCAGTATAATAATACTTCCTTAAGTAGTATGAGAACAAGGCAATAAGGTGACTTTCGAGAACACAGAAAGAAGAAAAATCAAGTTGCCCTTTGAACTTTAGCAAATTCAAACAACAGATGTGACTATTATGAGAATTAACTAAATAGTTGTCTTTGAAAGTGTCTTAAGAGCTTGGAAACAAGTAAAACTCCAATGAATTTGATCTGAATGTAATTACAGAAAGACAAGTCTGAAATGTGTTTGCAGATACTAGGCAAAAAAGAAAGAAACTGCATTTCATCCTGCCTGGAGAAAGACTGAACAGAAAGAGGGATTGTTAACCTGGAACATGGAAGAGGAAAGCTGAAACAGACAGCAGTTGGCAATGTTTATCCAGTCACCAAATAGTTTCCTACTGTTGGGGAGGTGAAGAGGATTCACTGGGTCTATCATAGCCTGGATAAAATATCTTTTAGAAGAACCACTGCACTGTTTAAGCAACCACTTAAAATTTACCATCACTGCAGCCTGAAAATGGTTCAAGCAAGAATCATGAGTGTATGATAGATAGTGAGGGAAAAGTTTAATGAGGAGTAAAATATGGTCTTAAAGTGTCCCCCGTAGATTGCTTATGAGTGCCAAGGGGACAATAGTATCTCTCCAGTGGAGAAACAAAGTAACAACTTGGCCAGGTGATCAAAATTAGTATCACCAATGAGGGTTACCTCCACATATGATGTCCTGAGGACACTATTATCAGTAGTGGCACGTAGATTCATGCCAGACACACATAACCTTAATATAGTCATGAGCAAACATCAGATAAACCCAAATGAAGATCATTCTCTAAAAAAATCAAAAGAAATAAGGAAGAAAATTCTGGCCTGTGTTCATAAAAAATGTCCATGTCAAGAAGGACAAAGAAAGGCTGAAGAACTGTTCCAGATCAAAGGAGACTAAAGAAACATGACAACTAAATGCAATCTGTGATCCTTGACTGAAGGAAAAAAATATATTTAAGAGTTTACTATTGGAACAATTGACAAAATTAGAGTATGAATAGTAAACTATTGTATCAATGTTAAATTTCTTGAATTTGATAACTGTACCAAAGATTATGTCAGAGAATATAGTTGTTCTTAGAAAATATACACTAAGTATTAAGGAATAAAAGGTCATGATGTATATAACCTACTCTCAAATGGTTTAGAAAAACTTTTATATACATATGTACGTGTGTATATAGAGAGAAAGTGAATAATAAAAACAAGTAGCAAAAGGGTAGAAAAAAAAAACCAACCACACTCTAATGTATTTTATAAGTGAAGAAAGTCATTTTCTCTTTACAAAGTTCCCATGCCTGTATCCTGCCTGACATCAGGAAGCTGATGTGCTGGAGAGGAAGCATGAGAATTCTGGTCATTAAAATTTAGGAATTTTCTTCCTGGTTTATAGATCCGTAGGTTTTGAGTTCAGTCAGTTCACCTGAGTTCAAACCAATCAGAGTTTCTCCCTAGGCAAAGACTGAGAACTAAACCCTCTATCATGGTGAATTTACCTATGTACTGACCCCGAAGTCTCTAGAAAACTGAACAGGTATCCTCCCCTGGATACAACCTTACTTGCCGCTATACCTTGCATAATTCTCCCTCCCAATATCACCATGAAATTGTAAAATATTTTATAATTTAAAGAACATCTTCACATAGGTCATCTCCTTTGATATTCAGAAATCCTGCAAAGAAAGCAAAACCTATACCATCTCCATTTTCGTTATAAACTGAGAGGCAGAAACCTTAAGTTGGCCAACTTAGTTGCAGGGAAGTTAGTTGCATACCGGTCTTTTAAGTCAGCATTTGTTTACCTGATACAATAATGCTTTTCATTATACACTATCATTCACGTTTAAGAAGATGAATCAGAAGCAGTCAAGATCATGCAACAAAAAGGGTTAAACTGCAACTACTATAATTAGAGTAGAAAAGCAAATTAATGTATATTAAGAGTTTTTAGTGTCGAAGATAAATTCTGCTTAACTATGAAATAATTAGGAAATGTTCATAAATATGTTTGTAGCATGTTGGCTTTACAGAATTTCTGCTTGAATGAGGAAATATAGTTTATGTTTCCTGCATTTCTAGAACTCACCCTGCTTGAATGGGAGGCAGCATGGAATGGAGCCTAGAGGCCTGGGTATTACGGCATACTCTGTATGTAAGCACCGGGGTTACTAGTACAGATGACAATCCGTCTTCTCCATCATCAGTCCACAAATTATTAATATTAAAAGATTGAACTAGGTGATTTCATGTGCTTTTCGGGTACAACATTCTCCAGCCAAACAGACGCACTCTTTTAAACTCTGATTCTGGTCTCCTTGATGACCTGAGGTTTCACTTAAGTGATAACAAAAAATTTTTTATTAAATCTCCTTGTGGTGAACTGTGCCAATAGTGTAGGCACATCAAAAGATAAAATCATCTTTTTTATAAAAGGAAACCAAATGGAAAAATTGTGGAGATAAGAAAACACAAGCTAGCCTGCAGTTTGGGAAAGGGAGCAAAAAATAAACTTTCAAATAATATCACTTAAAAGGTTAAAGTTCTTTTATAAAAGTGAATTTGGTTCATTACTACTTATTGAAAATAAGTTACTTAAAATAACAGAGAGAGAAAAAATTTCCAGACAGTTGTCTCCACACGAAACTTATTTTATTCCTTATTAAAATTACGTGGCCCCAAAGAGATGCCCATAATAGAAATTTTACAGTTTCCTCTTGAAATGCTAAAACTAGCACATGAATTCATGGGCCAGGAAATCTTGAGAATATAGAGGAGCCAATTTATAGGAAAAAAAACATTAAGGAGTCTGAAAATCTTTTTATAATTCCTTGGCATCATAGTATTTTCTCACAAAATACCCACTCAGGCTTATTGTCTGCAACAGATACTTCATACGATAGTATTTTTTGCAATGAAAGAATATTAAACCTGTTTCTCAAGTCACTAAACACCCTCCTGCCACAGCTATTCCCAAAGCTTGCACAGATATTTTGTTGTACTTTAAAAAATCTTTTTCTACTGTTAATCCCTTTGCCAATGTTTTATCCTCAAGAAGGAGGAAGTGATGTAAAGATCATAGCTTCCAATGAAGAAAAGTATGCCTGGAGAGTAAGGTCATCTGCCTCATCTTCTTTATCGTTCAGCCAATGTTAGTTATGTGTCAGACACTTTTCCGTATATAGTCTAACTTGATGCTCACAATGACCCTCAGAGGTGAGCATACTCATTATCCCCATTTCACAACTTAATATATAAGAGAGAGAAAGGATTTGTGATGGTGGTCCTAGGAGGTGAAGGAGGAGAAGTCTTCGGGTCTGCTGCCGTAGGAGGAGGGGTGCCTTTTCTCCCATAAAGAGAGGAAAGAAAAGAGAATACGCTGATGTGGTGAGTCATGGAGGTGAAAGAATAGGATTCAAGGAGTTCCTCTCTGATTAATTTCTCTTTGAAGTAAGAGGCAATTTCATCTGCTTAGAGTAACAGGGTAGGAGGGAGGGCAAGAGGTTTGGGAGCAAAGAGTTGGCTGAGTGAATTGAACACAGAAGTGTTGTAGGATCGGCAGGCAGTGCTAAAGGTACATTTGCGTTGGATGACTCTGTCGTGTGCCGTTCTTAACGGATTAGGTTGCTTGGGTAGGTAAGTAAACTTGATTCAGTGTTGGTGCTGGGGCATATAATGCTCTGTCTTTTACTAACTGTAAGGTCTTAGGCAAGTTATTTACCCTCACCATTTCCTCATTTGTAAAATTGGGAAGAATAAATCCCACACCTATAAGATTATTTTGAGGATAAAATGAGATTATATTTTGAAAAAACACTTAAGATCCCTGGTATGCACTAAGGCTCAAAATTTATAATAGCTATTATTATTGTCATATTATATACTGATTGAGATATCTTACATATTTGAATATATAGTTATATACATAGTATTATTATATATGATATTATTATTGTTACTGTTTCACTCTTATTATATTTAGGCTTGAGGCTAAACCATACCTGATATCTAGTAGGTATCTGAAAATATTGTTCTACTGAAAGTCACTTGAGGTAAATGATGAAAAAGCCACGGTTTATGATGATAGAAATATCTCTAGAGAATCATCAGAAAAACCGTACCTATGAATCTTAAAAAGGAAGCCAGTTCCTATCAGTGTCAATCTCAAGAAGCCAGAAGCTATGTGCACTCAAACTCTGATGAAAATAGAACTACATTACATTTTTTCTTTTCCAAAATTGCCATTGGAGTGGATATGTTGAGCATTTGAACATACGTTTCTTCAAAGAGGTAGCGTCAAAGAAAAAAAAAATCTGGCAGTATCTCATGTTGGTGTATTTGATTTCATGTATTTATAATTAATGTTGTTGTCACTTCCTTTTTGTTGTCGAACATTCAAGATGAGTTTATCATGTACAAACATGAAAGTCTTCGCCCCAAGGGCATTCAGTGTAAGCTGACCCCCTGTGATCCTGAGTACCATACACTGCACAGACTTCCTTTCAGTGTTTTTCTTTGTTTTTATGTCCAAGTAGTACATCTTGTGGCACTTTCCACTGGAGCCAAATACGTCTCCTTTTCTCTCTACAGGACAGAGTACTGAATTTCAACAACATCCTTTATCATTCAATTAATTGTGCCATTGTCCCAACTATTACGATATAAAACATTTCAGAGTTACACAATTAATAGCCATCTGAAAAGGGAAAGAAAAACCAGTAAATTCCTATATCATCCTCAGTTTACGTGTCACGTAAATATATTAATTGTTTACTTGGGTAGCAAATTATGCCTTAAAGACAGGTAAAAAACATGAAACTAGGTTTTAATTTCAGGAGCATATTTGCATTTTGTGGTCTTGCACTTCACTCCCTCAGAGCTCTGCTCATCCAACTTGAAAATAGCTGAGGACATAATATTATGATATGTGATTTTTTAAATTAGCATTTAGTCATTGCAATTGAAATGTGTCCATATTCCTACACTTCTCTCTGCCTTTGGCAAAGTTACAAGATCCATGCTTGCAGAAAAGGGCATCCACGTTCTCCACTTAGGTTACTTTTCCTACTCTCTCCATCTTGCTGTATAGGCTACAACACAGATTTTACAAGAGAAAAGAATCTAGTCTTCAAATCTTACCTAACATAATCTTTTTGTTTGTTTGAACCACAGCTTACTCCCAGTTCAAGCGAGAATATCTAAAATGTAGCCAACAGCTAATATAACACTAAAGAAAAATTTAAGAGACACTCAAGACAGTTGTATCTTAAGTCCTCAGAAAGTAAGCATTGTCATTCCAGGGGTAGAGTCCCATTGTGGACTTTTGAAAGTTCTGTGCCCTACCTCTTGCCTCTTTCCTTGTACCTTTCTCTTTTCCAGCATCTATTATGTAGGAAACAGATGTTAGGAAAGGCTCTCACTGGAAGGCTCAGAATCATCCCATGACCCATGGCAGCCCTGTCTGAAGCAAGAGATAGCCATGAGATATGCCCTTTCTACCCTTTTTCTAAAAATATATACATCACAGAGTATAATTACCAAACAAAACAGACTAATTGTCACTGTCTCAGGTCCAATCATGGTTAGAATTAACATAATTATAATTAATCAGACCAGTTTTACTTGCTGCCAACCTTATATTCAGTCATAGTTCCCAGTCTGAATCCTAATTCTCTCTTCCCTAAACTCCTACACCAACTCTAGCTTGGTGGCTGGGGACATTGGAGATCTGCTTTCTTTTTGCAGATTTGGACCTGGAGCCAACAACCTCTAGACACATCTTAAGGACAGTGGTGTGCTAGCTGACTCTTGAGTACCAGCCATTATTTTGCTCCACCTGTCTGACTGGAAGCAAGAACTGAACACACATGGAGGCCTGACTCTCAAGGCTGTGCCTCTACAGTCAGCCTCTGCTGTTGGTCAGTTCCATCAACATTGGTACTCACGCCTCAGTCCGGGCATCACATGGTGCCCTTTCTTTCCTGCTTCACAAGTCCTGCCTTAGCTACAATGCAAATGAAGCAGCTACAATAAGGGTTCCTTGGAGCCTGGAAGAAAACCTGTATTCCTTCTCCCATGTAAATCATGAGAGAATTGCCTCAAAATAGACCAAACAAAGAAACCATGTTTAACCTTTGGACGTTGTTATGAGAACAAGGGTAAAACTTTCTAATCATAATCTATAGCCAACTACTATGATTAAATTGATAGAACTTATTGTTGTCATTATTATCTTTATAAGCAACATCTTGTAGACAGGCTGAAATTGAATTAAAAAGGACTATTTCTCTCATGATTCCAAAAAAATTAATGAACACAGGAAAATAAGAGGGAATATTAAACTACCAAATTGAAAAATTTTAACCTTTATTTCCAGGGGAAAAATGTTTTCTTTAACCATATTGTACAAATTACAATTTTAGCTATATGGATGCCATCGGAGGGAAATCTTGCTTTCATATCCTTTTTAACTACAAGGCCATTATTATAAGAGGCTCCCTGCAGAGGCATAAGAGGATTCTTATTTTGTTTTTGAATAATCATACAGAGATGTTGCAATAAACTTCCCTGCAGTTTTCAAACAGAGGTCTTAAAAGCCTACTCAAAATATGGCATGTTTTCCCCCCATTTTCCTAGTGCTTAGTGATTTCTTCCTTAATGCCCCTTTATGAAACTTTGACCTAGCAAAAGCCTTTTGAATAACTTACCGACAGTCAAAAGGCAAGAAGGATTAATTATCCACTCCGACACCTCAGTTTGCATCCAATAAGGAGTCTGCCAATGAGATGTCAGAAATATTTATAGGAAAATCCCAACATTTCTGAGAGCTGTAAAGGAAGGTAATTTGGACTAATATAATCTTGTTGGAGTCTGGTATCATTTGGATACAGGTATTTAATGAAGTGTTGTGAAGGCTGACATTGTGTTCCCACAGCCAGTCATAGCTATAGCCCCCTTTCAGAAAACTTTTTCTATATGCACAAAATGAGTTGTTCACTCCAGTCCAAGACTTAATAGAGAGATATCAAGACTTTAAGAACTGCCACTGAATTTGCAGTTAAATCATAGCCTGTAGGACTAAGTACACAACACGTTAAAAGTTTATAGGTCTAGGGTGACTGGCCTCCTTCATAAGACCAGGAAAATGTTTACTAGAGGTAGGAGGTATGGAAGTCCAACTAGTTTTTGTATTTAAGAAAAATGACTTTACTGTTCTTGTTTAAAGTAATAAGTATGTAGAAAATGAAATTAATCAGATAAAGGATGTGCAGTGCTTAGTATAGTGTCTAATATAAATGGACACGGCATAACTGCTAATTAACTTTCTGTACCCTAAATTCCTTTTAAGTAATGGTGAATCCACCTCTTTACTGTTCCCCTTTTACAGATTCCAATCTGTATGATCACATAACTAACCCAAACAGGGATTAAAATCGGAGCTTCATTAGTAGATTTTCTATAAATGGACACAAGAATTTCAGACCTCCAAGAATCTAAACCTTTTCTTAAAGGGAGGATGGATAACCTATCTCTTTGAGCAGAATAGGAGAAAACTTGATGCGCTTATATTAATAAACAAGGCCTCAAACAAGGAGTCTGATGAGATTGCATTTAATAAAGGAAGAACACTTAAGTCTTATGACTCAGTAAATGTGAACACTACCAGGTAAGTCTATTGCTTTTCTAACCACTCTCCTAAGGGGCTAACAATGTGAGGAATGACTTTTCTAGTGGCCTTAGAAGTAAGAAATCATGGGCGATAATGAATGACCTCAGTGGGAGAGACCAATTTTTCCCCAGTCATTCATTGTGACTATAGCTGCCCTGGGAGATGACAGGATGACTTCCTCATTGCTCACATATGCAGCGCTAAATAGAAGACATTAAACTCAGACAGGCTCGAGCGTCCGTAATGCCTTCAGTACTTTCTCTCCTAATAGGAAATTCAAGACGTTTTCGGTGAACAGATAAATCCTAAGGAAGGATTGTTTAAATTATTAAAGTTTTTTCTTTTTCCTGGTGTTTTTAAAGGAAGCTTTACTCGGTGGATCGAATGAACTGGGAGTTATATTCACTCCTACTAATTCTATTATTTCAATTACGATAAGTAGTGGCTTTCTCTCTGCCTACTATATGAAAGTGTCTAAGACTTTTATTCATAGGGTTCCACATTTAAACCAAGAATTTTGGAAATCAGTGTAAAGACATACAAATAGGTGAGACCAAATTTTTCAGTGGTCTCAGTTAAACTTTATGTATTGGTTTTCTACCTGACAGCTAAGATTATAACAGTGAATTGTGGACAGATCTAGCTAATTGCCTAACACAGTAAAATGGCAAGTGATCATTTAGTACCTTCATTTTTATAATATAAATAATTGCTTGTATAACAAGAAGGCACACCTTGGTAGCTGGCCTATAAATTATCTTGCTTCCCAGAAAGAAACAGTATATATGAAACACAGCATTGATGTTGAGTTACAATCCAATTGATGTCTTCATATCACAAAGAGGAAAATGTCATAAGAAGAATTATTGAAGCATTACCATATTCCTAGCACTGTACAATGCTCTTCAGATGTCTTAACTTACTTCATCCTCACAGAACGCTATTGTAGCAAATTAAGTTTAAGCACAAATAAATAAAATAATTTGTGTGAGGTCACACAGCCAGAAGTTGTAAAGCCAAGATTCGAATCTAGACTTTCTGAATCCAGAGGCTATATATTTTATCCATTCATTCATTCATCCAACCATTTATTTATTTATACATGGATGTAGGTCTTTGTATTGCATTATAATTTACATACAGTGAAATACACGGATATTAAGTATGCAGTTAAATGAGTATTGAAAAATGTGTACACCTGGGCCACCACCTGCCCAATCAAGATAAAGAATATTTCCATTACACCCAGAAAGTTCCTTTGTATCCATTGCTTATTATTTCCATACCACCGCCCCCCACCAGAGGCAATTACTATTCTAATTTCTAACACCATAGATTAGTCTTGCATGTTTGTAATCTTCATGTAAATTGAATGTTATAGTATGTGCTATTTTGTTTCTGGCTTCTGCAACTCAACAGAACCTCTGTGCAATCCATCGTGTAGTAGTCTCCTGTTCTTTCCATTGCTGTATAGTATTCTGTTGCATGATTATATCTCAATTTGTTTGTCTATTTGCTTGTTTCTTTTTATTGCTGAGTAGTGGTCTATTATATAGATACACCTCAGCTTGTTTGTTGATGAAAATTTGGGCTGTTTTCTGGTTTTCTTGTTAAAAAAAAGCTCTCTTAACATTCTTGCACAATTTTTTTGACATATTTTCTTGTATGTTAAGTAAATTTTTGTATGTGGAGTAGAATTGCTGGGTACTATATATTTAACTCTATGAAGCTATTGTCCGAAGTGGCAGTACCACTTTACACTCCCAGTAGCAGCATATATGAGTTCTAGTTGCTTCATATCCTCAATAATATTTGATGTTGCAGAGATTGCACTGCTGCCAATTGATTCTGATGAAAACATGAGATGACATTATACATGAACATATAAAAATTATGTCAGGGAATAATCATCTGGTGAAAATCGCTGTGGCCACTTAGGCTTTATTTAATATCCTAATTCCAAACTTTGATATCTATTGCTTAGTCATCCACAAATTAATTTCTTATTCCCATCTATCTTAAAAAACTCTAGACAAAGAATAGAAAAAGAATAAAACTTGGGACCAAGTTATGGAGCACAGTTTAGGAGTTATTTCAAAGCTACTGACTTGAAGCTGTACAGGGAGCATTTCTACATCAACACTTTTTGCACAATTATAAAATGAAGCTCAAAACAACTCATTGTACTAAATTCCAGAGTAGATAATCGACCAATAGAGCATAAAGATATAGGGGGCAAAAATATACATTTGAAAACTTTTGCTTCAGAAGGAGATATCATATGAATACTGATTATATAAGCAGTTTGGCTAGTAAATATACTTGATATAAGGACAAAACTATGTGGGTGTTCAGATTCCCATGGGGCTTTTGGTCATAGGTAATAAATACAATTGTCTCAAACTAGTGTTCACTTTGAATACACCTAGATAAATTTGGCTAAAACATATACTTTTGCAATTATTTCAGAAAGGAAATAACTAATAAACGAAATTTTTTCCTTAAGTTGACCAAATCTACGCTGAAAGAATGATACATAGGTTGATATAAAAGGTTTTCTAATTATGTCAGAAAACCACTATGACTTTTCATTCCAAGGTTCAAAAGAACATAATTCAGGCTGGCAGCTAAAATTTTGAAGTCAATTTGCAAAAGGCATTTAACTAGCAGTTAATAATCACTGACAGGATCTTTGATTCTTCATAATATCAGTAATAAATTTTTTTTCTCTTACTTGACCATATTATAACATCTTCCTTTTTATAGAAAATAGTAACATTTTAATGATCTTGTTAAAAATGATGTTTTAATGTTACACACACCAAAACTTCCACAAGAAATGAACAAGTTTTAATGCATTATATATACTCTCTCTGTCATTTGCTGCAAATTCTTGAGTACTCAGGGAATAAAAATAATAGTTTGCTATAATCTAATATTCTAGAATATGTCAATTTATATGTTCATGTAAATAAGTTTTAGTACTTATTAATGGTGTTTTGACAATCGACAGTTTAATTAGCAAAATAATGTTTCTGATCAGCCAAAAAGAAATCCTATTTTAAGTATCTAACTTGCCTTTTAAATTAGAAAACATTATTATATTGTCAGTATCCTGGGGCACACACTGCATCAACAGCACCCTACGGACCTTGTTAATTAGCCCCTAAAGGTAATAGTGATTGACTCCACAACTGCTTCCTCAGATGGAACTCCAATTCATCATCTTTCTCATTTTCTTTCAACTCTCCATGCTCTACTATGGCCTTATTGATGTTTATGGTTTCTATGCAGTCATGTTTAGCATATATCATGGCATATGAATACAGAAAGCTTTTCTTTTTAGAATAATCATATCCTATATGTTTGTGTGAATGAAATATATATTATGAAAGGATGATGACACAGACATTAACCTACCTTTGTGTTACCTTTCAGTTAAATTGGTCCCTTACAGAGAGTAGCTGCTAAGTGGGTCGGTTATATTTCTATTTAATTGCTGAAGAGTCCTTAAAGAGACTCCACTTTGAGCATTAATGGAGAGTTAAAAGAAAATAAGACCTATATAATTTTCACCTATCTTTCCCACACTAAAACTTCTACATTTTTAAAAACACACTGAAACAAGTGAGGATTTTGTTGGTTTACTTGCTGGTTTTTCTAGAGACAGGAAAGGATGATGGGCAGGGAATTGCTTTAGCAATCTGTGACAATGGATTGAATGAGCCTCGTGTCCTGTCTCTTCCAGGATGTAACTAGTGGTTCATTGATTAAATTAACCACCTGAAGGTTTTGTGTATAGATAAGTTTCCGAAAGCCCTCTCCCATGATTCTGATTCTGTATGACTGAAGTGAGACCCAGGAGTCTGCATTTTTAACAGTCTCCTGGGTGACTATAATCAGGGTGATTCACAGCCATAATTGAAAACACTGATTTTATCTGTAGTATTGGCACATACAAGATAGAGTAACTGTATGAACTAACTGGCTAGAGATAGATAGAAGGGGATGAGGAGAGAGGTTACTGTGATGTCCAGGACACCATTCTGGATTCTTCCTGCCTTCTATTTCTGGCTCACTTTCCCTTTGCCATTCCTAAAATTCACCCCTCTCTTGTGTCTTAAGTAGGGGGGTGGGAGTAAATGGTAAATGTCTCAGGACAAGCGCTAAGTGGTGAAGTTAGGAAATAGACAAAAAGAAGCACCCATTTTGTGATAAGGAAGTGGTTATGGCTATTGGTGGATACACAGGTACATATGTAGGTAGGGAGAGAGGTGCTGAAGATGAGAGAAAGGGCAGCAAACACCCCCAACCGGGACTGGTCTGAATGGAAAGGGCAGGTAGGCAGGGGGTGTCAGCAAGGGGAATCCAGTAGTTGTGAGTCCTAAAATTGGGTCTCTACTCTGCACAAGTAAACAGAAAAATACCATACAAAAGGGACGAGTTATATTTTTACTTCTTATCACAGTTAGCATTTGACCACAATTTGATTTCTCCCAGAGCTCACCTGGATTTCAGGTCTTGTGATTGCAAAAGGATGTAAATATACACCATTAAAATGGACTAGTAAATTCATAAAGTGATCCTTTGACCTTCTAGCTGAGTCTGTAACCACCATCCCCTTGATTTTCTTACTCCCAAGTTAATGCCTCTGCCATCCAATTAACACCTCATTTAACTATACACCTGAGGCTTTTGCTTCAGAACTCTATTTTGAAACAATTAGCCATCTACTGCATAGTGTAGTGTGATTATAATTAGGTGGGAGACAAAGAACAGTGTGATTAAGCCTTCGTGAAAATTCCCTTAATGCAAGTGGGGGTCACAATAAAGAGAAACAAATGAAGTTAGGATAAAGGCAACTTGCTTTTAAACTGTGGGATGTTCCGTACACAATATTACTTACCTTACTTATATTATTTTATCAACGCATAGAAAAATAAATCTCCTTATATATCACCTCCCAAGCATGAGGACCTTTAATGTTTTGTTTGAAATTATTATCATATATCTTGGTCAAATGAAAACCTGTAAATAGCATTACCTCTGAATTTCAATTTTCCCTGGAGACAGTTGGGATTATCTGTAATGAAAATACTGTGGTTTTTATAAAACTGAGGGGTTTTTACATGTAAACATAAATCTAATTTCCCTGTAAGTTTTGGAAATTAACCAATCAAAAACATGTATTTATATCTTCACACCTATATGGATTTTTTTTTTTTTTCGGTACGAGGGCCTCTCACTGTTGTGGCCTCTCCTGGAACACAGGCTCAGGACGCGCAGGCTCAGTGCCCATGGCTCACGGGCCTAGCCGCTCCGCGGCATGTGGGATCTTCCCAGACCAGGGCACGAACCCGTGTCCCCTGCATCGGCAGGCGGACTCTCAACCACTGTGCCACCAGGGAAGCCCTATATGGATATTTTATTCTAGTCTTTTTTCATATTAATCCTTGTTACAGCAGTGTTTCTCAAACTTTAGTGTGCATAAGAATTGTTTGGGGATGTTTTTAAAATGCAGAAGCTGATTTATTAGCCTTTAACTTTGCATTTCTAACAAGTTCCTGGATGATGCCCATGTTGCTAGTTCAAGGACCACGCTGAGTAGCAAGGCTTTGTCTGGAATATACCTCTTAAGTAGCCAAGATAGGTTTTCATCGAAGAGAAATATTTTAGTTTAAATTTTATATTTATGAATTATGAATTATCATTGCAACAGAATTGACGTTACATTAACATAGAAGAAATAGATACATTAGAGACCTTTGAAAGTATCTAAACTTTACAACACATTGTATCATCAAACTGAGTTCAAATTTTTCTCATACTGTACATGAAAAAGCTTATCACTCTTGCTATTTCAGATGATATGCTTAATTAGAATTAAAGAAATACAAATAACTTGACCATTCATCCTCTCACTTCCAAGCTGTAATCATCTTAACAGCAAAACCCATAAAATATTTATTTGGTCACTGAGATGTAGGAACGAGTGCGGAAAGACCCTTTTTATGCCCTTAAATTTGCTAGTAGTCATTACACAAATATGTCTTCTCTAGGAAAGGAACGGCTCAAACGTGCTGATTTGTAAAGGGTAAGACACTTGCTTAACTGGCCAATACAGAAAATGAATAGCAAGAGAAAGAAAAGAGAGAAATAACCCACACATGGTCATAAAAATGCAGGAGGAAAAAAAAAAAAAGAGGAAGAGTGAACAAGAGGAAGCCAAAAGTGAGAGCCAGTGAAACAGAAAACACTGGGGGTTTCTAATCCCTTGGGGCCCGCATAGGTGTACGTGTAGGAAGGGTGGGGATTTAAGAACTTACTTATTCTACTTTCTCTACCCTGGAGAAATAAAAAACCAAGGGGATGAAAACTGGTTTTTTCAGTGACCAGGAGAGTTTCGGGGAAGAGCTTAAATCTGGTTTGGAGGTAAAACAAAGAGGATCTGAGAAAACATAGTTCAAAGAAAACCAAGAAAACACGGGACTTCAGCTGGGGAGAGGCAAGACTGCAGCGTCTGGACAGAGACTTCCCAAGCCTAAGAATAAGAAGGAGGAATGACCCTGTGCTGGCCATCCCTGGACCATGTCGACCCCGTATCAGTGTGTGTTACATAATCAATTCCTGGAAAATTACGTCACTGTTTATTTATGCTTTTATAGTGTGGGCACTTTGTGCAGGAAGAGACATTCAGAATCACCCAGTCCAGTTCTTCCAGGCTGTAATTTAGTGAATTAGTTCCCCAAAAGGCTAGATGACTGGTCCAAGGTCATATTTAAGGCAGAGCTAATTTTGAAACCCAGTTTTCCACACTGTTAGTCTTGGCTTGTGCTGCAACATCAGAAACCTCTGAACTGTGCTCCACTCAAGCATGAGATGAGGCAGAGGAAAGATGAAGAAGAGAGAACCACATTTGCAGGAAACCCCTCAAATTCCCGCCCCCGTCCCCCCCTTTGTCTTAGAAATGGACCATATAAGATGGCATGAGCTGGCTTGTCGTCTTAGTATGGCCTTCAGTGCTTACAAGGAAACTGTAATTAAAGAGATAGAGATACAACAGTTAAGATGAGCTTCTATCATTCTCTTTTTCACCAAGATCTCAGTCAGATTTTAAATCATTTTACGTACTTGCAAGAGTTAGATGTGAATATGTACATGTAAAGCTTTGTTATTAGTAAGGGTACATTTTTCCTTTACAAAGACTTTTTTTTAACAGTATGATCAACACTTTCAGTAGTAAAGATATATGTTTCATTTCACAGAACATTCTTATTTTCAGAACACATCTTAATATATGTGCAACTTAGGAGAGTTCTAGTCAACAATTCAAAAAGCAAAGCTTTGTTCCAGTATGATGTAAGACATCATGTATTAATGACGGGCATATTTGTTGGTTCCAATACTTGCTTCCCCCAAACAATACAAAGCTGTATTCATTTTGAACACAATTATAATAAATGAGAAGGGCTAAATTACAGATGAGGAAAACTTGTGGCATTTTTTTCCCCAAAAGACAAAAGTAATTGTTCCACCAATAGCAATTAATGAAGAGCATATAAATTCATATATTAAACTTTACATCATAGGCTACATTTTCTATTCAATTTATGGGATAACTGACTAGGTTTAAAGAAACTTCAGACTTTAAAACTGCTATTATTTAACATATTAAGGGTTTAACAGAAAAGTACCTAAATCTCTCCATTTAGGTACTTAATATGTGTACCTCTTCTTTTTATAAAATCATTTCATATACTTTTTCCTCCAGTAAATCCTCTAAACAGCGAAACCCTCTGAGGCAGAGACGATTCATCAACATTTAGCCTTAGAAAGTTCAAGTGGCCCAAGATGACAGAATTATCCTGGACATCTCCTCACTATACATCTTTTGTGAAAACTGATAAATATACCAGGATATTCAGAACAGCTGACTCTCACAAATGTCAAGTTTTCTTTCCTGTATTAACAGGCAGAAATCTAACATTTAGATTTTTCCATGGAATAGCCAGCTTTTTGGAAAGGTAAAAGAAAGACGCCAATGTTAACAGGTAGGAGAGCATTTATAAAAACTAGAAAAAAACCACACAACTTTAAAAGGAGCCAGATATATTGAACATCACCCACAAGAACACAGAAGAATCACATCAGTTATATTAACCATATTCTGACGCAGAGTTCAATAGGGCATCAGCATTGGAAAAGAAATAGTTATCGATTTATGAAAATCTAGTAACTATGAGACATAACCCAGCTTAAGGGGTAAAGATGTGCATTCTGGAATCAGACCTCTAGTTTAAATCCTGGTGTTGTCACTCTCTATGTGACTGTGAACAAGTTACTATGCAGAAAATAATGGCACATACCTTGATGGCAGAATAATGTCTCTAGAAGATGGGAAGATGGAAGCAGAGGTCAGAGTGATGCAGGTTCATGAGCCTAGAAATGTGGCTTACAAGACAGGAAAAAAAGTCAAGCCTCCAGAAACAGAAAAAAGGCAAGGAAATGGATTCTCCCCTAGGGCTTCTAGAAGATACACAGCCCTGTTGACACCTTGATTTTAGCCTAGTGAAACTGATTCTGACCTCCAAAACTGTAAGATAATAAGCTGTGTTTGTTTTTTTTTATCATCTTTATTGGAGTATAATTGCTTTACAATGGTGTGTTAGTTTCTGCTGTATGACAAAGTGAATCAGCTATATATATACCTATATCCCCGTGTCTCCTCCCTCTTGCGTCTCCCTCCCACCCTCCCTATCCCACCCCTCTAGGTGGTCACAGAGCACCTAGCTGATCTCCCTGTGCTATGTGGCTGCTTCCCACTAGCTATCTATCTTACATTTGGTAGTATATATAAGTCCATGCCACTCTCTCACTTCGTCCCAGCTTACCCTTCCTCCTCTCTGTGTCCTCAAGTCCATTCTCTACGTCTGCGTCTTTATTCCTGTCCTGCCCCTAGGTTCTTCAGAACCTTTTTTTTTTAAAATTCCATATATATGTGTTAGCATACGGTATTTGTTTTTCTCTTTCTGACTTACCTCACTCTGCAGACAGTCTCTAGGTCCATCCACCTCACTACAAATAACTCAGTTTTGTTTCTTTTTATGGCCGAGTAATATTTCATTGTATATATGTGCCACATCTTCTTTATCCATTCATCTGTCGATGGACACTTAGGTTGCTTCCATGTCCTGGCTATTGTAAATAGAGCTGCAATGAACATTTTGGTACATGACTCTTTTTGAATTATGGTTTTCTCAGGGTATATGCCTAGCAGTGGGATTGCTGGGTCATATGGTAGTTCTATTTTTAGTTTTTTAAGGAACCTCCACATACTGTTCTCCATAGTGTCTGTATCAATTTAGTAATTTGTTACAGCAGCAATAGGAAAATAATATACTACCTTATAGGGTTATGGATGTAGTAAATATATATAAACATTAAGCACTTAGAATGGTGCCTAGAATATGCTAGGTGCTATGTAGCATCAGCTATTTTTAACATAAATCAGACTTTTAACTTCTCTGCTTAAAAATCTGCTCTCTTCCCTATACCCTGTGAATGAAATTAATTTGCTGAATTATGTCCTCTGAAGTGTTTGGATGCTTTAGTTCTTGCTGATCTCTCGAAACCTTTCACTGCCACCTTCTACCTCACTCACTACTGGCTAGCCACACTAACCTTCTTTCAGTTCCTCCAAAAACCAAGTGCCTTTGAACCTCAGGATCTTTGTAACAGCTGTGCTCCCAGCATGAGGAGTTCTTTCTGTCATCCTCATTCCAGCTAAATCCTACTTACATTTCATATTTATTAAAATAACTTGTCCTCAGAAAGGCCTTCCCTGAAAATAAATATTCTCAGAATATACTATTCTTAATGGCCAATAAGCAAATGAAGAGATGCTCAATATTATTAGTCACCAGGGAAATGCAAACCAAAACCACAATTAGACCCCACTGCATACCAACTGGGAAGGTTAAAATATAAAACAGACAATAACAAGTGACAGCGAGGATGTAGAGAAGCTGGAACCCATATATACTGTTGGTGGGATTGAATACGGTGCAGCCACTGTGGAAAACAGTGTGGCGGTTTTTCAAAATGCTAAACTTAGAGTTATCATACGATCTAGCAATTCCACTCCTAGGTATAAACACAAGAGAAATGAAAACTATGTGTCCACACAAAAACCTGTACATGAGTGTTCACAGCAGCATTATTCACAACAGCCAAAAATTGTTAACAACCCAAATGTATATCAACTGATGAATGGTTAAACGAAATGTGGTATATCCATACAATGGAATATCGTTCAGCAATAAGAAGGAATAAAGTACGGATACATGCTACAATGTAAATTAACCTTGAAAACACCATACTAAATGAGAAAAGCCAGTCACAAAGGCAACATATAGTATGGTTCCATTTAAATGAAACGCCTAGAGTAGACAAATCCATAGAAGCACGAAGAGGATTAGTGGTGGCCTGGGGATAAGGGGAGTAAGGACTGAGTGACTAGGTGCTGGAGTGTTGTGGGGTTGTCAAAAATAGTCTCAAATTCTGGAAATGGTTGCATAACTCTGCGACTATACTAAAAAACACTGAAATGTATACTTCAAAACGGTCAACTTCATAGTATGGGAATTATGTCTCAACAAAGCTGGTTTTTTTAAAAAGATTTAAAAAAAGCCCCATTCTGTATCATAGTAGCAATTTGTAATCACTTGTAAGGTCCAAAAGGCCAGGACCATGTCTAATTTTTCTTCATTGCTGTGTTGTATTGCCTCTGCCTCTTATCATGCCAAATGTGTCGTAAATGCTCAATGTTTGCTAAGGAAATTGAAAGGGTTCTGATTGGTATGTGTAAATGGCAATGATGATGATAATGATGTTAGGAAAGCAGCCATTAGCAGTTTGTGACTAAGTGAGGAAACTAAAGGTAACCTTGAAAGCCAACTCTGTTTCTACTTGTTTTAAAATCTAATTCATTTGGTGTTATCTGACTCCTATCCACAATGTTCATTTCTGAACTAGTTTCAGAGAAGCATAGAATGTTCTTTACGGTCAGAGAGTAATTTCAGGTATCATCATCCTCATGACCCTATTGACAAGGATGTTTAGAGCCTCAATCTTCAGGCAGGGTTTTGGCTTACAGAACAGACCCAGAATAGCTGGGTCTTTGCTGTCCATCAAAGTATCCTTTGTTCTTTCACATATTTATTCATTCAACATTTATTGCATATACCCTTTTCCCAGGTGATAAAAATATGAAAATTAAAATCACCATATGTGCCCTCAAGAAACCAAAACATGTCCTAGGAAGACAGATAAAGGATAGAGATCAGTTTTGTAATAGAGTTTTCTGTGGGAGTGTAGAGGGAAACACTTTTAAAGAAATGCCTTAGTAGTTTTGCCACATCTGCCATGTACTTCCAACCAAGCATAGTATGAAGTACCATTCATTTATGATTTAAGGCATTTTATTAAAGGCCTACCATGTGCCAGCCACTGTCCTGCTGGAGCTACAGCAACAAAGGAAAATGACCGAAATTCCTGCCCTCGTTGAGCTAACACTGCAGTGGTGGAGAGTGAGTCCAAAAGCTAATAAGGGAAAATATGCAGTATTCCAGATCATGATAAAAGTTGAGAAAGTTAAGCAGGAGAGGGAGGTAGGGAGAGTGGCAGGGGGTGCGGGCAAATTTACACGATGGTCAGGGAAGCCTTTAATGAGAAGGAGATATTTGATCAAAGACCTGAAGAAAGTGAGCTAGCGAGCCTGGTGAACTACATAGGGGAACACATTCCAGGAAGAAAGCAAGAGAACAAGGGCAAAACCTCAGAGGCAGAAGTGTTCTGGAATGTTCAAGGAACATCAGGGAGGCTGGTGTAAAATGAAAAAGGGAGAGATTAGTAGGAGAAAAGGATCAAAAAGTTAAGGAGGGGCATCCAATCCCACAGGCCATTTTATGGACACTGGCTTTTACTTTGAAGAAGACAGGAAGCACTGGAACATTTTAATCCGTGATTAGCTTCGTCTTACTTTTTAAAAAAATCACTTTGTTGTATTGAAAATAGGTGTTGTAAGGAGGGGCTGTGATGGGAGGTTGAAGCAGGGAGACATGTTAGGAGGCTATTGCAGTAATCCAGGTGACCTGACCAGGGTGATAGCAATAGAAGTGATATAAAGTCATGAGATTTCAGATACACTGTGAGGCTGGATCCAACGGAATTTGCTCACTGAGTGGATGAGGAGGTTATTGGTGACCATAACAAGAAAATTTTTAGTGCATGGAAGGAACAAATGCCTATTTATAGTGGGTTTAAGAGAACTGGGGAGGAAATGAATTAGACACATTACAGACAACACTTCTGAAAATTTTTGCTTTAAAAACACAGTAGAGGGCTTCCCTGGTGGTGCAGTGGTTGAGAGTCCGCCTGCCGATGCAGGGAACACGGGTTCGTGCCCCAGTCCGGGAGGATCCCACATGCCGCGGAGCGGCTGGGCCCGTGAGCCATGGCCGCTGAGCCTGCGTGTCCGGAGCCTGTGCTCCGCAACGGGAGAAGCCACAGCGGTGAGAGGCCCGCGAACGGCAAAAAAACCAAACCAAAACAAAAAAACCACAGTAGATGGAGACGAAGTGAGGTCAAGAGAAGGTTGTTTGTTTTACCAAGGAGAAATAACACTTTTTATATTTATGGGAATGATATAGCAAAGAGGGGAAACTGATGGGAGAGAGAGGACATGATAGCAAAAGCAACTGACTAGATGAGAGAGGATGGGAGCTAGTGCTCAACAAAAACAGCTGTTCAATTAGGAGCCAAGACAGTGGATCCATAGTGCTGATGGGAAGACAAAGGATGTAGGCTGTGATGCTGTAGATGAACAGAAGGAGTCGTGTACTTTTGGAAAATGTCTTCGTGTTAACTCATGACATAGGAATCAAGGTTTTCATTGCAGAGTGAGGGTAGTGGAAACAGAGTTGGCCATGTGAAGAAAGAGGTTAGGGTAAGAAGTAGTTATCTACGGGAGAGAGAGAGAGAGAGAGAGAGAGGGAACTCAATATCCAGGTGTAAGTATGGGAGTAGGTGACTGAGGTTGTTTGAAGGACATTATTGATAGATAGTCAAGGAAATTAGAGTCCAGAATATCATGTCCAGTTATATTGAAATCAGTCAACAAGCATCATAATACAAAGAGTATTATTAAAGACAGTAGGCCAGAGCTAAAATCTTCAAGTTTTGCTATAACTGTTTGATTTGATTTTAAACTTCTGTTTTTATTTTTATTGAACACTCAATCACAATTTCGAAAATGTTTATCTTTTTCCAGTTATTGTCTCGCTTTCTTTTATAGTCCTTTAAACAATTAAGAATGGGGCTTTACTGGGACGAAGTGAGAGAGTGGCATGGACATATATACACTACCAAATGTAAAATAGATAGCGCGTGGGAAGCAGCCGCATAGCACAGGGAGATCAGCTCGGTGCTTTGTGTCCACCTAGAGGGGTGGGATAGGGAGGGTGGGACGGAGACGCAAGAGGGAGGAGAAATGGGGATATACGTATCTGTATAGCTGATACACTTTGTTATAAAGCAGAAATTAACACATCATTGTAAAGTAATTATACTCCAATAAAGATGTTAAAAAAAAAAAAGAATGGGGCTTTATGGCTAGCCTGTGCCTAGTATGTTAGATGAATTTGTTGAATTATAAAGCATACCCTAGAATGAATCTAAACTTGAAACTGTCACCCAGCAATTTACACCTGCAAAAGAACAATGTCCATAGGCTAGATGAGAAAAAACAAAACAAAACAGTTTTATTTCTTTGATTCACAGTTTTAGAGGAAAGAAAGTTTTAAAAAGATATGGCGGTAAATGTGTACAAATTTAAAATGTTGCATTGAATGAGTTCAGTGACTCCAGCTGGTGAATTTCCAGCTAGAGAAGAATGTTACGTGAAATAGTCAAAAAACAGTCATAAGTGAAATCCATCACAAACCCACCATTTCACATTGGGCCATTAATCTTCAGCAAGATGCCAACTGTGAATCACATGAATATTTGGATGGGAGAGGGCATCATCTATAACACCCAGTGTTAATAGAAAACTGTCAGGCCTACGCTCAATTGCCCTCTGGTGATGGTCATTGATCTGCTCTTATGGCAAGACAAAGACTTATGAATTCTGGACACCATTCTGAAGCTGGTCTCTACTTACTGACCTTTCAGACACCTGCAGGATATTAATCAATTGATAGCTATTTTTAGTTTCAGATGGTTTAGTCCTTTCCAAATTGGATACTGGGGAAGGGATATATAAGATTAATGAGGGGCCTCAGTCGATACTGAAGTGCTGAAAACTAAACAGCAGAACAGAGATAAAATTACTTTGGGCTCTATCTGATGTCTGATCCCTAAAGTGAGAAACCAAGTATAGTAAGATTTATTAATAGTTGAGGACCCCACTGACCAATAGAACTCAAATATCTTCTTTTTGAGGGATCTCAATCTCAACTTAAAGCACGGGGAATTACATATACTGTGAAATTTCTAGAATTAATCTTTAGTCCATACATGGCAATGACTAATTTTGTTTAAAGTAAGCATTTTCATTTGCCATTTTTAGAAAAAGAAATTTAATGTGAAAGAAACTGAGGACAATTTTACAATGTGTGCACGCTAAGAGCATCAAACAAAAATTCTCCACATTAGAGGAAAACATAAGAGATTTGGGGAAAGGGAAATTTGGTGAACACTACAAACATGTTTGCATGGGTGGGGACAGGCATAGAGTGGTTTACAAAGCTTGGAACACACGGCGCGCCACCCGTTATTTCCATCTGCACTGTAGGAAAAACTCCAAAAATAAAATCACCTGTTGTTCTAACAAAATCTTACCAAAATTGATATAGTAAATAAAATGATCATCATGAATAGCTTTTCTCCAGTTGTGTGTGAGGAGATTGACATTATCTCATGAATATTATATGATGTTATACATTTGTGGTGAAGCAGCCTTAGTCAGTTCTGGCTGCCAGAACAAATTATCATAGACTGGGTGACTTAAACAACAAAGGTTCATTTCTCACAGTTCTGGAGGTTGTAAGTCTGAGATCCCGGTGGCAGCATGGTCAGGTTCCTATGAGAGTGCTCACCTGCATTGCAGATGGCTGACTTCTCATTGTATCCTCACATGGTAGAAAGATGAGTGAGCTAGCTCTTTGGCCTCTTCTTATAAGGGCACTAATTCCATTCATGAGAACTTCATGCTCATGACCTAACCAGCTCTTGAAACTCCTCACCTTCAAACACCATCACACTAGGGATTAGATTCCAACATATGGACGTAAATATTCAGTCTATATGATAGCTGCTGATCCATAAGAGAAAGAGAGATGAAAATGTATTAGAACCAAAGAGAAAATCAGAGGGAAAAATGTGAATTGGAACAAAGCAGCTGGAACAAGAACGTTGATGTTTGTTCCTACATACAGAGGATAAGGATGAATTGAGTCAACCAAGAAGCAGCTGCTAGAGGAATGGCTTCTGGAGTTTGACCCTGGGTTGAAGGACAAGGAGAAAACTGATTGGGAGGGCTCTTCATGTAAACTAGGTGAGGAGTACCTAGTTCAGTTTTGTTTTGTTTTGCTTTTCATTGAAGCTGAGCTTGTAGGTGCAGAAATAATAGTGTTATTTCAGGTTAGTTGTTGCACTGGGAACCCAGTCAGAAAAGGGCCTTTGTTTTCCACCAAACACTGGTAGCTAAGGGAAGCAGACTAGTGGGACAGAGAATTAAATACATAACAACCAAGAATTCAGAAATCTAGTTTAATCTTTGCAACAATACTATCAAGCTATGCTCTTGCCGACCTGCGTATACTTTGAATACCAACATTTTCCCACTTATTCTCCCCTATTCATGAAAAGCTAAGTATATGATATTCCACAAATACTCCTGGGAGTCAGTGAGAGGAGGTTGAGGGTAGATATGGAAAACCACTCTCGTGTTACTTCTCAAAATTTCCTATCTTCATTCTGGATACACAGGGTGATTACACTTCCTTGCCTCCTTAAGGTTAGAAACAGCCATATGACTTTTTTTTGAAAATAGAACGTGAGTACAGGTGATGTGTTCTCCTCTGGGCAGATGCATTTATTTGCCTTTGGAGACTTTTCAGAACTCTCTTCCCGGCTACTGCAATCATGCAAGCATGTACTGACATGGAGATGCAAAGCTGAGCCATTACATGGAGGACAGGAGCCTGGGGGTAGAGAGCACTCACTAGACGTACAGTACACTTTGAACAAGATTTAAACCTTTGTTTTAAGGCCACCGACATCTGGAAGTTGTTTATTGCTGCACCATAACCTAGTCTGTCCTGACTAATACAAGCTCCAACTTTCCTGAAGACTTGGAAGAAACAAAAGAAATGCCTTAATTCTTTGGCATCAAAACTAGGGGACCAATATGTTGACAGGGAGCTCTATGTTAGAATAAAGCAATTTGCAACTTTATCACCAAAGTTTACAATTTTTTATTAGTTCAATATTTTTTAGTAAAGCATAGCGCTCAGTGCAACTATTTACTAAAAGTCATGTGTCCAGTAAGGTTAGTTAAAAAGCAATGCTCTACTAACTGCATCATGTCATATACTCACCCACCTATACTTACCAGGTTTTCTTTGAATTGCAAGTCCTTCAAAGGAATGCCAATTTAGCCTATGACCCTAGGAAAATTTCTTCCCTACCTTTTAATTCAGATGTAAAATAGGACTGCATCTGTATCTTCTGCCTTGAATTCATTTCATAGGACTTCTTTTGAAATACTTTTGCTGTAGATCTAGGGTCAAGAGGAAAAGTGGGCAAGATAGTAAATACTTTCTTTGTGGGTCATATGATCTCTGTTGTGACTCCTCAATTCTTTTGTAGCAGGAAACCTTCCATAGACGATACACAAACCAGTAACTACGTCTCTTTACAAAAATAAGCAGCAGGCTGATTTTGACCCATGGGCCATAGTTTGCCAAATCTTGCTTTAGTCATTATTTCCAGTTTAACTCACAACCATATAATTCCATATTATCAGCTATCATTACAGCATATTTTGGGACTATATTAATTAAATCGGCATTCCATCTGACAATTTATCTAATGCTCTCCACAATCATGAAATAAAATACATACCTTATTTATGCTCTGAGTTTAATATTCTTTTTTAAAAAATAATTTCTCACAATACTAGTTCTGTAGGGCTAGATGTAAAAAAAAAAAAGAAACTAAAATAAATGTTATATCTTTGTAGGATATTCAAAAGCCCATTTTTCCCTGATGTTATAGTTTAAATGGACTTTTTAAAAATGGAAACATATTTATTTTTGGTTCCTTACAAATACCAAAGGATAAAAATCTTAGTGAGGTAAAGGAAAGAAAAAGATGATAGTAGCCACTGCAGAACAGAAATAGATCTGTAAAATTGTTTTTCAGAAAATGAAATCATGACTGACATGATCTAACATCTCTCCACTGGGTAAACCCTAGCCCCCGCCAAATTTGGTCTTTATTAGTTCAGAATAAAATATCACTAAAATGCCACATATACAGCAGACTGTTGAAAAGAGAAGGAAGAGAAAGAAAAAAAATACACGCATGTATACCTGCATCTCCTAGAAGGAAAACAAAACAATTTTATGTTTTAAATTTCAGTCTCAAATTAATTTCTTTTAATGCGATCTATTTTGAATTACTGGGGCAGAGGAGCAAACAAGGAAGGCAGCTGTGGCAAATGGATTCAAGCACACAGTAAAATAAGGAAATGAATTATGATAATACCGAAGCCTATCTTTGTTTCCTGCTTCAAATAGCATGTGTGGAGGGGGAGATATATGTATCATACAATAGTACAGAGTCTCAGTGAGCACATCTAGCCCACTAATTAAAATCAATTTTATTGGCTTATAAAAGAGGTACGTATGAACGTTGTCTTTTAATGGACTTGGTTAGTTTTTTCCTGTATATACTTCTGAATATACTGGTCAGTTGGTTTCTAAAGAAAGTGGGATAAGTTCTCCTCTAGACTGCTTTATTGCTCACTCGGGATGTGCGAGCCAGGACAAGACCTTACTGAAAGGGAGGAAAATTGATTGATGCCGACTGGAATGGTTCAGGCATGAAATAGATTGTAGTGTGTCCCTGTGTCCCACCAGAAGGTGGAAGTGCTTCTGTGTTCAAGTGGTTTTGACTGCGGTATAACTGCCTGGTTGCTGGAGCTGTCATTGAGACACTGGACAGAACTGAACGCTGAAAGTCAAGTGGCCAAGAGAAGGTGCATATGGACAGCCTTTAGATTAAAGCTGGCTCTGCCACTACAATCCATATGAGCTTGTACAAGTTATTTAATCTTTCAAAATTTTGCCTTTTTCAACTTCTAGACTGAGCTATATGAAACTGCCAATATTTCACTGTTTTCATCTATGAAATTGACAATTTCATGACTCATCATCTGTGGCTACATCATTCTATGGCTGTGATTAAATGACATGTTTCTTTAAACTTATAGGTACAGTATGAGTGCATTTATAATTGTTTTACTTCCTCCGAGTAGAATTATTGATTAAAAGGTATTATTTAATGATAGTTGCAATTAATCACTTTAGTTTATCGGTTTATATAGACAAATTAATAACTGATAATTTAACATTTGTCATTAAAGAAATACAAATTGCACTATAGAATAATCTATTCAGTTGTGTGTATGTAGTCTGTGATCCTGGGATCCTAAAGTTTACTTCGTAGAGCATTTGCCCATAGTCATACCATCAGGTTGGACATGTTCTGGCCCAGCAATTATGCTCCACTGATATATACTCTTACTGCACATATTTGATACCTGTATTATTCCAGGTTACCTTGCATTTGTAAAATTAATTTAATGATACTGGCAAATTCTGTCAAGATGTTCCAACAATCTCCTTGTGACCTCCATCTCTGTGAGCAAGCCTCCAGGTGTAGAGGAGAGCTCCGCTATTATTTGGAATGGGATCTGTATCTTACACATGCACGCAGCACCAATAAAACCCAGCAGTGTAGCTCTGAAATACCCAAAAGATGTTTGCTTAAAAAATACACATCCATTTATTTTATTTAACTCTTTAACTGAGTGTGTATTTTTACAATATTATAAAACCTGAGGATTTTGATCAATTATTCATTTGATTTGTCTGAAGATTGAATAAACCCAGGGTGAGAATTGAGTGCTTATATAGGGAGAGGACAGAAGCCTAACAGCAGAAAATGGTCACTGAGTCTCTAAGGTTATTAAGAAACCTCTAATGGGTAGTTTTAGAACTGAAGAAACAAAGCATACTTCATAATTCATAATGAGATGTGACAGATTTGCTGATAACCTTTATAATTACTATTAAGCTACTTAAGCAATCAGCTTCCATTGGAATGTGGCAGGTGTATTTGAGTATGTGGCTGCAGTGCACCTCCTACTCAGATTTCTCAAAATGTTGTTTAGATACTTTATTAAATTAAGAACACTCAGGAAAACCAGTTAAAGTTGGGAAGTACACTTGACCCTTCTCTTTTATATGTGGAGTTTACCGAAGGTGGCATCATTGAGAGAGGCTATAAACCTCAACAGTTTCAATCATACACTGATTACAAGCTAGACCATATGCTATATATTTTATTGCTCTTTCATTCTCATCTGTTCCATAGACTGCAGATTGTCCTCTTGGAAATAACTGGAGATGTAACCTGAACCTTGATAAATTTTCTGAAGCTTTGAGATCCACTGGAAACTATGCCAAGACCAAAAATCTTGACAAACTTTCAAGAGAAGACAAACGTTCATGGACATAATTTCCCTCCAGACAGCCTCTTCTTGTCTTGTAGGGAGCATTGCCTACCCTTTAGAGTCCCAGTCCCAGTTCTTCCTCGCTCCTTAATCAGCCATTGTCCTGAATGGGTCCTTGGTATCTTTTTTTTTTTTTTTTGCGGTACACGGGCCTCTCCCTGTCGTGGCCTCTCCCGTTGCGGAGCACAGGCTCCGGGCGCGCAGGCTCAGCGGCCATGGCTCACGGGCCCAGCCGCTCCGCGGCATGTGGGATCTCCCCAGACCGGGGCACGAACCCATGTCCCCTGCATCAGCAGGCGGACTCTCAGCCACTGCGCCACCAGGGAAGCCCTCTATTTTTAAATTTTACACATGATTTCACAATTATTTCATTGTTTAAAATAATGGTAGCTAATAGAATAAAGCACACTTCTCTTGGTAATAATTACATTGTATCTTCAGAAGAAAGTCCAAAAGAGTGACTGATGATGTAGATTTTAAGTACCTTAGTAAACTCATAGGACAAGATATTTACAGGTGGATATCTTGAGGAATTTTCAAGGTACCCTATTGACATGGTCCCATATTTCTGCTTTATGTGAGGTCACTCCTCTTATAAGTCAGTCAAGAAGCATTTATTCCATGACCAGTACTAAGCTAGGTGTTGGGGAGCATTACAGTGTAAGATAAAGCTCTGCTGAAAAAAATATCTAACTTTCTTTGACCCTTCTAGATATCACAGTGTCATCTGGGAATGCCCATCTGCTGGAAGAAAATTGCCCAGAAGCCAAGACTTGCAGCTTGCAAAAATCTAAGCAGAGTACAGTGGGAGCCTTTGGTGTTTATCACTGTGTAAAAATCCAGCAAAGATCTCATTCAAAAAGCAGAAGTAGTCCAGAATAGCTTCACAGAGAGAAGCTCAACAAAGAAGGAAGGAAGTGTCACAGAAGAAAAACCTGAACATAAAAATGTGTGTCTTAGGGCTTCCCTGGTGGTGCAGTGGTTGAGAGTCCGCCTGCCGATGCAGGGGACACGGGTTCGTGCCCCGGTCCGGGAAGATCCCACATGCCGCGGAGCGGCTGGGCCCGTGAGCCATGGCCGCTGAGCCTGCGCGTCCGGAGCCTGTGCTCCGCAACGGAAGAGGCCACAACAGTGAGAGGCCCGCGTACCGCAAAAAAAAAAAAAAAAAAAAAAAAAGTGTCTCTTACCCCAATTCTCAACTCCACAAGTATTTTGTGGAAGGAGCAGTTGAAGAGATTTGGGGGGTGAGGGGAGAATTGTGTTTTCCTCCTTTTCCCAAGAACCACGTGCAGCCACCCTCTTCAGCCTGAGTTTCTGGAGGTAGTTTAGCCTCATGGTCTAAGCCTGAGGAATAGGTACAGCAGTGTGAGTCACTGCCTGAGAAGAATTCTCCCCATTGCTCCTCTCACCTTCTCCCTGACACGCCCCCTCTATAATTAAATTCACGCTAATATGAATAGCAATGAATGGCAGCATGAGGGGGAAAATAATGTAGAAAATGCAGCAACCCGTGGAGTGCACAGCTGTGATCAAAGAGAACTTATTTACCGACAATGAGGTTATGGGCTGATAACATTTCTTGGAACAGAAATGGCAAACAGACCAACATGGGACAAATTGAATCAACAAATGGGTTTTGTTTGGCCTGCACAGTGTTAGATTACAAAGTATTTTTTTAACTTTTTGAATTCACTGCAAACGAACTTCACCTAAAAATCAGGATTGCTAGTTCTTTCAAAAATCAAGTGGTCTGGGCTTCCCTGGTGGCGCAGTGGTTGAGAGCCTGCCTGTCGATGCAGGGGACACGGGTTCGTACCCCGGTCCGGGAAGATCCCACATGCCGCGGAGCGGCTGGGCCCGTGAGCCATGGCCGCTGAGCCTGCGCGTCTGGAGCCTGTGCTCCGCAACGGGAGAGGCCACAGCAGTGAGATGCCCGCGTATCGCAAAAAAAAAAAAAAAAAAAAAAAAGTCTGATATCCTTTAAAAAAAATAAAAAATCAAGTGGTCTGACCACCCTAAGCCTGCATTTCCCCTCCTCACTGCATTGGCTGGAACAGAGTATCAGGTGCCCTCTTGGATCAAGCACATCCTTCCCAAATTGCTGCCAACCCATCCTTCTTATTGGCTCTGTAACCATGCACCACTTTCCTAGCACTTGTAGGTATGAGATTAAGCCTCCCAATTGGACCCTTATATGCCTTTGAGCATCATCCAGTGAACCAGCTACTGTCTTGCTTGGGTGTCTCCAAAGGAACTCTGGCTCTAAACCTATAGTCACTGCCTACCTAGGCTAGCCTCCCCATTGGTGGAGCTTGTCCTAGTCTAGGCACTGGCTTGGGAAGGAACAAGAGAGACAAGTTTTGGTGTTTCTGCACTTGAAGTGCTTACCTGGTTGGCTTACTACCTGACAACTCGGAATGTGCATCGGCCTCCTGTGGGGTAAACCTTTCTCCCATACAGAAAACCTGATTCATGGTATTGATTTTTCTTGAACTGTATGTTTGATGTGTCAGGCACTGACTGCTGGGTTTTACTTAAGTGATGATTATAATAATAACAACTTTTTGAGCACTATTGTCACAGCCATCTCATATGTCTTATCTAATTTAATTTCCCCAGCAAACCTGAGAGGTAACACAGAGAACATCTGTTGTTTTTAGCTGTCCAGGGTCCTTCTGCCTTCTCTTGGTAATAATATCCCTGCTTCCCTTGAGAGAATCTCCCACCACTTTCCAAACCCTATTATGGCAATCTTGGGGGGCTGCAATCACACTATTCTCCCATAAGCCACAGGGTGGGCATATGACCCAACCAGGGCCAGCGAAGCTCTGTTGAGATTTGAATATTAGCAGAGTGATGCCAGTGCAGAAAAGAGTTTGGTCAGATTCATCTCCATGGTGCTTCCCAGAAGAGACCATTAGTTCCTAATGTGGATCCCAGAACTACCATGGTTCCTGTATTTTCAGATATAAGCACCCTTATCCTTTCAATAAATTTGTCACTTAAATTAGCTGGAGAATCTTTCCATTGCTGTTGATAACTGACTTGAAAAAATCAACTGCATTCTTCAAAAGGGCAAATCCATTACATAGTTAGAAAGGCACACAAAACGGGATTAGAACTGTCAATAGTTGAATCCCAAATTGAGCCACTTACTAGCTGTTTTAATCCCGAACAAGTTATTTCATTTTCCCTGAAGCTCAGTTTTGTTAGTTGTAAAATGGGGATAGTAATACTATAATGCTCACCTTTCATGATTGTTGTAAAAAATCATTCATACAATACACAAATGATAAGTATTTTTAAATGACTGTAGTGTTAGTTGTAGTTATTTTCATTTATGTTCTTATCATTACGTTCATTATTCGA
Organism: Grampus griseus; assembly: GCF_964374135.1. Lineage (NCBI taxonomy): Eukaryota > Metazoa > Chordata > Mammalia > Artiodactyla > Delphinidae > Grampus > Grampus griseus. The sequence continues at coordinate 26,405,001 of NC_139003.1, read as the reverse complement.
AGATTCATCTAAATAGGGTCAAGTCCTAGCAAGCTTTTCACACAACACAGAGTACTCACAACTATATAATCACGGCAGGCTTTTCGAAAGGATTTAAACTAGCGTTCACTACTCAGTTTTCATTATATATTCTCCTCCTCGAGTGACAGAAAATTTTTTTTCTCATTTCTAATTTTCATGGCCATGGATTTTTATATCTTCCATAGATAAAGAACTGAGCCAGTAAGTATATGACTTGAGAGAATGGTTTATTGAGAGTAGGGCGGTGTTATAATTTCATAAAGAAACTGATAGGCTAAATTAGCATAAATTTTGCCCTAAATTTGATTATGAAGAACATTTGGAGGAGAAAATAATACTTGTTCACATTCTAAACTCAGGGAACAATAAATAAAGAGGGAAGGAAGGAAGGAAGGAAGGAGAGGGAGGGAGGGAGGAAGAAAGGAGAAGAGGAAAAATAATAAAATAGAAAAGAAATTACTCAAACTGGAACTTTCACAACAGAATAAAATGTCAGATTTAGTTAGCAACGTACCCAGTTTAAGATAATAGTGTGATTTACTTTAAAAAGGTAGTTACTTTAGGCTACACCATCCAAGGTATAATACGTGAATAAGAAGGCTCACAATTTATTTTATTCTTTTCTAAAACCTGGCCTGAAACATTGGGATATTGTGTTCACTTTGGGATATCACATTTTAAGTACACTGATAAGTCAGAGCGTATCCATAGGGATTTTAAAAGAAAATGAGGGTATTTAAATAAAGAAAAGAAGGATTCAGTGACAGAATTTAAGTATATAAAGAGCTGTCATGTAATACACTGTTTACACTATTCATGTGCGGAGAGTAAGGTTAGAGCAAATGAATGGGCTGCTTTAAAGCAGATTTAGACTTTCTGTGACAGTGATTTAGTGATTAGAGCTGCCTTTCTACAGGATGTGAAAGACTGTATTTTCCAAAATGACCAGAGTAATATTAATATTTGTGGTCCCATATACTCCCCAAACCCATATGCTGGTCCCAAACTGCCACTCCCCATCAGGAGGTAGAGTCTATTTCCCCAATCCTTGAATCTGGGCAGGCTTGTGACTGCTCCAACCCATAAAGTAACACTATATGATTTCTGAGGCTCGATTATAAAAAAGATATAGCTTCCATCTGGCTCTACTCGGGGTACTGACCCTCAGAACCCAGCCTCCCCACTGTGAGAAGCCCAGGTCACATAAAGAGGTCACAAGTAGGTGTTCAGCCCATAGCCCTAGCTGATGTCTTTGCCAACAGCCAGCGTCAACCACCAGATGTGTGAATGAGTGATCCTCCAGGGCATTTCTGCCCCCCACCCTTTGCGTCTTCCAACTGAAGCTACAGACATCCTGGCACAGAGACAAACCACGTTAAAAGAATACAGAGAAAGAAATATCAACGTTACAGTGAGCCCTGATAGTAAGGCTTCAGAAGCATCAAGCTGCTCAGTTTGCAATTCTTTTCCTTTTCCTTTTCTGTACCCATTTCAAACATGAATGTATCCTGACACCCTCCACTGCAGTTGCCTGAAGAAATAACAGGAATGCTGTAAAATGAATGAATCGGGAACTACACATTGAAGCTCATTGCCTCTGTGAGCTCCACATGGGGCTCTGAAGGGCCAGGAGCTTTTTGGGGAGAGATTACTCAGGAAGCGAAATTTTAGGGCATCCAATAAAGAAGTCTCCTTTTGGCTCCCTGACAAGAGTATTTCTAGAGAATCAGGACAAAATGAAACTCTTTTATACAATTTTGATTTGATTTTAAATTTACCCAAACTTAATAAAAATTCTATATTGAGGTTGCCCTGCTGCACCTCTATTTTTTTTAAAAGCAAAACATTGAATTCCAATGAAAAAAATATTTTTATTCAGTTTGAGAGGTTTGGTGTTTATTCTCTTCTATGTAATTGATATTGACTACTGTAGCAAGGTTTACTTTCTTGTTGATAAATCAAAACAAAACAAAATTTTTCTCAGACATTTAATTAAAAGTAGACATAGTATTCTAAGAGAACACAAAAAAAATCTATCCCCCTGGACAACTGATTCAAGGCTTAAATGCCTGCCTTTGCAGTCATTATTTTCATAATATTTATTTTTAAACCATCGTATCTTTAACTTATTCTTACGAGGGAAAAAGCATGAATTTTAAAATATTAAGTGTTAAAACCTAGTTTACCTCTAAGCATTATATGACTTCAGTCTTTTGAAAATTTTGTTTGAATCACATGGTAAGACTCCTGCCAGTAGAACTTTTGATAATTTTTTTGAATCTTCCTCAGTCAGCTTGGAAAAAAGTCAATATTATAAGTAGTAAAAATAGTTTAAAATTAAGTTTAACATCACAGTCAACAGAAAATTTTTAGGGATCATAGATGAAGAGATAATTTGTGTGAGGAAACAAAAACTACAGAAACTAATGAGTATTTTTTTTGCAACATTTTACTAGTGTGTTTCTGAAATATGTTGGAGATGATTACACACTTTCATTATTAAAGATTTTTAAAATACCTGCACTTCTACTTTACTCTTTTAAATACATGATTACAATTTCTATTCTCTTACTTGATTAAAATCATTTGAAAACCAGTGATCTCTGATGTTAATAATAATCCTGGACTTCCCTGGTGGCTCAGTGGTTAAGAATGGATGCCTGCCAATGCAGGGGACATGGGTTCAATCCCTAGTCCAGGAAGTTTCCACATGCCACGGAGCAACTAAGCCCGTGCTCCACAACTACTAAGCCTGCGCACTAGAGCTCATGCGCCACAACTACTGAGCCTGCACACTAGAGCCCATGTGCCACAACTACTGAGCCTGCGCTCTACAGCCCGTGCGCCACAACTACTGAGCCTGCGCTCTACAGCCCATGTGCCACAACTACTGAGCCTGTGCACTACAGCCCGTGCGCCACAACTACTGAGCCTGCACTCTACAGCCTGTGAGCCACAACTACTGAAGGTCTTATGCACTAGAGCACGGCCCGAGCCGTGCTTCTAGAGAAGCCACCGCAATGAGAAGCCCGCGCACCACAACCAAGAGTAGCCCCCGTTTGCCGCAACTAGAGAAAGCCTGCGTGCATCAACGAAGACCCAATGCAGCGAAAAATAAATAAAATTAATTAATTAAAAAAAAAAAGACCTGTTTTCTAACACTTTATGTTTATTTCCACTTCTGGAATACAGTGAGTACTATAAATATTTGCTGTTATTGATGCTATGTTATCTCTATAATGAGTATCTGCTGTATATAAGATGGCTCTGAGTTTCTTCCAGAGCAACCCTGAAGTATAAGGAAGACCTTTCTCCTTCTGAAGATAAAATTAATGTCAACCCTAAATAGGAGGTAACAGATTATTTCTTAGACATGCAGGAACAGTAAACTTGCCGAGAAACAGCATTCGATTTAACGAGTGAAGTGAACACAGAAGTAAATTCCTGCAGCTTCTCTATCACTTTCCAAAGGAAATAATCCAAGAGACATGGGCATCTCAGTCATGAAAGGACTTTGCCCAGGCATTGCCATGACCTAGAGGGACTAGCCATCCAGACCTGTCCTTTCCCTTCACTCACCAGACACCCACGTGGTGGTTACTAATGTAAAGCCTCAGGTCTTTGATAGCAGGACACAGCACCATGGAGCATGTTGTATACACCCCATGATACACAAACTAATTGATATTCTATCACATCTCTATCAGTGAGTTTGTCAACCCAAGTCACATTGTCCCTGATTATGCTGAAATAGTTCAAGGACATGAAACACACTTTAGACTTTGGCAAATTCATCTCTGTAGGATCTCTCACTGGATGACACTCAAAAAAAAGTCTACGATTTGTTAAATAAATTTTGGAGATATAGCCTAACAGTTTCTATGGAAAAGTGTGTATAAAGTTACAAATAACTAATTAAAAAATAAAAACCCTCTTGGGATAATATTTTTAAAGTCGGGAGTTATCTGTATGTATTCTGCAATTTTAGGATTGAATGTTTCTTTTTATGTTCTAATTTTCATGAAACATGGTAGACTCTGGAGAGCGGCTCTGCCTCTGTATTTTCCAGAATATTTCAGTAATAATAACACATTACGGAGGTTCGCAATCTGTCGGATCTGGCACCGCTCCATAGCTTCCCTGGGACACTTGGAAATATGGGGGATGGGAATGACAAGAAAGGAGCTTTCTCTAGGACAACTACTCGAAGATATTACTGGTATCTAGGTCCTGGGGGGTCAGGTATACTAAACATGCGGCAATATTAGGAAAGTCACACATAACAAAGAACTGTCTTGTCGTAAATGCCAATTGTATTTCTGTAGGGAAACATTGCTCCTAGTCTCTTATGATGTAAGGATTGCTGGAGACTTTCTGAGATTATCATTTAAAACAGAAAGATGCTGGAGGTTTAAGTGCATTTACCACAGCTAGATCAGGAAATGGTATGACCAGCTTAACTTTCCATTTCTGTATCATTGTATAGCGGTGTGTGTGTGTGTGTGTGTGTGTGTGTGTGTGTGTGTGTGTGTGTGTGTGTGTGTGTGTGTGTGTGTGTGTGTGTGTGTGTGTGTAGCTGGCTTTGTATGAGTTTCTCTACTCTCCAAAAGACTCTAACATAAAATTTACTGTCTCTCCTTTTTCAGTGGCTGGAACCTGATGACATAGTCCTTGGGTCTGGAGGAAATGAAATAAAGATTCTGTAAACTTTCTAGTCAATTTGAAAAATCGAAGTGGCCGAGTCAGATAGCTCATCTTGGCCACAGGAAGTCGCAGCACTGGAAACAAAGTCACGGTCCTAACTCAACTTCATCTGATCATTCTGTGTTCTTCATTATTCACATAACACTTCTTTCTACTAGATTTAATCACCCAAAGGTAACAGTATAGGGGAAACCTCTGAACACCCATGCATTTTCTCAACTAGATTACAAAGCCCAGCATTATATGCATACTTTGCTGATGTAGAAATAGGTTGCCATGCAAATACGGGCTGATCAAATATCAGAGGGAGCTGACCATTGACACAAAGGCATTCATTCCCGGACTACTGCAGCTGGATCTCACAGGCCTGCCCTAGACAAAGACTCTTCAGCTAAAATCCTTTATGAGTGAGGTTGAAACAATCACACAATCAGTGGGCATTACAGCATCCCATCTTTTTAAACTCGGTGACCAAAGATCAGTCCCAACCAGTGAACTTTCTAATTGTTGCAAATGCCATGTAAATGCCCGGCTTGTCCTGCCCAAAGGTTTTCAGGAGATAAAAGTTAATTCAGAAACAAAGTTTTATGGAAGTCAATGAAGCCTTGTTAAGAAACACTATTGAGATTTTTTAATCTCTTGCCAAAATGAAAATAAAGAAAAAGTTAAATTTCTGTCCAACAATCTCAAAATCAGCAAGACAAAGAAAAATAATCCAACCCCCAAAGCCAACAAAAGGTCCATTTACTCTCTGACACCCTGGGTGGACTTTCAAGCCACACTTCTCCAACAATCACTGTATTATGCCCATAGAATAATGCCAACCTGTTGATGTGGGGTTTGTGCAATCAATTTGGAATTCAAATCAGAGTAATTCAGGACAGAATGCTACCGCAACACCAAGTCACTAAGGCTGAGCCAAACATAGAGAAACAAACCAAAAAAGGTCTTCTTTCTAGGAGTAGCGAAAGCAGGAATAAAACTTAATAGAACAAAACCCTGTCCACAATAGCATAACTATACGGTACAAGAGCATCTTTTCAAAATGAAAGAAAACATGGCACACGTCACTTTCAGGGACTTAAGTGTGATTCTTGATGTCCCTCCTCATATACTGATACTTCACAAAAGAACATATTTGTCTTTATAAACTGTTCTTAAAATCCTGAAACTCGAAATGTCAGTGTGATAGAAGCAAGCTGAAGGTTTTTAAATGTGTCTACATGTTTAAAACATGTTCTTAAACAAAAACATGGATGTGTTTTTAGAATGACAAAAGCGCATAGTCATACCTCCCAACATAACTTCCCCATTACCAAAATGCTTCCTGATATAGGTCATTGTTCCATTGCCTTGAAAGCGCTGGTGATCAGAGCCCACTCTTCTTGGTAAACAGAGTTAAAAACAGTTCAGGAACAAAAGTCATTAGTGAGAGAAGAGGGTATAAGAAAAATATAATTATGTCATTTTTATGAACTCTTTTGAAAGCTTCCCTCACACCATCACAATTTCTCCTAGACACCCCAAATGTCCTCTCCTCTCTTCTCTCTTTCTCTCACTCTCTCTTTCACTCTTTTTCTCTCTCTCTTCCTTTTTCTCCTCAGAGACACTGTTCCCTTAAACTTCCAAATTCTGTCTGTAGCAAACTTTCAAATTTTAGCAAGTTCATCATACTTTATTTGATTAGGGAAAAAAATTCTGGTAGACCTAAGTTTCTAAGTACATTATCAATACAAATACAAATAAAAGGAATAAAATTACAAAAGATTTTTTTCTCTTAAAACTCAGGAAAATAAATATTAATTAGGAAATTTAAAAATGTCTATGGTTATACTTAAATTTGGTGTATATGTAGAGAGAGAGTAAAACAAACCAGTCACATCCCTGTCTATCTATATAGCAAGGCATTCAACTCAGAAGGTTTCTATGGATTTCACAGAATGTATTGCATATGAATTATTTATATCTCTTAAAAATTGAAGAAAAATATTGAATTCAGTTTGTGGAATTGACAACAGTTGGACTAACAGGAAATGAAAATGTTTCATTTAACAGCCACGCGACTGATTAAAGTATTACTAGTTCAAGAGAATGATCACTTTGAGATTGATTACTATAACTATTTTTTAAATCAATCTTTAACTTCTGAGCACTGGAAGCAAACGATTGCTAATCCTCTACAAATTTGTAAATGCAATGGACCATTGATTTAGCACCAGAGTTCTAGGAATCTAAGGTCTCATAACTTGGTAGTAAATAATTATCTTCTACTTATATAACAATACAGTCTCTTTAGTTAATGAATTATTATCCTACTTCATATTGCAATATTTGGGGTGAAAGTGTGGAAACACAAATATAATAAAAAATCAAACAATTGTGAGGCTGTTATATTAAAATATAAAAGGAAGTCAGCTTACTAATAACAATGATAAGCAGTCTCCCATGAACCACAGAAGGGCAGTCTAACGTTGATGGAGTGAGGTTACTCTAGCTATATATAACCGAAACCCTTTGCAGATGAACTGCAGTTTGTTTCATACCAACTCTGGTCTATGCTTGCCTTTGCTGTTTGCGTGCCAGGCTTCTTGGTCCTTCTTGGTTCCTGGACCTGCTCTGTCTCCGTCCACACAGAGCCTTAATACTCTCCCTGCCTCTACCTGAGCTCTTTCCCAAGGGACTTTTCACTGACACTACCCCTAGGTCAGGATCCCCTATAACAAACTCTCGGAGCACTTTTCTTCCCGAACTTTTCTTTCTCAGCACTACTCACATTTTCACTAAATACTTGATATAGGGAATAATCTATGAGTAGGGAATGATCTTATGTGTAGGCACTGCACATAATGTAAACTCCAAAAGGGACTGAGTTGTATCTAAACCACACACTATTCTGTCCCTCGGATTTAGCACAGGGTTTGGCATGTAGGTGTTTTCAATTAGCAATAACTGTACTTCAGATAAACCTCGTTGGCTACGATGCTGCCACGGCACAAAGCCGGCAATAGGCGTTTAACTGAATGAATGGAGTGAATGATTGAAAGAATAAAATGTGCAAAGGACTAACGTGGCTTTTAGAATACGTGGACTTAATAAATTTGGGATAGAGAGGTTTGAAAAGCGAATTATAGCATTCAGTTTTTATAATTTGTCCAGAACACACATATACCGTGTATACGGCCATAGGTAATTACATAATTTGATTAGTGCTGGCCCGCTAATTTTATGGTCTGAACACAGTTACCAAAAAACTATATTTTCTTACTTTTCCTTTTGTCACTCCTTCTTAACTCATAGTCCTGGTTTGCCATCTGTATTTTTGCTAAACTGTGTCTTCTGAGTGTTCTTTCATTTAAAGATTTGTTTATCCTTTCATTGAGCAAGTACTTATTGAACACTTACTATATGTTATCTTAATCAAGATAGTATTTCACAGACTGCTGTGAGCCAACTGATTAAGTAGAAAAGAATTATTATATATAATCCCTAAAAGGAGATCTTCTATTCTTAGAATTTTCACAAGTCAGTATTCAACCAGGGTCAAATTATGTGACCTTGGGTAACTCAGTTAACTTCTCAGAAAATCAGTTTTGTACATACAAAAAAAGAGCTGGGTAATTAATACTGGAAGACTTTGAGATCACTTTGAGTCTGAAGTAATGTAATTCCGATCTATTGTAGGCACCATGCTGAATGCTTTGAATTCAAAAACTAACAATCTAAGTAGCAAAGCAAAACTGCGGTTCAGTAAATACTCCTCAATTGCTTTCACTAAAAGACCAGGGCAAAGAAAATATAGCATATATTTTTCTACTCTCCAGAAAGAAGGAGAGAACACTCATAAAACACGATAGTGAAATTGTAGAAACTTTTAATGTTTTCTCTTCCTCTTTCTTTATGAGAAGGGTTACCATAATCGGATATACTGGGAAGATGCTGCCTAGAAAGAGAACAGAGAAAGCCAAACCAACAGAAGGTAATTGAAGAGTATTTAAAAATGCAAGATGAATTCAAATCATCAGGAAGAAATCTCAACCTGTTATCTTGGAGAATCCTTGACGATCAGGAAAAGTCCATCTAATTTTTTAAATGACAGGGAAGGGTCGGAGAAGAAAATTTCTTGATAGAAGTATTTTAAATATTTCTCAGAGGAATCAAGCTCCCTACAAAACATTTTTCAGTTCAGGACCAGGTATGAATGTGGGGAGCGGAAGCTGCTATGCCCCACTGCTAATGAACACATTGTATGAGAGTACGGGGGACAGGGAGGGCAGGGCTTCTCATGTGAACACAGAGCATCTGGAATGCCAAAGACATAAAGCCATACCTTTTTATCATATGGTCTCACATATTTTCATCAGTATTCTTCATGAGGCTTCTATTCACACATAGCATAGGAACCAAACTGGACTATTTATTTATTTATTCTTCAGTCACACCCCAGGACGCCTTCTTCTAATTCCTCTGCTTAGTAATCTCTCTCCTCCTGAAGTGTCCACTTCTCGCACTGCCTTTCATCGACTCCTTCTGAAGGTCTGTCCCTCCAGGTACCCCATAAAACCTTTCATGACTTCCTCCCATCTGAGGTGCTCTCCCTGAATTATCACAGAACTTTACACCTTCCCAACCGGTCCCAGCTTACATCATAATTGTTTACACGTGTGTCTTATTCCTTTCTTCTCATCCCACCCCTGTCTGCTTTTGTAAAGTCCGACACTAAGCTCTATTTACCTTTATTTACTGCAGATTATAACACAGAACCTTTTCTATGCCATATGCTCAATCAGTTTCTTGATCTATAAAGTTGACTAAATATCATGAGAGACACTGTGGAATTATAACTGTGGATCTGCTCAGCAGCCATCAGTTGGCAGCCATCAGTTAGGCATCCTCAGTTGTTTTCCAAAGACCTATTACAGGGATCTGTAAGAGGACAATGGTGCCTTGTTTTTATTCTTCCTCAAACCCCTTAGAATACAGACAGTAGGGGAAAAAAATCCCTTTGAAGAGTACTGGACTGGGAAAAAGGAGGTATTCTGGACACTGTCTTTTAGTTAATCTGGGTTTCATGCAGAAGACCAGTGGTCTGAATTAAGTCCCTTTAATTTTTCTAGTACTAAAGTTTAACGATTTAAAGAACATAATGTTATATGTAGTCTGGAAGAAAGAAAGTACCAGTTAAGCTGAATAGTACAGAAATTGACAGGCAGAAAACACATAGGGCAGTTTCCAGCCAGAAAATTGGGTTCCCCTATATGATTTTTCTGAAGACAGCAACATTACAACCACACTGTGTCACTCAGGTCACTGCCTCTGCCATCTGATTAGGCATGTGTCCCACATGGAAGGCATCCTACACAACTGCTTTAACTTGAACTCCTTAAGGGGTCCATAGAATTCAAATACAGAGGGTTAGATTTTTGTTGGGAGTTTATGGAATATCAACTTAAAGGTAGTATTTGAATATTCAAGTGTTCTAATCAAGATGCATAAATATTTTATTATTCCACTACTGTAATTTCTTAGAGAAATTAAGTCACACAGATTTAATCAAGTTCATTTTTTAAAAGGAGAAAAATTAGAATTCAAAGTGCTTCACACAGAATTCATGGTGCTTCAAAGGTCAGTGTTTAGATGAAATCAGATGACAAGTGGGTTGCTTTTTAGTCCTTGGTTCTCTTCATAATTCTTCATGGGAAAACCTATAGCTCTACATGCTAGTTCAGAGGTGAATTTCTTTAAAAAAAGATAGTTTCTTCCTACTCTGCTGTCTATTTATTCATATTTTATAAATATTTGGAAGTAATTTTACATCTCTAGCTGAATATTAAAAATACAATTTTTTAAACATACAGTTAGTTTTATGAATCATGCATATAAAATAGTACTGTTAGGAAAATGTCTTTATATCATAGTGATTGCCCACCTTAAAGGAAAATAGAATTATAAAACAATAAGGCTGATTTTAAATTGTGCATAGAATCAGTAATTGTGTATTTAAGGCAATTAAAAGATTTATTGAATCTTGGTTAAAAGTAGATTGACAATGACGTTAAAGAATAAAGTGTAATTTATTTGGTGCTACTTTGTGAATGCTTCTTAACTACAACTCACCTCACGATACCATATACAATATACTTTCAATCACAACTCAAACATAAAATAGCCTACAAAATCACATGGCTATAATCAATATACAGTGATTATATTTTTAAAAGAACAAAAGAAAGTTAGCAATTAATTAAGGTGCAGTCACTTTTTTCAAATAAAATATTAGCACCATACCAGATAAAATGATCTAAAACTACTGGCCTCCTCATACTTCTTAAATAACTAAATATAAATTTTTTTTTTCAAAGCACAAATATTAATTTGCAAAATCAGTTCTACAGTAGTTAATATTTCTCTCCTTTTCTGCATGTTTTCCCACTAAGGAAAAATATGAAGTAAAAACTTTCACAGGATATGAAAATGAAACAAATAAAGAAACCTAAGCAAACCAAAGGCTGTGCTTCAGCAATGAGTTCCAACGGACGCGAACGTGGACATCTCCCGGCGTATGGTACTGAAAGGTGAGAGCTCCAGTTCTGTGGTGTATTCGTTGTCATTGTCATCACTGGTCACCGTGGAAGACTTCTGGACGCAGTCGTCACAACAGCAGCAGCAACATTCCATAAAGGCCCGACTAAAGGGTTTGCAGAGACAGAAAAGTAGGACAGGGGTCACACAGGACTTAAAGAACAAAAGGAACTGGCTGATGATATTAAGAAGGTCCATTGTCTGCTGAGAAACCCCTGTAGCCATGTAAGCAGTAACAATGTTGCAGATATTTTCAGGAATAATGCAAAATCCATATAAAATGGTCAAAGCCACGACTGTACAGTTCATCTGGCTTTCTAGCTGAATCTGCCGCTTATTCCCCCGGGTACAGGCTTTCTCGGCTTTGCGGATTTTCCTTGCAGTCACTAAAGAGCAGGTGATGGTGAAAAGTGTGGGCAAACAGAAGTAACAGCCGAAGTACCACCAGAGTCTGGCGCTGTCGTAGGTGAGGGCTAAAACATAGATGGTGTCGGGGAGATCCGGGGAGATCTTGATGACGCAGCGTTCCGCGGGGGCGCGCCCGCTGAAGCCCGGGTCCTCCTTACTCAGCTGGCGGAGCACCACTTCCGGCAGTGCCAACAGGAGGGCACCCACCCATATAACAGCAAGTTTGGCGGTTGTGGAAGAACAGTTTTCTATCATTTCGTAGTACATCTGGACGTTGGTGGCCGCACGGAAGCGGTCTATACACAGAGCACATAAGGTGAACGTAGTAACTCCGAGAGAAGCAGCCTGCGGGAGGAACACAGAATATATTTTTCCTGGGTCATCTCTGAAAGATCAAAACATTAGGCAATAGGGCTTCCCTGGTGGCGCAGTGGTTGGGAGTCCACCTGCCAATGCAGGGGACACGGGTTCGTACCCCGGTCCGGGAAGATCCCACGTGCCGCGGAGCGGCTGGGCCCGTGAGCCATGGCCGGTGAGCCTGCGCGTCCGGAGCCTGTGCTCCTCAACGGGAGAGGCCAAGACAGTGAGAGGCCCACGTACCGGAAAAAATACAGATGGGCAAAAAGTACGGAAAAAAAGAAAAGAAAAAGAAAACGATTTCCTAGAATGAGGCATGAGTAACTGGGTTGGTGACTACAGCTGAATCATTGTAAGGACAACAAATAAAACTAGAAGGAAAAAAAGAAGAAGAAATACAGTGGTTCAGGGTCATGGAGCCAAAAAATATTAAAGCTGGAAGGAGCCATGAAGATCAGCTCAGTCATAGTCAACTTAGCGGGGCAAGGTGGTTGTCAAGTCACAAGATAAACACAGTAATCATCTGGGAGCATCAGATTTACCCCACTGTTTGGGGGGAAATTAAAATAATTTAATGTTTAATAAATAGTCTTTATATATTTAAACAAGGACAATGGATAGGATGTAAAATGTTCATGAGGGTTAAGATAAACCAGGAGACTAAAAGAAAATTCCCTAGGTGGATGGATGCTTTGGGGTATACCCCAAATACCTGCATTCACTCTCCCCTGCCCGCTAAGTGGGAATGTTTAAGAAGCACAGGCAGAAGTCATGCCTTGGCAAAGGGGCAAAGAAATATATACACACATACATATATATATATTATACATTAATGTCTACATTTTTAGAACTCGAAGGGATCATGTTGACAAAAGGAAAACCATTTGTCCTAACAATTTTAGTACTCAAAATGTTAGTTGTTTATTTACTACATTCAAGCTGTCACTCTCCCCAGAGCGATGACAACTTGCCTTGCGGATTCTATAAGAGTTCCAATGTCAAATAATCTCTCTTCTTACACACTACACGTTAGTCAGTGTCTACTAGTCCTCATGTGCGAAATAAGGACACCACATCCACGTCCTGACTATTCTCATAACTTGGTGGGGACAGTCTGAAAATGAGATATAATGAGGGGTTAACTGTTTGAAAAGCAAACATGAAGCAAAATATGACCAACAAAGTCTAGATCAGGGCAAATCAAGAGGTCATGGTTGAACTTATAACCACAGCTCTTGTACTACAAAATTCATGAAGTTTCCCATAAACACCGGTATAAGAAATATCCATCTAATATGCCTGCCATGAAAAATGAGTCATCTCTACATTCACCTTTTTAAAATTAACTTTCAACTTAGTGAGTTGTTTGACTTGATGGAAATATACTTTGCATCTATGCCAGAGACTCAAAATAATTCTAAAATTGAAGTCCACACTGTGCAACTGTCTTAAAATCAGATTTTGTTTTAATGTCAGTCATCTTTTGAATGTCATAGTCTGAATGGAAATCTGACAAGGATGGGCCATTTTCTAAAGGTCTGCACCGAACAGGATTACTGGGAAATTGCTGTATTTTATTTTACAGATTTTTGAAAGTTTTAATTTATATATTAGCTTTTCAAATGTTTTGATTCATCTCTCTATAAGACTGTAAAGCAAGGCTTTCTGCACTGTCTTCACTGAGGCAAATCTTGTGCATGTTTCCTTGTCACTTTGTATCCTGAGTCAGTCCACAAATACAAAGCTACAAAGGCTTATGCTGTGCATTCTTTTTAAATTAGGAATAACATTTCTGTTAAAAGGACAGCTTGGTGATTTTGAAGATATGAGACTCTGAAGAGAAGCAATCTCTTAGAGGCTCGGAACATCTATGTGCTTGGTAATTTTCTATCATTCCTTACAAAGAATGCACAACACACAGGAGATAGTGTCTTCTCCCCCATTAACCTCTTTAATTTTAAATCTAGAGATTTAAAATCTGGACCAATTATCACAGGAGCTAGCATTTGCATACCTATCTCCAAGTCTGTTACAAAGCATTTCATGAGAGGTAATAGCAAAGAACAAATGAAAGTGGGTAGACAGGTACTAGAACAGGTGTGTTAGATTACCACTCCTTAGATATCATAAATGGTGCTGCACATCCACTCTTAATTAAAAGATGTTCACTGCTTCAAAAAGCAAAAAAAAAGGGGGTTCTAGCTTCTGTATAATTCATCTCACAAGATTTAAAAAAAAACAACAAGAAAAATTTTAAGCAAGAGTAAGATGTGCCTCAATTTTTCGCTCAGGAATCCTTCTATACTGTATCTTATTTGAAGATGCTCAGTTCTTCAGCCATACTCCCAAGAGCTTTAGTACTGAGGACCTCAAACATATCTGACGGATCATAGATTGAGGGAACCTTCCCACTTGTCATACACAATTTCAGGAAGCTTCTGTGTCCAGCTTCCTATTTTCAAATTGTACTTCTGTCTGATAGGATCCTCTGCAATTAGGATCCAGCTGAAACGGGGCGAACCGTCCAGGAAGGTCACAAGAGCTACAGAGAGAGTTGTTAAAGGAACCGCTGAGGCAAACACCGCCCCAAATGCAGATAGCACTTACTACGCAGTTGCCAACAGCAACTACAGCCCAAATGCCAGTCCCACATAGCTACTCCCTCCTGCCGCCACTGCCTGCAGTGTTATTACTCCAGATACTTTTCTGTAAATTCACTTATACAATTGATTTTATGATGTGAAAGAGCAGAAAGGGTACATGGTCCCAGCTCAGTACTTTCCCAAATTATTTACAGGAGACCGTAAACCTTTGTAAAGGCTTAACTGCATGCCTCAGAAATTAATTGATAAAAATCATCTGGACAATGGGTGGTGGGCTAATTTCTGCCTACTTAGATATGGAATCTATCCATGTAATTAGAATGCTAAATGCTGGGGTAACATGAAAAGATTTCTATCACAATTTTTAAATGTACTTGTTTACATACAGCTCATTAGAAATTCTACCAAGATGCATGGTGCAATTATACACAATTATAAAACTGTATCATGAAAGCTGGATCTTCTGCATTTAATGACCATATCTGATTGCTAAAATTCAATACCACTAGGAAATATGCTCTTGGGAGTAAAGCAGTTAAGCATTAGCTTAGATGGGTAGTTCTTTGAAGCAATATTCTGAGAGATGGAATGAGTGAGATGCAATCTGTTATTAATTAAACTGCAATGGAAGGAATAATTAACATCAACAAAAGCACAACTATAAACACTTTGAATAGACAAGACTATTACTTGTGAGAATCAAGATCAGAGGAAAGCTGGAAGCAGAAATCTTTAACTAGTTGGGAAAATAAGGTACTGAGAATTTTGAGGGGATTGGCATCAAAATACAGACACTAGAGAATCAAAATAAACAAAATCTAAAACAAAATCTAAAATCTTTTCTTCCAATGTTCTGCTCTTCTTTGTTTCCTGGAATAACAACAGTAAAGCTACTTCAGCCCCTGTCCAGTCAACATCCAGAGTGGTGAGGCTGTGGGCAGCTGTGGTCACCTGTGGTCACCTGCAGCGTTGCTTCAAGGCACTGGGCAGGCACAGGGCAAGTGGAGACACTCACGTGGGAAAGGGGCAGCTCCAGTGTCAAAATGTTCTCCCCACTGCTCAAGGTGCTAACTCAATACAAACATCCAGCCTTGAGGAAATCCTGGCCACCACCTTTACCTAGTACTATATTAAGTTCATTCAAAATGAGGTGAAAAAAGAGCACGTGGATACTTTATGAGAAACAGTCGGGACTTCCCTGGCAGTCCAGTGGTTAAGACTCCACGCTCCCAATGCAGGGGGCATGGGTTCGATCCCTAGTCAGGAAACTAAGATCCTGCATGCCGCATGGCGCGGCCGGAAAAAAAAGAAAGAAAAACAGTCATCTGTGGAACTCCTGTTGTAGCTATTGCTCCATTTCTCAGAAGCTT
Organism: Grampus griseus; assembly: GCF_964374135.1. Classification (NCBI taxonomy): domain Eukaryota; kingdom Metazoa; phylum Chordata; class Mammalia; order Artiodactyla; family Delphinidae; genus Grampus; species Grampus griseus. Next base: position 26,388,959 of record NC_139003.1, on the reverse strand, counting down.
ACTGCAGATGGACAAATATGAAACCTTTATGAATGAGGTTAAGCTATGAAGGTACAACTCATACCAAATAAACAGTGTCTTTTGCTAAACCCTCTGATATACATCAGTGATAACACTGATGGGGAAAGAAAAGACCGATGTACTTCCAAGCAAAAATTCTTTCATATGAAATCGAATCTACATGCTTAAGTACAGTGAAGCAGCTGGAATACACTGATTTTTATAAAACAGGAAAATTTCTAACCAAAGTCATGACAACTTACTCTAGCCTAACTTATATTTTACCTCAAAAAGATGTTTAAGTGCATCTATTTATGTGCTGTCCTTTGTATACAAGTAACTCTCGAAACAAGGGCGTTATTGTTAACAAAACCCATTCATTTGAGCCATGAATGATAACCTATTATAAGTCCATGGTTAGAGACCTAACAATCAGTCAGGAAAAAAGCACGAGGAGCACAGGGTAGAGTTTCCTTTGAAACTCTAAATGGCTTGAGCTTGTGTGCCCTGGCTTCCTCTTGCATTTTCCATAATCCTTATCCTTGAAACACTTCAGGGCAACTTCTCCACCAGAGACACTTCTTTGAGCAACAGTGGAGACAACATGTTTCTCAGAGCCACTGTTTATCAGACTGCTGTTAATGAGATGGCCTTTATCAAAAGGTCTTCATTTCAGAGCACATGCAAATCATCACACTTGCATTAGTGTTTCCAGGCCAAAATATAGAGTGAGTAGGAGAGATTTGTCTCAACCCTCACAAGGACATACACATCTCTGAAATGAAACAGAGCCCTTCCAGGCCACTCTTCCATCGTCAAAAAGAAGGTTCCTTACCTTTATCAGTATCACTGAGATTTAATCTGACACAGTCACATATCATAAATATCTATCTATTTCTATTATATCCAGGCTATTTCATCTATATGTGATTTCCAATGAAGATATCAACTGTCATTATTGCCTCATTTTCAACTTTCTTCCCTTTTTTTTAAACTTGATAACATGCTCTTACTTATTTAAAAAACAATGGAGACTATTTAAAAGCTACTATATCATCCTACAATTTGTCTTGACCCTATAAATCTTTCTTTACCTTTATAGTCCCACCTTGATGTTCCTACCAATTACAACTTCTGACTTCTGTAGAAGTACATTCCTTTGCAGTTAAAAAAAAATAATCATTTGACTACAACTTATCTAAAATGTTACAATTTAATTACAAATATGCCAACGCTCATTAGTGTAAAAATGCAAATGAAGCAAGATTAACATCATGTGTACTACAATGGGAGCCACCTATTGGAATCAACAGGTCTTAGAGCATTTATATATTCCATATTTATTCTCAATAATTAGAAATTCATTTCAAAATGTAATCTTTCCCACAAGCTCAAAGTCCACATTTCAACGCTTGATATTATTATGATGTTTCTAATCAATCTTAAAATGAACTGGAATTTCTGTTTTTCACCTAAGGGTTCTGACAAGTTTCCAAAGAACAGTAACAAATTTTCACCTATTTTTTTCTTGTGACTAATGAAATTGATTTGCATGATGGTGAACCTAAACTAAAGACAAAATCAGAGTTGGCCTCATCCATTTGTGCTTGGGTAATTATGAGAAACCAACATTTTAAGACAAAATTCCTCTGTTCTTAACCAAAATTCCATTGTTAGTAGTAGGTTAAGGAAGTACCCTTTCTTTACTCATTCCTCTTCAAAAGGCATGTATCTCTAAATTTCACATCTTACTGTGAATTAGTTAACAGATGCTTTTCCTATATAAGAGAAATCTGAACCAAGGAGAAGACAGTAAAGGTAGGAGGAAAGTTCCCTGAAGGAGGGAGTGACGAGAAGGGAATAAAATAATGGCAGCCCTGAGTACAGTCATACAACCTAATTGAAATGACTCATTCTAGGCTAGGATCAAATCAGTGACCTTGGCATCATTCATGCCATCAACCATTCAAGTGTGCTGACACAGCACATTGAAAACGTCATAAATTCACAAACTGAAAGTATTCTGTCTCAAGAATAAGTCTGGAATTGTGAGGATACCCGGTTCTTCTGGAGGTTTTGTGGAAAGTATCTGTACCTACTTTGCAAATAGAAAGGGCCCATATTTGAGATTGTAGCAATTCCATTCTCCACTCAACCTTGAAATTTTAGGTGAGATCATCTCTTCTGGCACAAAGAATACCATTCTCATAAGGATACTTAAGAGTTAAGTATCCTTGGCAACAAGGTTGAGTTAATTATGGGACCTTGGCAGGTCAATTTGTGGTTAAAAAAAAAAAAGACAGAGGATCCCTGGAGGATGGGCACAGAAATGCAGTGCCAGAGACAAACCTCATTGCATAGCAGTCTGCCCACCCTCTCCCCACACGGTCCACATCTCAGACTCAGATCCCTGTGCTTCTAATGGGACACTGTTAAACCTAGTTGCAGCACATAGGAAGAGCTATTAAAGGTGGGATCACTCTCTCAAGGCCCATGCAGTACAAGGGTGAAGGGCAAGGTAGACCCTTACTTCCTCAGCCTTGGGTACACTCCTAAGCTCAGATCTGTTTTGCTTTTGTGGAAATATTTGCTTCTTTTTCACTGTTGAGAGATGTTTTGTTGATATAACCAGATACGCTGGCAGCCCTCAGGAACTGAGGATACGTCCTCACTTTGACTGTGGGCTTGAGAAATGAATCCAGGTCTCAGGAAGGTCCATTCTTTATGCTTCCCTTTCCCCGGCTCTATAATAGGTCTAAAGTGTCTCCCTCTTCAGTCTTTCTTCTTATGTTCTCTAAGGTCAAATCAAACAATAGGTATGTTTTAGAGATTTTCAGAAGAAAAGGACTCAATTTAATGTACTGTTATTACATTGCTAATTAAACAATTCATTTAAATAAACTATAAAAAATTTGATTTACTTAATGTCCTTATGGCTAATAAGGACGACTAATTCCAAAGCAGAAATGGTTATCTCAGGCAGTGTATTCTAAATAATAATTTAATATTTAATAATATTTAGAACAATTCTGTATTGTAAATGAAATTTCTAGGACTGTCCCATCTGCCCAATTGTCTTATAGGCCTCCTATCCCAGGAAAATTTGAGAAAACAAGAATTAAAAGACTTTCATAGTTGTAACTTTTCACCATGGCTCTAGGCTGTATGCATTTATGAAAACTAAGCGTAAGACTATGCTTGAAAAAGAATGAGAGGGAACATAGTTTTCACTTGAATTTCTCCATCTTTGGTCATAACTAAGTACAAACGTGAGCTGACCCATTCCAGAGCCATGCCTGAACTTCCATAACACCTTGTTTAAGCCTCTTTTAAAGTATTCATCTCACTGTAGCACACGATTTCACCTGTCTATAATAGCAGTATCATATCTATGTTACTCATCTTTGGAAACTTTTTCCTCTCTTCCCCTTCTTCTTCCACTCCTGTTTCCTCCTAACATAGTATCTAGCATAGCAGAAAAGCCCAGTAAATGTTTAATGAATGAATGGATAGTAAATAAATGAAAGAATGATGACATCTATGGAAAAGGACTATAGAAAATAATGAATTATACAAGCTGTTCTTTAATCAGTTATTGGGTGCTGCTGTTTTGTGTATAATCTTTAAAAGCTGAATGCCAACTAATATCTCTAGAAGGCAAGTAAAGAAAAATCCACGTTCCTGCTTATACTTCATTGGCAAGCTTTAAAAAAGGACGACATTCTTATTACAATCAATAGTCAAGGAAATTATTTGAATTTCACATTTGAATATCCTAAAGCTTTTACTTCTTATGTGGAACCCAAACTCAGTAAACTTCACCGTACACTGTTCATGAATGGAGTTATACACTGGAGCACACTTTATACTTGTTTTCTTTTCTGCTGGAGTTGTCAGCCAAATACTGTCACTTGCATGGGAATGTGAAAATTATTATAAAGGGATTAATAGGAAGTCATACAATATTTGTTAAGCACCATTCTCACACAGTGTGTCTATTTTCCCTGATAGTATCATTAGTAACTTTCAAGTGGCTCACAAAACTGTGTTTCCACTAAAAAGTCTATCAGAATACCCAATGGCTAATCCACCCCTCAATTTACTGTCTGCCGTGATCAATGTACTTGAATCTAGGAGTTTTAGGGAAATCTGTGCAGACTCACAAAACTGTATAGCAATATCATCTTCAGCTTCGGTACCCACCCTTCTTTTTGTATCTGTCAGTGCCAACTACAATCTAAGACAATGAAAAAGTCATTTGCTCACTCAGTTTAAAACCAGTATTTCTAAAGCCATTGGAGAATCTGGCTTTTTTCATCACGAAAGGTTCTAGACCTTCCACAGATCATCCCTGGTCCAGAGGCCCTGGTGAGATGTATTCCCTTTATCCACCCACCACCCTCATGCAGGAATCTTGTATCCCAGGAAAATAAAACTACAGTTAGATCTGGGGTTAACTTAGAACTATTTGAAGCCTTCTTCCCTCCCTACCACTCACCATGAAGGTGTGAGTTCTTTAAACTAAGGAGCTGTCTATATTATTCAAAACGTCCAATTAACATCCAAATGGAAATAGTTAGCAGTGGATCTGTATCAGGTGATACACTGACTCTGGTTGGCGTTCATCAAATAATTAGCAGAGAGCTGTTCTAGTTGGTTGCCATATCCAATGCCTGAGTTATTTGGCTTTAACCATTTTTTAGATCCCTAAGAGAATGGTGTGGTAGGGAACCCCTCTGCCATTCTCCTACTGCAATCTACACCCAGACCTCCATATCCAACCCACATCTACACGCTCTCTCTCTCCATACAACTATTCAACTATTGCTTTGAGTATAGTTTTTTCTGGTGACTCTCTGACAGACCAGTTCAAAATGATGTGGCTGTTAGAATGGCCACCATCCACCCAGATTTCCTCCTCTCCTATCCCCCTTTCCTACCATTCCGTCTGCTTTAAGGGACTTATCACTAGGTCACAGAGACATCATAATCCTGGAACAGAAAGAGAGAAATTATCAACTACAAATGTTCCTACTATGTTCCCACTCATAGCAGTATTATACTAAACCTCCCTTTCTAGAGATAGACTCTGGAAGCTGGGTGTTCTCCTTAAGTTTTGGTCAACAAATTGAAATAAAAAGAAGAGTTAAATGTGAATTGCAAAGACATATAATTTCTGCTGAAGAAACACCTATTTTTCTACACAAAGCCAACTCTCCCCCAAATTCTACTTCCTCCTTAAGATTATACTAATACTCAAGCTGTAGAAAAAAGAACTGTGGGAGAGAAGGAAAAGAAGGCAAAGGAGAAGATGGGAGAGAAAAATTGTAAAGATCAATAAAAATTAATTGTGGTTAAAAGTTTTAAGTAACTAAGAAAAATTTAAAAAGAAAAACATTGAAAAAGGCAAAAAAGACTACTAGAAAAATGGTAAATCATACATTACAAATCAATAAGAAGGCGTGTGGTGGGAAGAAAAGGAAGACTACCCAACAAATAAAATAAATATAAGAGATTAGAAAGTAAAGAAAAGGCAAAATCTAGATAATAAAGGAGATAAAATGTCAAATAATTTTCAGAAGTCTTGTGGTCAAGAAGAAAAAGATTTGGAATGAGGGCAAATCAGGGAGAAAGTTTTCAAAAAGATTTGTAATGTCCTCCCCTATCTAGAACACTTTGTGATTTTTAAGAACATAAAATATAACCTATGTATCTTTATTTGATTATTAAAATAACCATGTTTGGCACATGAAAAAATGCAATTGTCTCAGATTACTGCAATTTTTAAAAATTTAATGAGCTACCAACTATGGAATTTATGGGAAATGATGAAATTTAAGAATATAAAGAGCTACAAGTTTCATCATATAACAAATGATGTTAACTGGGCTTATTATTTTTCCTGTCTGTTGGATACAAAAATCTTTTTAAAAGATGCCAAGGAGGGCTTCCCTGGTGGCGCAGTGGTTGAGAGTCCGCCTGCCGATGCAGGGGACACAGGTTCGTGGCCCAGTCCGGGAGGAGCCCGTGAGCCATGGCCGCTGAGCCTGCGCGTCCAGAGCCTGTGCTCCACAACGGGAGAGGCCACAACAGTGAGAGGCCCGCGTACCGCAAAAAAAAAAAAAGATGCCAAGGAGCAGAAAGAAAAAGAAAACACTCACTGGACACTGTTTTGCCTCATAGATGTTTGCCTACTAAACAAATATCAACATCAAGTGTTGAGAATAAGGGTCTGGTTGCCATTGACTAAATATGTATACGTAGGATGGTCATTTCTCTTTTCTGAGTGTCATGTGTCATCTTTAAAATGAGGGGGTTGGGTTAGAATGCCATCTGGTTCTAATTTAACGTGGTAATTCAAAAGCCACTGTAGTGGCTGCTGTGGTTCCCCACCCAGATTGCTTCTTCCCCAAAGTCCTTTAGGAATGAAATGCTGATCTCCCCCAGCTGCTGGGACTATGGGTGGTTGATGGCTCTTAGCTGCATCCCTCTCTAGCAATTGCCCTTAACCAAAGAGATCCACCCGGCTCAAGGTTATGCCCCCTTCCTGGGAGCAACTTGCATCCAATGACTGGTCTGTTAGGGGCTATAAAGGCTGGGCCGTCTTGCCTCCATTCAGGACCTCCCTCTCCAGCCCTGAGCTCCCTGTGGTGTCAGCTGAGGTCTTTGTGGTATCTGCATCACAGTTCAACGTCCCTCTCTGCCCAGTCCTGCTTCCTTCATTCCCTAACAGGTGTTGAACCTGAGCTCACACCCCAATAAACTTCCTGAAGCAGATCTCCACATTAGCATCTGGTTTTTTTCAGAAACCCAACATGAAATAGGCATTAGATCCCTCTTACTTCTGTGAAAACAGCAGTGCCTCCTGGAAGCAGAAATGCTTTATTCTGAGAGTTGGATTGTATTTCTTGTCCTCATAATCAGGAAGTAGGGAGCTAATGCTACTGTCTGATCATCATTTTCACAGAGTATGATGAAACATTATAGAATTATTTCAGAAGACTAGGATTAGGTATGAATATAGAAACACTAAATCTTAAGGCTTTTATTCATTATTCTAACAGTAAAAATGTACATTATAGTTTAATTTTTCAAGAAAATAAAATGGGTGAATCTTTTTCTCCAAGCCTTTGCTTTTCCAGGGGAAAAAAGAGCCTAGTACCAATAATTAAAAAATAGAAAAGGGCTATGAAGAAGGGGGGAAATAGAGAGTAAAAAATAATAATTGTTTTTCTTAAGGAGCTGAGAATTAAATTTAAAAAGGAAATACAAATGAAAGTATGCATTTTTTAAAATCCTCAGTATTAGAGGATTTCTCTTTAATTTTCTTTCTCTTTATTTAGAGAAAGAAAATTAAAACACATACATAATAAATACCATCACTCAAAACTCACAGGTCTCACTAAACTAACCGAAGTTTATATATTCTTTTCTGACTTTGAATGGGATTCTTTTCTTTTAAAGTTTTTTTTCAAGAACTTTGGTAATTTTTTTTCTTTCCCCAGTTTCTTTTTTCTGTCCTTTTTATTGTTTTTCCCTTTAATGTATAATGATTTCATCCTGTCCAGTGCATTTAAAACAAGCCAATATGCTTCCCTCTTATTGGAGGTAACTCTCCTATTCACTTTATAGTTTACTTTTGTCTCTTTTTTGCATATGTCAATTTCTTCTGCATTATTCAAACAATCAGAGAAATCTTAAATTGAAATTGACCTTGAAAAGGCAATTGGTAGACACATATTGTCTTCCAAAAATTTCACTTCCTTCTCTGCAATTCAAAAATGAGCTGTCTACCAAATATTTAGATGTTTCGGAGCTACTTGGAGCTTGGCAACAAGAGAAATTCTAGATGTTGGTAAAGCAGCAACAGCTGATTTAGCAAGCATGGCATGATCCTGCATCTGATCTCTGCCAGGATAACAGAGGGTCTTATTTACAGTCTCTTGCCTTGGCCCTTCTAAGTAGGTACGGTTTTCTGTTTACTTATCCCCTAGCATTAGGCCCTGGAACAATGTTGAACATAATGTCACTGGCCCTGGTGCCAGACAGGATCAGGGGTTCTGGAATATTTACAGTTTCCCTTCTTCTGCTTCCATAAATGAAACGGGCAGTCTGAATGGAGTAAATCAAGGGCCAGCTGGCTGAAAACACAACTGGCAACAAAGCACGTGGGCTCCTTCCAAGAGCTGGTGTTTAAAGAAATTCCAACTACCATAATAACGGTTAAGGACACTAGCTGTAGGATGTTAACAGTCAAATTTTACTCAAAGATTTTCGTTTCCAAAGTTTGGAAGCTATTATGTGTCCCCTTCTTCTTAAGAAATTTTCTAGTCTTGGAAAAATAGCCAATCCCTTATACTCTAACAAACGACACATATATACTATATACTTTAGGAATGTCAAATAAATTCTGTGCCATGATGTACAAAGTGTTATTTTTGCTTAAGCTCATTCATACAAAATAAATAAAATGGTTACAAAGTTGAGAAGGAAAAAAGGAGAAACAGAAATGACATACGAATTTAGGTGGGATAGCATGGCAGACAGCCAGACAAACTAATTTGGGAGGTTACTAATATATCCAGGCCAAGTGACAAACAAAGAAAAGCAGATGTCTTTTGTTAAATAAAATATATATATTACTCCAATTTTGATATTTAAGAAGAAATGTGATAATATCCTTGGGGAAGAAATCATACTGGAGCACTAGAAACCTAGTAGATGAGTGATGCAGGGGTTTTTTTCTTGCTAGGTTCCAATAATGACAGTCATGGACTGGCTACTTATTCACTCTAGAATCTCTGAGTCTCCAAATCAGAAATCTATATGTATAAAACCATAGTTGAGAGAGAAATTTAAAATCTAAACAATTCTATACATTATGAGATGCTAATTATCTCCCAATCCAGGAGCAGGTGAGTTTGAAGGTGAGTGGACAAAGCTGCTTAGGTCCGCCCCTGTGCCCAGTATATAAATGCCAATGTCTATAAATGATTGGCAAGAGAAATGAGGGAGGAACCCTGAGAGAAAGTGAAGGGCTTCAGCAGTAGGTGCGTGGAGCAGCCGGTCTGATGCTATAAATCCCGGAAATGAATAAAGCCCGTAGCTTGAGACCCCCTGGAAGGCATTACCTCTACATAGGGCACGACCTTGCAGGAGAAGTCCTCCAGCAGCCACTTCTTGGTCAGCTCATGAAAGATGACGAGCGGAAGGCAGAAGAAGATGATGAGAAAGTCCCAGAAGGCCAGGTTGGCCAAGAGGGAGTTGGAGATGCTCCGCATGTAGTAGTTGTGACACACGATGCACATCACCGCCAGGTTGCCTATGATGCCGGTCCCGAAGATCACCACCGACAAACACATGACCGCATAGGCTCCGTAGGACTCCTGGGTCAGTGGGTAGAAAGGGTTCTTCAGTCGCAAGCGCGGGTTCGTGGTGTTCCCCCGCCGAGGACCCCCGCGTTCGTGAACTCCTTCAAGGGAGGACCCGTTCAGAGCCAGAGCCCTGCCAGGGGGTGCAATCGTCCGCCCTTCGTGCCCCGACGGTCCATTGACCGTCTTGGGTTGGGGGTCGTGGTGGGAACCCTGGAGTTTCCCGGCTCTCCTTGGCCAATAATAAAGGTCGCTGGCTCCGGGTTCCTTCCTCACACTCTGCTCCTGACTGCGCCCAGAAATGCCAGCGCCTCTGGGACCCTTTTCCTTCTCCTCTGACGTGTGAAGGAAGAGTTGGAGAGCCGTGGGGTTCCCTCTCCCCAAAGTACCCGGGGGCTTCTGACTCCGGGCACCTTTCCACCTCCAGGCGCCAGGTGGTCTGGCTGGAGGTCCCGAGGGCTCCGCTGCCGACGCCTCCGCCCCTCTGCCCGCGCCTGGGTCACCGCCGCGGGCCGCGGGTGGGTCCCATGAAGGCGCCAAGCGCACCGCTGCCTCCTGAGCCTCCTCCCTGGGCGCACGGGTTGGCAGAAGGTCTCCTGCAGAATTTTCCGGTCCCCAAGCGTCCCTGCTGCGACGCTGTATCAGTGTAGGTGAACAGCTTTCCCCCAGACAATTTTCGTTCCCGGGCGCAGGGGCGGACCCGAGGACGAGAGAAGCGGAAACCTTGAGCAGTAGCAGAAGCAGCAGCCGCGAGGTGCGGGCGAGACGCGCGCCCGCGGCCCGCATGGCTGGGCGAGGGCGCACCCGGCAACGGCGGCTCCTGCTTAGGACGGACACCTGCTGCCAAAGTTGCCGCTGAGAGTTAGACACATGTCACATACTAACCCCCGCCCCTGCAGCGGGGGACGGGAGATTAGGGGGGAGGTTGGGGGATGGGTCTTGGGGTCACAGCCCTTCCCCTCTACAATCCTTCCTCGTTTGGTGTCCTGTGCATTTCTCAGCCAAGTCCAACCCGAGCGCTGCGTATCCCCAAGATTCAGAGAGGGAATCGCTGCTGCCGGTGGCTGACCTTGAAAACTTGCAACCAACGCCTGACTGTTGATTAATGTTGCGACTGGGAGAAGCCCAGACGAAGCCCCACGCTCCTCCCTGCCTTTGGGGTGGCTGCCTTCCTGGTAACAGTCGCTCTGCCTATTTACATGCTTTCGATATAGCTTTATCCAGCAGCAAGACGAGGTCGCTTCAAGGGAAAGGAAAGCAAGTTCCCCACCTTCAGATGACTAGTAGCCACACTCCCGCTCCCGCTTGCTGGAGACAAGCTGCCCACAGCCAGACGCCGCGCACATGCGCCGGGGTAACTCTCGCCCCACCTAACCCCAGCGACTCGCGAGGCTCCTGCGGACGAGGAGAAGCGGGATGCGAAGCCCGCGGCCGCGGCCAAAGTTGTCTCTCCTCTTGCTCAAAGTTGACCAGGGGGCGGCGCGGGCTGCTGGGCGGCGCGTCTCCGCGGAGAAGGGAATCGGTGGTGGGGAGGGCTAGCTCTGCTCCTCGGTGGACAGTGCCGGCGGCCGCAGGAGCTTGTGGCGGCGACAGCGGGCGCAGCCCGGGCGGAGAGAGTGGTGCCCGGAACCGCCGCGGGCGAGGCGGTGCATGGCCAGGAAGCCCCTCGCCGCCGCTCCAGCCGCAGCGCGCGCACGCGAAACCCAGCGCTCCGCTCCTTGCCTCCTCCCCCTGCTCAGCCTCCTGCGAGAGACGCGCTGGTTTGTGGGGAGACGGGATCCCCTGGCGGCTTACGAGGTCACTAAACCCACACACGTTTCATTCAAGCCCTTTGTAGCGGCTTCCACGCGTAGGAGCTGGAAGCGGCGAGGGAACGAGGGCGGAGGCGCGGAGCCTGCGCGGCTCGAGGCTAGGGATGGGCGGGACATGTTAATTCCCCAGATGTCTGAACCAGCCTGAAGGGTCCCAGAGCCGGGTTGTGGGAAGAGGCGAGGGGCGGGGTGGCGGGGGTGGGGGAGATCCGTGCGTTCGCTTCCAGACCTGGGTCCTCGAGGGAGTCGTAAATTGAGGCGCTCGCCTCCTTAGGTGTTTCCAAGAACTGAGGATGGGAAAGAAAGGAAGCTCAGAGGCTTCCATCGTAGAGAATGAGCAGTTCTGGGAGTGGGACGCAGAGTGGGGATGCGAAGGATACCCCTTTCCCTTTAACAAGGGTTTAGGAGGCATCCTACCAGGGGTTACTTTAGAACCACTCAGACCACAATGAAAGTAGTTTTGTTTGATGAAGTAGAAGGAAATGATAGGTAGGGGGAAATTAACGTGAACAGAACTTCCAGCCTGGCTGACCAGGCCTTTCCAGCCTTTTATACTGTAAAACCCCACACTCAGGCCACAGCTGTCAGGATGTAGCTAATACGACAGACAAATATCAGACAAACTGATTAAGAGAGAGCAAGTGATAGAGGAAGAAATAAACACATTTTGAAAAAAGGGAACATGTAGAGAGACAGGAGAAAACACAATGAGAAATAATGCCTGTTGTGGTAGGTAGAATAATGGCCTTCCAAAAGATGTCCACATCCTAATTCTTAATACCTGTGAAAATGTTACTTTACATGGCAAAAGGGACTTTGCAGATGTGATTTCTCAAGGGATTCTCATCCCCTTGAGGTGGGGAGAAGATCATGGATTATCCTAGTGGGTCCATTGAAATCACAAGGGTCCGTGCAAGAGGGAGGTAGGAGGGTCTGAGTGAAGTGAGACCCTGAGCTAAAATAATGGTGGAGATCTCTAGAAACTGGAAAAGGCAAGGAATAGGCCATGCCTGATCGTTTTTAGAGTTCTGACCCCCAGAATGATAAGATAATGAATTCGTGTTTTTTAAGCCACTTTAAGCCACCTATCAATTACAATGGAGTTTCTGGGAAGGGTGCAAAAGCTATTTCCTTGTTGAACTTGAATTTCTCTCTGGGTAGAGGTGGAAATCAGTGACACATTAATGTGATCTAGAGTAAAAAAAAGGATCAAAAAAATAGCTCACATGTATAACCGAGACTTAAAATTAATGAGATGGGGGGGAGTATCTCTAGTTTTATGTTGACAACTTTTTTTTCTTGTTCACAACTAACCCAGGTTACCCCCTCCTGAATTTTTTTTTAAATAAAGTATTACAGTTAAAGTAGAAGATTTCTCTCACCTTATTCCCATCTCTCTATCCACTGAGGTGACTAATATTCTGAAGTTGATGTGTATTTTTTCATCCACATATTTTGTACTTTTATGCTAGATCATATACGAGTTATACTGTTCTGTGTGCTTAAGAGTTACACAAATGGTGGCATAGCATAGTGAAGACACTGAATTTTGTTCTTTTCCTTTTACACTTATAATTCTGAGATTCAGCCTAATTGATACATGTAAGTCTAGTTTGTCCTTTTTATGAATATGCTATAGTTAATTTTTACGTTCCTACATTGGTTAACATTTGAGTTGTTTCCATTCTTTTTACTCTTAAAAGCAAGCATAGAAGTTTCCTTGTGCCCACATGCAAGAGCTCCTCTAGGGTTTATACTTACGCATGCTATTTCAGGTTCATAGGATATTAACACCATCAGCTTTTTAAGGTATTAACAAATTACTTTCTCCAAGAGCAGGATATGAGAGCCTCCCTTTTCTTCCTATCCCCTCAAAGTTTCGTTTGGATATTATCATTGTTATTCATTTTTGCCAGTCTCGGTAAAATAGCGTTTCATTGTTATTATAATTTGTAGTTCTATAATTATTAGTGAGGCTGAGCATCTTTCCACCTTTTATTGGTAAGTTGGGTTTCTTCTTTTGTGACATTCCTGATCCCATCCTAGATAGACACTGGATCTCACTACTTCTGCACCACAGACTGCTTCCAACTTGTGGCTTGATTTTTAGTTTGTTGATGGTGTCCTTATTGGTTCAGAAATGTAAAACTTTTAGAAATACTTATCATTATTGTCCTTTATACTTTTGCTTCTTGAGTTTTGCTTATTAAATCTTCCCTACTCTGATGTCATAATGACATTTTCCTAAAAATTATTCTCAAAGTTTTAAATATTTAGTGTTCATATTGAGGTCTTTAATATGAAATATATTTTATATATAATATGAAGAAATAGATATAATTTTATTTTTACCTATATGGGTTGTCAGTTTTTTTTCATCACCATTTATTGACTAGCCCAACCATTCCTACCATTTGTAATGACAGTTCTCTTATTTTATTGAACTCCCACATAAGTTTACGTACGCGTTCCTGTTTTCTGTTCTATTCATTGGTTACACTGGTCTATTTGGCTATCCCTGTACCAACATCATGCTATTTTTATTTCTGCAGTTATATAAGTCTTAATATCTGGTAAGGTACATATGGTAGCTCTCAAATTTGTTAATAACTTTAAATTTTATATGTAGACTTAACTAACCTACAAATAACGCCAAATTTATTTCTTTACAACAACCATTTGTTTTCCTTGTCTTACTTCATTGTTAAGTACTTCCAGTACAGTGCTGACTAAAAGAGGTGAGCCATGTCCTTAAATATCTCAATTTCATAAATTATTTAAGAAATGTTCTGAATGTTAAGCTAGCCTAGCATTCCTAGGGATAAGCCTTATTGTATGCTACAGTATTTTTTTAAAAACAGGTGGTGTTGAATTCAATTTGTCAGGATTTTCTTTGGGATTACTGGATATATGTTTGTAAGTACTCAAAAATCACCTTATTAGAAAGGCTTTCACCGACCATCCTTTTAAAAGGACAACCTTTCCCCATCCATTACTCTCTTCTCTTACTCTCTATTTCCTTACACATTTTGAAATGGAAAAAAAAAAAAAAGAATATCTAGAGAGACAGGAGAAAATACAATGAAAAATATGTAATTGGCTTGAGTTGGGCATCATTCTCCAAGTGGTAAGCTGAAGCACTGAGGTAGCCAGCTTGGAGAGAGGTTTAGGAAAATCCTGGTGGAGGGGCTGTCCGTGCCTGTCTGAAACAATACCTTCTTATTCGTAAGTAGCTCCCTCCTTAACCTGAACAATGATGCCTTCCAGCTTGGATGTGCCATGCTCTGGTTCCTTAAGACTTATTGTGACCATGAATAAAATTGCAGAGACCTCCAGCCACCCTGTTGGAGTCTGGGACAATGTCAATCATTTATCTTTTGGGAAACACAATTTTCTCATCTGTAAGACAAGGCTACCCATATCTCCTCTCAGCTCTGCCCACCCAAGTTGTTATGATGATTACACAGATATGAAAAGACTTTACAAATGTACAATATTTGTGTTGCTGTTTTTAGTAGTTCAACTATTTGTTGCTATTATCAACATTTAAATGCCATCAAGAACATGAAAGCCTTGAAGGAGATCATGCTTTATACATAAAAGTCTAAAGTGGGCTTATTATATAAGAAAAGTTAGAAAGCATTCACTGCAAAAGAAAAACAAGTCTTTCAAATGTTTTCTCAAAGCTTATCTCATATGTAACTATAATTTTAAAAATTGAAATAGTCACAATTTATCTAGTTCTGTAGTTTCTGTTTTAGAAAAACAGATCAGAAAAGATGTTGGCTAATCACTGTCTAGTTTACATCAGAGGTCATTTATCTGTACAAGAACTGATTTGAACATGGATTTTTCTGTGTCAGCATCCCACAGGGTTTATAATATATAATATTGACTTTATATACAAAAGAGAACATGTAAATTGTTACCTGTCTTGGCATTTCTATACAGTCTATTACACTTCATTTAGTGTTTGGTGTGCTGAAATAAGGCGCATGACAAAATAAGAGAAATTACTATTTCAGGTTCTAAGATACATCACTGAACAAGGGAAGAAGTTTTACTCAGCACCCAATTCACTTTTCAAGTAATTTTTCTTTCCTTTTGTTTGGCTTCATAGAATTCAAAGGGACCACTTTCTAAAAGAAATTGTAACATGCAACCAACAGATTAGTATGTTCTGAGATTCAAAATACCTCATTTTACAAACAGCTTGTGGTTGCAAACTCTCTCTGTCCCTAAATTGCAGATTGTTAGTTTAGAAGCCTCTACTGACTACCTGCTTCATCCCCTCCCCATGCCACATATGAGAGCTCAACTAGAATTAATTAATGGGAAAAATGGTATTGTTTGGGATAAAACACCAACATGATCATGTCTATCTTAAAAATCAAATATCAGTGTTAAAGTATTTAAATTTTTTAATGAATCAACAATAATTAAAATAGTCCCTTAACTATGACAGAAGAAAATGTAGCTGTTGGGATACATAAAATGTTTAGAAAACTACACTATATTGCATAATCAAGTCTTTTTTTTTAATTGGAAAGAAATTTGAGGACTTCCCTGGTGGCACAGTGGTTAAGAATCCTCCTGCCAATGAAGGGGACACGGGTTCGATCCCTGGTCTGGGAAGATCCCACATGCCACGGAGCAACTAAGCTCGTGCACCACAAATACTGAGCTCACGCACTGCAACTACTGAGCCCGCATGCTGCAACTACTGAAGCCTGCGCACCTAGAGCCCGTGCTCCGCAGCAAGGGAAGCCACCGCAATAAGAAGCCCGTGCACCGCAATGAAGAGTAGCCCCTGCTCGCCGCAACTAGAGAAAGCCCACGCGCAGCAACAAAGACCCAACGCAGCCATAAATAAATAAAATTAAAAAAAAAAAAAAAGAAAATTGAATGTAACAAAGGGTAAAATTGAAGATTCACTGACATATACATAAACATTCTAACCTTTCTCAGCTCTTTAGAGGTAAATTCTCTGTGAAATGCAGCCCCACCTTTTGATGAAAATGCATTGAGAAGCAAAGGTACTTGGTTGGCACTGAGTCAATATGATATACCAGGAGACCAGACCACCTCGGGCTTTTGTCTCTCATAAGTTCTCAAATAATACATTTTCCCTAGTAGTTATAGCACATTAGTTTCTTTTGTTTTTTTTGTGTTTGTTTGTTTTTTTGTTTTTGCAGTACGCGGGCCTCTCACTGTTGCGGCCTCTCCCGTTGCGGAGCACAGGCTCCAGACGCGCAGGCCCAGTGGCCATGGCTCACGGGCCCAGCCGCTCCGCGGCATGTGGGATCCTCCCGGACCGGGGCACGAACCCGTGTCCCCTGCGTCGGCAGGCAGACTCTCAACCACTGCACCACCAGGGAAGCCCCACATTGGTTTTAAATCCTGTAAATAACCACAGTAGGCAGAACTTTTCAAGTTACCCAAAGAAAATGTGATATTATAAAGGTACTTATTTTACTTCCTTCTTCCATTATTTGGATCCAAGCTGTATTTTGTATCAATGAGACTCCTTCTAAGACTCTCCTAAACAAATCATCCTATTCTACTTTTGCTCCATCTCTGACCAAGCAATATTCTGTGTAATGTTGATACTGAATGATATTCGAGTATAAAAGCCAGTCAAGCTAAACCACAGAAGCACGGTCTTTCTTTAAAATTTTAAAATACTAGTAAATTTGAATTTTTAGCAAATTCACTAGAATGTAATTTTTCTGTACAAAGCCAGTGAGGAAGAGCATGCATTTCTATATGAAAAGTGAAACACTGAGATAGAATTATTTTTAAAAAGAATGCATCATTGATTGGCTCTCTTGGCAAGCTATTAAATTTTAGCTCCAGCAAAGAAATCGATCCAATGGACTCATCTAAGCCTTGAGTCTTGGCACTTTTAGCCATTATTTTCTTGATTAGTATTTGAAATATACATGGTGCCGAAACAATGTTTACTTTGTGAGAGTCATAAAATTCTACCGCAAAGATTGGTCAAGGAAGTGGAAACCATGGTCTTTTCCAGTATAAACTTTCTGATTTGTGTTCACTTGTTTTAGAAGGAGATCTGCTTTATATTTATCTTTAACCTAGTGTATGGAGAGGGTGGGACTGGGTATTATTACTACAACAAATTGGTCTGATGACAGAAATTTTGAATGGTCAAGTTAACAAAATGTTAAAATGTGGCTCAAGGTAATCAAATTTGTATACTTGAGACTACTGGTTCCTTAGTGTTTGCATTTTCTGGTTCCCATGCACAGATACTTCCAGGGCCCCAGCTGGTCCACAGAGTGCTTTTTCAGGACTGGCTTCATGTTCACCCCTTTATGAACTCAATCTCCTTCCCTGAGCATCGCTTTTAGGAGAAGGGAAGGCTTTCATTTCCACTTGCAGATAAGAAAGAAGCTGATTATCTCCTGTTGCATCAGAGAGAGGACTTTTAAGTGATAATATGACCAAGGCCCCTTGCAGTGGTCTACCTTCTGAGAGAGGCACCCTCTGGTGATCACAAGGGTGGCCTCTTTTAGGCAATGTAGGCTGGGGTAGTTCCCATGATTCTTAGCTCACTGGAGAGAAGATACATTCACTCTCTGACAAGACTTCCATTAATGGATAGATTGGACTTCATAAAGGAATTTCATGTACAAACTAAGAGAATTTGGCTGCTAAAAAAGAAATTAAAGATGATTAATCAAGTTCAACCCCTTCATTTTAGAAATAAGGAAACAGGCTGAAGTGTGTGAGTTACTTGCCCTATGTCATGCAGTGCGGTAGAAATCGAATTTGAACTAAAAACCAAGTTCTTTGAGAGTGAAGAGGAAGTTCCATCAGTCAGTGGTTCGGAGAGGCTTCCTGAAGGAGGTGGAAGGTAATAGGGCAGGAGGGTGGGTGTTAGTTACTGAAGTGTAGGAGGAAGAAACCATGTTGTAAGCAGAGGGACTGACTCCAGCCAAGATGGGGAGAAGAAGGAAGTGTATAGAACAAGTGTTTCAGTGTTGCTAGGAATAGTGTATGAGAATTTTAGTTCTTAAAAAAGAGCTTAAGGGTTTCCTTGGTGGTGCAGTGGTTGAGAGTCCGCCTGCCGATGCAGGGGACGCGGGTTCGTGCCCCGGTCTGGGAAGATCCCACATGCCGCGGAGCGGCTGGGCCTGTGAGCCATGGCCGCTGAGCCTGCGCGTCCAGAGCCTGTGCTCCGCAACAGGAGAGGCCACAATAGTGAGAGGCCCACGTACCGCAAAAAAAAAAAAAAAGAGCTTAACACCAATTTTAGTTTTTAAAGAGTGCTCAATCACAATACTTAGGAATATTTGACTTAGAGATCTCCTTACTCTGTGATATTAAAATATATATTAATCTTTTATTTATTCAAAGATACTTTTTGCTTACCTGCTCTGTGCCGGGAACAGTGCTATGTGTGCTAGATGTATAGCGGTGAGAAAAAAAAAACAGTTATGATCTGTATCTTCGAGGAGCTCACACTGTAACAGAGAATCCAGTCAAGTACGTTAGCATTTAATTACAGTATACGATGACAAAGTTAGCTCTAAAACAGGCAAAGTGAGGGCTGCTTAGGAAAACATAAAAAGGTGTTTTACTTTGACTGGAGGAGGGGTCAAAGTTGATGCCCTTGAAGAAGAAAGTTGTAAACCTGCAGATGAATGTTGGGGAGGTAGGGAAGGCAGGGGAGAAGGGGAGGGTTGGACATCCAGGGAAAACTAGGGCAGAACTAAAACTCAATGTGATAGACTTAAAATATTGTCAGTAGTACAGTGTGGCTGGGAATTGAGTTGAAGGTAGAAATGGGGAGAGACAATAAAGGGAGGTATTATGAATGGACTTGAGAACCAGACATTTTCAAAGGGCACATCCCTGCAAGGAGGCCTTACAGAATGCCCTGAGGACGGGATGGGAGTGAATGGAGGCACAGGGAACTAATCCGAACCTTGATCCATCCTTTGTCTCTGCTTCTTTCTGCCGGTTGCCATTTTTTCTTTCTTCCAGCATTCCAGCTCTTTTGTCACCTCAAACATACGATAAAATACACCTGCCAACACCTTACACATTTACACATTAAAGAGTTCAATCATTAGAGGGAGAAAGATATTAACTTCCTTTTTCTAGTTCCAATATCTGAGGAAAGGACCCAACATGGTTGGATAATCATACCTGGATCTCTCAGATGTGGTCAGAGAGCATACACAAAACTGAAATGAACAGCTTCCACAGACAGCTGCAAGTTATGTTAGGCAGAGAAGGGAGTTCACAGAAGAATTATGGGGGCATTTCCCGATATGAGAAGGGATTCTGACCAGGAAAAGTCAGGGGTGATCACTTCGTTGACTTGCAAGGTTGCTGTAATGATTGAAAAGGGAATGTATGTAAATTCAAAGCACACCTTGACCTGCAGCAGGTCCTCGGTAACTGTTGGACTGAGTTGTTTTAGTTGCTTGAATATCAATGAAGAGACTGAAGTTCTTACAAGGGCCACTTGTTTGTCTCACCACCAGTTACACACACTTTTGCAGGAAATACAACCACACGATTTAATTGTCCCAGGTCCTTAGCTCAGGACAACAGTTCCACCTGACTCTGGCACCGAATACGGGAGGTGTGTGGAGAAAGCATTTCTTCTTTCCAGGCTCAAGATGAAGAGAAATAAAATACATACAACATTTTAAAAAGATTTGGAGATTCTATTAAAGAAAAAAAATGACTGGAGGCAGTCAGTCAACCAACAAGTATGCACCATTTTATGTGGCGCTGTGCTAGGTGCGTGATGAAGTGAGCTGAGCCGAGGTAGTTCTTAATTTGGAGTTGTCTGCAGTCTAAAACTGGGCTTCAGAATTATGTACCAGGCTTTGGAGCCAATAACACAGGGTGCTTTTACTTCTAACAAGTTTGAAATTCTTTTAATTTCAGGTACCATTTTGAAAAAGCAGTTCAGAGTTTTGTTTTTTGAAGATATTTTATTGCTGTTCTGTAACTGCTTATAAAATTGCTATAATTTTTAATTATTAATGGGAAATATAGTTAAAGGTATTAGAAATCTGCCATTTTATTGGAGGAAAGTACATTTAGGAAAATACATACCCTCAGACCATTACAGCATACTGTTCACCTAGATCATGAAGACTAGACTTTTCACAGGTACCAATAGATATTACAATAGGGAGAAGAGATCTGGGTTTTAATTCTGACTCTACCATTAATTACCTAGCAGGGTAATCTTGGGAGTGTCTCTAATGTTACCCATGTATCTTCATTTGTAAACGGTTAAGGCACTGTTTAAAGAATATAATATTCAAAAATGTAATAAGTGTTTTAAATGTTTATATAATTTTCATATTAGTGATTCACATCCTTTATATTGTTTATGAAAAATCTTTCTTTTGTATAGGGTGTTTATGGAAGAGAAGGAAATCTAGAAACTCTGATTTTAGGTCCAACATCACTACTAATATTTATGAGTTATGACAGGCTCATTATAAGTACATATTGTTATATCTTAGGGTATATTCATACATGCACTATTAGCTAAAAACATGGACTATTTTTAAAAACTAATGTATTGTATGTGATCCATGCATAAAAGAACTTTATGGATTTAGAATGACTGAAGAGGGCTTCCCTGGTGGTGCAGTGGTTGAGAGTCCGCCTGCCGATGCAGGGGACACAGGTTCGTGCCCTGGTACGGGAAGATCCCACATGCCGCGGAGCGGCTGGGCCCGTGAGCCATGGCCGCTGAGCCTGCGCGTCCGGAGCCTGTGCTCCGCGACGGGAGAGGCCACAGCGATGAGAGGCCTGCGTACCGCAAAAAAAAAAAAAAATAATAAATAGAATGACTGAAGAAATGATGGAAAATATTTATAGTGATTTTCCAAGTGGTGCATTGTGTTTGTGTGGGTTTTATTTTCATATTTTTTAAAATTTCTATAATTAATGTTATCTTTAAAGTAAGGAAAAGTAATTTTTTAAAAGAAAATTGTTTGATTAGAATTAACCAAAGTTGGATTCACTAATGCTCTTCATTCCACCTGTAAAACACAGGCTGCAGATGACCTGTCCAATCGCTGATAGACTATCCTCTAGGTAACCTGGGCTCTTCTGCTCTCTTCTTTTTTTTTTTTTTGGTACGCGGGCCCCTCACTGTTGTGGCTTCTCCCCGTTGCGGAGCACAGGCTCCTGGACGCGCAGGCTCAGCGGCCATGGCTCACGGGCCTAGCTGCTCCACGGCATGTGGGATCTTCCCAGACCAGGGTACGAACCCGTGTCCCCTGCATCGGCAAGCGGACTCTCAACCACTGCGCCACCAGGGAAGCCCTGCTCTCTTCTTGCTCCTTGACCTATGTTACTTACCAAAGTCAAAATCAGTTGTGCTTGTTTCTTTCCCTGTGAAAGCCAGTTGTTCTTGTCACTGTAATTACATAAATTAACATTATATAAAAATTGATGAGACAACTGTAAAATGTTATGATAAAAACTTAAAATGCTTACACTTTTAGATTGCTTTACAAGTGTTAACTTCTTTTTCTACTATGATGAAACTCAAACTGGAAATGTGAATGATGCATTATGGGTGTGGTTTGTGTAAAAAAGAAGATGAGGACCTTCAATCAGAAGACACCACTCAAATTCTTGGCCTCATCTCAAAAGATTGGTGACTAAACAATAAATTTGTATGTTTTAGATTAAAATACAATATTTAAGGTAAGTATTAATCACTTTTTAACGCTTCTTCACATTCACTGCTTTTCAGTGATGTAACCAACAACAGGTTCTACTCATCAGATAAGAGAATTTCTATTATAACTATTTATTTAGATGCCAGTGTATTCAGTAATCATTCTGTGGCTCCTTTCTTACTATGTCTTACACTTGAACCTCTAATGTTTTAATTCCTTTCAAGTCCTTCTTTAATTATCAACGAAGCATAGATATACCCTGAAGTATAATAACCTGAAAGAAAAGATCTTGAAGACAATTATCTCAGAAGTACCCCATCAACAATCTGCTTTTAATCTTGACTATTATTCTCATTACTGTTATTTTCGAGGGAATTCATTCTTGGTCAAATCAGTCCATTCACCCAACTTTGTTGCCCCATACAGAGCAAAGGATTATTACTCTAGTTGATAGTTTTGAATAGTAAAAGACATTTTTGTCTTGACCAAATTAAATGAAATGTTACTGTTTCTCAGAATGATTTATTAGAGAAGTGTACAGATTATGTCACTATTTTAAGTGCTTACTAATTCAACAAATATTTACTGACGGTTATGCACAAAACAGTGCAGTGTGCTTACACGTACATTTAAAAAAAAAAGAAAAAAGAGATCTTATCTCAGGAAGCTCTATATGCCTATTGTCCTAGCTTTAAGGAAGGTTTCTTTTGATGATTTTAAAACAAGAAATATGAAATAGACTATGTAAAAAGTGAAGTGAAATAGTAGAGCTAAAATATTCTCTGATGAAAGCATCTTTCCCTAAAAAATATGGGGGCATATGCATGAATTTTTTTTAATTGACAAGAAAAATAAGAAAATAAAAATGACAAGAGGAACTCTCAGGATTTAAGTTAAAGGTTATTGTTGTTTTAATCTGTAATCAATATCCTGAAAATTCTTCATGGTTTTCTGCTAAAACCTGTACGTTGAAACAATGCCTGACATATTTTCTCACTGCATGTCTTCAGCACTGCATGGCTGCTAATGACAGCATTTGCTCAGTCTTCCCTGCAGGAGATCTACAGCCTTTGGGGTGGAGAATTTTCTATAACAGCAGACCTGCCATAGCTGATCTGTCAGGGGGAGTCAGACAGGCATTCCGCTCCCCGAGGACAACAAGAAAACAAACAAAAATTAAGCAAAATGCAAATATTTTCATCAAAGGCACTCGGCAAATGATTCCCTAAGGAATCAAAAGCAGGGGCAGGAACGAATCACACTTCATTCACCGAAATCTTTACATTTCAGTACTCCAAACAGATAAATTAAACCATCTATTATGTCTTCTGATGCTCAGTTGCACTAACATATGAGCTGGAAATTTGGCCAACATTACATGCTTTCACACACGGCTCATATTCACCTTTCACCCTTTCTACAAATATTTATCAAGCTTCTCCAAAGCACAGTGCTGGGCTCTGGGGGAATGTAATGGTGAGCAGAAACTGACAAGGACTCTCCCCTACAAACCCCAGGGTCTAATGGGGATGGGGAAGCTGGCACAGAAAGTGCTTGCACAAGCAAATGTGAAATTGCAGTGGAGACAAATTTGCTGGTGAGCTATGTGATGCTTAGACTCTATGAAAGCCTGAAGGTCAAAGAGAACTTCTATAAAGAGGT
The DNA here is from genome assembly GCF_964374135.1 of Grampus griseus. NCBI lineage: Eukaryota > Metazoa > Chordata > Mammalia > Artiodactyla > Delphinidae > Grampus > Grampus griseus. The sequence goes on along the minus strand of NC_139003.1, from coordinate 26,365,424 downwards.
TCTGAAGAATTCTTAGAAGTTAACTACTCAACAGGGGAAGGGAGGATGCACCAGGTAGAAGAACATCCATGTCTTAAAGGTATGGTGGCAGGAGAGGGTATGATCAGTTGAGAGACTGAAAGGAGGTCACTGTGGCTAAAGCAGAGAGGGCCAAGGAATTGCAGAATGCAGTGGGGCTAAAGAGCAGTGATGGAGCCAGATCATGAAAGACCTCATGGGCATGGTAAAGGGTTTTGACTCTATCCCGACACATATATAAAGTCAACGGAGTATTTCAGGTGTGTGTGTGTGTACATGATGGTATGTGTTTGCGTGAGGTGTCATGCTATTTGAGTGGTGTGGCATGATGAAGTTTGCATTCATACTCTATACTTTAATCATTTCTTAATTTTACTGACAGACAGCAGTCCCTATTAACAGTTTCTTCATGTTGTAAGAATAATTGGAGTTGAATATAAAGTGGTTTTATATCTAGATTGTGGAAAACATAAATATGGCATCCTATATAAAGAAAGTATTGGGCTTCCCTGGTGGCACAGAGGTTGGGAGTCCACCTGCCAATGCAGAGGACACGGGTTCTGAGCCCTGGTCTGGGAGGATCCCACATGCCACGGAGCCGCTGGGCCCATGTGCCACAACTACTGGGACTGCGCTCTGGAACCTGCAAGCCACAACTACTGAAGCCTGTGCACCTGGAGCCTGTGCTCTGCAACAAGAGAAGCCACCGCAATGAGAAGCCCGTGCACTGCAAAGAAGAGTGGCCCCCGCTCACCACAACTAGAGAGAGCCCGCGCACAGTAATGAAGACCCCATGCAGCCAAAAAATAAAATAAATTTATTTTTAAAAAAGTATTAAAACCGTATATATAAAAACACAATCACAAGTTTTGCATGTTTTCATTTGTAATGTAAGGCAACTGAATGGCATTTTAAAACATATGATTTGCATTCAAAAATAGTATAGTTTGCTATTCTTAACATGAAGAAAATCAAGAGAAAGCTCATTCTGACTAAAACCAATTAAATATTTGAATAATCATCTTTAAGCATACACACTGTTGTTCCTGAGAAAAATAAAGAATAAAATATTATGTAACCACCAGTATTAGTTACATTCAAAGATGAAGTATTGCTTTTTTAGGAAACTTGGGATATAGTAAAATGTACGAGGTTGGGAATATGAAAAATCCGAATATACTCTAAGTATAGTATATTAAATAATAATATACCGAATAACAAACAACGATAACAATAACAATAATAACTTGCTGTTAGGAGTGACTTTAGCAATAAAGAGAACCCAGCTCATAGAATATTATCTTTTCTTGTCGTTTTAGTAATATAGTAACATGACCAATATTATTCATGTCACGGAATTCTAGTTTTTAATTGATTGGGTGCCCATGATGGGCCGGGTGCTTTAAACGTTTCTACATCGAATCTTTGTGAGCTAGTTGTTTGCAGTAGGGACCCTCCTAGAGCTTGAAGCCCAGGCCTGCTGAAGCCTGATCATGGGTAATAGAACCTCGCTTCATCCCACCTCCATGTAAACACTCAGGAAGGTGCTAATTTTGTTTTGTGCTAGTTATTTGCACCTAGTCAGGAGGCAGGCATATAGCCAGAGTCCCCAGGACAGCCTGACTCATACCAGTAATAGGGTATTAAAACACTCTTGAAAATGGCAAAGCAAGTTTCTCCCAGCTAGCAGGATCCTCACTCCACCCAGGCAGCACACCCGAAGCTGCATAATCTCATTGGAATGTGGGGCAATACGAGAAGCCATCCTGGTCTCTGAAACCTCACTGTGTAAAACCTTGCTTTCCGTAACTATTCTCTGTTTTTCCCGTTGCTGTAAATTTCCTTTCCATTTGCCACTAAAACCTTGTGTCTCTCTGTCAATCACATTACCATTCCATTGTGATAACATAGAAATTTTCATACTCACTTTAGAAATGAAGACACAGAGGCTCTGAGCATTACAGTAACTCATCCAAATTAACGAGCGACAGTGTTGAGGTCCTGATAACACAGCTGTGGTCTTTGCAGATATATCTGTTAAAAAAGGTCAGGGAAGCTGATGGAACAGTTATAGGATAAGCATTGTGAATAAAAGAAGAAATCAGTTTCATAAATGTGTACCTGTGACACTGAGTGGAGAAAATTTCAATTGTTTCTTTTCATGTTGCATATAAAAACCATATGATCTCATGAATATGTTTATTTTACCATCAAACTAAGTTCTATGAATATGGGAAATATGTCTATGTCATTCATCTGTGTAAGGCCAGTATCAAGCAAAGAGCCATGCACGTCATAGTCATGTAATATGTACTTAAATTCTTAAATTTTCAAAATGTATTTGACCTGAAATATTTCATTATTTAATTCAGGTGTAAAGATGTAGTTTGTCATTTGGAGGATATATTAAATGTGATGTTTCTGTGAGGGTGATTTTGGACGAGATTTCCATGTAAATTGGTGAACTTTGAGTAAAGCAGACTGTCCTCCATACACTGGGTGGGCCTCATCCAATCAGTTGAAGGTCTGAATAGAACCAAAGACTGACCTCCCCCAAGCAAGAGGGAATTTTGCTGCAGACTTCAACTCCAACTGGTGGACCATGCTGGTAGCTAATTAGTGTGCTCGTGTCTGCTCCCTCATGTACTCCAGCAGAACATCTATTAGGAAGTATTCTAAGGAGATAAAGCAACTGCTTACAATGCTTGGAGTGTGACATTTACATTGAGTTTGAGCTAGATTTTATCGAGTATCGAATGAAAAAAAGGTAAGTTCAATCAATGTCGTCCACCCACAGTGGTGGAAAAACCTGTCCAAACTAAATTTTCATCTCCATGAGGTCAGAGGCTGTGACTGTTTTTTGCCAACTACTTATATCCCTGAAGCTCAGTGCCAAGCCTGACACTTAGTGGGCACTGAAAAAATATTTACTAAATGAATGAATACATGAGTGAAGGTTGCTGTGTCCACCAGGTTTCCAACAGGCTACCTATGACACAGTTGAACTAGGATAATTTGAGGAGGGTTTATTTATCAAAAATCTAATTAAAAGGGGAAGTGAAAGGACAGGGCAGAAACCCAAGCTAAAGAGATGGTGGGAAGTAAAATTACCAAAACTCAGAAAGAAAGAGTGGGTCAGCCGGCACAGAGCAGTGACCTTCTTCCTGCATCCTCCCAGAATTCCCATTTGCTAAACCTGACTTGAGGGACCAGGATCTCTGTTGACTTCGTTCAGGCAGGTTAGCCTCAAGGGGGTGTGACCAGCGGAGAGGAGGGTGGAGTGTGGGTCCTGAAGAGCAAACAGAGACACTGCATTGTTGTCTTAACGGAAGGACTGCACTGCCCTCCTGAACAGATATCCGATTAACAACACAAGTGCAGTGTGCACGCTCACACACTCACGTGCGTGTGCACACCCACACATTGCACAGAGCCTTCTTTTAATTACTGTGGTTTGATTGCTGTTTTAAAAGAAACATGGAGGGCTTCCCTGGTGGCCCAGTGGTTGAGAGTCCGCCTGCCGATGCAGGGGACACGGATTCGTGCCCTGGTCCGGGAAGATCCCACATGCCGCGGAGCGGCTGGGCCCGTGAGCCATGGCCGCTGAGCCTGCACGTCCGGAGCCTGTGCTCCGCAACGGGAGAGGCCACAACAGTGAGAGGCCCGCGTACAGCAAAGAAATAAAAAATGAAAGAAACGTGGAAACAATTTACCTTATTTTGAAATTAGAACAGGAAACACAATCTTATTCATTTATTTTTAAACTATAGGTCCATTTTACATTGTCCTCAGTGAAGAAACAAGAAAGGAGATAGACAAAGGGAACGGGAGAGAAAAAAATAGAAAAGGCAGAGAGACAAACTAAGAAACAGATCAAGAAAGATGGTAAAGGAGACTCATGGATCAGGGGACCTCGAGGAAAGAACAGTGTGGGCCTAAGGAGAGATGGTCAGGGCGGGGGAGTGAGCCAGGGAAAGAGGTGGGGGCGGGGGAGACGGGGAGGGGCCATAAGACATAGCCTTGGACCCAGGAAATAAATGGGTCAGTTGTTAGGAGATGTGCACAAGTGTAGGACTGCAGGCAAAGCTGGAGCCTTTTTTGTTTTTGCGGTACATGGGCCCTCTCACTATTGTGGCCTCAGCCGCTCCGAGGCATGTGGGATCTTCCCGGACCGGGGCACGAACCCGCATTCCCTGCGTCGGCAGGTGGACTCTCAACCACTGAGCCACCAGGGAAGCCCAAAGCTGTAGCCTTTTAAACTTGAAAAGATGTTGGGGAAAAGTGCTTTGTAAAATTTATGTATTAGTTTCTGGAAAAAAAATATCCTTGAGATTTTGACTTAAGTAGTTAAGTTGAAGTAATTCATTCAATTTGGAAGTGAAACAAAACGTACTTCCATGGGATGAAAATAATTCTTACATAATTTTTTTCCCTTTTAACTCAAGTAACTTGGAAGTAACTTTGCCAGGAAAAAATAGAAGAGCAATATTACCCACAAATTGTTTTTCTCCTTCCTTTCTTACCCGTTACTTCCTGTTTCACTATATTGCCTTACTGGCCACGTGTGTGTATCTGTATCTATCTAATCTCTCATACAGGCATTAGTTTCTTTATACCTATATAAATATAGATACATATATATGTTTTTATTTGTTCTAATAAATACCATATAAGTGTGAATAATTTTAACTCCTCAGATGACTTTTCCACCTGCAATGCCCCATCCTGCACATTTGACAACTCTGTAGCCTGAGACTCAGAACTGGAAATAAACATCACAGTGATACAGCTAATTAATGGTAAACCCAGGACCCAGGGCTCCTCACCTTCCTGCTTTTTCCTCTAGGGCGCAAACTGCCTCCCTAGCTAAAGATTTTAGCTGGAGGTCAATTTGCCAATAAATGCCTTTTCATTCCATTTTACTTACTTTTCTTTGAAAACATACATAACCCTTCAATTATTTTCTGAATGTTAGAAACCTATTGAAAGATGTATCATTTCAACATGATAACCTATGTTTATAGATTTTTTTTTCATTTATTTCTGAGAACAAATTTAATATGAACTATTTAACTCATCCTGTCACAATTAAGTGTCAACCCTGTTTTTACTTTCAGCCTATTGCTGAAACTAAGAAATGCCCACTGATTTGCTAAAATCAAGAACATAGTGTTCTTTGGGCATTAATAACAGTGACTGGGATAAAAGGATGAGCATCTCAAAGCCCCTATAATGTAGAGTTACATAAAACTAACTCAGAGGACAGGATTAAAGGTAACAGTTCAGTTAAAAATAGACCTAAAAGTTATTGGTATAGTCACTCACTCTTAAGGCTGGGAGTATGCGAATATCCCTCTCATTGTTAACTAAAATAAATAAATGTTTCCATGCTATCAATACTACTTTAAGAAATGAGGCTCATGACAATCATAGTGCAATTTAAAGGAGGATTAAAATAATGGGGGAGAATTCTAACTGTTGAGTTCCCAAAACATAGAGCCAGAACCATTCTTTAAAGGGCAAAGATAGTTCAAAGCTTCAACCCTCCAGAGATCATGAACTTTAATGTTGTATTTCAAACTGTTAAAGGACATGTGAAGGAAGGGATCCAAAATTCAATGTCTACTGCATTTTCAGAGCTGTGAATTCCTCCACCTTCTAGAACCCTACTCAGGAGTAAATGCTGCCCTAATTACCTAGGGAAATCTAGTCAGAAAGCATTCATCAAGTTAGTATAGGTTGCCTCCAGAACACTTAAGATTGCTGGCTGGGAATGCACTTGGATGCACTTACTGGGTTGAAACCCTCCTTTTTTAAGTTCTGAGTGGACACTGTAACTTCAGTATTCCTCCAAAGCTATTTGGAATCTCTGAGAACCTCAACAGAACTGAGAAAGGTCCTCCCGCCCGGAGCTATGATAGGTCTAATTTAGTTTCTCAAGGTCTCCAGTAGGACTCCGCCAAGATGCTGCTTGAACTTGTGCGGTGTTTCCTCTGACTGGGCTGGCTTCTCACACCTGATTTGCTCCTGGAGGATTAAACCAAAATACTGTGGGGAAGAGCGCCCTCTCCTGCCTTACAGTAGGAAATGCACTGCGTCGGATTGCCAGGGTGGATCCATTTACCGCGTCCCGCTGCCAAACTGTTGAATTTGATCGCATGAGGTTTGCGTCTTAGTTTGGCTAGATCTTTTTTATATTTATAGTCCTTGATTTGGAAATCCAAGTTTTATGTATAAACAAATGCATAATTAAAACATCCACTATATAAACAAAATGTATAATTTGCACACTGGCTACAGATTTTCTTCAGAAAAACAACAATTATTTCATATGAGGTTTTGGAATTAATAGAAATCTGTTCAGTTGTGACTTATGTGCAATTCCAATCTGAGATTGTTACAGAGGAGATTGTGACAGTTAATCAACATGCAAATGACATGTTTATGGATGAGTTAAAATGAATTCTGACAGATGTACTAGTGCCAAATATTAAAATTTAAAGCCTTAATCTTGTAGTGAAAATGACACAAACCACAGAAAGATCTGCTTACCTGTAGACATACTGAAGATGAAGAGAGTTTAATTAATATGTGTCAGATAATTTTTCATTTATTGATAATAGGTGAAATATACAGTATAAATACTCAAAATGCTGGAAGTAAGAAAACACTCTAGTATTCAAAAACCTCACTTGCCACTTCCGTCACAATTCATTGTTATAAGATTCACTCCAGTAAATAGAGGTTTTGGGCTTGTCTGCAGAATTAAAGTGACTATATTTAAGTGATCATTCTGTGACAGAATTATTTTTTTCATTTCATAAATATTTGAAAATGTACTACTGTTTCTGAATCTTAATCATGAAAGTTCAACTTTCATTAGGAACATTACAAGATTCTGAATAAAAGAAAGGAATTGTTCTGGGAAAGTATGAGATTAAAAGATAAACACAAAAGTAATTAATGTTCACTAGTGTCACTCATCTGTTCTTTATTTAATTCTCATCACTTGTGGAAGATCCTCAAATTAATATGAATTAACACTGAGTACTCTATAAATATTAGCTGCTATTATGTACTAGGCACTGGCTCATTTTTTACTTTTTTTTTTTTTTTTGCGGTACGCGGGCCTCTCACTGTTGTGGCCTCTCCCGTTGCAGAGCACAGGCTCCGGACGTGCAGGCTCAGCGGCCATGGCTCACGGGCCCAGCCGCTTCGCGGCATGTGGGATCTTCCCGGACCGGGGCACGAACCCGCGTTCCCTGCATCGGCAGGCAGACTCTCAACCACTGCGCCACCAGGGAAGCCCACTATTCCATATTAAAGTGCACTAATGAAGGGCTTATTTCTTTCTTTTCCTTCCTTTTTGGTTAAATTATCCATTGGTCATTTTAATGGCAATGTCCATAGCGGGAGTTAGACGTGTGGAAATGCTGCCATCGTAAATCTAAGTCTCTTTTGAGAGGACCATCCTCATACATTTTTAATGAAGTAAACTTTAAACCCTTCAAAACTAACAAATGTCTGTGGGAAATCATCCAAGTAATTACATTTTTGCATATTTGCAAACTTAGAGTATATCTGAAAATACTTTTAAGTACATTGTACAAATGAGAGAATCAGATTGTAAATGTTTTGTTTTCAAATAAATGGATCGAATGTTTTTGTCTGACATGTAATTATGTATCACAGACTAAAATCTTATGGGGCCTGCCTATTTAGGGATCCAAACATAGTGGGTCCTCAATATCTGTTTTTGCAGAGTCTATGAAAGAGTAGGAAAAATTTTTTTTCCTTTATTTATTCAAATTACATATTATTTAAAAGATTCTTTTTAAAAAATCAGTTTAAAGAATTTTAAGAAGGAATTCAAATCCTATAAAAAAGAAAAAATTCTAAGCAAATATTATTTTTGAAAGTTTGTTTCACTGCCCATCGGAAGGTTACTGTTCACTTCCTATCCATTTTGTTCCAGGCTACTAAGAAAAAAACACTTAAATTCCCTGTGGATGGATAATCAGTAAGTTCCCCCAAAGGCTGGGAATCATGTTGTTTGGAGACATGCATAAACATTGTCACAACTAATCCAAAAGCCACGGACACACACTTACTGACTACAATTCCTTTCCTTCCTCAGCATTTCCATTTCTCATCTTTCCTCTGAATTCTTTTCCTCTTTTAATTTTCTGTTCCTCTACCTCTATATGTTTTTTGGTTTATCAGTTTTTTTCTTCAGGCAGTCTCTTAGTTTTTCCAGCATCTTCACTGTGTGTGTTTCTCCTAGTCTTCTTTCCTTTTGTATTATCTGACATTTATCCTTTTGTTCTCTTTTTGCTCATGATATTACCTGCCATTTCTATCTTTTTAAAATGTTATTGAAATACAGTTGACATACAATATTATGTTAGTTTCAAGCGTACTACACAGTGATTTGACATTTGCATGCATTATGAAATGATCACCACGATAAGTCTAATAACCATCTGCCCCTATACAAAGTTATAATATTATTGACCATATTCCTTCTGCTGGATACTCCATCCCCATGGCTTAATTATTTTATAACTGGAGGTTTATACCTCTAAAGGTATAAACCCTTCCCCTTCCCCTCTTTTGCTCCTTCCCAGCCACCTCTCCTCTGGCAACCACCCTTTTATTTTCTGTATCCATGAGTCTGTTTTCCTTTTAGTTTGTTTGTTTTGTGTTTTAGATTCCACGTATAAGTGATATCATACAGTACTTGTCTTTCTCTGTCCTATTTATTTCACTTAGTATAATACCTTCTAGATCCATCTATGTTTTCACAAATGGCAAGACTTCGCATATTTTTAGTGACTGAGTAATATTCCATTGTGTGTGTGTGTGACATACACACACACACACACACACCGCATCTTCTTTGTTCATTCATCTATCAACGGACACTTAGGTTGCTTCCACATCTTGGCTCTTGTAAATAAAGCTGCAGTGAACAAAGGGGTGCAGATATCTTTTGTGAAAAGGTGAAACTGCTGGATCGTATGGCAGTTCTAGTTCTAAGTTTTTTGAGGAGACTCTGTATTGTTTTCCATAGTGACTGCACCAATTTACATTCCCACTAACAGTGCAGGAATGCCCCTTTTCTCCATATTCTCGCCAACACTTGTTTGTTGTCTGTTTTGATAATAGCCATTCTGATAGGTATGAGATGACATATCACTGTGGTTTTGATTTGCATTTCCCTGATGATCAGTGTTGAGCATCTTTTCATGTGTCTGTTCGCCATTTCTATCTTCTTTCCTTATCGTTCATACTACCCATTTTCTCCTTCATAACCACAACCACTCCCTTTATCTCTTTTTTCCCACAAAGATGAAGCAGTACTATCATTTTACTTTACGTCCCATGTTAAGTTTAATTTTCACTCTAGTTTCTTCTGCTTTTATAGCACTTTTTCCTTTCCAAGGAATAAACATTAAATTCAAAGATAAGATTCAAATTTATTATTTACTTTCATATTAATTATGATTAACATATTTTCTCCTGTTTAATAAAAGAAGGATATTTTACTGAATCATATAAAATGCACTCAATTTAGATCTCTGTCTAGATCAGATCTCTCAATCACTTGTTGATGAGAGGCAATTTTTTCTCCATGATAATATAAAATGCACTCTTTCTGTGAGGCACATTTCATGTTTCCTTGACACAAGCCAGCCTTTTCTTTTTTTTTTTTTTAATTTTATATTGGAGTATAGTTGAATTACAAGGCTGTGAGGCCAGCCTTTTCTTACCACCATTGTCTTAGTCCCTGATCATACCTCCACACTCATCAAAGACTAGATTTCTGCCTTATCCTGAGTGCATTGGGTAGCTATGCCACACCCCGCTCATATCACTCCCAGTAGTGTTTACCATCCACCTCTGAGGAGGTCCTCGTATGTTTTCTCTCTCAGAAGTTGACTTCCTGCTGCTCAACGGTGAACTCAAAGGCTTTCAAGTTAGGTACCCTGAATGGTCCTCCTACTGAAACAACAGAAATACTAGACACAACATCAAAAACTCTTTTAAAAAGCCTAGCAGATCTGGCCCCAAATTGAGGAATAGAGAGTCCAAATCTGAAGTGAAAGCAAGAACGGTGGGAGGTAAGTGACAAAATTAGTTTTGTTATCAGTGGTTTCTGACAACCCCATGGCAGGACGGGGGTATAAGCAGGCAGGAGGTAAAGGCTAAAGTCTGAAAACAGCTTGGACCCCAGCACACGCAACCCTCAGAGTAAAGGTGGATGAGAATTAAATCCTCTCTTTAGAAGAGAATAACAAGGAAGTTTGTCTGTCTAGAACCTGATGCCTCTGAGGATTTATAATCATTAGTAAGCCTTCACCTGAGCTTCAGCCCCAATCATCACCACTTTGATTGTCTGAAGAAAGTTTGAGTGGAAATTTTAATCGAAAGTAGTCCTGGCTTTAATTTTTAGAAAAGAGAACTTTAAGAAACTGAAAACACAAACATTAAAGTTAGGAAACCCAGTGAAAAGATTATACGGCAGATTTGCATAGCTGAAGAGAGAATGATCAAGTCTGCAGGGAAAAGAAATCCAGAAAGTGAAAGCAAGAGTAGGTAGAGGGTAAGACGAAAAGGAATATGCAGCCATTCAGATTCCAAAAAGGATATCAGAGATATTTGAAGAGATGATGGCTAAAGATTTTACAGAACTGCTAAAGGACATTAATATTTAGATTCAAAACTCATTGAATCCCAAGCAGAAAATGCTAAGTAAATTCACACCTCAAAACATTATAATCACATTGCAGAAACCCCTAAAGGCAAAGACAAGACAATAAGACACACTTTTTGCTCTCAGTGATCTCACAGTCTGGACACATGTAAAAGGCTCTGCTTTCCCTATTTTACAGCAGTTACTGTTGGAATAAGAGGCCCTCATGACGATCGCTTCTATAAATACTATTTTTCCCTTCTAACCCACTTTCATTTCTCCCATACCCCATCAACAGGAAGAGTGACTTCTGCAGACATGATTTCATTCTGGCTCCAGTGAAGTCCTGAGAGTCCAGAATCTCAAACACAGCAACTGATCTAGAACCACGTAGAGAATGACCATCTCTCCTCTCAGTACTGCTCTTCGTGACTCTCTAACTCCTCACACGCTCAACCTTTAGAGCTTATCTGTTTATCTATATCTCTATCTCTATGTCTATAAGTACAATACTGATTTTGTACACTTAGCTGACCTCTCAGACAATGACTCATTTTTTTTCTCTCCTGGACCCAAAGGATCATCATTTCTATGAGCCAAACACTAAACACAAAAACTGTACAGGTAGAATGACCATCACCTCCCCTACACACACACACACACACACACACACACACACACACACACACACACACACGACACCTGCTTGCACACATTTCCAAGGAGCTGTAAATGTTAGAAAAGGGGAAGCTATTAGAGTAGGACACCAGGAGATCTGGGACTCGAAGGGATGAGACAGTTGTGAGAGAGCAGAGGCTAGCTGGGGTTGAAGTGTCAAGATGTAACTAGGAAATAGCAGCTACTGCACTCATCAACTTCTGTCCACGAGATCTGGCACGCAAGGGAAGAATGTTACTGAAGGCAAGTTTTTTCTGCTTGTTTCTCCTGAGAAATACAGGCTGGCTCACTTACCATGATGTCATCTGGTCTATGCTAGCCTCTACGCCTCCTTCCCTCTGTCACCTCCTAACTTCCTGGTAACTCCCTCTCATTCACTGAAGCGTTTATGCCTGATTCATGATTTTCATCACAGCCTCAATTTTCACTTAAAAAGAATTTCTTTTTTAGTGTGGGAATCTCATCCAGTGCCGTGCCTACTGCCTCTCCAGTGATCTTCACATCCCTCACCTTCAGTCACACGCTCCCAATGCCACATCCTGGGCTTTATCATGACCTGACAATTCTCCACCTCTGAAATCTTAACCTCAAAGTCCTACCCTGTGTACAAACTGTTTCTCTTCCAGCTCTCTCACTGTGTTACTTCCCTTAACACTGTTTTACTTCACAGTGATTTCAGTTCTACTGAAACCACTTCTACGAACTCCTATTGATATCCACGTCATTGATAACTCAGTTTAGATTCCAGGGACCCTTGTCTTATATTGCAAGTCCTGCAATTCTGCCACTTAAATTTTCAGGAATCTGTACTCTTCTATCCCCTTGTCGTCACCCTAGTTCAAGTTACCATTACCTCTCATGTGGATTACCTAACAATATCCACACTGACCTTCCTGACCCCGGTCCTTCCAAATTTACTTCCAGTCCATTCTCTGTACTGCAGCCAGAGTGATCTTTCTACAGTACAAGTCTGACCATGCCATTCTGCCCTTAAAACACTGTAATCACTCTGGTCATTACAACAAGTTCCTGATATCACTTAAACATTTCCCATGATCTGGCATCTACTCTCTCTCTCTCTCTCTCTCTCTCTCTCTCTCACTAATTAACCTTCTTGCTTTACCTAACCTCTTATTTCAGATAGCCTGAGTTTTTGGGGGGTTACTAAATTTTCTATGCTCTCTCTACCTCTAGGGTTTACACATACTGGCTCCCCTTCCTGGAACATTCTTCTGTACTCCTCCTCTTTCCCCATTAATCTTAATCATTCTTTAAGTCTCAACTTAAAGATGACATCTCTCAGGAAGTTTTCTCTGACATCCCAAGTCTGAATTACGTACACTTTCCTATGTGCTTGTACTTCCCTATCACGGTACTTAACACAGTATCTCATAACTGTCTCTAATTGTGGGCATCCCTGATTGGACTGAGAGATGTGAGGTTGGAGACAGTATCCCAACTGCCTAGCACAGAGTCTGAAACACATTAGCTACTCAATAAATACTGAGTGGTGGGACAAAATCCCAACTCAGAGAGTCAGATGTAGAAAAATTAAATTAAGTAGACATAACCCTAAATCAGGATATTAAATTAAGAACCTAGAGGATTCCTAAGAGATTATATACCTGGACATATGGAAACGTATCTGCCATCCTAGAAGGCTACTGGAAAAAAAAATCAGTATTTCCAAAATGATTATAAAATTTTCTTTGTATTACATTAAATAAGCATTTATGATCCAAAAATTCCACTTTTTAAAAAATCCAGGTTGAGATTTGTACATGCAATCTCCACACTTAGCCCATGCACATTACCACTATAAATTATTTTCCTGATTTTAAATCAGCATATTTTCTGAAAAGTTTCCTTTTTTGCCTCAATGTGATGGAAAGTGACATCTCGAGGCACAAGAAACAGGCATATATTCAACCCCTCATGATTTGCCTTATTACACACTGCTGACCCCACTGGACCAGCATTTCTGACAGATTGTCATCTTCCACACAGCTTTGACTTTATATAAATACGGAAAGTGCAACAGACTTGTGTCCTTAAAACCTCAAGGCCAAACTTGCTCAGGCCACAAATGTGTGAGTCGACAGAGAATATTGATATACCCCCGCAGGTCTCCCTTTCCTGTAAAAATGGAAGTGTCAGATTATGATAATTCTGTCTCCATCAAATGCCTATAAAAGGCAGACAAGTTGAGGGGAGATAAAAGTTAGCAAGAGGTATGTAAGAATAAAAGAGGAAATAGCAAGCTGTTAAACTCTCCAAGGCTTTCATAACTGCTGTCATTTTGATAACATAGTTGTTGCAGACCATTAGGCCATAGCCAGCTTCTTCCAGCTGACAAGTCTGAGGTTCCTGATGCTCTTACAATTGAGTGATGTGTCTGTAGGAAGGAGCAAATAGCCTTGTGAGAGGCTTTGTGCTTTCATAACCACGGGAAAGGTGGTAAGGTCTATCTACACCAGTAGTCTCGATCATGGATGAACAACATAATTAGCGGGGGCGGGGGGGGATGGGCAGGGGTTGTTATCAAATATAAATTCCTGAATCCCACTCTCAATATTCTAATCCACCAGATCTATTCTTTTTCATTTTATTTGTATTTTTTCTTATGTTTTATTAAATTTTTTTTTGTTCGTTTTGTTTGTTTTTTTTTTGCGGTACGTGGGCCTCTCACTGTTGTGGCCTCTCCTGTTGCGGAGCACAGGCTCCGGACGCGCAGGCTCATTGGCCATGGTTCACGGGCCCAGCCGCTCCGCGGCATGTGGGATCTTCCCAGACCGGGCACGAACCCGTGTCACCTGCATCAGCAGGCGGACTCTCAACCACTGCACTACCAGGGAAGCCCTATTAAAGTTTTATATAGAATAAAAAGCATGATCTCTTTCCCTCTTTTGGGTTAGTTAATACTAGATTCCATTTTAATTTTTTTTGGCTTTTAGCTACACCTCTTCGCTGATTTTTTAGAAGTAATTTATATATAATTATCATAAGCATCTTTAATTTATTACCATCTATTTAGAGTTAATATTTTTCCACTCGATCTAAAATGCTAGAGCCTAATAACAGCATGATCCTATCTACCCCATCTTCTGTGCTATTGTTAACATATTTCAAATTTACATACATTATAAACCCTACATTACAACCTTACATATAATATTTGCATTAAAAGGCAATGGTCTTTTTAAAAAGTTAAGAGAAAAAAAAAAGATATTCTTTTACATGTACCTGCTTATTTATTTTTCCTTCTGCTTTCCAATCCTTCCTGAAGATCTGAATTCCCCAGTCATTATTTTCCCTCAACCTGAAGAAAGTCCTCCAGCATTTCTTGTAGTACAAGTCTGCTGGTGGTAAATTACTAACTTTTATTTATTTGCAAATTCTTCGTTTTGCCTTTCTTTTTGAAACATATTCTTTCCGGAGATTGAATTCTGAGAGAATTTTCTTTCAGCACTTTAAAGATTTTGTTCCATTATCTTCTGGCCTTCATTGTTTTTGATGAGAAGTCAGTCATGTTTGAATCACTGCTTCCCTGTATATAAGATTTCACTACACACACACACATGCTCTGGTTGCATTCAAGATGCTCTCATTACTTTTTATTATCCGTCAGATTATGATATGTACACTTATGATTTTCTATGTATTAATCCTACTCGGGATTCTCTGAGATTTTAAACCTGAAATTTATGTTTTTCACTAAATTTGGGAAATTTCAGACATATTTTTAGTATAGATTCTTTCCCATTTTCTTTTTTTCTTGTTAGCTGGGGATTCCAGTATACATACATTTGACAGCCTTTTAAGCAGCTCCAGATTCTGTCCCTTGACAACTCAACCCCGCAATACTTCAGCTCTCTGCTTGAGTTTTTGCTACCCTATACTATGCAAAGTTGGGTGGAAAAGAAGGGCAAATGCGTAAGTTCCCTTATGTCAAGGCATGAATTCTACTTCTGGTCATTCTCCAGTGGCTTCATTTTTCCATTAAGATTTTGTCACTTCTAAGTATGTGAAGTGATGGATGTTAACTAAATTTATTGTGGTAATCATTTCACAGTATCTACATGTATCAAATCATTACGTTGTACACCTTAAACCTATATAATGTTCTAAGTCAATTATATCTTCAAAATGCTGGAAAAATGTTTTTTAATTATTTGTGGATTGATATTGGGATATATTTGAGGGAGTAGGAAGAAATCAAGCAGAAAATATTTGAGGTCAAGGCACCTTGTATATAATGGATGTCTATACCAAATCTTTTCCTGATAATCAGGCTTCAGCAGGGCTATCCCATGCCCCTGTTGTTAATATTGCCAATGTAGTAACAATTTCAGTTTCTTTGCGATTTATAAAATTATTCTTGTATAGCAGTGCAACTGCCGTGATTCACTGACTTTTTTCTTTGATCTCCAAATTTTAAGTTGCTAACTCTCAGCATCATTTAACTAGTCTCTATTTTCACTTTAATTAGCTCAATAGCTTCATGTGTCACATGTAAGTAAAATTATGAATAAAAGAACCACTACAAAGAGAATAAATAAATAAATTTCTTCATTATGGAGATCGTTTATACTACCCTATAGTCTAAAAGTATTCCCCATGGCTATTGCTAAAGCAAAGTGGCAATGTAATGCTTTTGCCAAAAATAAGCGATGGAAAAATAGAGCACTTTCCACGTGACTTGGTTTGTTCGACAGGATGCATTATTGAGTCAATGAGACCGTTGTCATTGATTTAAGCCCCAGAGGAGCTCTGACATCACCACTGCATGGCTTCCTTTGGCTGTCCCACAGGATGAGAACAGTGAGAGCAAGGGACTGACAAGAGAAATAGCCTGGGAAGTTCAATGCAAGTCCATCCCTACTTCTGAAAACAACTTGAATTGCCCTCTGTCCCTGCTCTGTCACACGTGCCCTTGTTCCTCTCAGTTCTGCTCTGGATCCTACATTTCCAAGCTTCAGTCACCATCAACAGAGTAGAGGGCAGAAGGAAGGGAGACTCCAAGGTACCCTTTTTCTGTCTTTGGTGGTGGCTACCATGACCTTCAAGGTTCCAGCTCCTTTCAGAAAAGTCCACCAGCTTCAGTCTTCATTCAGAAATTCAAGACCATGGGTTACGATCATACCTCCTACTCGTTTGTCCTTCAGCCTGCAAGTGGTGGGGGCTTTGGATTTACCAAGCTTTGGAGAGCCTCACAGTGCTCTAGGTAGCTTCTCAGCTTCTTCCATCACCTGATAACCCATTTTCTACATTAAATTCCTGATTTTAAATACTGGTAATGGTTTCTCTAGTTTTTTTTTTGGGCTCTAAATAATTGTGCCCTGCTAACAGAGGTGCAGTAACACTTTTTTTAAAAATTTTTATTTGAAGAAAAGAGTTCCTTTTAAAATGTATCCATAAAAACCCATGTAGACATACACACACACCCCCCAAAGAGGAGATAAGATTTTTAAAGACATTCTAACTAAAATGTTGCTTAAGGTCAACATGCTTTGCTCACACTGAATTCTTTAACTAGCTGTATACAGAATGTATACAAGGAAGGAAACTGTAAGACTGCAAGTACTGTATGTGGTAGACGGAATAGACCCAGATCAAAAACAGGAAGATGATCCATAGATTCAAGCAGCTCAAACATAAATTTTAGATTTATGGCCAAATGGATTATCCTAATCATTAAAGGAGATTAAAATTGCAAAAAAGCAGGACAGTTTTCTTGAGATCTGCATGCTGTTTATATTTGAATACAATTCTTACATGTTAAAATAGATATGTGGTTTATAATTAATTAAATACAAAGAATTTCCAGGGGCAAACTATAGCATTTTAAGTGAATCAGTGAAGAGATACCAATGTTTAATTGCACAAACACAATCTTGGAGGAGACTGGAACTGCTGTTATGTAACATGGTCATCTTTTCCTAAAAGATGTCGTGTTTTGTTTGCCTAAATGGATTATGAAATTGTATATTATTAACATTTGTTTCTTTGTAGAGTCAATCACACTATGCCTCCTGCATAGAAGATGCTAAAAGATACAATATTACTACCTGATTCAATACATGAACTGATGTGGCCTGCCAGATATATGTTCCATAAATGTTCACCTAAAATTGCCAACAGAAACATTGCAGACAGTTCAGAATTGCAGTAAAACTATGTAAGTGCTTTCAATAGCTTTCAAGTTAACCTAAATCCCAAACTTCATGTTACGAATGGGAAGAGAAAAAACAAATAGTCTCCTAGACCCTCTCAAGCTTACTGATAAGAAATGATACAGACAAGAAAGCCTCATCTTTACTTATCTATATTTTTAACAAACGTGTAGCCTTGGTCAAAATATTAACTAAGAAGCACAGCATTTTAAAAATTTCTAATTATACAAGTAAAGTCAACATTGCATTGGAGAAAGTCTAACACATCTTAAAAATCTCTTCCCATTTTCCCATTTTATTTATTTATTTATTTTTAAGTGGCCATACAGAACTTGAAAGTAGTCATATCAAGAACTGTTTTAGGAAGAGAGCAGAATTCATTACATGGAAAAGTCACACAGCCTTATTTGAAGAGCCTCTCTTGGATCTTCAAAACCAGTGCATGAAAACTTGGCAGGACTTATATACACGGCCAAATGTAAAATAGATAGCTAGTGGGAAGCAGCCACATAGCACAGGGAGATCAGCTCAGTGCTTTGTGTCCACCTAGAGGGGTGGGAGAGGGAGGGTGGGAGGGAGACGCAGGAGGGAGGAGATATGGGAACATATGTATATGTATAGCTGATGCGCTTTGTTACACAGCAGAAACTAACACACCATTGTAAAACAATTATACTCCAATAAAGATGTTAAAAAAATAAAAGGAGGTGAAGAACTCAGAGCCCTGGCCCTCCTGGCTCACACTAACCCCATGGAGGCATCCTGAGTCTCTGGCCTGCTTCACGCCACCCTCAGGAGCAGCTGTAACATATTTATTTATCTTTAAGTACCCATCCTAAGCTGCAATGCAGAATGCATACAAAGGAAGGAGAGGGACTACAATTTTCTATAGAGACCTCCACTACCTTAATAATATGCATATCAAGGTACTACGGCTCTAAACACACACCACACTCCCCCTTTACCTCCCCCATAAACCCTTCACATTCTCCTAAGTATTATTACTCAAAAGTCTTGGACAAAGAGAAGCCAGAACATATTACAAGCCATTTTTGCTTCCTGCTCAGTCAATGTTTCTGAAGAAATGAAATGCAGAACTGATACCTACTTAAATTGTGGATGGGGGAGGGAAAAGATAAAGGAAAAACATAGAAAAAACAAATGATAATCTCAAAACATTATCTGCTCTCACTGATATTTAAGAAAACTCATGATTTGGGAATAATTAAACTTTGTTCCACCAGTTTGCTGAGTTGTTGTGATTAGTTCTGATATTTAGTTTCTCAGGACTTGGATTTGCTAACGTCATAAAGATTTTTGCAAATATTTAAATGTTGTATTTTCTTTTCCTATATTTATACTAGTGGTTCTGCTTCGTAAGTTAATACATTGGCCATGATCTCCAGCACTTTAAGAAGCTATAGTATCATTATGCATACTTTTACTTTTCCTAAATATAACAGAAGTGCTTCCTATAATTCTCTATTATTTTTGATGTTGACTATGTTTATGAAAAAGATATTCATTGTCATAAGAGACCAACAGAAAAGAATGGAAAGTTCAGTTATAGACAAAATACACAGGGTCTTGTTTTTTGTTTCTGTTTTTTTCACATGCTAGAGGTAACATTCTAATAAGCTGAGGAATTTGTAGTTTACCTCATGTCTTACACCAAAATAAATCCTAGGTTGATTTAAAAAGAAATAATTAGACTATAAAATTACTTGAATAAAATTATGGAATAAATATGTTGTTCTTACAGGCCTAAAAATTTTCTACGTATTATATAAACCAGAAAGAATAAGTGATTTTTAATAAATTTAACTTCATAATACATTATTTTGCATGACAAAATAAATAAAATAAAACCCCTAAGCAAAGTGACAAATGACAAATAGGAAACATGGATGAAGTTCAGCGCTATTTTTAAAAATAGAAATGTCCTGATAGAAAAGTAGGCACAATATATGACAAATGCATTTGAAAAGAATTTCAGCCTCACCATAAATCAAATACAAGTTAAAATGAACTTCTTTTAGGTCTTGAAAATTATAAAGTTGTCAAATTTTGTAATATGACTGACATTGTTTGAATTCTAGTATGGCCACTTACTAGCTATGCAAAGTTGTTTAACATTTCTCTGCTTCAGTTTCTCTATCTGATGAAACCATTCCAGTCACACAGGGATCCATCCATCCTGTATGCCAGTATGTCATCTGTAATAAAGTGTTACTTTCCTTATGGCTGTCCTGTGAATTAAATTAACATATGTAAATACTTAGCACTGCGCCTGGCACAGTATAAGCATTCAATTAATGGCAGATAACTGAAAAGTCTAAAAGTGTAAACTGATTAGGAATGGGTGGATGCAGCTTCAAATAACAGAAAACAAAGAGAAGTTTAAGCAAACAGGGATTCATCTTTCACACAGAACAGTTAAGTCTTGAGATGGGAAGTTAGTTCAGCTTCTCAGAGATGCTATGCGGGGACTTTGGCTCTTTTTTAACGTCATACCCCACCGTCTTCAGTGGCAAGGCTTATGTACTCATACTTACTGCCACCTGATTGTAAAGTGATGCTGTGTATCTGGGTCTGCATTCCAGACAGGAGAAGAAGGAACAAAAGGCATAAAGGTGAGAATGCGGCGCCAGATCAATGTACCTCTTTTTATCAGGAAAGCAAACCCCTCACATAACAAACTTCTACTTATATAGCTCTGACACACAAATGTATTACATGGTCATCACTAGCTGAAATGGATGGGTATTGGTTCAGCCAGCCAGTAGTGTTTGCCATAAACAGTACTGATGGAAAAAAAAACACAAAAAACATTAACAAAGACATTTAGCAGTGGCTTTAACCTTTACACTCCTATTGAAAGTCTTCATTGCTTTGTAACAATAAAACTAATTATTAAAAAAATAAAAGAATTCTGATACTTACATTTCTCTCTCCACTCCTCTATAACTCTCTACCCCAACACATATCCCTAAAGAAGAAAAAGGACGAGGAAGATATAGGATTACTAGTATCTGACATTTCAAAATCATTTTGGCACCTGAAAACATCCATAAATTTCAGTCTCTATTGCCTGTAGAGTATTAGTGACATTTTTTGTATTTGTGAGGTAATAAGAAGAGTTGAGACCACTCCCTTGTATCATATGCATGCATCTTTCTCTCTTTTGTAATAAATATGAGAAAACAAGACAAAAAATTGCACATGTTTCAACTGATTTCTTTATTAATGTTTCCCTCTGTTACAGATACCCACTTCAAGTACAAAGACCTGAGGACTTTCACACCTAAACAATGAATAAGTATTGGAAAAGATGATACAATGCAGTTTCTTACACAGAATTTTAACCTGATTCATTTTAATCACATAATCTCTCATTTCTAAGAAAAGGTAATCAAAGAAGAGAATGTATAATGGAAATAATCAGAGCTCCAAAATAAATATATTAAGGGAGTGAAGAGAAGTCTCACCAATTGTTAAGTATAGTGAGAAATATATAAAGAGTAATTATTTGATGTGGCAGAGGTTTTAGCTAACACTATAGTGGTAATCATTTTGCAATATATAAGTGTATCAAATCAACACATGGTATGCCTTAAACTTACACAATGTTATATGTCAATTACATCTTAATAAAACTAGATTTAAAAAAGAATGATTGAAGAGCCTATGGACAACTATCAAACTGTATTAGGCTATCTCTGTCTCTGCTTATTTGAAATAAAATCTATTTCAAACAAACCAATTTTCTCAACAAAATTTTTTCCTTATATAATGGTACACATCTATGAAATATTTATTTTGCTGTTTTGTACTGGTATTTAGGACAAAATTGTGAATAATCTTTGTTATTTTGATTTAAATTATGGAGAAAATTTAAAAGCCAAATGTATTTGCATTTGAGATCAGAAAATGAAGATTTCTAAGATCTTGAGTTTTCTGCTGACTTTAATAAAAATGCTTTGCAATAATTTTATAAAAGGCAAATACCCTGGTAAACTTCACAAAAGCTTCTTCTTTAGTTCTTATAAAAGTTCACTACAGAAGACAGGTAGTACTTCAGAAGATGGCAAATATATTTATACCTGAACTTGAAAAAAAAATGTAGTCCAAGGACGCAGTTGTTCGTGGTAGATCACATGCTAAATTAATCCCAAAACCACTAAGACATTTGAGTCTAGCTGATTTTTCTCAGTTACAAGAACATTCCTGGCTCACTGGATATTTCCATTCTTGTTCAGAATCTCACGTATACAGAGTTATTCAATTTGTTCTTGATAATCACAGTGGATTATGTATTATTATTGTTACATGGCAGATTCATGCATATATGTTAAATGAATGGACAAAAGACTCACCTAGGGCTTCCCTGGTGGCGCAGTGGTTGAGTGTCCGCCTGCCGATGCAGGGGACACGGATTCGTGCCCTGGTCCGGGAAGATCCCACATGCCGCAGAGCGGCTAGGCCCGTGAGCCATGGCCGCTGAGCCTGCGCGTCCAGAGCCTGTACTCCGCAACGGGAGAGGCCACAACAGTGAGAGGCCCGCGTACTGCAAAAAAAGAACCAAAAAGTGTGAGATCAAACGTTTCTAAACCCATCTAAATTCATTCATGATTTTTAACTTTTAGACAGATATTGGCTTTCCCATAGACACAATTTTTTTAGCTTATTTGTTCTATCAGGATAAGACAGGACAAGAACAAGGACAGTTTGGTTTGGATTTAATGCAAGATTGATCTCATAGAACTTCTGATATTTTTACTCATATTTGAGACCAAAAGATCTTTAAAGAGATGTGGATAGTGGCTACAAAGAAAAACCAGTCAGTATTCTGACATTCTGCCTCACATTCAAGACTTGAATGTTATGTTTCTGATACAAAGTCAACATTTTAAGCTGTTGAAGTTGAAAGCACGTATTTGTAATATGTGCAATAAGTTTCTTTAGCATTCACAATCCCCAAATTCATCCCCTTCTCCTTTTGGAAAGCAGTTGCAAATGAATTTCTGATGGAGGAATAATCAAATCCAAAGGACACAAACCATATTTGCTCAAAGTGGGTGAAATAGAAAATTTTGAGTACTGCAGAAAAGATCTATCAAATGGATTATTTTCTGCCTATCAAATTCAAAATCACTCAAGTGAAGACAATGAAATGTATTAATTACCTTAATTTTATGAATAAGGCTTAAATGGTCTACTGCCAGCAGAAGTGTGAATTTCCTTGGTTATTTAAAGTTTACTGTTATTTTCTCTGTTGCATGATTTTGGTATCTATTTAATGGTGTAGCAAAATTTAATCATTGAAATCATGGCCTAATTCACAACTTAAAAAGCTCCTGTCAAATCTTTTAATATTAATTTGAACATATGTTCATCTACAAAGTCCTAACAAAAATTAACCTTCTCATCAAGGACAAAAGAAATAATGAACATGGCTTAATGTGAAGCTTATGCAAAATGTAGAAGACTTATTTTACATGATGTTAACTTAAAATCAGCAAGGCTTTTTTTGAATTATGCATTACATCTAGAAACCTAGTGGAATCAAAAAAGTTTTTCTAATAATAATTATAAATTGATAAACTAGTGAGACCATTAAATGAGATTTTTTATCATAATTAAAAATGACAGACCATATGTGGTGTTCTACTTTATTGAGATGTTAAATTAAGTGATTTTATACAAATTTTGAATAGCCAAAGCATTAATAATATAGTATTGTTCTTCCTTTTTTGTATCAATTCTCCCTGGAGACATATGACAATTTTTAAAGAAAGCCTCTCTTAGTTGCAAAATGAAAATACCAGAAAATTGTATGATCTTTCTTCTTTTTTCTGGCTGCGTTGGGTCTTTGTTGCTGTACTCGGGCTTTCTCTAGTTGCGACAAGTGGGGGCTACTTTTTGTTGCAGTGTGCGGACTTCTCATTGCATTGGCTTCTCTTGTTGCAGAGCATGGGCTCTAGGTGCGCGGGCTTTAGTAGTTGTGGCACGTGGTCTCAGTAGCTGTGGCACGCAGGCTCTAGAGCACAGGCTTCAGTAGTTGTGGCACGTGGGCTCAGCAGTGGTGGCTCGCAGGCTCTAGAGTGCAGGCTCAGTAGTTGTGGCACACGGGCTTAGTTGCTCCACGGCATGTGGGATCTTCCCAGACCAGGGCTCGAACCCGTGTCCCCTGCATTTGCAGGCGGATTCTTAACAACTGCGCCACCAGGGAAGTCCAGTATGCTCTTTTTTTTTTATTAGTTTTCCTTCTTATTCTAGAGAGTAGCAACATGTGAAGACTATTATAACTGCTATGATGTAATGAGACTGCTTTCTTTCTGCTGGAATTTCTCCTCATCTAAGCATAAAATGATTAAAGTTACAAAAATGAGTTTATGCTTTAGTCCAAATATGAGTCAATACATGATCTTCATGGGATTCTGAAAAGTGTAGACAGGTTCAAAAAAAATCCCAAACTGTTAGCATTCTGGTTTGTTCTACCTGTAATTGTTGGCATGTGTATGATTTTGAGGGAAGGGGCTGTTTTGTTGAGAGCTGTATTGCCAGTTTTCATCACAGTGCTCTGAACAAAGTAAAGGCTCATGAAATGTGCTCACTGAATAAATGCACAGACACACATACTGAAATGGGGTCAGATTGTTAGCATACGCCTTTCTTTTTACCTGTAACAGTAAATATAAGAAGGTTCTTAAATATTCTTCTGAAAATGTTATTTGAGGGCTGCATTATATTACAATTTGGGGGTATGACTTATAATTTATCTAATTAGTATTCTGGGGCATTATGGTTGTTCCCACTTTTCCTAAATAGTATTTTTGGGACGCTATTGTCATTCTCAATTTTTCATAGTTCATAAACGTAGAATAACCTGGAGAGAGGTAGACACTAAATAAACGTTGTAAAATCATATTTATCCTTTTATCTATTTAATTCATACCACATACATGGAAACGTATTTGTGAGTTCTCTCTACAAATAGGGAAGATCAAATCAATTATTACTGCAAGGTTGAAGCGGGGACATAAGAGAATCCAGGACAAATCAATATTACCATCTATACTCCATGGACATGCATTATAATTTGTGAAGGGTTATTTGAATGTACATTATTATTTCTTTAAGTCTGTAAATTTCCATTTAAAATATCACCTATTTCCTGAATGAACTGCCAAGAATTAAAGAATATTAATGATTCCATTTTGGTTTGCCAGAACACTAGTGCTCAACTTGTTACAGATTGAAATTAATAGTACAAAAACTCCATTCAGATGAAGAAGGATCTCAGTAATTAATTTTCCTTTTTCTGAAAACACTGAAATGAACACAGATAATCTACAGTTCTCCAAGAAAGATCTTTCAGATGCCAAAGAGGAATTCTTATCTTGGAAGAGGAAAGAAACCCAACAGGAAAGGAATTGTGAAACGAATAAAGGTCAGTGATGAATCTGAACTGGTGATAGTATTTTGGGGTTCTATTTACTTTTTCGTTAGGCTGCTTTAGGGTTTGTTGGTTCTTAAATGATGTCTGACAGGCAGCCCTCTATTGTTTCCTTCCCTCTTTCCATTGCAAATGCTCATTAAGTTAAGCCTTTTAGTTAGATAGTGTAAGACATTTGTTACTGGGTAGAGCAAAGCCCTATTTCAGGGCAGCTAACAATAGCTGAATACAACAGAAGTGTCTCTGGCAAAACTGAAACCAAGATTCATTAAATCCAAGAAATGTGGATTTAAAATGGGAGGGATTTTAAAGATCATCCCGGTTCACTGCTTTAGCATCTGGACTTCTGAACTATTAGAGGACTTTAAAGGAGCAATGAGTAGAAAGTGGGGTTCTTAAACCATTTTCAACTTTTCAAAAAGCTTAAAACGTTGGACAGTTACTCATGAGAAATCTGCACTGACTCCTTGCTTTTGCTTAGGATTATATGAATTTAGTTAGACAGCACTAATTATATTAATCAGACCAAAACCACTTATTAACTGTTGTTTTCAATAAATAAAAATGAGAAACAAATTCTTATTTAATAGGTGAAATTTCACAGGTATAAACTTTTCTTTTTTTTTTTTTTTTTGCAGTATGCGGACCTCTCACTGTTGTGGCCTCTCCCGTTGTGGAGCACAGGCTCCGGACGCGCAGGCTCAGCGGCCATGGCTCACCGGCCCAGCTGCTCCGCGGCATGTGGGATCCCCCCAGACCGGGGCACGAACCCACGTCCCCTGCATCGGCAGGCGGACTCTCAACCACTGCGCCACCAGGGAAGCCCGGTATAACCTTTTCAAACTAATCAGTGGTGAAAACTTGGCAACAGATGGTCTATAGATGAGAGTCCAGAGAAGTTAAGAGCCTGACAAGATTAAGTGAATTAGTGTGAAGGCAGGGACTGGATATCCAGTTTGCTGACTTCCAGTAGGGGGGATGCAGGGTTAGCAACTTCATCTTCTAGTTCTGCCTCTTCTTCCAAACTTCTTAGAGGCTGGTGCCACCCCACTGCAGTCTGTGAGGGGCCCTCCCCAGATGTGGGCTTCTTACTTCTGTACCTGGGAACCCTGCACAGTCCTCTATTTCCAATAAAACATCACTGAAGATTTTATACTAATTTTTTTTTTTTTTTTTGGCTGCGTCGTGCGACATGTAGGATCTTAGTACCCCAACCAGGGATCGAACCCGTGCCCCCTGCAGTGGAAGCGTGGAGTCTTAACCACTGGACTGCCAGGGAAGTCCCAGACTTTATACTGATTTTAAATATTCATAACAACAAAATGTTACCTTCTTTCTACACTTATTTGCATTTTCTGAAGGTCTAAGGCCTTGCAACAAAGAACTGAAGCTCTTCCAAGAGAGGTTCAACCTCTCACTAGGTATTCTTTTGGCAGAGAGGAATTTCTGGTAAAGAGCCAATGATTACGGCCAGTATGAAGTGGATTTTAACTTTCCAAAAGAACATTGATCTATTTAGAGTGGATCTAGGGAAATCGTGTTATGAATATTTGTAGTGTTGGCTTCCCTCATAAGGGAAGTAACTGAATTGTGCCATGGGGTTTAACCCCCTCTGCCGTGATACTGCAGGTATGGTCTGGTTCTGAAAGACTGGTTTTATCACTATCTTACAATAAGCAAGTGTTGTGTCAGAAAGACTGAGGGATACATGGAAGCCAGGTTTCAGTAAATTTTAAGTACCTAATGTGTGTCCTCTCTATAAGAACCAAAGCTTATTTTCTGAGGTAGATAAATTATGATGTGTATCACATACTTGTTTTGTGACCTTAGAGTAGGAAGTACTTTGCACATTCAATACTGAAAATTCAGTGCTTTCAAATAGGTGTCAGTTTTAGTCTGTGGAACCATAAAGTAAGCATTTAAAATATCTCACCAAATACACTGGTATAAAACATGCATTTTGATTTACATTTAGATTTAATAAAACCATAGGGACACATTAGTAGTGTATTACATCATTATTCTTTGTTCAAATTGCTGTTACACGAAGAAGAGACAGGTATGTGGAGTCATATAAGCCCATTCCAAAATTAGATCCTATCCAATATTAAGAAAAAACTTCCTTGATGACTCTCTGAACAACTAATGGCTAGTGAATAACTTATTAAATATAACTACTTCTGAATGATATAAGCATTGGGAAATCCGTACCTTTATTTGTATTTTAGTTTTAAGTGACTCAAATGCAGAAACTGAAGAGACTTCTATAAACTGACTACAATGCAAAAAAATTCTCCATAAAATTTACATACAATTGTTTCTTCCTTTTCCACCATTGTTTCAGAGTTGTGGATTTTAATCAGAAAAAATATTTCCAACTTTCTCAGTGATTGCACACTTGGACGTTCAGATTCCTCCTCTTGTCACTTAGTCAAGCTATCCCTCTACTTAAAAATAAAAGTCAGCCCTACAGACCCATAATGACTGTTGTTTATCTTACGTTTCTTTGTTTCTCGTATTTTTCACAATAAAAATGAGATATTGAGAAAATGAGATGAAATAATAAAACTATCCAAGATAATCCTCTTAGGAGAGGATTCTTTGGTCAATTGGTCCAATGATATTCACTTCATTCCATTCCCGTTTTTGTAACAGCTTCACTAGACTGGGTCTGGAGTGACCCCAAGTGTGTAGCTGTTTCCCTTGGCACCACAGCAGCAGAGCTTGCTTGGATGTTAAGGAATCCAAAATAGAAGGATAAATAAATTTCAAATCTTGTTTCTAAGAGAATAGCAATAAAGACTGGTTTTTGTCACCAAAGCTTAGTAATCATATCTAATCCTTTATGAGGATTTCCTATGTGCCAAATTCTAAATGTTTTACATATATTATTTCATTTAATCCACTCTGCCCTACCCTTCCACTTCCCCATGGTTTTCTGAAGTGGGCACTATTACTATTCCCAGTTTTCATGTGAGGCTAACCAATTTGCCTAAGGTCAAACAACTAGTTTGGGGGTGTAGACAGGGGTTGAATTCATGCAGTCCAGAGCAAGAGCCCAAGGATCCAATGCTGCTAAAGCTCCCTCCCAGGCGATTATAATACGAAGCCAAGGCCAAGAACCACAGACTGGCTCAGATTCTAGTTCAAGGTGCTTCAAATCAAATGCTTTCAAGACCAGGCAGTTAAATTAAATGAAGCAAGCAGATACAGACTTCACACTCTAAATAATTTCTAAAATAATGGTTCTGAATCTTTTACCTGAAACGTATCACCTGGGGAGACTGCTAAAAATGCAAATTACTGAGCTTCAGACCCATAGAATCTTTGTTCAATCTGCATCAAAGTTACCTAGGTTTTAATTTATTCATTTATTTTAACATCTCTTCAAATATTTTCTCAGTCCCTTTCTTTTTCTCTTCTCGTTCTGGGTCCCCTATAATTCGAATGTTGGTGCATTTAACGTTGTCCCAGAGGTCTTTGAGACTGTCCTCAATTCTTTTCATTCTTCTTACTTTATTCTGCTCTGCGGCAGTCACTTCCACTATTTTATCTTCCAGGTCACTTGTCCATTCTTCTGCCTCTGTTATTCTGCTATTGATTCCTTTTAGAGAATTTTCAATTTCATTTATTGTGTTGTTCATCATTGTTTGTTTACTCTTTAGTTCTTCTAGGTCCTTGTTAAATGTTTCTTGTATTTTCTCCATTCTATTTCCAAGATTTTGGATCATCCTTACTATCATTATTATGAATTCTTTTTCAGGTAGACTGCCTATTTCCTCTTCATTTGTTTGGTCTGGTGGGTTTTCACCTTGCTCCTTTATCTGCTGCATATTTCTCTGTTTTCTCATTTTGTTTAACTTACTGTGTTTGGGGTCTCTTTTTTGAAGGCTGCAGGTTCATAGTTCCCATTATTTTCGGTGTCTGCCCCCAGTGGGTAAGGTTGGTTCAGTGGGTTGTGTAGGCTTCCTAGTTGGGGGGACTAGTGCTTGTGTTCTGGTGGGTGGGGCTGGATCTTGTCCTTTCCGTGGGCAGGGCTGCATCCGGTGGTGTTTTGGGATGTCTGTGAACTTAGGATGACTTTAGGTAGCCTCTCTGCGAATGGGTGGGATTGTGTTCCTGTCTTGCTAGTTGTTTGGCATGGGGCGTCCAGCACTGGAGCTTGCTGTTGGGTGGAGCTGGGTCTTAGTGTTGAGATGGAGATCTCTGGGAGAGCTGTTGCCAATTGATGTTACGTGGGGCAGGGAGGTCTCTGGTGGTCCAGTGTCCTGGACTCGGCCCTCCCCCCCTGGATGCTCAGGCCTGACAGCGGGCTGGAGCACCCAGACCCTGCCAGCCACACAGCTCAGAAGAAAAGGAAGAAAAAAACAAAAACAAAAAAAACAAACAGACAGAACCCTAGGACAAATGGTAAAAGCAAACCTATACAGACAAAATCACACAAAGAAGCAAACACATACACACTCACAAAAAGAGAAAAAGGAGAAAATATATATTTACATATACATTAAAAAAAAAAGGAAGAGAGCAACCAAACCAATAAACAAATCCACCAATGATAATAAGCACTAAATATTAAACTAAGATACACATAAAACCAGAAACAAATTAGATGCAGAAAGCAAACCCCAAGTCTACAGTTGCTCCCAAAGTCCCCCTCCTCAGTTTGGGATGATTCATTGTCTATTCAGGTATTCCACAGATGCAGGGTACATCAAGTTGATTGTGGAGCTTTAATCCGCTGCTCCTGAGGCTGCTGGGAGGTGTTTCCCTTTCTCTTCTTTGTTCTCACAGCTCCCGGGGCTCAGCTTTGGATTTGGCCCTGCCTCTGCGTGTAGGTCACTGGAGGGCATCTGTTCTTCTCTCAGACAGGACGGGGTTAAAGGAGCAGCTGATTCGGGGGCTCTGGCTCACTCAGGCCATAGAGAGGGAGGGGTATGGATGCAGGGCAAGTCTGAGGAGGCAGAGGCTGGCGTGACGTTGCACCAGCCTGAGGTGCGCCGTGCATTCTCCTGGGGAAGTTGTCCCTGGATCCCGGGACCCTGGCAGTGGCGGGCCGCACAGGCTCCCGCAAGGGGGGTGTGGATAGTGACCTGTGCTCGCACACAGGCTTCTTGGTGGCGGCAGCAGCAGCCTTAGCCTACGTCTCATGCCCGTCTCTGGGGTCCGCACTGGTAGCCATGGCTCACGCCGTCTCTGGAGCTCATTTAGTTGGTGCTCTGCCTTCTGTGGCCACACAGGGAAGGAATCCACTCTCCTTGTGCACCCAAAACAATGGTCTCTTGCCTCTTGGGCAAGTCCAGACTTTTCCCGGACTCCCTCCCGGCTAGCCGTGGCGCACTAACCCCCTGCAGGCTGTGTTCACGCTGCCAACACCAGTCCTCTCCCTGCGATCCGACCGAAGCCAGAGCCTCAGCTCCCATCCCTGCCCGCCCCGGCGGGGGAGCAGACAAGCCTCTCGGGCTGGTGAGTGCCGGTCGGCACCGATCCTCTGTGCGGGAATCTCTTCACTTTGCCCCCCGCACCCCCGCTGCTGCGCTCTTTTCCATGGCTCTGAAGCTTCTCCGCTCCGCCCTCCGCAGTCTCCGCCCGCGAAGGGGCTTCCTAGTGTGTGGAAACCTTTCCTCCTTCACAGCTCCCTCCCACTGGTACAGGTCCCGTCTCTATTCTTTTGTCTCTGTTTTTTCTTTTTTTC
This sequence comes from Grampus griseus, assembly GCF_964374135.1. Classification (NCBI taxonomy): domain Eukaryota; kingdom Metazoa; phylum Chordata; class Mammalia; order Artiodactyla; family Delphinidae; genus Grampus; species Grampus griseus. The sequence goes on along the minus strand of NC_139003.1, from coordinate 26,334,705 downwards.
TTTTGCCCTACCCAGGTACGTGGGGAGTTTCTTACCTTTTGGGAGGTCTGAGGTCTTCTGCCAGCGTTCAGTAGGTGTTCTGTAGGAGTTGTTCCACATGTAGATGTATTTTTGATGTATTTATGGGGAGGAAGTTGATCTCCACATCTTACTCCTCTGCCATCTTGAAGGTCCCTAGGTTTTATTTTTAAATGCAAATTTCTGCGTGCCAGAAATCCCTTTAAATGCTAGTATCACTTTAGGTGCTAATAAATTCTAGTATTGTCAGATTTTGAGTCTCAAATACTTTGTTGGTTCTAGGAATATTACCAAGCAACTATTATATGCCAGGAACTTCTAGGCACTGGGTAAATAGCAGTGAACAAATAAAACTCCCTGTTTCTAAGGAGCTCATTTTTCTTTAGGAAAGCGAAACAGTATGAAATAGTAAAACGATGTCAGATGGATAAGTGCAATAGAGAAAATTAAGTCAGGGGTGGGAATGAAGCATGATGGGGTAGAGTGGTCTTTACATGATCAGGGGAGGCCTTCCCATAAGGTTAGGAAGGCCTAACCTTATATGTTACAGAGGATCGGGGGGGCGGGGGGGGGAGGTGGGAAACAAGGAACCTGGAAGAGTTCAACAATGTCCAGACTAAAGTAACAACATCAAGTTACAAAGTCCATGAAGGGAGAGACTGCCTGGTACGCAAACAAGGGGACCAGTGGAGAGGAGTGGGAAGAAAAATGTAATAGTAAAATATGTCAGAGAGGTAGTAAGGAAATGGCTCGCGTTGGGCGGTGAAGGCCATGGTAAGCTCACTGGGTGACATTAGAGAGCACTGGGAAATGATGGTATTGGCCTTACGTTTCAATCAATCAGTCCGGCTGCTGTATGCAGAATATTCCATGTGCAGAAATTGTGGAAACAGAAAAGCCAGTTGGGGAGATATGGCTGTAGTCAAGGCAGAAGATGGTTGCATGGCCAGCATGGTAGCAGAGGAGGTGCTAAGTAGTAGTCAGATTTTGGATGAACTTTAAAGAGCGATCTATGATGATTTTTCAAGTGGATTGGCTGTGGGCTGTTAACGAAAGAGAGGAATCAAGATGAGTAGATCTCATGTTTGGGCAGTTAGTGCTTAGTAAATCTGGTGTAGGTAAAATACTCTCCCAGCAAATTCCCAGTTGGGCACCAGTGTGAAGCTTGTTTTACTTATGACTAAAGCAATACCTTCCCTGGACCACTGAAGGTGAAATACTGGAGCATATTATCTTCCTAAGGACTGAGATTCATTAAAACTCGTATTCTTCCTGACGTGAAACATTGAATACAAGACATCTCTTTTATTTCATTACCTGCAACTAGAAAAGAAAAAGGTAAAAAGAGCTCGTTTTCTCACTGATATTTGCATCTGAAGGGAATTGATTTTTTTTCTCCTGTGGTAATTCATTAATGCTTCTAATAATTCTTGAATATGCATAGGTATTTGAAACATTTTAATCACTAATAACAAAACAAACCAAAAAAAGTGCCTCATATAAAAGCCAAAAGGTGGATAGCCAATGGGAAATTCCCTGCTTTATTTCTTCCATTTGCAGAGCTTACCTCTCTCACCATTTTGGATCAAGTTTCACGTACTATTAATTCAAAACTTGTTGTTTCACATTTTTAAAAATCCACCTTGTCTTAAAATAGAGACTAATAAAAGGTTTGTATCTAATAACATCATTCTTGTTATTTAATAAGAACTATGTAACCTGTTGCATCTTCATGTAGAAGTATTGTTCAAAACCTGTAGTAGCCCATAGGTTAGGAATTGCTCTTCTCTTTATTTAGCTCCTGTCTTCTTGCCCTAATTCTAAAGGTTGTGTCCCATGTCCGCCTTTTATTATAAACCACATCCAACTCTTTCTGGATAGACATAGTATGAATTATAAATGAATGTATGAGCTGACTTTTAAGTGCCTATTCTGTACTCTGTATTCTTTATCTTAACCTCTATTTAAGCTTTGATCATTGTGCAGAAATATTTGTTAATGATTCCAAAATTTAAGGGCAAGTTTATCATTCCAGAACCCCATCTAATGGGGAATAAGCACATAGGACTTCCTATCCAACCCCATAAAACCACAACCATGCCTATCTATCACAAGCAATATTTTCATCTGACTCCAACAATTGTGATTTTTAAATGTTACCTTTCCTATGAACTCTAATGGCAGCTTGGGACAGAAAATCATTTATGAGGTAGCTAAACTTGGCAAGAGAAAATCTAGAAGGACTTTGCCCTCTAAGGGAGGACAAAAATCTGCTGAGGAATGGAGTTATATGTAAAGACAAATCGGCTTTTATCTGGAAGTTCCTATTTCACAGAAGGGAAAAATCATTCTGAAGGTACAGGAAAAAAAATAATAAACGTACATACCAGGGCTTCAGGGTTGTATATGAAAAGGTACCTGTTTAGAAACTGCAACAATATTTGATGGAATATTTTATTAATAGAGATAAGGCTTCAATAAACACATGCTCCACATCTTCAAAGTATTGTGAATAGATGAAATAAAAGAAACTCTCACACAAGTTGCAAATGTCTTTCTTTGGCAGTTGTGGCCGAGGTTGTCAGGTAAATTCCAACATAGTGCCCTGCAAAGTGAACTCAAAGCAGAGAACAAACGCGCACACACACACATGCACATAAATACAAATGTGACTTTGTGGCCTAGATTTCAAGGGGAAAAAAACAGACATTCATCAGGATGTTGTTATGGTCTAAAAATAGCAGAGGCGTCTCTGAACTATCCACGTTGCACCAATCAGCACATCTGAGGGAGCATCAGGACACTGATGCATTATCCTTATCATTGTAATTGATGCTTAATAGTTCTCTACCCGTCAAATGCAGCCCTGAATGGAAGGGCCATTAATCTCCATGTAAGATGATCATCGCTCTGAAAGCCTAAGTGATCTCAAACTTTCTAACAGCTTAAATCACAACACTGCAGGGAAAAATAATACACAGGGCTACTGATTCATTTCCTGACTGCCAAAAGATATGATCTCACATACCTGAGCACGCTGGTGAGTTCCGATACTATTTCCAAGTACCCGAGGGAAGAGAAGAAAGATCACTCTGCCCAGATTTTACAAGCTGTCTAGTTCCCCTCTTTCTAGAGTGGGTGGGAGGCTTTGCCACTATCCGGAGACACTGAGGGACCAGCAGAGGAAGAAGTTTTTTTATTTCACCTAAAATGATGTTCTAGAACTTGAGTGTGACTCATCGTATCGTTCATAGAACCTGAATTTCCTAATGAAAAGCACTACAGGAGGCGTTTTCCTTTTTTATATTAACATAATTCTTTTCACAATGAGTTCTTTAAAGCATAAAAGAATATTTCAAGACAGCTATGTCACGGCAGCGTCCTAACCTGTATTAGGAAGTCTGGACAGACTTTCAAAATTCCGATCACTTGAAAAACTCCAGGAGATATAGTGAAACCAGGTCCCAGGGGCTCCAGATTTATTTAAAGGGAAAATACACCAGATAAAATACAAACTGGGTAATAAAAATAATATTATGAATAACTATAAGGTAATAAAGTCAACAACAGTATACATTCTATAAAAATATGAAATTCCAAAATTGGCATAAGAAGAACACTTAGACCCCAAACCACTACAAAAATAGAAAATGAAATGATAGGAGAATTCCCCACTAAAAAGGGACTTACGCTGAATGATTACAAACAAGTTTCTCTATGTGTACTGACATAAAGAACCAAAATCCACTCTACGAAGTGACAGAGGCAAGTTGCAAAATATATTCATAGCATGATGCTATTTAAAAAAAAAATATATATACACATACTTACATGTTCTCCGGGAAAACAGTCTGGAAAATTATACACCAAATTGTTAAAAGTGGTTTCCTCTGGGGTACTAGTTAAAGCACGAATTAGTTCAACCTTATATACTTTATGCTGTTTCAAATTCTTACAAGTACATATCACTTTCATTAAAAAAAAATTCTAGATGAAAACAAAACTTGATGAAATGCATGGTCAAAATTCAAAATACTGAAAATAATCAGAAGAATGTAGCATTTTCCCCAGATACCAATGAAAGCTTCCACAGAGTATAGAAGAGATTGGCTGGATTGAGAGTCACAATTAGTGACAAATGCATGCTTTGACTTCAGAAACAAAAGAACAGTCAGCTGGGGAAGAGGCAGGAGAAAGATTTTGGCCCATTCCTGTGTGTGCAAGTAGCTTGGGTACAGGATCTACAGCTTTGAAAACCGGGCAGCCAGTATTGTGTGGAGACTGCTTTCCCAGGTAGTCAAAGATGTATTCAGCTCCTTCTGTTCCATCAACACTGGCCTTTCTCTATTTATTTAGAAACAACACCCAATGTGCAACATGACCAGGGTAAAACGAAATGGGGAATGATGCACTGCTTCTCGGCAGGTGTAGTTCCCTCAAATAAAGCAGTATGAGGTGGCCACAGAAAGAGCCTGTGAGCACTTTTCATTATCACATCTAGATAAAGAGGAATCGGCTGCCTCAGATTTTCTAAGACATGCACTCTCTTCCTCATACAGAACAGCATGGGCGCCTCAAGAGAATCCAGTAGTGTCTGAAACAATGGATGCTGCGGAGACTGGAGACTGAGGAAGAAGCTGTACGCATACTACATTCTTAAATTTGTGTAATTTAAAATCTGACAGGAAGATTCTACCAATATTCACAGACTACAAAGGGGACAGGGCTCAAAATTGGGCACGATGAACTATCATCTAGTTGTTGCTACAGAAATGGAACTCCCCTTACACTTGGGTTCCCGATTAGGGTAAGGCACATATATCACCACTGGATAAACACTAGGGGCTGACAAACGCTTCTTGTTCAAAACTGAAAAGTTAAAAACAAAAATGATGACAATGTAGGGGTTTACTAAACAAAACACAAGGTAAAGAGAAATCGTGAAAATTCATAGTTTTACTTTATTAACTGGCAGACAGCACAGGCTGACACGTGTGGCACTCCCTGCACCTCTGACCCTTACTCTCCTAGACTGGGTGCTTCCCGAAGGAAGTGAAAATGCCTCTCTCACTTTTGTGTCCCTAGCATACCACCAATACCAAAATTTTCTTAAAACATTTCTTAAAAGTTTTTCCTTGAATATGTTTTGAACCAAGAGTGTACATCTCCAAAACAGCAGCATCAGTCTCTTTCATTGTCTTGAACAAGCTGATAATTCAGCGATGGGGCAGATGGGTAGTTAGGTCTGGAGATGCGCTAATATACTCAGGAATTCGAATTTAGAATTATTGTGAGCAGGGAAAATCAGATATTCAATCCTTTTGGCCAGTAAGGTGTGAAAAGCCTTTTGGTTCTATCTGTGATATTACTTCAGATATTTAAGGGAGAATTCACTTGCAGAAAACCCCGTACCAGCTTTTGCTCCAGAGGCCTGAAGTGGCTAACAGTGCAGCCCCTGAGCAGAGACTACCTGAATTCAAGTGCTGACTGGCATTTAATAATTGTATGCATTTGGTCAAGTCAGCTTATCAGTGAAACCTTAGTTTTCTTATCAGGATGATGGGTTGTTTTGAAACTAAAATACATGTTAAGCGCTTACTTAGTATTGTACCTGGTGTGTAGACAGTCCTAAATATCTGCTATATTGACACACTTGCTTTGATTCTTCACCTCAAATCATGCCTCAGCTCAACATAGGGCAAATAAACGAAACAGTTGAAATGTGTACATTTATTTATTCTTCACTAATATTGAACTAGGCAGATCTGTATCTCTCAGTCTTCAGGAAATAACATACATAAATCTTTACATATATATAAATATACAGAAGCATTTGTATAAAACTGAATATTCATGATGTTAAATTTGACAAATATCATCAGGTAAAAAGCAGACTATCATACTGAGTTAATTTCTCATTCAATGTTCAACCTGAAATTTAAGTATATTTTACATAAGACCCTAACAAAAAGGGTAACATACCTAAGTCACTAACATTGCAGATCTGACCACTTGATTAGGTTGAGGAGGAATGGAATAACTTCTAATATCATGTAGAGAAACAAGCAATCAAAGCACATAATTCAGGTCTGAAAAAATGGATTTATCCTCAATTGGTCAAAGTCAGCACCCAAAGAAAGCAATTCTGCTACTTCCACTTAAAGCAAATCACTCTTTTCAAGCACACTGTAGCTCACTCAGACAAGCACTTCTTCAAGAGTACTTGTTCAAGCAGATCCCTTTGCATGAAAACAAAACAGATCAAATCCTTGTGCTCAGTAAGAGTGGAAGATTTAAGGTAAGGACATTTCCTAATCCCATATACATGCTAAAATCATCCAAATTGCTGATATAAAAATCAGGGCAGAAAAAGCAGCTCAACAAGGCATGATGGATGGCGGAGAAATCAGTGGCTGATACATGGAAAAACCAATAGGGAGAGTGACTTCTAGGGTAGGGTAACAAAATAGCTTCTCCGAAAGGAGGAGAGTAAAGAGTAAATGAAAACACAGTCCTTATTTATTCAATGTTTCTCTTTTATATCCCTCACAGCCATCATACTGAATATTTTGAGCAACAGGAACATTTTTAACTTATAAGAGGGCATTAGGATAACACAATGCCTATCTGTCAAAAAATTTTTAAATACTGGTTAAAATGGAAAACTACAGAGCTAAAATCTCTTATGTCTTTTATAGCAATCGCATAGAAAATAGTAATGTCTTCCAAAATTATAGCATTTTACCTATGGTAAGTTGAATGTCAAAATTAGATAAGATCTTCTGCAACTGTGGTGTCAAAAATCTGATAGCAAATTTGCTGCTCCGCTCCACTTGTGACATTATATGACTTGATGAAGCATTCCAACCATGGATATGCATCTACAAATCAAAAAAAGAAATGCTATTTAACCATCAAAACTAAACAGATAACTCTGAAATATGTATCTAAGCATAATGCTTAGCTAGTAAAATCAACATATTTAATTTAGCTTGGAAAGTAAATAAATACACTCACCACATTTACCATTATCTGCTCTTCCAAATACACACTGGATTCATGTTATTGTTTTGTAGCAATTCTGACTAATTTGAATTTTTCCCCAACAACAGGAAAAAGTCATTAAATGTGGGGTTTTTCAAAATATTTGATAGCAAAGGTAGTAATCTACGTCATTCCCAACTTTTATTCTTTTTTTTCTGCTTATCACTTACTGATCTGCCCGTTTTGTTTTTCTTGACTGCAAAGAAACCAGGTCGCCCTTATATCTGTCTAGTTGAAATTCCCGTCAGGTACCAGGTGTTGTGTCCAGGCAATGTTGGCAGCCAAGCTTTGGTCACGACCACAGTAAATCTGTTTATAACTTCTCGAACAGTCTGTTAACATTTCTTGAAGTTTGAATTTGAAAGACATTTAATATAGTCCTCACTATTGGCAAGGGTCAAGCAAGACAGGCACTCTCCTACACTGCTGGTAGAACCATAAACAGGTAAAATGCTCTTGAAAAGCAATCTGGCCGTATGTAGCAAAAGCCTATCAGGCCTATGCTTTTTCATATGGCAGTTTTTTTTTTTTTTTTGCGATACGCGGGCCTCTCACTGTTGTAGCCTCTCCCGCTGCGGAGCACAGGCTCCGGACACACAGGCTCAGCGGCCATGGCTCACGGGCCCAGCCGCTCCGCGGCATGTGGGATCCTCCCGGACCAGGGCACGAACTCGTGTTCCCTGCATCGGCAGGCGGACTCTCAACCACTGCGCCACCAGGGAAGCCCCGATATGGCAGTTTTATTTGTAGAAATTTATCCAAAAGAATCCAAGCAGCCAACAAAAATAAAAGCTGACATCATATAAAAGTATGTAAGTTAGACTTAGTTATGGATGTACAAAAACTATCTTTTTGGAATTGTTATAAAATGCAAACACTGACCAGGGGAAAATAAAACCTGACTTAAAATAACCTATAAACGTTAAACTGACAACAGTTAGATCTGCAGGTGGTAAAATTTGTTACTGATGAAAAATTGTTAGAAGTCAAGTTATCTTAAAATGACTTAGATCTGCAAGTTTCAATGCAAAGAGAAATAATGGCCACAAAAGGAAAAATCAGTGGCAGTAGGTGTAATCAATACAATTTGACCTGAAGACTGGTTGATGAATCAAATGTTACACAGAAAACAACTAAAGCTGACAAAAATATTCAGTAAAATAAAAACTTGTAAATTCTGAAACTAGTTAATATTGAATAGACAATTTATCAATGAATTAAACAGGCTAAATGAGTTTGTTATAGGAAATGTTTCCTGTCAAAATTTCATCCCTGTTGGTTTAATTTCAACTGTTTGTATGCATAAGCATCATATCAAATGTGCTTGTGATCAAAATTGCCTCCCCCTTGTTATATCAATATTTCAAACTATTTTAAAAAACTTTTTTCATTTCAGGAATTATGATTCATACCTATTTTATCCCTGCCACTATCTTCATCAGTAGGTAGATCATACAGTATAAACAATCACTTAGTAATTTATTTGGATTCAGATTTCAAAGTTTTTAATACCTCTAAAAGTCCATAGCTTAGCCATATGCTAGGTATTATTTCAAGGAAAAGAATGAATGGATTGTTAAATATTACTGCCTACCAATTTTTAATCCTGGAGGACAAAACATATCCATGATCATATCCATAATTTGCTGAAGGCCATCTTTGATTAGGACTTCTGATGCTGGAATCTGGAAAAATTTTTCCTTAAGAAAAATATGAAGAAACAAGGAAATGATCTTTATCTTCTTCAGAAGCTATAATCAAACAAAATTATTTGAATATTATCTAATTAAAATAATCTCGACTATTTCACCATATCAGTATCGTAGAATTCATAAACTAGAGTGCTAGTCTAAACTCTAAAATCTGATTTACTACTTTAATCTAAAAACAGCTATGATACGTATATATAAAATCAAGTTAAACCACTCTGACTTAATGATAAGAATGATTAGAATACAGTGAGGCTTACTATTCTCTTGATAGCATATGTATTGAGCACCTACAATGTCTAAGTGTTAAGTTTAAAAGAGTTTAATATATAGTATATATTTATTTAATTTTTTTTTCTCCTCTCCTATTTATAAGTTCCAGGAGGGAAAGGAGTTTGCTTGTTTCACTCATTGCTATATCCCCATCACAAAGAGTAGCACTTGGCATACAGTAAGTGCTCATTAAATACTTATTTAATAAATGGATACATAATTTATTTAGGCAGGAGAAAAACTGTCCTCAACCTTAACCCAGATTTTTCCCAATGTGTGTAGTAAAAAATTTAACCTCATTGGCCTTTGCCCTCGGTTTCTGAGAGGCAATCTAAGCCCTTGGAATGTCATGCCTCATAGGAGTATTCTTTTTTGCCTGGAGACCCTGGGTCACTCTAACATTGTGATTTAGGGTGGGGAGTTTGGAGCATGTGGTTTTAACTTGACCACTGGAGGGGCTGAAGATTGAGATCAGTCACATGGGCAGCCAACCATGACTACATGATGAAGCTCCAAAAAAAACTCTGGACACTAAGGCTCAGTTGCACTTCCCTGGTTGGCAATACCTCATGTGTACTGTTACATATCATTTCCAGGAAAGTAACACTGTCCACTACTCCATGGGAAGAGAACAAACGGAAGCTCCATGTTAGAAACTTTCCCGGACTCTGCCCTATGCACCTCTTCCCTTGAGGATTTTAACCTATATCCTTTAGCTGTAATAAATTGTTAACAGTGAGCATAATAGCTTTCAATAAGTTCTGTGAGTCCTTCTAGCGAATTATCAAAACTAAGGGTGCTCTTGGGGACCTCTGAAATTTCAACTGGTGCCAGAAGTAAGAGTGGTCTTGGGAACCTCCAAACATGGTACTGTCAGAAATGAAGGTGGTCTTGTGGACAGCTACCTAGCTTCACACATAACTATCTCCCTAACAGAGTAATTTCATTCTCTCTAATACGAAATGTGGAGGCTTAAAAAGCCCAGTGAAATGCTAATAGATAATGCCTGAGGGGGTGGCCATACCTCTGCCTTTGGCTCCTGGAATAGAACTTCCTCAATTTTTCATTATTCACATATTAAGATTTACAGTGTCAAATCAAAAGAGAGATAAATACATAGACAATTTAAGATTTATGTGCTTGTCTTTTATTTATTTTTCAGAGTTGCCTTAAATCTCCTCAGTAACAAAGTATGCATGAATAAATATATTAAAATTTTAAAAAGTACTATTTTTTAATTAGAAGTATCTTCACTACCTCTATTACTTACAGAATCCATGAGGTAAGCTTCCAGTACTCCTGTTCCATCGTCAAGAGTAAATGTCATCACAAACACATGTTGGAGAGGTACAATACCCAGTACTAATGAAGGAAAAAAGTTGAAACCATATGAATCTCCTATGCCTTAATCAAAGTAAAGAAAAAATTGTTTTATGATATTAGATACCTGTTAGTCTTGTTTACTAAAATAACTCAAGAGATTAAAAAAACTTATCCCTTTCTGTTCTCTAATACCAATATATTAAGCTAATTTTAGAAGGGTAATTTTGGAACATTACACTACACCTGTATAGGGATAATGACTCATGAGCAATAGTATCTTTTTTAAATTAAATATCAATACAGCATTATCTTTAAAATGAGTTGATCTTGATAAAAAACATAAAAACCAATTCATGAAAGGCAATTCAGAAAAGCATACAGTTCGATAGTTAGGATTTTTTTAACATGTCTCTCTCCTTTGTATTTTAAGCATAGGGATCGATTATTTTTTAAGAGATATCATCTGGTTGAATGATGTGAGAATCTGAGATTTCATAATTTGGTAAGATGAGGAAAAAGGAAGAAATTAAAGAGATGCTAAATCAGGAAAATTTACAGGTTAAAATGAACATCTTACTTTTGTGTCTGGAAATGGAAGACATTCAATATGCTTATATAATGGAATATTGTCTTCCATTTGTGGAATCCATATTCAGTAATAAAGGGAGCAACTAAAACAAATAAATTAGGGCATACAGACATGAGAGAAATTGCTAATACAGAGGAATTGATTTTTAAGATTTAGAAGTTCTCGATAGGCATAAACTGTGAGCTAAAACCAAGAAGGATGAACATAAAACCTACCCCGAGGGACCATATAAGCAAACAAAAAACTACATTTAGTACAGGATGAGGAGACCAAGCCTGAAGCACATAGTAAGAAGCTCATGCAAAAGTAACCTGGAATTTCACTGGACCACAAACAAAATATGAGTTAGCAGTATTATATAGCTGGATTAAAAGAGAAAGGAAACAAAACCAAGTATACAAATAAATATCTACAGAATAAAATTTTCAGGCAAGTAGGAGCAGTATCCAGTCTTAGGTAAATAAAGGTTTTCTTCATATTCTGAATTGGCCAACACCTGCAACTCTATTTCTAGCTTTGAGGACCAAACTTTGAGAAGAGCATTAGTAAAATGGAATGTTTACTGAAGAGGAGAAATAAAATAGTAAGGAATGTGGGAAAGTACCAAAGGAAGTGAGGGTACCTGCTTGGAGAAATAAAGACTCAATGAAAACTTGACAGATTATCTTCAAATGTACAGTTTGTTGACTTTATAGAAGAGGGAACAGATGTACTTTAATTCTAGTACACCGAATGTGGCCCATGTTAAAATTACAGGTAAGCAGATTTTGCCTCACTGTTAAGTACTGCACCTAAAAAGTAAGATATGTTACCTTGCAATGTAAGGAGTCCCCAGTCACTGAAGAGTTTTAAGCCAAGGCTGGATGACCACAGTTAATAACGTGATATAAAAAGATTCTTGTTGCTCCAGCTAAAGACTTGTATTGGGTAAAAAGTTGTAATAGCTATCTCTACAACTCTTTTCAATCCCAAGATACTATAAACTGGAGAGATTATTCACAAGTTGTATTTATGATTACTAAATTATTAAAATGTAATAACTGAAAAACATTGGCAGATGCTTGAAAGTAAGTTTTCAATTATTTTAAACATTTATACTTTTATTATGACCACTGTGAATGGTTATACTTAAGGACAATTAAACTTTAGTTCAGCCTTTGCTCTGGTTTTACAATATCCACAAATACTGAAATATTCTCAGTGAGATCACGTTATACAAAGACAGTTACAATGACAGGACACAGAAACTTAGCTTACCTTCTGCCACAGAAGAAGGAATCCATGATGTTTTATCAACCAGGGAATTCAGATTCTGTATTGGTCTCAAACTAGAACACTGTTTACATCTAAATTAATAAAAGAAAAAAATGATTTATTATAAGTAATTATTACAACTCATTTAATTATTATAACATTTCTGTCATTCAAGCATGCAGTTTAAAAAGTATATTATTAAACAAAAGAGCACTGCACTTCCTGTATTGTAATGTGCATATTACAAACAGAATTACTAAAAAAAATAAGCTTCTTACAATAGAAGCAATCTAAAAAGATAGTACAGTTCAGAATAAACAACTCTAAGTTGACAATGAGAGAGGTTCCAGGTGCAGATTGTTAATTAATTTGGCTAATTTCCTTATCTGGTAAAACAAAAAGTCTAAAGAGACAAACTCTAAGGACTCTTTCATTTTATGGCTCTGTGCACAATATGCAATAGCCAAGGTCTTAATTTTATAAATATAGCAACAGGAGAAAATTATTCTAAGGAAGTCAGTACTAGCACATATTTAGAGGATCACAGTTTATGATGCCTAGTACTATAGTTATCCTTTGTATACAAATCAATCTAAAATTACATAATACACTAAAATTGCATATTATCTAGTATAGGTATTTTGCTTTACTTACAAACATTTTAAGTATAAGCAATTTAGTTTTTACTATATGTAATAATGTTTAGGAGATGTTGATGAGAAAATATGCCTGGATAAAAATATAAAAATCAACATTCAAAAAGTTCATGCAGGGCTTCCCTGGTGGCGCAGTGGTTGAGAGTCCGCCTGCCGATGCAGGGGACACGGGTTCGTGCCCCGGTCTGGGAAGATCCCACATGCCGCGGAGCAGCTGGGCCCGTGAGCCATGGCCGCTGAGCCTGCGCGTCCGGAGCCTGTGCTCCGCAACGGGAGAGGCCACAACAGTGAGAGGCCCGCGTACCGCAAAAAAAAAAAAAAAAAAAAGTTCATGCAGATTCCTTTTCATTTGCAATCTGGGGGAAAACAGAGGGTAACTATATTAAATGTTATCCCCTTCCATTCTTTAAATACATAGAAGTTTTTTCTTTAACAGAAAAAGGTAATTGAATGACGAGTATTAGTTTCTTAAAAAAAAAAAGGCTGTGATATTAAACGTTAGACATTGATAAAGCAAGTATACAAATTAAAAATTAAGAGTAATAAGCATAAATTAGAGAATTCATTACTTCCGAAGTAATAAAAGAGGAAAAAGGAGAAAAATGAGAACATTTTTATAAATTAATCCAATAGAAGACTGGAAAAAAAAATAAAGTAATAACAAAAAAAGGGGTGGGAAGAGAAACAATAATAGTATGATAAGTGGAAAACAACAAGAAATACAGTATAGAAATAAAACCTAAATGTTTCAGTAGTTAACGTATTTTAAACTCATCTATTAAAAAACAACTAAAACCTACTGATAAGTATTTATTTATGAGACCTACTAAAATATAACAACAAAGAAACATAAAAGCAATGGGATGAGAATAAGATACACCATGCAATTACCAACCAAAAAAACTCTGATATAGTAATAAGAAAACGAGAAAAAAATAAACCTTACAGCAAAAAATCACGATTAAAGATGAAGTCATTATATAAGGATATACAGTACAATGAATTCACCAGAAGATGAAATACCGAACCTGAGTGAGCAAGCAGAAAGGACTCAAAACATATAAAGCACACATTGACAGAATAATAGGTCACAAACCTACAATCACAGAGAACGTTAAGCACAGTCTCTAAGAAGTGATTAGACAGATAAAGTTACAAAGGAAAGATAAGTTTTGGATACGATTAACAAGCTTGTCTAATGGACATAACTAAACACTATTAAACACTAAACACAACTGTTAAAGAATACACATTCTTTGTAAAATCTATGTAATATGTACAAATTATGAAGAAACACATGCTAGGATAAAGCAAAACTAAACAAATCTCAAAGAATCATTATGAAATGCAACACGCTACTTGGTTAAAAAGTAATCTAACTAAAATACAAACAAAAACATAGCACCTAAAATGAGTGTGTGGAAAAATTTAAAATACACAGTGAAATAATTCATGGGCCAAAGAAATCATAATAGGAATTGCGAAACATTGAGAAGTGACAAGAAAAACACTACATATCAAATCTTCGGTTAAAGCTATGGCTATTTTCTCAGGAGGTATATTACAGACTTAAATACAAATATTTAAAAACATATTAAAAATAATGAATTAAGTGAGGTAAACATTCAATTAAAAACATTACAAAAAAGAAATACCAAGGAAACCTATAGAAAGTAAAGGAAGAAAATAAAGTTAAGAACAATAATAAAAAAAATAGAGAGCATCAACAAAAACAAAAGCTAGTTGCTTTGGCAAAAAAGTCCAAGGGAAAAAAAGGAGCAAATAATATGAAGTGGATTCAAGAACAGATGAAGAGGAGATTTAAAAATCATCAGAAAGTACTATGAATTATTTTATCTCAATAAATTTAAATTTAAAAGATAAATGAAATACTTCTCTAGAAAACTTTCATTAATAAAATAGATGCAAGAAGAAACAGAAATCCTTAAAAGATGTGTAACTAGTAAGAAACTGAAGCATTAGTTTCTGTTCCATTAAAAAAGCATCAGATCCAGAAATCTAAGTAAAGTTTTGCAAAAACTTTGTCTTGTCAAACATTTTGGCAAATATGACTATATTAATATTTTAAAAATCTGTAAAACATAAGGAAGCATAGAGTTAAAAAGTACAGGACTAGAAGTTTGATGAAATGCACATAACTGACAAATGTTTAGTATCTCTCATATAGAAAGAATTTTTACAATCATCTAAACACACACACAAGAACCAAAACAGAGACCAGTAGTTGAATAGAAAAATGTGAATATGGAATTCACAGAAGAGAAAACCTAAATAGCCAATAAACATGAGACTTGTTTAAACTCCCCAGTCATCTAGGAAATGCAAACAAAAACAACATAGATACTATTTGATGCTCAGCAGTCTAACAAAATTACAAGTTAGACTAACACCAAGAGCTAACCCGGGGTAAACAAATTTTTACACACTGCTGATTGGACCATAAAATGTTACAATCATTAGAAAAACAATTTGGTACTTTCCAATAAAGCAGAAAATATTCTATAATCCAAGGTTTCTCAAAGCAGAGCACTTCCAGGGTGCTTGTTTCATCAAGTGGAAACAGAGATTCTATCTATATTGCCTCCTTCCAAACCTAGACATCTGTTTGTAGCTCCTAATGTGTTCTGATATCTTCCAGTTTCTCAGTGGCAACTCATTTATAACTTTGTGGCACAAAAATTCTGGAATTCAATCACTTAACTTTTACTAGGATACAGCTTTGAACTTTCTCTGTAACTAATCTCTAAATTGTTATGAAAGAAAGCAAATGAATATTAGCCTTTGGGACAGCATTAAACTTAGCATACTGTAGGCACTCAATATATATGGTATCCAAAGAATAGATATATGCCAAAAAATCTAGTACCTATAAATTGGTACTAAATAAGTATCCACTGAATATATAGCAACAAGTGGAATAAAGTAATAAATAGAATTAAAAATTCCCAGTATTGAAGACGTACCCATAGTGATGTATTTTTCCTTGTATAAGGAATGGTGCTGAAAGGTCAAGGACTTCCAGGTCTTCATGGCCAGATCTCACAGGAATTACACTATGAAACTTGTTTGAGAGTTTGCAGATTTCATTAAGTGTACCTCCTATTAAAAGAGAACAAATAAACCCTTCAAGTAGTACAAATAAAGTAAGCAAACTGGGGTACTTATTAAGTAACACATGATCAACAGTAAAGGACTAAAGGGATTGACAGAAAAAGACAACACATACCATGAATTTAAGAGATTTAATGCACTTATACATTTATTGTTAACAATAATAATTTGTAAGCTTAGGATCCTATTCATTGATTAAAGCAAACACTGAGCAAAAATGCTGAGATTTGAGCAAAATATAAGGTTTGTGAAATATGAACTTTTAAAATTTATACAAATTGCTCTTTATGCCAGGAATACTTTGGTTCAAATGATCTAAAAAGAATGAAGTTGAGAGTAAAAATATGACAGGATTCCCATTATTAAATTTGCTATATACTACTAATGTCTAGACAACTTTGGTCTTGAGTTTGAAATAAATCTTTTCAGTTTAACACTGAATTTAAATATAGATGCAAACAGTTTATGTAATAGGAATTCCTGTAGAGTGTTTATTCATTTTTCCTATGGAAACCATCACACTTACTTACCCTAATGCTACAACAGGGTGGGTATTAAAACCATCATGTTGGCTGAGAAGAAAGAGTATGCTCAACGGTGCACAATTATTAAAAGGCAGCATTATCTCTGATTACTCAAACCCCCCGGTACCTTTTCTGGTGTATTTTTCACTTAGATTGATAATTCCTCCTCTCCAGGGAAAGAGAATATGATTTATAAAAATACTTCTGAGTATTTCCTAAAATTTGTGTAAAATCTGTAATGTTAAAATTCAATTGTGAGGAGGAAGCATTTCTGGCATAGCAGAGTAAGGACGTCCAAAAATACACTTCTCCATAATAGCAAAAACAACTGGCAAAAATTGTCAAATTCAACTTTTTCAGAACTCTAGAAATTAACCAAAGGCTTGCAACAATCCAAGGAGTGTTTATTCAAAAAAAGTGGATAAATCTTATAAGAACAGCAAGTTTCATGGCATTTTAACTTGCCCAGCTCCCATACCTCTTCCCTCAGCTCTGTGATAGCTGGAAACCACAGGTTTGCTGTGTCATCCTATAGTTAGATCTTAGCCTATGCTTAGAGTTACAATACTCAGAAATATGATAAAATAAAAATAGCTTACATTTTGATGAAACCCTTTTAAAGTGCTTTCACAAACACTTTCATTTGACTTTTTTAAAAGGCTCTGTAAGGTAAACTGTTACTACTTTGGATGTACTTATATATTCAATAACTATTTACTGAGAGCCAGTTACATGCCAGGTTTACTACTCTAGGTGCTAAAGATACATAGATTAAAAGAACATGTATTCTGACCTTGGGGAATTTACATTCTAATAAATAAACAAATCTACAAACAGATAAAAGACAAATATAATATAAGAAGTGCTCTACTAGAAGTTCATACAGCATGCAGTAAGAACCACTCAAATCTGCCTGATAAATCAGAAAAGTGCTTGATGCATGTAGGTGTTTGTTAAATATTTTATATGAATTGCTGAATAAAGGGAATTATTGAGTTTACTTCTGAAGACGTATTAGAGCAGAATTTCTCAGAACAGTGACAGAATGGCAAAGAAGCCCAGAGGAATATACTAGGTTTAGGAATTATCACCAGTTCAATATGGCTAGAGGGTGGGATGGGACCTGCGACAGGAGGTGAGACTGAAAGCTTGAGGGTTGACTGGTAATTTTAAAGATAGGATCAGGAACTAAGGGGACTTCTTTATTCAAGCTTCCTTTGGACCGTCAAGGCCAACATGGCTTCAGCACAGAATTCTGTGGGAGGCAGCAAAGCACAGAAGGAGCCGAAGGCATACTTGACATCCTCTGAGTTGGCCCTACAAGGACAGTTCTAATAAAGCTTGATGGGATCACAGCTTTATTTTATTTTTAGGCCATATAAATAGATTTACTCCATATGTATGTGTGTCTGTGTCTTTGTCCTTCTGTTTTTACATCTATCTCCTGGTACAGATTAAAATACTGCTAATGGAATAAAATGTCACATCTCACTCATCAAAATGGCCAAATTTTTTAAAGCTAGTATATTAGGAGGAGGGTAGGTGAACAGATAATCTCACATGCTGCTAAAGCATGTGCACATTATGATAACTTTACTAGAAAGTAATTGGGCAACATTCACTTAATTCCTTGTGCCCAAATACACTTCAGGCGGGAGATAAAGTTCATCACAGAGTTGCTATGTAAAAAACTGGAAGCAATTCAGTTTCACCACCCACTACTAGGGAAGACATTTATCTCCTCTGTGGTTCAGTTTTCTCATGTATAAAAAACAGCTTATAATAGTACCAACTTCACAGGATTGTTGTGATGATTAAATTAATTAGTTTCTGGTATGCTATAAATGTATTAAAACAAATGATGTTCATAAAAATAATATCAATGTTTATATACATGTGTATTCACATATATACATTATTTTCTAAAATGATTATGTGTTACTTTTATAAACAGAAAAATGCCAGGAATAAAAATGATCATAATCCATTGTAAGAAAGATCAGTTCATTCACAAAATGAAAGATTTCTCTAATGCAAATTAAAGGTGATGGTCCCCTTTTATTATGGATTATTAGATAAATATTAGATAAAAATAAGACAAAAGTATAAAAGAAATGCAGAATTAAATTTGACTCAAAGTTTCATTCCCTTAAAATATGTCAGGTTATCGTTACTTGATTTAACTATCAATAGATGACTTTCATTCTATTTTTATGAAACAAGAGTGATATCCAGAGGCCAAGATAACAGCAACTATACATAACAAGCAGCTTCTTGATTATTATTCAGCTCAGCAGTCACCTTGGGTCTCATTAAGATGACATGTAGGAATCCAACAAGATGGACAAATGCAAACACTTGAGTTTAATGTGTAATTTCAAAATGTCATTCAGATAAATTTACATATATATGTGTATATGTATGTATTTGAATCTAGTTGCTATATATATTACATTATTTGAAATTTAAATTAACAGTATTTTGACTTTACATGTCCCAGGTTGCCCCTAAAATATATTTAACAATAATCAATCAGAGAAACACATAAGCAAAAGCTATATTCTAATAGAACAGCAACTTAAATATCATACCTTCTATCAAAATTAGACAGTCATTTGAAAGTGGGAGAATACCATTATTTTTCACAAAATGAACAGCTACTTTTCGTTCTCCTTGATCTTTAGTGGTCCAGATATTTGAATCATATAATGATGTATTTTGTAGTTTGCTATCTGGGGTTTTGGTTGCACCCTCTTGCAAAATTATATCCAAATCACCCTCATGTGGAACTTCTTGCCTAAAATCATTGACAAAGAAATAATACAAAAACAATTGGTATAAGCTTGGAAATTCAAATTTAACAAACTATCCAATAAAAAAATTGTTTATATGCTTATGAACCAGCTACTTATTTTAAAACATGGAGATAACACTCTGCAGATTACATGGCTCATTCAATAGAAAGATATTTGATGACATTTTATGGCTAATTAGATCCATATCATAATTACATTAACCACCAGCAATTTCCTTGCCTGGTTTTGTGACACCATTATCTCTAGCACCAAACTGTTCTCCTCTGTAAGGAATGCTAAACTTCCCAGCAGGAGCCCCGTCTTCACTCCAGCTAAATATCCACTTACCACTTAAGTAATATCACTTTCATAGGGTACCTACTTTGCAAACCAATATTCCATTTGATTCCTTTTAATCTAGAATATAATTTTCAAAAGTCATATGGTAAAATATGATACAGTAGAAATCGCATAATCTAGAATCAAAAGGTCTATTTCCTTGTCTTGGTTCTGTCACCAATCAGCTGTGTAAATTTAGGTAAAACCTCTTAACATTTCTAAGATGATTTCCCTATTTGTTAAAAATATTATCATAGAGGGTGGTTTTGTTTGGCAAAGCTATGTGATTTTTACAGGATCTTACGAACTATAATTTGATAATACTTCAAGACTATCTAAAATCTGTACTTATATTTTAATTCCAACTACCATTTCAAGCCAAAATGGGTAGAAGATGGTCCCCTGTTTTGTATAAGGAGATCTGATGATCAAAAATCTCCACAAACAGTATTATACTTAGATTGTGAAGGGGAAAATATATGTACATTAGTGTACACAGCACACACACAATGTACACACACATAAATATAATGGAGATGTATATACATGTTCATGTTACATATATAGAGGGAAGACAGTCAAATTGCATAAAAGAGGGATTAAAAATAATTTTCAGAATATGTCTTGAGTTAGTAAGTACATATTCATTCTAATGTCTTATAAATTTATTTACTTATTTATAAAATAATTGATGTTTAGAATAAAGCTTTTGAGGAACTGAGAAATCCTTAATCACCAACAAAAGTTCAAATTATGTCCACTGTGTGGTAGTTATTAAGCAGGACAGGAATATTTCCAACAAGGCTTTCTCTTAACACTTAATTAGGAATTTCAACTAACCAGAAATCTTTTCTATTTAAGAATTTTAGCTAACAATGGTTTACTTTCAAGATTTTTTTGTGACAAATGAGAAAGCCCCCCCCCCAAATATTTTCTTTTTTTAAATTATTATATTTATTTATTTATTTTTTTATTGGAGTATAATTGCTTTACAAAGTTGTGTTAGTTTCTGCTGCACAGCAAAGTGAATCAGCCATACGCATACACACATCCCCTCCCTCTTTGACCTCCCCTCGGCCCCATCCCACCCAACTAGGCCATCACAGAGAACCCAACTGAGTTCCCTGTGCTATACAGCTTTTCACAGTTATTATTTGTTTGCATTTATCAGAGCTACTAAATTGAATTTCAGATCTGAAAACAGCAACTACTTTTATTTACTATTACTAAGAAACATCAAAAGGATTTATTTTCTAAGAATTAGTGTTTTCTCTTAAAAAGATTACCATTCTTTCAAAATACAATACATTAAAACCACAATTTACTCATTGTCAGGACTTAAACTGACACATAAGAAAACATATATACACAAATTTCATGAAATGAAAACTTTGGTTTTGTTATGGAAAATACTTACAGTGAATGACACTTAGGACAATAAAGTTTAACAGACTGAAAGAGTCTTCTGGGCTTATATGACCTCAATTTTGCTCGGATACGATATTGTTGAGGAGCTTTTTGTTTCAAAATAGCACACAGTGGGGTTTTCTCCAAATACTGATGATCCGTAAGTACTATAAAGAATTTTTGAATTAAGTTAGAGAAATCTGCAAGGATATAAGTATATTCATGGCATGAATCCCCGTGAAACAAACATACACAATCAAATCCAATTAAGTTGTATTAATTGTCAATTTTGGTAACATTTTGCCACATTTATCATCATCTCCAACTGTCATTATCTCCATCTCTCCATATATACATAAACCTTGCAGATACGTGATAGTAACTTCCATACATTTTGTCCCTTTTTCCCTAAGTACTTCAGTATGTATTTCACAAGAACAAGCAATTTCATTAACATATTACAAGGTAATTTTCAACATCAGAACACTTAACACTGATTATCACGGAATCAACAGACATTATTCAAATTTCTCCAACTATCCCCATAATGCTCTTATTTAGCATTTTATCTTCAGATCTAGGACCCAATCCTGAACCATGTGTAGCATTTATTTTTCCTGTCTCTTTGGAGTCCTTCAATGTAGAGAATGGTTCCTCAGCTCTTCTTTGTCTTTCAGGACGCTAATATATTTGAGGAGTAGAGGCCATTTATTTGGGTGTGTCTGGTTTTTCCCATGATCAGATACCAATTACACATTTTTGGTAGGAATACTACTGTGTAAGTGATACTGTGGCCTTCTCATTGCATGACATCAAAAGGCACATGATATCAGCGTTTTCATTCCTGGGTATGTTAACTTTGCTCAGATGATTAAGGTGGTGTTCAGCAGGTTTCTCCACTATAAACTTATTATTTCTCCCTTTATAACTAATAAGAAAGTATTTGATAAAATATAAATATCCCAATTTCATTAAACATTTAGGATCCTGCTAGTTTAAGATCCATTGACGATTAGCAACTAAATAATTACTATCATGATTGAAAAATGGTGATTTTTCTCTAACTTCATTATTCTTTACATTTATCTGCTGCCATTCTATTTTAAATAACAGTTTTCCATTCAACCTCATTTATTTATTTGTTTTGTTCATTTATTTACTATCCATATGGACTAATAGATTCCTACTTTATTCAATCAGTTCTATGCCATCACTAGTAATTTTTATTTTGATACTCAAATTGTATGAGATTTGACATCTGCTACCATTAACCTGAGAAATTCTCTACTTTCTGGCACAACAAGATGTTCCAGAATCACCTTATAATTCTCTTGTCCCAACCCTGGAATCTGCTATTTCTCCAAGAAGCCCTGATTGGGGATATTACTTATAAACTAAGATCTGTGCACTAGGTGTACTCATTGCTACTGGGTGTCCTTGTTTTTATGCCCTTTCATCAACAGAGCTCGGGAACATATGCACACATGTTCATACCTATACTTATACACGTGCACCTGCATGTGTATGAATGTATATGTGAGTGAATACATATATACAAACACCCATATATCTATTTCTGTATCTGTCTCTAAAACCATGAGTACATACTGACACCTCCAATTCTAATACAATACCACAGCTTCTTTCTTCTAGCCCATTTCATAATTATACGTCCTTTCTCCAATAATGAGAAACTCATATCTTTATAATAGTATATTACAGAATTTTATTTAATAGACTTGTGCTTAGAAATAGTTAATTTTTTTTTAAATCTTAGCTGAAGTATCAGAAGGTGGGTATCTGATAGATTAACTATCATTGCTTACATTAAAGTTTTGGGGCATATTTTAAGGAACTCCTTTATGGACACACCACTAAATACATAGTGTGAATTGATTAAAATTAACACGGATATGTTTTTGCCCTCGTGGATAGATAAGTATAAGGACAGACTTCATAATACTCACTCTTGTGCCCATAATACAAAAATGAAAATGGTCTTACTTGTAGCTGACAGTTGTTGACATCTTTCTAACTCATATAGTGATACTGATCCAGAGCCTATCAGGAAAAAAAGAAAGAGGAATTACAGTTTTAAAATCCATTAAAAGCTCAATGTGGCATTGAAAACTATAAAACATTACTGAGAGAAACTGAAGAAAATCTAAACAAATGGTGAAATTTGTTTATGGATTCATGTCATTTGTTCATGGATTGGAAGGTTCAATATTGTTAGGAACTGACATTCTTCCCAATAGATCTGTAGATTCAATAAAATCCTAATCAAAATTGCATAGGCTTTATTATAGAAAAGCAGATTCTATCACTTAAGTGGAAATGGCAAAGAATCTAGAATCTAATCTTGAAAAAGAACAAAATTGGAGGACTTATACTATATGACTTCAAGATTTACTATAAAGCTATAGTAAACAAAAGAATATGGTACTGACATAAAGAATGACAAATAATATTATCAGAATTAAATAGAAAGTCCAGAAATACACCCACATTTACATGGTCATTTGATTTTTGATAAAGGCAGCAAAGCAATCCAAATGGAAAGCAAAACGCTTTTCAAAAAATGGTTCTGCAACAACTGGAAATTATATATTGGCCCTTTTTACTAACTGGAAATTAGTATGAGGAAAAAAAAATGCTTACTTCACACCACACTACTAAGTACTGAACACAAAGCTCAGAAGTAAATCCACATTTATACTCATTTGATTTTTGACAAAGACACCAAAGCCATCTTTAAAAAAAAAATGGTGCTGCAACTGGAAATTCATATTTTCAAAAATGTCTATGTCATACCATAATACTAAGCATTAAAAAGGAATAAACCACTGATATATGCAACATGGATGAATCTCAAAAACAAACAGTATGTACAAGAGTACATAACATGTTATTGCATTTATCTGAAGTTCTAGAACAGGCACAATTAATCTATGGTGGAAAAAATCAGGACTTCTGGGGTAGGGATGGGGGTGAGGATTGACTGGGAAAGAGCACGAGGGAGATTTCTGCAAAAAGGTAATGGTCTTGATTTTAAGAGGGACTTAGGTTTTGCAGTTTATGTGTTAGCCAAAACTCATGAAATGATACATCTAGGTTGCCCATTTCATTGAATATAATTTACCTCAAAAATAAAAGAGAATTCTAAACAAATATTTAACTCTAGATAATGATGTTCATTCATTGAAGTGTTTAGGAGATGTACTTATGTCTGCAAAGTACTTTGAAATGCATCAAAAAATAAACTGGATTGATGCATTAAAAAAGAGATAAATGACACAGCAAAGAGAATAACATGTTAACTAGAGAATCGGATGGTGGGTATATGAGTGTTGACTATACAATTGTTTCAACTTTTCTGTGTGTTCGAAAATTTTTCTTATGTTGAAAAAATACATTGAAGGGAATAAAGGGATAGGTGGATAAAATAATATATTTATCAAACTTAATAGGATGACTTGATGAATACCATAAAATATGATTTTACTTTAACAAAAAAAGCAAAAGTAGTGATCATAGCAATAAGTCTTTTTTTTTTTAACATCTTTATTGGAGTATAGTTGCTTTACAATGGTGTGTTACTTTCTGCTTTATAACAAAGTGAATCAGCTATACATATACATATATCCCCATATCTCCTCCCTCTTGCATCTCCCTCCCACCCTCCCTATCCCACCCCTCTAGGTGGTCACAAGGCACCTAGCTGATCTCCCTGTGCTATGCGGCTGCTTCCCACTAGCTGTCTATTTTACATTTGGTAGTATATATAAGTCCATGCCACACTCTCACTTTGTCCCAGCTTACCCTTCCCCCTCCCCGTGTCCTCAAGTCCATTCTCTACGTCTGTGTCTTTCTTCCTGTCCTGCCCCTAGGTTCTTCAGAACCATTTTTTTTTTAAATTTAGATTCCATATATATGTGTTAGCATACGGCATTTGTTTTTCTCTTTCTGACTTATTTCACTCTGTATGATAGACTCTAGGTCCATCCACCTCACTACAAATAACTCAATTTCCATAGCAATAAGTTTTAATAATGCTTTCCAAAATGAAGAATTTAACACTTTAAAAAGTATCCATATTTTGCAACTACTTTAGCTTACTACATTCTATTATATATAATAGTATGTTATATTTTTATAATTTATTGTATGTGGCATCATATACAAACATATGTATTACTTGTCCATCTTCCTCAACATCACTAATAAATGGTATAAGAATCCATGGCAAGAGAACCTTAAGCGAGCGAAGTATAATTTCAAAGAATCTGATTACTTAATATCTGCCATTCTGCATGAAGTTAAATAATAAGAAAATAGAGAAAATATTGCAAAATATATACAACAATCTCCCACAAAACTGATAAGACAAAAAATAAAGAATCCGACAGCAAATCAGGTATAGGGTAAGAGCAGACAATTCAAAGGAGGAGTAAAAAGGGCCAATATATACGTAATAAGATTTTTAAGTTTCCATGTACTCAGAAAAAATAAATAAGATATCACCTTATACCTACCAAATTGTCAAAAAATTACTTATAGTGTCAACGGCCAATACCACTGAGAGTGTGAGGAAAGGACATTCTCCCACACTGTTATTTGCATATGAATCCTATGACATTTTGGCATATAATCTGGCATCATTTATGAAAATAACAGATGTGCTTACTCTTTGATCCTTCAACCCCACCTTTAGAAGTTTATTTTAGAGAAACAATAAGCATGAAAGTACAATTGTTCAAGGGTGTTTATTAAAGAAGTATTTGTAAGAGTAAGAAACTGGAAACAACCTGAATGTCTATCAAATGGAAAATGGCTTAATTAATAATGTTAGATTCATATAAAATATAATGTAACTATTAAAAAATGAGTTTGAGCTATATGAATTACGCCAGAAAGAGGTCTGTGATACACTGTTAAATAAAGCAGCTAGTCTAGTATCGTCCCATTTTTGTAAAACTTTTAAATAGAGGGAAAACTCGTATCTGTTTATGTAGAAGTATATATATTCATATAAACATGTTGATGTTGAAGAAATCACACTAAACTGTTAACTTTACCTCAGCGAGTGGGCATAAAGGCATGGGAAGGCTACGTACCTTGATACTGTCACATGTACTACTTTTGTAATTTAAAAACGATTAGAAAAACCTTTTAAAAGGAGAAAAGGGATTTGAAAAAGTATAATTACAAATTAATACTGTCTCCAAATGATTGTCAATTGAAGTAAACTGGCCTCCTAATGGCAGCTTAAATAATCACAGATTAGGCCAAAATGCTATCACCAGCGTGCTAGGAAATATGAATAATTCTAAGGCAGAGAAAATGAAGAAATAAATATGTACAAAAAAATCAAATAGCCTGCATTTGAATCTGACTGACTTTGCCATCAGTTAATAGCTAAGTGACCCTGGACAAATTATATGACTCCCATCACTCAAAGCCTCAGTTTCCTTTCTATAAAAGGGAAGAATAATATCAACCTCATAGGAGTGCTGTTAGGATTAAATAATAATGGCTGTAGGCACTGACTAAGTGCCTATCAAGCCACACATGTTAATTTTAATGCTTATCATTACTGATACAGAAAGAGAGTAAATACTCATAGATCATAGTAGGGAAGGAGTTAGGTTGTAAAAAAAAAAAATAGGGGATAGAAACATGACATAGATTCTAGGTGTCAGAATGTACAAGCAAATACTGACACGAAATGGTAAAGAAAAAAATCTTACAGATTGAGTGTTTTAAAATTTAGATTTGAATAGTCACCTGTTCAGGTAGGCAATAATATAAATACACAACCAATTGTTTGTTAACATTTTGTAATTAGGTACTTAACTCAATAAAACTGGGAACTCTAAGATATGTATGATCAAAAAATACTTGGGCTATTTGAAATAAAGCAGCAAAAACAACCTTTGTTCCTTTTAGAAACTGATGAGCAAAACAGTTTACTAGGAAATAAATACAGATTTATAATAAATTCATATATAAACACATTAACATTACATATACCACAAATCAAGTAATCCCTAGCACCGCAATTTGAAAATGTAACTATACAGGTAAGGGAGGAGTAACGTTTACCTTTGCACAGGACACTGATAAAGATTTAGCATGTTTCTTTACAATGAATATGAATTTAACAACAACAAAAAAATAGAGATAGGAAGATATTAAAAAAGAGAATTTATGTTGATAAAGTCATTTTACTTACCAGAAACTAAACTGGCAACATTAAAAATTATCCTTACTCATTAGGAGCATGGGATTAATAAATAAACACCACTATATATAAAATAGGTAAACAAAAAGGATTTACTATAAAGCACATGGAACTATATTCAATATCTTGTTAATAACCTGTAACAGAAAAGAATCTGACACTGTACACCTGAAACTAACACAATATTGTAAATCAACTGTAGTTTAATAAATTAAAAAACTGTCCTTACTTGAAATATTTGAAAAGCTGTCCTCATGTTCTGATTGACATATACCCTCTAAACGCTGATTGGCTGGCAAATCTACAGATTCTAAAACCCTGTAATTGAAAGAATAGAATTTTTAATTGCATAAAACAAAGTCAAACAATGATCAGTTTAGCTCTACCCAAAGAAACCAAGAGCTCAATGAAATTGTATAAAAAATTCTGTGTGTGTATGCATTTTTCAGGAGGACTATAGTTTTTTAACAGATTATCAGGGGATTCCAAGACACCCTCAAATTTTAAAAACCTAAGTCTAGAAAGACACAAGTACAACAGTGGGATGATGAAATACTGCAAATAAGCTGGGTATTTAATGGATGACATTCTAAGTCAGAAAAATCTCATTCTAGACTCAAGTAGTGAAATACTATGTGGCTATATATTGCAATATGAGAAATAAAGTAGGGAAACTGATAGAAGGTTATTAAAATAGCTAATTTCATTGATGATAAAATCATATTGATTTCAATATATTAAAACCTGGAAAATAGCTATGTCATTTCAATTTACTGAAAAGGATATTTTCTGTAACTCTTTGAAAATATGTAGAAGAATTCTTATTTCCCTAGAATACGGGTCGAAGAGTTTCTGCACACATCATTAACAGGAGTACTTCAAGGAAAAGGGAACTGCAAGTGTAGCAGGATTTAAGGTACTATTCACTTTCTGGGCACACCTAAAAGTTTTAAACATATGATACCCTGAAATATTTCCATTACCTATTTTCTCGGTTATACGCACTTTAAAAAGGCAGTATTGGGGCTTCCCTGCTGGTGCAGTGGTTGGGAGTCCGCCTGCCGATGCGGACGCGGGTTTGTGCCCCGGTCCGGGAGGATCCCGCATGCCGCAGAGCGGCTGGGCCTGTGGGGCTGTGGCCGTTGGGCCTGCGTGTCCGGAGCCTGTGCTCCACGATGGGAGGGGCCACGGCAGTGAGAGGCCCGCGTACCGCAAAAAAAAAAAAAAAAAAAGGCAGTATTTTGTCCATGATTGATCAAGTATGTTTGGCACCCTAGACATATATATCAAGTTTTCCAAACTTTAGCTAAGCTCCAGTTTCCACTGTTTGTTTCTGTACCTGGAGAAGGTGGCAAATGGTAGAAGAACATGAGTGCAAAGAGTAGAGGTAAGAGCATAAGTAACTATTGGAAAACCTAGACTATAAACCCAGCTCTGCTACTATGTAGCTATTTGAACCTACAATCACTTGATTTGTTTCATTTGGTTCATCTATTTAAAAAAATGAATAATGAATGGCAAGGAAGGCTCTGAGGATCAATTACAAGAGACCTCTTAGAGCCCCCCTTCCCACCTCAGAACAATATTATCCTAGAAACCAGCTTAATTAATACCTTATTTACAATTTCTAAATAGGTTTATAATATGCTTACTTTTTCAGTTGATCCACATCAGAGTTACTTTCTGGCAAGACTCTGATTCCCCGACCGTAACTGGTGCCTCCATGGAGATGAAACTCTAGGGCTAAAAATGTTGCCAGGTTCTCTGAATTGACTGACTGAAGTTTGGTATGTAGGCTATAAATTCTAAGAAAGCTTCCAACCTAAAAGCAGATGATTTATTATTTAGAAAATGGAGAAAAATCAAACAATTTTTGATACAATATTTAACAACTAACATGGGACACAGACCAATAACCCGGGATGTTGACTCATCAGAAAGGAAAGTGGTATGTTCTACTAATGTGTACTCAATATCAGCCCCAAGGACACTGTATCAAAACCAAAACGTGTGTGTGTGTGTGTGTGTGTGTTTGTACACATACATATGCATGTATAGATATGTATGTATTTTTCAAATGTAAAGGCATATTTCCATTTTAGAGATATTAAAATGTTAAATAAGATTGAGTCTTAGCATTGCTAAGATATGGTAGCTAAGAAACCTATTACCTAAATCAAATCCAAGCTCTCTATTTGATTAAGAACCTATTTGGTTAAGGTTTCTGAAAATAACCTACTTTAACTAATTTAAGGTAAGATTTAATTAAATATGAGCACTAAAACACTCTCATTATGAGAATACTAGAAAGTATGTTTAAATGTGCTACTCTACCAAAATAATAAACCCCCTCTATTCCACAAGTTCTATGGAAAGAAAATTTCTGTAAATATTTTTCTCTGTACACCATAATGTGAAACACCTTCTATGAGTTCAAATATAGATTTAAACCAATTATAGTTTTGAACGAAATGTCCTATAATTTTAGATGTTTTGCTAAACTTAGTCTTAAAAATATCTTTAATTACGGAGTATTTGATATTCTTTTAATGTAGAAGACTTAAAAAGAGACAGATGCAGAATGTTTATTAAAGAAACTGACACATACTGAAAGGAAGAAGCTGTATTACCTAAATCACATTTTTATGAAGAAAGAGTTATAAACAAAAGGAGTTAGTTACCAACTAGGAAATTTAATTCATTTGTATAAAGCAGCACTCCTGACTGCTGATGACTGTGGGACTACCATTCTTTTTTTCCTACAAGGTCAAGATTAACCGTGGTGAGATTCTGTGTAACAGAAAAGCTACACATGGGGGAAAATAAAGAAAGAGAAGGTAGTAAACCAACCTCCCACCTCTGCTTACTGCTGTTTCAGTTCATTGTATTTCTCCTCATCACCCTCTGGATGTGATGGAGGAGAGAAATGGGGGGAAAAAATAAGGGGAAAAAATCCACACTCCCAGAGCTACTCCTTCATCCTCAAGGATCTTTTTCCCATCCAATCATGGGTTTTATAAGGAGGTAAGGCACTTAGTCTTTTCTTCTCTGACTTCTTCCACTGACAGAATAGCAGGGGAGCAGGGTAAATAGAGTCAGAGAAGGAAAACACACAAACACACACACACACACGATGACAAAACTGATTTTCCTCATGTTCTCCAAAGTAAGATGATGGAAGGAAATATGTCTATTTGTATTTACTTTTATGACATTCTTTTTGAACATTTATTACTCTGTAATTCTTTTTAATACACATAATATATTAGTGCAGTAAATGTATATAATCTACAAAGGACTTAAAGAAGGCCAGACACAAGGCGAAAGATACCATAATCATAAATGAAAAGTTTCAACATTATAAAGATAATTTCCTAATTAATTATTCTTTAAAATCAATGCAGTTTCTATCTAAATCTCCAGTGCCTTTCAAGGAATTGTAAAAACTGATCTGAAAGTGAACAGTCAAGTTACTTTTGAAGACTGAACTGGGAGTGAGGGCTTAACCTATGAAATATCATTTAAAAATAAAGGTATGATTATTAAGACAGGCTGGTATTAATGCAGACACATATATGAACACGGATAAATCTTACAAATATAATGTCAAAGGAAAAAAGCAAATTATAGAATGATACATAACCATATGCATTTTTCAGACAAAAGTATATAAAATAAAAGCATAATAAACATGGGTGTGCACACGTACATGTTAGGATAAATAAAAAGGATATTTGGGAGCAAAAAATTAGAACAAGCAGAGGTACAAAGAAGGTTCCACATGTAGAAATTTCATTTCTTAAAATTAAAAGTACCTGAAATAGGTGTGCAAAACATTTAGAAATGTTAAGTTTGGATGATAGGCACGTAGATGTTTGTTATACTATCTTCTTTACTATTGTATTTCATAATAAAACAAAATTATACTTTAAAGACCAAGAGAGAATTTTATATATATAGGCTATAAAAATGACAAACTGTTATTTCCAGAAATTCCTTCTGGAGGCAGCATTGTATATTTTTTTAAGCTTGCTAAATATATTATAAAATGTGCCAGATGCTCTGTTATAATAGACAAATACATAACAAACAAATCGTCTTATTGGTAATAACAAAAAAATTATAAAACATACCTCTAAAAATTGTTGTAAAAGCCCTTTTTAATACAGAAACAGTAAAAATAAAGCAAAGCAAACTGGCTATTAAGAAATGTTTATTCCTTTAGAAATAATTTAAATATTCCTTATAAACTTTCAAAAATTTCCCTTTAGGTTTAATATTTTTAATGACCTGTATGTGTCTGAAAATAACCAAAATATAGTTCTTGGGTCACTGAATGCCAAACATAATTAGAACTACGTGTGTTTTGTAATTATTTTTAAATTGTGTCAGAATAAGTCTGGGGATTGAAAATACACTGCTTTTGTTTGTAGACAAAAGGTTTGAAGTGTGTGTGTGTGTGTGTGTGTGTGTGTGTGTGTGTGTGTGTGAGCAAAATGTTTAGGGAAGGAGATAACTTACTTAAAAAGCAAGGTTTAGGAAAAATGTTAAGGGCAACTTTAGCTGTAAAATGTATCGTATATAGAGTTCAATTATATTGTACTTTACAATTGCCTTAACTGTCCTCTTTATTACATAAAATAAAAATCACATTTTTTTCCTGTTCCTATTCAACAAAAATACATGTAATCCATGCATTTCAATATAAATATGCAATTTTAAGCAGTTATCGTCGAGTGTTGACAAGAATTAATTGATATCAATATCATTTGACTCTGGGCACTTCTTAAATAAATACGAAATGGTTAGTATAGAGGTTGCCTCAGAACAAATAAAATGTGATGTCAAGGTACATTAAATAAAAGCCTACAGTTATATTACTTACACATAGAGAAAATCCTTTTCATTTTTCTATTACATTGTAGATAAATGTCATGATATCTTTAGAGAAAAATTAATTGCCCTACATTTTCTTAATTATGTATGCTCATAGCACCCTCTAGTGGGTGAGATAAAGCAGACAAAGGAGACGAAAAAAATCTGAAAAAAATTCACAGCGCTTATTGATTCATGCATTCACCAGCAGATATTATTTACTTAACCCTTACTACATGGAAAGCACTGTGGCAGGTGCTGTCCAGGACTTGGGACAAGGAAATCAGGACAAGAGAGAGGAACAAAAGACCTATAGAAACAGCATAGGGAAAGAGAAGGGAATTAAAACAGTGAAAGTAGAATCTAAAATGTAAATCTTTTTCATTCGTAAAAGAACTCTATCTGTATTTTAAAAAGACTTTAGAATTGGCTTTATCATTACATTTATTTTTGAAATAAGCTAATCAATGCAGATAAAATCAAGGAAAAGCATCAAAAATATATTTTCAACAGTCAATTTTCTGATATTAAAGGTATGAACACACTCATAAAGGACAAAAGAGTACAGTTATCACCTTCCTTGACCTGGACTTTAACCTAATTTATTGAGTTGGGTGGGCTTCTTTGTAACACAGTGTAAAAGTGGAAATATTTCCTTCTCCAAGAACATTTATTTGCAAAAAAGAAACCGGGCACTAAAATTCAGATTTAAAAAAATTACAATTCACTTTCCCTATTTTCTTCCCATAAGTAGGTTATATACCTCCCTAAATGTAGGATGGAAGCTATTTGCAATAAAGAAATTCATTTCTTTATACTGCTTAAGAAGATTAGCTCTGGAAACAGACATACATTCAAATACAGGCTTCACGCAAGTAAGTGCGAAATCTTGGGCCTCTGAGTGCCTCAGTTTTCTCATTTGTAAAACAGAAATGATGATAGTACCTACAGCACAAGACAGTGCTAAATACATATGAAGTGCTTTAACACATGTTACTATTATTATCATTATTATCAATGACAGCATTCTTTGCAAGAAAGATTACTTGCAAATAAATGACATGGTAAAATGAAGAAAAATATTCCTTAAAATGTTACTAAGAAGCAAGAAGTGCCAAAACTAAGAAGCGTTATTTTACCTAGAAAACTGCATCTCAAAAACAGTGAGCAAATTCTAATAAACTGTATGGTATACACAGACAATTTATCAATATATTTTAGAGGTGGATTAAAAAGTTGAAGACTGGATTTTATCAAACCAAGTAAAAGAGCTTATCATTTAAGTTTACAAATATTTTATACATCCTTTGTTATTTTAAAGCAAATTTTATGGCAGAAAAAAATTTTTCTCTCCATAGTAAAATTGGGCACAGCTTTAAGATGTTCAGGAAACATTCTTTAACTTTAAAAAAGCTGTTCAAGCCGTTATAATTTAATATATCGTCTAATAATTTAAATACCCATTTTACAAATTAAAGAAAAAAATTAATCTGGAGTTAATTTCTAGACCTCAAATATCATCTAACATGTGATTTACCCTAAAATTTATAAAAATACAAAAGAGCAAAACATGCTTGCTATACAACATCACCTTTAAAGATTTGGCCACTTGAACATGGTTGTCATAGACTAAAATGTCTATTGTCAGATTCTGCACCCGGTGGATGTGACTTAAATCACCTTCAAGAACAAGGTCTTGTATTAAGACTCTCCAAGATGGGAATGGGGTCCTGGTGCCATCCCATACCTGCATAAGAAGTAGAACAAAAGTTTAATGATCTTTTTGTAAAATTGTGGAGGCTAGAAGAGTTTTATTTGCTGGTAACATAGCTTAAAAGTAATTAAATATATTCCCCCAAATATCTGTTAAACTTTGAATATGATGTATATTCTTTCCTGATTGTAAAAGGACTACATATGTATAGGTAATGAATAAAATGTAAGGAAAAAAATTCAAACAGCTATGAGCTTGGAAAAACTATTAACATATTGTTGAATTTACTTATCTTTTTTTTCTTCTATGTAGTTATAATATATATGTCTATTTTTCTTTTTACCAAACTGGCATTCTATTCTGCTTTTCATTTCTTAATTTATTGCTGGGCAGTTTTTCAGGCAATTTAAATATTCTTCTAAAATAGGATTTTCAATGGCTTCACATTACATTATAGATGCAAACAAATTTATTAAACCAATCCCTTTTTTGGCCATTTGTTTCAAAATTTTTGCTATTTTAAATAATTTAGTAATTACCATCTTGTATATAAACCTTTACAAGTATCTCTGCTAATTTTCTTAAGTATAAATTCCTAGCTTTTAGGGAACTAATCTGACCTCTGCCCATTTTTCCACTTTGTTCTGATTTGGAAAAGGCCTTTGAAAGCACAGATATGAATATTTTGTTTATGTTAGATGTTATGAACACAAGTGAATTACAATCATGGGTGATGGAAAGGGAAAGGTAGGTTGGATTGCTATTTAAGTCACCTTGAGGTAAGGATGGGAACAGGGGTCCAGGACGAGTATGCACTATCCCATCCTTAAGACCTGAGCTAGCCTGTGCTGTGCTAGGGTTGGAAGAGATGAGCTTGAGGCTATGCTATGCTATAGAAGGGCTGGACAAAAGACATTTGGAGAGAGGTGAGAATGCCTCTGCATGTCAGAAGTTTGGCTGGGTAAGAGTGAACAGTCTACTTAAATAGAAAACACCACATTTCCTTTTCTTTTTAACTGTTATTTTTTTTAATTGAAGTATAGTTGATTTACAATGTTGTGTTAGTTTCAGGTGTACAGCAAAGTGATTCAGTTATACACACACATAGACACACACACATATATCTTTTTCAGGTTATTTTCCTTTATAGGTTATCACAAGATATTGAATATAGTTCCCTGTGCTATACATAGGTCCTTGTTGCTTATCTATTTTATATACAGTCGTGTGTATCTGTTAATCCCAAACTCCTAATTTATCCTTACCCCCATCCTTTCCCTTTTGGTAACCGTAAATTTGTTTTCCATGTCTGTGAATCTATTTCTGTTTTGTAAATAAGTTCATTTGTATCATTTGCTTAGATTCCACATATAAGTGATATCATATGATGTTTGCCTTTCTCTGACTTACTTCACTATTACTATAATTTCAAGGGCCATCCATGTTGCTGCAAATGGCATTATTTCATTCTTTTTTTATGGCTGAGTAATATTCCACTGTATATATACACCACATATTCTTTACCCATTAATAGACATTTAGGTTGCTTCCATGTCTTGGCTATTATAAATAGTGCTGCTATGAAAATTGGATGTATCTTTTCAAATTAGAGTTTTTGTCTTTTCCAGATATATGCCCAGGAATAGGATTGCTGGATCATGTGAACTCTATTTTCAGTTTTTTAAGGAACCTCCATACTGTTCTCCATAGGGGCTGCACCAATTTACATTCTTAACAACAATGTAGGAGGTTCCCCTTTCTCCACACCCTCTCTAGCACTTGTTATTTGTAGACTTTTTAATGATGGCCATTCTGACCAGTCTGAGGCAGTACCTCACTGTAGTTTTAATTTGCATTTCTTTAATAATTAGTGATGTTGAGCATCTTTTCATGTGCCTGTTGGCTATCTGTAAGTCTTCTTTGAAGAAATGTCTATTTAGGTCTTCTGCCTATTTTATGGAAAACACCGCATATCTGTACAGGTATCTGCCAGGGTCAGATTACAGAGAAAGTACTGAATAATGTTGGTGACAGTGCGAAGTTGTAAATAAACAATCATGAGTTTGTGTCACTCACTCTGTTTCCTAAATTATTCAAAGAACCAGGACAATCACTTTGGGAGTAGTAACATTATGTCGCATTTTTCTTCACTTGGAATTTGTTCTTTCATTTTGTGCACATGTTTTTGAGACTTTAAAATGGCTTTACAGACCAATCCGTGAGTCTTCTGAAGGAGGGGTTGAGAGAGTAGAGTATAAGTCAGACCTTGTGTTGAAATTCTGGAACTTTTGTAATCTTGTATCAAAACTCAATCTGTTAGGTATCTGCATATTTTATACAGATCTAATTCTTTTTTCCAAATAGATAACAATCACCATTTAACAATTCTTTGCCAATTTGAAATGTTAATGTTATTTTTATTATTATAGCAGCACGGGGACAAGAGAGGAAGTCAAGGAGAGAAATTTTTTTACTATATATCACTTTAAAATATCTTTTAAATTTCTGGGCAATGTTAAAATTACCTATCCCAAAATTAAATACCTTATTAAAATACTACCTCAAACTTTCTATAATTGTTTGTTAATTTTTCAATTTCTTGACTTGAAAGATTATTCTGATATGCTATACTTTTTTTTCTTTCTTTGTTCATGAGATATTTAAGGCTCTAAATTTTATCTTTGAGTATACCCCCAACCATAGCCTTTAATCTCTTCTTATTAACATTATAGTCTTAATAACCTATAATTAAAATTAACTTCTTTTAGAAACAACAGTATGTGGGGGAATCATATCTGCTAGAATAATTAAAATGAATGTATTGTAGTTACTAATAAAGAGACCAATATTAGCATCATATCTCAGTTGAGACAGGAAATAATTACGCTATATTCCATGCTGACCAGAACTCATTTGGAGTAAGGTCTGGCTCCTTCTGTTTTCAAAACAAAATTTTAAAAAATTATTCATAGTTTGGGATAGGAAAACCAATTTCAGAAAAAAAAAATCACTTAAAATTTGACTTCCCATAGTAAAATGAGCAAAATATTGCTATATAGTCCTCTCAATATATTTTTTGCTATGCATATAATACATTTTTAGTATATAAATGAAAGCACATTAATCACTAAAGAGAATATTGTGAATTTCTATATCAATAAGTATGTCTACAATGTCATTTTATAGTCACACAGTATTCCACAACACATAAATAATTCACAAAATTCTCTATCGCTAGTATGCGAGTTTTTTCTGATTTTTGTTACTGCAAGAAATATAAGGATAAATATTCCTTTAAAGGCATTTTTCCACATTTTAAATTATTACTATAAAATAAATTTATGAAAATAGAGTTTGAGACGAAGAGCATAGAAAGACTTTTGAGATTTCTTTCAAACTGTCCTCAAGAAAGTCTTACTAATGTAATTTCTTACATTCACTTCTGAATGCTGTATTTTAAAATAATATCTACATGAAAGCTGTTTTTATTTCTCCGAAAAGGCTATCTATAAAAATGGGATGCAGGCATGTTTTTTTGCTTTAGAAGGAAAATGTACATTCAGCTACGTCAGCTAACAGGTGGCAGGTTTTATCTCAGAATTTAAGAATTTACGCTCAATACAGCAGCCGAAAGGTGAATACTTCTCTGCACAGCTGATTTGTTGTCACTGGAAGTGTTCAGTGATTAGCAAACACTCATTTGTTAAATATGTCACTTTGGGCATAAAGTATGACTGGCTGACCTCCTCATTTTGTTTGGATGATTTTATGTTGCTTTAGCTTCAATTTTGTCACACTTAACTTATTTATGTTTTTTTATAGCATGCATTTACTTTTTCAGAGTATTTCGTGTGTATATAAATATGTGCTATTTTCAACTTCAAAAACTTTGTATTTTATTCAATAATTTCTATCTTCACTATTCTTTAATATGGGCAAGGTATAACTGATAATAATGCTAAACCCCAATATTTGTCCAAGGGCCACTGTACTCCATTTCCTGTTCCATTGTTCCAAAGAGTCAGAAGCTGAAGAACCAGAGAAGCAGGGCTGAAGCAGTGTTTGTTTAAATGCATCCTGCCTAGGCTAGGTAGGTGAGGATGGTATCAGACAACTGTCCTCTCCAGAAGCTATTCATGAATAAATTGGGATAGGTGTAAACAAAGATTAGATGGGTCTTATGTCACTTTTTTTTTCTACAGATTTAAGAACAAAATAAAATATAACAAGAAAAATAAACACTTCAAAACCATCCATCATCTACCTATGAAGCAGACAGTGAAATAACATGGGAAGAGAACCCAACATCAATGGGCCAAGAAGAAGGCAAAGGAGTGAGAAGGAAGGCTACATCTTGATAGGGAAACAGAAATATGCATTTTTTGAGCTGCAACTTAAAAATAGCAATAGAAAACAACTCATTTTGCTAGTACTAATAAGAAATATATAAACACAATATAAACAACACTATATTTAAAATGTAGATCTGGTAATACTATTTTTCTCTAGAAATATAGGATAAAGAGGAGAAGTTCAAGAGTAAAGTTGCATAGAAATTACAGGCTCATTAAAAATGGTTAGATTTTAAGTTCTTAGTACACAGTATGCATATTTATTCCACCAGAATGCTGAAAATATAAGCTCTTTACAGGCTTATAGGTCATGGTAACTTACAAAACAATTTCCAGTATTTAAAAATATCTACCTGTGCTCGCTTTGGCAGCACATATACTAAAATTGGAACGATACAGAGAAGATTAGCATGGCCCCTGTGTAAGGAGGACACGCAAATTCGTGAAGCGTTCCATATTTTTTTATAAAGCAGAAACTAACACACCATTGTAAAGCAATTATACTCCAATAAAGATGTAAAAAAATGATTAAACTGATAAAATAAATACATAAATAAATTTTAAAAAAATCTACCTTTAGAAGAAATGATGCTCCATCCACTTCTGCTTTGCCCAAGAGCTGACAAGTCAGGTCAAAATACTGCATTGGCTGGACATCACACAATTTCACTAATGTTGAAGAAGGTGAAATATGAGTAGATGCCCAAACACGTAACGCTTCTACCATTTTGTGGTCCTCAGCGGTGAAGTTAAAACACTTGCTTGAAGTACGAGGTATGATAGGAGCTCCCAAAGTTCCCTCAAATGTTAAAGACGCAAAGCCAGAGCTGGTGATACCCTGAGTCTCCTTTTTATATACTTGGATCTAAGAAAGTGGCAAAGTAGAAAACAAAACAGAAACAAACAAAACAGGTTTACTGATCCAGAACCTAGGAACTGGAAACACTTGTGAGATTATAAAATCCTGCCAGCATAGTTAATAGAGGACATAATTCTTTAAATATTTCATTTAATTAGCATATGAAATTATAAAATCTACTGGGCTATATCAAAATCCACAAGCACCATGTAAACCGTAAAACACTATACAAGATTATTTTTATTTTTTAAAGAGCTAGGTGGCAGCCTCCCTAATACTATCAGGCTTGCAGTTTTACTAACAAAACATTTATTAGTTTTTTTATTAAGGTATAATTCATAAAAGGATAATAAGTAACAGTTATTTATGAATATTATAGGGAAAACTAGAATACTTAAAATATAAGAGTTTGAAGTGAGTAAAATGCAGCTGAGGCTAAGGGCTCATCAGTCTGACTGAGACAGCTGGGATATGTCTTAAAAACATTGGCTTTCTGAATTTCAAGGCTCAGTTATTAGATGCACATGCATTTATGACTGTTATATCTTCTTCATAAAGCAACCCTTTTGAACTTATGAAATACCTCCTTTAGTCTCCTGTAATACTGTCTGATATTAATAAATGTATTTATATATTTACTGGAAATTAGAAAATATATTGAACTGAAGGATACTTAAGCTGTGATGTGCTAAAACTTGTTGGATATAACTAAAGTAGTATTCAATACATAGAGAAAAATTTACAGAAATAAGTGAATATTTTACAAAAGAAGAAAGGTTAAAAATCAGAAATTTAGGCTTCTATCTCAAGAAGCTGCACAAAGAATATTATTTCAAATCCAAGGAAAGTGGAAAGAAAACATAATCAAGGTAAGAGAAACAGAAACATACAATAGAGAAAATCAAAGCTAAAAACTGGTTCTCTGAAGAGATTTGGAATTCTCTTATATCTCTAATGGGAGTGTAAGTTGGTAAAAAACACTTTGGAAAACTAAAGGCTAGTATATGCACAACCCTGAACTCACGAACCACACTCCTTGGTATACAATCAACTGAAATGCATATATATCTATGCATTATATAATATATAATATGTAATATATATTATAATTACATATAAATGTATACATTATATTACATATAATTATATATATTCAGTAAAAGGTATGTACTAGCCTGTTTACAGCAGCATAATAACCTCAAACTGAAAACTACCTAAACGACCAACAGAATAAATATATAAATTCTGGTGTATTCAAACACTGGCTGGACAGAAAATACCATTTAGCAGTGAAAATGAACAAAGTAAAACTATATGTAATAGTACAGTTGACTCATACAAGCATAAGCCAGAAACTAAAAAAAAAACAAAAACAAAAACCCCCCAAAAAACTATAGTGTATTTCCTTTATATAAAGAACAAATACATAAGAAACTATATATGTTGTTACAAGTTGTGAGATTATTTACTCTTGGCAGGGGGGAGTGTGAATGACAACCCCAGGTAGGGGTACAAAGGACGTTTCTAGAGTGTTAGTAACATGAGCATGCTAATACTGTGAAAAGAGAGATGTATATTTTACTTCAGTTAAACAATAGCAAGAATTACAAATACAGTTGGCCCCTGAACACGGGCGTTAGGGGCACCGACCATTTGTGCAGTTGAAAATCCCCTTATAACTTAACAGTCGGCCCTCTATCCTCAGTTCAGCATCTATGGATTCAACTAACCGTGGGATCCTGTAGTACTGCACTGTTTACTACTGAAAAGAATCTGCACATCAGTGGACCCAAGCAGTTCAGAACTGTGCTGTTCAGGGTCAACTGTACTACAGGAAACAGCAGTGTGTGAGAAATAAGCTATTTTTTTGAAGTTTGGATAAGCCTGTAATATAGTGCTACAATAGTAATATTTCTAGTTCTCTTTATCTTTAAGCAAATGTTCTCCAATATTCTTCTATTCTCAGGGAAAAGGCATTAATAGAGCAAGAGAGTTGTTTCCCACCATATCTTAAGACTAGAAGACATCTGGACTATTGCACTCATATATGAGCATCAGTGACCATGAGGACCACAGATAAACTGAAGCAATAGAAGAAAAGACAACCAAGATAGTGAAGGGGTTGCGTGAAAACCCATGTAACAAAAGCAAACTATGAAGGGACTGAAATGTTTAAAACCTAAAAGACTGAAAATATTAAAGGGTTAAAAAGCTGATTTTTTAAAAATCACATACTATTTAATAGCTCTACCTTTTTATTAAATGTCTTCTAACGGAATGCAACTAGTCGGAATTGCGGCAGCTAACGCATTTCTGTGGAAGGATGTCAGGTAGTTTGCTCAAATGAAGAGGTTTCCTAATATAAATCATTTGAAGTCTGATACTATTTACATTTCTTCTTGCCGCTTGAAATGCCTGACGTCATGTTCTAACAAAGCAACCACATAATTAGTGTAACTAGTTTTAGTGAGCAATACAGCGTTCTCTTCAAACAAATATAAGTTCTGAACAGTATGAATTATACCTTCAGCCTGTGAAAGCGAACAATATCTCCATTTTTATAAATCATTGGAAGGGCTTCATAATTTCCACTAAAGAACAGGCAGGTTAACTTTACATGT
The DNA here is from genome assembly GCF_964374135.1 of Grampus griseus. Taxonomy (NCBI): domain Eukaryota; kingdom Metazoa; phylum Chordata; class Mammalia; order Artiodactyla; family Delphinidae; genus Grampus; species Grampus griseus. The sequence goes on along the minus strand of NC_139003.1, from coordinate 26,292,977 downwards.
GTCTGGTCCACAATTGTTACAACTGAGCAATAATCTGGAAAACACAAAAATATTTTACCTGACTTTTCGTATTTCAAAGCATTTGACAAAATAATACTGAGTTCAAAACACCAAACATTATTCTACCCTTTAATCAAGTCTTCTAAGAATAGGATCAAAACATAAAGAAATTTTCTTGTCTCTCAAAATGCACTGCCAAATTATTTTGCAAAAGTGTTCCACAAAAATTCATTTTAGAAAGTTTAATGAAACAAAAATAAAAACCGTACTTATAAATTGTCTGGAGGTGTAATAACTTTATTACCTCAAAGTTTAGAAACCATGAAGCAGATAAACATATTCAAATAATATAATTTCTAAAATAAACATAATTAAATTTAGAGTGAAAACAAAAAACTAGAAGATATTTGCAGCAAATGTGATGAAGAGTCAATATACTGCATAAAGATACTATGAAAACTGGTTATAAAACCCAGATTTTACAGTAAATATGAAAGTCAAATGAACAAACAACTCATAGAAAACTATATGAGAACAACTCAAAAGGGAAAATGATGATTTGCTGGTTATCTATAAAAGGTTACACATTAGAACGAGAGCAATTTTATATAATTTAAGCTGGCAAAAAACCCCCAGCAAATTTAATGATAGTTGGGTTGCTATGAAAACAAGTAACTTCAATCACTGGTGGCAGCAAAAACTGTAGTTTCAGAAAATTGCACACTGAGAGTGTGTCTTGGCTTCCTTCCTTCTCAGTAATATACTCAAGGCAGTATAGCCATAGAAAAGGATAAACCCAGAACAGTGAAGGGAGAGGAGAGGGGAGTGAAGGAGAGGGAGAGACGATATCAACATATTTCGGGAAGTTGGGAAAGTAAATGGTTAAGGGATCAAATGGACAGAGGAGGATGCATCCGGAAGATACTCCAAAGTAGCTACAGCAAAGATGGCAGCCATTGGGATTAAGGGTGACAGTGAAAAATAGAGCCAAAATCAGGGCTCATGAAAAGTTTACACATAGGACAACTGTTTCAATAAGCACCCATCCTAACCCTCACTCTCCTTGAAAATAACTCCAGGTAGGCAGGTAGGGTATCTCAGTGTTTAACACCAACCCCTTCCTGCAACACAGGCTGCTTTCCAAGGAAGTTTCACTGATAGACCAGGAAGTGGTAAGGCTTCTAATGAGGGTGTTAGCACCCAGAATAAATCCATCTGCATTATCACATTAGGGGGTCTACAGTCAGAAGGCTCTCTTCCCACCCACCTTAGACTGACACTTTCAATCAATGTGCCCTATGTAAGTACTATTTGTCTCTGTGAGATTTCCAATTCAAAAAAAGAGATCAAGTTGAAAAAACAAACTCATTATATACAAAGCAAACAAATGTCTACAACCTAAAATAAACCATAGCTACATTTGTAAATTTGTAAACAGTAAGCCATTACCAGACACAGAACAATAACGGATAGAAGGAAGGAAGGAAGGAAGGAAGGAAGGAAGGAAGGAAGGTAGGAGGGAAGGAAGGAAGGAAGGAAGGAAGGAAGGAAGGAAGGAAGGAAAGAAAGAAGGAAGGACACTGGGGAGGGGAGGGAGTGGTGGAGAAGAGATGAGTGGAGAGAAAGGGGGAAGGAATGGGGGAAGTGGGGAGAGAGGAAAGGAGAGGGGAGAGGAATGGAGGGCAAGAGGAGAAAGAGAAAACTGATTCTGTGAGGAGGGGACAGTAATTCAGAGAACATAAAAAAACTTTAAGAACAAAACCTTAATAAGCATCTTCAAAAAGAGTAAAAAGATATTACATCCTCGTCTCTTGATATACAGGATCTACTGGACCCAATTTTAGTTTTGGAGTTTCCATTTTCAGTAGTTTTAACTATTTGTAAGGAGTGTTATTTCAGGACATTTTTCTTTCTTAGAAGTCTTCCAAAGATTAAAGATAAATTTTACTTATTTTTTAATAGAATAAGACACATTCTTCTTGTAATGATCATACGGCTCTACTGCACCCTTTTATAAATCTAAGATACATTACGGAAGCTTAGTCATCTATTTTCCTTTATCTCAAAATATTTTGCTATTTCATTATCCTATAAATTATTTCATCATTATTCCTACCTATGCTTAAAAATGAGTAAATTAATTTTTAAAATGGGAAAATGAGAAACTTGCCTAGAGGAATGATGCAAGAGTGAAATTAATCATCCCTATTGCACTGCATTGCTCAATGTGTTATAACACCTTTCAAGAAGATATAAACCAGGTTTGAAAACTATCTTTGAAGTTTCTTCTTCAGCCTTAAGAATTCAGAACTGAAATTTTTTTGCCAATAGTCACGGAGAAGAAAATTAGATGGATCAGAAGCTGAATGCAAAGACAGGTATAGCAGCACGTTAGATATTATGGATAATGATGAATGTACTTTGAATAAAATACAAATGCTCTGAAGGTTTTAAGTTTCATATAATATCATGACAGACTAAACACAAGGGCAAAGAGATCACTAATCTAATGAAACACATGAGACCTTAAATTAAATTTCATACCATGACTGAAGTTTAATCAGAGTCTGAAATTATGTTTAATGTTAAAGAATATATTTTGGTAAAAGGTATTTACAGTCCTAAATACAGTTTGGGGTTATCAAATAATAATTAATAATGTACAAAATGTCAATATTCTAAATTAATTTACAGAAATGGAATAATCCACTTTACTTCTCAGACAGAAAACAAAACAAAAATACAGTACTTATGTTAGCAAGATATCTTATTCCCAGGCCTATAACTAGGGGGAAACTACATTATTTAGCAGTCAGCAATTACTGAGGGCTTACTGTATGACAGGTAGTGTGCTAAGCAATTTATATGCATTATCTCCCTGAATTCTTAGATAGTTGTATGTAACAGTTTACAAACGAGAGAACTTAGTTTCTTAAAAAGTCCAGGCAAGGTATCCAAGTGTGAATGTCTTATAGGTCACATATAACTCAGCATATCTGACTCCTGTTTCTTCATTTAACCAGAACACCACACTGTCTGCATGTTGCACGCTTTTTTAAACATCAACAACAATCCCAAAGAAAGTAAAATATTACGCTTAAAACTGTGATGGAGGGTTGAGAGTTTTCCTAAGTAGGTAAAATTATACTGAATCTTAACTCTATATTATTTACTATTTCATGCATTTATCTTGAAACATACTAAAGGAGAGTTCATTACTGAAGAATAACATATCATTATAATGAAACTTCAACTATAATTTACTCCAGAGGCATCACAGAAACCCCACGAACATCACAGAAAGATTCTACAATAATTCATTCTTATGAGGTTTATATGCATTTGTACATTCTTTGTAATAATTATTTTTTGACTCATAAGCTGAAAGAATAAAAGAAGAAAAGGAGACAAAAAAAGAGTATCTCCTGAGGTAGCTGAACAAGAGTTAAATCCTAGTGGAAAGACAAAAGCAGTAAAAGAAGATGTATGTTTAAGGCTACTTAAAGAGGAGTTAACTGAATTGTGAGTGTAAGAGGACAAAGGAGAGAGCACAGTACTATAAATCAGGAGTTGGCAAACTATGGCCCATAGCCAAATCCATCCCACCACTGGTTTATTATCTTTACAAAGCATTCAACTTAAGTTTTCCAAAAAAAAACTTTTCACATTCATATTCAGTTGGTTATATCAGATTTAATGAAATTACTTAATTAGAATAACAAGTAAAAGGAGTAGAAAGAGATTTGGGAACCAAATTGTAAGAATGCAATTCTTTTGAGAATACAGTTCCACTAGTGGAAGCAGAAATGAGCCAGAGCATCAGGGCTAGGCAACTCCCAGTCACCAATTCCTAGTTGTGAAAGCTTAGGATGACAAAAGCATCAGTAACGGCGTTTTACAGATGGAGTGTAGAACATTTGTTCATTGTCAAATTAGATAAGAAGTTGCTTAAGAAAGTTTCTAATTTAAATAATAACTTAACTGTAGGAAAACACCCAATGTGTCATGAAATAAATTACATATATTTATTGTGTAACAAAGATATATGTGTACATAGTAAATAATTTTCAGAACAGTGATTGTATATAGAAGATTTCTGAAGAATGCCAGAAGGTAAGTAGACACTCTTTAATCAGAAAACACAGAAATAGGCTTCCAGATTTAGTATTATGTCTTCACAGTTCACAGCATCTATAACACATAGTAGCTGATCAACCATCTTTACTAAATCAATGCATGTCATTACCTACAGCAAATATACAGTACTTGCAAAAATTCTCCCTCTCTGAAGCCTACTGCAGATACTGAAAATCATTTAGCCTCTTTATGCCTCAAATTCCTTACCTAAAAAACGGGGAAAATAATACTATTCACCTCATATGATTGTTAAAATTAAATAAGTAATTACATGTAAAGTATTTAAAATAGCACCTAGAACATGGTTAAATGCTATGTGTAAGAGGTGGCCAGTGGTGGTAGTAGCAGCAGCAGTAGCAACAGCAGCATTTCTATTACTGATAATTAATCATAACATTTTTTTCTAATGAACACAGACATGATTTTAGAATCTGTCTTAACGAAGTACATGAAGATACTTTGCCAAGATACAGTGCCAAACGGATCACAGTCAGAACATAAAATCAAAAGTATAGATGTAAGGGATTGCAAAGGAATTCCAATTTTAATTTCCACTGGAATCTCAATGAGTTGTTTTTAGATATGGTGCTATCAACCTTCCACAGAGAAATATCTTGTAGTTAACAAGAGCATCTGGTCCTCAAGAGAAATTTCATTTGGAACACAAAGAGTTTCTGAAAAAGCTATAAGGTGGAATATAGCACTAACCACTTATTCAAAAATTACAAGATAATATAGAACAATTTTAAGGATCAAAATGGTAATCAAGGGCCAAGAAGATCTAATACCTCACTTAAAAATTAGGATAGGGCTTCCCTGTTGGCGCAGTGGTTGAGAGTCCGCCTGCCGATGCAGGGGACACAGGTCCGGGAAGATCCCACATGCCGCGGAGCGGCTGGGCCCGTGAGCTATGGCCGCTGAGCCTGCGCATCCGGAGCCTGTGCTCCGCAATGGGAGAGGCCACAACAGTGAGAGGCCCGTGTACCGCAAAAAAAAAAAAAAAAAAAAAAAAAAAAATTAGGATAAAGAAGCTCACTGTGTCAGCTTGAAGAAATGTTCAAGTTCCTGTAGGGTAACAGTTCTCAAAGTTTGCTCTGCAAACCACTGGGGGGCTCCAAGATATGTTTATGGGGTCCATAAATTCAAACCTATTTTCATAGTAATATTAAGATGTTATTTGCCTTTTCAATTGTGTTGACCTTCGGACTGATGGTATAGAAGCAATGGTGAGTAAAACTGCTGGTGTCTTGGCAAGAATCAAGGCAGTAGCCTCAAACTGTAGTAGTGGTCACTGTATCCTTCACCAACACACACTAACATTAGAAGAAAAACCACAACAGTTTTACTAAAGAATAAGGCCATTCTTGATGAAGCATTAAAAATTTCTTATATGTGATCCTTGAGTACATGTCTTTTTAATATTTTACGTGGTGAAATGGGAAGCAAAATATTTCAACTGCTTACCAAAGTATGATGGTCATCTTAAGGAAAAACACTTGTGTGATTGTTTATGAGTTACACTATCCACATTCTTTTCATGGTACAGCATTTTTATTTAAAAGGATGACTGACGGAAAAATTTTAGTTATTCAAGCTCTGGTATTTGTCAGATGTTTTTACAAAAATGAATGGAATTAATCTTTCAGTTCAAAGAAAACTGGCATTTTTTTGCCAATGATAAAACCAAAGTTTTTAGGCTAAAATTACAACATTGGAAAAGTTCCACCTTCTACCATGATATTGATGGTTTCTCAATATTCAAAGACTTTTTAAAATTTAATTTAATTTTATTTTTAACATCTTTATTGGAGTATAGTTGCTTTACAATGGTGTTAGTTTCTGCTGTATAACAAAGTGAATCAGCTATACATATACATACATCCCCAGATCTCCTCCCTCTTGCGTCAAAGACTTTTCTGATAAAATTGGCTGGTGACAGAAATAACTGTTATATTTTGGTACTGTATGATACTGTACAATGAAATGGGTCAACATATAGAAGATCTGCATACATCAGGAAATGTTTTTTTTCAAATGACCTATGCACTACAAATCATGGATGATTTAAAGATCCATTCAAACTGCAAGATGGATCAATGGATTTTAATTCAATAGAATATGACGTTCACTGCTATGGTTTCAGATTCCTCACTGTAACCAACCTTTAAGAAGGTTATCAAAGAATATCCAAAATTACCTGAAGAGTTTTATAAAAGTCCTCTTCCCTTTTCCAACTACATAGCTGTGTGAAGCTAGAAATTTTTATGTATCTCAACTGAAATAACATGTTGTAACAGACTGAAGGGATAAGAGAATCCTGTTACTTTCATTATTTTTTAAAGATAAAAATATCATCAAAAATGTGAAACAATACCACACTTCATAGTTTAGGAAAATACATTTTTCATTAGTTACTTATGTTTTACAATAGACTATTTTTGGTTTAAATGAATTATTAAATGTCATTAAATATGTTAGTTTTTCACTTTCAATTTCCAGTATGTTTAAATATCTATAACTGTGATCCATAAAAATATACGCTCCTTGAGATCCTGATAATTTTTAGGAATATAAAAAGCTTAAGCAGCACTGATTTAGGACATCAACAATATTATACTTTCTGAAAGTGAAAATTCATAAAGTACTACATTTTATATAGATCACTACAGAGACAGTCCCTTGCAATTCTACGATAATCAAAATTGCGAAGAAGTAAGAATTGGTCCTACCCCTTCCCTGTTCACAATAAATAAAGGTTAAAAAAAATATGGAAAATGAATTGCTTGAAAGTGAAGCTCTATCAACTTTAATCTAGGTCGATAATCTCTAAGCTTGATTCTATAGACAATAGTTTCAGCAGACAAGAATCAGAGTACATTAAAAAGGGTTCCATGTTCAAGTAATTCCAAGTAAAATTATGTTAAAAGTAAAGTTAAACAGATTCCTTTATTAAATCTTTTCAGAGGTGATAACATGTTAATAATGCACCGTGACTCTCAAGAGCCAGACACAGTATGCAAAATTTCCCACTTTTTCATGGAATGTTTCACAGAATTGGTAGTTCTCCCACTGAAAATGCTTTGCTAAAAGCTGATGTAGATTAGATCCCCAAGTTATTTTAAATGAAGTATTACTGAGAAAACTAGAGAACTTACAGCCTCACTTGATGAAGAGGCAGACAGCTCTTCAGGACTACAGTTCACTGTTGTCTTGGGACATTCTCTTCAGCAGTTCCTGTCTCCCCATTATCTACCCTATCTCCTGGCAATCACTGTTCTAGACTTTCTCTTTCTTGCCTTCTTATCTCCCTCTTTGTTATTACTTACAAGAGAGAGAGAAAAAAATAATCATAAGAGTAAAATCCCATTTTGATGCTTCCTGATACCAAACCAATTGACAGTACTATGAAGGATAATAAATAAATCAATAAACCCTAGTTTTGATCTTTGTTCTTTTTTCAGCTTGGAGTGTTCTCCTATCTATAACTCTACATGAATCTTCTTTTCAGTTATATAAGGTAATTGTGTGTGATGATACCAGTTTTTCAAAAGTATCACGTATACTGGAAATCAGAAGCCTGATGATTCAGCTAAAAACTGATGGATAGCTGCTAAGGTGGTGGTAGAGATTGGGGTGTATACATTCTGTTTATGATTAAAAGATCAAAACTATTTCTAGTGTTGATAGAAATTCATTTGTATTTCTAAGTTCTTATTTTATGGCTGTTACATGTTCCCATTAATATTTTGCTTAAATCTAACTTATATAATACATATAAATGACAATAAATCTTTCAAATATTTAGCATAAAATACGAGCTTTCTTATCATGACATTTCTGCAAAGCAAAGAATATGTATTCAGTTTATCATTCCACTCTAAAAATCAAACTCACTGTTTTTCAACTAGTAATAACATCCAAGCATATACACAAATCCTATGAAGTCCTGATACTGTTTTCCAAATAAAGCAAAATATTTCATATCCCTAAAACTAAAGAATTAAAAGTATAAAATAATTATAAGAAATACTCCAATGCATAAGCTACTTTTCACTGTTTCTCTATTTCAAACTCCTACTTCTTTTCTTAATTCTTTTCATTTTTTAACCAAAGAGAATTTTTTGTGTGTTTTCATTCAGGGAAGGGGAGATGGGAAGGTGGGGTAACATTAATATATCCCTACCCACTGTAATTCTGTGTTATGTTAACTCTTCCAAAAAGCATTTCAAAAGTATCCGCAACAAAGCTTAGGACTCCACATCAATAAATTAAAATGTTTTGCCTTATTCAAGTAATTACAGCAGTGTATTTATAAACATCTGGTGCAGTGACTAAGGGAAAGGGTACATAAATTGCACTCACAAATACTGCACACTGGAAAGATAAACTGAAAAATTATAAAAGCCCCCTGTATGTACATTATTTCTCAGATTTGTTTTATTGCTCTATTTCCACAGCTTAATTTTGGACTACTGTTATAATGTGGAATTATTTTTCCTGCTCATATTTTGTTCTCCCCATACCAAATTACAAACAATTAAAACAGCATTCTTAAAATACTTCACTACTCTTAGCAAAGACTTTTAGTGCTACCACATTATCTATGGATATTTCTGAGTTGTTAAAAAATGCTTATATGTAAATATATGTACAGATACACAGATGTGTATATAGAGAACTATCAAGTAAAAAAACTACTTTCTTAACATCAAGGATTGAAAAAACAGAATTTAAAATGACCTCACCTAAGTTTACTTCTTAGTATATTAAATCTAACCTTAAGTATTTTCTTTACAGGCATGCCCACACACACAATCAATTCAATTACTGAGCTGCAGGCCCAGACAGACTTACTGTAGCAATATTCTTCAAAATAGCATCTACCTGCTACAAGGCAAGCTCTCCAGAATAGCATAACTAAACATGAGGAAATTCTCAGAGTCTCCTAAGGTTATCTATAAAATAATGAGGTGTTTCAAAATAAAATTGTATATACATATTTTATATACATATTTTTGGGTTTAGATATGTATATAGTTATAAAAGAAGGAAACAAAAATTCAGATTCAAGAAACAAGTGGCATTTAAAAAAATCTGTCCAATAATTTGCTCTCAAGGACAATAAAGAAGTAATATAAATGAAATATTAAATAGCTTTCAGGTTCTTTCACAAATTACCATTAGATTCATGACATAACTGGAAACCAAGCTACTCATTTTAACAAATACTAACAAGGCAAACTGCTAGAGTAAGTTTTATTTAACTTCTTCAAAGACATAAAGTGTTTCACCAAGTAAGTAAATAATCCTTCAATAATGACTACATAAAATGATAAAAATATTTATTTTCTCCATGCCTCATTTTTTACTCATTCCCAAATGAAAGAAAAATCATCTTGTGAAGTTAGAGTCAACTTACAAATTAATATTTTAATAATAAAGTTACAGAGCTAAGAGGTAATTTAAGTCTACTTTCTTGATAGCCTGTATCAACAGGGAAGGTAGGGAGCGTAGAGAGACATTTAATAAATCAGTATTCTTTCTTAGTTTATCTAAATAACAACCTCTAAAAATACATAGTTAAACTTTGATAAAGAATTGACTTTAGGGCTTCCCTGGTGGCGCAGTGGTTGAGAGTCCGCCTGCCGATGCAGGGGACACGGGTTCGTGTCCCGGTTCGGGAGGATCCCACATGCCGCGGAGCGGCTGCGCCCATGAGCCATGGCCGCTGAGCCTGCGCCTCTGGAGCCTGTGCTCCGCAACGGGAGAGGCCACAACAGTGAGAGGCCCGCGTACCGCAAAAAAAAAAAAAAAAAAAAAAAAAAAAAAAGAATTGACTTTAAAGCTTCAGTAAGACTTCATGTTTAAACTGTTGACGAAGTATTTTAACTACTTTAACACTTAGGTAATACTTCATTTAACTTGATGTAAATCTAGAAAAGGTAACAAATGATAAATTAAGCCCTACATTCTGCGATCTTCAGCAATTCACCTAATTTCCTCAGTATGATTAAGTGTAAATTGGAGTTTTATTATAAGGGAAAGCTGGTAGTTCATCTAAGTAAGGTCTTTAATCAAAGAAGCATGCATGCACGCATGCTTATATATTTATATAATCCACAAAAAAATTATATAATCCACAAAAAAATTCCTCCATGAAAGTTGCTTCACCACCTTTTTATCTACTAGGGCGCTGTTGTTTGTATTTATTTATTTTTTTGAGGTAATTCGGCATTTATTTATTGAAAGTAAGTTGAAATCTATTCTATTGTATATTATTACAACAAGTGCTGTTCTTCACTGAGGCAATCTATCATTGATTTTCTAACTATGTTTTCTACATATGCAATTCAAGATTTGAAAATTAAAATAATATTTACCTTACAAAGAATTCACATATCTATTAATAGCTACTGCAACTGGCTGTTACCATATTACAGGTACAGTTGCATATGTTACTTCAATTGTTACAGCAAATTCCATGAGAGTCCATGACCATCATCATCTCCATTTTCAGATAAACAAATTAAGCAAGAGAAGCAGAGTAAGTTGTCTATGGTAAAACAACTAAAAATTTCTCTTAAGCTTATGTTGTAGAGTGTTGTTGTTTTTAAACCAATCAGTACTTCATCAACAGTTTTCCACTTGTATAAAATTTTATTATTGAAATACTAAAGTAAAAGCCATGAAGGCAAATCACTGAACTAAGGCAATACTATATGCTACAATCTTACTTGTTTACAAGGATACTTGCTATACAATACACACATAACAGCACTCTCTTTATTATGCTGGTGTGAGGTTAACATAATTTCCACTCATGTTTTTATAATGTTGAAAAAGATCATGGGAGGCAGGAAAGAGAAGCGTAAATATTATGATAGATGTAAGTTCTAATATATAGATATATATACATGCACACACAGATGCGATAGGTAGACAGATATATTTATGAGTTCATAAATGTTATTCTGAAATTACACCTGAGGGAGTTTTCCTCTTATGTTTTACTCTATGCATTGAGCAACCATAGGTCATAGATGGTACACCTAGGTGTAAGAATTTCAACTAAGACTAGCAATGGTCTTTATCTTCACAGAGTTTGTGTTTAAAATAAGGGAGACAAAACAGTAAGATTAATTTTTAAAATAACTATAAAAGTATATTGATATTCATCAATAAAAAGGAATAAACTATTGATACATGCTATAACATGGAACCTCAAAATCATTATGCTAAGTGAAAGAAACCAGAAGCAAAGTGAGCCTATCTATATGAAGTGTCCAGAAAGGTACAGAGATAGAAAGCAAGTTAACGGTTGCCTAGCACTGGGGATGGCAATGAGGACTGACTGCAAACAGAATGGAGATCTTTTTGTATGGTGTTGTTTGCTCATGGCCATAAAAATGAAATTCACTCTTCGTGGTTGAATCAGTTACCATCAATCACACAAATGTCAGCATATGAAGTCTTGCTGATATCTTTTGTTAACTATGATCTCCTCATCCATTTGGTTTGACATTAAAAATTGTATCTTTTTAAATCATCATTTTAATTGTAACTTGGGAGCAAATATAAACACATGTGCTGTACCGTCTGAATCCTTCTTAAAATGTGACAAAAACCATAACCATGAATGAGATCAGAGGTCAGCAAACTATGGCCTGTGGGCCAGCTGACTTCTGTAAAATCAAGTTTTATTGCTACACATTCATTTCCACATTGTCTGTGGCTGTTTTCATGCTATAAGGCACAACTGAGTAGTTGTGACAGAGACTACCTGTCATGCAAAGCCTAAATTTTACACTATCCAGTGCCTTAAGGAAAAATCCAACTCCTAAACTAGATTAATGGTGGACATACAAAAAGGATACTGGAAATAAAGGACTAATAGCATAATACTCTGAAATAGGAAAAGAAACTAAAGTACACTACAATGTCTTTATTTAATACTTAGTCTTTCAAGAACTCAATTTTTCAAAGTAATGGTACTAGTATGTAAACAGTCCAGCATCAAATGCAGTAATATTTACACGACCAATTTAAGAAATTTCAAGATGAACTTAGTATAGAAGATAAAAGATCATGATATTCAAAGCAACTCAACAATTATTTCTGATAAGAAAAACGGCCTACAAGAAAAAAAATACTCAAAAAGACTGTCAATTCCACTCTTAGGTATATACCTAAGAGAAATGAAAACATGATGTCCACACAAAAACATATATATGAATGTACATAGCAGCATTATTTGAAAGAACCTAAATGTCCATCAAGTGACAGATGGATAAATAAAATGTGGTCCATCCATGCAATGGGATACTTTTCAGTAACAAAGAGAAATGAAGTACTGATACATACCACAACATGGATGAACCTTGAGAGCGTGCTAAGTGAAAGAAATGAGTCACAAACTATCAGATATTATGATTCCATTAATATGAATAGTCTAGAATAAGCAATCTATAGACAGAAAGTAGATCAATCGTTGCCTAGGGCTGGGAGGAATACGGGGAATTTGGGAGCTAAGAGATGCAGAGTTTCTTCCGGAGGACATGAAAATGTTCTACAATTGACTGTGGTGGTAGATGCACAACCCCATGAATATACTAAAGCTACTGAACTGTATCCTTTAAATGAGTAAATTAGATGTGAATTAAATCTCAGTAAAGCTGTTTTTAAAAAAAGGGACTATCAGTATCTGGTTAAACAGCTGCTTTAAGGCACTAAATACATGTTTAAGTGCCATGTAATTTATAGATATTATTTATCTTGCTTGTTCATACTTTTCTTTCGGCTCTTAGGTACTACTAAAACTACTCTAACCTATTCTTAATCACAACCAAACTCTCCTCAAATTTCAATGAGGAAGTTACTAGTACAGCTACCAATTAGATTATTATCCTAGGAATATTCCCCAACTAAGCCACCTGATATTTGTTTTGCTGATTCTAAGACTCATAAAATTGGGCTTCAAGCTTCACATTGATGAGCAACAGCCAGGAATGCCCACAAAGAAGTGGCATTCCTGAACAGTGTATGATACTGCGAGCTGGTAACTGGCAAAATATGTGATTTGTTTAAAAGCCTTTTGGAACAGGAGAAAGCATGACCAGTGCCACTTCCAAGTTTCCACGTCTATAAAATAGAGGCATGCAACACCACACTTAGGGTATTTTGTAAAGCAGAAACGATAATCATATGAAAGACATCATAGAATTTAGTAAATAAGAGCTGCAATGTTATTATTTAGATGGCCATGCCCCTGAAGAATGCAGGCAATACAAATTTTACAGAACAAAAGGGTCAACCTCTGTGGTTCACAAACAGAGGTATTATAATACCTCTAAACTCTTTTTATTCTTAATTTTGTATTAAAAAATTTCACTAGCTGGAGATGGGAGTGAAATTAGTCTCTCAGTGGAAAGAGAGAGTCTTCTTCATGACTTTAGAGCCTTATGTGGTTTAAAAGTAGCAACAGGTTCAATTATTCAAAGATCAAATCTATTGTGGAAATAGGACAATTAATAACATATTCAGCAGAACTTCAATATACTGGACTAGATATAGCAATGCTTAGCATTTATATGCATTCGAGCTTTCAAACAATTTCACAATAAATATATAAACATGAACTTACTATAACATAATTTTATTTAAGTCTACTACACTTCAGCTTCATTTAAAGGAAAATTTAAAAGCTATATAAGTATCTCAAATATACAGCATATTATACTTCCAAAAGAAAACTAACACTTGTAGAAATAAAAATACTATGATTAATGTATAAATAAGGAGAATAATTTAAAGTGATAATAATAAAAGTTCAAATGAGAGGCAAACTACTTTAACTTCTAACATATTCCTTTATAAGCTAAAACTCATTATACTTCTTCATTAAAATCCAAGCACTAGGACAAGTAACTAGTTCCTCTAGTGAATTAAATGTTATTTTATGAATTTTATATTCATTCTATTAAGTACTGATAAATTATTAATAATACGTACGTTTAACATTTATCTTACAAAATGCACTAGGGATACATTACACACACACACACACACACACACACACACACACACACACCCTTTAAGAACCTGACACCATTTATTCTACCTGTAGGGAAAAAAAAATCACAACTTATGGTAGAGTTTCATATAAATCCTAATCTGATTTCAAATATTTTTAAATCCTGATACCAGTATGTATATGGCAAATGCACCCAATATATTTCTGTAAGGCTTAAAAGTATATTAAAATTATGAATGAAGAAACAAAAAGATTGAGATTAACAAGCAAACTATATTATTACACAGTAAATCAGAATTGAGGATAAAGAATCCTACCAACCCAAACATCCTCAAATATTCATGTAGAGATTGTAGCAAATACTCTGCCTAATGATCAAAAATTGGGCAACATCTAAATAGCCCTCCTTGTTTTTGAGGAGACCTATTGCAGGTCACATATTGGGAGAAGAAAATTCACCTCAGGCTCTCTGTTAGGTGTTGCTCCACGGATCCTTATATAGCGGTATAAAAATTATACATGATTTAAACATGACATTATTTAATAAATGATTTTGAAACAAGGCAGTTACCAACAAAAAGTGAGATCACTGCACACTACATAAAAAACAAAATTCCAGGCAATACATGCAGTTTTAAAAAATATATAATAATAATTTTAAGGAAATATAGGGTAATAGTTTTCAGATCTTCTAATAGGTAAGCCTTTCCAAACAAACAAATTATGACTCCACAAGCATTTTAAAGATTTAAATTTCAAAAACTGCCAGCACAAAACTAAAATGCTGCGAAAAGCATCTGTAACATAATGACAAAAAAGAGATTATCATTTATATATAAGAAGCTGCCAGAAACCACTGCAAAAGGACGAACAAACAAACTGAAAAATAAGGAAGAGAATATACTTGGATTTTCTTAATTGATGATATGTAAAGTTGGGAGGGAAATTAATACACTGAAGTAGAAGAAAATCCTAACAATGCAAATGGAAATCAAAGTAACTTGTAACTCGAAAGTAATTTTTGTGAACCTGAATATTACCAGAATCCATTTGACCTGAGAAGTAATGTAACAAAGCATTCCACTGATAGCCCCTTGAGATATATTTGTAATAATTCTGAACACATAATCTTTCAAAGACAAATTGCCAACTACATGACAGCTATAGCATATAAATAAAGCTGACTGCATATATAACCAATACAATCTGAACAAGCCAGTTTTACCACATATGGAAACCATAAAACATAGAATTAAAAAAAAAATTCTTCAAGAATATAAACAAAATGTACACCACAAAAGTATCATAGGTCCTTAATAACGATCCCTAAAAAAAGACTGCTACAAGAGCATAAAATTATGCATCAATATATTGCTGACATTCTATTGCTTAAAATTATATTTAAGTCAACTGCTACAGCACTAGTTCACATTTTCATTATAAATCTGACAACTTTTGTTGCTATTTTCAAACTCTGGAATGTTGGCCTCTTCTTCCTCATCTATCAAAATCCAATTTACCCTTTAAAGTTCAGCTAAAATGCTACATCTCTTAGAAGCTTTTCCCCTGTTAGCATTAATCTCTCCATTCCCACTCGGAAAGCACTTTGCTTATTCCTTTAGTCACAGCATAAGACTGTGCCTTCTATTAGCTAGCTGATTACATTTGGGTCTCCCTCACTTGTAAACTCTCTGAGAGTTATTTTATCTATGGACAACAACCTATGAGTCTATAGAAAACAACTAAGTACAGTACAGTGCTACACAAGGCTAGCAAACACATTTTTTAATTTAATGAATAAAAGAATATAACACGAGTTTCAAGAAAAAATGGGAAAACAGTACTGATTTTATGATTCATGAAAATAATTCAAATTAAAAAACTCATGAAAAATAAGGGTAACATCCTAAATAAACAGGCTAATAATTTTTAGAGGAAAAGGTCATGAGAGACAGATTCTTAAGATATGGACAGGAAGCCAAATAGAAGCCTCAAGCTTCATCAAAGAAGTCATTCTTGAATATAAGAAAGCAAGCCACACAAAGGTTCAGTGACAGGGGAAGAAAGATCTTTCTTCACCTTCTTTCTCCAAGTGGAAACCTACTTCCTACTGGCACGGACAGAATAGCTGGAAAACAGTGCTGAAGAGAGGCTTAGCTCACCTTTCCAAATCCTTAAAGAGATAAGTGATGACTAGCTGTGCCCTGGATGCCCTCCATTCCTGAAAGCAAGATAGCCAAGCACTTGAAGATTCTTACCTCACTCAACTAGATATTATCATTTTTTAGCCCTTGGGAAATGGAAAACTCTGTGCCTGCCCACAACCTGCATCTTGTATAAAAGGTAAATCCATCATTCAACTTTAAAACACACATTCAAAAAGCATGGTACATTTTACAACGAAGATTCTGCTTCACATAGTCAACAATAAAATGGACAAGTAGAGTTTTACAAATTGGGGAAAGACTAAAACCAAAGTGAAACCATGAATAATTATAATCATTGATTTATAATGGTTATCTGCTTAACTGCAGACTTTAATTTCTTGAGGGTGGAAACAATCACATAAATCTTTGAATGTCTCATGTCTATAAAATATAACACCTGGCACACAGAAAGTTCTCAATAAATGTTTGTTGAATAAATGAACAAATGAGCAAACTGAAAAGCAAAACTGTGCATTCATTTATTTTGTTTTAAATGCCATACATTAAGCCAAAATGTATGTTGTAGTTTTGACATTAACTGAATAGTCAAATAAGTGAGTATGAACATACCACAGATCAGGATTTTGCAATCTGAGGCTCAGAGGCAGCAGGGAATGAACTCTGATATTGTATATTTAAGTGTTTAAGCATGCATGTGAATTTTTCTAGGACAGGCTCTATAACTGTCATCACATTTTCATAAAGGTGTAGGACTACAAAAGGGTTAAAAATTCTAAAGATGCGTTATCAATTTTAAAAAATAAAAAATATAAGTAAATATTACATACAATTTTATGTTGTACTAGAAGTTTTAATCTCCCTTTGATGAATCAGAAAGGCTCCTGGATCTTATGGAGTACCAATGAGTCATTAATCATTCAGTAATTAATAAATTCTTTTTCAACCATGTTACTGTGGAATATGTGGGAGTTAATTATTATACTTTAAGAAATTAAAAGACACTAAGTACATAATCATTAATAGGCAACCAATATTACTCAGGCAAAACAAAAATATTCAAACGATTATGCTACATAACATTAATGCATAAATGGCAAGTCATTCTCATAAGTGAAAATAGTATTTTTACAGAGCCAAAATTAGCAATCCAGAGTTAGCTGGAATGTTTAACAGAACAGGAAAAGAAAAAATCCTAGGGCTCTATATCCTATCACTCTATCCTAAGAACTAAAAGTAAGTGAAACAGATAGGAGCTCTTAGAAATCCAATGTTTTGGATACAATTTTAGTAATTTGATTATAATGCTCAGTAAGTAGCTAAAACAGGTGTCCTTTTTCTAAGAAACTGAATAGCATAAGTCTGCTTGTAGAAACACTGTAACATCCAAAACTGTTCAGTTTAACCAAGCTGCTTTTCTAATATTGAGAATTTTTGATGGGAGGAGGTGTGAAAATAGTTTAGCAACATAGAGCATTCCTGAGGAAAGCTAGGGAGCCACAGGTGATGTGCCACATTATGTGGCATGAAAAGGCTGAGACCTCTAGGGTCTCAAAGTTGGACAGAGAAGAAAATAAAAAAAGAAGTGAACAGTAAAAACTGATGCTATGAATACTCTGACTATTCTCTCCCTTCCTCTGGACTCAAATATTAGGAAGAATAAGCACAAACAGTGTTCTCTCTACTCTTCGCATTTGCTCAGAGTGAGCAGGCATTATGATATTAACCAAGCAAGCAGGACCACATACTATTAACAAGTCTGGATGGATGTATTTTATGGCCTGCCTCTACTTACCTTATTTAGCAAGAACAGACAATAAGAACAGAGTAAAGGTGTCTCAAGTTTCAAACAAAAAATTAAGATACTCCTTAAAATCTGAGACAAAGCTAAAATTAAACTCCTTTATACATGTTATCTAAGAAAAATGCCCAATGTGATCTGTGCAGGGCAAAACACTGCACACGTAGCTCTACCTACCCAGCTCTTCAAAGCAAAAGTAACGGTGCGAGAGAAGCAGAAGTAACTGCTTTCAGAGAAGTAACTGCTTTCAGAGAAGATAACTGCTATAAAATCTCAAAATCCCAAGAATGTGGCAATAACCTTGTCTTCCTATATGAAAGAGGCCACATTATGTACCCCTGCTGAGTCATGATCAAAATCAATTTTGATGATACGATGATCTTTTAATATATGCTGTTTCCATAATCCTTGAGAAATTCTCAGTTTTCATGATGAATCTTATCACAGATGAATAAGAATGTGAGCATCGATAGTCCTTTTAAAAACAGGACTGACAGACTTCTGTAAGAATAAAAGCTACAACTCCTCGAAGACTGAAGATAAAGCTTGGGAAATAAAGCATTTGCTACAGAAATAAGATAGCAGTATGCTACAGGTCATGTATAATCATTATTACAGAGGATGAGAGGAAAGTCAAGAAAAATTTTAGTCAAGAAGGATGCTAAATTGCGCCAAATTGCTTCTACTGCATTGAATTTAACATTTATAAAATGAATTTTAATGAAAAATTCTAGCTAATGATATATAAGAGAATCAACTTTTTTCCATCTATCTAAATTTGAGTTGCATAAAGGTAATTTTCCTACACATAACTATTATGTACATCAAGATGTAATATTTAGGTTGTGGCCCTGTATTTGTGAAATAATGTTGCTTTATATAGTACAAAAAAGGCTCAGCTGTGGATTACTCCTGTACATTTATTTTAGTACTTCTCAGTGGTAATACTAATGAAGTTGATTCTTTCCTGAACACGAAAATCAGTGCTATTTGTCTGACTCTCCTGCAGCATGTTGAAGGATAAATTCTATCAACAGAAAAAAATGTAAGTGTAACTAAAATTATAAGACAGATAGTTTTAAAATGTTACCATCTTGGTAGTAGTAAAGATATCTTGCTGTATCTTCAGACAAATTTTAGAGTTTTAATGAATATATTCAGAAAAAATTGATGACATTCATTTTAATTTAGTATCTCAGAAGAAACAGAGAAACACATTATCTTTAAAATAAAAGTTGGCTTATTACTACTCATGAATGTTTTTATTAAAGGACTGGATCTAACTATAAATATACCTAAGAGATACAGGATACATAGAATATATAATAAATACTACAGTTTCCCAATGCTTTCATTATATACACGATTTAATAACATTGTCAGAAGAAAATGATTATGCTATCTAATAACAAACTAAAATTGAGTCATCATAGCTGTTTTAAAAACAGCTATAATTTTATTCTGTAATACTTTCATTTCATGATATTTTTGAAAATAATGTATTTGCTGATTAATTTACTAAAAACTTTCGATGATAAGCATTTGAACCATACCAAGTGCAAAAAGTTTTAAAATTATATCTTCTACCAAGTTAGATGAACATTATTACCAGTATTGTAGCTTATTCCTAAATTTGGCAGGCCTATTAAAGCTAGCCAGATAACACTGGCAACTGGAAGAAGACTGCAGTGATTACACTCTACAGGGAATTCACAGAAAGGGCAATGTAAAATTCAGGGGAAAAAAATTCGATGATGAGAAGAAACTACTAAGGTGAAAATATGCATATGTATGTTGAATGGCATGATGGGGTGTGGAAAGCAGACTGCAAAAGAGTAAAGTTGAATGAAAATATTTGAGAAATTCAAACAAAATTTCTCTGCTTCAACCTTAACGTTTAATTCTTCCCCTCCTACTGAAACAACAGAAATCAGGGTTTTCAATAAAACATCCTTTTGCGGTCTTCAGACTTAGTTACCACCTATTTCAAACTTCTCATCTCTAGATTCAATAGTCTTCACATAGCCACTTGCACATAAACTAAGTCTTTACACATTATCAAAATATTCTGTCAACTATACTCCAACAAAAGTTAAAAATAAATAAATAAAAAAACTGAAGCAAATATGGTAAAATCTGCCCAGTAAATATAATATAAGGGTCATTTAATTATTTTCTGTATGTTTGATATATTTCATAATGTAAAAAAAATCAAATAATGCTCAAAATAAAATTTTAAAACACACTAAAAAAAAATGCTGACCACATGAAAATGAGACTTTTCCCCCCCATCCACCCCACCAAAGAGTAAACTTAGAGCTCATGCCACAATAAAATTTGCATATGTATAATTTAATAAATTAAATCTTTTAAAATATTAACTCACTGAGAACATCTTTGTGTTCCCAGCATGAGCCACAGCAGCTGGCAGGCATACAGTCGATAAAGACAATATTTCATCAACACCACCACTGTTTCACATTTTTAACATCTTTACAATATGGTTATATCTTACAATTGACAGTGAAGCATAGCTTTTCTTAATGATACATAAAATAATGATGCCTCTTACAAATGTTGCTGTTTCAAATTAGACTAAACAGAGCAATAAATGTTAAATTTCGTTGAACTAAATTAAACCAAGGTGAAAGTGCCTGACTGTTAACTACATTAACTCTCAGAAAGCTGAAATCCACGTTTTTTTGATTCATTCTTTTACATGTTAGTCTGTTTAAAAGCTTACATTTTTATATAGAATAGGTTATATCTCCTTAATTATCTTTAAAAACAACCCAAGTACTATGCCTTTTGACTGGGATGTTTAATCCTTTTACATTTAAAGTAACTACTGATAGGGAAGAACTTACTCTTGCCATTTTGTTCTTTTCTGTCTGTCTTGTAGCTCTTTTGTCCCTTGTTTTCGCTCTTATGGTCTTCCTTTGTGTTTCACTGATTTTTTTTGTCGTGATCTACTCTGATTCCTTTCTCATTTTCTTTTGCGTATCTTCCATAAGTATTTTTTTTGGTTACCACAAAATTTACATAAAACACCTTACAGTTATAACTATCTTAAACTGATAAAAAATAAATTTCTATCATATACAAAAGCTCTACACTTTTAGTCCCCTCCTCCAACACATACTTTATGTTACCTAGTCACAATTTACATCTTTTTATGTTGTAACCACTAACACATGTTTACAGGTAGCTCTTTTTTATACATTTGTCTTTTAACTTCTATGCAAGAATTAAAATGATTTACATAACAGCATTACATATTCTGTACGTGTCTATATATTTACCTTTTCTAGCTTATTCTATACTTTCATAGGCTATTTTATACTTTCATATGCTGTCATGTTGCTGCTTAGCATTCTTTTCTTCATTTATTCTCTACAACTTATAGACTATACTTATTTTATAAGTAAAAATGGCCAAAAAATTTGCATCAGTATTGTTTGACAATTATAAATCACAATTAAGTTTCTAAGACTTAGAGTACTGAAGGAGCTGTGTTCCTGAACCAATAAAACAGTTCCAGTCCATTAAAATCTTGACCAATTTTAATAATACCTACCTGTTCCTTTGCTCAGATATGGAGGCTTAAAGAACTTCACAACACCATAGACATTGACAATCATGCCACTCTTAAGTTGATTCAGGGGTGTATATACATAATGTGTGGCTGGAACCTAAAGAAAGACAGTGAATATAAGTATTAAGATTTTAGAATCATGTTATGATCAAATTTGTAAGTTAGCAAACTGATCTGCATTTTTTCCTTCTAAGTGTCTAAAAAGAGACTGTAGCCTGAAAAAAGGAGAAATGCACAGCTTATAAAGGTTGCTATATAAACCATCTAGGTTTTCATATAAATAACTTTGATTATAAATGGTGTAATTTGTACACAGCTCTAAAAAATGCAGTTTAAGAGACTTTTGTTCTGGTTTTTAACCTTAACTAATATCACTTCAAAACTTGTGGCATATATTTATTTTTTTTCCTATACTGCTATGAAGATTTTAATAAGGCCTAAATAAAGCCAGATTTTGATTATAAATGATATAAAGACATTAAACATGGTAATAAAAGAAAAAAATTTTTCTGAAATAACTATACAGAAGTTTGGAAAGAAAAGGGGAAGTGATTTCACAAGAACGTCTGATGTTAGTCAAACAATCCTGAAAAGGGTTCAGACATCTGGCCCCATCACCCACCCACTTCACTCCCAGCTGGAAATAAGGTTACCTATCACACTAAGAGTTAAAATTTTAAAAATCAAATCAAAATGAATTGTTTTTTTCAAGGAAGCTGATCCCTCAGGTCAAACACAAGGGCAGGGCTTGCTTAGAAATCTCATCAAACCATGATATTAAAAAAAAGTAATGAAAGAAAAACAATGGTCAGCATATGGGACAGAATAGAGACAATAGGTACTCAGCTGACAAACTAACTGGATCCAATATATTATCTTAACAAATATCTCCCTAATGTGGAGATGAATGGGAAGGCCAGCACAGCTCAATGACCCTAACCATTATGGTTTTCCAAGTAATGTATTTGTTAATTCACAACCAGCAATCAACATCTTGATTGTAATTTGGCTCTCAATGTAAATAAGCCAGTATGTGTGTGCAGAGCAGCTACGTTATATTCTAATAGTTCAGAATACCTGAGCTTCCTGAAAAACCATTTTTGCCAAGTTCAGAGGCTCTCTCATTTACTTCTGCCTTACCACAAGTGCATGGATGTATCAAATATTTGAAGCTGACCTATCTATAACAATTTTGAAAAACACTAATATCAGAGTTAATTCATATTTTTTAAAAAGTACATCAATACTTTTATTGGTTACAGTTACCCTAAATAACAAATTTAAGTTATACAATTATGGTAGTATTCAGAATTTAAAACCTGTATCCCGTAGTCACTGTCAACTAGAAGCAAAGTCCTTGAACTCTGTCCAATAGAAACTAAAGGTAGAACATAAAATTTATTTTAAGGAGCCCATGGGTCGCAACTAAGGAGCCCATGTGCCACAACTAAGGAACCCGCCTGTGCAACTAAGGAGCCCATTTGCCATAACTAAACTTTATCAACATATTACCTTCTTTCCAGTTTCACTCAGCTACAAGTAGCTCACCTTTAAAAATGGGAACCTTCCCATTGCTATGAGATGACAAAATTTTATAAAATATTTAAAATATGACTTAAAAGAAAAAGCAAAATATATCACAAGTATAATAAAATTCTTTACTTAAAATTACATAATTTGTCAAATCACAATTCAGCACATAACAATCTGTTTAAATATAAGCTGATGAAAAGCAAAAGAAATGAATTTGCCTAAGATTTAAAAGGAGTAAAAATCCCAGTGTCTTCACACAATAAAACATCTTTTCCATTTTAATTTTCTTGTGTACGTAACTTCTGCAAAATATCAGCAAATATTCCAGACAACAGATGAACCAGGTATTAATTACCAGGGAAATATATAACTCAAATGTAATATCATTATATATCAAAAAAGTAGAGATTATGTTTTCCCACTGTATTGATACTATTTCAAAATCAGTCTATAAAGTGGGTCAAATACATATATGTATGTGTGTGTGGGGTGTACATTTCTAAATTAAAATTAATACCATCTTACCAAAGACATTGATTCTGTAGAAAAATCTCTTACGGATTTAACATAAACCTGAAAAAAAAAGAGAGGACTTATTTGTATACAAACATGTCCAATGTGATTACAGACCTTTAATTGTAGTAAAACTACACACTTTATAATATTCCAGTTCACAGAATGGCATAAAGTTATAGCTTACAAATTAAGAGTCGCAGGTACAAAGTTGTCTAAGCTAAGCTTCAGTTTAATTCACCAATTTTAATATCACAGAACCACACCTGGCCCATAAAATGCCCTGTTCAGACAAAAAAATAAAACAAAACAGGCAGATGTTGGTCTGCAGGCACATAGCTTGACCCAACTCTACTTCTCCACCTGACAGCCTTGACCAAACAGGCAGTCTCCAAAAGTGTATGTGTGTTTGTGTGGGGAGGGGGCGGGGGGTGGTGAAGTGAGACGGAGAGGATGAAGACCTTCATAAAGAATGAAATAGGAGGAAATCAGTTTTACCTAAAAAGGGGCACCTGATCAATTTAAGATAAAATCAAGCAGACCATCAAAAGAGGATGACAGTATAACTGCAAAGAATATATTGATCAGGTTTAGAGTGTCTGCGAAGCTTTAAGAATTTCAGTAACAAATAACTATCTTTAAGGGATCCTTCTCTGCTACCTGGAATCATTCTAAATATAAAGCCAAGAAAAGGATTTTTATTTTTAAACTTAAAATATTTAATTACAATAATTCAGTCAGACTAAATAGTTTATCTGCAGATACACAGAAATACTACTTCTATTCCATTACTTTAGCTCATTAAAACTACAATTAGAGACTAAAAAGTTGCATACTTACATAAACAGTTGATTTGAAGTCCTCAGATGCTTTCAAAAATAAGCGAAGTTTACCATCTCTGCTTGTAGATGAAGATGCTGACAAAATAACAAATCCGGCCACTGCAATGGTGTCCTATATAGAAAAAAATAATTTAAAAATCATCAAAATACCATAATTCTGAATGCCATATAGATTCTTATTTTTATTACTATGTAAAAACAGGAATCATTTCTATAAAATGAAAAGCTGGTTAGCCTAAACTTGTTTAATGCTTTCTGAATATAAGATTGAGACTACCACCTCCTACAAAAGGGTATCAGCAATGTAGCCATAGATAAGTACAGTGCTCCTCTTAATGGACCAGGAAAACACTACCTAAATCACTTAGAAATTTTTATTTATCTATTAGGGCTTCAAACATCAATGTTCATCTCAATTTATGTGAATAAGTGTGCATGAATAAACACAACGAAGAGACAGTGATGAGCCAACAGTATTAAGAATGGAAATTAAATGAAACTAAATCTCTGAGAGACTACATTGAGAAAGACATGTCATTATTGCAAAAACTCCATAGTTATAAAACTAACATGAGCATAAAGATCCAGGGTATGAGACATAAATAGGACATTTCCATTTACATACTAATAAGAACAAAGATACTTTCTTCCCACGTAGGTTTATAATAGTAAGAAGAAGCCAATCTCCATTTATTCCTGCCTCTCTCATTCTTTAGTTAAATCTCTTTTCTTATTTTCCAAATACTGGAACATCCACACTTAGTGAGTCTTGTCTTGCTGTATTTTATATACACACACACACGCACACACGCGTGCGCACACACACACACACACACACATATTATTATCTTACTCCTCTAATTTCAACACCAAAACCTTAAGATAAACAGAAATTCCTGGGCCTTAGGCAGCTTCCTTCAATAATCTTAATTTCTACCAAATGGAACTCTTCTGCATTACTGATTTTTATTTTGCACATATGAGTGTGGTGTCAACCCCCAGGAGTCTCTATTTAGGTCCATTAATTAGGCTGTAAGCACCTTGAAGACAAGGGTCATGTCTTATTCTGCTTTGTATTTACAGGGCTTGGCACAAAGTAGGCCCTCCATAA
This sequence comes from Grampus griseus, assembly GCF_964374135.1. Lineage (NCBI taxonomy): Eukaryota > Metazoa > Chordata > Mammalia > Artiodactyla > Delphinidae > Grampus > Grampus griseus. The sequence continues at coordinate 26,267,250 of NC_139003.1, read as the reverse complement.
ACTATCTGTGAATCAAAGGAAGGATCATAAATGGCCTTTCTAAAATCTCTGGCCCTATCCAGATATTTTAGCTCTGCAAATTTCTGCATTTTATTTTCTTCAGGTGAGACTGCAAACATAATTGTGTCTGTGCTGTTAATGCTAATTAAACACAATGCTTCACAGTTAAGTGGGAGAAAATTTTCCTTCCCACTGAAGATTTTCTATGTTTGTACCATGGTTTAGGCAGTTTTAAAGGGGAATAAAATAAAGAGCAAGAGTGCTTCTGGAATAAATTACTATTATAACTGAAAAATATGCAGTTTTTCCAATTTACCTTTGAACAGTATATTCTGATTTAAATGAAAACTTAAGATTTCAGTCAAAGATGTAAAGTTGTTTAATCAAGCTAACACAGGAGAATAAACAGAAGTAGGGAAATCATTGGTCAGTTCTAAATTCTCTTCAAAATACAAAAAATAACATATCTCATTTTATTTTTTATTTTACTTTAAAATGTCTTAAACATAAATATATGGAAAGATATACACTAAATGAAAGTGTTAGGGGAAGAAATGCATATTTTTCAATTTTTCTGTATAAACCAAACTTAAAGAATAAAAGTATTTCTTTTATGATGGAGAAAACATTTTTAAATAAAGAGAATAAATCATTAAAAGCAAGATATCAGTATTCATAACAAAAATTTTTCAAAAGTCTATTCTAACATTAGCAACAAAACTCAGTAAAAGGTTACAACTTTTCCTCTAGCATACAATCGACAAAATGGAAATAAGAACCAAAAATACTTTTAAAGAACCTACATGCCCGTTGACAGACGAATGGATAAAGAAGATGTGGTACATATATACAATGGAATATTAGCCATAAAAAGGAAATTGGGTCATTTGTAGAGATGTGGATGGATCTAGAGACTGTCCTACGGAGTGAAGTAAGTCAGAAAGAGAAAAACAAATATCGTATATTAACACATATATGTGGAACCTAGAAAAATGGTACAGATGAACCAGTTTGTAGGGCAGAAATAGAGACACAGATGTAGAGAACAAACGTATGGACACCAAGGGGGGAAAGTGGCAGCGGGGGGCAGTGGTGGTGTGATGAATTCGGAGATTGGGATTGACATATAGACACTAATATGTATAAAATAGATAACTAATAAGAACCTGCTGTATAAAAAAAAATAAAATTCAAAACTTCAAAAAAATAGTTATTAAAAAAATTTTAAGCTACAAATTAAACCTATAAAAAATAAATGTTCAATTTATTAAGTTTGTTTTATTTTTTTAATTTAATTTTACTTTTAATTTTTATTGGAGTATGGTTGATTTACAATGTTAGTTACAGCGTTAGTTTCAGGTGTACAGCAAAGTGAATCAGTTATACATATACATGTATCCACTCTTTTTTAGATTCTTTCCCCATATATGCCATTACAGAGTACTGAGTAGAGTTCCCTGTGCTATATAGTAGGTCCTTATTAGTTATCTATTTTATATATAGTAGTGTGTATATTTCCATCCCAAACTCCCAATTTATCCCTCCCAAATTTATATTTATAAACATGAATTTATATTTAATTTACACATATAAATTGCACTGAAGGCCCTCAGTGATCTCATCCCAAGTTACTTTGCCTGCTTTATCTCCATATACTTCCATTCAATACAAAATAAATCAGATTCTCTTATATACCCAATGTTTTTCCACATATATTTTTTGCATTTTCTGAGTACCTATCTTTTAAAATCTGGGCTGTAAATGGTTCTTCCCTGGGAGGTTTATCTTAGCTTGTACCCCAAAGAAGGAAGAAGGAAAAATAATTCTTCCTTCCTCTGAACTCTCCTATGCCGCATTTTAATATTTTTCATGTGTGTTATTTATAAACTTTCTTAATGTTTTTACTGCCCTGAAAACTGTAAGATCCTTGGGACTAAGAATGTCTTATCCATCTGAATATCCCACACAAGTGACTAGTGGAGGCTTCTGTTCATAATCAGTGGTCAACAAATATTTGTTGAATAAATTAATCAACACTGGTAGAAACTGAAATACAGATCTAAACAAAAGAGAAAAAAATAAATGGCTTAGGATTCATGTCCCATCAATTTATTAATCATAATGACTTTCAAATTAATTCAAATACACAGAGGATTAGAAACATAAATATATAATAGGCTGTTTTAGCTTGTATAAACACTCATTAGATTGAGTTGAAAATGAGATTTAACACACACTGTTCTAAGTTTCTGAGAAGAGCACAGCATACTGAAGCCATTCAAACAAGAATGGGAATTACACAGTTCAGTGGTGAGACTAAAGTATTCTGATATGTCAGAGTAGGTGCCTATCTCAGTCTGCTGAAAACAGTATTAGAAAACCAGCTTGAGAAGCATAACCCTGCTGCTAAAAATGATAAGGTTTTAATTGCTATCTTTGCATCAAAGTTATAAAAGTGAAAACACATTTGAAATGAAATCTTTGAAATAACTCAGCATACTCAGATATCAGCAAAGCAGTCATTTCCCTTTTGTCACAGTGCCTTAGATAGATTAAGCCCTCATCATTAGACAATTTTCAGTGTAGCCAACAGGAATATTTCTACCGCAAACGAGTTGCAGAGAAAATGAGTGAAATCAATATGGGTCTTTTTAACGTAAGCGTTCTTTAAAAATGAACAACTGAAGGAAAAAAAATCAGACAACTTACTTGCATATAAACAACCATGGTTTTTACATGCTAATATCTCCCAATGAGGAACACAATCAGTAGTGAAATAGGAAGCAAACCAATAGGTAACAAAAATACACAAAACCAGTGTATTAATTTGCTTATTTTTAATGGATAACATACTAAAAATTCTCAAGTCATCACTGAGCAGGAAAAGGGCAAAGAAAATATGAAACAGTTGATAATTCAAAAAGAAAAACTTATCTGACTTTAACAGGCATTAAGTAATTTTTACTATACTGACCTTGCAAATACTGTTAGGTTATCACATCTTAAAACACTGTTAAAGAGTGAAAGGGTACAGGGAAAAACCAGGGACCTGATGTCATTGATAGTGCAGTGACTGACAGAAAATGTTTCTTTAGCATAATAAATGTATTTCATGTGTATTAGCACTTATTGGATCATGTAACACCAAGGACATAATTGGCATAAAAACCAAAATCTTTAAATGGTCTACAAATCATTTTATGATCTGATGCCCACCCAGCTCACCAGCCGCATTTCGTGTGACTCACTCTGGAACTCTGCCTTACTGTAATTCCTTAGCATTCCAGGATCCTCACTCAGGGCCTCTGTATATGCTGTTCTCTCTTACTTATCTACTCTCCCCGTACCCCTATGTTCATTCTTTCGGCTATTTTTCTCATTCTGCTACTCAATCTTCTTAGTACATATCATATCTGGATAAAATAATTAATTACATAATAGTTGTTTAATTCCACTCTTCTCCATTGAAAACTATTCCATGACAGCAAGGTCCATAACTGTCTTATTCAGTTAAAATGTCTCTGACATGGAGCAGACAAAAAACATTCAACAAGTGTTTAGACAACTCAATGAATACCTAAATATATGAATATACACACACAAACACACAGACATTACATAAAATATACCTTCATTAAATCTTAACATAAACTATACAACTACTACAAAACTTACTTCATAGAATCTTAGCATTTTAGAATTGTGAAGGACCTTAGAGATCGCATAATCAAACACCTTCATCTTTCAGATAAGAAAATAAGGGCCAGAGAGAATAAATGAGCAGTTTAAGGTCACACACAGCTAATTAGTTGTAGACTAAGACAAGAACCCAGATCTCCTGACTTCTACGGTAGGTACTACTCTATCTCCTCTTTCAGAACTAAATCTTATAGGAATGGGAAAAAACGTATTAACAAATGTCTGTAACTTTGACAGTTTTGTAATAAGACCTTTTTTTAAACTTTTAAAATACTTTGGAAAAGTCTTTCCTATTTTGTATCTACATATTAATGTTAAAACTTTCTTTAAATGAAAGTTAAAACTGAAAAAAATGCCTCAGATGGAGGGAATTTCAATTAGACCATTTGTATTCCCACAAAATGTACCATTAATCTAGCAAAGCAAAGATGTTTTAGGATTGCTGTATTCAAATACAGAGCTAATCTTAAGGAAATAAGCGACGAAGAAAGGTGTAAGAATCGAGCTATAAAAATTCATTCTTTTTTTTTTTTACCCTGTGTATGTCCACATTTATTTTTTATTTAAAAAAATTTTTTTAACATCTTTATTAGAGTATAATTGCTTTACAATAGTGTGTTAGTTTCTGTTTTATAACAAAGTGAATCAGTTATACATATACATATGTTCCCATATCTCTTCCCTCTTGCATCTCCCTCCCTCCCACCCTCCCTATCCCACCCCTCTACGTGGTCACAAAGCACCCAGCTGATCTCCCTGTGCTATGCGGTTGCTTCCCACTAGCTGTTTTCCATTTGGTACTGTATATATGTCCATGCCACTCTCTCACTTTGTCCCAGCTTACCCTTCCCACTCCCCGTATCCTCAAGTCCATTCTCTAGTCGGTCTGCATGTTTATTCCCGTCTTGCCCCTAGGTTCTTCGGACCTTTTTTCTCTTTCTTTTTTTACTTTTATTTATTTATTTATTTTAATTTTTTTTTAATTTAGATTCCATATATATGTGTTAGCATACGGTATTTGTTTTTCTCTTTCTGACTTACTTCACTTTGTATGACAGTCTCTAGGTCCATCCACCTCACAATAAAAATTCATTCTTTTATGCAAAAAGTTTTACCTTTGATTTGCAACAATCTTTAACCTTAATACTATAAACTCTAAAATAAATAGACTAATTAGACCTCCCAAATGATCAACATTCGTGATTTTAAATGCAGAAAGAATTTAAACTAAATTGTGACCTCAGTCTTCACACCATTATATTTTAAAAGGAGAAACCTTGACTTACTATTACTAACATCCTATTATCTGACAAGTACTAATTAGTTGTATGGTTCTATTCTATTTTAATGAATACCTATTTAAAATATATTTCAAAAGCAGAAGACACCTTTCATATCAGTTAGGAAAAACAATAATATCTAATATATCATACATGTTTTATAGATAAATGTACATGTTTTGCTAACTCATTATATTATAAACCTTTTATATTATTTTTCAGGTAAGAATTTAATAAATACAAGAATGTTAAGGAAGGATAAAGATAAAAACATATTTAAAATATAAGCAAACAGATCCCTAATATTCAATACCATGTATTTATTTTTAAAACACTTCTCTAAGACGTCCAAGATACGTTGTGAAATAAAGCAATTTACAAAACATGGATTGTATGATGTCATTTGGTAGAAAATGTACATATATGTTTATATGTATATAAAGATACATACATACATATGTAAGTATACATATATACACACATATATAAAAGCTGGAAGGATACCAAAAAAAGAAAAAGACATAGCAGTGGTTTTATCTAATAATGGGAGTAGGTAATGAGAGTGGGTTCAGAGGGAGTGGGGCAGCTTTTGCTTTTCTGGTTATGCCCTTCCATGCTGCTTAAATGCTTTTAAAACCATGGCCACACAAGAAGAACAAAATCTTCTAAGGCAAACATTTCCAAGACCTAATTCAAGTCCACAATATCTCCTTAAGGCAGGACAAAAATACAGTCGTGGAGACAGAGCAGCTTCTGTACTTACTACAAGGTTAGCTTTAGAATAACTGTACTACTGACCATCAGGACAGAGGGTTACTAATGGCTCAAACGATAAACGTATATGGAAGCACTTTGCAATCTGTAAAGTTCCATACAAATATAATACGATATTCTCAATAAAAGATTAGTAATATAATATATAAAAGATTAGTACCATATTTTAGTAAAAGATTCCAAAAACCTGATTAAGCATTAGAAGCTAGCTTTAATAGATGTTTGAAAAATAAACAAATGTGTTTTGTTGCCTAAACTTAAGCAAACTCTAACAGCCTCTTAAGTATGGCCTTTGCTATTGAACTATGTAAAATAAAGGACAGAAAAAGGAACAGAAAAGTAAGTTCTTTAATCTCCTTACATCACTAGAAATTAGAATTTACGATCTCTTTATATCATTTCACTTCAAAACATCCAAACATGCCAGCCAGAAGAGCTCTTTAATTATGAACCCCTCCAAAAACAAACACACACATTCATATGCACACACAGATACACAGTCAGAGATACCCAGGACTAATGAGGAGGAAGGAAGTATAAGATAAACAGAGATCCATGCACTAAGGTAAAAAAAAAAATTAATATATGCATAATAAATGTAATACACACAAACCTCTCTAATAGCAACTCTACCTAGAACATTTCCTCCAAAGATTCTTTTGTATTGTCTTTGTAAAATGTTTCAAAAAATTCTTTAAGAAGATTAAAACATTACATTCATATTAGCACTTGACTCTCATGAACATAAAACTTTTCTAAAAATAATACAGGAAGATTTTTGTAAGATACGAAATTCTAATATCAGATCATTATTATTTCTGTGGAGTTCCATATTAACTCAACTATATACTGCGATAGAATCATGAAATTGGGCCTTTAAAAAGCAGTTCTTGATGATCATATGTTCATGGATCTCTTTGAGAATGAGGTAAGAGTTACAGACGGCCTCCTCAGAGGGGAAAAAAAATACATAAATACATTTACATACACTTTTAGTTGATTGAAGAACGCTTTTTGGCTACCTACACCCTGTTGGGGATTCACTGGAGACCCGCGCACCCTAGGGTCTCATCTTCATCTATAAACTATAGGCCCTTTCATAAAAATGAAGCAGGCTTTAGTTTTATTGCCAGTTGACTCTTAAAACAGGATGCTAAAACCTCTTCCTGATCATGCATTAAAATCAACTTTTCTCCCCTGAAGGAAACTGAATCACAGAGTGTAACGTCGTACTTATTAAAAAAAATATCAGGAGCGAAGAAAAGAAAGGTAACTTTAATGATCTTAGCAAATTGAAAGGAAGTAGGCTATTATTTCCTGGCCCAGGTCCTTGAAATCTCTAAAACTGTTAAAAGTGGACTTCTTTACAGAAAGGAAAGAGTTCATCTTAAATAACATGAAACTACATTTCATGTATATTTCAAATATTCTATAACCCATGAAAACTAAATATTACTAATTCAATGTACTATCGCAAAACTTGCCTATGCATACCTAACAGCCTGAAGAATGAGAAAGCTGTTAATACACTGATTTGGGGTTTTATTGGTTTGTTTTGAAGGATGGGCAGCCAGAGAAAATATCTGTTATAACTTAGTATCCACACGCAAATTAGTCATTAAACTGATTTTTTTCATTTTCCCCTATCTCATCAAAGTATTATAATAGAGAAATTGTTTTCTAGATCAAGGGAAAAATATGTAAGTTATTTTTCTAAATAAGTGTATCTTTCCCTATTAAACATCTACTTAGCATTCTCACTTTCATTCCTCTCTCTCCCTCCCTCTCACTCTCATCATTTCTGAGGAATATCTTCCTTAAAAAATGGCATGGGGGCTTCCCTGGTGGCGCAGTGGTTGAGAGTCCGCCTGCCGATGCAGGGGACACGGGTTCGTGCCCTGGTCCGGGAAGATCCCACTTGCTGCGGAGCGGCTGGGCCCGTGAGCCGTGGCCACTGAGCCTGTGCGTCCAGAGCCTGTGCTCCGCAACGGGAGAGGCCACAACAGTGAGAGGCCCGCATACCAAAAAAAAAAAAAAAGCATGATTTAGGGACTTATTAAACAGTGAATTCTTAATAATTCAGAACTGTCATCATAAACATTAATTATTTTAACAAAGCTGAAATAAAGTCATGCCTTTAAGAGCAAGAAGAATAATAATAAGGAACAATAACAGGCCTTTACTGGAGCCACCCACAAAAGTGCCTCATCAAAATAGCTATGTAGAGATACTGGATCCTACCCGGCCTCAAGCAGGTATGATTTTGTGTGTGTGTGCGTGTGTGTGCGTGTGTGTGTGTGTGTGTGTGTACACATGCTTTATATACTTTATTTCCTAGTCCCCTTTCTTGATAAGACTGTCAGATAGTACTTTTTTAGTATACTTGCCTCTAGAACTTCACAGTGCCATACCAACCATATTAAAACTATATCGCATTCAAAGTTTTTAAAATTGCATCGAAAATTAGTCTAGTTATCATTCTGAAGAGAAACAGTCTAATGAACTGTCCTAGGAATTTCTGGACATGAATTGCATGGCAACTATTTGATTTCATGAATTGCATGGCAACTCCTATTTGATTTCTTCAAATTGTGAAGTAAGATTTTAAGATATACCACTGACTTAATAACAGCTTTTCACTGAGAAAAAAAATCACTACACTAATTCTTTTCTTTGTTCAAATTATAAATTAAGAAAAAGTAACTGATTTACCACCTCCTTACAGAAACTTAGCAAAAAACTCCTAGGAGAGAACACAGGCAAAACGTTCTCTGACATAAATTGTACAGTTTTCTTAGGTCAGTTCTCCAAACTACAAACACACACACATATACAACTAATCAATTCTGGGTCAATTCAACAAATGCTTTAGTTTTGGTCTTTATACATCCACAATAGCTTCTGAATTACTGCTAAGGTCTCCTCACTGAGTTCCCTACCTAAAGTCTCCTCCTGGTAGAAGAAAATAAATTTAAAAATAACTTATGAGATAATCAGGGAAATTGGAACACTGACTTGATATTTGATTATATAGAGGAATTACTGTTAAATTATTTAGGCATAATGATGAAATTGTGTTTATTCAAATAGATAGTAAGACACATAGATATACATAGATATGTGTGTATATATACATGAATACATTGATGATATTTCATGGTTTATAAAAGCTGATGTTAATATTTCAGTAGTATAATTGTACTATGGTATGTATTCATTTGTATATATACATATACACATACACATATAATTTTAGGATGCTTTCTCTTTTACATACTGAAATTTTTAGGATTTAAATTATATAATTCCTGATATTTGCCTCAAAATAACCTGTGGCAGTAAAATGAAAAGATGAAACAGATGAAATAAGAGCCTGAATGCTGATAACTGAAGTTAGATATTTGGAATATGGACAGTCGTTATACAATTCTTACCACTTATAATATATGTTAGAAATTTTTCATAATAAAAAGTTTAAAGACTAACAAATAAAATATTCCACTAAAAAACTAAGTGCCTACTCTTTGATGTTTCTCCCCAAATCCTCCAGGCAGATTCAGCCTATTGAGGCTGCTATTCCAGTTCTATTATAGTTACCACCATTAAATGATTTTCCATTAGGCTAGAGATAGTGGACTCCATAAGGTCAAGCACTGTGTCTTATTCATTTTGGTTTCTCCAGAGCCTAGCACAGAGTCAAGCAAAATGTCAGCACTTAATAAATGTTTACTGAACCTAAATGAAAAAAGAGACAGAGTACAGACAATCTCATCTGACTGTGCCATTTTGCAGAAACCATTGTTTTTTCCCACGTCATTTACTTGTTAGTAACAACCATAAATCAAAAAGGATTGAAACCATATATCTAATATTCCTGCAACATCATTATAGAAGTACTGTCTAACTCTGAGCAACTTATTTGGAGACTTATCAATGACTCAACAATGTTTTACAGCTATATGCTTCAATATTGTTTAATTACCAAAACTGGTTTTGCAAATATCTAGAGGATCTCCAATTAACATCAAAGATGTTATGAGATTCTTACAGAAAGTTAATTTTAAATCATTTTAATACGCATGCAGAAAAAATCTGTAAGATTATACACCAAACAGTGGTTAATTTCTGGAGATGTGCTGTCCAATACAGTATCAACTAGCCATATGTGGCTATTTAAATTTAATTAAAATGATATTATACAAAGTTTAAAATTTAGTTCCTCAGCTGTACTAGCCATATTTTAAGGGCTCATTGGCCAAATATGACTAGTGGCTACCATATTGACAGCACAGATATAGAACATTTCCATCACCGCAAACAGTTCTACTGGATGGTGCTACTGATTTTACTGTGCTGATCTTGTAACCTGCAACATTGCTAAATTCATGTATTAGCCCTAGTAGCTTTCTTTTGGATTCTTTAAGATTTTCTATATATCAGATCATGTCATCTGAGAAGAGAGATAGTTTTACTTCTTCTTTTACAATTTAGATGTCTTTTATTTCTTTCTTATTTAGTTGCTCTGGCTAGAAGTTCCAGTACAACGTTGAATAACAGTGGTGAAAGCAAGCATCCTTGTCCTGTTCCTAACCTTGGGAGGAATGCTTTCAGTCTTTCACCACTGACTATGATGTTAGCTGTAGGTTTTTCATAACTGATCTTTACTATGTTGAGAAGTTCCCTTCTATTCCTAGTTTTCTGAGTGTTTTGATTATGAAAGTGTGTAGAATTTTTCAAATGCCTTTCCTGCATCAATTAAGATGATCGTTTGTGTTTTTTTCCCTTTGCTCTATTACTGTGATACATTACAATGACTGATTTTCTTATGTTGAACCAAACATCATTTCTGGGATAAATCCCCCTTGGTCATTGTGTTTACTCCTTTTAATATGCTGTTGTGTTTGGTTTGGTATTATCTTGTTGGGCATTTAGCAGGCATTTCTTTTTATAACAATTATAGAAAATATTATAAAAATACAGAGTTATAGCTCATTATTTTTTAGTTAGTGAGAATTATTTTTTAATTAAGTGAAGAGAAAATGTATATATCTTTAAGCTATTCTATTGAACACTAAAAATTAAACTTAAGTGAGAGGAAAAATTGTCCCTTTTTATGTCAATGATAAGTTTTACTAACCTCTTACAAGTGTTCAATTTTAAAGATGTTGCTTTTTTAAGTATAATTTTTTATATACCTACAAATATATAATGAATCACTAAAATATGGCCTATGGGATAAATACAGCATCTTCAATAATTCTAAGCCTACTGCAAAAAAGATAAAGTAATATAAAAATACTTTACCCCTTCATAGAAAACTTTAGCACAGTCCTTTGCTAATTTTCCAAAAAATAATACACTGAGGGTGTTGATATCCGAATTTGAATTTTCTTGTTCTGTGGAGAAACACAGACACACAGAAAAACACTTTAGATATAAAGGTGTTCTAGACAAGAAAATTGATGACAACTAAATTCTAAAAACTATAGATAATTCAAAATATAATTATGAAGAAGAGTAATTAAAACGTTTAAAATTCACTTGTAGTTTACTCTTAACACCTTAAGTATCATAAAAATAATGTATAGAATGCTACTAGGTGTTGAAACCAAAATTATAACTAGTTGCACCTAAAATATGTTTTACAAATTTCTGTAAATACTACATTAACATCATATAATGACCACTTTCAATTTATTTTCACATGGTTATGATCAAAAGAACTGAATAAGTTACAATTATTCAATTTTTATAGTGTATAACATATCACTCCCCAAATACTTCATTTTTACTGATCTTCTGGTAATCTATAAGTATTAGAACATGAAGTTTTAATCTAGGGAAGTGTGTTCTTCTCCCCCAGCACCCGCATATTGAAGAATAAACGAGCATGTGTGTGTAAAAACCAAGCTATTTGTGATTTTGACAATGAAAATTACTAGGAAAAGAAGAAACAAACATTTTACAGTAATCTCATTTGTATATTCTAGGCTTTGATAAAGAATCTCCATAATCTTCATTCTTCAGAGGCCACCTCCTAGAACCACTGAAGCAAGTCCAAATACTAAGATTCAATTACTATGTCATCAGAGGGAGGTCGCATTAATATAAGCTTTCAAACATTCAACTACTCGAAGAAACTGCCTTTATATCAGACTTTCATGTATCTATGAAGTACATGAAAGATCTTTCTAAAATTTGCAGTGTTACTTAAAACTCCTGAATCTGCTACTTTATCACCAGCAATGAAACAACTACATCTGTCTATTGCCTCCTTTCACTTACCTCTTTCATCCAACTCCTCAAAACAAGTATATACATAAACTGAAACACTAATGTTCCTTAAAAACAAAAACACAATGGCTTCTAATCAAGATATAACTTACTTCTTTAATATCTTAAATGACCTATCAAATGTCTATTTCTGGCCATGACAGAGTAACAGGGACGGGATTTGCTCTCCGGCCTTAAAGCAACTAGAGAAGTAAGAAAATATATATAAAACAACAGTTTTCAGACACTGGACAACAGTAAGTGCAGGTAAGTGATCTCTTTGAGATGGAAAACAAAGCAATAGCCCCAGCTTACTTCCTGGAAAGAGTTTCCAGGCAGCAGAAAATGGAGGTAAAAATCCAAAGAAAGCCCAACAGCCTCACTGAATTCAGAAGAGTTCAGATTTGAGGACAGCAAGGCAGCTAGAATCTGCATGACATGGTGCTGAAAGGAAGACAGCAGCATAGATAGATAAGAGCGCTCTGGAGATGGGTGCCTTCTGGTCTTTGGTTGAGTACTGATCTACAAAAGCATGGTAGGAAAGGGATTAGAACCACTTGAAAGAAACAGGCAGAACAATTCTGAGACTCACACAGGGCTGTGAACTGTTCTGGTTCCAACCAGCCAGAGTGGAATCCTCATACACAAAACACATAGTAAACTTGTCAGAAGGGCACTTCCTTAGTGATAAGGGCAAATTAGCCCCCAAATAAAGGCTGCTCTAGATCCATCCTACCAAAGCTAACCAAACTGATTCCAAGAGAATTTACAGTATTCCAAAACAAAGACAAATAATATTTAAAGGATTACAAATAAATCCAATATTTGATAATATAAAATTCTAAATGTCCAGGATCCAGTTAAAAAACTGCCAACCATACAGAAAGGAAAAACACGTAAGGATTGGGGGGGGGGCAGGGAATCAATAGAAAAAAACTCAGAAATGACAGTGATGACAGGATTGCCAGAGAAGATTTTGGAACAGTTATTAAAAGTACATGTTCAAGGAAGTAGAAGAAAATAGATGAGGAGAACTGGCAGATATGAAAAAACTCAAGATGAACTTCCAGAGTTGAAAAATATAATATTAGAAGCTAATAGTACACTGATTGGAGTTAACAGCAGATTAACAGACAAGAGATGTTACTGAAAACTGGAAAATAGAGAAAAATTAATGAAAAGAAAGGCCGATTTTAAAGATCAGTAAAATAAATCTCTAGCCAGAATGATCAGAAAAAAAAGTGAGAGAGAGAGAGAAAATAGTCTCAAATTATCAAATCAGTGAAATGGGACACCACTACAGATCCTACCAACATTAAAAGCATATAAAAAGTATATTATGAATAACTTTATGCCAATATATCTGACAACCAAGATGACCTGATAAATTCCCTTAGAAACATAAATTACCAATCACTACAGGAAAAGACAGATTCCTATCATATTTTTCATAAATTTAACAAAATATTAGCAAATCATACCTAGGAATATATAAAAGGATAATACATCAGGCATACCACCTTATCCTGCTCTATTTGTCTACAAACCACATTTCTATCAATTATTACTTTATATAATTATTTGTTGAATTTATTTATTCCCCTACAATGTAAACTCCATGAATGCAAGAACGTTGTTTCGGTCACTGCTATATTCCCTGTACTTAGAACAGTGTCTGATATATATCTGGTTTTCAATAGTTGTAGAAATGTGGTTCAAAGTTTGTTTCCCATTCACTGCTGTAGACCATTCTTTATTCATTCAACTAATTTCAGACTTCAGATGAGATTTACTTTGGTCCCCAAGTATTCTAAACTCTTACCAGGATTATTTAAGGGTTACTAGGAAGAAGAATTCTCCCTCATGTAACTACACTTGGGTAAGAAATAACATGCTGAAAGTAGCATTTTCTTAAAATTTGCTAAGCTGTTTGGGTCACATTAGTGAAACTAGAAGTAGGGGGATGAGTTGGTTATTGTAATAGTCTAGATAGGACGTTAAAGGAATCTGAAGTATAACAGAAGCAATGGGAGAATGGGGAGAGGATAGACTTCGGAGAAAAAAATTTAGAGAGGAAAAGAATAACTTTTCATTCCATAGATTTTTACACTAGAAATGATTTTTGTGCTTATGTGTGTATGTATACATACACAAAGTTACCCATTTCCAGATTACAAGCAAAAAGTTAAGCAGAAATGGTCTTCTTATATACCTTGTAGTTCAATCTTCAAAACAGCTCTTCTGTTTCCACCATAAGTTAAAGAAGAGATAAGTGAGAGTTTTCCCTGAAACGAGAGAAAAACAGTTACACAGAAAAGCCAAAAGAGATTATAATACCAAGATACAAGTAAAAATTAGAATAAATTTTTTAATTTGCTTTATTCATCATTACAAAATACTGGAAAGAATCCAAGTACTGCTATACTGGGGAATGGATAAACAGACTGTGATGGAATTCTAGCAACCAATAAAAAGTAATACTATTGGGCTTCCCTGGTGGCGCAGTGGTTGAGAGTCCACCTGCCGATGCAGGGGACACGGGTTCGTGCCCCGGTCCGGGAAGATCCCACATGCCACGGAGCGGCTGGGCCCGTGAGCCATGGCCACTGAGCCTGTGCGTCTGGAGCCTGTGCTTCGCAACGGGAGAGGCCATAACAGTGAGAGGCCCGCATACCGCCAAAAAAAAAAAAAAAAAGTAATACTATTGATAAACTCAACAACCTGAAGAATCTCAAATGTCTTGAGTGAAAGAAGCCAGAATCGAAAGGCTACCTACTGATACCTGTAACATATAATACTGTACATCAACTATATTTCAATTAAAAAAATAAAAGGCTACATACTGTATGATTCAATTTACATGGCATTCTTGAAAGGCAAGAATACTGTATACTCTCAGAAAACTGGTCAAAAGTGGTTGCCAGGGATTGAAATTAGGGTAGCAGCTGACTCTAAAATTTTTTGGGGGAGGGTGATCATCTGTTCTATAGCTTGATTATGGTTGTAGTTATACGTTTTTATATATCTCTCAAAACTCACAGAACTGTATAGTAAAAACAATGAATTTCACAGTAAAATGTATTTAATAAAATTCAAGAAACATAAATATGTTTCTTGAGATATCTACAGACACGTGCAGGTTAGACAAAGGAATTTAAGAATTCAAACTGACATTTTACTTATATATAAAAGGGTTTATTTTAGTAACACTAATAAAAGTACTAGAATTTAAAAAATATTTCATTTAAATGCTTCTATATCAAACACACAAAATAAGAGAAGAATGATAAAGTTAGATACAGCTCAGTAATAATTAGTATTAATGACTTGTCACAAAGAAAAGGAATCTAATCACAGCACTTTATTAATAAATACAAGTATGCAAGAAACATCATCCGAATCAACCAAATGCAAAATGAGTTTACAAATACTAACAAGCATTTGATTAGGAATTTAAATTCAATGAAGTAGAGAAGACCAACTGTAATACGTAATACTCTATTTCATATGAAACAAAATATAAGGAAAATGGAAAATAAACAAAGGAATAAAAGATAAATGTCTACATGGAGAATATTGATTAGAAGGGCAAAACTGAAGTGTGGCATTATTTCTCCTTCTTTTACTATCAGACCCATTTTATCAGTAAGTCCCTTACCTCCTTCCCAGCATTCTTAACTTTGTCCAAAACTTAAATATACAATAACTAAAATTAAAAATTCACTAAATATGCATACAATATTGGATATAACCCCAAAAAAAGTTCAGTAAACTTAAAGACAGAACAATAGAAATTCCACAATCTGAAAATCCCTCAGCCAAAAAAGAAAACAAAAACAAAATAGTACTGAAGAAAAACAAACTACCTCAGAGACCAGAAGTACAGTATCAAACAGTCCAACATACAAACATACATGTAACCGACATCCAGAAGGAGAAATGAGTAATAATATACTAAAAAAAAAAAAATCCAAGAAACATTAGCCAATAATATCCCTAATTTGATGAACAACATTGACTTGTGGATCCAAGAAGCTCAGTTACCCACAAGCAAGAGAAATTCAAAGAAAAACCACACCTAGGCACTTGACAATCCAACTGCTGAAAACAAAAGACAACTATTCTGAGTTATGAAAATTCTTACCTCGATATATTTCCTGCTATAATCACAACCTGGCTGTAGGTATCTGAAATCTACTTTGTGTAATTTACTTAGCAGATCAACTTCAGGCAGTCCTTTGACTTCTTTTATTAATTCAAGTGGCATATCAGATCTGCTTCACAGTGCCGTGGAAAGCAAATTCAGTTAGGGAAGTTGATAGCTTACTGCTGAAAACACAAAGCCCAGTGTTTTATCCAAAATGTAGTCAATAATTTGCTTTAAGCTTCTTTGATTTAGTTTTGCTTTTCCTTTCCTTTAAGTTAGTCATCACTGTTGGGGGAGAGGGAGGAAGGATGGATTATGCTATAATTTTATTACAGGGATCAATACACGCATCCTCCTAAGGCATTGAAACTTAACCCTTTTTTATTTAGTTTTATATTTAAAGAACTACTTCTAAAAGCCAGTTTTAGGATCTGTACACACTGCACTAGCAATTGCCTTTACCACTGTGCTTTAAAATGTACAAACTATGGGGAAGGGAAGGGAGGTTGAAAAGTTTTGGGTTTGTTTTTTAATCCCTTTGGCAGTTTTAATATTGTGTGGGCAAATTGTGCACGAAAAGCTTATTACTCCAAAATATATCAGTTGCCTCCCCCCCTCCAGCCCCTATGCAATCGAAAGAAACGACTATTGAACTGATGTTAACTTGTGCATTGCAGATTCAATCTTTTTTCTCAAACTTCTTGCCTGGGACACGAACTAGTGTCGATATTTAATTTTAGTGTGTGCCCACCAAGCTTCTCCAAGCCAGCTGGCCGTCTAGAGGGCGGGGGTCCTGCATTAACTCAAGTCAGCTGCTCACAAAACGCCAAGCAAGATGGTCAACACAGCAAGCTCACAAGAAAGACAAGTACGAACAGTTTCTCTGCAATAACTTCTCCAAATTTTTATCTAAACTAAATCAGCCTCTTCATAATACTGGTTCAGGTCCCGACTCACCTTGTACCCAAGCAACGAACTCCAAACGCACTTGGAAATTGACCAGCGCTCTAAACAGAAACCCGGAAGAGTTCAGACTGGCGCGCCCGTGACGTCACACGCACGCTAGCAACCCAGTCCTACGCATGCGTACACAGTCGGTAGGCGGGGGTAATCTGCCCCTTGCTCCTGGGCGCTTGGAAGGACGAGTTGCGAGACGGTTTCCAGGCCTAAAATGCCCTGGAAGTTTCACGGAACACCTAGAGGGTGCGGTACCTGGGGAAGCGTGAGGCGGCTGTACTTCTCCCGCTCCCCGAATTTCCTCCGCTCCCCTTAGCCCCGCCCCGCCTATTTTGTGCAAACCGTGTGGGGGAGGGGTGTGCGGGGCGGTGGGAGACGGGAACGCTATGCTCTGTGGTTCCTAAATCCTGTAGCCAATGAAAAGCCTTTCCAAAACCAGAGCGGGTTTTAAGATTCCGTTTGGTAGGCTGGAAGTTCCTGTGGGCAGGGCCCTTATTTTAGCTTCCATTTCTCTCCCCCTAAAAGGAAGCGCTCAAATGCAACTTTTACAGTGAAATAATTCCACCAATGAGTAATGCTACTTTTCAGACAGATTTGATTAACCACTTTGTTTATAGGGCTATGATTTTGTGCTATAATTAATGAGACATTGTTAAATGTGAATCCTCTGCTAATTTCTGATTTATGCCTCCAGTCATTTGATTTAAGCGAAACCACCTCAGTCCAAAACTATAATGAAATGAAGAATTACATAAATATTTCCAAGCCTATTTGGACTAAAATATCTGCCGTACATATATATTTGCAGGAAGAAATAGCTAACTATATTTAAAGAAAGTATTTTTTTCAGCAGGAAGCACTTGGTGTTAGTCCATCTTCCCTTTCTCTCCCTCCCCTGATTCATATATCACCAGTTGTGGTAACAGTCTGAGCTCAGCAGCTGGCCATTAGAGGAAAACTTTCCTAAGTAAGGCTTAGATCCTCTCCTTGTTCCTACCCTGGTCTCTACCAGCTCATAAAAACTGTTCTTGCCTAAGTGAAGCCCTCCACCTTGGCCCTGGATCCTTGCCATGTTCATTTCACCTGTCATAAATTACATATCTTCTCTCAACCTATTTTCAACTTTTCCTTCTTATTCTTTGTGTTGATCTGAAACAAAGAAACTACCGGATAATTCTCCAGCAAAGATGGGTTTATTTGGGATCAGCAGAGCATGGCAACTCAGGGTCTGCAGCCAGGGGGAGACATGCAAGACCCAGACTGGCAAGGGAAGAAGAAAGCTGATACAGAGGGGGAAAGGGAGTTGTGAGGGTTTTAGTAAACAAAGAGTCCATGGCTTTTCATTGGCTGAGTCTTTGCTGGGAAAGAAGTCTTTCTTCTTCCTGTTGAGGTCAGCAGGGTGTGAGAGCTCCCTCTTCTGGTTTCCCAACTCTATTTAATTGAGGTTTCTGTTTATTAATTTTTTACATTTGCCGTTGGCATTTAAACACATTCTTCCACAGCCTAAGCTTACTAAGGGCAAGGAGAATTGTTTACTATTGTATGCATAAAACTTGAGCAGTTCTGTAGGTGCTAAATATTTGTTGAATAAATGAATGTTCAGGAAAAAATTTTCTCTTTCCTCACCTCTAGCTTCCATCATTCCATTTCACCCCCAATTCTACCCTATTAACACTGAAATTGCCTTTCCAAGATAACTGAAGACCTCTTTGTTGCTAAGCCAAAAGGATACTTTTTAGTCTTTCTTACTCATCTTTTTAAAAAGTATTTTCATTTTGCTACTGTAACTGAGCAGGACCCTATGAGGCCTTCCAGGGACAGGACCCACCCCCCCACCCCCCACCGCCAATGTCCTTCACCTGCTTCTTGTCTGTAGAAAACCTTTAGCCAAACAATAAATTCAATCAGAGAAATGAGAAAATGCAGAAACAAAGGAAAATAGTCAAATAAGACAAAATAATGATGGTTTAGCCATTAAACAAAGTTAAGGACCTTTGGCTCCTCCTTAAAGGCTATAGAAAACATTCTGAGCCATATCCTTTGAGCTGTCTTGCAGATAGTGAAACGCCCACCAGGTGGAAGATGTTAACTGTATGCTGCCCACAAGCATGTAGACCCCCAAACCAGTTGGAACCAGAAGGTTGATGATGTTGATGCCCAGTTACCTCACCACCAACCAATTGGAAGAATGTCCATGTACTGATCATGTGCCCCCAAACCCTCTCCTCAGCATGTAGCCCTTTTCCTCTTTACCCTGTATAATCTCCAAGCAAAACCTAGGGAGTTGGGAGTTGGTTCTCTGGCCATAAGTCCACCTTCTCCCCAGGACTGCTAGCTTCCTCAATAATGCTATCTTTCCTTTTACCCAATATTTGCCTCTCAGTATTGGATTCTTGAGCAATGAGCAGCCAAGTTTGAGTTTGGTAACACTACCACATGTTCTTAGTTTTTCTCTTATCCTCCATCAACTGAACCTTTCAAAGTTTTCTTTTTTCTTTCCTATTTAGCCTGTAAATGTCCATATCCCACTGTGATGCAGATATCTAACAGAAGTGTACATAACTGCTTTTTTTGTTGTGATTGTTCTCAATTACTCTAGAATCCAGATGTTCCCTACATATCCAAGTAACTTCCAGTCTTGTTTCTTCTTCACAACCTCCCAATTAGTGGCAGAGCTGGGGATGCATCTGGCTCCAGATCCTATACTTCTTTCCCTGACATTAGCAATTAGTTTGTCCTACCAATGAAGAAAATTGAACATGAAATACAGCATAATTTAAGACAATAAAAGGAGAAAAAAAAGAAACTGAATCAACTAGACAAGGTTACTGAACTCATATAATGCCAAAACAATCCATTATTGTTTTTCTACATCCATTGAAGCAGCATAAAAAGCTGACTAATAATTAATGTAATAGCTATTACAAATTATAATTTTTAAACATGCGGAGAAGAAAGTTTTGGTATAAAATCTACAATGTAAAAATTTTCAATTTTTAAGAAAAGTTAAAATGAGATTCTCACTTATGAATAATGAGCACTAAAAGAATTTTTTTAATTGAGAAAAGCATAAATATAAGGATTCAGTGCTGTTATTCTCAGTAATTGACCAAAATGAAAGAAATTAATCTACAAATTTCTGGTACTTTTTATCTCTTATTAGCATTTTTAAACTGCTTTTTTAATATTTACTTTTTAATGTTGAAATTTTGAACTGAATTTTCTAGACACCCAACACTTCAATTTTATTTCCTTTGCATTTCATTAATTGTGGGGCCATTAACCCATTCCTATTGCAATCAACTATCTTCCTGCAAGCATTTGTTGTCATGTTGCATCCCAACAGCTTGACAATATCATGTTCTACTTATTCCTGAGATTTCCCAACAGTAATATCTAGGCTACATTGTTTAGCATTCATTTCCTCATAATTCAATAGCATTTCTGTCCAATCCTATTGAACATCTCAATAAATGTATAAAATCCTATTTCTAAAGCATCAAATTTTTATATTGTTACACAGTTGAACCAAGATATCTCAAACAAATTTATATTTCAAGTATAAATTTAAATATGTAATAGGTATGTAATCACCGTGCATATTAGGAAAACAACAGAGATCTTTTTAGACATAATATTGAGTATCACAAATTGGGGGAAAAAATCAATGTCTATTGAAGAGATTGCCCAATAACATGTATTTTAGTAGTATTTTTAAAAATTTACATATGACTTGCAGTTTTCTTCGAACAAAATTCAGTGAAAAGCCCTGTCTGAGAGGAATACTAAGGGACAAACCACACACTAAGGAAAAAGTGAATGGCTGGAAACAGAAAATAACAGCCTAAAAGCCTAGTTAACATTACAGGGATACACATGTGTGAAGCAAGGCTGCACTAAGCAAGAAGGGCCATGATTTTATCATGAAGAAGAGTGGGATATTCTCTGCTGGACCATGCCATGAGGCACGTAAGTAACTCATAGTGTCTAAGAGGCACAGGGTTGATTGAGACAGGCTGTCTCAACAGAGATAATCTTCAGTTAAGTTACACCAAAGATATATATTGAGATGAAAAAAGCCTGCATTCACAACATCAACATGAGTTAATTCAGAATAAGATTCTCTGACAAAACCGTTTATAGAAAAAGCAAAACAAAGAAACAAACAAACCAAAAACCCCCCAAGATCCCCAGGTGCCCACGTTGCCTAAGAAAATGGTTGGTTCTTCAAGTTTCTCTGTAGAGGTGGGGAAGAGGGAGAAATTGAGAAGGAACCAGCAAAAAGCCAGAGGGTATGCATGATTCCCTGAAGAGATGTCATTTTTTGATGCCTGTGCTGTCCTTCATTCACCCATTCAAAAAAAAAATCTTTAATAAGGTAAAGTTATTGAGATCACAGGAAGTAAGGAACTTGGTCTATGTTCAGATTGATACAAGTATAATTGAGGCAGCACACACAGAAGAGAGATAAAGAAAAATAAGAGGGAAAGACCTGCTGGAAATGAACAGACATGAAGAATAGATTAGTCAAAGGGGAACTTTCAACTTCTTAACACTGTAGACGAATGTAACTTCTTAACACTGCATGACGTGAGTTTAGAGTCCCCATTTTCTGAATGCCCTATGCTTTATACCATGTGGATATGTCCTGGAAAATCCTGCAATACTACTCACATATAGAACTTTATATCTATTTAATCTTAGACTAAAAAATTGTGTTGATGGCTCGTTTTAGAAAGACTCTGGTCCAGTTCTGAAAGTTGGAGAGTGTGGTAGCAGGTAGCAGTATGTAATCTGATATTTTTCTCTTTTGTTCCCATCTTTTTTGACTGATCAAAAATGGGCACATTTTTAAAACCTTTATAATGAATAGTTTTGAATAATGGAAAATTGATTAGGAGGTTGCATGTTTTTTTAAATTCATCATGGTTATTTGGAATAATTGAGAAGCATGTGCTTTAGGTTCAAAATGCATTTTTAACACAAAAAGACATTTTGTACCTTTGTCAGACCTTTCTTCTATTAGTTTAAATAAAATCTGCATTTATTCATTACCTTCATACATTTTTTTTCAGGAAATGGAAAATTCAACATCATAGAGCCCCCTTGATGAAAATTGAGGGTATCTTACCCATTTTTCACTTGTGTACAACAACGAGAATTTCTATAGCTAAATGACAGTTTTTCTTTTCTCCCTACAATGATAGATTATAGCTACCGTATTAATTAGAGAATAAAATATCATTTGTGTTGGCCCTACTTTTTTTTTTTTTTTTTTTTTTTTTTTGCGATATGCGGGCCTCTCACTGTTGTGGCCTCTCCCGTTGCGGAGCACAGGCTCCGGACGCGCAGGCTCAGTGGCCATGGCTCACGGGCCCAGCCGCTCCGCGGCATGTGGGATCTTCCCAGACCAGGGCACGAACCCGCGTCCGCTGCATCGGCAGGCGGACTCTCAACCACTGTGCCACCAGGGAAGCCCTGGCCCTACTTTTATCTAGTCCTCAATAGTAAAACATTAGTCCAAAGTATCTTTCCTATGATTAGAGTGGAATACAAATGATTACCATGTAATCACATTTGAAGAACTTCAGTTTAATTAGGGTATATTCAACCCAGAGTGCAGTGTCAAAGTCTGGCACAATCAAAGGAATAGAACAGATGGAGAAAAACAAACACTTGACCATTCCTAATTATTTTCATATTAAGGTGGTATAAACGAGTCCAAAGTCTAGAGGCATGTTTGTTTAACAGAGTCTTGTAAGTCTATTAGAATGTAAGGAAATGGTGAAAGGGAAATTTATTCTTTTTGCCTTGTCATTTATATCTGACCATGAAGAATTTTTTATGTACTCCAAGTAATCTGATAATCAATTCTATTCATATTAAACTTACAAATACTAATAACATTAATCTTGATAAATCTCCTCCTTAACTTTTCCTTATATTAAACATTCTTTTCTTTCTATCTCTGCCCATTAGCCTTTGTATCAAACCATTCATTCCTCCCTCAGAAAAATCCTATCCTCTTTGCCACAATTACAGATTCAGGAATGAGCATGTGACCCAATGCAAGCCAAGGAGAGATGAAAAGATATTTGATGGGTACTTCTGGGAGAGATATTTTTCCTCTCTCTGTAGTGACAATATGACAAATCAGCCTCCCATCTTCCTGATACAAAGTGAGGAAACATGTAGACTAATTACTCCTGGATGCCATTCCATGACCAGAAAGGAACCAGATTTAAGATGAAGCCAGTCTGTGGTAACTGAGCAGAATGTCAGATTAAAAAAAAAAATTCTGCAAACTTGATAGCCTTAAGCCCTTGAATCAATTAAATCTGAAATTCACATGCCTCTGAATTTCTAGTTATATGAGCTCGTTTCAGTTTTACATGACTGGAAGTTGAAAGAAGGTTTCTTTCAGGCAAGCAGAAGGGAATTCATAGGTACAAGACATCTAACATCACTAATAATCTTCACTTAGCAAAATCTGAGACGAGATGGGAGGATTTTTAAAAAAACAGCCTCTAAGAGCTATATTTCCAAAATTCTTATTTCCCATGAATTCCAGACTTATATTTTCAGATGCATGCTAGATATCTCCATTCAGATGTCTAGAAGATATCTCCAACTTTCAAACCATAACAGGCCCAAGAGAGAACTCAGGATGTTATGAAACTCCAAATTGCTCCTTTTTAATATTCCCTAACTCAGTGAACAACACCATCTTCACGCAATTCATTACTCAGGCTAAACCACCTTGAGGATGCCCTTAATTATTCTTCTAACACTCCACAACCAATCTGTAAGTCCTTTGCCTCTGTCTTCAGATCATGTCCTATCCTGAATCCAGGCACTTGCCACCACCTCCATCAAGCCAATTATCTTTCATTGTTACAAAGCAACAGCTTTCTAACTATCATTCTTATCCTCTTACATCCAATTACCCACATAAGATCCAGAGTGATTCTTTAAAAAATATATTCAGAAAATGTCACTTCCCCTTGCAATATCTTTCAATGGTTTTTCATCACACTCAGAAAAATATAATCTGGCCTCTCACCACCTCCACCTTTACATTCAAATATTCTCCTGTCTCTCTGCTAAAATGTACTGACCCTCTGCTGGGTTTGAAACATCCTAAACACACTGAAATTCTCTTCTCCAAATATCCATGAAACTCGCTCTCTTCCTTCAGGTGTCTGCTGAAAAGTCACCTTACCAGAGAGTGCTTTCCTAACCATTTGTTCACTAGTCTTTTACTATCTTGTGTTAGTTTTAAAGCAAATAGGTGACTATATGTTATCAGTCCAAATGACAATGTTTGATCTCCAGATCTGTTGATAACTGATCATCTACTCTTAGACTTTTCAGTAGTAAGAGCTAATCCATTTTTGCTTATGACATCTTGACATGAATTTTGTTTTGTTTTGTTTTTCATTTGCAACGAAATAATTAGTACAAGTTTTTAACTCTCCATGAGTCAAAAACTGAGCTTGGCTATACTATGTAAACCTTCTCCCATTATGGGCTTTGTAAGCTGACTCATCTCTTTTTCTTTTTTTTTTTTTTGCGGTACGTGGGCCTCTCACTGTTGTGGCCTCTCCCGTTGCGGCCTCTCCCGCTGCGGAGCACAGGCTCCGGACATGCAGGCTCAGCGGCCATGGCTCATGGGCCCAGCCGCTCCGCGGCATGTGGCATGTGGGATCTTCCCGGACTGGGGCACAAACCCGTGTCCCCTGCATCGGCAGGCGGACTCTCAACCACTGCACTACCAGGGAAGCCCAAGCTGACTCATCTCTTAAACACATAAGGAAAAAACATTCTGCAAGTGACAAATTCCCTCACCAAAAATATCACCAGAACAAACAAACCGCCAAATTTCTAGAAGAAATAAATCCACACAGATACTATATAACTTTCTTAGAAAAGTTCAACCCAGATCAGAGAAAAAAATCAGGCTTCAGATCAGTAATCACAGGAAGTGCTGAACAAGGACATCGGATGAAGATGGCTGACTAAATATAAGCACCCTCTCCAAGCCAAATCACCCTTAAATGGCCATATATATTTTACAAAATGATAAATATAAAGTGGTGATGGAAAACTAGAATACCTTTTATTAATTAGCCATGTAATTTGAAGAATTAGTTAAGTGTATAAAACAGAGAAAAGAGGCTCATGCAAACTACAGCTCAAAAGACATTAGGAGGAGGACTGAGGGGCAGATGTGAAATGTTTACCAAAGGATGATTCAAGTCCAGAGCAACACATTAGAACAGTTGGGGAGCCCCCCAGAGAAGCGATTATTTGAGTGAATGCATGCGAAATAGCTGGATGGAGCCCTCTCCTTCTCTGGGCATCAGCTGCATTTGCCCTCAGAGCAAAGTGGCGAGGGTCAGTGCCTGCATCACGGAAACCAGACATAATTAGACAGAAATTTCAAGCAGAGTTTACCAGCACTTTATGCCCACGGTCTCCTGAGGCCTGCTCTGGTATCAGAACATACATCCACAGCCAGGCAAACAGAAATTAGCAAACAAAATTATAAGGAACTAGCAAAAACATCACCAAAAGTTTGAGGAAAATATGCTTTATTAACATGTCACCAAACCCAATTTTTGAAGAAATTAATCTCAATATTTTAGACACCAAACAGAAGACTTTAAAAGGCACAGAGTTAACATCTTCAGAGTGAGTCAAGATGTTACAAAAATATCAGAAATAATAACGTTACCTATCACAGATGTAGATTATTAGATGTGTATAAAATAATGCTCTGTAAAAACTTACACCAATAAAATTCAAAGGCTAATTGAAATAGATAAATCGATAATTTTCTAGGGAAGTATAAATTGCTCACATTGGTTCTAGAGTGATGGACTATGAATCAATGAACAATTATAGATAAAATTAAAAAAATGAAAGATTTATTCTTAAAAAATGCACAACAAAGACACTTTTAATCTGGAGTAGGAACAAAATCTCTGCCCACTTCTAACAAAGAAAATGAGAAGTAGAAATAGTAATTTTATTTTAGATTATATTAGCACTAAAAACCCCCAACTTTAAAGCACACTAATAAAGGATACCAACTGCATTGGACATTGGAGATGAAATGTTGAGAACGATTACATTAAGAGAGAAAGTTTGGAAAGATTAGCAACTACTTCTGATCATGAGCAAATCTGTCAGAGTAGCAGGTTTCCATAGTGCTTGGTACCACTCAGTGGAAAATTAACTCTTGCGTTAGACATCGAGACCAAGTGCATGGGCTGAAGAAGCCTTCCTGAGTGTCTTAGCCCTCATGGATTGGCAAGGGAATTGGAGTTGAAGGAAAAAAACCCTATATATATATTCCATTTTTTGCAGCAAAGAAGTTTACCACACCCTTCATCATGTTAGCCTAAAGTAATCTTCCGGTCTCTTCCCACATTAAATTCTGTAAACAACTGGGGCCAGAAAGAACTTCTCACATTCAAAGGTATGCAGAAATGTAAAAGGGACATGTAAGGAAAAAAGTCATAAAAGAATATAAAACGCTGAAAACTAAGATGGCCTACAAAATATTTTAACATGGAGTAGATAAAAACTTTGGTTAAGTATTTTCCTATAGAATCAAATAGCTTTTTAAATTAAAAAAAGAATTTTAATTGTTTAAAGCCCTCCATGTGTGAAGATTTCAAGACAGAAATATAGGAATCAGAGGAGAAATAATAATACAACAAAAGAAGTGGAGACAAAAATAAAACCACAATAAGTGATGCAACAGTTGAATCATCCACACAATTGAAAACAAATCTACCTAAAAGAAGGACAAATTTCAGCATATTGAATTAAATGTAATAGAAAAGAAAAAAACATTTAAACAATTAGAAAGAGATAGATGTAGAAGTTTGCCAACGTAGACCTATTATACACATACCTGGGGTCCGTGTAGAGGAGAATAAAGCGATTTGAACAGAAAATAGAGTTAAAAATATAAATGAAGAAAAATTCCTGAGATAAAAAATTTTGATTCAATAAATTGAAGGTGGACATTGTATTCTAATTAAAATTGGCTCTGACTTGTTAATACTATGACATTTTCATGTAAATTTCCTGGATTTAAAACAACAGAAAGATTTCTATGGCATTCAAGCCACCAAACCAAAATATCCAATAAAATAAAAGATCAACTCATTTTAAGCCACTTGTCAGATTGGTTTTAACCTTTGCTACAGCATTTTTCAATGTGAGAAAGAAATAAAGCAATTCTAGGAAGTCCTCGAGTAGGAGAAGTGTGACTCAAATATTTTGTACTGTTTTAAATTTTTGTTTATCTAAAGGCAGCAGACAAGTGATAGTAGATGACTCTTTTGCTATAGCAAGCTCTGAAAAAAAAATTAGATTGTTCTAATTTGGATAGTCTATGTTATTTCCAAAAAAAAAAAAAATTAAAAGGATTCCTCAAAAGCTGGACTTCACAGAGACTTTAATATGAAAATGTAGTTTGTGAACCTCCTACACAGGGATGCAAATGAAATGTTTCTCATTCTTATTCTTCCATGCATTCTTCTTTTCTCAGAGTATGTTCCAGGAAATGGGTTTGTGTAAAGCTTGTACAGATCTTCCCAGTGAAATTCTTTTTAGCTTACCTTCCAGTTACCTTCTTGGAACAATGAATACTGGAGCCTGGACACAAGTAAAGAAAGTTTTCTTCTATTTTTTTTTCACATATGTAAGCATCATTTTATTAGGCTAAACTTACATTAGATATAAATGGTAAATATTTCTTAAAATTTAAAATTTTTTACATTATGATATATATTTTCTTTCGTAATGAAAACTGTCTGCCTTGATGTTACTTATTAATAAGTAGTTTAAAACCAAATATCCTTGATTTCTCTCTTTAGCCACTTATATTTTCTGCATCTTAAGTCTGATGATACATGGCAGAGACTTTCTCTTTGCTTTTCCCCTTTCCATTTCCAATTTCTTACTTCAACTGTAAGTGCAAAAATAAATTAAAAATAAGAGACTTAAGAGACTTCCCTCATCCCTTTTCTTAGAAAACTTACTTTGGAAAACCGTAATTGTAAGTTCTTTCTTTGTTACTTTGAAAAGTATGTAAATCTTTTAGAAGCTAAATAAGACTCTTACCAGCGTTATGACCCAAGTATGTCTCTCTCAAGGAAACTGGAAGGCATCTCTTTGAAATGCAATCATCAAGGAAGATAGCATCCAGTCTTCCCATTTTTGAGGGAGGGTTGCAAAATTACCTCCTGGAATGAGAAGAGAAGAAGGGGAAAAGGAAGTTGGGAGGGCTATGGTAAACAAAGAGTCCATGGCTTTTCACTGGCTGACTTGCGACAGTTCTCATTGGCTGAGTCCTTGCTGAAGGAGGAGGAATCTATCTTGTTCTTGTTGAGCCTCACTATCTATTGCGGCTCCGTGTGAGAGCTCCCTCTTCTGGTCTCCTGACTTTTTAAAATTAAAGTTTCTGTTTATTAATTCTTTACAACCCAGAAAAATCTCACTCGAGTCCCAGTGCTTTATAACCAAGTTCAGTTCTTGTTCTATACCAATGTCTAACTCTGTAGTAATACTGCAGTTTTATTACACGATAGAAAAATTCAAGGTTGTTATTATTGATAAAATCTTTGGAAGTATAGTAAAATCATTTTTGTGTTTATGCTCAGAAATTTATTTTACCAGTTATTGTCATCAGTTCTAGAGAACCCTTTTTTTACAGTAGTAGTTAAATAGCAGAACCTAAGAAAGACACTGAAAAATGAAAAGTGGTTTAATTAAGTTTCCATAACTGGATCTGAGCATTTTTATTTTGGAATAAAACTGCAAGCACTTAAATATTTTGAAGTTAACACTTTATTAAGATAAATAGAGAAAATTCACAGCTCTCTTGGTGTTGAATTGTTCCAGGCTGTCTGGCTTCATAGCAGTTTACAAGAAGCTAGTGCACTGATTTACAGCATAAAGCTATCTCTGCAACCAGAGAGGCTAGCTATTTTATTACTTGATAACTGGAATCTTAGATTGTGAAAACACAGCAAAATCTACACTAAGAAGAGTATGCTCTCACAATCTGTTGTTCATATACAGAGCTTGTGTAAAATTTAAAGTAAATCATCTGAAGAATGAAGATATTTTAAAGTGAAAACAGAGTCATATTTACTCTCAATTCTTATGTTCAACCATTACCTCACACTGATTTCAAAATCTTTCTGTGAACACATATAACAGAAAAACTGATAGGTAAACTATAATACCAATGAGAATCTTCCCAGAAAATTTAGCAAGTGACAAAAACTTATATATTGTATTTGTGCTTGACATTATTCTTGCAGTTCTGCTCATTTATCACAAACACTTAAGATTTTTTTAGGACTAATTTTTAATTATTGGAGTTTAGGAAATTGTCAACATTTTCAAAATCCCTATGGGGATGAGTCAGAAATTAAATTTTCACTGTAATGGAAGGAATGCAGGCAGTGATACGTTTTCCTTTTACCTTAACAGAAAACTTCTGAGATAAATTCAGTGAGGTTTTTCTTCTCGTCATTTTGGGGAGAATGGCATTTTTTATTTTTCAATAACTAATTGAGAGACTATTGAATCTTACATATTTTTAATTAAAAACCCTGATATTTATTTTGTGATACTACTGTCATTTGACATAAAACAACTCAAAGGAAACTTTTAAGTAATGGATGATATAAAAGTGAATGAGCTGCAAAAACAGGTATGCTTAAAACAAAAATCTTACACTTTCACCTAAATGTGAAAATGAGTAGATTATTTCTACAGGGGGAAAAAATATGTTATTTAGAAGGTAATTAACATAATAATGAAAACATCACTTGTAAAAATTTTAAAAGATTAAATGATGATAAAAAGATTAAAATCTATTGGGAAATGCGACATAGCAAAACAAGTCTTTATGAAATAAGCTCACACAGCTAAGGCAGACTATATCAGCTGTTCATCTTCTTGAAACAGCATGCTTAAAGCTTCATCCTACAACATCAAACCTACAGAATTATGCAAAACCAAATATCTATTTTAATAAGTTGGAAGTATGCTTAAATTGGATCAATTTTCAACCAAAACACAAGTTCAAAAATATATAAAATAATTTCAGCATGTTATATAAAACAAAGTTTTATGTTCTGTAAAATGTTTGTGTTGAAGCTAAGAAAAATTATGTTTATACAATGTGGTACATACAGTTATGAGATGTATGGCTTAGCACCTGTTCTAATTGATGGAGTAAGACATATCTACAAATTCATACAAACTAAGCACATTGTATACCTTGATTTTTGCTTGTCTTCTTTCCTGAATAAACCCCATAGATATTTAATACAGATATCCAGCGTGTTAGCCCTCTCACCAGGTAAGACGAAGGTAATCAAAGCTGTATGGCTAGAAGATATTTTGGGACTATGTGAAATCACTCATGTTTTGTAAGAAAACCTCTGATTTGTAATAAATGTTTTATTGCAATATTTATTTGGAAGAATAAGTTTTGGTGTTAAAATACTGATTTATTGCTTCTCAAAATGTATTTGACAACACACAAAACAGGAAAAGCGTTCCAGAAAGAAAAATATTTTGACAAGAAAAAGTTTAAATGTTTAAAATTTTAGTTTAAAAATATATTTCATAAACATTTAAAATAACATTATCATCAGTGTGAATAAAATCAGAGCTTTAAAATAAAAATATTAGAAATACGTGTTTATCTTATTGCCCCTTCATTAGAAATGGAAGCAGAATGGTCCGTCTCAAGAATTAAAGATAAATGTTCTCAAGATTATTGTGGTTTGTTGCATCATTTCTGTGCATTAATAATTGGAGTTGGAGAGTTTCCCATAGCTAATTATTTTTGCAATAAAATAGTTAAAGAATTTCTCTGAAACCTTTCTTCTGAGATTTTAAAAATCATTTATTCAAATCATGCATTTCCATGAATGTATCATCACAATGAGAGCAGGAAAACATTTAGAAATTGCATGCTTCACTACAACATAACCTGCCTTTATATTTGCCTAACTGCTTTTGCCTTAAAGCAAATAGAGCCTTATGTATAATATAGAATGACAGACACCACTTCCTTTTTATTTCAAAAGCCACTTGTAAATTAGTTATTTGGAACTCAGAATGCATTTTTTTCCTATGGAATAAGAAATATTAAGTATTTAAGTAACTCTCAAGGTAAATCATACACACATAATCCAATGTATAACTGAATAATAATAAAATTAACATCGTAATTTCATGAGTGGCTACTAACTTATTCTAATTACTAATATCGTTGCTCAGACTACCTCATTTAATCCTGAGACCATCAAGAAAGTGAAAGGATAACTCACTGAATGAGAGAAAACATTTGTCAATATCTTATATGATAAGAAACCAGTAACCAGAAATACAAACACATAACTCAATAATAAAAATACAAATAACACAATTTAAAAGTGTGGAAAGGATTTGAATAGACATATCTCCAGAAAAGATATGCAAAATTCCAATAAGCCCATAAAAAGAAGCTCAACATCATTAGCTATTAAGGAAATGCAAATCAAAACTATAATGAGATACCACTTCACACTCAGTAGAATGGCTACAATAAAAACAAATGTTGATAAGGATGTGGAAAAATTAGGACCCTCACACTGCTGGTAGGAATGTAAAATGCTGCAAACAATGTAGAAAATAGGCAGTTCCTTAAAATGCTAAACACAGAGCTACCATATGGTGTAGTAATTCCACTCCTGGGTATATACTCAAAGAGAAATGTAAACATACCTCCATACAAAAAGTTGTATATGAATATTCATAACAGCACTATTCATAAAAGTCAAAAAGTAAAAACCACCCAAATGTCCATCAACTGATGAAAGAATAAACAACATGATGAAAGAATATATAAGTATATCTATACTATGGAATATTATTTGGAAATAAAAAGGAATAAAGAATTGATACATATTACAACATAGATAGATGAACTTTTAAAACATTATGCTCAATGAAGAAAGCCAAAAGACTACACTGTATTAAAATCTAGACTAGACAAATCCACAGAGATAGAAAGTATATTAGTGGTTTCTTGGGGAAGGGGATGGGTTGAGAAGAAATTTCTAATGGATACACCCTTTCTTTTTGGGATGATAAACTTTTCTAATCTTAGATTGTGGTGGTAGTTGCAGAACTCTGTGAATATAATAAGGCCATTGAATTATAAACTTTAGTAAATTTTATAGGATCAATAAAGATGTTTAAAAAATTGTTCCTGGGGCTACTTATGGCACACTGGAAAAAGTAAGTGTAAAATTACTCTGAAGAGATATTTCCATAATCTATGCTGCACAAAAGACCTTTGAAATAAATAGTTGCTTTGGAAGATAACAATTAAATATCAAAAAATTCACAAGGAAATGATCCACCTGAGATACAGCAAATATAAGAAACATATTTAAAATATATAAGAGAATAATGAAATAATTTGAAACAGAAAATAAAAAGTATATTTAATATAGTTAAAACTGTATACCAATAGAAACCATAAGAAAAGAATTAAAGACTATGAAAAAGAGAGCAAGCTGATTTGAAAAATCATCACTTAAAACTTCTAGAAATTAAATTTTTTTTATGATTCTTGAAATAAAAACAATCAATGAGCAGGTCGAAAAGTAGATTAAATAAGAATGTTGACTTGGTTACCTGGTGAAATTTCTCAGAATGTAGCCCAGAGAGATATGAAGATTAAACATATGAAAGAGAGACTAAGACACAGAGAAGATTGAAGAGAAAATCCAACATATATATTTATATGAGTTATTGAAGTAGAATAGGAGAGGACTAATATTTGAAATGATAATGGTGAAAGTTTTTTCCAGATTGAGGAAAAATAAGAATCTTTACAGTCCAGAAGCAAAATAATTTCCAACCAGGCTAAATAAAAGTAAAGTTATACTAATCATATCTAGTTGAAACCACTGGACACCAGAGGCAACAAGAAAAATCTTAAAGACAACCAGGTGAAATAAGATTACTAGGAAAGAAATGGTGGGGGCAGTTGGAGAGGGACAGATTCACCACACAGAAATAATATTTGGACTGCAGCAACAAAGTCCAGAAAATAAAGAAGAATAATATCTTCAAAATTGCTTAGAGAAAATAACTATCATACTAGAGTTCTATACCCTGCTAAATAATTTTTCAAGAGTTGCCAGGGGCACGGGCAGGAGGAGGAAGAGATTTTCAGTGAGAGAGAACTTTTTGTTTGTTAGTTTATTTTTTAATTGCTGGAGACCCTCCATCACTTAAATTACCATTCAATGATTTATTTTGGGAAGAAGAAAATTACACCCACAAGGTAGGAGCAGGACTCATAAATGGATGATAGGAATGGATATTGATAAATTTGTGGTAAACCTAAATTAAAATTACTATAAAGATAATGACTAATAGTGTATGGTTCAAAAATAAAACATAACTAAACTATTGGACATGAATTATGTGAAAGAGGGTTATAAGTTACTTACATTATGAGTGAGTGGTACAAAGATAGTGATTAATTTTAGACTTTGTCAGGTTAGGCTCAACATACTAGAAATTTAAGGGGAACCCATAAAATAACAGAAAAATAATGTATAACTTCCAATAATTTAGAGGAGAAAAATGGAATAAATACACTTGATCGTTCTAACTTAAAACAGTCAAGAAGGAAAAAAGAACATAAAATCACAGAGTAAGGCGGCAGAAATAAAATACTAAGAAACAGTACAGGAAAAAGTAAAAAAACTTAACAATTAAAAGATGGAAATTTTATGATTAGATCACACATTTCCGGCTATACGTTAATTTAAAAGGCACATCTAAAACGTAGTGACAGTGGAAATTTCAAAGTAAGGGGAAAAAAAAGGATATATCTGACAATTATTAACTACAAGAAGCTGCTGTGGCTATACAACTCACAGGGAAAACAGTTTAAGGCAGAAAACATTAAATGAGGTTAAAAAGGGTCACTGGAAAATGATTTTAAAAATACTCACTAGGAAGATGTAAGGAGAAAAAAGATATAGAAATCCATTTTCCTGTTAGTTATGCATGTATAATTCTCAAAAGGTTTGAAACTAGATTAGTCCTACTTGAACAAACTTCCTTTTATTCCTTGACATGTCTCCTTGAAAGTTTAGAACACATTTCTCCCACTAAGCCTTCCAGTATTGATTTTTTTCTAACGCTTTTCTACCTCTCCCTTTGCTCTTATATAGTGTGTTGTATATTGAGTTAGATGGGAAATCTCACAGGAGCTTTGTCTTTTATGTGTTTGTAAGTGCCATGTACCCTTACAACTATTATAAATAAATAATAATCACCACCCTGGGATAAAAATAAAACAGAAAGTGTCAACCTTTCACACCAAAATGAGTTACCTTCCTTTCTTTAACAATGCCTTACAGATGCATTCTTGTAAAATTCTAGAAACTCTTTTAAGAGTTTAAGTTTAAGTTAGAAAAGGAAAAATAATGCTATACCAGTCTAGGGTGAACAACCATTTGGTTTGTCTGATTTTAGCAGTGAAAGTCCTGTTTCCCAGGAAGCAATTCAGTCTCAGGAAAACTGGGATAGTTGGTTGCCTTCTTTTAAATAATCTAAAGCACAAACACCTCATACTTTTTATTTAAATTTTTATCTAAGTACACGTTTAGGCAAAGACCAAAATTAATATCCATAATGGAGAAAAGTATTAACAATTTTCCTTAATCAAAGTCCTCTATTTCTATTGTTAAAAAAAAGATCATGTCTACACTTTTGTAGCCTACGTATCTCCTTCTAATTTGCCTAAGTATTGAGCATTTTATTAACTGGGAAATTTGCAAAATGGTGGAAAATGACTTTTCCTTTAAATTAATATGTGTTGTCAAGAAGTCTCTGGTACTCCTGGAGTTTTTATTAAGCATTATAGAGAAACTCACAGTTATTTTCAGGCATCATAGCAGCTGATAAGCTCAAGAAAGTGAAGAAGTTATGAAGCCAGTTACCAATTTTTAAAAAGAATACTTCAGAAATGTTTCATAGCCTTGTATTTTCCTATACTGACAGCTAATATTTTAGCTAAGGAAGTGGTTAAAATAGAGTATGGAATTTATAGGTAAAGAGAATATATGTAATTAAATTATGACATTTTCATAAGCAAATAATATACAACTCTCTGCTATGTGAATTATAAAGAAGTATATTTTCCATATTTGATAACTTGGGAAATTTAGATTTTCTCATGTGGTCAAAATGGTTCTGGGTACCCAATAATATTTTCTCAAAACTGTTCATCTATTCACAAAATTCTAGGCTAAGTGGGAGTTCCAAAGAGAAATAATACATGACCCAACTTTTAAGGGACTCATTCTGTTAGAATCAAAAGTGAACACATGGGGCTTCCCTGGTGGCGCAGTGGTTGAGAGTCTGCCTGCCGACGCAGGGGACACGGGTTCGTGTCCCGGTCCGGGAAGATCCCACATGCCGCGGAGCGGCTGGGCCCGTGAGCCATGGCCACTGAGCTTGCGCGTCCGGAGCCTGTGCTACGCAACGGGAGAGGCCACGGCAGTGAGAGGCCCACAAAACAAAAACAAAAACAAAAACTGAACACATGAATTTATTAAAGTAGAACACAATACAACTGTATATAGAAGGTGCCATCATTATAAGAAGTTACTAAGGTGCATAGCAAAAACTTTACAAAGGATATGACGCTTGAATTGGTTCTTGAATTCATTCATTCATTCATGTATGCTAGCATGCAAGTATTTATCAAAATTATTAAGTATCAGTCTTGTGTCAGGCACTGTGCTTAGTGCTGGTTATAAATTGTAAACGAGAAAGAGAAGTTCTAACATCACATAGCATATACTCTATTAGGAAAGAGAGATAGTAATCATGTTCACAAATAAATAAAACACATTCATTACAGATGGTGTCAAATGTTATCAAACATAACAAGTGGAAGGAATTGAGTAACAAGCAGGAGTTGTTCAGGCAGATGGGGGTGGGGTGAACAAGGGCATTCCAAGAGAACAGGTCCTCTTTTTCTGTTTTTTTTTTTTTTCTGGTACGCAGGCCTCTCACTGTTGTGGCCTCTCCCGTTGCGGAGCACAGGCTCCGGACGCACAGGCTTAGCGGCCATGGCTCACGGGCCCAGCCGCTCCGCGGCATGTGGGATCTTCCTGGACCGGGGCACGAACCTGTGTCCCCTGCATCGGCAGGCGGACTCTCAACCACTGCGCCACCAGGGAAGCCCAAGTACAGGTCCTCTTAAGCTGTCTGACCTCTGCAACACACAGTTGGCACTTTACATAATGGTCACCAACACCCTTTTTCCTTTTTAACTGTCTTCAAGAGTAAATCCTAATATTACATTCACCACATTTTAATTTGTCTCTGATAGTTCACCCTTTTAACTTCACATCCTTTTCCCCTGTTTATTGCCCTGCCAGATGTTTTCTTTTTGTTTGTTTGTTTTGTTTTTTTTCTGCGGTACGCGGGCCTCTCACTGTTGTGGCCCCTCCCGTTGCGGAGCACAGGCTCTGGACGCGCAGGCTCAGTGGCCATGGCTCACGGGCCCAGCCGCTCCACGGCATGTGGGATCTTCCCGGACCGGGACACGAACCCGTGTCCCCTGCATCGGCAGGTGGACTCTCAACCACTGCGCCACCAGGGAAGCCCCAGATGTTTTATTTAATAACATTTGCCTGCCTGCAACCTTTCCTTCATTCTGATTACTATTCATTCCCTGGTATGGCCAAAGGTAAAGGGAGCTGGAGAGTAATGGGATTAATATCAAACCAGAAAGCCAAATCTTCTATATAACTTCCAGGATAATACATATAGGAGCAGGGTAAATAAATCAAGAATAGAGCTGGACAGAGATGAAATGATGTAGAAGAGGAAAAAAGAAAAAAGATCAGAGCAAGAAATGAAGGTCCAAATATTTCACCATTAACGGATGAAACAACTAAAGTTCTACCTCATTGGATACAAATATAGGAGAGGGTCAGCCTCAGATATAAGTCCAGGGTTCTTAGAAACCCACCAACCCTTTGGCACCAACCAATACTGTTATGAACTTGGGTACCAGTTCCTGGCTCTATATGGGTTGTAGAAAAGATGAGCCTAAGCAACATTTACTCCTAGAATGCTCTATCAATGTAGATCTGTGTTTCCTCCTGCTAAGCCCAGCCCTCTGTGAAGTCTGCCCAACACATTTATGATCTGTTCCAACAGCTAAAAATGAGGAGTTAGAGTGCACAGTACATGAGGGCTTATATTCCTGCTGCCATAACTGTCTGCTTTAGAACCAAGACCTGAAGAAAATGACTGTCTTCCTCCTATCCCCTGCTTGGGCTCTACCTTGCTACACTGAGCAAATTCCATTGATAACAGTTGCTTTGATGAAAGACTGTAGCAGGTTAAAACAATAATTACAAAATTATTATGTGTCAAGGTATTACTCTCTTAACTGCTACAAAAAATGTCCCTAAAATGAGGGAAAAAATGGTTACTTAAATAGAAGTGCTAAATGATCTACAACCTCACTGACGCTTGTGATACTTTTATACCCTCTTCACTGTTAGTGTTTCATTTATGGGGTGGGTAAGACATTTATTTGGAGATTGTCATTTCCTTCACATGCTTTAAAAGGGAGCAGAAGAGTCTGTTTAAAATGAGATATCTTGGCTTCATGCCCAATTCTCCTTTCCTTCTATTTAGTGTTACACTAATTAGTTCAGCATGATCATCCAACAATCAGATAATATTTAATTCAATTAATTTCATTTCCACCCAACACCTTTCCATAAAAGTGAACAATGGCTTGTTTGTTTTCATTGATAATTTGTCATGGTGAATGCTCTACATTCAGGGGTAGTGATCCTTACCTTGGCAGATAAAAGATTCTGTACACATACACAGACATGTAAATACCGGTTTGCTGATAAATTCTAGCAAAAAAAATGCACTCACCTTACTAATGAACTATTTCATAAACAATGAGTTTTTATTACATACCTTTTTAAGTACCTTTAGGGATATTTTGTTTTGACTTTCTAAATGAAGGTGGACAGTATAGGGCACATGATATTTTTTCCAATACAAACCCCAAATTATTTTTTATTACATTTTCACTGAGCATTTAACATTATAAATATTTGCCCTGAATATTTCTTTGTATGATATTTAAAAATTACATGTGGATGTATTATCTGTGACATAGCAGCTTAGTAGCCAATTAAATTCTGAAAGTCGGTATTCTTTTAAAAGTGAAAAAAGCAGGCATGGAAGAAACATTCTGTACAGAGCAATTATGTGTAAGATGTTTTTAAGGATGAATAAAGTTATTTTTGGGAATGCAATTTTAGTTCCAAATGCTGGCAGAATTATTAAGGTATCTGTCTATGTAAAAAGAGATTCATATTTTAAAATATTATCAAATTTTTCACTATTTGGTATGAATTTGTTTCCAAATGTGTCCTAATTCTCTCAGTGCATCTGGATAAAGACATTTGCCAAGAAGATAAGCAGGTATGGCTCCTAAAATGGCTAATTTTTTGGTCCAGAGAGGAATGAGGTTTGTTAATGAATAGAAATGTAAACATTTATTGAATAAGATGTAAGCCTGTTTATGTTACAAATGTGAAACTATTTGTAGTTATAGACAACAAAATAAACAAAACAACTAAATCCCATTAATATTCATAAGACATTAAGACTGAGAAGTTTTCTCTGTGTTTGGAGAATTCTTGGCTCTCCTTGGTTGATATAAATGCTCACCAGGACTGGCTTAATGTAAGGGAAGTGTAGAAGTCACCCTAGTCTGCACAGTTTCAAGATATTATCTCCGGTCTACACTTATAGTCCTTTGTGTCTCCTTGGGAATAAAGGCAAAGCCCATGATAATGGGATTGACAGGATGGAGGGGGTGGGAAGTGAGGAGTACCCAGGGCACCTAAGATGGGGAGGCATGTTGACCATGAATGGAGAACATTAAATTTGCTGCATTTTTATTTTTAGAATTATTGTTTAACTTTCGCAAATGTTGACAAGATTTCCTATATCTCAGTATTCATTATGGTAAAAGTATATTCATAGGGAAAACTCTAGATCTTATTGCCAGAAAAAGTATAACATTCCATCCTAAAATATAACCTTTAAAGATAAATTTCAGAGTTTTAGCTTTGAATGATGTACTATATCTTATTCCAATACATTCTGATTGTTATGGGGGATTAAAAAAATGTGTGATTAGTTGTTTGGGCAGGTGGGAAAAGTCCATATATCTCCTATTTCTGACAAAGATTGGTCCTAAGAACAGAAGGTTGGGCTGTTGCTCTTGGAAACAATACCGGGTGGTACATGGTGTGTGTGACCAATCTCATCCCCAGTTTGTTCCCTTAGCCTTAATCCAACACCACCAAGGTGTACTCTCCTTGTCCTCCTTTAATTAGTCACAATTTGATTTTCTTCTGCCTGGAATGTTGTCTGTCATCGATCTATTTTCACATCTGTGAGATGATGGAATCATAGAATTTCAGAATTTCGGGAGACAAAATATACAACCTTCCACCTAATCCAGTGTTCACTACTCTTCTCTTTACTTATCCTTTAAGAACTAAATTTAAAATTATATTTTTGGGGAAGCCTTTCCTCATTCCTTCAGCTGACATCATTTTTGCCTCTATTGGAATCTATAATGTTTCATTTTTACCTTTTTTAGCAGTTTAGTACGATAAGTACCTTACAATTTAGGTAGTCTTATTCTAAATTAAAAGTTCCCTGAAGGAATGAGTTGTCCTTACATGTTTTCTATAAACCCCTGTTGCTCCTAAAACAGTATCTTATTATGAATAGAAATGTAAACATTTATTGAATAAGATGTAAGCCCGTTTATGATACAAACGTGAAACTATTTGTAGTTATAGCCAACAAAATAAACAAAATAACTAAATTCCATTAATATTCACAGGACATTAAGACCGAGAAGTTTTCTTTGATGAAAAACAAAAGCAGAGAAACCATAACCGCAGGAGCACGGGTGTATTTATCTCAACTCATAAATTCTAATAGTTTTGAATAAATTTCTGCTAACAAATTTGCTACGGATTTAATGTTGTTCCCCAAAAAGATATGTTGAAGTCCTAATCCTTATACCTCATAATGTGACTTTATTTGGATGGAGGGTTATTGCAGATATAATTAGTTAATTAAGATGCAGTCATACTAGAGTAAGGTGGCCTCCTAATCCAATATAAATAGTGTCCTTATCAGAAGAAGAGAGGAGACATAGAGACAGAGAAGCACAGGGAGAACACTATGTGATGATGGAGTGATGCATCTACAGGACAAGGAAAAGTAAGGATTTCCAGGAACCACCAGAAGCTAGGAGAGAAACGTGGAACAGAGTATCTCTCTCAGAGTCTCCAGTAGGAACCAACACCTCCTGTCAACACCTTGGTTTGGAAAGTCTATTTTTTAAAATTTTTTTAAAATTTTGGCCTCACCTTGTGTCTTGCAGGATCTCAATTCTCAGGCCAGGGATTGAACCTGGACCATGGCAGTGAAAGCACCAAATCCTAACCATGAGACCAGCAGGGAAACACCTAGCCTCCAGAACTGTGAGATAATAAATTTGTTTTATGAGGTCTCTCAGTTTGTGGTAATTTGTTATGCAGCCCTGGAAAACTGATATACCATTCTTCTCCCTCATCCATTTCTCACAATAAAAATTTTAAATTAAATGCTTTTAACAAGCTGAGTGACAACTGGTATTTGGGAAAAGTTGAGAAGGTGAAAACTATTATTCGTGACTGCCTCCTTCAGGCAGTGGGTAGAGAAGCCCCAAAAGAACTGCAGTGAATGAAGCCAAACACAGACAAATATAGTATGTCCAGGTAAGAGAAGTAACCAATGCCAGGTAAGCAGATAAAAGAGACAAAGTAGAGCAGGACTTCTAAGATTCGTGTAAGTAATTGGCAACAAAGAGATCTGGAGAAATTAAAGCAGCAGTAGGAGATAGGTTGGTCAAAACATTGATGAATCAGAAATCTTCACCAATTGAAGGAGCAAGGGCAATATGACTTGAAAACAGAGATACAGAGCCAGAGTAATTAGAAAGGAGAGGAATGATTCTGAAGCTGAGGCTGTTTGCTCCCCACACCCCAACTTCCTTTATTCTTGTCTCACACAGATGAGTTTCAGTCCCGAGTAACTCTTCCCTGAATGCCTATAGATATTAGAATCTAAAAACAAATAGCTGACTTCTGTGGGATTGCCAGAGCAGAAAGACACAATTTTCTGGCAGAGGCAGTTCTTATATTGATCATTTAAGCCTGTGTCTTCATAAAATATTAACATTACAAGGCTTAGTTAGGAGACCTTAACTGCTGAGAGCCTCTGGTGAGATCTGAGTTCATGTCAGACTATAACTCCAACATAATACTTTTAAATCAGTAAACATAAAGATCATTTTCCTTTTCACCACATAGGAAAATTCAGAATGTTATTGTGGAATACCCTGCAGTTATTGCACAGCAAAGAAACATTTCTCATTTTAGTCTAGCATCTGAAACTCCACACATATATAAAGTATAGAATAGTTATTGTCAACATCTCATGCCTCCAACTTTAATGTTCAGCATTCAGAGTGCAGTCAGTGTGATGTTTTGTCAAGAGACTGCTGTTAAAATACCAGATGAGAAGAAAATGTGTGGTGCTTTTGGGAATGAACACAGGAAGTTGTGGTCAAGCACCAGGAGACAAATATGCAGGTAAGTCTAAGCAGAATTTTTCAGAGATATGTTACTGCCCTAGAATAATAGTTGGGTGCTCAAATGGCAAAGTAGAAATGTGGCAGAAGACCCCAGAGGATATTTTTCCCCATTTACATAAAATGGGAAATCAAGTCTGCAAAGACCTTCTGAGGTTTTTGTTCATTGTTTTATAAAAGATATTTAAGTGTAACATTGATTTCCTAATCTGCTTATTAATTCATTTAAATTCCACAAACCTTTCAAATAGAAATGGGATACAAAGTGACAAATATAGCTCCTGTACTTTTAGGACTATAAGTAGGGAAGAGACGGATGTATAAAATTAACTATAATTTATGGCAAAATGTGATGAGTCAACTAGAGAGTCAACCCAAGATCTATATGTGCAAAAAAAGTATAACTCTTGCTAGGAAATCAGGGTGTTTTCTTGGAAGATATGGGATTTGAGTATTTGAACTGAGAGTTAAAAAGTAGGTAAGATTTCTGCAGTCAGAAGAGAGAGAGGAGTTCAGGCAAAGAGACTAGCAGTGAAGGCTGGTAAGCAGTAAACGTAGACATCAAAAAAGCGGACTAGTAAAGCAGAAACTTTATATGGAGGGAAAAAAAAGGAAATGCCAAGTCATAAAAATATTTTAGTGGATGACACAGTTGAGTTTAAAAAAAAATCATGTTCCACTCAACATGTCTACTATACATCTGTTTCTTGATTTCATTACCCAGATGACAGATTGCAGGTTTTAGTCTGCTTTCAGAGAATTACTTTTTTTTCCCTATTCCTGGACCGCTTTTCCC
This sequence comes from Grampus griseus, assembly GCF_964374135.1. NCBI lineage: Eukaryota > Metazoa > Chordata > Mammalia > Artiodactyla > Delphinidae > Grampus > Grampus griseus. The sequence continues at coordinate 26,224,495 of NC_139003.1, read as the reverse complement.
TTCAGATTCTAACTTTTGAAGATCTACAAGCCACTGAACTATAGTGTTGGTATTGGATTATTTGATTAAGCCATAGAATTATATCTGTATATTATCAATGTTTGTTTTAAACCTTGGTTAAAAACAAGCTTACTCTGTGATAAAATTTTGGCATGAATGTCACCACTGCTCTGATGACATTAACTAAATGCTTCAAAATCAATCTGACTCACGTTACTTTAACTTGATTTTCAGCATGAGACCCACAGAGATTACTCACCTAGCACCAAAATATGATGTAGGAATAAGATAACTGAATTGACAAGTATTCCTTAGAGCAACTCTATCCACTATTTCTTTCTTCAACAGAGTTTTGACAGCCTGTCAAACATTTTCTTATAAAGAAATCATATGACTACCTTCATCAGACTACCTGTCGGTTCACACCCATTCAGGCTTGAAACAGAATCAGTGTTTCCCCATTGGCTTCTAGTGCTGTGAATAAGAATTGCTCAACTCAGCATATCCTGAGAGGTAACATGGTCTAATCTATCAAGCAACAAAGAGAAAGTTTAAAGTTTTGGCATCTATATCTTGGATTTATTTCCCCCATATATTTGTCATATGACTTTAGAAGATTTTTCTTCATTCTATTTTCTCTTGTCTAGTTCCTAAACTTTCCTTGTGGTATTTGCCATGTGACATTAAGAAGATAATGCTGATGTACAACATGCAATCTATAGAGGAGAGCATTATTTCTAAAAGCTCTTGAGAAGATATTTATTGAGAAAACATTGACCCTATCTGTCCTTTTCTCCAGTTGTAAGTTCTTGCATCGTGATTCACTATGTAGCTCCAAATTAAACAGAGTTCTTTTTCACTCTTGTTAAAACACTTGTCATATTTTGCCTTTCTTTTTAAGATGTTAGGTCTGTTAAAGCGAAATGTTCCATATTACTCTTCTGTTTCCATGGGACAAAAATGAAATTTATTTCTAAAGCGAAAAAAAAATGGATTCCTCTGTCTCTCTCTCTCAGTCTCTCTCTCTGGTACTCTGTCTCTTTTGTTCTTGAGAATGATTATAAAAATGTTTACTTTCATGAAGTACCCCTACCTAATTTTGAGATGTATATATTTATTTATTTTAAATCTTAATTTTCTTGTTGATAGACTTATTTAGCTGTTCAATTTTACTCTCTGAATAGGAATGAAAGGTGGAAGATTCAGTGACAAATTTGAACAACTTAATCCTTACTGCCACAGAAACAATTTCAAGTTCTACATGCATAGCAACCTATCTTTAAGAAACAAAATGGCTTGTAGTATATCAATAAGGTCTTTAAAAGGATATCTGAACTTTAAATGATCAGTGTAAAATTGTTTTTCAATTACATGATGCCATGCAAATTTTTATTATTACTATAATTATTTTAAATAATTCTGTTGCAAGTTTTTCCATTAGAGAAAGAAGTAAGTTTTAAAACTTGCTACTTGTTAGGATTAATTTAAAAACCAGGAGGAAAAAAATAAGTGAGAAAATATGAAATGCCAACAGGAGTAAAAGGTGCTCAGAAGTGGCCATTTAGTCCTCTTAACTGAATAGTGGGTGACCACTGGAATGTAATTTGTAACCTCTGATGTAATTATTTATGCATTAGTTCCATCCTAGTCTTTTAAGAGCTAATGGCAAACATTTTCCATTTCTGTAATAATCAAATGATTTCTTTCATGCACTTATGCATAAACATGTTAAGTCTATTTATCTTAAAAGTTAAGACTTTTACATCACTATTTAAAAATGCTTCCACTTCTGACAGCTTTGGCCTTTCTCAATGTCAAAAACTAATTCAATTTCTGTCTGGAGAGTGGGTTTCAGGAAAGTTTAGACACTTTTCAGTTCTTCAAAAAATATTTCAGGCTCAGTAACAGGGAAGCTCTTGATTTTCTTTGTATTTGAAGCAACTACTGCAAAAGAGGTGAATTGTTCACAAGATTTTTGAGCATGTCTTTTCCTGAAATTATTTTTATTGTATTGTATTATGCTTACTTGAAAACTTGATAACTTGCTCCGATTTCAGAATCTCATCATATTTTCTTTCTGGGATTGAAATGCATTTCTATCAGCAAATAAAAAATCTATAGCAAAAGGTTTGTCACCTTTGAATATGATTCATTGTCATCTCTCTAAAATATAAGAAAATTCAACATGAAAGGTATTATCTTTTTACATGTCATAATTCATGCTCAAAATGATTCACCTGTATTGTATCTGAAACCTGTTTATTTTTCTCCAACCTAGAATAAAAATAATTAGGTTGGTGGGATTCTTTGTGATCTCTAATACTGTTCATTTAAGCTGGTCTTTACACATGAAATTTTTCTACATTTTTCTAAAGTTCCAAATAACTGAAAATTCTCAAGGGATAAGAGGATGCTATTATAAGTACAAAGATAAGCATATCACAAAGACTAAAGAACAATACAAAGAAACTGAGATTATAATGATTTTCCTTTCAAATATTTACTTAATGTTATCTAAAGACTTTAATGCTTACTGCAGGGCTGCACACATATCACTTGATTAAACCTTGTTCAATAAATGAATGAACTTTGCATTTAATTTTTTTAAACTTTAGTTTATTTAATGTGATATTAACACATTTTACTACAATATCAAATGTCTAGAAGATTTTAGTACTTTGCCAAGGAGAATTTTTTCATAATTAATTTGATTTTATAATATACAGCTTATGACTACACTTGGAAGGTATTAAATAAATAGCAATGAATAGAAAAAAAGCTAGTCACTTTCCACAAAACATGTTTTAAACTAGTCTAAACAGTTTCTTTAAGTTTTAATATTTATTTAAATCTACTATTTCAAAAGTTTTATTGGTACTCTAAAGACTGAATTGAATTAGGCAATATTTCTGCTATCTGAAAGGATCATAATGACAAAAGTTTATGGTACTAATAATAGATTATGTATGATACTAATATAATATTATGATATTTATGTATATATGATACTAATAATTTAGAAAAATATTATATGTAAGAAGGAACTCTAATATTTAACTAGTATTAGAAAAGAAAAATAACATATACCTAAGGGATATACCAATTATTTTCTATTCACAGATAAAATGTGTTGGCAAAGTATTTCTTCAATACTATGTCTCATTATATATCATTTTGTTTCAGTGATGTTCTTTTATCCATACCCTTTATTTCAATGATGTAATATATTCCAAATAACATATGGTAGTCATTTAAAATTTCAGAATAACTTTACTTTTCTCAAAAAAAAGCTATCAGATCACTCACTGCATAGAACATGATCAAAGCCTTTTATACTTTAATAAGATCTTAAAGACAGAGTAGCTTAACTCCTATCTTCTTTATCGCATTTTTCTTATCCACATTTTGCACATTGATAAACTGAGGAGGGATGAAATTATATGTGTTGAAGGTCATACTATGACTATTGACAGGGAGCGGACCAAAATCTCCTGACCTCCAATTTTTGTGGCTTTGCCCACTGCACCATTCTGTTTCTTCCCCAAATTTGGGCTTTTAAAATATCAGTGACTTATGGTGAAACTCAAGCCCTCACAAGTAGAATTTTCCATTAGTTCCCTTCAATCTCTGTACGAATATTAAAAGCAGGAAATTTGGTTGAGATAAAAGTCACTCCCAAAGTTTAAGGGACATGTTTAAGACTGTGCATATACTTAGCATAAGTGCCAGGATCACAAATCAAACCTAAGACTCTATATTTAGTACATTTCACTAGATCACACAGCTTTTGGTCTAAATGTGCATTCAAGCCAGAGCATCTTGCCGGGCTGGAGGAAAGACGAGGGAGGTTATGGCCAAAATATGTAAATGAGCACCTGCTGAACACCACCAGAGCCATCTGCTGGTTGGATTCTCACATCCACTCACTCACCTCTTAGCTTTTCCCTCAGTCATTCAGGATGTGAAGGAAGAGCCACATTCTCTAATTATGGATTTTCAGGCATTAGCAGTCACTGTGATCACCTCATAATGAACTTGTCAAAGAAGTGCCTGCTTGATCTAGTGTACTAGTATCTTAAGCTACTTGAGGACTCCAGGTTATTCTTAGATTGCAGCTTTCACGAACACTTAAAGTTGACCCTATGGATTCCCAGAGTCATTCATTCTAGCATTCATTCCAGCATTGGCTATAACTTTGATTTATGATTCTTGGGATCTTAGAACCTTAATTTTCAAATCAAATCGAATCAATGTACTCACTAAATACCTTTTTTAGTTCTATCAGTGTCTAGGACTGATTATTCAATGGATATTAACATTATAAAAATAAAGCAGTCACAAGGAAAATTGGAAACATACAGAAAAAAATAAAAATAAAAGAATAAAAGACACAAATAATCACCACCCAGATACAGTTGTTAATTTTAGGGATATATTTTTCATTATATATGCATGTATGTAAGTTGCATATAATTTTAAAATATAAGTGAGATGAGGTAAATATTCATATATATGTGTGTGTATATATATATATATATATATATATATATATATTTAAAACATAGCTGGGCTTCCCTGGTGGCACAGTGGTTGAGAGTCCGCCTGCCGATGCAGGGGACACGGGTTCGTGCCCTGGTCCGGGAGGATCCCACATGCCGCAGAGCGGCTGGGCCCGTGAGCCATGGCCGCTGAGCCTGCGCGTCCGGAGCCTGTGCTCCGCAACGGGAGAAGCCACAACAGTGAGAGGCCCGCGTACCGCAAAAAAAAAAAAAAACCAAAAAAACAAAAAAACATAGCTAAATAATCCCATTGTGCAAATTTTACCATTTAATAATACATTATAAAATAAAGTACCCTGTTTTCCAATATTATTCTTCAACATCATTTAAAATAACTGCATGGTGTTTCATTTTATACATAAATCATGATTGATTTAACCATTTCCCATTTGTTTAATATTTAGGTTACTAACAATATCTTTGTTCTAATTAATTTCTATGAAAATCATTACATATAAATCTTGGCATATACATCTAATTATTTCTTTAGGAAAAGCTTCTCAAAGTGGAAATTGCTGGGTCAGAGCATGAAACTTACTCATAAAAGATAATTCATGTAAAAAAAAAAAGATAATTCATGTAATATAGATCAGTAGAACAGGATAGAAAGCACAGAGATAAACCCATGATCATATGGTCACCTATTTTTGATAAAGGAGGCAAAAATATACAATGGAGAAAAGACTGCCTCTTCAATAAGTTGTGCTGGGAAAACTGAACAGCTACATGTAAAAGAATGAAATTAGAATACTCCCTAACACCATACACAAAAATAAACTCAAAATGGATTAAAGACCTATATGTAAGGCCAGACACTATAAATCTCTTAGGGGAAAACATAGGCAGAACACCACTCTATGGCATAAATCACAGCAAGATCCTTTTTGACCCATCTCCTAGAGAAATGGAAATAAAACCAAAAATAAACAAATGGGACCTAATGAAACTTAAAAGCTTTTGCACAGCAAAGGAAACCATAAACAAGAGGAAAAGACAACCCTCAGAATGGGAGAAAATATTTGCAAAGGAAGCAACTGACAAAGGATTAATCTCCAAAATTTTCAAGCGGCTCATGCAGCTCAATATCAAAAAAACAAACAACCCAATCCAAAAATGGGCAGAAGACCTAAATAGACATTTCTCCAAGGATATTATGTCTTCATTTATGTCTGTGAATAGCTAAACACTGTTAGTTTTAAAGTTATTATCTGATTTTTCTAATAAAATATATAGTAAATCCATGTTCTGATTTTTATTCTGATGGCTGGCTTTCTTCATGAGCATTCTAAGTTTTGTATGCTGACTAGTTTTATTGCATTTTGAACCTTTTCTCTCCTTTCCTCCCTTTCCCTACCTATATGTCCCTCTCATCCCCTTCCCCCTCTTTTAATTGCACTTTTCCTTTTGGAGGATTCAGAAAACTGTTATTACTTTTGCCTGGATCTTTGCTTCAGACCAGAGCCTACTAATGTCTCATAACAATGTTTCAACCCACTCTACCTGCATTGCAATGATGCATCAGTTATTATTGCTTTTGGCTTTTGTAACAGAATCAGTGGAAAGAGAAAAGGTCAATGGATCATGCCAACTGCAATGGTTTCGTCAAATAAAGATCTTTTTTATTCTCACAAAAGAGAAATTCTGGATGTAGGCTATCCCTGATATCATATATGTCAAAGCTTCCTCCAGTCCTCAGTTTCCCCATTGTACCATGTGATTTTCATCCTCATAGACTCCAGAGAGCTCTTGTACCTACATGCATTTTTGATATTGAGGATGAAAGGGAAGTGAGAAGAGCGAAGGTCAGTGGAGCATGTCTGCTATACTTATACCTGTCTAAAAATTGCTGAAAATTCCACTAAGCCCTTTGCATATATCTTCTTGGCCGGTGATATGTATGTGACTATTTTACCTCCAAGGGAGTCTGAGAAGGCAAGTAATTTTATTTTATTTTTTGTTTAATATTATATTTTAGAAGGCAAGTTATTTTAATTGGATATTTTTTAGCTGAGGAAAATTGGGGACATCTTAGTAAGAAAGAAGGGGAGTGGGGATGCTGTATGGGAAACTAGAAGTGATGTGACAAGAGACACTGGAGTTAGTGCAGATTCATCTTCCAGGATGGGGGCAACTTGGCTTAGTATCTGGTCACATGGCTGCTTCTCCATCCTCTCACCTCTTCTAGGCTGACAGCTTCTTATAAAGCAGGGTCAGAAACTACTGATGGCAGGCCAATTTCAGGCTGTTTTGCATGGTCTTTGAACTAAGGATGATTTTTATGTTTTTAAAGGGTTGTTCAAAAACAGAAGAAAGAATTTGTGACAGAGACCCACAAAGCCTAAGATATTTACTATTTGGCTCTTTGTAAAAAAAATCACAAACTTTTCTGGACCTTTTTTAAAGGTCCAGACTCAAGTTCCAGCAGTCTTTCCTCTCATCTTCCTTTCTGTTAACTCTAGCTACTAGATATATTGTGGAAAATTTCAATTTTCCCATATCCCACAGGAATTATGTTTCCTACTCTCATCTTCTGCTTTAGCTTGTATACCCAGCATCACTGCAGCTTCAACCCACTCATTACTTTGTGTTTATGTTTCATTTCTGAAACATTGTACACATATACATTTTTATGACTATATATACTTACATATATACATGTTCATGACTATAGGTATATGTTTACATACATATGTTTATGACAGTGACACTGGCCATACATTTTCATTTTATTCTTTTCATGTTCCCTCTTTGTGTTGCTTCATTTACAAAGTTTCTGTTATGCAAAATATGTTAATGTAATGTGAAAGTCTGTGTTTATAATAGATAAATCTCACTCATCTCTTTTTATTTTTTATTTTCTGTGCTTTCCCCTCTTTTCCTGATTTTTTAACTGGAGCATTTTTATACCCCATTTTTCTTAAATATTAAAAAGGTCCCAATTCCATTATATTAATCATTGCTTCTTCATTTTCCAACACTTTATTAATAGGAATTAATTATTATCTATTTCTTCAACACTCATTTCTTCATCCTTCCTATTCCTTCTTTTTTGGTGTTGTAATTTCCATATTTATTTTTCATTTTCCCTAATGTTTACATCATACAATTCATTCCTTTATTTTTTTACGCTAAATTAAAGTAGAATTTGTTGGCTCAATGTTATACCTCACCATTTCACTTTTCACTTAATTAGGATAAATCATCTCCTCCCAAAACAGTGAAGGACTCATGTATCCCAGCTCTGAACCAATCACACATGGCATTTCCTCTGGCTGCAGGAACTGCTTTAAGAGGTCAGGAACATGAGCTCAAGTCTTTGGTTCATTGAGGGTGGGAAGTGCTCTCACCAGGTGGACATAAATGAGGAAGGATAAAGCTCAAATGCTTCTTACAAGACATCCCATGATTAAGGGTGAAATCAGTCTTAGAACAAAACTGACATTGTGGATGGTAGTGTAGAGAAAGAGAAAGATATATATAGAGAAAAAAACAACAGGGTAAACCAATCATGAATTCTCTGTCTGGATTTCATGTGAATTATGTCCTTACTGTTTAAGTTTTGCTACTCAGAGTGATTCGTGGACCAGCAGCATATTAATATTGCCTGGAAGCTTGTTAGAAATGAAGAGTCTTAGGCCTCATCCCAGACCAACTAAATCACAATCTACAGTTCATCAGAATTCGCAAGAGATTAATATAGACATCAAAATTTGAAAAGCGTTATCCATAGCAGTGGCTCTCAAAATGTGGTTCATGGATCCCTGGGAGTTTCCTAGGCTTTTCCATGGCGTCTGTGAAGTTAAACCTGTTTTTATAACTATTATAACTATCTACTGTACCTGGTACTACAATAGTTTGCACATTCTTAGGGAGGAATAGTGCTGAAAGGAGAACATAGATTAATACTGACTTGGAGGTTTTCTCTCTTCTTATTCTAGAAGGGGCTTGCGCTGTTTCGATTTTCAGCAACTTTTTCTCTTTCTTTTTATACCATTGACTTGAGCCCACTCTCAATCTGTGTGGTTTAGGTGTGGATGACCTCTGGCCCTTACTGCTCTCCCTCCAGGCACACAGATATAACCTAAGTCTGGCCAATTACCTCATTTATTCTCTTGGCCACAGTGACTGATTCTGAAATTGGCATATGACCCATGTTAGCGCATTCCGAAGAAATACTGACACTTGTTTTTCCTGGAAAATATTGGGAACAAGAGTCTCTCTTACACTGTTTTCTTTTTAAAAAGATGATATAAGCTAGCACTGCCAGGAATTCCCTTTGGACATGGCTTCCCTGTTATGGCTAGGTATAGAATTTGGATCTAAAATAATATTTCTCAGAATCTTGAGTCATATGCTATGTTACTGCAGGTTGAGTGTATACTATGAAACAAAGGCACGGTATAATATTAACTAAAACCTTGAAAATTACCAGTTCACATTCATTTCCTTCCAGAAACTGGTATTGATTGTTATTAATCTTAGTAATTGATGATGTCAAGCCATTATTTTTTCCCTTTATTTTCATGAGTATTTGAGAAAAGTCTGAGTAGGCTTCATGAATATAGATAATCAGATATATTTTTGAACTGAAGATTCTAGTGACCCTTTCTTATTCATCTTTCAATCTCAGTACCTAGCACACTGCCTGCTTCATAGTCATTGCTGACATGAATAAGGAATTTTGAATATAGGCATTATAACCTCAAATCTCTTCTTCACTACACTGAATTTATACGTTATAAATTTTGTAAGGAGTTGAAAATATTTTTTCACGGTTGATATCACATTATCTTTAAAGGACCCTCAATTATAATTTGACTTCTAAAGCTTCAGAGAATATCATGACAAACTTTATGGGAAAGGTTTTCCTTGAAGTTAATAAATATTCATTGTGTACTTAATATGCTTGGCCTTATGCTGGTTGAATAAGATACAATCCACAATGTCTATACTCAAAAAAGATCCTATCTAGCAGATAAGATGGACATAAGCATACTTTTATCTCTGTGTTGTAAGAGCAGCAGATGTTAAAACATGGACGGAGTGAGGAGTGATAAACTTTATCTGTGAAGATCAGAGAAGTGTAATTGAAGGATGGGAGAAGTGGAGATGGAGGGTATTACAGGTAAAAGAAAGGCATGTTTAAATACACCAGTATTTGATGCACCAATATTTGGGGGAAACCGTAGACAGTTTAGAATTATTTGCAATACGGACGGTAGGAGACAAGACTAAAGAGAAATGCTGAAGGCATATCAACAAGGACCTTGGGTGCCATATCAGGGAACTCTGACTTTACTCAGCTGACCAGTGTTATTTACCTTTAAAGAAAATCCACTTGAAAAACATACAAATCCCTCCTGAAACAATTTGAGATTATAGTAGGTTGTGTATTCCTCCTTCTGTGGAAACCAATTCTATAGATGAAGTGGATTCTTCAAAACATCTTGCAGAGGACAGAGAAGCATTCTGGAAACAATGGGGAGGGGGACTGGATGATTGATAGACATGAAAGCTAGACTTAAGGCAGTGGCTGTGTGAATGGGGAGGTTGACAGATTTGAGAACCTTGAGGGATGGTATTTCTGTAAGAACCAACAGGAGTTCTTATAGAAATCGGGGCTTTGATCTAATTTATTTACTTATATTTAAGTCAGAATAAGAAAGCTTTAAAAATAATTATCCCTTAGGGTTCCAGGGACATAATCACAGGAATTTAGATTTGGTAGTATATATTATTTAACTTTACAAACATAGAGGTTATTTATAGCCCCTTTAGAGAATGATTATTTATAAACATATTAAATAAAGGGGAAGGGGACACAGCCTCATAAACTGAAATGATTAATTTATACCTTGAGACTTTTGACCAAAGACGCTGCTTACTCCTTTACTTTATATTCGATGTCATATTCCTGTACAGTATTATATTCTCTGAAATAGCCTAAAATCTGTTGGTTCCAATTTTATACAGATAATATTAAATTAGTTTTGGTGCTCTAAAAGACTTTTTAGAGCTTGACAGTGACTATTTCCTAATTTTCTTCTGCTCTTATAATTTACTTTTTTCTTTACCTACATTGTAATATTTGCATTTTTTACTTTATAACTTGATTGGTTAGAGTAATAATTCCCAATTTCTTTTACATCATGGTATACCTAGAAAATGATACACATATACAATACATAAAAGGCAGTAGATCGGGTTGTTTGCCTTAGAAGCCCACAAGCCAGGTGCTCTAGCCTACCACATCCTTATCATACTCCTCTATAGCTGGAGGGAATTGCTATCATCTCACACTCCCATAGCCCCTTCACACTGGTTGGAATGCTCTGAGTTAGGAGTGGAACTTAAAGAGGTCATGATTATGGGATGGACACGTGGGTTGTTCAGTGAATATCGTGGTAGTATTTGATGTACCATACAGCAAGTGTCAATTGGCTCAAGGAACAGTTGCTAGTGGTCACATAAGAATTTTGCAACATGGTATGCATAACTGAGGACAACTTACAATTATTATGGAGAACATGACTGAAAGCATGTTTTATTGATGAAGACTCAGGAGTCTTTGATAGGGTATTACAAATACCCAATTCTTTCATTTCATAAATAAGAACACTTGAGACCAAAAAAATTATGTGTCTTGACTAGAAAGTAAATGACTTGAATGGAGGTTAAATGACTGTACTGTAAGCTTTATGAAGCTGGGGACATTTTGGTAATTGCTATATCCCATTGCTTGGTAGAGTGCAAAGCACTTGGGAGAAGTTCCCTAAAATTTTGTTGAGTTGAATAAATGAACGAATGAATGAATGAATAAACTGGCCAGGGTCAAACAGGTTAATGGCAGAGCCAAAAGAAGAATTACAATCTTCCTCTCCCAGCTCAATGATTTGATCCCCTGTGTATAAGACTGTATGTCACACTGTTATCAATGTTCTATGAATAATTCATCACGTGGCACAAGGCACAAAAGGTCATGGACACATTCTAGAACTGAATATTTTAAGGATTTACCTTTTCTTCTGTTTTGTAGCAGCTCCTATTGATCATACTCATAAATGAAGAGGAAATATTTGGGTTACTATAAAGCTTATATTTATCTTAATGTATTTCTGTAAATACAGATATTTTAAAATACAACAAAATTGGTCTCAAATGAGCTTTCACAAATTTTTTTTCTCTTCGGTAGTTATAATATTTTGTCATTTTCTTCAATAATAGAATATATTCAGGTTTTCTTTATTTCCATTAATTAAATGATGAAAGATAAAAGTTTAAATAATTACTGATGTGTCCTATATGCAAGCATGAAAAGCAGAGCGAGCACTGTCACTGAAAGGTTATGTCACTCAAGCATTCATTAAACATTCATTAGCCTCACCTCAGGTAAAGGTGTCCTTATTTACATTTTTGCATACTCATGCCCTGAACAAGATTTCAAAAATGTTTATGATCCTATGACCACCTTAATTATGAATTCCCAAATAGATAAAGAATAAATAAATAAATAAACAAATCCTAATGGATGTGGTCATTTTTTTTTCCTACCTGGTCCTTTATGCAGTTCAAAGTACAAGGTGACATGAAGATAAGTGCAGTGCCAGTTTGGGTGCCTCCATCTCCCTCCTGAATCTTGATCCAAAGCCAGAAGGGGTTTGGGGTAGGATGCTTGGTCATTTGGAAAGCTGCAGGGGTTGGCCTAGCAGATGGAGAAAGGGGAAGTTTTCCGTGTCTGAATGACATCCTCATCCCCCAACATATGGCTTTAACCATTTTTTTGTGTTTCACAGAGAAACCACAGGCTGGAACGTATTTAAATTCTTTGATAAGATTTTCGTGAATTTTCAGCAGAAATCCTCCACTGTGGTTCTGGGGTAAGGCAGAACACCACTGGGGATGTGTAATCTGGGAACTGGCCTTTGCGTCTGGTCTAAGTCCTCACTAGTTTCAGATACTCCCAGATATTTTCCAACAAGTCATCAAAATTCCAGCAGTGATGGGCAGAGATGGGTGCAATGAGGCATCTTATAGACGATATGCAATTTCTCAGTGTAGATCTGATCAATCTTATTTAACTAACACATAGATATCAGGGGATATAAATTCTGTTTCCTTCCACCACTTCAATGAAGTCACTAGCTGTGGTATCGCGACGGTCACATCGGCATTACGAATTTTGTACTCAGCCAGAAAGCCCTTCACAGTTTCAGCATCCAGCTCACCCTGAGGGCAAGAGGCTTTCAGATGAATGCGTCCCTTATCTTCTTCTAAAAACCGATATTAGAGGGTTTGTTGCTCAAGTGAATGCCAAAGCCTTCCAGCTCGTTTTCAATTATCTTCTTATGTCTCAACAGTTCAGGACATCCAGAACAACCAGGATCAAGTTACATGTTCGGGCCACTGCAACGACTTGATGGCCTCTGCCTCTCCCATCCTTGGCACCCTCAATGATACCTGGGAGATCCAGGAGCTGGATCTTGGCCCCTCTGTATCTGATGACACGGGGCACAGTGGTTAGAGTAGTGAATTCAGGCTGCCACCTCAGAATATACCCCTGCCAAGTTACTGAGCTGGGCTGACTTCCTCATAGTTAGAAAGCCCACAAACCCAATTCGAGCACCACCTGTCTTGGCTACAACAAAACCTTCCGGCTCACCAGCACCACCACCTGTTCGAGTAATGAGTTCTCCGCGAAGCTTACCAGAGCGAGCCTTAAGCAGCCCTAAGTGGTGTGCTGTGGTCTTGTTCTTTTAGTCTAAGCCATCTCGGCTTCGATCTCCGAGGTGTTGGCTAAGGTGCTGCTCCTAATGGCGAGTCCCCGGGGGTGCAGTGGCCTCCACACTGAGTGCTTCTGTCACATACCCGCCAGCGAACCTGCCAAAGCCAGCAGGAGCTACTGCAATGCGCCGGCGCGATACTTCCTACTTCTCGCGAAAGTTCAGGGTGTGTGTCTTCTATTCAGCGCGACGATACAGCGCGCGCGGAAAGGTCTCTTCGCCGACACGCTTCCAATTCCGCCGTTTTTGGAGGAAGGTTTTCTGTCATTTCTTTTTTGGGTCCTGGACTGCGCAGTGAGTTTGGACCTCTGTTCTGGCCCCTATATGCACACAGGTATGTATTGTCAAAAACACACAGTAAAACAAAGCAGAACGATGAGTTTGTTTGCAAGGCTTACGACCTGCAAAACCGGGAAACCCAAGGCTGCGGGAGCAATAAGTTACCTGCTAGTTATTGACTAAAGGTGTTTTGTTTGTTTGTTTTTAAACACTACATGATTATATTTTAATACATAACCAAAATACAGAACACCGTAGTACTTTTTTTTTTTTTTTGTGGTACGCGGGCGTCTCACTGTTGCGGCCTCTCCCGTTGCGGAGCACAGGCTCCGGACGCGCAGGCTCAGTGGCCATGGCTCACGGGCCCAGCCGCTCCGTGGCATGTGGGATCTTCCCGGACCGGGGCACAAACCCGTGTCCCCAGCATCGGCAGGCGGACTCTCAACCACTGCGCCACCAGGGAAGCCCCACTGTAGTAAATTGATGGCAATAAAACACAGCATTTCATTTGCATTGCATGACAGATAGTTAACATCCTTAGTCATAAATAAGTTCTTAGAAACCAGTAACAAAGGCATTGATATTACAAAGAAAATAAAAAAAAAAAAAAAGAAGAAAGTGAAATAACACAAGGGACTAGTAAGGACTAAAGGGATAAATGCGGAATTTGTCTTTTTCAGCTGAAGCCTGGTGGCCTTCTTCCTTATTTGGCTCAGAGTAGCTGAGTCAGGAACAAGGAATGCCAAAGATGGTGTGAACAGATTTGGCATCTGCGGATTGGCTGGCGTCCTCTGCTGACTTCTGAGAAGAGCTGTAAATTCCTGTAGCTAATGTTAGGTAAGGTTAAGCTTCATTTTTTTCGTTAATGTGCCTGCATTAGCCAACTCCATTTTGTCCCCAACAAAAGTGATTCCATTTTTGTTTTGGTTCTATGGTACACATGTATGTATACACACATCCACGTAAGACCAAAGGCCTGGTGAGCTGGGAGGTCAAGCTCTTTTACAAGAAGGAATTAGAAAGAGACCGATTCCAGAGGATGGATAGCTTCTGAGTCTGAGGCCCCACCCTGGTAGGAAGCCAGTTCTGTCCAAATGCCAGGTTGCAACTGACAGCACTGGGGGCCTGAAGGACTGGGCTGTGAGAGGAGCTTGTGTGGACAGAGGAGCCTCCATACCCGCTCCGGGACTGGTGGCAGGTCCAGCCCTGCCCCAGAAGCAGACATTGGGCCCCATCTGAGGGTAGGGGGCCTGAAGAGCCGAAGTGCTACATGGGACCATTCCTTGGCCCTTCCCTATGCTCATGCCATGCATGTCAGAGTCCATGACTCTTCATCTTTCATAATAATTTATAGTGATCAAATGTTTGAGGGAGGAATGATATTCTGAATATAATAAAATTCAATATGGAAGGTTTCATAAACTGTGGGTCAAGAACCACTAGCAACTTGGCAGATTGATGTGAATTATACTGTTTTCCCTTTCACCATTTATCCATCTAGGCTGTGGTGTTTACAAAGCAGACACTAAAGTGGATATTTAGCAATTGCCCATTGTCTATGATTTTTAGGTATTATGGAAAAGGGAAAACTTACAGAATTTAGAGTATGGAAAAACTGTAACAATTTGATATATTTTTTTAAAGTTTTGTTTTAAAAACTGTGGGTCATTAGGTTTGTAGTTAATACTAGAAAAGAGTTTGGCCTTTGTTATGAAAGAGATAGTTTATTCACATACAGAACAAGGTGCATTGATTAGAACTAATATGTAGTGACTTAGAGTAAACTTTGCCTCCAAAACTCTAATTTCAGCATTTGGCAGGGTTTGGCTGCTACAGCAGAAACAATATGTTGTATTTTTAGCTAATCACTTAACAGTTTTTTAGGCAAAATACAGGCATGCAGACAAGATGATTCTAAAGATGAGTAAATTTTTAGCTTGTTATACCAATGTAACAGGAGATGCCTACATAGAAATTGCACAAATAATTGGCACATTTCTGTGACATTTTTTAATGACTTAAGATGCAGAGGCATACTTATGAAATTGATCAACATTCATCTAGCATTAAAGAATTAATAGCTAATATGATCTGGAGTAGAATCAGAATTCAGAAATATCATTAGACTTGAAATAATGGGCTGAATTCACTAAGAAGGTATTTATATGAGAGGTCCAGAATAGGCAGATTCATAGAGATGGAAGATAGGTTAGTGGTTACCAGGGCCTGGGGTAAGTGGAAATGGGGAGTGACTACTAAGGAATGATTTCCTTTTGGAGTGACAAAATGTTTTGGAATTAGATAATGGTAATGGTTGCATAATTTTGTGGCTGTGCTAAAACCCACTAAATTGTACACTTTAAAAGGATGAATTTTTTGGTAAGTGAATTATATCTAAATAAAAACTTTGAGAGGCATTTATGTTTAACAAACTGGGAATAGAAGAAAAACTTATGAAAAACAGAAGGAAATTGAACACAATGAAAAATTTTTATCTTGCACATGTAACCAGGTGAAACTTTAGTTGCATTCTCATTAACTCATGCATCAAAAAATGAATAAAAATAGAAGTATTTTATCTCCATTATTATTAAGCCTTGTTTTAGATATTCTAGCTAAGATATATGTTTTAAATATTCTAACATATTTAAATGCTGGGAAAGAGAAGACCCAATTATATTCAGTGCAGATGGTTTGATTGTCTATATAGAACACACAAAGGATTTAAAATGAAAACAGTTAGATTTGAAAGAATTCAAAAAGGTGGCTGGACAAAAAAAATTGTTTAACAAAATCCACAGCTTTCCTATATGCTATCAACAAACAAATATAACAAAATGAAATGGAAAAAAGAACTCATTCACAATAACAGTCTAAAGAATAAAATACTCAGAGTTAAATTCATGAGATATATGCAAAGATGAAGTCCCCTTATATGGGTCTCAGAGATGCATAATCATAGGAAACTGAATGAAAGCAGTTTTGTGTATGCCCATACGTGCATTTTTCTAGGTATAGAATCCAAACAATCCATCAGATTCTCAAATGGCTTTAAGAAATAAAAAAGTTTACATATCATTGCCCATAAAGCAGCAGTATCTAGAATAGCATCATAAGAATACATTGATAAATAGGTAGAATAGCTTGATAGAGAAGTTGGAATAGACAGATAAATGGAATCATAAAGAAAATAAAAAAACTAGGAAGTAGTATGTTTATGTATTTGGTGTATGGTAAATAATAAATAAGTAAAGAATAGGAGAAATGATTAATTTTTAAATGGTTTTCAAGAAAAGAGATATTTAGAAAAAAAATGTAGTTTTCTACTTCTTCCCGTACACCCAAATTTCAGATTTATTAAGGATTTTATATAAAAATTAAGTCTTAAAAAATGTATTAGAAGAAAATATAGGTGAATTTTTGTGTGTGTGTCTTGAAGAAGACCTCAAATAAACCATTATTAAGAAATGAATATTCTTTTGAAAACAGGAAAACATCAGAACTTTACATAGAGTATAATAGGCAAATAAGAAATCAGGAAAAGCATTGCAATATATTTGACAAGGTTTAATGTTAATACATAAAATTCTCTAAAAAATACTTCAAAGAGAGATCAAAAGGAAAGTGATCAAAGGCCAAGAAAAAAGCAATTTCTAAGAAGAAATACAAATAATCAGTAGACGTATAAAATGTTCAAATGTACTAGTAATCAAACAAACTCAAATTTAAATAACAATACTATAGCACTGGCTAATACTAAGAAGTCTGGTAATATGCAGTGTTTAAGCTAGAGTTAAGAAATGGGCTTTTCCATTCGTACACTGATGATTGGGGTCTCAATTGCCATTCATGTTCCTGAATGGCAATTTGCCAGTATCTATCAAAAGCCTTAAAAATGTGCCTAAACTTTGTAATCACTGTTCTCAGAATATCCTACAGAAATAATTGTGTAAATACAAATGTCTATTTGAGAATTGTGTTGAAGCATTTTTTATAATGGTGGACATTTTAAACAGTATTAAGTAGGTGAAATGAATTATGGCTGTGGTGATAGTGATTTCCAAAGATAGCCATAACAGTATTTCCAGTCCCACGTGCTCTTCCTTAACTTTGTCACTCCTCCATTTACATTTTCCCCTCCCCTGAACCTAGGCAGGACTTTGTGGCTCCCTCACTGAATAACATATGATGAAAGTGAAATTGGATGACTTTTAAAGGCAATATGACTTTCCACCTGATTCTCTCTCCTTTGGGGCTTTTCTTCCTTGAAACCCAGCTTGTAAGGAAGCCCAGACTGCATGGCAAGGTCATCTTTAGGTGTCCTAGCAGAAAGCCCCGGTTAAGATTGTTGCTGACAGCCAGCGTCTACTAGTCATATAAGTGAATGAGATTTCAGATGATTCCAGCCTCCAGCCTTTCAGCCACTACAGCTGATTCTAACTAGAGCAGACAAGTTGTTGAGCGCTTCCAAATTGCAGATTTGTGAGCAAAATAAATGTTGTTTTAAGTCACTACAGTTTGAAGTGGTTTGTTACGCAGCCATGGTACCTGGAACAATGTTACATCTAAAACTGGAGTATTGTGAAGCTATTTCAAAGGAAAATATAGATGAATAAATATGTATCTTAAAATTTTAAAGGTATTTACAAAGTGCAACTTAGAAAAAGTGTAGATCATAAGAGTATATGTAATTATATTTTGTGTGTAGACAAAAATTCACATAAATATCCAACAATCAGCATATGTATGCATAGAAAAGGCAGTTGGGAAAGTATTTACCAAAATGTAGATAGCAATTGTCTTCAAATGTTTGGAATAAAGGGATGATTTATACTTAATTTATATTCTTGCTTATCTTTGTTATCTTGCTGCGTTTTCTAATTTTTCTACAAGTGGACATTGATCATTTGTTCAATAAGAATGAAACAAATTTGGACTTAAAAATCAACTGGTGGAGTACAAAATATAGAGGAACCTGGCTCAATAGCTGTTCGTAAGTAAAAGACAGGTGTTTTAGTTGATTACAAGTTCAAAATCAGCCAACAGTGTGTTGTAACTGCCAAAATGTTAATACAAACTTAGGTAGCAATTACAAAATTCTAGAGTCCAGAGGACTGGAGACACACTGAATAGATTACATTTTGAGGCACCACAGCTTTAAGAAAAACAGCAACTGGATCTTTTTCAGAAGATACTGACCCAGATGGTGGTAAGGTCTGAAGCAGGGTTACATGAGGGACGGTAGAAACAACAGGGAATCCTGTTGTGCTACAAAAGAGAAAACATAACAGATAGAGGTATGGAGAAGTGGGGTTAGACTTCATCTGGATAATTTCACAGAGCCAGAATTAATAAATGAAAACCTCAAAGAGACAGATTTGGCTCAGTTGAAGACAATACTTACAATTAAATTGAGCTATTCAAAAATTGAAAGGATAGCCAAAGAATGTAATGAGTCCTTGGTCTCTGGTTTTGAGGTTCCCAGGTGTCAGGATGTTTTTGGAAGAACTCTGCTCTTAGTGGGGAACACTGGCTGGGCATCATTCAAAGACCTGTTGCTGTCCAGATCTACAAGTTTCTGTCACAGGATCAAAACCCCAACAATATACTCTGTGGGCAGTACTCTATAGTTACTCTTTAGCATACTTTTTTCTAACAGCCAGATTTTCTGAATTCCCAATCTTTGCTAATTAGCACTGAGTTTGGCAGTGATTTTTCGCTGAGACTCATGTTTCTGAAGATATGTGTCTTAATTAAGTCTCCTCATTAAAACTCCCTAGCTTGGATTGCTAGTGTCTGTCTCCACACAGCACAAAATAGACATTTGGCCATTTCTTATGTAATTTGATTAATATAACAGCTCATCTTAGCCATTCAGCTCCACAAAGCAAATTTTTAGGATTTTGTTTAGATGGGCTGTGTAGATACGCTTCTTATTTACTTCTTTTAAGTGGGGTTCCTGACATACCTGCACACTCTGGTTAGCTACAGATGTAAGATTTTATCAAGCTGTTTGAAGGGTAAAGATATATTTCTCTTTATTTTCTACACCAATTATGGGGAACTAATTTAAACTGAGCATTTGGAAAGAAAGATAATGTCCTCTTATAAGTTTTGTTAAGACCCGTGTAGTTTTCCTATCACCTCTGGCCCTGCCATCTCACTCTCAGATTTCGCAGCATTGATGAATTTCAGGAGTTCTTTGTTTATGGTAAAATGTCACCCTTCCTTACTTTGCTAAGACATAGGCACAGGTCTCTCTCTCTCTCACCTAATATTTGGGTCAAATGCTCTTGCACCTCCCTTCACACCTCTCCTTTGGTCTTGAAAATAGAAGGAGATTGGAGGGGTTATAAAATTGAGAGCATACTCTCGGAAAATATATGGTTCTCTTCTCTTGACACATCTAGCTACAGTTCAATAATTGAACCCAACATGCAGCACTGACTCATAGGGGAATTTTATGATATCTACAAAACATTTAAATTTGATTTGTTAAACTGTAAAATGAATTTAGGTAGTTCTTAATAATGTAATTCAATCAAAATATTACACAATAATAATAGAGAAACTGTATAACATTCAGGAGAAAACAAAGATACATGATAGATAAATATAATACTAAATATTCCATTTACTGGAAACAGTGTCTTTTTGGAATATATCTAATAAAACAAAGTATTTGCTGTGCAAATTTAGAAAGACAAATTCTCACTTAGAAGATAAATAATAACAAGAAAAAAGAATTAAAGATATATATGAATGTATGATATATTTAAAAGTCTTCACTAATCATTTGGAAAGCCTTTTCAGCAAAAATTTACAGTGCAAACTATGTTCAAATGATCTGCACTGACTATTTGCTACTAGTTGAGACATAAATCCCTTTCAAGCAAAATTATTCCTAGGAATAATCCATATATGGCTAACTTTTACTTTAGTAGTTGTGGAAATTCCTGACCTACTTGGCAAATTGGTGAAATGCCCTTTTTCTTTTTTTTTTTTTAAATTAATTAATTAATTTTTTTGCTGTGTTGGCTCTTCGTTTCTGTGTGAGGGCTTTCTCTAGTTGCGGCATGCGGGGGCCACTCTTCATCACAGTGCGCGGGCCTCTCACTATCGCGGCCTCTCTTGCTGCAGAGCACAGGCTCCAGACACGCAGGCTCAGCAGTTGTGGCTCACGGGCCCAGTTGCTCCACGGCATGTGGGATCCTCCCAGACCAGGGCTCGGACCCGTGTCCCCTGCATTAGCAGGCAGACTCCCAACCACTGCGCCACCAGGGAAGCCCGAAATGTCCTTTTTCTTGTAGGAAGATACATATAATGGTATACGGGAGAGGACTTGCATTGCTTCCTATTTGCCCCTTTGTATGGGACCCATTCAGTTGGACTTACCACTTAATTTCCACCAGTGACTTTTGTTCTCTTGGTGGGCAGCCCTTGAATGCTATTATTTTTTATTGATTAAGCACAAAATAAACTTTCATCTCACTGACAATTATGAATGTGATATAGAAACAAAAACAAACAATACTCCCCCTAAAAAAGAAAAAAACCCCACATTTTAGTTTAGTAATGTTCTCTTAAGAGCAAAGGACTAGAAGATGAACATAGTAATAGAACATAATGCTCTGTTCATTTTCCCCTGGGAGTAGTTATATATTTACCTAAATTGTGGATTGGGAGACTCTCAAGTTTGGAAGTCAAATTTGTAGTTATTACTCAGCATATGTTGAGAAATCATGACCATGTTTTCAGCTTTCTTATTACCGTCTCTGCCTTTGCTCTACCCCTTTGTCTTACTCTATGGCAGGTTGTAGTAATGGCTGAATTTTTGGGCTTTGGCATATGATGACCTTGGTTCCATCCCAGCTCTATCACCAGCTGTGTGACTTGGACAAGTTACTTAACATTCTTACGTTCTGGATTCTTTATCTTTAAAAGAGTGATAATACTCCTACCTCATGATTTTGTGAAGATTAAATAGACTAATGCAAGTACAGTGCTTAGTGAAAAGCATTGTGGAGGCTGTAGTGTAGAACTCAATGATTATAGCCATTATTACTATTATTACTTTAACAATGTTTGGTGTACACAAAGGGAAGAAATAACAAACCTTGCTCTTTGCTCTCCATTAGTTTAGGTGTGATTGAGCAGAATTTTCTATGTGCTCTGTAGTTGCTGTTGTTCATTTTTATGCATTTCAGAAATTTTTTCAGGAGAATAATGTACCAGTCTTGAAAATTCACTCATAAAAGTAGCATCTGCCAGCCATATCCCTAAGAAAGTGTTCTAATTTACAGGAACCAGGTGTCTGAAATTTGAGATATAGTGCCCTTAAGAAGGATTTCTTTATTTAGTGATGCAAAATTTTCTAGTAAATTATTTCAAAGAAATCGAAATAATATTTTGTCTCTTCTTAGAAAATAGTGATTTTCTAAGTTATGATTTCTTTAGTTCCAAGAAAACACAGATATCATTTGGAGCAAGATTAAGTGAGAATCTAGGTTCAGCTATAAACTTGTTGATAACATCAGTGGTTCCCAAACCTGGCAGCTCATCAAGATACTCTGGGAAGCTTTTTAAAATAAAGACTTATGTAAAATCTTGGTCCACTGGGAGTTCACTTGATGTAGGAGGGGGTGGGGGTCTGGTTGCAGTGTGGACTAGTGGAGATCTTGCACCTAGGCAGGAGGGAATGAGTACACCAGAAGAGGACTAAAGCTAAGAACACGTGAGGTTATGAGACCTGCACATCCTTCCTATCACTCTGAGTTTTACCGTGAGTGCTTTGAATTTCCTTAATTTGGCAAAGCTATAGACAGTTAATTGTCCAGTTGTGGTCATTAATTTTTCAGGTGCCAGCAACATGTCCCCTCAAGGGTAAGAATCCTTGGGCTGTGAGAGTATTTTGCCTCAGAGGCAGCTTGAGTGACCCAGGAGGCATAGAACCGTGAATGGGCAAATATCTTCTATGTTTGACCAGTATTCTCAGTGAATATATCTGATTTAAGCATCTGCTTTAAAGATGCCTACTTCATTCTGAGTATATGGATGGTTTATGGAGGGTTTAAAGGATTATTCTAACACAGAATATCCAGCTTACACAACCTCTGAAACTATCAACTTAAGAGCTGACAAATGTTCAAAATGGCCACAGCACTTTACAGTAACTCTCACCAAAATGTGGAATCTGGTTCCCCATCCCTTAAATCTGGCGTTTGCCTTGTGACCTTTGATACACTGAATGTAGTACAAATGATAAGGTTACAAGTCATATGAGTTATGAGCCTAGACCTCAAGGGGCCTTGTAGCTTCAACTTTGTGGCTTGTAGAACCCTGTTGCCACCATGTGGGTGTGCCAGCCTGGTGGATAAGTAGAGACCAGTGGCACATTTGCACCCATACCCCTGATGGAAAACAGCCAGATATGTGAGTCTAGAGTGATCCAGAGGCCATGTTAGATCATTTGGCCACCAACTGCCCTTCTTCATTCTCCCTGAGTCCAGAGGGATTAAGCTAAGCAGACCCAGACCACAGAATGCTCCTAACGGACTATAGAATCATGAGCTAAAAAAACGTTGCTTAAATCCAATGGGTAGAATGCTATGTAGCAAAAGCCAACTAATACACCTGGAACAGTCCTAGTTTAGATCTGTTGTCATGGTGTAATTATTAGTAAGGCCTCCTTTCATTCTCAAAACTATCCTTGTTCAAGTATAAGTTATACAATCACTTTAAGTAAATAGTACCACTATCTAGTCATTTGCCAAGCAAATTTTACATTTAAAAATTTAAATTAAAATTAGATAAGAGTTATTTTTTGGTTTAAACTCCTTAAGTGAATTCCTGTTCTATTAAGAATAAAATTCAAACTCCTTTCATGATCTACAAAGTCTTAAATAATCTGGCCCTGTTCCCTTCTCTGTAGACTTCTCCCTCTGGTTGCACAGTCCAGAACACTGGCCTCCTTTCTGTTCCACAGACAGGTGAAGTTTTTTCTAAGAACCCTGGAATTTGATTTTTCTTCTGTTTCTAATGTCCTTTCTCCTGCCCTACACAAGCAGCTTCTTCTGGTCTTTGGTGCTCCGCTCAATGCCACAACCTCTGAGACCCTTCCCTGACCCTCCACTGAAAGACCTCACCTCAGTCTTAACCACAGCTCACTCTTCATTTCCATCATATAGTTTATCACAAAATGTAACTTTAAAAAATGTTAACTTGATACCATTAATCTCTCCCACTAACAGATAAACTCCTTCAGAGAATTGAATCCCAAGGTCTTAGTAGAGCACCTGGCAGAAAGGAGTGAAATAAATATTTGGTGAATACGTGCTGTGTGTGCTCAACTTTGGACTTAGAATTGACAGTCCTGTATTTGAGTTTCTCCTCCTCTGTTTCTAGGGTGTTTTATTTTGAATAAGTCACTTACCCTTGTGGCACTTGTTTCATCATTTTGAACCTACAGAAAATGGGACATTAAGTGGGATAATGAATGTAGAGTGCAAGGTTGGTTGGAATGTGTTATTACGTGTCAGCCATTATTGCTGACATTTCTCTCCAAGTGATGTGATCCTTTTTACATCAAATAGATATTTACTTAAAATATATTTCTAAATAGAGATTAAGTGCTTTCCTTAAGGTTCAAGGTCTTTGCTTGCATGTATTTATCTCAAAAGTGAAGAAAGCACTGCCAATCCCACCCCATCCTATCCTGTGTCTGAATTATTATTTCTTTGGTGAGTCTGATTGAGCTGAAGGCAAAATAACAGTTGTGGCTCATCCTACTATCAGTCTTGTCTTCTGTCATTTGTTTCGCGTCTTTTAGATTACAGCCTTTTTGAAAAAAGCTCATTTTGAAACAGACAAATAGACTAGTTCTCCTTACAAGTGTTTTTCCTGACAACTGAAACAATATCTTAGACTGATATCTCATCATACCACCTCAGCATAGCTTTGAAATTGATGAGATTTGCTACTCATTTGATGTTGAATGATTACAAGACTGGAATTATGGGGATCAAAAAGCCAGTGCTGTTTTCAAAGAAATGCTTCAGCATCTCAGTACATGTAGCTAGTTAAATTATTCTATTAATAAATAAAGCGACTGGGCTTCCCTGGTGGCGCAGTGGTTGAGAGTCCACCTGCCGATGCAGGGGACACCGGTTTGTGCCCCGGTCCGGGAAGATCCCACATGCCACGGAGCGGCTGGGCCCGTGAGCCATGGCCACTGAGCCTGTGTGTCCCAAGCCTGTGCTCCGCAATGGGAGAGGCCACAACAGTGAGAGGCCTGCGTACCGCAAAAAAAAAAAAAAAAAAAAAAAATAGCGACTAATGCATAGATATACTGATATATTACATATATTTAACAATGGCCTTTTGAAATGGATTAATACATAAAACAATTCAAATAAAGGGGAACAAACTATATTTGTAATATATTTTTTCCCAAAGGTATATTTATAACATATATAAACTACATATTTTTTATGTTTATAAAGTACCCTAAATACTCTCTGTTAAACAGGACAGACTGTGAGCAAGACTGTGATATTGACAGTTTGGGCCTTAGCTTTCCTCCCTTCATTTGACATCCCTTGCCAAGTGGAGCATAAATAACTCAAATTCAGGATAGCTAGTATTTTCCCTCTTTTTATTTTTAAACTGAAAGTGTAACATATGCACATAGTAACCTTTCAGACAGTACAAAGGTGTTTATGGTAAAACATCAATCCCCCTCCCACTGTAGATCCTTATCCCTCCAGTGCCCCCTGGAAGTAACCTCTGCTTACTTTTTTCTACATGTTTGTTCTGTGCATATGCATACATATTCTACATACATGTAGATGATGTTTATCTTAAGCATCAAGAAGAATCTCTTCACTCCCAAATGGTTCTTTCCTTTGGACAACTTTCTTAACTTTTGTTATTTCAGATGCTTCATCTGTATAATTAATCCACCTTCATAGAGTACATTTGGGATAAATTGGTTATTATGCATGAATCCCCTGGAAGAGTATCTGGTACAAGGGAAATACTCTGTGTTAGCTATTATTGTGTTCACATTTTTGCCCAAGATCTTGCATCATTGACTGACATAATTACATTTCAATAGGGGTATTTAAATTTTGAATCCAAATGATATCAACTGAAAAAGGTTCTATGGTACAGACTATAAATAAAGTCTCACGCATAGACATATTTTTACCAAATTCAAAAGAGGATTAAAAAAATCCTTTAAACATGAACTTAGAATACACAGCTTATTTACTACAGAGCACAATTTGCCTTTCCTTAGATGCCTTTGCTCAAATGGTAAATTTGAGCTGGAAGAAAATGAAGCAATACAGGTAGGGGCTTTCTATATTTCTTTGCATTACTCATTTGCTCATTTATTCGTTTAAAATATATTTATCTTACACTTATTCTATATTAGACACAAACCTAGGTGAATAAGAGGCAAATAAAATAATCACAGTTGCTCTTATCATGGAGTTTATAGGATGGTGGGGAAAAATTTACTAGTGAAATAATTACATATATGATATTAAAACAAAAGGTAAAATGCAAGATGTATTTGTGCGTGGGTATAACCTAGTCTATAGTAAGGTGTGACAAAGGCCCTTTCAGTGGAAGTTTGAAGGAAAAGATTTTGATCTAAGAATTTTATTTCCAGTCAATTTGTCATTCAGTTCTGAAGGCAACCAAGAGTTATTTTCTGTTATTGAAAGGCTTATAAAATATACCACTCATATATTCTAAAACACATTGTCGGATGATGTATTCCAGTAGAATAACCTTCTCATTCTCCTCTTTTCTTGACAAAGCGCTTGTAATTCCTGTCCTTACAGAAATCTACATAGTCAATTGGAATGCTTATCCAGTTGCATTTTGGAACACAAATCTTTGTTTACTTTATTTCATTTCTTACTTTATAGGGTTTGTGTTAATTTATGCTACTGTGCTTTTCATTTCAGTGTGTATTATTAATAATCATTTAAATTTTATATATAATAATATACATTACAGATGTTAGGCTTGTGGTATATCTATGAAAATAAAAACAATTATTTAAGTCCTCATACCATCATTTATTTGATATGTCTCATGTTGATGCATATTTTGATATTACAAAGGTAAGCTTTTGCTATAAGACAGTATGCTGCAAAGAATAAGTATGTACATCTATATCATTTTTTTACTTCTGAAAAGTATGTTATATGTTGGATTGTGGTGTCAAAGTTCTCTGTAATTTTGATAGTTATTGCCAAATTTTTGTTCATAAGAATTGCACCAATACATATTACAATCAGCAATATATAAGGATGCCTGTTTCCTCATAGTCTGTTTTCTCAAATTTTCAGTTTTTGCAAATATGATAAGATCAAGTGGCATCTCAAAGTAAGTTTTTTTTTTCATTATAGATAAGTTTGAGCATCTGTTTATGTGTTTAACAGCTACTTGCGTTTCCTTTTCCTTTCATAACCTTTGCCCATCTTTATTTTTGTAATTTAGTTTTAGCAACTTACATATTCTAGCAAGAGTTGTTCTTCATCTGTATTAGAATCACAAATATTTTTCCTGGGTTACCTTTTGAGTTCACTTATGACATTTCTTGACATGCACATTTTTCTTTTTTTTGGTAGTGAAAGTTATCAATCTTTTCTTTGAGAACTCTGGAATTTTTTTTTCTTAACATCTTTATTGGAATATAATTGCTTTACAATGGTGTGTTAGTTTCTGCTTTATAGCAAAGTGAATCAGTTATACATATACATATGTCCCCATATCTCTTCCCTCTTGCGTCTCCCTCCCTCCCACTCCTCTAGGTGGTCACAAAGCACTGAGCTGATCTCCCTGTGCTATGTGGCTGCTTCCCACTAGCTATCTGTTTTTACATTTGGTAGTGTATATATGTCCATGCCACTCTCTCACTTTGTCCCAGCTTACCCTTTCCCCTCCCCGTATCCTCAGGTCCATTCTCTAGTAGGTCTGCATCTTTATTCCCGTCTTGCCCCTAGGTTCTTCATGACAATTTTTTTTTTCTTTTTTTAGATTCCATATATATATGTTAGCATACGGTATTTGTCTTTCTCTTTCTGACTTACTTCACTCTGTATGACAGACTCTAGGTCCATCCACCTCACTACAAATAACTCAATTTCGTTTCTTTTTATGGCTGAGTAATATTCCATTGTATATATGTACCACATCTTCTTTATCCATTCATCTGTTGATGGACACTTAGGTTGCTTCCATGTCCTGGCTATTGTAAATAGAGCTGCAATGAACATTGTGGTACATGACTCTTTTTGAATTATGGTTTTCTCAGGGTATATGCCTAGTAGTTGGATTGCTGGTTCATATGGTAGTTCTGTTTTTAGTTTTTTAAGGAACCTCCATACTGTTCTCCATAGTGGCTGTATCAATTTACATTCCCACCAACAGTGCAAGAGGGTTCCCTTTTCTCCACACCCTCTCCAGCATTTATTGTTTGTAGATTTTTTTGATGATGGCCATTCTGACTGGTGTGAGATGATATCTCATTGTAGTTCTGATTTGCATTTCTCTAATGATTAATGATGTTGAGCATTGTTTCATGTGGTTGTTGGCAATCTGTATATCTTCTTTGGAGAAATGTCTATTTAGATCTTCTGCCCATTTTTGGATTGGGTTGTTTGTTTTTTTGATATTGAGCTGCATGAGCTGCTTGTAAATTTTGGAGATTAATCCTTTGTCAGTTGCTTCCTTTGTAAATATTTTCTCCCATTCTAAGGGTTGTCTTTTCGTCTTGTTTATGGTTTCCTTTGCTATGCAAAAGCTTTTAAGTTTCATTAGGTCCCATTTGTTTATTTTTGTTTTTATTTCCATTTCTCTAGGAGGTGGGTCAAAAAGGATCTTGCTGTGATTTATGTCATAGGGTGTTCTGCCTATGTTTTCCTCTAAGAGTTTGATAGTGTCTGGCTTTACATTTAGGTCTTTAATCCATTTTGAGTTTATTTTTGTGTATGGTGTTAGGGAGTGTTCTAATTTCATACTTTTACATGTACCTGTCCAGTTTTCCCAGCACCACTTATTGAAGAGGCTCTGTTTTCTCCACTGTATATTCTTGCTTCCTTTATCAAAGATAAGGTGACCATATGTGTGTGGGTTTATCTCTGGGCTTTCTATCCTGTTCCATTGATCTATATTTCTGTTTTTGTGCCAGTACCATGCTGTCTTGATTACTGTAGCTTTGTAGTATAGTCTGAAGTCAGGGAGCCTAATTCCTCCAACTCCGTTTTTCTTTCCCAAGATTGCTTTGGCTATTCAGTGTCTTTTGTGTTTCCATACAAGCTGTGAAATTTTTTGGAGAACTCTGGATTTTGAATCATGGTTTGAACATCCTTTCCCTACCCAAGTTTATATGTGAATTCACCATAGTTTCCTCCAGTACTTCTATAGTTTCTTTATTTTTTTACAGTTAAATTTTTGCTTATAATTGTTACTCGTGCAGTGTGTCAGAAAAGAATCCACTCTAAATTTATTCCAGATTTCTGTGGGAGCAGAAATTGGAGTCCAAAGCCTGTGAAGGAGATTAGGCTCTGGTGAATGCCAATATCCTTGAAGAGGGTTCTCAGAGGGCCACAGCCTAGGAGGAAGGGTGAAATGGATATAGAAAGGCCGTCATAGAGATTGATGTCAACTCTGGAACATTTCAGTTTCTAGGAGTGGGTAAAGATAATCCCATGTTTATACTGCCCCTAGTGGAAACTAAAGATAAATCACCTCTGGTAAAAGATGACATCAGTTTAAGCCTCAAATAAAATTATTTATATAATCAATTTTGCAAATACAGTGGTAACATAATAAAAAATATTCAAGTTATCATGGTGCATAAGGAGAAGAGATTGAGTGAAAGAAACGCAGCAGAAATAAGCAATGGAAAAGACTTGTGGGGCTCCAGATAATGGAGCCATCAGAGACCCCCAAATAACAAGTTTACTGTGTTAAAGGAGATAAAATATGAACTTAAAAATTTGATAGGGAACTAGACACCATAAAAAATAGAAATTTTAGGACCAACAAATATAATAACCAAATTTAGAAATAATTGGTAAAGATTTCTCAGTTTATTAGATGTAGATGATGACAGCATTTGTGAACTAATATATGGGTCAGAAGAAAATACCCAGAATGAGCATGGACAGGTCAAGACTGAAAATAAGTAAGCGAGTGTGAGGTACACAAGTGAGGCATTCTAATTTAAGTAGGATTGTTGAGAGAAAGAACATAATATTAAAAAAGATGTGGGCTTCCCTGGTGGCGCAGTGGTTGAGAGTCCGCCTGCCGATGCAGGGGACATGGGTTCGTGCCCCGGTCTGGGAAGATCCCACATGCCACAGAGCGGCTGGGCCCGTGAGCCGTGGCCGCTGGGCCTGCGCGTCCGGAGCCTGTGCTCCTCAACGGGAGAGGCCACAACAGTGAGAGGCCCGCGTACCGCAAAAAAAAAAAAAAAAAAGATGTAAGAAAATGTCAAGTGCAGATGAATTAAAAAAAAAAAAAGATTATCTTGAAAGCAGCAATAATCACTGGCAGGTGATTTCTTGCTAGGAAAAAAAATGTGATCTTAAAGGTAATGGAATAGCAACTTTAAAATGCCAACCGGAAATCCTTTACTGAGTGAAAAAATTCACTGAGAATGAAAGTGAAGTTAATAAATTTTTGGATGAACAAAAACTGAACATTTGTCATCAGTAACATGACACCAAATAAAATGCTAAAGGGTTTTATTCAGGCAGCAGAAAAACTTTTCCAGATGGAAACTCAAAGATGCAGGAGGAAATAAAGAGCAGTGAAAATAGAAATTGTGTGGTCAAACCACTTTAATCTCCATTTTTATTTTAGTCTAAGTTCTATAATTAGATGATTTCAGTCTAACTGACTTTGTTTTTTTTCAGCGATTTCTCTAACAGTTTTCTAAGTAGATCCTAAAGAAAGTTCATGGAAACAATACTTCTAGAATTATTGTATGTTACATTTGTCTGGATAATAAACACTGTGCTTTTCTTTCTTTCTCTGATGATCTTTTGGATGTTGCTCTACTCTATTCTGTTATTATCTGCTGCTGCAGAGAAATTTGAAGCCTGCCGTGTTCTTTTTTTCCCCCCCTTTCTCCTACATGTTTCTGTATTGTTAAGGTTTAATAACTTGACTGGGATATAGCTTAGTGTTGGTCATTCTGACTCACTTTTAGCTAGCTATGACGTGCTCTTCCAGTTTCAGAAAATGAAAATTTTCTGGAATGGAATATTTAAATATTATAGATTTTTGTCTTTTTTTTCCTTTGGAGACTCCAGTTATGCATGTATCAGCTTGTTTTGCTTGTCTTTTAAAATATAGTCTCTCTGACTCTTCTCAACTTTCTTTAACTCCATTTCTTCACGTTTGACACAAATTTGTACTTACTCTGTCACTTACTATGTTTTCATCAGTTTCTGTTCTTTGTGTTCCTTCAAAATCTGTCTTCATTTCTGGGATTGTTTATATTCCTTCTAACTTCTTTCCCAAGTTCTAACAGCTCACACATTATTTCCTCTGCTATCTCACCATCTTTGTTCTGAGTTCTTGTATTTCTGCTTTATGACTTTCTTCACAAAAGAGATGGATTTATTAATTTTTTTTTAATTGGGACAACTGGTACAACTTTTTTTTTTTTTTTTTTTTTTTTTTTGCTGTACGCGGGCCTCTCACTATTGTGGCCTCTCCTGTTGCGGAGCACAGGCTCCGGACGCGCAGGCTCAGCAGCCATGGCTCACGGGCCCAGCCACTCCGCGGCATGTGGGATCTTCCCGGACCGGGGCACGAACCCGTGTCCCCTGCATCGGCAGGCGGACTCTCAACCACTGCGCCACCAGAGAAGCCCGACAACTGGTACAACTTTCATCTTGCTTATGTATTTACTTGCTAGTGAATGGTCTTTGTATGTTTTGCTGTTATTTCTCACATTTTTTAGTGGAATCCTCTAAGTATTCAGTTTAGATATGCTACACCTCCCTGATTTCTGGTACTTTTGTTGGCTTACTCTTGTTTTTATAGTGCTCTCCAAAATTCAAGTATTTGTCCTGAGTCAGAACTTCACTATGAGAGTTTTTGTTCATGATGTATTTGAGCTTATCTATCATTTCCATCTATATCTTTACAGTGTTCTCATTGTGTGTCAGGCTTTGCACTGAGCTTTGGGGATGTAACAGTGAACAGTAAACGCAGGTCTTCTTCTTTCATAGCGTTTATAAGATTAGCAAAGGAATAAAATAAGTGAATTCAATACAGTGCATGCTAAGTATGTACTATGAGAGGAGAAATATAGGATACTATGGAAACATATTACGAACATTAAACATTTAGATTCTTCTGATAGGCTTTGCACAAGTTGCACAATTCCTATATTTTGGGGAGAGTTAAGGATTCTCCCATAAGTTTCTAGTATTTGGAAGAGTCATGAAAAGATTCCTAGAGGAAGGAACATCTAAACTGAGACTCAGCTCGAACTAAGAGTGTTCTAATTCTAAGCTGAAGTAACTGTTCATGATAGTATATAAAGGCAAGAGAGAGTGCAAAAGAGCATAATATTGGTGGATGAATGAGTTTTGTTGCTCTGTTACTATTTTGTGAATCCATCAATAGAGTAAATCTATGAAGCTTTTTATTTTAGAGGCACTATTTGGATTTTAAATAGGATTGGTTAGCCCCTTGTAGAACTGTCTTCAGGAGCAGGAAAAAGTGGGAAATGCTTTTAAAAAATATTCTATGAGAAACCTTAGATTAAATAGTTAGATTAGATTTAGAGTTAGCAGGTAAATATGATACTTTGGCTGATGTTCCATTAGGATTTGGAAAATTCTTTCTTTGGAAAATCCTTGTTGGTTAATGTTCTTGCTCTTATTCTTAGTAACTATCCCATTGTGATCATTTCTCAACAGGATCCTTCCAGACTTTGTCTGCTTAGCATCTGCCTCAATTGGACTTTAAAATCTCTAGGCTAATGTGAAAGCAGCTGTCGAGGGCCTTCAGTATCATTCCTTTGAAAGCAGTATTTTAGGCCCTCATTTGTAGGTTCTTGCCGTTTCACAACATAGGCTGCTATTAATCTTTCTTTCCCTTTAAGAGTTATTACTTCCATAAGACTATATTAATTTTTCCAGTATTTCTCCACTGCACTAAAAAATCATATAAGGAAAGACAACATTTTTGTCCAGGAGTTGTCAGCCAGTTGCAACAATTATATTGTCGCAAATTTCCAGCTTGTCAGCTGCAGTACAGCATTCAAGCTGGCTTGCTAGATCCTTTAATTTGTTTCTGTGTTTAAAGAAAGTACATAAACATTAAGCAACCTATCTTATTTATGCCACAAATGTCAAAGTCTTGTTATAATTAAATCCTTCGAGTATTTCCTTTTATGTAAGAAATGGAAAACATATTTGGGCAACTGTAAATGAGTTTTTTATTTTTAGAGTAGAAACTACAGCTTGTTTACTTAATTGGTTTGGCAAGAAAAGAACTGTTAGGAGAAAAACAGAACAACTAATCCAAGGTCTCTTCTTATTTATCCTATATTTCCAAATAGAAACATTTGATCCTTTTTATAGCTAAGGACACACACCCCCAGAGACTAGAAACTTGCAAATTATAATGAACTAAAAGAAATGGTGTGAATTCTTCTTAGAGAGAAGTCAGAATAAGAGAATCATCTGAAAAATATGAATTAAGCTGTTTTTAAAATTGTGATTCTGTTTTAAAGTGTTTTGAGTGAATAAGAGAAAGTTAAAGAAGGTAGTATTTTATTCCCGGAACTGTAAGTTCCAAACTCCTCCAAGGTCAAACTGGGGAAAGACAGAGGGGTATAAGGGGGGTCAAATAAATGTACTCATTTGATACTGCCAAGTTAACTTTCTGTTTCTGAGCTGGTAGGTGTTTATGCTCTCTTTCTCCTGTGCACTTTCATAGGTTTCTGTGATGTAGGGGTATAATTTTCTCTGGCTCCTACCTTTCCTCCTACCATCTCCTGGTTTTCTGGGGATGTACTTTACCTGGACTTTTTCTGTTTATGTTGTGCAGTGTGGTGCTAAAGAAACATTGAACTTGGCTGCCTGAGTTCAAATCCTGGTTCTACTACTTGCTAGCTGTGTGACCTTGGACAGGTTACTTAACATCTCTTGCTTCAGTTTTCTCATCTGAAAGTGGGATGATAATAAATAGAAGTAACGTCATAGAGCTGCTGAGAGGGAATCATATCTATATACCTATGTATTTGCCTGCCTGCCTGCCTACCTGCCTATCTATCCCTCCATATATCCGTCCACTAATCCCATGGTAAACATATTGTAGTATTCATTATCATTATTTTCACTGTAAGAAAATTTCCAATGGCTTCAGTCTACCTTTCTCTCACATGTTCCTCTGTTGATCCACAGGAAGAGCTCCTGCCTTCTTTACCAGGTGCAAACTCTAGAGGCGTAGGTGATGCCTAACATGGCAGCAACCTCTGCTTTGCTCATTTTGCTCCTTTGGCCCAGCTATCTGCTGTCTCTGCCTTTTAGACTTTCCAGTCAACTGTTCTACCTCTAACCTCAGGAGACACATACTGTTTTCTGGGTAGTCCTGTAGAAGACTCTTTAACTAGGCTTAAGGTTAGAAGTGGGTCCTACATGGTACTGGAAGCTAGTGGAAGATGCCATAAGTTACAAATTTTAGAAAGGAAAAAGAGAAATCTGTTATTACCAAATGGCATGATTTTGTACATAAAAATCCAAACAAACAAAATATTGAATTGAGAAGTATATTTACTGTTTGTTGTTTTTTTCCACTGACTGGACCATCCAGTGCCATGTTGAGTAGATGTGGTGATTGTGAACACCCTTGTTCGATGTTATATTCCACCTAGACCTTTTTTTTTTTTTAAACTATAAAATTATGGATTAATCTACTTTAACAGTGAAAGGGCTATTGATATTTTGGAAGTTGAGTTTTTAAACAAATTGTCTAGTCAGTTCCTCTAAATTTTTAAATTTATTGACATAAAGTAGTTTTTACTATTTTTTTAATGTTTGTGGGATATGTAATGCTGCCCTTTTTCCTTTGTGACGTTATTCTATATCTTCCTTGTTTTTTTTCCCCTTGAGTAGTGTTGCCTGAGGCTCATCATTTTATTACTCTTTTTAAAGAACACGGTTTTAATAATTTTGATTTTCTCTATTGTATGTTTATTTTCCATATCACTGATTTCTGTTTTTAGTTGTATTTATTTTTTATTGGTGAGTTTTACTATGTCGTTCCTTTCCTTGATTCTTTTTTTAAAAATTTCTTTATTAGAGTATAATTGCTTTACATTGTTGTGTTAGTTTCTGCTGTATAACAAAGTGAACCAGCTATATGTATACATATATCCCCATATCCCCTCCCTTTTGTGTCTCCCTCCCACCTTCCCTATCCCACCCCTCTGGGTGGTCTCAAAGCACTGAGCTGATCTCCCTGTGCTATGAGGCTGCTTCCCACTAGCTGTCTATTTTACATTTGGTACTGTATATATGTCAATGCCACTCTCACTTTGTCCCAGCTTACCCTTCCCCCTCCCCATGTCCTCAAGTCCATTCTCTATGTCTGCATCTGTATTCCTGTCCTGCCCCTAGGTTTTCAGAACCATTGTTTTTTTTTTTAAGATTCCATATATATGTGTTAGCATACGGTATTTGTCTTTCTCTTTCTGACTTACTTCACTCTGTATGACAGACTCTAGGTCCATCCACCTCACTACAAATAATTCAGTTTTGTTTCTTTATATGGCTAAGTAATATTCCATTGTATATATGTGTCACATCTTCTTTATCCATTCATCTGTAGATGGACACTTAGGTTGTTTCCATGTCCTGGCTATTGTAAATAGTGCTGCAGTGAATACTGTGGAACATGACTCCTTTTGAATTATGGTTTTCTTAGGGTATATGCCCAGTAGTGGGATTGCTGGGTCATATGGTACTTCTATTTTTAGTTTTTTAAGGAACCTCCACACTGTTCTCCATAGTGGCTGTATCAATTTATATTCCCACCAACAGTGCAGGAGGGTTCCCTTTTCTCCACACCCTCTCCAGCATTTATTGTTTGTAGATTTTTTGATGATGCCCATTCTGACTGGTGTGAGATGATACCTCATTGTAGTTTTGATTTGCATTTCTCTAATGATTAGTGATGCTGAGCATCTTTTCATGTGTTTGTTGGCAATCTGTATATCTTCTTGGAGAAATGTCTATTTAGGTCTTCTGCCCATTTTTGGATTGGGTTGTTTGTTTTTTTGATATTGAGCTGCAAGAGCTGCTTGTATATTTTGGAGATTAATCCTTTGTCAGTTGCTTCATTTGCAAATATTTTCTCCCATTCTGAGGGTTGCCTTTTCGTCTTGTTTGTGGTTTCTTTTGCTATGCAAAAGCTTTTAAGTTTCATTAGGACCCATTTGTTTATTTTTGTTTCCATTTCTCCAGAAGGTGGGTCAAAAAAGGATCTTGCTGTGATTTATGCCATAGAGTGTTCTGCCTATGTTTTCCTCTAAGAGTTTTATAGTGTCTGGCCTTACATTTAGGTCTTTAATCCATTTTGAGTTTATTTTTGTGTATGGTGTTAGGGAGTATTCTAATTTCATTCTTTTACATGTAGCTATTCAGTTTTCCCAGCACCACTTATTGAAGAGGCTGTCGCTCTCCCTAGGATCTGACCTTGGAAGCCTGAGCCTCAGCTCCCAGACCCCGCTGGCCTGGCAGGTGAGCAGACAAGCCTCTCAGGCTGGTGAGTGCTGGTCGGCACTGATCCTCTGTGTGGGAGTCTCTCCACTTTGCCCTCGGCACCCCTGTTGCTGCGCTGTCTTCCGTGGCTCCGAAGCTTCCCCCCTGTCACCCCCTGTCTCCACCAGTGAAGGGGCTTCCTAGCGTGTGGAAACTTTTCCTCCTTCACAGCTCCCTCCCAGACGTGCAGGTCCCATCCCTACTTTTTTTGTCTCTGTTTTTTCTTTTTTCTTTTGCCCTACCCAGGTACGTGGGGGGTTTCTTGGCTTTTGGGAGGTCTGAGGTCTTCTGCCAGCGTTCAGTAGGTGTTCTGTCGGAGTTGTTCCACGTGTAGATGTATTTCTGATGTATTTGTGGAGAGGAAGGTGATCTCCACGTCTTACTCTTCCACCATCTTGAAGGTCCTCCTTTCCTTGATTCTTGATGTAAGCTAATAAAGTATTACTATTCAGCCTTTCTTCTTTTCTAGCACTTAGAAGTAAGGCTGCATAATTCCTTCTAAGCACTGCTTTATGTATTTCCCATGTTTAAAATACTTTCCAATTTCCATTCTGACTAATTCTCTGGTTGTATGGGTGTTTGGATATGTGCTACCTCACTATCCAAAATTAGGTAATTTTTATTATATATATTAATGATTTCTGACTAATTCCACTATAATCAGAGATACCAATTTCATCATTAGAAATTTGAAGAGCCTTGTTTTATGGCCCATATATGGCCTTCTATATAAATATTTCTGAGTAGGTGGAAATAGAATGTATTGTTTTATTGTTAGGGACAGCGTTCCATATCTGTTAATTATGTCTTTTGTCAATTGTAGTTTTCTCTTGGTCATTTGACTTTCTTTTCTACTGGTTACAAAAGAATTTATGTTAAAGTTTTTCAGTGTTTTTGGAATTTGTCTGTTTTTCCTTTCAGTTCTTTAAGACTTTGCTTCATCTCTTTTGGTGCTATACTACTAAGTCCATACAAATTTAGAATCGTTATATCTTTCAATTGAATTTATTTGTTCATTGTTTTGATGATTAATTTTACATATCAACCTGACTGGGCCATGGATGCCCAGTTATTTGGTCAAATATTATTCTGGGTGTGTCTGTGAGAATGTTTTTGGATGAGGTTAATATTTGAATTGGTAAACTGAGTAAAGCAGATTGCTGTCTTCAGTGTGGGTGGACCTCACTCAGTTAGTTGAAGGTCTCAATAGAACAGAAAGTCTGACTTTTCCCAGAGTAATAGAGAACTCCTTCTGCCTAATTGCCTTGAGGACTTGGGATTTATCCTCCTCCATAATTGCATGAACCAGTTCCTTATAATAAGTCTCTTTCTGTATGTCTATATCTATATCTATGTCTATGTCTATATCTATATATCTATATCTATGTCTATGGCTATATCTATATCTCCTGTTGGTTCTGTTTCTCTGGAGAACCCTAATACAATTATTATGAGATATTTCTCTTTATGTCTAGTTTTCCATGGCATGTTTTTTCATCCTTTTTCTTTCAAACTTCTATGTCTTTTCATATTTAATGCATATCCATTGTAAGCATAGTTTTTATAGTTTGATTTTGCTTTTCTATTCAGTCTGACAATTTTTTAAAACTTTGGAGTATTTATTCAATTTAAATTTCATATAATACATACAAGTAATGTTACATGTGGAATTTAAATCTGTTATCTTACTTTATTTTTTCTGTTTTTCTATTTGGTTTTGT
Organism: Grampus griseus; assembly: GCF_964374135.1. Classification (NCBI taxonomy): domain Eukaryota; kingdom Metazoa; phylum Chordata; class Mammalia; order Artiodactyla; family Delphinidae; genus Grampus; species Grampus griseus. The sequence goes on along the minus strand of NC_139003.1, from coordinate 26,186,345 downwards.
TTATTTTTCCCCCCTCCACTCTTTTTTCTTTTAGAATAATTGTGTTTTCTTTATTCTATTAGATTTTTAAAGTATTTTCTTTATTCTATTAGATTTTTAATTATATACATATATTTATTATTCTTTAAGTGACATCCCTAGAGGTTTCAACAGTCTGCTTTTTATTAATATTTTTATCAATTCCTGGACTTTACAAAGACTTTACACTTTTTAAGTTCATTTGTCTATCTCCTAAACTTTGTGCTATTGTCATATATTTTAATGATATATATATAAACATGTACAAATACACATACATTTATGTATGTATGTGTGTGTGCATATATGTATGTATACAAATACACATATGTGTACACACACACACTTCAAACTCCACAAGACATTCTTATTTAGAACAGTCAATATTCATTTAGATTTACTCTCAGGTCTATACTTTCAAAACTTATCCATCCTTTTGCATTACTGTGCTTCTATTTTGTGAAGTGCTACTTCGTGAAGTTCTACTTCCTGAAGAACAACTTTATTATATCTTTTATTATAATTGTCCTTGAAATGACTTTTCTCATATGTTGTTTATCTGAAAATTTCTTCATCTCACCATCCTTTTAAGGATGTTTTCACTGGCCAAAGGAGTCTAGGTTGGCATTTATTTTTTTCAGTACTTTAAAGCTGTCGTTTCATTGTCTTCTGACTTGCATAATGTCTGCTCAGTGAGCTGTCAGTCTTATTGTCTGTCACTCATTTGAAGGTTATGTGTCCTTTTTGCCCTTCTATCTTCTTTTAAGTTTTTCTTTTTTAGCAGTTGTATAGCTCAGGTGCCTATGCTCTTTGATCTCAAAGCTTTTTGATATCTTTTATGTTTGAAGTTTGCAGCTAGTTTTTATCCATCTTGGAATCCCTGTCCAGTATCTCTCCAAATATTCTTTCTTTCCATTGCTTCTTGGACTCCAATTTCATACATGTTAGATATTTTCAGTGTTCCCATATGACTCTCATTCTCTTCTCTATATTTTTAATTCTTTTTCTGACTTTATTTTTCTGCTCCTCTGATTCCTAGTTAATAATTTTCTTTTCTGCAGCATCTAATCATTCATTAAGCATATCTATTAAATTCATAGTTGAATTTATTGTATGTTTCATTTTCTAGAGTTTCCACTTGATTATTTTTAATGGATTTCATTTTCCTAGTAAAATTTTTCATCTTATTTGTTTTCTTGGACACATTAATCAAAGTTATTGTAAAGTTCCTATTTGATTACTATAGTATATAAATGGACTACCTGTGGATCTTTTTCTATAATCTGGCTTTTGATGTTGCTTTTTTTGTCATTTGATGAATACCACAAATTTGTAGGAAAAGTTATAGAGGCATAGATGATGTTTTCTTTTTCCAGAGATAATTTAATTTCCTTTTGTTAGCAAAGAAACCACCTTTATCCATACATGGATTTAAACCATTTCAGAATTTTTGAGTTCTGTTCTAATTCCAGTTTGCCTTTACATTACAGTGTAGCTCTTTGGGAATCTCAACTGAAAGTCTTAAGTATTTATCATAGCCCTCCTCCTTGGAGAAGGAGCTTACCTGAGAGTCGCCTAATCACACTTTTAATAGAAACGAAGTTATGAAAGCCTATTCAACTTCTTTTTTAGTTTCAAAGCCCTACGTAGTTTGGAGTGAAGCTTTTCCACCCTGGGATGGGTATCATTCAGAAGTCTAGAAAGTTTTCACAAAGTTGAGTCATATGATTTACTGACTGATTTAAATTTATGACCCAGTAAATACTAATGATATGTGAATACTTGAGAACAAAATGTTTGAAAAGTAATCAACATCACAAATTTATTAAAGAAAAGTTATTTAAAAAACCTGCTCTTATCTTCTTTAATGTAATGATGGATTTATTAAATAAGGGAATACTGGGGATCAATGTGTTATATATTATGGATATAATACATTGTTTGATGAAATTCCATATAGCATAGTTCCAAAGCCATCAATTTAAAAATACTGGGATTTACATGGTATTTATTTAAAAAGCAAGCAGCGTTAGAAGGAAGAATATTCAGCTATAAAAGTTACTCTAAATTGTTTGACAGCTATTCTTTCTGCCTTCTGTGCTTTTTGGCACATTACACGTTTATTATGACATTAGTATAGTGGATTACGTTGTCATTTTGCCTCCTGCACTAGACTACAAGATCTTTCATATGAGAGAACCATATTTATTCATCTCTAGGTCCTCAATGTCTAATGAAATACCTGGCGTACATTAGGAATTCCTTTTATTATTGGCTGGAAATGGTCATTTTCATAAGTAGTAAAATAATTTTAATTTTAAACTGGATCAAAAATCCTTAAAATTTTTCAAGCTATTATAAGTTCCCATGTGTGAAAGTTGAACATTTTTTTCTCTGAGAAAAGAAATATTTATTGTACATAAAAAGATCTGATTTCAAAAAATGTTTTTCCTTAGATTAAGAGAAACCAACAGGACAGAAGTCTCTGTGGACAAGAGGGAGGGTCTTCAGTTTCCTCATTTGTAAAATAGGTGGTTGGACAAGAGTCAGTGCTTCTAAAGTACTTTGTTTTGCCTTGAAAATACTTCTGTGAGATCAGGTTTCCCCACTGTAGTGTTTTAGGTAGTGCTCAGGAACTAGGAGTGTAGAGATGGGGTCCTCACCAACCTGCCGACCCTGCCCATTAGTGTGTGAGATCTCTGCTGAGATTAGAACATTGGAAAGGTAAGAGCTTATCTAAGAGTGCTATTGTAAATCTAACCATAGGAAATGTTGTTACTTGCTTAAAAGGAAAAAAATTATTCATTTGAAACAAAATATTGTTGGCTTCTCAGTATGGGAATCCTTAAAGTTAAAAGTTCTGTTATACAACAATTAATTGAGCCAAAAGGGTTTATGTTGAGTAATATATTTAATACAACCTGTCGATGTAATTTGGTATTAATTGCCAAGTTGCTTCAAATATAATAGCTTCAAGTATATAACTAACTTGACTGCCAGCTGATAACACTTTATTATATATTTTAGGAAATAGTAGCACTCCTTGCTGAGAATATAAATATAATACGAACAAAGTAGAGCAGGAACCATGGAGCTAGGTGACTGTGTAGTAAAACCTTGTTATGCGAGAATTCTGAAAAGAACTAATATAAAGAAGACTTTCACTGTTCTTTCTAAAAGTAGATGTGGTGTGCTGAGAAATGAATCATGCAAAAACAGTTGTAGGGATTTTGCTAATCATTACATATCAGAAAAATGAATTTGAGCTGTTTCAGTTTTTTGTCTGCTTGTTAAAACTTGTTTCCTAAAACTAATTATTAGATAAAGTTCTGCCTGTTTTGAAATACTGAAAGCAAAACAAAAAGTACAGATGTTGCTTCTTTTAAATTTTTTCATAACTATGAATTTTCACTAATCAGTACTGATTTTTTTTCTATATTCTAAGTACCAAGTAGGGAGATGCATGAAATAGCAGTTAAAATATGGAAAAATAAAGTGTGGATATTTATTTACCAAATTATAAGAAGTAGTCTAAAACCAAAATAAGAAATCATAATAAAAATTCAGTGTGAAATTGAGATTGAATATTTGCAGATACATTTCCAGTATGATGAGGGGGGAGGGATCCTCATCAAATTGCTGCTTGAGGATTGTCGCTAAACAGCTGCTAACTTGTACCTAAGATCCTGATTACTATAGAAGACTTCAAGTGATAACTCTTTGAAAAATTAATTCAGGGACCAGAAAATAACAAATAAGAATTTTTGTTCATCTAAATTAATTTTAAACAGGCACTGAAACTTGTCTAGAATTTTGCAACCCATTGAATCCAAGGTAGCTATGTTAAATATGAATAGAAAAGCTTAGGTGAGTGACAGTTTTAAGAAAAACACCTTCTAGTTTTTCCCATTATGGGGATAAGAACTAAATGGCCATTGGAGTCTGTTTTCTGCATATTTGATTTTCATCCAAAGATTTAGGTGGGACAAAGTAATTGGAAAGGCTTCTTCTAGGCACTAGTCAATAAACCCACAACTATTCAGTAATAGGGACTTTGGAGCAGAGTTAGGAAGTAAAAGTAAAAGTAAGAACAGTGGGGGAAGAAAAATGGGAGGGAAAAATGAACAAATTTTTTAAAAATGTGAGCATTAAGTAGGAGTCTTTTGAAGTAGATTGTATATATTAATAAGTAGCTTTTACACCAATTTGAGAAATATAAAATATAGCTTAGGCATCCCACAGAATTTAGGTGTATTTATTTTCTTTTCAATCTCAGCCACCATTATTGTATCCTCTCATACTCACTGCTGGTGCACCAAAATGTCACGTCATAGGGACTCCTTAAAGAAATCAACACAGCTTACTCTTTACAAAGCATGTATACGTGGGAAACTAATATTATTGGTACCTAGTACCAGACACTTATGTTATCTCTTTTAATTCTTATGTTTTACAACTAAAGAAATCAAGTCTGAAAAAGGTGGTCCAAATTCAACTACAGCTCTGAGGTTTATGATATTTCTATTACTATCTACTCTGCTGTTTACTTAATTGTTAATGATAAATGGATAATATTTTAAAACAGGAAATAAATTTCTCAGCTAAGTAATTTGAAAATTTTCTCACATAGTTGATATAGTAAAGGCTGCAATTATAGGAGAGGACATATAGAGGATACTTAAAGTTATACAAGCAGTGATGGGGTATTCTTGGAACAAGGTTGGCAGTGATGGTTGTGTCTGAGCTGAATACAGAAATGTTCTCAGAAGCACTTTATAAATGAAATTAGGATGCAGTCATGGTATATTTACCTACTGAAACTCAAACAGTTCCTCATCTTGGCCTCAGTGAAAATTCCAAGAAGCACAGAATATTGTGTCTCTTCTGTTTTGCCTTTACATAGTAGAGAGCAAAGTAATATTAAGTAATAGATATTAAATTAGTATTTTCTTAATTAAACTTGTAACTATATTCCCCTGAATATAATGATTGTGCATAGTCTAACTCTGCAATAACACAAAACTATTTAAATTATGGTCTCCCAAACCAGTTGAAGGAATTAACCAGCAATTTCAGTAATCTTCATTAAAATGTTGAAGCAGGTAAAGTTAAATTCAATCTTATTTTACTTTCTTCATGTTCAAAGGGTCTACGTTATTTTGTCAAGCATAAGTGTATTTTTCACATTTTAACATCTCCGAAGTTGAGATGTGACTTTAAGTCGACATGATAAAAAAATCATCACTGTCATGATTAATTGGCATATTTTTAGTATTACACAGAAAATTGATGCATTGTCCAGTTAATGACATCTTAGTTTTAGTGTAATTAAGATATAAGGCATAGGGGCTTCCCTGGTGACGCAGTGGTTGAGAGTCCGCCTGCCGATGCAGGGGACACGGGTTCGTGCCCCGGTCCAGGAGGATCCTGCATGCCGCGGAGCAGCTGGGGCCGTGAGCCGTGGCCGCTGAGCCTGCGCGTCCGGAGCCTGCGCTCTGCAACGGGAGAGGCCACAGCAGTGAGAGGCCCGTGTACAGCAAAAAAAAAAAAAAAAAAAGAAAAAAGATATAAGGCATAGGATTCATAAGACAGAGTCTTCCTGTAGATACATCTGAATGCCCAATAATACTTAGGTGAAAATCTTTAGACATTATTCCTCTTAGGACACACGTATTTAATAAGCTTCTAAAATGAAGCAAAAAAATCAAGTCAAAAAAAATAACTTCAGAACTCCAAAGAACCATTTACTAAAGGTAGACTTTCAATCACGGTGGTAGGTAGTGGCAGACGTATTTTTGGTCTGGGTGTATTTCTGGCACCATTGATATCTGTTTTGCTTGCTCCAGTCTTAGCTGTTACACTCACTAGTAGATTTAGCCTCTTTTAATCCCAATTTCCTCATCTGTGAAATGGAGATACATAATCTACCTCATATAACTGTAAAGAGGACTACATGAAATGGCAAATGTAGAGGAGTAGCACAGTTCCTTGTACATAAATGTTAATTTTTCCTTAAGGAGTGGCCTTGAAATGAACTGCATTTAGAACACTGAAATTCATCACAGGTAGTAGAAAGAATTTTCGATTACTGGTTTACCCTGACTGCAGACTTGATTGATAAAGTGTGTTTGAACTAGAGACTGTTAAAACAGACTCTTGAGGATGGATGTCCTGTGCTCATTTTAGTACATGATTAGCAGGACACAACAGCATGAAGGATGGAAAAAAAAACTCCTGTAATGAAGTGATTACATTCATCAATCAAAGATCTGTGCCTGAGTCTCCAAAACAGAAGGTGTGAGTGTCGTATTGGGAGCACCTCACTGTGAGATGGGCAATGCAGGTAAATACCAAAATACTTTTCACAGCATTTAACACCAAGCGGCTATGGTATAATCCCTGCATAGGTATATAGGTAACTACTTTTGAATTCAGTACAATCATTTCTTCAAACTGTGTATCTCAGAGTTTGAAATGCCTACAATTAGAGTCACTTTGGTTTTAAATACATGGTCTCTAGAAGGACATTGCACGAATGCACAAATGTCACACAGAAGGGGGCAGATATTTTATTGGTTCATTAGCATATATTAATGTGTCAGATTAGATATGCAAGGAAATAGAAATCAAGCCAAATAAGTTGAGTGGAGATGAAGAAGTTTAGATGTTCTCAGGAGGAGGGCAAACTCTAACAGCAGGAAAACAAAGAATCTGTCCAGATGGAAGGCTCTAGGAGCTTTGTTATTGGGAAAAGAATAAATATACAATTATGGTTCTGAAAAACAAGGAGTATGCTGATATTTCATTGCTCTGTCTCCAGTTACTAACATAGAATGTGGCACAGAATAAGCCCTTGATAAATATTTGTTGAATGAAAGAACAAGACATTTTTAAATGAAATATTTTTACTGTCTATATATTGCTAAAATATCATAGAGCATGAAGTGAATATCACCTTTACATGCTCATGTAAGGCAAGAACATTGCAGAACATTGACACATCATGTTGTATCAGACTTTGGTGATGTTCAAGAAATATAAGCTGCTCTATAATACACCTAAACCTATGCAGTAAAGAAAAGACTTAAGATGTCAGGTTTTTAAGTATGTGGACCATGCCTCTTTTCATCTTTGTAATTCCAGTGGTTATCTTAGTGCATGAAATATGATAGGTGTTCAATAAATGTTGGCTAAATTAATAGGATTCGAATATACACAGTTAATCATCCAAACGCTTTTGTGCATATTTTGTCTAACAATCCAGAAAATTGACTGTATAGTTATCATGCAGACATAGTCAATGGCACGCCTCTCTCATCTATTGATGGGGTATAATTTGGTTCGTTTAATTGTGTTTATGTTTTACTGTGTTGTATTTTCTTTGTGAGAGTATTTGTCCTTCTGCCAGATTTTTGCTTAGCCACATTTACACGTGTACTGAAAAATTAATATATTTCAGTGGCCTTATGCTTCTGTTGAACAGCCACGAGATGTTTTATTTGCAGCATCTGTGTATTTTAAAATATCATTCTGCCTAAGAGATGCCAATTTTTCATGTAGATGAAGATGAAAAATGAGATTAAAATATTGGTAAATAAAAGTGAATCTGTAGTTTTCTCAAAATATGGACTCCATATTTCCTGAAAATTCTTACTTAGTTTTACCTGGGGAGGGGGAGGGATACAGATAGGGAGATTGGAATGTACTAGGTGATTGCAGTCTTTGAACTTACACACACCTTATTTCCACTTCTGTTTTGAGACTATGAATCCTATCAGGGTGGGGCTAAATGGAATCTGGGAAAAGTACTCATGCTTCAGAAAACTCCTCCAACACCACCCCACATTGATTTAACCTATGGCTTTCCGTTCTCCTGCCAGTGAGAATTTTTTCAAAAATTCCTGGGTGCTTGTGTTGATCCTTCTGTGGGTGAGCAGAAGAGGGAAGATTCGCACATGATGATGTGTTCTTCCAAATTACAAATGCTCCACCCACAACCCCTTTCTGATTATAAAGGTATCATTCTGAGTGAAAGGACGCTTTAAAAAGAAAAAAATTCCTGTTGGTTCAGAAATAACACTGTTCATTTCCCTCTCCATTTGGGGACTACTGCTCAAATGATTGTTCCACATTTACTAGACTGCAGAAAATTTCTCTGTAGGCAGTTTTGTGCATAGTACGTGCTGATTTGGTGATATTTCTCCACCATCTAAATGTTAAGAAAGACTCTGACTGTGATTAGTGGGGTGATTTTCTAGCCCATATTCAGATAAACAGAAAAATCAAAACCAAGTTTATGATTCTTGGGAAGGAAATGACATATGATATAATGTCATCCTATATAGTAAAAGTGTCAAACATATAGTTTGTAAAACAAATATAATCTTACTTATGATAGGACATGTGTGGCAGTAAATCAATGAGAGATTTTATTGTCCGGTTTTCAGAGTTTTTTTTTTTTTTTTCTTCTCTTCATGGTATCTCTGTAGCTCTGGATATTTAGGGGTATGAAATCACTTTACCCTGTCCTTAACAGTTTTCAATACATGCATATCTGAGAATGTATTGAGAAATCACATAGAAACACCACTTTCACTTTACAGACGAGGAAACTGAGGCTCAGAGACCTTTCATGCTCTAATTCCCATTCCTAGCTGTTTATACTAGAGTCTGACATTGTCTGTCATTTTCACTCTGCATTTAATGTGCCTGAGCATGAATAGCTATATTTATAACAAAATAGAGTGGTTTGCCTGCATTTCTCTTTTCTTGCCCCATTTAAATCTTATTGTTTATTATTTATGTCTTTCTGGTATACTAAAGGTAACACAGGCCACTCTCTAGATTCATATTCTCCAATTGTCTAACAGCAGAAATTGAAATGTTATTATGACATATTAAGTGAAATTGTCTTCCAGGTAACATTTAGAATGTTAGTATTCTTATAAACCTGGGCAACCATTGATATCAGGGGCTAGTTTTGCTTTAGTATCCCTAGTACCTAACACATCACAGATTCTTATTATTTATTTGCTAAATAGATCAACCAGTTATGAGCACATCAATTATTTTATGCCGTCAGTTTTCCATCTTGTTTAATTTTGTGATGGTCTAAGGTAAGAAAATATCTATTTATGTAGACATTGCAGAGTTTTGAGTTATACAGATACTTCTCTATCACTGAAACTCGATTTTACTATGCAAATGCTCTTTTATTTAACAAGTATTTCCTAAGTGTCCACTCTATCCTTAGTCTCAGACTAGGTGTGCTAGATTAGCAAGGACAGCCTGTGAAGCATGTTATTTTCTTCACTGCCTCCAAGTGAAATCTATAATAAAACCAAAGCCATACTTGAGTTATTTCAGAGAAAAACTCTTCAGAAAGACAGTTCCATATTTTCAGGCAGCTTCGCAGGTCAGATGCCTTTGGGTTCTTTGCATGACTGAGTTAAAGTGCTAGAATGCATGTAAAAGCTTACTGGATTGTATTTGCAGTTTCACTGAGCAGCCATAGGTAAAACCAGACTTCGTTGGGATTTCAAGTGTAACCACTGAAGTGGTCGCTTGTGATTGAATTGCAACTCTGTTGAGATACGTCACTAACGATGGACAAGTTGCTGGTATGGCATTTGCAGGTTACAGTTTGGTTTTGATGTTTGTCTACATGAAGACTCTCCCTTTATATATATATATATATATCACACTCAAATGGAAAATTAATCTAGGAAATAAGATTGAATTGTTTTGAAGAAGGAACTAACTGCTAATAAAACTTTTATGATAAAACAAATCCCAAGGCATTCTTTATTGGTAGAAATTTCCCTTAAAAAACCAAAGCTTATAAATTTATTATACTGATAAGCTAACTCTGTTTAAATGATCAATAAGGAACTTAAAAAAAAATTAACCACTGAAAAGTATTAAGGATGTCAATGAAAGTAAAAATTTTTAAGGCATAAATTCCCTAATTACTGCTGAAACCCAAATTAACATGAAATTTTAAAGTCTAAATAGCATTTGCTGATATATCATCTGGGACACATTTTCCCCTGGCTCTGTTTCCCACCACTGCTGGATGAATAGTCAGTAATTATTATTCAGTATCACAAATTTCATAGAAACTGTCAGAACATGCAATTAGTCAGGAATGATAAAATGGCAATAAAAGAGGAGTAATGAATTGGCAATATACGTCATCACTGTATGATACATACATTTCTTAAAATGTTTCATAGCCTACTGGTTATTAAATGTAATCATGACTGGTAAAAGCAGATGACATTTGATTTAGGGACTAAAATGTTTAACTTTCTCTTGAAAGAGGAGCACGTTTGTTCGATTATCTTGGCCCTCACTGTACCATAAACCGCTATAGAATTCTCTGTTAGGAAATCTGCCCTAGATCAGGGGCCATTGTCTGAAGCCATTTATTACAGAAAGTTGTACAAATGCCTCAGCTATAATATGATTTCACAGCATGAATGCCATGAACACTAAGTCTCTAGAGAAGAAGTAAAATGTTTGCAGCCAGCTGAGCTCTAAGGTTAGAGTTTAAGACACAATTGATTGCAAAACTTTAACTTTTGATATAACTTTTAACCTTTCAGCACACAATTTAAGTGGTCAAAGAAGGCTGAATATAAAGCCTTATTTTTTTTGTTTCTGCAAATAAACAAGGGTAATAACAAAAAGATGACCTTAAATATCCCTGTTAACACCAGCATACCCTTTCATATTTTTCCATTTTGCAGAGTCACGCATATATAGATATATAGCTGTAATTTAGACTGTGCTGCTCCTAAAAATTGGCCACCGCAATTCTCATTTTGAAAAATGCTCAAGCTTACCAGGCATAACAATTTAAATCATCAGTTAGTAGGAAGTGATGATCTCTTATGCTCCATTTCACCTTTGACTATTGAAATCACACCCTAGAGGTACCTACATTATGGTGATGGATGAAGTATTTGAGACATTTCTGTGATCCAGAGCTTCTGGGATGCAAAAGAATTTTTTACAGGTGTGTAACCAGAGAAGAGTGGTGTAACATATTTCTCATCCTATAGTTCATATTACATTGACTGGAGGAAGAGAGTTGCTCATTTATGAATTCTTGAAGGTGGTGACATCTGATATAGATCTGAAATGGGAGACTGAATTTAATATTCATAATTAAGTGTCGACACACCTGCTTCACTCTCATGCTTGGCAGTATTGTACTGACATTACAGAAGAGTGGTACAGAACGTGCTGTTATGTAGCAGATTTTTAAATGAACATATGTCACAGCTCCCTATGAAGTCATGAATTAGAAATTGGCTTTGGATTCAACTTGGTTGGCAGCTATCATTTGGTACATAGATCTCATGAGACAGTGGAATACTGTTGTACAATAGGTACTCGGAATTCTGCATAGCATTACATGGTCATATTAAAGATAATTCTTAGGTTTTCCATCCAAATCAACATTTTTTTGAGGCTTTACCTTCACATTTATGATGTAAGGCCAGAGCCTCACAGCACTACTGTGGAGAATGCAGAATTCAGTATAAAGTGGATGTGTTTTTGACCCTATCCAAGGAGATTTATTACTGGAAATACCAAAAGGATCTCATTGTGCCAAGGCTTCATTTATGATAGAGTCTCACGGCATGGATCCTGTGGATAGCATTACAGTATAGTTCTAGGTCTCTAGGACAAAGAAAAGCAAGTAGGTATAAAAGAAGAACAATCTTTGAGAACACAGGTGTTTGACTATTCATAGTAATGTCTTATTAGGAATGTTGATAGAATTAAGATATCCTAAGCTTGATACTTGATGAATATCTGTCACACATTAACAACTTTGAGGCTATAGCACATTCAGAATTCTGTTTCTGAGAGAGCCAAGACAGTGGTGTTCTAAAGCCTTCGCAATTATTTTCTGTGCCACAATCTCAGAAGGTTAGCCTTCTACTCCAAAAACCTGCATAACATATACGTACTATTCATGGCACAGCTATCATTCATGAATCTGAGTTCTCCTTGAATTTTTATTTACTTACATTTAATTTTATTTTTAGCCTCTAATACTTCTTGTCTTCATCCACTAGGGTATAGAGTGATAACTTTCTTTTATATCACCTGGCACTATTTCATTCACTCATTATGGGATAATCCTCAAATTCTTTGAGGCTGAGTTTCTTGATTTGAAATATCAGAATAATAATAACCAGTTTTATTCTCAAAATAGAATGGATTATAGCAAATACAATTTCTTAGTACATAGGAGGTGCTATTTTGTTCCAGAATCTATTATCTCTATCGTTCTCATTCTTTTATAGAATTCAGTTGTGTTCCCTTTCAAATTTACTTTTTTGAATCATGAATCCCACTTCCGCATATGAAAATTTCCACATATTCTTGATTTTACCTACCTTTTCTTGTCCCTTCTTTAAACTTTATATTGTCTTTCTTCAGGCACGGCACGAGAACTCTACCCAAGAGTTCAGATTTTTGATCACCTCTTATAATCAGCTTCTTTTTTTTTTTTTTTTAGCATCCCAAAGGGAAAGTGAAATCTTGTTGAAACTGGAGGGAATGAAGAATTGCTCATTAGTTAAATGTGGCTTCTCTTGCCATGTAAGACTTGCAGTGGGATGAGACCAATGTCTGTGACAGTTCATGGGTGTTATCGTCTTACCGTCTGCCCTATTCTCTCCTGTATTGTGGCAAATAAGCAAAAAGAGGTGAGAAAAAGGTGCATTGGGCCAAATAACCCAGTGGACTTAAACAGGCATTGTTCATGAAGGTATGACCTAGTGTCAGTTTGATTTAACAACATAGTATTAAAATTATTTTTATTAAAGTGATTAGAATTTTATTTAAAAACATGGTACATTTTTATTATTCCTTTACAGTGTTTCTTGAATCATCCCTTTTTTTCCATTCCCATTGCCAACACTCAGATATATATTCTTGTACCTTATGCCTGAATTATAAGAATATTTTTCTCACTAGCTTCCATTTCTTTATTCTTACCCCCCTTTACTCATTCTATATATTGCTACTATATTAATCTTTATATAATACCATTTTTTCTTTATTCCACTTTCATGCTCACACATACTTGAATTGCAGCAAAGTTCTGAAGAATTTCCACCCAAATGGAAGATAGGAGGGGACTGGAAGATCCTGGGGGCAAATAATTTATCAGTCCTCCTCAAATCTTATCTTGTAGCTTTAAAATGCAAGTTAATTTTCATTCTTAACCACATTACTATCAGTATTTGTTTTAATGTAATTAAAAATACTTCCTGATTAAATTGCCTAATATTTCATTCCAAATCTTGAGGTAATTTTGATGTCCAGGAAGATTTGCCATGTTAGTCCTATGGCTCCAAGCATGCCTGGCTCTACCACATTTTCTTGGAGGTAGAAGTACTCTGATATGAGAAGTCAGATTGACTTCAGACTCTTTTCCTGGAATTTCAAGATACTCCACAATCTAGATTTAACAGACTTTTATAGACTATCTTCCATTAATTCTCTACATGAATCCTACACTCCAGCCAAACTGTTGAACTTATACAGGTTCATCTCTCCTTTCTTACTTTCTTGTCTTTGTTCACAACTTAGCAGTAGCTTCCTTCCTATTCTCATCTCTGCCTATAAAATGCTGATTAATTGTCAGTATCAAATTTACACTCATCTTTTCTTTAACTGTCTTTAAGCTGGAAGCATTCTTTCCCACAAGTAATTTCTTACAAGCATCCAGTGAGTTGCACCATGATATTTAAATTCTTTTTCTTTGTTTTGAATAGAACTCTGTTCCCATACCCTGCTTCCTCCTTCAAAAATCAGATTTTAATGGTAACAAAGACTCTGTCCTTGACCAAACTTTAGTCAAGGTCTTCAGAGCCCACTTTTTGGCCTTGTCCTTGGGCCCTGTCTGCAACCTGCCTAGTTCAGTTGTAGCAAGAATATCCTGTTAAGTCTCCTTATTAAGAATCCTTGCACCCTTGATATCTGATCACCATGGTCTGCCTTCAGCAAGAATCCTGTTAAGTGGGTTTAGCAAGAATTCCCCTACCCTTGATGTCTCCTCTTTGTAATTTCCATCCAGTGACCCCTCACTCTGATTATTGACTATAAATCTCCAGTTGTCTTTTCTGTATTCAGAGTTGAGGCTGATCTCTCTTCTCTATTGTGATATTCTCGATATCTATCACAATAGTCCTGAATGAAGTCTTCCTTACCATTTTAACAAGTGTCAAGTATTATTTTTTAGCAATGGGGAGTGTCAATCATGTTAACCTACACCCTGGGCTATAGGGTATGGATATAACACAAGCTCAACCAGTCAAAAGTTTTTTTAACTACAGTCCTCTAAATGGAATTACATGGGTATGAGCCCTAAGCTGCTCAGGACCATTCCCTGCTACCACCATATGGAGAAGCTGACATGAAATAATGAGGATGGCACATGAACAGAAGCAGAGGCCAGATCTATCTGCTTTGAAGTCCTTCTTTTCAGTCATCTTTAAGGCCAGCCTGACTTTTGCTCATCCCAGTTGTGTAAGCAAATAATTTGCCTCCCACCCCACCCCATGGTTTTTTTTTGTTGTTGTTTGTTTTTACTTAAGCACATTCAACAAGGTTTCAGTTTCTTAAAGTCTGAAAGCCAAAATGTCCTGACTGATATATTCACTCAGATAGCACTTTTCTACCCTGCTATGTTATTGATTTGTAATCTTAATTCCTGTTGTACTGTGCGTACTGTACGTTATACTTTGCGTAACTCCACAGAATACAGGCTCTTAATAATTATTTACCGATTTATGTCATTTTCTATGTGCTTGAAGATTAAAGAATTACGACAGTTGTCATTTTAAAAAGTTCTTTTGTTCTAAATAAGTTACTATGTAGAATATAGAAAATAGAGATTAGTATAAAGATAAATTTATCTGTAATTTCAATGCCCAGAGATGACCTGTGAGTAACTGATATACTCCACTGATCATTTTTCATGGATCATAATGTACATATTATGTGTTCATTTTATTTTCTTTTTTCAAATAATATATTGTGAACATCATTCTGTCAATAGTATCTTTCTATCATGTAAAGCCACTGCAGTGAATATAAATAATCCTCTATCTTAAGATATCTAGATTGTTTCCAAATATTCCCTATGTATAACACAAACAAACCAAACAAAACTAAAATTTTTTTTGTTTGTTTTTGTTTTTGTTTTGGCCATTCCATGCAGCATGTGGGACCTTAGTTCCCTGACCAGGGATCAAGCCCATGCCCCCTGCGGTCGAAGCACAGAGTCCTAAGGACTAGACCACCAGGGAATTCCCAAAACTAAAATTTTTAAATTTTCTTTTTTACATATTTCTCCCACATTTGGTTATTATCTGAGGCTATATACATTAAAATGAACTTTCGGCGGATGTTGCCAAATAACTTCAGAAGTATGGTACACATTTATACTCCTAAAGTGATGAATTTACAGTTTTTCCTCAAATTGTAGTTAAAAACTGATGTTTTATTTTTTAGCTTACAGTTCATTGTATATGAGGGTAAAAATATTTTTTGGTTTATTTATTAAACTTATTCTTTGTTAAGTTTTTATTTCCTCACTTACAAAATTTTATTAATCTCATTTTTCTATGTGGTCACTGCCTTCTTTTAATTGGTTCATTAGAATTATTAACATATTAAGGAGGTTAGCATTTGTCATTGATAATTATGATTATATTTTAGAGTTATTGGCCTTTTTTCTTTCATACATGCTAAGAAATTTTGTTCAGTTTTATGTTTGCATTTTAATATTTGGTGAGATATTTAGAAAAGCAGTCCATTTTTCATGTGTTGCTTTTCTATTAATGCTGGCCAGTTCCTATGTTTTGGGTCTTATATATGTAGACTTATATAAATGTGTGTGTGTGCACGTGTGCATGCATGCATGCGTGTGTGTATGTATGTGTGTATATATATTATTATATTCCATTGTATAGTAGAATACACTCTATTTTTTATGATTATCCAAGAAAATTTTGTTTTTTATATAGACATGTATCTTATATTACATATAAAATAAATTTATAAAGTTATATATTATATATAAAAATATACATATGTAACTTCATCTTACAGTTTGGATTAATTGAATTTATGCCATGTTGTAGCAATTTGGCAATAACTTTAAACATCTTGGAAAAGGTTAAAAGTCAAGGTTAACTAGTAGCAAATTAATGTAACACTAAAATGTTAAGAAAGCCCTATAGAATGCAATTCTAGACATTTGTTACAATGGATCAATTTTTCATTAAATTCTTTAAATGATTTCAATATTACTATTTTGGTGTGAAACCAACTGCCTTTCATAATACTTACCAGAAGATGGCACTATATTAATAAACTGAGATCTCTGTATTTTAAGAAATGCAGATAAATATTGTCAAAGTATTAAAATAAAAACAATTGCTAGGGCTTGGCAAATAACTCTCTAATGATATGCTTGTCTTATCTTTAATGCCTGTATATTAAAATGAAAAGTTTGCTGTGCATCTGGAGAGGAAGGGCTTAAAAATGTTTTACTCAGTATAACTGTTTTCTTCATGTTTTCACTCTTCTTTTCACGTTATAAGAACATCTTAGGTATAAAAAGGCTGCTAATTAGTGGATTTTTAAACTAAAAATATGTAACGTATCTGGAATCATTTGAAAGTTGTGTGCTCACAACACACACACACACACACACACACACACACACACACACACACACACTACTGTGCTGAGACTGAAAAAATGGAATAAAAGAAACCAAAGCCAAAGTTGGGGGCATGTTTACATTGCATTTTATTTATAGCAAGACAAAATCATTCATCAGAGGTTTTATAACAGAGCAAGGATCCCTTCAACCACAACCACTGCTTTCATTTAATGCCATTAAATATGGGTGTTTTTTTAAAAGGCATCTAATTTAGTATAAACTGAAATGCCTCAATGTGTGCTAATAACGGAACTTTTGTTCAGCATAAAAAGTGAACTTTAATAAACACCTTCCTTTTGTATTGCTCCAGGCTCCAGAATTTTCTAATGAGTAGCAACGGGATCTCAGCAACCAGTAAGAGGTTTCTTAACCTGACAGTAATTTTGTCTAATAAGTAGACAGACAAGAGTATTCAGCAAAAGTTCCATTGAGGTACTCACTATTACCTCACTAATTCTTACTAATGACTGGGAAACAAATTGTATGCCTTGGGACCATCCATAAAGCACGGGTTCAGGAGAAAGAACCACGGAGATAATATAAAACTTTACTAATGAGCAGAAATAGCATTGGTACATGTTTTGTTTTTTTTGTTTTTGGTATGATTCCTATAGTGCCTTCTGAATCCGTATAAAAACATGATCAGCAACATCTCACTGTTTTCTTTGTAACATGTAGCTCGATAATTAGACACCACACTTATTGAGTTCCTTCTGTGGGCAGAGATAGGGTCTTCAAAGTATTCAGAACTGAACAGTACATTAAAGAAACAGAAAGCAATGCTTTTTGGAAATAGCCATTTAATTAGGGAGAAGGAATAAACATTCATGCAGAAAATGGCAAAAAAATTTTTATAGCACTAAGTAATATAGTGTAAAATGATGGTGGGATTGATTAGTGCTTATTTGATTCCTGATCAGTGCTTTTAGTAGAATGTGGGGAAAAAAGCCTAAATATGCTCTTCAACACTCATCACAGTCTTGCTATGTAGATGTTATTGTCTTCTCTTTTTGTTGAATGAGGAAACTAAGTCTGGCAGAGGTTGACTAATTTAGCTACTCAATCAGCCAGTAGGCCATGGGACAGGATGTGGACTCATCTGTTCTATCCCAGAGTCTGAACTGTCTCCAACATGCCAAACAGAGCTCTGAAACCTTTTCCATTCCCACCTGCACCAGCTTAGGCTCACACTCATTTTGTCTGCCTCCTAATGTGAAATTTTAGGTTGCCCATCTTTACTCTTTTCAAATAAAAATCCCCACAGAAGATTTTTCGGAATCAGAGTTGAGATTGATTTCTGTGATTCATCTGTCACTGTGAAAAGAGATTATAGCTGAAAGTAAAGTGACTCATATGATGGCTCCTGTTCAGTGCTGCATGACTGGCAGCTTCTAGAACATAAAACAGAGTTTTCCTTTCCTTTGGTGAGTAAACAGTGCGAGGACATTTCATTCAGTAAAGCTGATGACAATTTTTCTTTCAGTTGGATACCCAAATTCTTTCAGAATCACTATACACTAATATTCCCATGTTATAAAATTGCAAGATCATCTCTTCCAAAGGGGAGTATATTCTCTTTTTTCAACTGTTTACATTGTCTGCTTCTCTTCTAATGATTTCCAGAAAATTATCTTATGTATTTATATTCAGGCCTTTAGAAAAGAGAAGTTGCTCTCTGAAGGCTCTAAAGGCAGAACAATTAAGTATTCCTTCACTTGGTTTGTCCCAGTCCCTATAAATCTACTGATTAGATTAGTTCTCAGTTTTCCTCAGATTGTATATGTGCTTTGAAATTCTTTAGAATTTATTACTTTGCTAACTATAAAAAAAGGATGTATTTACTAGAAAGTGTTTTTCCTTATTTGCACTTGTCTGGATTATTGATTTTGGTCCTTCAGTTCTAGTAAATAGAGCCAAAAAGTTTAGGGTAATAATTCACGATCACCTTGGAAATTGCATGTATAAGTCATTGATAAAACTGTATTAATCAAGCCCTAGTCCAGCGGTCCCCAGCCCTTTTGGTACCAGGGACCAGTTTTCGTGGAAGACAGTTTTTCCATGGACCAGGGGGCGGGGGTGTGGTTTGGGGATGATTCAAGTGCATTACATTTATTGTGCGCTTTATTTCTATTATTATTACATTGTAATATATAATGAAATAATTATACAACTCACCATAATGCTGACAGGAGGTGGGGCTCAGGCGGTAATGTGAGTGATGGCTCACTCGCCCGCCGCTCACCTTCTGCTATGCGGCCTGGTTCCTAACAGGCCACGGACCGGTACCAGTCAACAAATGCAGAGGCCTTGTGAGTTACGAACAAATCTATACTGGAAGAGAGTATCACAGAAGAACTGAAGTACATTTTTGGAGTCAGACAAACCTGAGCAGAAACCACAGTGAGAGCTTGGCTAAGTTACTTAAACTCCTTCAGCTTTGGTTCCTTCTGATCGGTTTCTTCAAAAGGTTCTCATAAGAATTAAATGAAATTATGTATGTTTTATGGATATATATTATATATTTATATGTACATATATTATTTAGCACACTGTCTGGCAGTAAGTGCTCAAATGGTAACTAAATTACGATGTTTTGCCTTTTCCTTTTCCTATGATGATTTTTAAGTCTTTATTCACAAAGCAGACATTTTTCCCCACTTCTTTCATCAAAGGTGTGTTCAGTTTCTTATATACACAGAGAATGACCAATAATCTATTGCCACAAAAGTGCCTTATACCAAACAAATAAAATCCTCAGTGATATACAACACAAACGTTTATTTTCGCTTATAAGTTCATGGTTTGGTGTTTCTGCTCATCTGGGCCTGACTGGGCCACTCTCTACTGTGTCTGTGGTGTGGGAGAAGGGAATATTTCCCCCATTCACACCCCTTCACCTTGTAGTTCTTTTGGCTGGTCAAATAATTAAAATGACATAAGGCAGATTAACGAGAAAATAACATTTATTAGGTACCTATGGGGAATTCACATAAACATGAAGGATTCCCAAGACAGTAAGGAAAGATGAGGTATATATGTCATTTTGGACTAAGGAAAAGGAGTTAGGGGCCTGAGACTTCAAAGGGAAGAGAGGAAATTCACAGGAAGTTGAAAAAAGTTAATGTTTGGTAAACAAATGTTTGCTGGGTCATCTACAGACAATGGGACCCAGAGAAGACTTTGATCAAAGGGGCCTTGCTAGGCTCCTCCCTGTCTACCACACCTGTTTCATACTTTACCACAGTTATCTGTGGTAATAACTCCTTGGAACAGGCCTTCCATCTTCCATTCTTTTAGTCAGTTAGGGGAAGTTCAGGGGTTCTTCCTGAGTCTTTTGGGCCTTGCTTGTTTTCAGCTCCATATAATCTGAATGCCAGAATGGCACATCTTGGGGCAGCCTACCCTGAACCCCATCAGTGGTCAGCTGCAGATCAGCTGGGGACTGGCTTGTCTAATTATCTCAGCTGGCCATCTGCTCTCTGATCCACATGATTTCTCATCCTACAGTGCACCAGGCGGGACTGGTTCCTTTCCAAGAAACAGCATGAGGAAGTATGCAAAGTTATTGAGGCCCAGGCTTGGAGCTGGCACTCTGTCACTTCTGCTTTACTCTCGTGGCCAAACTCTATACCTTCAGAAGGAAGGAGCTGCAAAGTCATGGGATAAAGGCTATGGATGTAGGAAAAGGTGGCAAATTGGGGCCTTTTTACAATTAATCAACCGTAAAGATGAGGTGGCTAAGAAAAAAGAGACTTCTTCAAAACGATGCTAGTATCTTTTTGACAGTTTTGCATTTTTTATTTTCAAGTTCTCGTGAGTTTTACCTTCATAGTTAATGTCAGTGCAAATTACGATTTATAATTATAATAGCTAATCATTATGGACTGTATACTATATGCTAGGCATATTGGCATTTTACATTCGTTTTCTTATGTAAATTTTACAACTACCCTTCAAAGCAGATGTTATTATAATATTATCATTATCTCTATTTTAGAAAATAATGAATCTGAGAGAAATAAGTAATTTATTCATGGTCAGGATGCTGAGAAGCAGCACAGCTCGGGTTTGAATCCAGGATGGTTGGAATACAGAATCTGCTGTGCAGTATTGCCTTTCTACGCTCTTCCACCAGTATTATTTATTGACTCTTGTATGTGTCAGCCAAAAGGAAGGAAGGAAGGAAGAAAGGAAAGAAAGAAAGAAAGAGGGAGGGAGGGAAGGAGGGAAGGAGGGAGGGATGGAAGGAGGGAAACGAAGGAATACTGACCAATTAGGTAACTTTTACTTAATACAGTTAAGATTTACTTAATACAAATTAACAATTTAATACAGAAGAAATACAAATAAATTAATTCATGCCAGAAACTATGGTTTTGAGACATAGCTAGTTTACATGTGATTATTATAAGAGGTAAGCTAGAAAATACCTTGGAGGTCCCTTTTCCACCTGCAGTGTAGCCAGCCTTAAACTTTCAGAGCCTATATTCTAATTGGTATCTATGCTCCCATTGCAGAATGAACCAATTAACTAACTTTCCATTCAGCTTCTTGCTAGAATGTCAGGACTAAAACAGGATTCATTTAAAGGATATAGTAATAAATGGGATCCATTTAAAACAAGACACTCTAAGCCATGTTTCTAATTAGAAGATTGAAATGATTGGTGTCCTCGAAATTGTAACATGTTCTCAGTATTTTCCAAGTTTTATTAGATGTTCTGATGTCTAATATCACCTGAGTCAGACATTTTTTGAAAGGTTTTCTAGTACATGAAATAACCTTTACACAGAGTAAAAATAATTGGCTTGGATGCATATGAAGTATATAAATTGACAGGATAAATGTTAACCTAGGTCCCTTAGAAACCTCAGAATCATCCTTGGTTTCGCTCTTCCTTTGGTTCCATCACTCCTACCTCTACCTCCTCCCTCTCTGCCAATTTCTCAGTATGTTTGTTAATCTACATGTGAAATCCCTTTCCTTTTCCCTCTTCTCCATGGTCCCTGCCACTGTTTTGGTCCTGACTCATTGTCTTTCTTTTAGAATGAGAAACAACCTTCTAACAGGTTTTCTTGTCTTTAGTTCCTATGTCTTTCAGTGTCTTTTACGCACACTGATTCCAGTTAACATTTCAAGATAAATATCCCCGATTTCTTCATTTTAACATGGCCTTAAGTAGTCTTATTATTGGTTATCTCATCTTTCTAGAATTGTCTCTCAGATTATTAGATGTCTTGGAGAGGACTGTATGTCTAATGGAAAAATGTTTATCTCACTCCAGTCATTTTTAGGTGACAATAGGACAGTGTTGGGGAGGTAAGCTAGGAAAGGAAAGAATGACCTGACATGTAATTCCAGTCAGGTGTACAGGGTATTGATGGAGGGATTAGATGGCTACTGTAAATCGGGTAAGCTGGAGACTAAATCCAGGGAAATGAGCTCACATTTGGAGGGCGAGAACCAGAAAATGTAGTTCTTTGCAGGACTCATGTGGTAGTCTAGGATGAGTCAGCTAGAGAGGCACTAGGCAGATGATACAAAAGTTGGGCTCCACAAGACCTCAGTGAAGAGTTAGGAACTCTCTTTGAAGACAACAGGGAAGATGTAGGAGGCTGGTACAAAATGATGCTGGATGATACTCTGCTTTTGTGTGACCAGGTCCCATTCATCATTGGCTTAGAGTGGTTCACTCATACACTCTTCCCATCTTATTTTAGTACAGGGAGAGTTGTATGTGGAATTTCCCTCCCATTCTTATTGAGCAGAGACCCAGTGGGCTTCACTTCTTAGAAAACAAGAAATAGCGGTTAAAAAAATGATAACAAAGAAGATATTTATATTATCTTTATATGTGAAAAATGCTCAAGCTCACAAATAAAGAAGTGTAATATGAAATGAGATTAAAAAGTTTCATTGGTAAAATTGACAAATATAAAAATGTTTGTAGTCAGTGTTGCTAAGAATGGGTGGAGATATATATTTCCAGTGATTTTCAAAGAGAATTCCTTACTATCCTTTAAGGGTTTGGGGAGCTCAACTTTAGTACCATTTCCTACACTGCTGGTGATTTTAATATAACATGTTAGAATTTGGTTTGGTGATATATGTTTAAAGCTTAAAAATACCTGTCTTTTTTTTTTTTTTTAACATCTTTATTGGGGTATAATTGCTTTACAATGGTGTGTTAGTTTCTGCTTTATAACAAAGTGAATCAGTTATACATATACATATGTTCCCATATCTCTTCCCTCTTGCGTCTCCCTCCCTCCCACCCTCCCTATCCCACCCCTCCAGGCTGTCACAAAGCACCAAGCCAATATCCCTGTGCCATGCGGCTGCTTCCCACTAGCTATCTACCTTACTACGTTTGTTAGTGTGTATATGTCCATGACTCTCTCTCGCCCTGTCACAGCTCACCCTTCCCCCTCCCCATAACCTCAAGTCCGTTCTCTAGGAGGTCTGTGTCTTTATTCCTGCCTTACCCCTAGGTTCTTCATGACATTTTTTTTTTCTTAAATTCCATATATATGTGTTAGCATACGGTATTTGTCTTTTTCTTTCTGACTTACTTCACTCTGTATGACAGACTCTAGGTCTATCCACCTCATTACAAATAGCTCAATTTCGTTTCTTTTTATGGCTGAGTAATATTCCATTGTATATATGTGCCACATCTTCTTTATCCATTCATCCGATGATGGGCACTTAGGTTGTTTCCATCTCCGGGCTATTGTAAATAGAGCTGCAATGAACATTGTGGTACATGACTCTTTTTGAATTTCGGTTTTCTCAGGGTATATGCCCAGTAGTGGGATTGCTGGGTCATATGGTAGTTCTATTTGTAGCTTTTTAAGGAACCTCCATACTGTTCTCCATAGTGGCTGAACCAATTCACATTCCCACCAGCAGTGCAAGAGTGTTCCCTTTTCTCCACACCCTCTCCAGCATTTATTGTTTCTAGATTTTTTGATGATGGCCATTCTGACTGGTGTGAGATGATATCTCATTGTAGTTTTGATTTGCATTTCTCTAATGATTAATGATGTTGAGCATTCTTTCATGTGTTTGTTGGCAGTCTGTATATCTTCTTTGGAGAAATGTCTATTTAGGTCTTCTGCCCATTTTTGGATTGGGTTGTTTGTTTTCTTGTTATTGAGCTGCATGAGCTGCTTGTAAATTTTGGAGATTAATCCTTTGTCGGTTACTTCATTTGCAAATATTTTCTCCCATTCTGAGGGTTGTCTTTTGGTCTTGTTTATGGTTTCCTTTGCTGTGCAAAAGCTTTGAAGTTTCATTAGGTTCCATTTGTTTATTTTTGTTTTTATTTCCATTTCTCTAGGAGGTGGGTCAAAAAGGTTCTTGCTGTGTATGTCATAGAGCGTTCTGCCTATGTTTTCCTCTAAGAGTTTTATAGTTTCTGGCCTTACATTTAGGTCTTTAATCCATTTTGAGTTTATTTTTGTGTATGGTGTTAGGGAGTGTTCTAATTTCATACTTTTACATGTACCTGTCCAGTTTTCCCAGCACCACTTATTGAAGAGGCTGTCTTTTCTCCACTGTATATTCTTGCCTCCTTTATCAAAGATAAGGTGACCATATGTGTGTGGGTTTATCGCTGGGCTTTCTATCCTGTTCCATTGATCTGTATTTCTGTTTTTGTGCCAGTACCATACTGTCTTGATTACTGTAGCTTTGTAGTATAGTCTGAAGTCAGGGAGCCTGATTCCTCCAGCTCCATTTTTCGTTCTGAAGATTGCTTTGGCTTTTTGGGATCTTTTGTGTCTCCATACAAATTGTGAAATTTTTTGTTCTAGTTTTGTGAAAAATGCTAGTGGTAGTTTGATAGGGATTGCATTGAATCTATAGATTGCTTTGGGTAGTAGAGTCATTTTCACAATGTTGTTTCTTCCAATCCAAGAACATGGTATATCTCTCCATCTATTTGTATCATCTTTAATTTCTTTCATCAGTGTCTTATAATTTTCTGCATACAGGTCTTTTGTCTCCTTAGGTAGGTTTATTCCTAGATATTTTATTCTTTTTGTTGCAGTGGTAAATGGGAGTGTTTTCTTAAATTCCCTTTCAGATTTTTCATCATTAGTGTATAAGAATGCCAGAGATTTCTGTGCATTAATTTTGTATCCTGCTACTTTACCAAATTCATTGATTAGCTCTAGTAGTTTTCTGGTAGCATCTTTAGGATTCTCTATATATAGTATCATGTCATTTGCAAACAGTGACAGCTTTACTTCTTCTTTTCTGATTTGGATTCCTTTTATTTCTTTTTCTTCTCAGATTGCTGTGGCTAAAACTTCCAAAACTATGTTGAATAAGTGTTGTGAGAGTGGGCAACCATGTCTTATTCCTGATCTTAGTGGAAATGGTTTCAGTTGTTCACCATTGAGGATGATGTTGGCTGTGGGTTTGTCATATATGGCCTTTATTAAGTTGAGGAAAGTTCCCTCTATGCCTACTTTCTGGAGAGTTTTTATCATAAATGGGTGTTGAATTTTGTCGAAAGCTTTCTCTGCATCTATTGAGATGATCATATGGTTTTTCTCCTTCAATACAATGTCCATTCTTATGCAGACCACAAGGTGAGATCCGGCAGTCCTTACAACACTTCTCAAGGCCAGGGTATTCTGTCATTTGTTGAAATGGAGTTAAAAATTGCAGAGGATTCTAATCAAATATTATAAATTACTAAGAATTTTATAATGGGGATCAAAAGTCCTGTCACATTCATTTTCATTTTTAAGTTATTATATTAGTCTTTAATACTTAGCATCTTGCTAGCAACAAGAATAAAAATCTGAACAAACATCTAGTAGAGTAGGGCTTAAACAAGACTATATGGTGAGGAGTCCTCTCAGTTATTTCAGAGCTCTCTCTACCAAATTAGATGGTCAACTTTTCCTTTCATTGCCCATGCTTGCTCTCCTGAGGCCTCAGCTCAGGCCATAATTGAATATGCTTTGATGGGCACTGCTGTACTCTTTTACCTGTCATTCAATTAAAATTTAGTGAGCTACCCATATCTTTAGGATAAGTTGCCTATAGTATTAGGAAAAAGCTTCTAGATAATATTTCTAATTTTATTTGGGAATAAATGGACAAAGTCCATATTTCATTTGTATAATAATTAATGATTATAATTTTGGAAATTTCAGTTCAAATGGTAGACAGAGAGGAAAGATATTTTCATACATTCATCCATTTAACACATGCACACATACATAGGTATATGTATATAGAATTTGTACCTATTAGATGTCAGGCATGTTATTACTATCAGGAATATGTTGGTGAACAAAAACACACTATTTCTGGGCAAAAACACACTATTGCCTGTAGGAAGCTCACCCTCTGTGGTGAGGGAGGCATTAATTAAATAAACTAAATTATTATTTAATAATGAAAGTGTAATATACAACTGGGATAAGTGCAATAAAGGGAGCTTAGTGGTGTGAAAGGATATAATTGGAAAGTTGACCTAATTAGGGGCTATGATGACTGAACTGAGAGAAAAAGAATGTATAGAGGTTAACCAGAAAGAAACAGGGAAGGGTGAATATGCTCTAGATAAAAGCAACAGAAAGGGCAAAGTTCCCTTGAGGAACGTGTGTCTTCACAAGTCACTTCCACTTCATGCTCTCAGAGTTAAAGGCAGGGACTACGGAGATGTTCCCTTCCCTTTACATCTCAGATTTCACACATGGGGCACCAGCTCTTGGCTAGGTCCCTGAGTCTATGCCGTAAGACTGAGGGATGTGATGGATAAAACAAAAGAAAGCAAACAAAATCAACCAAATTATTTATTAAGTAAGATTAAGAAATAAAAATGCAATTTGCTAGCTCCTTTAGGTAAAGATCTTAAAACATTTAAATCCCTGAAATGTGATGCTGATCCTCTCTAATGATTTAACAATAAATCAGTTACATGATGCACTGTAAAAGACTTAAACTTCTGAAGCAAAGATCCATTTAACCTGTATGGAATTTAGATATTTATCAATAATTATCATGATTAGCCTAAAATTTGGACACTTAATATTATTTCGACATTTTCACACATCATTTTCTTTGAATAAACAGACAAGTTCTGTACAGAGAGCATAAACAAAAAAGTTACAGGTCTTATGCCCACAGTAATTAATTCTCTGGCAACATAGTTTGCTTTATCTGTCAAATACCTTTTCTTTTGTGAAATGATATTACGATCCAGACTAATAGATCTTGATAGCAGTTATTCTCTCATGTCATATCTGCAATACAGCTCTGTGTCACCACTGCAGGTAAGATTCTCCCAGAGTCCAAGTCAGGAAGTAGTGCATTTCAGAGTTTTGAAGAACAGGTAGATTTTGGGAAAAGAGGAATCAGTACAGATTCTTTGGGCAAATTAAGGAGGATAAGGGAAAGAAATAAGAAAAAATAATGTCTACTGTGGGAATCACTCTAGTGGATAGATGATTATATATGTGTGTATATATATATATATATATACACACTATATATATATATATATATATATAAACATCTGTCCACTACAATGATAAACATATATGTGTACAATTATATATATTGTATTTAGCTTTATACATATATATATAATTATAGTGAGAAATAACATGGAAGATTATGATACTGCCTATGCCGTCATTAATGAGGATGAACTCACTATCAGGGTCTAAAGATAAAAGTGATAACCACAATTTTTTGTACCCCAATATATAGTATTTCTGTAAGACTATGAGAATATCTATTCCTTTTGGGAGAATCCTCACACCAGACTTTTGGTATATGGTTTAGTTGTGTGGTCTTAATAAGACAGTCACATGGGCTTCCCTGGTGGTGCAGTGGTTGAGAGTCCGCCTGCCGCTGCAGGGGACGTGGGTTCGTGCC
The DNA here is from genome assembly GCF_964374135.1 of Grampus griseus. Taxonomy (NCBI): domain Eukaryota; kingdom Metazoa; phylum Chordata; class Mammalia; order Artiodactyla; family Delphinidae; genus Grampus; species Grampus griseus. Next base: position 26,158,660 of record NC_139003.1, on the reverse strand, counting down.
CCGGTCCAGGAATATCCTACATGCTGCGGAGTGGCTGGGCCCGTGAGCCATGGCCGCTGAGCCTGCACGTCCGGAGCCTGTGCTCAGCAACGGGAGAGGCCACAGCAGTGAGAGGCCCGCGTACCATGAAAAACAAACAAACAAACAAACAACAAAAAATAGAAACAAAAAAAATAAGGCAGTCACATAAAAGTCCTGGTCAAACAATCTTTTTTTTAAAAAATTTTTTTATCTATCTATTTTTTCCAGTTTTATTGAGATATAATTGATGTACACTACTGTAGAAGTTTAATGTATACAGCATAATGATTTGATTTACATATATCATGAAATGATTACCACAGTAAGTTTAGTGAATATCTATCACCTCATATAATAGATACAACATTAAAGAAATTGAAAAAAAAGTGTTTTTTCCTTGTGATGAGAACTCTTAGGATTTACTCTTAAAACAACTTTCATATATAACATACAGCAGTATTAATTATATAAATCATGTTGTACATCATATCCCTAGTACTTATAATACTTATAACTGGAAGTTTGTACCTTTTGACTGCCTTCATCCAGTTCCCCCTGCCCTCACCCCCCCACCTCTGGTAACCACTAATCTGATGTTTGTTTGTTTCTGAAATATAATTAACCTACAACACTATGTTAGTTTCTGTTACACAGCATAGTGATTCAGTGTTTCTGTACATTTCAAAATGATTACCACATGAGTTTAGTTATGATCTCTCACCATACAAAGGTATAATTATTGACTGTATTCCCCAGACATTTCATACCCTGCGCTCATTTATTTTGCAGCTGAAAGTTTGTATCTCTTAATTTCCCTCACCTATTTCTTTTCTCCCCCGCCAGGTCCATCCCCACTAGTAACCACCTGTCTATTCTCTCTATCTATGACTCTGTTTCTGTTTTGTTATATTTTTTGTTTTATAGATTCCACATATAAGTGAAATCAGTATTTGTCTTTCTCTGTCTGACCTATTTCACTTAGCATAATACCCTCTAGGTCCACCCATGTTGTTGCAAATAGCAAGATTTCATTCTTTTTTACAGCTGAGTAATATTCTGGCGTGTGTAGTAATATTCTGTATGTGTGTGTGTGTGTGTGTGTGTGTACACCACATCTTTGTTCATTCATCTATTGATGGGTACTTAGGTTGCTTCCATATATTGGCTATTTAAAAGAATGTTGCTGTGAACATGGGGTGCACATACCTTTTTGAATTAGTGTTTCTGTTTTCTTTGGATTAATACCCAGGAGTGGAATTGCTGAATCATATGGTAGTTCTATATATATATATATTTTTTTTTTTGAGGAACCACCTTCTGTTTTCCATAGTGGCTAAACCAGTTTACATTCTTGCCAACAGTACACGAGGGTTACCTTTTCTCCACATCCTTGTCAACACTTGTTATTTGTTGTCTTTTTGATGATGGCCATTCTGACAGGTGTGAGGTGATATACCATCATGGTTTTGATTTGCATTTCCCTGATGATTAGTGATGTTGAGCATCTTTTCATGTACCTATTGGACATCTGTATGTCTTCATTGGAAAAATGTCTATTCTGATCCTTTCCCCATATTTTATTTGGGTTGTTTGTTTTGTTTGTTTGATATTGAGTTGTGTGAGTTCTTTGTATATTTTGGATATTAACCCCTTATCGGATATATTGTTTATATTCTTCCATTCAGTAGGTGGCTTTTTCATTTTATTGATAGTTTCCTTCACTGTGCAGAAGCTTCTCAGTTTGATGTAGTCCCATTTGTTTATTTTTGATTTTGTTTTCCTTGCCTGAGGAGACATATCCAAAAAAATATTGCTGAGACCAATGTCAAAGAGCATATTAGCTATGTTTTCTTCTGGAAGTTATATGGTTTCAGGTTTTACATTTAAACCTTTAATCCATTTTGAATTTAGTTTTGTATGTAGTGTGAGAGAGTAGTCCAGTTTTATTCTTTTGCCTGTAGCTGTTCAGTTTTCCCACGACCATTTTCTGAAGAGACTGTCTTTTCCCTATTGTATATCCTTGCCTCCTTTGTCATAAGTTAATTGCCCATATAAGTATGGGCTTATTTCTGGGCTCTCTATTCTGTTCCATTGATCTGTGTGTCTGTTTTTGTGCCAGTACCATACTGTTTTGATTACTGTAGTGTTGTAGTGTAGTTTGCAATCAGGGAGTGTGATGCCTCCAGCTTTTTTCTTCTTTCTCAAGAGCAATATGTGTTTTAACAAGCTCTACAGGTGATTGTGGTTTATGCTCAAGTTTGTGAATGACCAGTGTAGAATAATGGGGAGTTATGGACTTTAGTGAACTAGAGAGTGTAAGTCCTAAAGCATTCAAATCCAAGGTCAACAAACTGAGCTGACCAAAACAAAACACAAAATCACATGTGAGGGATGAATTTAACCCATGGTACATCAGTTTATGTCTGCAAGTTTAGAGGGATTTTGACACCTTGAATTTCTAGAATGCTCAAAATTTTAATTGGTCATAATTGAACTATTTAGAAAACACTTCTGTGTAGTTATCCACTTTGCTGTTCCTAATTTTATGCCCTCTAAACAGTGCAGTATTAACCATTCAAAGCATTTTGAGTCAGTGAGGTCTTCTAATAAAATGAGAATGGTGGACAATGTGTGCACATTTCATAGAATGGAGTGGTCTGTCTCCATAGGTTTTCTTATTAAATTGAAAATCTGTAAAGCTCATAAAAAGGCTTTCTGAACATCTAATCCAACCTGTTCATTTTATAGATAAGAAAATAAAGTTGAGGGGCTGAGCAACGTGCTGAAGATCAAACAGTGAATAAATGTAGTAGTGGTTATATTGTGGCAGTGGTTATGAGAGCCAAATGCACGCATACCACATATTTTAAAAGTTGTATTCTTTTTGAAATAAATATTCATATTTATAAATTATAAATAAGTAATATGTAGGAAACAATAATAAGAATGTATCTATGAAATTATAGTCAAGGCCAGTGTGAAAATGATTCAATATTCACTTCATGAAGGAGTGGTATGGTAATTTCTAAATATTCCTATTATAATTAATACATTTAAATATTTGTAGCATGAAGTATAACAATTTTATTTTCTCTATCTGATTCTTTTATTCATGGACCATAGGTTAGAGTCATATATACTTGGAACTCCCTTCACTAAATGTAAGATTTATAAGAGAAAAGGTTCTTGTTTGCAAGTTTCTGCTCTATCCTACTTTCTAGAATTCTTGGCACACTTTCAGTACTTAATAAATATTTGTTGAATAGATGAAAGTGAAGACAAGTTATTTAATTTTCCTGCCTATTCATATCCCTTTTTCTTAAATTATGCTCCCATAGCCCTAACTGTGTGTACAGTGGAGCCTGTATTGGCTGCCACCCTTTCACCGTGGCTAATGGGATGTATAACTGATGGGACCAGGATAAATTTGGCCAATTACTTCTTTGCCCTGGAAATATGGAATTGGGACATGGAGACTTCATGAAAACATGGAGACTTCATGAAACTGTGTTCAGTATTTGAACTGGGTAATATTAGGTTGGCTATTTTGTGTGAATTTTTCAATGGATAAGTAATGATTGTCCACCTACTTACTATCTCTTAGGTGAGAGGAATCCTTCACTCAATAAAGCATGCTCTTATGCTTACATTTATTGGGATGTATAGATTATTAAAATAATTGCATACATAATGTTAAGAAATTAGTGTTAAGAAGAAAAATAAAGCAGGGCAAAATGATAGATAGCAAACAGGTATTATCTTAAACAGGGTAGTCAGGGACTAACTCTGAACTGGTGACATTTGATAAGAGACTTGAATGATGTGAGGAGCAAATTATGTGGATTGCTTGGAGAATAATGATCCAGCAAAGAAAACAGCAAGCATGAAAGCTCAAAAGCAAGAGACCAGTTTGGCTGGAATACAGTGAGCAAGGTAGATGATGGTAGGAGATGAGACTGGAGATGTAGTTATGAGACACATCCTTTGGGATTGGAGATCCAAGGTAAGGACTACAGAACTTTTTCAAGTGTCACTGTTAAACCTTTTAACGAGTTTTGAGAGGGAGAGTGATATATGTTGTCAGAAGATCATTCTGGGTGACAAAAAGTGGAGACAGGGAAGCCAATTAAAGTGTTATACTGGACAAGGAGTAAGGTAGTAGTGGTGGATGATGGTTAGATTCAAGATATATTTTGAAAGTAGAGCTGAGAGGATTTGCTGTTGGTTTGGATGTGGGGTATTAGATAAGAACAGATTTACCAGATGAATCCACTTAGGTGAATGTGGTGTCATTTATAGAAATGATGACACTTGGGGAGAAGCAAGTTAGTTTGGGGTTAAAGTGGCAGCAGAATCAAGAGTTTGGTTTTGGGTATGTTAAATATAGGATGCCTATTAGACATGTAAGTCAGTACATTGAATAGACACGTGGATATGTATCTAGAGTTCAGAAGATTGATTGACTAGGGCAGTTTTACTGGATTAGTGCAGACAAAAAGATGTAGAGGTAAGCTCAAGAGAGCATAAGAAACAGGGAAGTAAAGACAAATGTCACAACGAATTTTGAGAAAAGAATGGAGAAATAGAGTACAAGCTATAAGGGGATTATAGATGAAGGGAGTTTTTTTTAAATGAAGATAATTTAAAATATAACTTGAATGTATGTATGACTATGGGAATGATATTGTGGAGTGGAAAATGGCACAAGAGAGAGGGGATAATTACAGGACTGATGTTCTTGCTCAGGTAAGAGGAAGTGATCTAGTTCACCAGTAAAGGGGTTCACCACAGACAGGGAGCAATTCATTGATTGTAACAAGAATGAAGTCAGAGTGTATAGGGACAGACACAGGTCATTTGGTCGGTATGATGGTAGGGGGAATGTATAAGTGCTTTTCTGATTACTTCTTTTCAGTGAGTGTGAGGAAGGTTTTTAGTTGAGAATGATATGTGTGAAAGGGGTGTTAGAGATATCAGGAGAGAAGAGGTGTAAAATTGTCTTTTTGAAGTATGCAAGAGTAAATTAATTAGGAAAATAATCTTGTGGACAAGAGAAGAGTGAAGGAAGAATGAATCTGAAATCTAGAAAGAAGAGCAAGTGGTACAGAGAGATGGAGAGGGTGACCTTGGTTCTAGTCCCACAAAGGCTCAATTATTCCTCTTGTCCTTGGGTAGGTCTTTTCCATAAATCTTATTTATTCTGTCTGATTCCTATATTCGTGAATGATAGATTAGAAGGGCGACCCCCCTTTTTTCTGCTGAAGCTAATTTGAAAATATTTCAGTTAATTTTCAACCATTATTGATTCTTGATGAAGACACTGCATAAAGATAGGAAGATATTACTGTGATATGCCAACTAACCTGTACTTGGTCCTGGTAGTTTATTCAGGGCCTTTTCCCATTCAGTCAGCAACAATCATTGCCTCATAGAAGCAGATGACAGAAGGGTTAACTTTTAGCTTTAGAATTACGAAGTAAAGCCTCAGAGGACACAGAGAATGAAGCTTATGCCATTAGAAAATGATTTTGAAGAACACGTGATCAGAGTCAGTCTGTTTTCGCTGGCCCAGGAAGATGGAGACAGTTGGATATAGTGGTGCTTCTAAACCTTTTGCAAGTCATGGCATTCATAAAAATTTATGATATTTGTAGAGGCAACTAACTGTGGGCATCCTATACCAGGCCATAGCCAGCTACTTCAAGGAATGAGAAGGTCAAAGTCTTACCATACCTGGAACCCATTTACAGCACAGGTGTGCTGTCATGATCCATTGAGATGTTCTGGTAGAGGAAAGAGGACACAGGTACGGTACCTTTCCAAAAAAGATTGAGTTACAGTTCTTCCACACTTACATTGCTGGCCTGAATATTGTGGTGGTGTTGTTTTTAAGAGGGAGAGAACATTTTAAGAATTTATGGAGAGATGAGAGAATTTGGCTTCTTGTTCTTATTTCCCTCCTCTCTAACTGCTTCTATTTCGGTATCAGACAACAGTCTTTCTTTCCTTTTGGGATGTTGTGTATTGCTATACATGATATTATACCACTAAAAGGAGAGAATTGAGAATTGTAGATAATGTACAAAAGCAACTAGCCCACAGGCTTGGTGTAATATCTGCTTTCAAAATTTGTTGAATGAATTGAATGACTGAAATTTTAATGAGTAGAGTACCTCATCATTAAAAAGGCCTGATTGGGAGTGTGCTAATCTTTGGTTTGATCCTGTTAACATGGGTTTGAGCTTCTTCTTATTGAATATGACTTTATTGCTGAGTGATTTAAAAATGTGGTTTAAATGAAATCCTAGAACTGGTAAGGATCCAAAAGCAAATTATTAGTTACCTTTAAGGTGAAAATTTCTGTTTCTTTCCTGAGATGTTTTCTTTGGGCTATGAAGTAATTTGGGTAAAAATTATGAACATTTAAAAGAGTTAATTAAGTGACCTGAAAAGTAAAAAGAGTTAAGTGCACATTAATGCCACTAGCTCTGGAAGTAAACTTCCTTCAAGGTCCATGATTAGTAAAAGAGGGGATGGGATTCCATAAATAACTTGTAATGGGTGGCCAGAAATAAATCATACCACTTGACCATATATGATTCAAGTAAGAAAGAAACATAATTGAGTCTCAATAGAATACTGGTCCTGATTTGGGGATTATAACTCTCCTAAGAGTTATAATCTATAGTATACAAATTCATCAGAGGAAGTAGAAAAAAAAGAACAAGATTAACAAGTAAATAGGCAAAACAAAAATCTGTGCTCCTAATATTGTATTGGTTTTTCATGGTATATAAATTAGAAAACTTGACTGATTCTGTACGTGACAAAATTAAAAACAAAACAAAACTGGTGGAGCTTGGGAAGAACATAATTATAATTCTCCAAAGGTGTGGGACACATAGCCAAGGCTCAGATACACGTGCTGGTGTATAGTCAGATGATTATAAGGAGAAGTAACATGGGTACTGGGGTTTGTAGGCACAAACAGAATCTGAAATAAGTTTAGAAGGGAATATTCAAGACTTTTTACATCTTGCTCTTAAAAATATATTCAATTTCTTGAGAAATTGAAGAAGTTTTTTTGTCTTTTTCCATTAATAATCAAAATAAGATTACATTTATAAATATTTTCATATATAGTCCATGCATTTAACCTACAGTGAGTTAGCTGTCTGTTTTGATAAACTGAATAATCTGTTTTAACTTGTCTGGTGTTCTGTTAATTTGGTGTGAAGATGCAGACAGTCTTCTGTTCTTTTGTTTACAGGATCCCTTTAATTCTGTGGCTCCCCTGGCAGTAATTCATATTTTTTTTTTGCTAAAAGGTAACAGAGTTACAAGTGCAAAACATTTATTTAATTTGTTTAGATTTATAAAACCATGCCCATTCTCTAGGCCTTTGGGGGCATGATCTAGATAAGAACATATGGCATAATTTATTATTTTCTCCACTCTAGTTATGTGGTAAAGCATTGTTTAACTGTCAATGAGAAAATCTCAGATTGCTCTCCTTGGAAAAGTGAGTTTTTGGATAATGTTCAATTAAATTTAATAAAGGAACATTTTATTTTCTTTAAGTAATCCACCAAGGCCATGGTTTTAAATCTTTTAAGAATAGTAGGAAATGTTCAGAACTCCTTTCTACTCTTGGAAGTCGAATTCACCTATTAGGCGTTATTGTAGGGCATATTATTTTTAACGTATCTTCGTAGTGTACTGTAAGCAAATTTGCAATGTATTCAGATTGCCAACAGTCATGACATTTTTTCAACACTGATAATCTTAATTCCTAAATGAAAAGAAGTTTAAAAAATGTAGCAAGTTGGGAAATACAAAAACTATCATTTTATTATAAACATATAAATAAGCTTAATATTTCCATGATTAATATTGTCAGAATGGTTACAATTGTTATAGATAGGGTAAAAATGACTGTACTGAACAGGGAAAGAGTGAATGGATTATGCCAGGCCAAAGTTTCTGAAAACCAGAAGTTTTTTTTTTAATCAGTAGCCAAATCCAGAAAAAAGGGGTTTAAGATCTACCTAATTGGCCAAGACAAGAGGCAAAAGGATGTTCTACTTCTTTGGAGGGTTCTACTTTGATCTCATCAGTAAGTAGTTGAGACAGTTCTGAAACACTGGCCAGCTTTTTTTTATACTGCTTTCCTCCCAAGTTCCTACTGGTGTTCATATATCTGTATCTATATCTATATACATATACATATTTATACACATGTACATACACACACACACACAAACACACACACACTTCCAGGTAATATTCTCTGATGGTAGGGTGGGTGAATAACTGATTTTTCTCCCAATTTTCATCTTGGCTTTATTAATATTTTCACCAGAAAGTCTTTGCTGAACACTTGAAGTACTTCTGTGTTGGGGATTTGCACATATTTGGGCTAAAAAATTTTAATACCATCAAGAATCTCAAGGGTATTAGGATTACATTATCCTTCCTCTGCTTTTCTAGACAGGTTCAAATGTCTTGTTGAAATCTTTGAAGGGATATTACATTTGGAGAAAACTTCATATGTCATATACTGTTAACATAGATCCTGTCAAGAAATGTAACAGAACTTGGGTAATTAGAGCATCAGCCACTTGAAAATTGGCCTACAGATATTTTTCTCATTTAACAACCTGCATTATTAACATTCAGGAAAACAAAATTTGCTTGAAATTAGAAGTATCAAAGGAAAGGGAAATTTCTTTCAAAGAAACTGTAATGGATGTTTTCAGTTTCTAGTGGTTCATCTGTATTTTATCATTTTTAATCTGTTTATTTGGATAATAGACAATGAATGATCATGATGCCACCTGACATTTAACAATGAAATTCATGTAGGATTAAAATTTTATACTAAAGAGTTATTTGCCCAATATTTCACACAAGAGGATAGATCTATGTTCTGATGGCTTCCTAAGCAATATCTCTAGCTCAGATCACTTTCTTGAACTCTCAATCTTTGCTGATCATTTCAACTTGGCTATTACAGAGATCTGAAACTCAATAAATCAGTAGCAGCAGTAAACATTTTCTTGAATCTGTTCTTACTGTTATATATTCTCCATCTTACAAAATAAATGCTTTACTTCTTTCTCTTCCTCACCACCACACTGAATCAATAACAGATCTTTTTGATTTTACCTTTTTAATATTTTACAGATACAGTTAGTGTCCATATTTTCTCTACTTTCTCACTCCTGGATCATGGCAACACATTCCTAGTCCCTTTTCCTGCCAATAATTTTCAGTTCTCAAATTTATCAAAGTAATTTTATGAAATGTCCATCTGAACTTGAAAAAAAATCTGCTTAAAACCTTTCAGTGTCTCCCTATTGCCCTCATTATGAAATCCAACATGTTGCCATAGTAAATAAACAAGATCATTGGTGATCTAGCTTTGGCTTACTTCTCCAGTCTCATTAGTTAGTCTCAAGTCTTAACAAAATTCATAAGGAGGGTGGTTTAAAGAATTACTATAATGCTGTTTCACCTGTTTTATGTGGGAGATAGCCTTACGCTGAGCATCTTAGGTATCCATGGTCCTACTAGCTATTAAGAATGAACGGTTATGGGGCTTCCCTGGTGGCGCAGTGGTTGAGAGTCCGCCTGCCGATGCAGGGGACACGGGTTCATTACCCGGTCTGGGAAGATCCCACGTGCTGCGGAGCGGCTAGGCCCGTGAGCCAGGGCCGCTGGGCCTGCGCGTCCGGAGCCTGTGCTCCGCAACGGAAGAGGCCACAACAGTGAGAGGCCCGCGTACCGCAAAAAAAAAAAAAAAAAAAAAAAATGAATGGTTATGATACATAAACATCTCAGTCAAAATTTGAGGGTAAGGTACTTTACTTCATGGAATTCCCTTGAGCATTAAACAATACTTTGGTATTAAAGGACATTTGTATGCACTTTAATTGTATAAAGCAGAGCATGCTCATTTTTGGACCTTTAAATTGTTGATATAATTTCCAACTTACAGGAAAGTTGAAAGAATAGAAATTTCTGTATACACATTATGCAGTTTCTAATTGTTCACATTTTCCTCCATTTGCTTTATTATTTATTTCTCTCTCTCTGTCTCTTTCTCTCTCTCTCTCACACACACACACATACACACTCTAATTTTTCTTAAACTTTGGTGAGTATATTCAAATATAGTCCTTCTTGGGCTTCCCTGGTGGTGCAGTGGTTAAGAATCCGCCTGCCAATGCAGGGGATACGGGTTCGAGCCCTGGTCCGGGAAGACCCCACATGCCGCAGAGCAACTAAGCCCATGCACCACAACTACTGAGCTTGTGCTCTAGAGCCCACGAGCCACAACTACTGAAGCCCATGTGCCTAGAGTCCGTGCTTCACAACAGGAGAAGTCACCCCAGTGAGAAGCCTGTGCACCGCATTGAAGAGTAGCCCCCGCTCACCGCAACTTGAGAAAGCCCACGCAGCAACAAAGACCCAACGCAGCCAAAAAATAAATAAATAGAATAAAAAAATTTATTTTAAAAAATATAGTCCTTCTATACCTCTAAATATTTCAGTGTGTTTTTCTAAAAACAAGGGCATTTTCTTCCAGAACATGTTATACTTTCAAAGTCAGCATTGAAACAAAACTGTTATCTAATCCAAAGCCTGTATTCAAATTTTTCTCAATAATAATGAAGTCATACATTATTTACACTAGTTTGTCCATCTTGTTTTGCACAGCAAAATGTTTGTGAGATTCATGTATCTTACTGAATTGCATAGGTGGTTTTACCCTTTTTATTGCTAAGTAGTATTTCACTAATATACCACAGGTTGTTTATTCATTCTTATGGTAGTGAATGTTTGGGTTGTTTTTTTCAGCAATTATGAGAAAACATACTATGAACACTCGTTCAAGTTTTTTCTGTGGTCTGATTTTTTTTTATTTCCCTTGGGAAATACCTAGGACTAGAATTGCTGAGTCACAGTACAGACTTACGTTTAACTTTGTAAGAAACTGCCAGACCTTTCCCAAAGTATTTGTACCATTTCACACTCCTTTTAAGAGTTTATGAAAGTTTCAATATCTTTACATCTTTGCCCATATTTGTTATCATTGTTTTAATTTTAGTTATATTAGATATCTTTAAATAACTCACTGTGATTTTAATTTGTATTTCTCTAAAAACTAATGATTGAACAGCTTTTCATATGTTTATTGGTCTTCAGGTCATCATGTTTCTTCTTTTTTTAAGTGTCCCTTCAAGTCTTTTTCCCATGTTTTTTGAGTTAGATTTTTTGTTTGTTTGTTTCTGAGCTGTAGGAGTTATTTATATGCCATAATACAAGCCTTTGTCAGTTATGTGTTTTGCAAGTATTCTTTTTCCCAGTGAAAATTCTCCTACTAAAAAATCTCCCATTGTGGTTGGCCTGTCCATTTTGTTCATGGTGCCTTTTTGATGAACATAAATCTTTAATTTTAATGAAATAGAATTTAACATTTAAAAATTTGGTGGGCTTTGCTTTCTGTGTCCAGTCTGAGAAATCAGTGTTTAACCCTAAGCGATGAAGATATTCTCCTATGTTTTCTTCAGGGAGCTTTAGAGCTTTAACTTTTACATTTAAGTTTATGATTCACATCCATTTAATTTTTCTATATGGTGTGAAATAGTGTTTGAGGCCCACTTTTTCCATTTGAATATTCAGTTATGCCAGAATCATTTTCTGAAAAGACATTCCTTTACCCAATTTAATTACTTTGGCACCTCTGTTGAAAGTCAACTGACTGATATTTCTGCTTCTGCCTAGCATATATAAAACTGGAAAGAGCCTTGTCCGTTCTAACAACTATACATGGCTGGATAAACTATAAAATCGTAACTTCTTGAGACTATCAAAGAACTGAAGCAGCCGGGCAACTAAGTAACATGGAATACAAATCAGAAATGGCTCTTCCTGTGAGTAACAGCACATACAGAATGGCATATTTGTGGCAGAGCATGGAAGAAAGGGGTGCTAACACGCAAACAGATAAGAAGAATCAGTTAAAAATTTAACATATTGTTGGAGGCTAACTATTGGCTGGGATATAAGATCATCGTGTCCCCCAGCAGCTATGCTCTGCTAAGCCTCATGGAGTTTCATCCTGGGTATGCACAGCATAGTGTATGCTTAAATACTGAAGGAGCCCATACAAAATTTCTGTAGTTCCTCTTCTCCTGTAGCACTCTGTCTTGCAGACTCCAGCCTGCTCCAGCCTGGAAATCTGAGCTGGTCCTTCCCAGCTCAGCAGGACCCCTGTGCTCTGTTTGGGTTCCAGCTCTCTGCACCTGGAAAGTGTTCCCAGGAACAAAGCCAGGGTGATTGCTCAGCTTACCTATGTACTTTCCTACCTGTTGTCCTTTTCCCTGCCTGCTGTCCTCTTAAAAGAGTTGCCATATATATTTTGTAAATTTTTTTCAGTTGTTTTTCGCTGGAGGGCTAGTCTGGCACCAGTAACACTTTCATGGCCAGAGTATGTTATTTTTAAGACCTGTGCTTGTTAGTAAAAAAAAAAAAAAAGGCCACAGATATAGAAACACAATATAAACACATAGAAAAAGTTAACAAAAGAGTGGATTAATAATTTTGATCTTTTATTAATAAACCACATAAAAGATGGATTTAGAATTTGTAAGGTTTGTCTTTAAAATGGTCTCTTTTTTATGTTTAACTTTGTCTATTTCTTGCCTTATGGTCTTCTTTTCTTTTCTTTTCTCTCGATAAAGTATTTTAAATTACATAGTAATATCTATCAAATTCCAATGATAGAGATGGCTAGGCCAGGGCATCCCCTAGTATGTGCTGGGCCCCAGTCTACAGAAACAATTTGAATTTAAAAAAGTGTAACAAAATTCACAGGCCCTTGTGAGGTACAGTGTTTTATTGATGATGAATTAGAATTATGGGTAAAGTACTTATGTATTTGTTGATTGTCTAATCATTACACAAGAAATTTCTTCATAGTTTCTAGGCACTGTCCCCTCTGGTTCAACTCCAGGCACTATTTTTTTTTCTAATTATTTTCCAAAGTAAGATTCATGCACAGTTTCATATCTTCTGCCATACCATGATAATAAAGTTAGCAATGCTGTTAACTGTCTGGCAAAGCTTATTTCCAATCCAAGAGATTGTAACATTACCACATTGATTGATTAGAAAAAGAAGGCCAGTCAGAAGGATAAATGTTATGAGTAAGAATCTCTAAAGCTTCGTGGACTTTAGTGCCTATCAGGTGGCACAAAGCCTGCTAAGGGGGAGTAGTGACCTCTCTGGGTATCAGCAGCAAGGGCACATATTTTAAAAGTCACCTGCCACCACCTCGGCACCATTGTGTGCTGTAGACTACAGGTGGCACTACAGTTGGAACAAGGGCAAGAGCTAATACATGGGTTCACACGTGCAAGTCGTGTCACCAAGGGTCAGTGGTAGTCCATCAGCAGCCCAGAACTCTGAACTCACCCTGTGTCCAATGTGAGTGAAAGTCACCCAGGTCAGTGTGTCTACATAATTATTTTAGCTCAGTTTTGTGAAATCCTACAGAAGTACTTTTCTGAGCATCTGGAGCAATCCTCTTGCTAGGCTGTCTTCCCGGACCTGGAGCTCAACCATGGAGACCACAGAAGACTACGTAGATTAAATAATTCCTAGAACACCTTGGGGCATCTGGTTGAGCCCATATACTGGATAGAGGGTTAGAGAATGCCCCAAATAGAAAAATGGGCACTATGGCTCATGTGGCTGCCAGTTTGGTCTAGGGGATTATGCCCAGGTGGCACTGCTGGCTCTATCCCAGGAAGGGATAAGGAAGGAAGGAAGGAAGGCATGCATTCTCTGAATTGCGGGGCTTAGGGCAGAGGCCCCACTTGTCCAGATCTAAAGGCAGTACTGGGTCAGTCCTTGAGTTAAAATCCTAGGACATCTGAGCTTTCACAGTAGTTGAATGGAATAACTTTGTTAAATGGAGATAGATAATCCAAGCTGAATTAATGGATTATTAATGATAATTTTAAGGGTTCAATGTCGCTATGTTTAAGTACTCATAATAATATAAGAATTAACAAGCTGCATATATGCACATACAAATTGACACATTTACTTGAAGCTTTGGAAATTAGTGGCATCATCACGTGAAGGGAAGGGAAGAAAGAATACCAAGGGATGTTATGTGTGAAGAAATGTTTTCCCTCCATGTTAGCCACAGAAGTTGTATGGCATGAAGTAGTAGTTCATTTATTTGTCCTAAATAAATCACCTTGAGTTTGAAAGAAAAGGAATAAAAGTGCTAGTATTCCGAATATGTTCATCAAATATGTGATTATACTGTCTGTGAGTTCTGTATTTTCAGAAGTTTCAAGGAGCTGCAATCATCTGGAACTATTCAAAACTCTTTACACTGTGCCCATATGTCTGTGTATACTGGCATAACTATTTTTTAATGTTAATGAAATAATTTTACAAAACTCTTGATTTTTTTTAACCATTTCCTTAAATTTAGCAGAGATTACATGCTGCAGAGTCAGAGAAAATTTCTTATAACTTCTATTCATGACTGAAATATAAAAATTTTCTCTTGTAATCTAAAATACTTCAATTTTGCAAAGGTGGAAGAACCTGAAATATTTAAACTTTGAAGCAGAGGGTTTCTTGGGTTTTAGTTAACATGCAGATAATCTGAACTCACATAAATCCTGCATCTACATAATGCCTAAACAAACTGGCAGAAGTGACAATTTCAGCTAATTTAATTAAATACTGTTAACAGACCCAAACCAACACAAGAGAAACAAAAGTATAGCTAGTCACCAATAGATATCTCAAATAAATTAAAACTCCTCAACTCTACTTTTAAGAGAATGAATTGCGTGAAATTGGTAGTATATTTGGCCATAGATTAAGATGAACTGAAATTTTCAAGGTGACTAACTCCTCAGTCTGAATGAATTTGATGCTTGTCAGAAGTTGTTAAGAAAATTTGACTCACTCTAGTGGCCTTTTGAAACCTTAAAAAATATTACGGCTATACCCAATATCCCTGAAATATACAATATAAATTTCTATGGCAAATGCAAGCAGATAATTTATAGTGATTATGAATTTAGAAAATGCAAAAAACTTTTCAAGAAAGGGAACTGCCCCATTAAATGATTCCTGAGCTCAAGAAAGGAGCAAAACTCCAGGGTCTATACATATTAGTTATATATCCAGATAGCTGATTCATCAGGAAATTTGCTTTTAAATATATTTTCGTTAGGAGAACTTAAGTTCCCTAATAATTATATGATAACCTGGAAGATGGAAAAATACATCCAAATGAATTCATTTCCTGCCTGCAATGATATTTTCAGTTTTAATATGTGATTGTTTATTTTAGCATGCTCAAACCTTATGGAATAAATATCCAACTTTTCAGTTAAAGTATATGAAAATTAAAAAAAAGGGAAAGTCTAAGAAAAAAAGACTGAACTACCATTAAAAAATACTGAAAATGCAGATGTTTAGGACTGAACAATAATACTAATAATATTTATTGAATATTTGTTATATGTCACAATTATTCATAAATGTCTGAAATACTAGACTATTACTTGGGCTGTTGGTACTAGTAATAATAGTAAATTGAACATTTAAATAGAACTGCATGAGTTCTAAACATGATGGAAGAATCATACTTTAAAACAAACATCTAGGCTTAAGGTAGAGAAAAATAAATAGGAATGATTTTCCTTTTCAATAAAATTGAAGTAAAATGAAGAGCTCTGTTCCAGGTTGTTTCTCACCAGTTGAGAAGTGGAATAACTTAAAACAGTCCACAAATTGGGAACCATTCATCTTATATCCAGCACCCTTTAATTCCCCTCACACCTTTTCATTCAGTTCTTTTCAACCCCATTTCTCGTACATTAAGCTTTCATTAGAATTTTAGGAAAGATTAAGAATTTGAGGATATTATAACCAGGATTTTCTCAACCTTAGTACCAATGACATTTAGGGCCAGGTAAGTCTTTGTTATGGGGCTGTCCTGTGCATTGTAAGATAATTAACAGGATCCCTAGATGCTTCTACTCACGAGATGCCAGGAGCACACCCATTCCCCTATTGTGACAACCAAAAATGTCCAAAGATATTACCAAATGTCACCGAGGGTTCAAAATGGCTTCCAGTTGAGAACTATAAAGTAAATTATACAGGATTTAAAAATTCCTTGTTGACAAGAAGAACTGTAGAGTTTTTCTGCTTCCCCAGAAAAAATAAACATTTTAATAATAGGTGGGAAGAGACAAAGAGTGATATAATTGTATACACTCCACTGGTTATGTCTGTATAACACAGAAGTAAGAAACTTAAGACTGAGTATATCAACAAATGTATATTGTTTAATCCAACAAGTATGATCCAGCATACTGTATATTGTTTGTTTCTTATTAAATTTTGAACTAGCTGCCAGCATTTAAAATTGAAATCATTTCACTGAATTACCTTGATTATGAGTTCTGAAAAAATCAATTTCTAGCAAAACTATGCCTCAGTTCCCAAAAGAATGATTCACTGGATGTTGCCCTCTTTAGACAGGACACGGGCTCTCTATTTTATCACACCTGACCTATTTTTTTAACTTACATTACCTACCTAGTCTCTATAATCATTTTAATTTGAAAATACAATACATAAGTAAACCTAATGATTAATCAAAAGCTCAATTAACTTTAAGGATTGAATTCTAAGCTCTTAAAATTAGGAAGAAAAAGAGAAGCATTAGTGAAGAAGGGCACTTGGTGAGAGGAAAAAGAGAGAGAATGATTTCTTATTTTCTTCAATGCAATGGACTTGGGTATCAGGTATTATAGCTCTTTAGCATGTTAATTAGCTTATTAGGAAATCCTTTGCGCTTTTCAATAACTCTTGTTTTTAAACTCATAGTAGGGTAGCCAAGACAGCATACAGGGTTTTATCTGGGCTGTAATCATAATATTGAAAAGATCTGATGAATTAAGCTGTGGGCAGGAGACACATTTTACAGGATCTTCATCTTTATCAAAAATACAAACTATGGGTCACTTCATTACATGTCACTCAAGGAAAATGCATTTCTCTCTGAAAATTTATAGTGGAAGTTTTCTGGAATGAATTGTATATTCTCCAACTACTAATGAATATGGTATAAATTACCGCCAACAATAGGTGATATACTTTATTTTATTTTATATGCCCATTGTGGAAAATTGTGCTTCAATAGTATACTATATTTATAGGAGCCTGTTGAAACTAACCAACAGGCATTTATACTAGAGTGGATATAGAGCAGTACAGAGTAGTACCCCCTGGGATTATGGGGCTATAGTTTGGTTTAATTATTTCAATTTTTTATTAGTGCTCCCCTGGAAAACTGCCTTTTCAGATCATAATAAACAGTTAATTTTTCATTGACTCAAACTGAGACGAGGTGGTTCCACATAAGCATGAAAATAGTATTTAGAGAAAATTTTTAAAATCTAATTTTTTTTATGGATCCAAGAATTCTGAGAAAATAATTCCATGTCTAGGAGAGATGACTGGTGCAACTTTTAAAATAAAAGTAAGTTCTTATCTGTAAACCCCAATTTAATCCTTGGATATAATTTACGTGTTATTTAGCACATGCTATCCTGCTCTAATAAAGAGAGCC